>NC_135576.1:43262264-44572264 GCF_965152235.1 Eretmochelys imbricata | reverse complement strand
TCTGCAAGCTTTTTACAACAATTCGGAAGTTAACTAAAAACACAGTTAACCAGGTTGATGGCTCTGATTATTGTAGTAAGACAACATCTACAAGCATAGCAATTTAAAAGGCATATGTCATTCCATGACCAGTTAGATTGAGTTACCTCTCAATTTTGTCCTGCCGAGACTGTGTAGATATTCCTAATGTAGCAGTCACCATGGTATCTAGGCACCAAATGTAAGAGTTAGTCTGTGCTGTCCTATTATAAGTATATTTTTGGTCTGGTTGTCTGCTATAGGCTCATTTGGAGAGATGCCTGTGAAAGGGAAGAGTTGCTAGCCAAAATGTTGCTAAGTCTGTTTTTTGTGACTCAGAAACCTTATGGTAGGTGGTGGAGTGTTTCCAGAATAGTTTCTTGTTCCTTCCAATTAAAAAAAATGGCTGTATTGTTTGCGTGCAACTGGGTAGAATGGATGTAAATCATTGAAGCAGCCAATTAAAAAAATGACATAATCGGGAGGTTAATCAGTGAGGTCTTTGTCAGTCCTGGCCATTTTGGTTATAGGATCAAAACCACTGTGGACCTTTGGATCCTAAGGTCCCAAATAAGAAAGCTGAAGTGTGTGCAAGAGGGGGGAAGAAGTATCTTCAAAGAGTTGTGAAAAGCATTTAGCAGTTTTTAAAATGGATTTGGCCCAAAAGTTATAAACCATTTGATGTGGTCAGAGGTAAGCTTTCAGTGTAAGTAGGCTGACTCACTTGGAGATTGAAGGCAAGGGTCTCACTTTTTTTTTTAAACTTTAATATTTGTATTACAGTAACACCCAAAGAGTTCCTGGTTCACATTGGGGAACTTTTTGCTCTAGGTGTTGTGCAAATACAGATAGATAGACACACTCTCTGGTTTGAAAAGCTTACATGAAGACAAGTGTTCTACAAATAGTAGGGAAGGGGATACAATGAAATACATGGGTTTTATATACATAGATATTTTGCAGTGATACTGCTAGTTGTGAGGGAGTGATAATTGCACAAAATCCCTGTGACAACCTCTGCATTTGTTTGCATTTTATTAGGAACTTAATGTGTATTTTGCTATCTCTTAATATTATTAAGCAATTGGAAATCAGCTGGAGAAGCATCACCATGTGATCAGCCAGCTCCCCAAGGAGAAACAACAATTTACAGACCACAGTTTGGGAGCTTTTTAGCTCTGTTAGATCAACCTCCTGGGCTAAAAAGGCTGGGGGAAATGTGCCTCTGGATATATGCACAGCTGCTAGTGGTTGTATTCCTAATGTTTTATTTCTGCAAGATTAACTAGCACACAACTCCTGATAACACATTTGGTAGGAGGCTATTGGAAACAGCTTATCTTTTCTAATTGTATACTTTACCTACAAAAATCCTAGTAAGGAGGTATAGGGGAAGAAGAAAGGAAAAGCAAATATTTCATTTACCAGTAAAATTGAGTCCATCTTTCCTCCCTAGTACAATCAAATATCTGTTCTGTTTTCTTTTTTGCTTTTCGCTTTGCCCACCATGCTACTGTGGAAATCTTTTTTGACCTATGGCTTGAGTTTATTTTATAGGTACACACGTTTCTTGAGCTTTAACCTTTCTACATGAACAGGTCCATCTGCACTGTATTGTAGGAGAAGAGGAACTCAAATGGCAAATGTGATTACGGACCAATAACATTTCCCCCCTTAATAGCCCATGACTCTTCATGTATGATGTAGACTCAGATGAAAATATCTTGAGCACTCAGATGGCTCAGATTTTGCTTCCTTTCCTGTCATTATGACAGAATGCTGGGAAATCTCCAAGATGTCATAGAAATAAGATAGCTCCTTCATATCCCCAAACGCCCACAAGCAAAGGAAACCTTGAGCATTAAAGCAGCTGTGATCTTATTCTTAGCAACCCAGTTAGTCATTGTAGCATTCTTTTGAAAATATGAAAGTCCTGTTGCTGAGAGTTCTGCAGGTCTAATTCTCAGTTCTCAAAGACAAAGGATATCTTAACAATTGTTCCCTTCTGAGACCTAGTTTTGAGTTCTACATGCTGAACTTCATTATCATTCTCCTTAAGGAATGGTATAGACTAACCGTTTTAAAAACATGTTGATGGAGTGACATTATAGCTTTAGTGAAACAAGGAGCTAGCTACCAGATCTGCAGCTCAAATAATGAGTGGGATATAAATGTTAAATGGAAACTCAACTGTTTTTTGTGGGGGTTTTTTTCTCTCTCTATTATGTTTAACACCGTCTGATATGGAAGATAAATATTTGCCCCATTATTTTTATTCTTTGTGTGTGTGTCCTGTCTCTCCTCCCCCGCCGTGCCTCTTCTCCCTCCTGCCCCAACACACACTCCCTCCACCACCTCAGGGTTTTATGAAAGTTAAAATTACCTCTTTATTTGTTAGTGCACTAACATCACCAATGTCCACGTGGCTTTGGGACAGTGCTAGCTGTGTAGTAAAGCGGGAAATAGCACAGAACATAATCTCTCTAGGGCTTTTGTCAGCAGTGGCTACTGGATATGTGGCACATCTTATTTTATTTTTAGTTACTTTTGATGATCTAGCGTGGCAGATTTTATATCTGAAGAATTGTGAACTCATTTAGAATATGGAAGACATCCCATGCCATGTTATAATCATGTTAGGGTAGATCCAAGTACTCGAGTTAAGCTATGATTATCCTTTTTGGAGTCTAAATAATAGTAGCCTACAATAACGAATTAACATGAATTTTAAAATGCAAACAGTGTCCAGCTGACATAGAAGTCTTCATATGTTTATTCTACAAATAGCAATATGTTGATAACACTTTCATTTAACTGAATAATTTTCATATTATGAGATATACAATAATTATATAAAATTTATGCAGGTAATTTTAATTTCACAAAGTACATGAAAATGAAATTCAGAGTAAACGCTTCTGTCATGGACTTTCAGTCCACACCTTTGGTGTAACTGATACAATATTGTTTTCTGTGAATTATGTGAATCACAGCAACTTTAAACTTTTTTTTTATAGCCCTACCTGAACCCATCCTTCCATCCCTCCAAAAAAATTACCCAGTAAGTGTTTCTTATAAATTCTTATTACATCATATTTTGTATATAAAACTGATTATCTACAATATTAATGTGAATACTTAAATCAGTATTGGGTAAAATTAAATATAGCTATGGGCATGGTCATTGGAACGCTCAATGCCATTTCATTTGCGTGCAGAAATGCTGCCTGCTGATTCTGACCATTCCTTTGTTAGTATGAACTGTTTCAGTTACATACAAGATCAGTTTTCAACACAGGATCAGACAATGTGTTGTGGTGTTGTTAATAGGAGCTGCACACCTAATTGACCATGTACTGTGCTGAAAATTCATCAGTTGCATATATTAGTCTGGTGTAAAGTTCCGCTTGCTATTTCTTAATACTGCTTCCAGCAGCACTTTCATTCTTGTTGTCTGTCAGCAGCAGGAAAGGCCAGGGAGAGAGCCAGCTGCCTAGCTGTTGAGTCACTTGGATCCTCCATTTGATCAAATATTTAGACCAGAAGAGGACAAAACTTGCATAGTTAATATGGAGGATTGTGCACAACCTCCCCATGACGTTAGGCTTCAATTCTATCAAGTGTGTGTGTGTGTGCGGACACTTACTGGTATGCCCACGGAATGTCCCGCTGATTTCTTACGGAACTACTGGGCATAAGAGACGATGCTGTTGGATCTCTTTTTAGGATCAGGGTCTTAATTGGTGGCTCTTTAATTGAATGCTTCCTGCCCTTTTACAGATATTCAATTGGAAAAGAAAAGGAGGGAGTTATTGAATGGCTATACTTTGTATTTAAGTTGTTCAGAGACATTCCTTATTCTGTTTTCTTCTTGTGTATCACTTTTTTTCATATTTCTCCCTAACATCTGTCTTTTCTCCTCCATCTGTGCCTTCATATTCTTTGCTCCTCATTTCTCTCCCATATTTCCTATAACTCCACTCAGTCTCTTCTCTTGGTCTCTTTATGCTTTATTATGTTACTGATAATGACAGTTAGATGTCCAGATTGTGCTGAATCAACCCTTCAGAAAACCATGCTTGCTACCATCACACACTGACAGGAAGAGCTGCTTTCAAAATTGCTGACTCTCTATAGCAGGGAAAAATAATAGTATCCAGCTCTCATATGGCAGGTTTTATTCACAGTAGTCCAATGTAAGCCATTATACACAGTGAAGATTAACAAAAAACAGTGGAAAACTTTGAAATAGAATATAAAACTCAGAATTTGCAATTCTGTTCTTATTCCATTGACCCTGCTGACTCGGTAGCTACAATTAGTCTTTAAAGCTATATATTTTTTTTTACATTGTGTTTTTATTCTTTAGAAAAATATTACTATAGTTTTATATCTTTCAATCTCTTCTCTCACGATTCACTTTTTTGGTATTGCATTACATCTGAAGTTTCTTATAATTTTTTGTAAATATCATACTCTGTGTAGTTAAAGATAACTGAACTTGCCTTCAGGTCAACATTTTATGTCATGTAAATATTGCAATTCATGTGAAACTTAGTTGTCATTTGCAAAAAGAAAAGGAGGACTTGTGGCACCTTAGAGACTAACAAATTTATTTGAGCAGCTCACTTCATCGGATGCATGCATGCTGTAGCTCACGAAAGCTTATGCTCAAATAAATTTGTTAGTCTTTAAGGTGCCACAAGTCCTCCTTTTCTTTTTGTGCATACAGACTAACATGGCTGCTACTCTGAAACCAATTAGTTGTCATTTGTACAGCATATATTTTTGAGTGTCACCGACTCCTACAGTTTGTTCCGTGTTAAAAAAAAAAAAATCATTTGAATGTGTTTCTGTTATGCAGTGTTGTCATAGCTGTGTTGGTTCCAGGATATTAGAGAGACAAGGTGAGTGAGGTAATATCTTTTTTGAACCAGCTTCTGTTGGTGAGAGAGGAAAACTATTGAGCTTACACAGATGTGAAGAAGAGCTCTGTGTAAGCTTGAAAGCTTGTCTGTCTCACCAATAGAAGTTGACCCAATAAAAGATATTACCTCACTCCCAGTGTTTCTAATGTTTATTTGAACTCTCACAAAATGCAGGTGTTCACATTGTGGACTTGCCAAAGAAGTTGGACTCTCTTAGGAAAACATATTGTGGGAAATTAATCTGTTTTAATATGAAGGCATAGGAGATTCTTTTTAACTTCTTTCGAGTGATAGCAATTTCACAGATAGGTACCTGTATTTGAGGTGGCAGTGTACTATTGTATAGTTAATAGCCATTACATTTACTCTTTTGGAATTAATTTATGAATGTATAGTACCATAAAATGTAATAATATTCTAATCAAAATCTTGTATTAAAGTAATAAAATCGTTGGCTTCTACGGTATGCTAGAAAATTGCAAGTATATTGCTGGCTCCACCTTCTCCACCAAGAATGTAATTACTTAAGTATTAAACTATTAATTTGAAAATTGTAACTCCTACACATTGGATAAACTACAAATCAGAATGAAAATGAGGAACACCTTATAAAAAACTTGAATTCAGGATGCTCAAGTGCATTTCACATTAATGTAATCCCTAAAAACTAGGGCTGTCAATTAATCACAGTTTACTCAAGTGATTAACATGAGTTAATTAACTAGATTAAAAAAAATAATTAGGATTAATCGCAGTTTTAATTGCACTGTTAAATAATAGAATACCAATTGAAATTTATTATAAATATTTTTGGATGGTTTTTCTACATTTTCAAATATATTTATTTTAATTATAACAGAATACAAAGTGTATAGTGCACACTTTTGAGTGCAGTGCTTACAAATATTTGCAAAAAATAAAAGAAATATTTTTCAGTTCACCTCATACAAGAATAGTAGTGCAATCTCTTTATCGTGAAAGTGCAACTTACAAATGTAGATTTTTTTGTTACATATCTGCACTCAAAAACAAAACAATGTCAAACTTAGAGCCTACAAGTCCATTCAGTCCTACTTCTTGTTCAGCCAGTTGCTAAGACTAACAAGTTTGTTTACATTTATAGGAGATAATGCTGCCTGCTTCTTATTTATAATGTCACCTGAAGTGAGAAGAGGCATTCACATGGTACTGTTGTAGCCGGTGTTGCAAGGTATTTATGTACCAGATATGCTAAACATCCATATGACCCTTCATGCTTTGGCCACCATTCCAGAGGATATGTTTCTGTGCTGATGATGCTCATTCAAAAAGAAGATGTTAATAAAAATTTGACTAAACTCCTTGGGGAGAATTGTATGTCTCCTGCTCTGCGGTTTTACCCACGTTCTGCCATATAATTTTGTGTTATGGCAGTCTCGGATGATGACCCAGCACATGTTGTTCGATTTAAGAGCACCTTCACTGCAGGTTTGACAAAACGCAAAGAAGGTGCCAATGTGAGATTTCTAAAGATAGCTACAGTATTCAATCCAAAGTTTTAAGAACCTTAAGTGTCTTCCAAAATCTGAGAAGGACAAGGTGTTGTGCATGCTTTCAGAAGTCTTAAAAGAGCAACACTCCAATGCAGAAACTACAGAACCCAAACCATCAAAAAAGAAAATCAACAGTCTATTGTTGGATTTGATGCAGATGATGAAAATGAACATGCGTCGGTCTGCACTGCTTTGGATCGTTATTGAGTAAACCCGACGTAAGCATGGAAGCACATTCTCTGGAATGGTGGTCGAAGCATGAAGGGGCGTACAAATGTTTAGCATATCTGGCACGTAAACACCTTGCAGTGCTGGCTACAACAGTGCCTTGGGAACACGTGTTATCACTTTCAGGTGATGTTGTAAATAAGAAGCGGGCAGCATTATCTCCCATAAATGTAAACAAACCAGTTTGTCTTTGCGATTGGCTGAACAAGAAGTAGGATTGAGTGGACTTGTAGGCTCTGAAATTTTACATTGTTTTGTTTTTAAGTGCAGTTTTATGTAAAAAAAAAAAAAAAATTTACATTTTATAAGTTACACTTCCATGATATTGAGATTGCACTACAGTACTTGTACAAGGTGAAATGAAAAATACTATTTGTTTGTTTCATCTTTTTACAGTGCAAATATTTGTAATAAAAATAATATAAAGTGAGCACTGTAAACTTTGTATTCTGTGTTGTAATTGAAAACAATATATTTGAAAATGTAGAAAACATCCAAAAATTTAAACGGTATTCTATTGTTTAATAGTGCAATTAAAATGGTGATTAATCGTGATTACTTTTTTTAATGTTGCAATTAATCATGATTAATTTTTTTTTCAGTTTGACAGACCTACTAAAAACATAAGAAATGTGCTAGTTACAGTAACATCAGCATCCAAAGAAACTCACATATTACTTGTGGTCACGGGACCCACGGAACAATATATGTCTCCACATTCTGATACTGTTTACCAATGCAATTTGTTCCCTTTCAGTACAAATCTACACCATTCCAGTTATTCAGAATCAAATACAAAGCTTTAACTTGACCTGAAAATACTCCTAGAACTTTGAGAAATGTCTAATCTAAATTGCAGATAATAGGTAATAGATGAGGAAATAAGTGTTTTGAATAGGAAGTAATAAAGGCCAGGTTTTCTGCTTCAGTCTAGCCCCTTTAGTGTTGTGACAGTGCAAAGGGGCTGGAGAGCAACCAGATCTGCCCATCTGTGGAATTCATTGTCATGGAGGAGTTTGCAGCTGGCAGAGAGCTGACATTTGTACCTCTGAGTTTTGGAGAAATGCTGGGTCATATCATGTGTGGAGTTGTTCTGGTGCTTTCAGGCTGGCAGACAGACCCTTCTGGGCCATAGTCAGATGCATAAATTAGAGCAGCCCTGAAGCTGCCCCTTAAGCAACTTTAATCTGCCCTGGGTCTGGCATTGTACTTGCCTCTGAAGGAGGCAGCCATTAGTGGCTACTATGTATTTTCCTCCCTCCTTCCTGCTGCACCTTTTGAAAAGGTGTGTGAGGGAAGATATTCAAAGATGGCTAGATTCTATGCTGATAATGTCAAATTGTAAATTTTTAAAGGAAAAAAATTATGTGGCCAGAGTTTCCTTGTGTGTGTTGCTTTTGAGTAACTAACTGTGTTGGGTGGAGGTTTGTGTTCTCTTCCAATAAGACATGTAGAATGGGAATATATATTACTCACCAAAGGCTCTTAAGCAAAGTAAGTTGTCATGGGATAAAAGGGAAGGTCCTCTCATGGGTTGGTAACTGGTTAAAAGATAGGAAAGCAAGGGTAGGAATAAATAGTCAGTTTTCAGAATTGAAAGAAGTAAATGGAGGTGTCCCCAGGGGTCTGTACTGGGCCCGGTTCTCTTCAATATATTCATAAACGATATGGAAAAAGGGGTAAACAGTGAGGTGACAAAATTTGCAGATGATACAAAATTGCTCAATATAGTTAAGTCCCAGGCACACTGCGAAGGGATGCTACAAAAGGATCTCTCAAAACTGGGTGACTGGGCAACAAAATGGCAGATGAAATTCAATGTTGATAAATGCAAAGTCATGCACATTGGAAAACATAATCCCAACTATACATATAAAATGATGGGATCTAAATTAACTGTTACCACTCAAGAAAGAGATCTTGGAGTCATTGTGAATAGTTCTCTGAAAACATCCACTCAATGTGCAGCGACAGTCAAAAAAGCGAACAGAATGTTGGGAACTATTAGGAAAGGAATAGATAATAAGACAGAGAATATCATATTGCCTATGTATAACTCCATGGTACACCCACATCTTGAATAGTGTGTACAGATGTGCCCCATATCAAAAAAGATATATTGGAAAAGGTTCAGAAAAGGGCAACAAAAATGATTAGGGGTATGGAACAGCTGCCATATGAGGAGAGATTAATAAGACTGGGACTTTTCAGCTTGGAAAAGAGACGACTAAGGCAGGATATGATAGAGGTCTATAAAATTGTGACTCGTGTGGAGAAAGTAAATAAGTTATTTACTCCTTCTCATAACAGACGAACTAGGGATCACCAAGTGAAATTAATAGGCATCAGGTTTAAAACAAACAGAAGGATGTATTTTTTCACCCAAGGCACAGTCCACCTGTGGAACTCCTTGCTAGAGAATGTTGTGAAGGCCAAGACTATAACATGGTTCAAAAAAGAATAAGATAAGTTCATGGAGAATAGGTCCCATCCATGGCCATTAGACAGGATGGGCAGGGATGGTGTCCCTAGCCTCTGTTTGCCAGAAGCTGGGAATGGGCAACAGGGGATGATCATTTGGTTGATTACCTGTTCATTCCTTCTGGGGCACCTGGCATTGGCCACTGTTGGGAGACACGATACTGGGCTAGTGGCCTGTGGTCTGACCCAGTATGGCTGTTCTTATATGTGGTTGTGAAGATAAGTTTGTATATTTGAGGAAACATTAGCGTCTGTAGCCAGCCAAGTAAAAGTAGGAAGGCTGTGAGAAGTTGGGGGAAGCACTAAAAGGGTTGTAGGGTTCTTGACTGGAACACTTTGAAGTAAGAGGTGCAATTTCCTGCATTTTAGAGGACTATCAGACTCTTCAAAACAAAAGTTCATTGGGGGCTTCGGGAAGTTTATATCTGGAATTCTTTACTACATTGAGTAAATTAGGGTCTGTTAGAATACCAGTGAATGAGTACAAAGCCCAGCAAAACAGCAATGCCTCCCTAAGCACTTCTGTGTGTGTGTGTGACACACACACACACACACACTCTCTCTCTCTCTCTCTCTCTCTCTCTCTCATATATAATGAAGAGGCCAGAACCAGCTTAGTTTAAAAAGAGGAACTGAGGGAAAGGAGCAAATTTACTTGCTCATGCATTAGAACAATGTTCTTTCCTGTCCATCTTCCATTCACAACCAGTCCTGTCAATTCCCTAACCTCTTCCTAAAGAATCATAGTTCCTAGTATTCAAATGCAAATAAAACTTGCGTGTACATTTTTTGTGTGAAGTGATATCTCTTCAGGTTTGTTTTAAAGTCCGATCCTGTTTCTCCTTTTTTATAGGCAGAATATAGTGAGGATACTGAAAGCAGAAAGGGGGCTATTGTTGAGAGTTGGGAAGGGAAGATTTAAAGACAGATTTTCTCATTGCTGAGCCAGTTAAGGATGCTGTGTGAATGAGTTCCGGCATTGGTGCCACTGCTCTATAGTTATTTACCTCTCTTACGTACTTATATAGCACCCATTACCTTATTATCTGCATCTCACTCTCTTTAATTTATCCCCACAACCCCTGCAAAGTAAGGAAGTACTATTATCTCCATTTGTCAGATGTGGGAAATGAGGTTCAGAGAGGCTAATTGACTTGCCCCAGATCACGCAGGAAGTCTGTGGCAGAACCAGGGACTGAATCCAGGTTTTCCCATGGCTCAGGCTAGGTCCCAAACCACTGGACCATCCTAGCCTGGGACACATTCCTCTCTGTTGTGCCAGTGTTTCTTTAGTGATTTTTCTAGGGTTCTAGTGATCACACTGCTGGAAAATGAACTTGAGCAGCCTTAACGATAAGTTAATGACTCTTGGAAGGAGTGTTCCATTTAAAACAACCCCCAAAACTTAACCCTCCTGTCTCCCCAACCTTTTTCTTCTTTCTTTCTACTCCTCCCCTATACCCAGTCCCATTTCTGGAGTTCTATTTGTTCCCTGAAATCCACTTCTGTGCCCCTTCGAATCCTGCACCATCTCACACTATGCCACCTCTCTGATCTCTTCCCCTCATCTCCTGCAATCCCTGTATGTCCCCGCAGTCACTTGGATTTTCTTCCCCATTAATATATAATGTTTCTTTTGGACAAGTATTTTTTCTAGGAATATAGAATTTTAGATATATCTTTCCTTTCCTCATCAGTAATCTGTAAGTGCAAACTAGAAAGGAAACTGGAGTTATCCATACCTGTATTCAGTGTAGGCTTGGTTCACCATCCATAAAATAGGGTTAATGGTACTTCTCTACTTCGCAAGGGTGTTGTGAGGATAAATATTTTAAAGACTGATTGGCCCTCAAATACATGATGATGAGGACCATATAAGTACTGTAGATAAATGGTCCCTACCCTGCAGAGCTTCCAGTGTAAATAGGCAAGATGATGGGTGGGAGAAAAGGGACAATGATACTGCCTGTTTTACAGAAGGGGAGCTTAGGTATGGAGAGGTTAAGTGACTTGCTGAATCTTAACACATCCTTGTGAGAGCAGCAGAAATGAGGCAAGCTACACTGAAGGGCTGACTGAAGGCTGTTATGGATCAGCTGGGGCAGCAGTGCTGGGGAGCTCCTCCTCCCTTCACTGTTTCCCTGCATGTGCTAGAAGTTTTGTTCTATGAAGAAGACACTTGTGTTCGTTTCCCTTAATATAAAGTTGGCCACTGTCTGTTGGCCTTTGGCCTGACCCAGTATGGCCATTCTGACGTTAAATTGAAACAGTTATAATGAACAATCATTATTTTTTGAATGCTATGTTGGAGATTTAGCTATTTGGATATGAATTTAGAAATGTGATAGCAAAGATATTTGTTAGCTAGAAGGAGATGAAGAAAAGGTGGGACTGAAAGTCTAAATTTCTAAAAAGAAAAGGAGTACTTGTGGCACCTTAGAGACTAACCAATTTATTTGAGCATAAGCTTTCGTGAGCTACAGCTCACTTCATCGGATGCATACTATGGAAAGTGTAGAAGATCTTTTTATACGCACGAAGCATGAAAAAATACCTCCCCCCACCCCACTCTCCTGCTGGTAATAGCTTATCTAAAGTGATCACTCTCCTTACAATGTGTATGATAATCAAGGTGGGCCATTTCCAGCACAAATCCAGGGTTTAACAAGAACGTCTGGGGGGCGGGAGGGAAAAACAAGGGGAAATAGGTTACCTTGCATAATGACTTAGCCACTTGCAGTCTCTATTTAAGCCTAAGTTAATTGTATCCAATTTGCAAATGCATTCCAATTCAACAGTCTCTCGCTGGAGTCTGGATTTGAATTTTTTTTTGTTGTAATATCGCAACTTTCATGTCTGTAATCACGTGACCAGAGAGATTGAAGTGTTCTCCGACTGGTTTATAAATGTTATAATTCTTGACATCTGATTTATGTCCATTTATTCTTCTACGTAGAGACTGTCCAGTTTGACCAATGTACATGGCAGAGGGGCATTGCTGACACATGATGGCATATATCACATTGGTGGATGTGCAGGTGAACGAGCCTCTGATAGTGTGGCTGATGTTATTAGGCCCTGTGATGGTATCCCCTGAATAGATATGTGGGCACAGTTGGCAATGTGGGCTTTGTTGCAAGTCTAGGTTCCTGGGTTAGTGGTTCTGTTGTGTGGTATGTGGTTGCTGGTGAGTATTGGGGGGCTGTCTGTAGGCAAGGACTGGTCTGTCTCCCAAGATTTGTGAGAGTGTTGGGTCATCCTTCAGGATAGGTTGTAGATCCTTAATAATGCATTGGAGGGGTTTTAGTTGGGGGCTGAAGGTGACGGCTAGTGGCGTTCTGTTATTTTCTTTGTTAGGCCTGTCCTGTAGTAGATGACTTCTGGGAACTCTTCTAGCTCTATCAATCTGTTTCTTCACTTCCGCAGGTGGGTATTGTAGTTGTAAGAATGCTCGATAGAGATCTTGTAGGTGTTTGTCTCTGTCTGAGGGGTTGGAGCAAATGCGATTGTATCGCAGAGCTTGGCTGTAGAGAATGGATCGTGTGGAGTGGTCAGGGTGAAAGCTGAAGGCATGTAGGTAGGAATAGCGGTCAGTAGGTTTCCGGTATAGGGTGGTGTTTATGTGACCATCGCTTATTAGCACTGTAGTGTCCAGGAAGTGGATCTCTTGTGTGGACTGGACCAGGCTGAGGTCGATGGTGGGATGGAAATTGTTGAAATCATGGTGGAATTCTTCAAGGGCTTCTTTTCTATGGGTCCAGATGATGAAGATGTCAAATGCATAAACCTGGAAATCCTGGGCGCCCCATCATCTCAAGCATTGGCACCCTGACAGCAGGATTGTCTGGCTATGTAGACTCCCTCCTCAGGCCCTACGCTACCAGCACTCCCAGCTACCTTTGAGACACCACTGACTTCCTGAGGAAACTACAATCCATCGGTGATCTTCCTGATAACACCATCCTGGCCGCTATGGATGTAGAAGCATTCTACACCAACATTCCACACAAAGATGGACTACAAGCCATCAAGAACACTATCCCCGATAATGTCACGGCTAACCTGGTGGCTGAACTTGGTGACTTTGTCCTTACCCATAACTATTTTACATTTGGGGACAATGTATACCTTCAAATCAGCAGCACTGCTATGGGTACCTGCATGGCCCCACAGTATGCCAACATTTTTATGGCTGACTTAGAACAACGCTTCCTCAGTCTCGTCCCTTAAGGCCCCTACTGTACTTGCGCTATATTGATGACATCTTCATCATCTGGACCCATGGAAAAGAAGCCCTTGAGGAATTCCACCATGATTTCAACAATTTCCATCCCACCATCAACCTCAGCCTGGTCCAGTCCACACAAGAGATCCACTTCCTGGACACTACAGTGCTAATAAGCGATGGTCACATAAACACCACCCTATACCGGAAACCTACTGACCGCTATTCCTACCTACATGCCTCCAGCTTTCACCCTGACCACACCACACGATCCATTCTCTACAGCCAAGCTCTGCGATACAACCACATTTGCTCCAACCCCTCAGACAGAGATAAACACCTACAAGATCTCTATCAACTACAATACCCACCTGCGGAAGTGAAGAAACAGATTGATAGAGCTAGAAGAGTTCCCAGAAGTCATCTACTACAGGACAAGCCTAACAAAGAAAATAACAGAACGCCACTAGCCGTCACCTTCAGCCCCCAACTAAAACCCCTCCAACGCATTATTAAGGATCTGCAACCTATCCTGAAGGATGACCCAACACTCTCACAAATCTTGGGAGACAGGCCAGTCCTTGCTTACAGACAGCCCCCCAACCTGAAGCATATACTCACCAGCAACCACATACCACACAACAGAACCACTGACACAGGAACCTAGACTTGCAACAAAGCCCGTTGCCAACTGTGCCCACATATCTATTCAGGGGACACCATCACAGGGCCTAATAACATCAGCCACGCTATCAGAGGCTCGTTCACCTGCACATCCACCAATGTGATATATGCCATCATGTGCCAGCAATGCCCCTCTGCCATGTACATTGGTCAAACTGGACAGTCTCTACGTAAAAGAATAAATGGACACAAATCAGATGTCAAGAATTATAACATTCATAAACCAGTCGGAGAACACTTCAATCTCTCTGGTCACACGATTACAGACATGAAAGTTGCGATATTACAACAAAAAAACTTCAAATCCAGAGTCCAGCGAGAGACTGTTGAATTGGAATGCATTTGCAAATTTGATACAATTAACTTAGGTTACCTTGCATAATGACTTAGCCACTCCCAGTCTCTATTCAAGCCTATTTCCCCTTGTTTTTTCCTACCCTCCGCCCCCCTCAAATGTTCTTGTTAAACCCTGGATTTGTGCTGGAAATGGCCCACCTTGATTAGCATACTCATTGTAAGGATGCATACTTTGCACAGTATGCATCCGATGAAGTGAGCTGTAGCTCACGAAAGCTTATGCTCAAATAAATTGGTTAGTCTCGAAGGTGCCACAAGTACTCCTTTTCTTTTTGCAAATACAGACTAACACAGCTGTTACTCTGAAACCTAAATTTCTAAAGAGAGACACTTTAACTTATATTCAATCCTAAACTAATAAATAGATATACTTGTAACTTTATTGAAAATTCAGTTGTTACTCTAAGTGTTGGGAACTTGTTGACACACTATTTTCAAACATAAAGGAATATAATCCCCCGTACTACTGCAGATGTCATAGTGCAACTTTAAGTGTAGGTCAATACCAGTGCCACCATAATTAAAGAAAATTGTATTGGTTATCCTATTAGATAACAGTAAGTATTGTACTGTGGTACTGTAATGGTACCATATAATATATGGTTTTGTTAATATTATACAAATGTGTTACAGAACTCACTTGGTTGCCATATTGTTGTTTTGTAGAATTGATTGTTTATATTGGCACTCTTGTTAATAGCTCTGTGTACAAAATACTTTTTCAAGCATATTACCTGTTTAAGAGACTAAATCAAGAAATTTATCTATTTAGTCTATTACAATATTAGATCATGTATATAACTTCAAATCATAATGTATAATAGACCATCTATATTCTAGTAAAAAAGAGTGACTAACTTCCTACAGCTTCGTCTGTGCACGAATTGGTACTCTCCACCAAACCCATGGAAGAAATAGATAAGCACCACTCTGCTTTATGTGGGCACATTCCACTTTTTTGTTCCTTGCAGTAAGAAATTCACTAAAGATGGGGTGATCCTACTTAAGTTTCAGTCTGTTGGAATTCTTTATTGCACATCAGCATCACTAACTATAACTCTTGAGCTTCCTGTTGAGCCCTAAATAAAGAGAGTTTCCAAAGGGAGGGCAAGGGAATAGGTGTTTTTAAAATGGTAAGCTGGAGGAGTTTGTTTTTTCCCCTATCATTTAGTGGCTAAACTCTAGGAAAACATACTCTAGCTGTGTAACACTCCTGTGCCTAGGAAACTTAACATTGAGCTTCAGCACTTGACTTATCAGCGTCTCTGTCACAGGATTAATTCTCTAAAGATGCTTTTGCAAAATATGAAGATATTTTGTTCACTGAAATTGAACCACCAGCAAAACAATGGAAATTGAAAGGAGTCATGGCCCAGAAAAACAAGATTCAGTTTCATCCAGTCAGTACCAAATGTTTTAGTACTTACGCAACCTAGAGGAACATTTTCCCCCTAGAATGCAAAGGAGAAACCCAGAAGGTGACAATTTGGATGCAAAATTTCAGAATCAGAATTGTCTGTACTTAAAACATTACAGCGGCATAGCTGCACCATTGCAGTGCTTCAGCATAGATGCTACCTACACTGATGGGAGGGATTCTGCAGTTCGTGTTGGTAATGCACCTACCTGAGAGGTGGTAGCTAGGTTGATGGAAGAATTCTTCCTCTGATCGACTTAGTTAATCCAACCTGATTTTCTAGTGTAATCAGCCCTGAGTCTAAATCATAGTCTTTTCAAGGCTGAATAATATATTACATCCATATTATCTTATCTGCAGCATATCTCAGAATTTAAATACTATTTAGCCTTTTGAGCCATAAATCCTTTAACATATAATTTAGGCTAAATCTTCAAGAAGGTGCTTGTAATGATTCTTTCATAGAAGTGTCCCTAAACTATGGGCATGGCTGTGGTGCCGCCAAGGTAGTCTACACCGTAGGTGCCAGAGCCTGTCCCACTGCTAGGGAACCTTGCGGCGAACCTGAGCCAGAGCCTGAGTTGTCGCTCCCCTGCAACCAAGACAGGGGTTGATTGATGGCTTTGTCCCAATCGGTACTGGTCACCCCTCCCAGAGTTGGATCTCACTGACCTCGACAAGCATCTGGATCGGGGCCTCGGTGACCAGCAGCGCTCTGCAGATCCGCGACAGCACCGGGTCGGCGATCTACATCTCGCACTTAACGAGCAGTACCAGGATGTGGAGCAGGATTGGGAACTAGAGTGGGCTTGGTGTCATGAAGATGTAGTCACATGCAGTGATGCTGCCCTGAGGGATAGGCGACAGTCCATGGAATGGTACCGTCGGTCCCTTGACCTGTCCCTGGAGCGGTACTGGCGCCACGGAGATTCCAGGCGCCAACTCCGAAACTTCTGCTGGGGGGTGCGTACCTCCAGAGGTTGGCGCCTGGTTACCAGCGAGCCTCACCTCGAGCCTCTCTGCCCTTGTCCGAAGTCCCTCCCTGGCCCCTGCCGAACTGGCCAGACCTGCTGTCACACGATCACGGCCGACTCCTGCACCCCAGCCTCGCATCCCTCTACCTCACAGCATGGATGTTGCGTGGCTGAGCCCATATGAACGGGCCTGTTCAGACTGGGTCCAGAAGGTCCTCCTTGAGAGTAGAAAGCCCTTGACTAGGCAGACCTACCTGGCAAAGTGGATGAGGTTCTCCCACTGGGTGGCCGAATGGGGCATCTCCCCTTCACATTCTTTAGTGCAGTTGATCTTGGACTGCCTGCTTCATTTAAGGAACCGGGGCCTGGCGCACTCCTCTATCAGGGTACACCTGGTGGCCATTTCAGCCTTTCATCTGCCAATCCAGGGGCCGACTGTGTTCTCCCATGACATGACAGTCAGGTTCCTTAGAGGCCTCGGGAGGCTCTTTCCTCAAGTCTGGTCCCCGGCCCCTCAGTGGGATCTCAACTTGGTTTTGTCCAGGCTCACAGGGCCCTTTTGAGCCTTTGGCCTCGTGCTCCCTATATCACCTATCATGGAAGGTAGCTTTCCTGCTGGCAGTGACATCGGTGAGGCGAGTCTCTGAGCTGCAAGCCCTGACCTCAGAACTTCCATACAGAACTGTCTTCTGTAAGGAAAAGGTCCGGCTCCGGTCCCACTCGGCCTTCCTCCTCAAGGTGGTGTCCGCTTTCCACATGAGCGAGGACTTCTTTCTTCCTGTCTTCTGCCCTAAGCCCCATGAGATTAGTGAAGCGAGGCGCTTTCACGCTTTGGACATAAGAAGGGACCTGGTTTTCTACCTAGATCGGACAAAACCTTTCCAAAAGTCGACTCAGCTTTTTATCTCTACAGGTGGGATAGGATGAAGGGCCTCCCTGTGTCCATGCAAAGGATTTCTAACGGGATTACCCCTTGCATTCGGACCCGCTACGGGTTAGTGGGAGTCCCTCTGCCACCGATCGTGAGAGCCCACTCGACTAGAGCGCAGGCATCCTTGGCGACCTTCCTGGCACATGTTCCGATCCAGGACATCTGTAAAGCCATGACATGGTCCTCGGTACACACATTCCAGACCCAGTAGGCCATCACGCAGCAGGCCAGCAATGATGTTGGGTTTGGCAGAGCTGTATTGCAATCTACATGTCTGTGAACTCCTTATCCTGCCTCCAGGGGTACTGCTGGGAGTCACCTAAGTTGAATGGACATGAGCAATCACTCGAAGAATAAAAGACAGTTACCTTTTTCCATAACTGGTGTTCTTCAAGATGTGTTGCTCATGTCCATTCCACAACCCTCCCTCCTTCCCCACTGTCGGAGTTTCTGGCAAGAAGGAACTGAGGGTGGAGGGGGCAGGCAGTACCCTATATGCCACTGCATATGCTCACCACTCCAGGGGGCTCTAGAGCCGGTCCCCATGGATACTGCTGAGGGAAAAACTTCCAGAACCGATGCATGTGGCGAACACACACATACCTAAGTTGAATGGACATGAGCAACACATCTCAAAGGGCTGTCGGAAAAAGGTAACTGTCTTTTTAGCTGCCTAGTATTCACATAAGGAACGTTTTGTTAAAACCTGTCAGAAGGAAAATTATTTAATTATAAAGGGAGAAGTGGGAGGAAAGAATTATTGCACACGCACGTTACCTTTCATGATATAAATTCATGACCTGCAAAAGCACACTCTAGTTTCAGCTATCTTATACGTTATATAAAACTTTGAAGTAGTCCTTAATCTCCATTGCTCTGTCAGTGAAACAGCTTGTTTTAGTTGAGAGCTACCATCCTTGAACACTTGTTAGCTTTTCAGTTAATGCATAAAGCTGGAATAATGTATTTCAGCCCTAAAGAAATTGCAAGCTCACACCATTTATCTGTTTTAAAGAGTGGTATTTTGCCTGATTAACTTTGTCAAGTGGTGATCAGCAGCCCTTGGAGTTCCTGGAAAACCTTATGGAGGTGTGGGATATCCTCAAAGTTCTTAAACATTTTCCTGGCAGTAATGTCAAATACATGACATGCAGTTTGGTTTTTTGGAGGAATGAGGGTGGATTGATGTTAAATTTCTTTGATTTAAATCACTATTTAAATCAGCAAGTGGAAAATCATGTTAACCATTTGTACTTTTTAGTTATTTTCCAAATGAAAATTTCATTCTCATTGGTAGAACCATTAAAACATTATTACTTGATTTATTTAAATGCAGCTTTTAGACTAGATTTGGTAGTACTTCTTGCTAAAACAGGAGAGCACACTATAGCTATACGCATTTATTTAAGCAATTGTATAGCTAGTTTACCACACATTTATTCAACAACTAAGGCAAGATTTTCACTGCATAACGAAGTACTGGCATTTGGTGAAAAAAAATAAATAGCAGTATTCACATCATTAAGACTGAAACTAGATAATACAATACATGCTACATTGTGTCGTATTTATAAAGCTTGACCTCCAAATTTAGTTATGTTTTCCCCTTGCTGCTATTTTTTTAGAAAAGCAGTCTTAACTTATTAGTTAAAATATATTAGGATTCATTAGTTCAACATACCTTTTATTTAGATGATACTAGATTATGATAAAAAGATAATAGGTTGTCATGAATTCAAATTAAATTTCAAACAGGCTTATTTTTAAAAAAGAATATACATTTTAAAAACCTGATTTTAGTTTTCAAAAAATTATTTTGAAAAAATTATTCACTATGGCCAGCAGAAATTAGAAAACAAGGCTTCTGTTTAAGAAAGTTTAAGAATTGTTCTTATCGTCCAAGAATAGTGGCTGGCATTTTTGGATCTTTTGAATGTGGTGCATTTCCAGCTTGTCACAGGAGGAGTCTTTTTCGTATTTGCTATGCTGGTGCTTGCATGATTGCTGGAAAGGAGTAAATTTAATGAAGAAGCAGGCACAATAGATATACCCGAAAATTCCATCAGTTATCCTAAATGTTTTAATAATCATATGTCTATATTATGAGTAACTACTATGAACTCCTAAAAGGTTTCTTAAATACATGTCGTCTTAAGCTTTGGTTACCAACTTAAAAAACATTTCTAGTGATAATGGTATTTGATATTTTTTTCATCCTTCTTTTATTTTTTTTCCTGTATGTATGTTTGTGCTTTCTTCTTGGCTAAAATATTTACCCTAGTGATGCCTGATGTTGACTGATGGGGTTACTATAACTGTTTGTTGGCAGTAGATTACTTTTCATGGCAATCTGGTTATCTTTGTTTTAGCTCCATAAATAAAAACGAGGGACTGTTATCACATCTTTAAATATTGGTCAAGTTTCGTTAATTTAGATTAATGCCTGTATGTTTCCCTGGTCAGGTTCCGATCTAAGTGTGAGATAGTAATTGTACTAATGAAAATAGCTTATTTATTAATCTCTAAAACAAATGGGGCAATACTCCCTTTAGCCTAATTCCTTACCAGCTCAGTATGACGGCCTCAGTGCAGACTAGTGGATTTTTCTTGAAGTTGGGAAGGTCTTCGTCTTTTGTACGAATACAAAAAAGCCCTTGATAAATCCCATATTCCATTTCAGAAGTGTCTAGTAATAGCATGTAAATGTAGAAGCAGTGAATGTCTGCAATAGCAACTTCATTATGTTCACCTTTTTACGTATTCTTAGAGGGCAACAGTCCCAGCTGTCAACCTGTGTGTGTGTGTGAGAAGGGGAAAATATCTTAAGGCCCTTGTTACTATATGCTGTGGCTCTTTTGTTCAAACCTACAGCAAACTGTAGGGATCGCTTCCACTCAGGTATTACGTTTCTGGTGAAACTGATGTTAAAACAGTATGGAATGCTGCAGGATCTTTAGATATTTACTGAGTGCCTGTTGATAGAGAATGTGACTTTACTCATACAGTAACTCCTCACTTAACGTCCTCCTGCTTAACGTTGTTTCGAAGTTGTCGCTGCTCCATTAGGGAACATGCTCGTTTAAAGTTGTGCAATGCTCTCTTATAATGTCGTTTGGCTGCCTGCTCTGTCCACTGCTTATAAGAGTCTGTGAAAGAGCAGCGACTTTACAAGGGAGCATTGCACAAGTTCCTCTTCTCCACCTCCTCCCTCTCCCTTCCAGCGGTAGCGCTTCCCCCACCGCCAAACAGCTGTTTGGAGGTGCCTAGGACTTTCGGGGGGAGGGGGAAGGAGTGGGGATGCAGTGTGCTCCGGGGAGGTGGTGAGTGGAGTGAGAAGAGGTGGGCCTGGAGTGGAGCAGGGACAGGAAGAAGCGGGCCTGGAGCATCTCCCGGCAAGGTCGGCGCCTGTTCTTCTCGGGGGAAGCTGCCGCCGCTGCTGCTGCACAAGGTGCTTCCTAGCGTCCTTGTCTGCAGTAGGCTGTGCCTGTGAGGAGTGAGCCAGGGGCACCTCCTAACAACAGTACAGTATATAATGCCTTTTGTCTGCCCAAAAGAAATTTCCTTGGAACCTAACCCTCCTCATTTACATTAAATCTTATGGGAAAATTGGATTAGTTTAACATCATTTCACTTAGTTACATTTTTCAGGAACATAACTACAACGTTAAGTGAGGAGTTACTGCTAAACTTGAGAGAAGCTTTCTGTACATTTCAGTTTTATTTTCTGAAAGCTTAGCAGGCACAGGAAATAACAAAAAATAATAAATAACTGACCCTGAAGAGTTTCCTTCAGTTTTTGCTAATTTCTTCTCTTGCAAGCTGCAAGATTGCTTTCAGAAGTCTGTTAATTTCTGTACATTTCCTTTTTAAAAAGTAATACAATTAGTATTAAAGTTGCAATTCAAGAACTAGAATCTTTTCATATGTACCCTCTTATTACAGGGATTTCAAACCTACTGCATTAGCTAGGAATACAAGGTTGAGTTACATTCCCTCTTCTTACGATTCCTTCTGCCATGCCTCCATATTCTGAGGTGAACTTGCAAGATATGGTGCTGTACAAGTTTCTCTTAAACATAATGATGATGATGATGAATACCTGATCTGTATGCAAAATGGCAAGACTGGCAGTTGTTTGC
Organism: Eretmochelys imbricata; assembly: GCF_965152235.1. Taxonomy (NCBI): domain Eukaryota; kingdom Metazoa; phylum Chordata; order Testudines; family Cheloniidae; genus Eretmochelys; species Eretmochelys imbricata. The sequence goes on along the minus strand of NC_135576.1, from coordinate 44,550,350 downwards.
TGCTATTTTAACATGCCCATCTTATGTTTAGGAAAGTTAAATTGTTTAAAAAAAAAAAATTAAAAGGGAAAATTTAAATAAGTTATTTAGTCGGGTGAAGACTTTCTGAATTGGTAAAGGCAACTCTTCTTGTGGTCAGCCTCCAATATTTCTGGTGGAAAAACAAAAGTGCCATGGACTATATAGTCAGGTATATGTTGGTTGTTAAATGATTTTTAATGTTTTCACTTAACTTGATTAGAGGAAATGCTGCTACTACTATAGTCTTTGAAATCATTGTCTGAGAAGATGCATGGTCACATAGGAGCCAGGGGTTTGACACATTGGTTTAAACCAAACTATGAAATAAGTTTCCCCTCCCTTTCAGACTGTCTGTCATAGTGGGTATGCAAATAAAAATTCAATTTTGAGATTTTTCTGATGTGACCGTTCTTAGGCATCTTCATGAAGGGAAAGGGAGCACAGGAAATAAAATGACTGACTGTCCCCACGCAGGGGATGATTAATTCTCGTTGAGGTCAGTGGAGTTACTTATATGCAACAGAGGAGTAGGAGGAACAATAGGGCCCTTCACTGGTAAATAGAAACTGGGCCATGCACACTTACAGCACTTGCTAAATAAATGATGGGCAACTTTCTGCTGTGTATGTCTGATCTTGAAAGCACCTAGATTAAGTGCAGTCTTGCAGCATGTACTTTACGAAAGGCTATATTCTCTATTCTTTTATTTTGACAGGAATCTTTTAATCCTACTATGCAGCTGCACCTTGTACATCAAGCTCCACGCACCGTTCCTCCTTACCTCTCCAAAAATGGATCGACTCTTGGAGATTTATTAGTGGGCTTCTTCAAATACTATGCCACAGAATTTGAGTAAGTGATCAACTTCTACCTGTGTTTAGCATCTTGCAATAAATGAAAATGCCTCATGTTTGGACTTAGCTTGCTAACATTTTAAGACTGATCAGCAAAGAGAGAGGAATGGTTTGGAGACAGGATGCGGGTGATGAAGAGCAAGGAGAGAAATAAATGAAAAGGGGCACATGACAGCACTTGGATGTGCCTGTGCAAGCTTGGCACTGAGATGTGCCTACGGTTGTTTAATAAACTACCTTAGTTTAATCTGTAAAATAGTCTGTCAAAAATCAGATAGCTCTATTGTCCTAAAGCCAGCTATTTGTTAGTGTGTTGTTTTAGACTGAAACTTCCCTCTCCAAAGAGATTCAGAGTTTCTGGATGCAACTGAAGGTATTGATTTTGACCTGAAGTAGGTTGGGTCCTGATTACTTCAGTGGCTTCTTCGTTGTTTCATAGTTTCACCTTATATTAACTGAGGTGCTTGACCTAACGGCCCCTTGTTTGACCCAAACAGTTTAGGTCAAAACAAACACCTTGAATTTTTACCTGGAAATCAACTGCTGTTCAGTACAGATCAGAGTACATTTTACATGATCTGCAGTTCTTCTTCGAGTGCTTGCTCATGTAGATTCCAATTAGGTATGTGCGTGCTGTGTGCACGTAGCCGGAAGGTTTTTCCCCTGCTGGTATCTGTCGGGTTGGTTCAGGTGCCCCTCGAGTCATGCCTCCATTGCACCGTATATAGGGTCCTGCTGACCTGCCGTCACTTCAGTTCCTTCTTACCGCCTGTGACAGTTAGCCGGAAGGCTAATTTCTCTTGCTTCGGCAAGCCTTCTCCCTAGTGGTCTTCAGACTGTTCTCTATAAATAGTTAAATCGGTTTGTTAGTAGTTGTAGTTAGTTTAGTCATTGTATGGTTTAGAATTCCAGTAAGGAATTATTCTGGGGATTACCATTTTCCCTACCCTTCTCCCCCTGCCCCTTTCCCCGGCACCAGGGCATGCCTCAGTCCCCGGGATTTAAACCCAGTGCAGCTTGTAACAAGCCTATGCCCCAGAGCGACCCTCACACTTCCTGCTTGAAGTGTCTGGGGCAATTGCATCAGAAGGACTGTTTGCAAGATCTGCAAAGAGACCAACGATTACAAATCCTTCTGATGGAGGCTGCTCTCCAACCCCACTCGGAGCCAAGTTTGGCCAAGCCAATGCTAGCACCTCTACATCAGTGCGCAGTGCCCTGGCATCGACACAGGAGACTTTGGCACTGAGAGACTCTAATAGAGATGCTCTGCACCGGCTGTGCTCTCTGCAGAGGGGCTCTGCACATGGTAATGCAAGGCCAGGAGCAAGAGTCGGTCCTGATTAGAACCTTGTCTTCGTCATCGCCACATGAAGCAGTGGCTCAAACCTCCATGGCTCCTGTACTCAAGAACAGTAGGGTCCACCAACAGCTCCTGAAGAGGGTGGCCCAGAACCTGGGGCTCCAGGTCGAGGAGATCGGAGTCCTTGGACCCCATGCTAGATATCCTGGCCCCCAGTGACTCTCAGAGTTGCTCTGCTGCTTATTAAGACCATAGAGGATACCACAGAAACTTACCTCACCTCTCTGCCCCTATGGTGAAAAGGACAGAGGGGAAATATTTTGTCCCCTCTAAAGGGTTTGAACATTTTTATTCACACCCACCACTGGACCCCTGTCATAAAAATAAAGGGAAGGGTAACCACCTTCTTTATACAGTGCTATAAAATCCCTCCTGGCCAGAGGCAAAACCCTTTCACCTGTAAAGGGTTAAGAAGCTAAGATAACCTCGCTGGCAGCTGACCAAAATGACCAATGAGGAGACAAGATACTTTCAAATCGGGCGGGGGGAAACAAAGGGTCTGCCTGTGTGATGCTTTTGCTGGGAACAGATCAGGAATGCAGACTCAGAACTTCTGTAAAGTTAGTAAGTAATCTAGCTAGAAATGCGTTAGATTTCCTTTTGTTTAATGGCTGGTAAAATACACTGCTGAATGGAATTTATATTCCTGTTTTTGTGTCTTTTTGTAACTTAAGATTTTGCCTAGAGGGATTCTCTGTTCTGAATCTGATTACCCTGTAAGGTATTTACCATCCTGATTTTACAGAGGTGAATCTCTTACCTTTTCTTTAATTAAAATTCTTCTTTTACGATCCTGATTGCTTTTACATTGTTCTTAAGATCCAAGGGTTTGGGTCTGTGTTCACCTGTACAAATTGGTGAGCATTTTTATCAAGCCTTCCTCAGGAAAGGGGGTGTAGGGCTTGGGGGGATATTTTGGGGGAAGACATCTCCAAGTGGGCTCTTTCCCTGTTCTTTGTTTAACATGCTTGGTGGTGGCAGCATAGGGTTCAAGGACAAGGCAAAGTTTGTACCTTGGGGAAGTTTTTAACCTAAGCTGGTCAGAATAAGCTTAGGGGGTCTTTCATGCAGGTCCCCACATCTGTACCCTAGAGGTCAGAGTGGGGAAGGAACCTTGACAACTTCTAAGTGGTGGCAGCAGCAAACGAATGGGAATATAAAGGGTATCAAAGACCCACGTCTAAAGCCCAAGAGGCGAAGAAGCTGGACCTCTTTGGGAGGAAAGTCTATTCTACTGGGGGAGCTCCTGCTTTGGATTTCAAACCACCAGGTGATCCAGCTTCAGTTCCCGTGGGGCTACGTCAAAGTTCACAGAGCTTCTGCCAGAGGACTTGAGGGCTGTTTTCTCCACCTTGGTGGAGGAGGGCAAGCTTGTGAAACGGGCTTCACTACTGACAGCCCTACATGTTGCTGATTCAGCCTCTTGGACCATGGTGTCGGGGTGGCCATGAGAAGAAGCTCCTGGCTGCAGGCATGAGGGCTCCCGTATGAGGTCCAACAGACCATCCAGGACCTCCTAATCGAGGGCTCAACCCTCTTTTCCAAGAGAACGGACTCACAGTTCCATAGGCCTAATGACTCAAGAGCCACTCTCAAGTCCCTTGGCCACCATACCCCCTCAATGCAATGGAGGCATTTTAAGCCCCAGCCTCTGCCTTGATTCTACCAACCTCAGAACAGGCAAGACTATTCTAGGAGGCTTAATAGAAACCACAGGAGGCAGCCGCCTCCTTCATCTGCTCAGGGCTCTGGGCAGGTGAAACAGCGCTCTGGACAAAAACAAGCCTTTTGAAGGTGCACCCAAGGGCGACACACCAATTCAAACGTTGCATCCAACTATCCCATCCCTTCCTTTTCATGCCATGTATGGGTCCGGAACACATCTCCACATGGTAGAACTGGGATATTCTCTCCAGTTCAGCTTCTCTCCTCCCTCCCATCCTCCCTCCCGCGTCCCTCTTCAGGGAACCCTCTCATGAGCATCTCCTAATGCAAGAGGTGCAGCTGCTACTGAGAGCGGGAGTGATGGAGGAGGTTCCTCTGAACAAATTCATGAAGAAGCTGAAGTTCTTTGGCCTCCATTATCCCTTCCCTGGATCCAGGAGGACTGGTATGCTGCCCTTGACTTGAAGGACGCATACTTTCATATATCCATAACTCCGCCTGACAAAAGGTTTCTTAGGTTTGTGGTAAACCACAATCGGTATCTGTTCACGGTCCTCCCCTTTGGCCTGTCAGTGGCACCTTGGGTGTTCACCAAGTGCATGGCAGTCATGGCCACTTCCTTACAGAAGTGCCAGGTGCAGGTGTTTCCGTACCTCGACGACTGGTTGATCAAGGGCTGCTCCAGAACACAAGTGGAGACGCAAGTAAGCCTAATAAGATCAACTTTTGACAGCTTTGGCCTTCTCCCCCACTCACATGATAGAGTTTGTAGGGGCAGTGTTGGACTCAAGACAGGCAAGAGCATTCCAACCAGAGTCATGGTTTCAGACTCTTTGTGACATCATACAAGTTCTCAGACGTTTTCCTACCACCACAGCAAGGAATTGCCTGAAGCTCCTCAGCCACATGGCCACCTGTACTGATGTAGTGCAGCATGTCTGACTGAGGCTCTGACCCCTTTGGGCGTGGCTAGCATCGGTGTATTGACCAAACCAGGACAGTCTAGACAAGGTAGTCAGTCTTTCGTAGCCAGTTCTTGAGTCTTTCCTGTGGTGGCTCAACCAGCAAGCTGTGTGTGCAGGGATTCCTTTCTCCAGACCTCCACCATCACTTTCCCTGGTCATGGACGCATCAGCGATGGGGTGAGGAGCGTATCTGGGGAAGCTCAGGGCCTCTGGTCCCAAGCGGGACTCACTTTACATCAACGTCAGATTGCTGAGGGCAGTCCGTCTGGCATGCCAGACCTCCCAAACTCACACACCTCCCCTCCAAGTATCAGTCGTGACAGACAATACAACAGGGATGTTTTATATAAAAAGAGGGAGCAGCACACTCCTCTCCCCTGTGCCAGGAAGCCCTCAAACTGTGGGACTTTTGCATAACCCACTCGATACATTTTGAGGCATCTTATCTCCTCAGAGCGAGTTGGCAGACCATCTCAGCAGGTCCTTTCACAACCACAGGTGGTCCATACACCCGGATGTCATGAACACCATCTTCCAGCAGCGGGGAATTCCCCAAATAGACTTATTCTCAACAAGACACAACAGGAAGTGTCCGTAGTTCTGCGCCTTCCTGACTCACATCCCAGACTCGATCACAGATGCTTTCCTTTTCTCTTGGAAGGACCACCTCCTTTACTTGTTTCCACCCATTCCACTCTTCCACAAGGTCCTACTCAAGGTTTGACGGGATGAAGCCTCTGTGATATTGATAGCTTCAGCCTGGCCATGTCAGTACTGGTACACGTCTCTTCTGAAGTTGTCAGTGGACACTCCGATCACTTTACCGCTGCTCCTGGATCTGATAACTCAGGATCATTGCCATCTTCAGCATCCCAATCTCGAATCTCTCCACATCACGGCTTGGAAGCTCCATGGCTAAATCCGATGGAGCTTGCTTGCTCTGATCCAGTTAGGGAAGTCCTCCTTGGTAATAGGAAACAGTCTACTATGGCCATCTACCTAGCCTAATTGAAAAGATTCGCGATTTGGTCATCGCAGAAACATAAGTCTCCTATGCACTTGTCAGTGCCTTTTATCTTGGGTACCTTCTGCACCTGAAGCAACAAGGGTTCTCTATGCCGTCAATAGAAGTCCACTTGGCTGCCATTTCTGCCTTTCACCCAGGCGTGGCTGGCCGATCTGTCTTCACCAATCCGATAGCTGGACGTTTTCCTAAAGGACTTGACAGGTTATACCCTCAAGTACAGCAACCAATCCCAGACTGGTTCTTAACCTTGTTCTTTCCAGACTAATGGGGCCCCAATTTGAACCACTAGTGACATGCTCGTTGCTCTCTCTCTCATGGAAGGTGGCATTTCTGGTGATGCCAGGAGGGTGTCAGAGCTTAATGCCCTAACATCCAAACCTGCTTACGCAGTCTTCTATAAGGAGAAAGTTCAGCTTCGACCAACCCAGCCTTCCTCCTGAAGGTCATCTCCCAGTTTCATGTTAATCAGGACATTTTTCCTCCAGTTTTTTACCCTAAGTCACACGCCAACAGCCGAGAGCAAAACCTCCACTCTATGGATATTCACCGGGCATTGGCCTTTTATATCAAACTGGTGAAGCTACTCAACTATTCGTCATAGTAGCAGACAGAATGAAGGGTCTCCCAGTCTCTTCCCAAAAAAATTCATTGCGGATCACATCCTGTATCCGGACATGTTACGATCTGGCTAAAGTACCTGCCCCCGCCATGACCACGCACTCCATGAGGGTGCAGGCACCTTCAGCGGCAGTCGTGGTCCAGGTTCCAATCAAGGAAATTTGCACAGCTGTGACATGGTCCTCAATCCACACTTTTACCTCCCACTGTGCCATTACCCAGAAGGCTAGAGCGGCACTTCAGTCAGCGAACCCATGAGCTCCAGTCCCATCTCCAAGTTCCTGCTTGAGAGTCATCTAATTGGAATCAACATGAGCAAGCACTCAAAGAAAAAACGATTACCTTTCGTAACTAACTGTTCTTTGAGATGTTGCTCATGTCCATTACAAGATCCACCTGCCTATCCCTCTGTCGGAGCAGTGCCAGAAAGAAGGAACTGAAGTGGCAGCAGGTCGTCAGGACCCTATATACGGCACCATGGAGGCGCAACTCCAGGGGGCACCTGGACTGACCCGACTGATGCCACTAGGGGGAAACCTTCCGGCTACTGTGCATGTGACACTCACACACCTGATTGGAATCAACATGAGCAACACATCTTGAAGAACAACAGTTACTAAAGGTATATTTTTAATTTAAAATGTATATTACTGTAGTGCATAGGAGCCCTGGTTATGGGCCAGGACCTCTCTGTGCTAGGTGACCAAACACAGTACAAAAAGGTTGCCCCTAACCCACAGAGCTTAAAATCTAAGTGTAAAATGAGACAACAGATGGGCTGTACAAGGAAACAATGAGACAGTACTGGTCAGCATGATAGGTAGTGGTCTCAGCATATCAGCCACCTAACCTTTGACAAGTTTTTTTTGTAAGCATCACAAACAGAGTTTGAAGGAGGATAATGTGGTAGCTTTGTGGATGTTCATGGTGAGCTGCTCCCAAGCATGAGGGGCAGCATGGGGGAAAGCACGAAGATATTTGTTTGAAAATGTAATAACTGACTGATTGGAGTATTCTGTATCATGAGTCAGTTGGAGAAAGGAGTTGACCTCATAACAGCAAATTGAAAGATAGACAATGAAGGGCTTTGAAAATGAAAACAAATAGCTTGTTTGGTGCAAAAAAGAAGGGGAAGCCAGTGGAGGGATGCAAAGAATGGGGTGACAGTCATAATGATGGGCTAGGAAGATGATTTTTACAGCAGCATTTGGAATGGATATGAATAGGGCAAGATTTCATTTGTCAAGGCCAGAGAGAAGGATGTTGTAGTAGCTGAGACATGAGAGAATAGCGTAGATGAAGTTTTATCTATGTGGATAGATAGGGAAGGTGTGATGCAGAAAGAATCCACAAGATTTAGACATGGATGTGAGAACCTAGACAGAGAGGCTTGAGTCGAAGACTTCTACCAGATTACTGGCCTGAGTGACAGGCAGGATGGTGGCATGGTCCACAGTGATTGAGAGAGGAGGTAGTAGAGATTAAGAGCTATGTTTTAGTCATGTTGAGTTTGGGGAGATGGCTAGACATTCATGAAGAGATGTCAGAGAGACAGGCCAAGATTTTAATTTGGATAGAAGGAGAGGTCTGGAGTAGAGAGGTAGATCAGTGAGTTTTAGTATAGAGATGGTAGTTGAATTTGTGTATGTGAATGAGGTTACCCAGAGATAAGGTATCGCGGTAGAAGAGAAGGGGACCAAGAACAAAGCCCCTTAGAACCCCATATTAAGAATCTTCCGAAGGATACATTGAATGAGCAATTAAAGATAGGAGAAGAACGAGGAGAGGACAGAGTCATGGAAACTGCGAGAGGACAAGATTTCAAGAAGAGCATGAATTATTTCAGTTTTCCAAGAGCATGTTGTGATATCATTCTGGAATATTTTCCTTTAAAAGAAAATAATGAAACCCGGGAGTTTTTATTTTAAAAAAATTCTCACATTAAGAGAATGTGAATATTGTATTGTTGAGCATTCATATAAAAAAAGACAAACGTTATACAGTATATCAAACTTTTTTGCAGCATATAGATTCCTGTCATATTTTTTCATTCTTACATACTTAATGCTGTTTTCATTACTGTAATGCTCCAATACTTCTAATGATCTTTCAGTTCTCTATATAATTGAATACCGTATATACTTGATCATAAGCTGGTTCGTTTATAAGCCAACCCCCCCAAGATGGATAAGTAAAAATGGTAAAAACTGTATAACCCTTTCATAAGCCGACCGTATATTTGAGGTTGGCAAACTTCAGCTCCCGGCCAGCCAGGGTAAGCTGCTGCCGGGTCGGGATGTTTTTGTTTACCTGGAGCGTTCACAGGCATGGAGCTCCCAGTGGCCGCGGTTTGCCATTCCCAACCAATGGGAGCTGCAGGAAGTGGCTGGGAACAGCAAACCGCGGCCACAAGGAACTGAGGGGCTTCATGCCTGCAGACGCTCCAGGTAAACAAAATGACAATGTATTAGATATTCAATGATTCCATAGAGTTTAAAATCATCAAATTTTGCCGTAGACCTGTTTTATAAGCTGACCCCCGCTCTTCGTTGCGTCACATTTTTACCAAAAATAGTTGGTTTATGAACGAGAATATATGGTAATTTAATCAGCAGCATGCACAATATGGTACTACTTTTCAACAAGCAGAAGAGCCTTCCTTAAGAACATAAGAACGGCCATACTGGGTCAGACCAAAGGTCCATCTAGCTCAGTGTCCTGTCTTTTGACAGTAGCCAATGCAGAGTGCCCCAGAGGGGATGAACAGAACAGATTATCATCAAATGATCCATCTCCTGTCACCCATTTCCAGCTTAGTTGCATTTCAGGGGATGAGGTAGTTAACAATGCACTTATTTCATACTGAGGCGGCCTATATATTCCAGCGAATTTTCGCTATTGACCTATTATACAACATAGTACAGATTAAAGAATAATCATTTGTATGTAGAAATCATATAAGTAGCTTTCATAGCTTCTGGCCTATACAGAGTAATACATAATATTACAAGATGTAACACACAATATAGGTGTTATAGAGAAATATATACAATTTAGAAGTAGTATGACCGTATAATTGAAAACTATATCATAATGGATATTCACAATGGGACATAATTAAAGTTTCTTCTGCATCCTCAACACTGTTGTTACCTGGCTTGAGTGTTTAATTGGTCAGCTGTCACAGGGTTTTGGGTGGAGGGAGAACAATGTAATATTATTTGGTGATCAGTTTGAGAGATCGTTTCTAAATGAAGACAGTGGATTTTTAAATTAAATTTATATACATCATATCCGGTAGAATTAAGTAATTCTTATGACAAAGGTAGCATGGTCCAGTAGGTAGGGCACTGTGCTGGGCCTCAGAGCTGGGTTCTGTTCGCAGCTACACCATTGTCCTGCTGTGTGATCCTGGGCAAGTACCTTCACCTTGTTATGTCTCTCTTTACCCTCTCACTGTTTGTCTGTCTTGTCTATTTACACTGTAAACTCTTTCAAGCAGAGGTTGTCTATTAAAATGTGTTTGTACAGTGCCTAGACTCCAGTCTCAGTTGGGGCCTCTAGGCACCACTGTAATACAAATTATAAATGAAATAATCGAGAGGAAAATAAGATTGTCCCAGAAGTACCACACATGGAAAAGCTTAAATAAATCTGTTATGCAGCAATATTGGCAAACAATACACAATTTGATTCTCATACACTGGATTGCATTTGATTAAATTTCACTCTAATAATGTTTTGTACATAATTCAACTTGCTGAGGTTGTGTTTTTAAATGTTTTTTGAAGTGTAAACTTTTAGTAAGTAAATGGAATCTCTTCGAAGAACATAAATTTTTATTCCAAATTATCAAAGCTGTACTTTCAGAATATTGAAGTCTAATGCACAGTGTAAAGTAGTCTGGAAGTGTATTCAAAAGAAAATAATCTACTGAAACTCCTCTCTGTTTATCAGACCCTCTTACGAGCCTCGTGTCTGATTTCACACAACAGCTCTGAGTGAAGGCAGCAGGTTTTTACTTGGCAAACACTCTTTAACAAAGCAAGGGCTGATTTGATAAATGCCTTGCTTATATCCAGTGGATTTTGCTGTGGAATTGGAGACTAAATAAAGGCACAATGAAAGATGCAATCTTCTTTTTAAATCTTATCTGTTTATTGAAAAGTGAAAATGTTTTACTTTCAGAATTTATTCTTCTGAATTAGAATTTTAAATAAAAAAAACTGTATAATGAAGACATGTTACTTGAAACTATGTAGTCCCTAGTGATGAAAAATAGATTCTAAAATGCCCTTGGAGGGGTTGGGGTGCTGATTTTTATAGCAAGTGTTTTTGAGTTACATAATTGATGTTGGGCTATGGGTTTAAGGTCATCCTATGAATAAGCTGTATTTGGTTAGAAATGACAAAATAAGTATGGATTGGTCGTGTGATCTCTATCTTCATTTTTGGAGTGTGAGGAAGAGCAAAGTATATAACAAGTAGAGTAGTTCATAGCTCTGTTCATCTATTCAGAATACAGCTGGGAAGATAATGCAATAATGAACACTGACTTAAATTAATAGTTAATTGCTTTTGAATGTATTCACAATGTACTTGTTCATTTTCTTTGAACATTTGTGTAAGTAACTTTTTTTGTCCACAAGAATGCATAATGTGCTCGTGCAAAAGTTTGTACCAGAAGCATTTGCCTGGCTGTCGTGAAATCTTTGTGGTTCTTTCCTTGAAATGTTTGTCTGCTGCTCAGAGAACAGAAACATCATGTGATCAGTGACACCAGAAATAGCTGATGACATAGTTGAAACAAAGGGCATATTTTAAACTCATAGGTTGAAATATATTTGCATAAAATGCTCATTGAGCAATTACAAATAGCGAACAAACTTGTAAACATTTTTTACAAACCAAAAAGTCTATAGTCAGTAAATAAATTACTTGTTGTGAATAGTTCAATTCTAATTCAGACTCCTAATTTTAGTAGGAATACAATGTTAATGAATAGTAAATGGGGATATCAACTAAGAGTAGTTACTGTCATGATTCAGTGAAGTGCAAAATGTGATTTAAACAACTAGAAATGCTACTTCGTTGTTCCCAAACACTTATTAGTATAGAACAGCTTAAAATATTTAGATTTTTCTGCAATAAAATATACAGAAAATATTCCCCCCCTCCCCTTTTTTTTTTTTTTTTTTTTTTTGCTGAAGATGCAACTGCTTATCTTGAAACCAGGTAGAACCTCAATAATTTGTAAGGAGGGGAGAGAGGGGGAATGTGTATCATGTTCAGTGTGCACCAAAGTGGCTTTACTGCCTGCTGTGATCTGCTCATTTTAGATATTCTGTTACATAACTCTTCTCTTTAGCTTGTTTAAGATAAGACATTATAGCCATGTTGGGGTGAGAGCTAAATGATGGTGTCTAATATTACTCTTTCCTCTGTGACCCATGTTTTCTAGAACTGCAGTGGAACCTTGCTAATAATACTGTGGTCACTGCATCTTTTCAAGTCGCCCCGTATGCCTGAAGCCCTTTCTCAACCTGCCTACATGGTTAATGAATTAGTAAATCTATGTTGTTCATTTGACATGGGCATTACAGTATTTAGTTACAATACTTTATATTCTACTGATAAATGTTCCCTAATTTGTGAAAACTGTTGGGAGATGCAAGGAGCTACTAGAGTGGTGGTATGGATAGGAGCTAAAGTTTTTGCTGGCCTTGAATGCTAGACATATTTACCGTTTATACTTTTGTTATTGCATAGGAACAGTCAATCAAGAGAAATTTAAATATGTAAAAATGTGTGGCTAAGTTGTTTGAAGTATTTCAGCTAAATTGTACATTAAGCTATTTGTCCTGCAACCCCATGAGAAGTTTCAACAAACTGTTAAACATGTATATTTTTTTGAGTTATGGAAGAGTGAAAATATATTTTCTGCTATAAAGATGGATGTGCACTTAACTCAAGTGGCTGAACTTCACAAGCTGAAACTTTTCAGGTGTCTAGTCTGAAGTCGTGAATAAGAACTAGTTTGTAAAAAGTACTTTGAATACAGTCTTCCGTAAAGCTATGGGGGAAGATTCTCAGTTGGTATAAATTCTCATGGCTCCATTGATGTACAATTTTAAACAATCAGAAGGTTTGAGAGGAAAAAGTGTAAAGGTTCTCTAATATCCTTACCTTGCTTGTAGGCTTTGTGCAGGCTTTCTGCACAAGTGTGAATTTCACCAATCTGAGAGTAAACTACTGTACTGTATATTATGATTAAATGTTGGACATTTTTAATGACACCCACTATATAGCCACAGTTAGACCTAATTTTATTACCGTGCCCTTCCCCTACTTCTCAACCTACACTGGTCAGCTTGGCTTGTTTTAATTAGAATTTTAATAGTGTCTCAAATTCTAATTGTCTTTTTAAATTAAAACAGGACGTTGGACACCCTAGATTTGAGCTGTGAAGGGATCAATTTTTATTTATTTATTTATTTATTTTTAAGAAAGTGTTTCACCACCAAGTCATAATGTACATTGAGGTCTGTGGTGTTCTGTATTGCTGAAATGTTTTGATGATGTATTTTAATGCGTGTATGAAAATTTTGCCTCTTGTCTCCCCCTCATGTTTTCCACTCGCCAAAATGGTTAATTGCCATGAAGACTGATCTCCATAATTTTCTGAAGAGAAACAGAGGCTGCTCAAGACAATCTGCCACCCTATGCAAAATTTTAGTGTGCCACTCCACTCCTACCCCCTACAGCAGAAGTTCTCAAGTGGGGGAGGGGCATGCACCCTACATTAGACTTTCTGGGCTGAGGGCAGTGAGCCTTCTGATAGTTCAGTGGTTATGGTAGATGTGGAGTAGGAGCTAAGCACTAGGTCACAACACTACTCATTCAGGTGTGGTCTGGCTGTCTCTCCATCAAGAGAGAGAGAGCTGCAGCCAGTCAAATCTGACTGAGTGGCATTGGAACCTGGTGTACAGGGTTGCACTGCCACTCAAGTTTGGCCTGGCTGCCCCAGGCAGTGGCCTAGTTTGTCTGTGGCTAGAGCAGCCCCTGCTAGAAACACCAAAAAAAATATTGCTACTTCGAACTACTATCCTCTGAAATTCCTAAGTCATAACTCTGTATGAGCACTTTACCTATTTTATGTGTGACCATATACTGATGGTTCAAAAAGCAATCTGTGTTAAGTGTCTGCAAATTGTCTTCCTTTCCTCTAGCTGGAGCCGCCAAATGATTTCAGTTCGTGAAGCCAGAGCCATTCCAAGACCTGATGGCATTGAATGGAGAAACAAATTCATTTGTGTAGAAGGTAAAGTGTGAAGCTGCAATTTTTGTGTTTTCAGTTTCATTTATTTAGTTCCTTGATAGCATTGATTTAAGTTAGCCTGTCACTCATAGACTTTGCTTGTCTCTTATTTCAGGCATTTTCAATAATACATGCAGATACATAATATATTATATGACATTTCAGTGGAAAAGTTAATGTACCCAAGATAGATTACTGTCTTATAACTATGTAGCAAAGTCCTAAGTGACTAAAGTGGAAATATTTGTTGGCTTCTCTCCTTTGAGTGATTGATTTTTTTTTTTTTAACCATTGTCCTGTAATACCTTGTGCTTCACTTCACATATTATTTTATTCAGTGACTGCTCCCAGTTTATCTTTCACTTACGGTACTGTGTTATAGGCAGAGCTGATAATGTTGCTTAGTGTTAAGGATGCGTGATATTACCCATTATATGACTTTGATAGTTCTCAGAGGATCAGGTGGACGAGTGGATAGCACACCCAGTGTCCAGTCTCTCACCTCCTGGTGGGAAGGGCTTTCTGTCCAATTACTAACCCTTGTTACGTGGCTTAGCTTCACCTCTGGGTTTTCGATGCCCTATCCTCTCCTTACTAGAGTGGGGTGAGGCTTTGGCCCCTCCTGCAACAAGGGAAGTTGTTAGGGGAGCCTGGGCCTTCCCTCCTTCTAACTGGATTCTGACCTCTGACCCAGGACCCTGTGAGAGACGACAATATCTGACTCACTGGAGGCTTCTTCAGTATCCTTACTCTGGAGCCCTGAGGCTGGTTTTGTCGCGTTCCCCCTTTTGAGCTGAGTTGCTCCCTTTTAAGGTTCCTTTCCATTTGGAGCATGCTCTGCAGGTTGGGAGGGGCAGGACTCCCCTCCCACTGGACCCAGTGTGGGATTTGTACACCCTGTCACACTGATCCTTTTTTCAGTTGCTAATAATTTTGGCAAATTCAAATTTTCTATTCTGATTGTCCGTCTGCCTCAGGCTGAATTTTTTTAGAACATTTCAGCCATAATGGTCTAGCCATTTCCAAGAACAAGGCTAGAGAAAAATACATTGTTTTGCATTGTTTTGAATTGTTAAAATTCTGGCAACCTTTTCTTTGAGAAGATGTAGCACCTCCGTGCTTTGGAGCAGGGAGTCAGAATTTGGTGGTGGTGGTGGGGGGGTCCTTTGTGTCAAGGACGTCTCTTTTGCTATTCCTGTGAAAATCTGCCCAAATTGGGCCAAGTTATAAGCCTTTGAAAAATCTCAGTTCGCTCATGCTCAGTGGTGATGTCTTAGTTTTAGTACTTAAATCACTGATTCTATCCACATTGGGAATGCTTTCGCCCCTCATGGCCCTCAGTGCTGACCTAACTGCACGTGTGCCATGCCATCCCCTTGTAGCTCATATGAGTGACTGGACTGCATATGTTTTTAGAGAAGCTTGCACAGTCGCTGTCTGCACTGTATCTGATTCAGGCCAGTATTAGTCTCATTTCCATAAGCCTTTAACACAGCTGTGCAGTTGTAGATTTTTTTTTTCAAAAATAGTTTAAAACCTGCCTTGCCACTACCCTGGAAACAGTCTGGATTCTAATGTTTCCTAATGAAAAAATACTTTTAGTCCTCTTCTCAATCATAGAATCATAGAATATCAGGATTGGAAGGGACCTCAGGAGGTCATCTAGTCCAACCCCCTGCTCAAAGCAGGGCCAATCCCCAATTTTTGCCCCAGATCCCTAAATGGCCTCCTCAAGGACTGAACTCACAACCCTGGGTTTAGCAGGCCAATGCTCAAACCACTGAGCTATCCCTCCCCCCCATCAAATTGTCAGGATGGCAATTTGATTATTTTATATTTGACATTCATTTTTAGTGAATTATTCTTCTGATTAATGAGTAAAATTTACATTATACTGGAGTTTTCCTTTGAAAACTTCCTGACGTTTAGGAAACATTGAGGGACACTTACAGTTGATTTATTTTAATTAAAATGTTGCATACATAGTCTTGCAAAATTCTTCTTGCCCAGTCTTCCAGTAAGTGTTTTTCTTTTGACAGGAGACTAAAATATAATTTTTATTGTCATTTATTAGCATAGCATGGGAAAGGTTTTGAGTCTGCACTAGGACAGCTTCCTGACAATCTTGGGAAGGCTTTGCAGCCCCTCACTTGTCATTTTAAAGTTTTTATGATCTTGGGTGCAGTATGGAATGCCTGGAGGCTCCTAACTAATATTACAGAATCATTCAGCATCAAATTTCAGACAGATAAAAGGAAATACTATGCTACTTCACATGGCATATAATCAGCATTTGGAATTCACTGTAGTAACAGGTCACTGTGTGAAATTCTGTGTCTAGATTTTAGAATGCTGAACATCTTGTGAATCGGATGGCCAATATTCTGATCCAGTATAAAGGCATATCTCACTGTAAAGTAAAATCAGCTAGTAAACACCCAGTGAAATATTTTAAACCTATTTTTAGGATGGAAAAAAATTCTACAACCATGCCAAAGAAAACCAGTCATCCCATTGTGTTAGTGAATTATGAGTACTGAAGTTCATTTAAATTTTGAGTGTAATTTGGATGGTTTTGATAATGAAAGGACCCAGTCTTATAGTCCCTATACTGGTAAAATCCCTGTGAGGTAAATGAGAGCTTCTAAACGAGTACCCTCACCTCTTGCGAGCGCCCCCTTCTGGTCGAGTGTGAGCCTGCCGTTTCTCAGTTCTTGGAACGGAGTGTCACCCACCTCTCGCAAGCGTTCACCCCTCCCACCCACCCCTTTGTTCGATGGCTTCATCAGCAGGTCTTCAGTGACTCAGCCTTCAGTGAATCTCACACACTGTCTGTAGGTGGAGTAGAACAAACAAACCCCTTCCAGGGTATACAGCCTTCATCTTTCGCTAAGGCTTCCTACCCAGAAAAACTGCCCGCTATAACAGTCCAACAGGGCCCATCGCGGTGCCCTCACTTGGTCTGGCTAGGTTCTGGGCTCAGTCCTTGCTTGGTCCCCGCAGTCTGCCAGGAGCTCCTTCTTAGCCCCCCTGGTCTTCAGCAGCCCTCCCTGAGCTCACGCCTGCCCACACTGAGCTGTCCGTGGTCCTGCTGCTCTTCCAGCCATCCAGGAACCCAGTCCTCTCTCTTCCAGCTCCAGGCAACAACTGACTGCTCTGTTGCTGCTGCTTTTTTTTTTTTTTCCCATGCAGCTGATCTAGGCTGCCTGGAGGACTACTCCTTTGCTCTTTTGTGGGGTGGGGTGGGGTGAGGCAGGACTGCAAGGTCTCCAGCAGGGGCCTCGGGACCTAGTCCATTCCACCACACTGCTTTTCTTGAATAAAGATTCTAAAAACAGGCCATAAATGAATACTTCGGAAAGTCACAAGTGCATCATTGCTACTGTAATTAAAAATACATATGAGAAATACAAAACTGTTTGTGACCAATATTGTGCTCAATATATATATGGACATTTATAGTATTTTTTTCAGCACATCTTATATGTATTTATGTATTTCATAAAACTCTTATGCTCACATCCACTAAAATTAAAAGGATTCCTTAACCATTAAAAAGAAAGTTAGTTTAAGATCCAAAATTTGACATATTAAAAGGAGACTAATCTAGCTAGGACTGTATTTTGCCTCAGGGCTCTGTCATTGGCTATTGTACCTTTACAAGTATGAAATACATAATACACCATAGTGTACTTAAACTGTCCTCTGGAAAAGTGTAAAAAGACTGGATTCTAAAACATGTTTTGCAGTGAAATTGAAAGGTGGTCTGTGCATGGTTAACCCTATAGTATATTTGCTCTACTGCAGAGGGGAGTACACATTTTATGAATACTATGCTGATATTGATTATGCGGATGACAAATAATAGGCCGAAGTCATGTTGGTTTCTAGTCCATTAGAAGCAAACGAGAAAAACTATACATTGCCAACTGGAAAAAGACAAAAATAGTAGGAAGAATAGAAATTTTTTGAAAGATGGGTTTTTAAAAATATTTTACAGGGCTTTTGTTTTTATATATTCCAGTTTAAGAAAAATACCATATTTTACCACTGCTGTCTGTTGTATAATTTTGTCTCAAAAGATACAGCATAAGAAGAGAAAGTAATTGCTTGTAGATCTGATATAAGCACATTGTTGTACATGGACCTTTCAGAACAGTTGCACAAAGTCATATTTAGATGTATAATACACACTATTGATTGTAACAGGACCTTCCTTATTTAGAATATTTAGAAATATATTTAAAATGGCATAGAAGTATATGGTCTATGAACTGACAAAGGACATTAGTTAAGGATATGGCTGCTCTATTCCTTGTTCTGAGACTCTGAATAGGCTGCTGACTTCTATAAGACTTGAAATACTTGTACAGTGGACGAAAGCACATGATAGAAGACCTGTATTAATACCCCTGCTGATAGTGTCAGCTATCTACATTTAAAGGAGTAATACTCCAACAATCTCTACTGCAACTGCAGAATATTAGTGTTGTGTTTTTATGGTATGAGAGTTACCTGCACAGTACATGTCAGAAAGGGAAAATGCAGCCTGTTGCTAAAAGTCCTCATAGAAAGTGACAATATATTGACTTATCCTCTGCTTCTCACAGAGTAGTTTACCAGGTGAAGATAAAGTAAAGGTTGGTTTTTTAACACTTAAATTTTTACGTTTAACCTTGCAGAGCCTTTTGATGGAACAAACACAGCTAGGGCTGTACATGAAAAGCAGAAGTTTGACATTATCAAGGATGAATTTCTAAAGGTAAAAATACATCAGATTAATTCTTGTAGCCCTCTTGTCTGCTAAAAAGTTTTTGGAATAAAAAATGAAAACTGAGAGGGTCAGTGGATTTGTGTACTACAGTGGTGGCCTGAGGTCTGTGTGCCTTACACTTGAGAATCTGTGTAATAGGCATTCATCCCAATATATGTAGAAGGAGAGAAATATGAAGTGAGAATGTTTTGTTGTGTGTGCGTGTGCATTCGCATGCAAGGGCAGGGCTAATGCTGAAGTGGATACCTAAAATGAAAATTTCTTAATGGTCTGTGTGTTTAAATTCAGGACTCCAAGGCAGAGATAAATTGTAATGAGAACTGGGCATCCAAATCCCTTAGTCAGCTTTGAAAGTCTTAGCCTGACTTTCTTATTAATGTTTTGCGGGTAGAACATTTTCAATCTTTCCTGGATTCAGTGGTGTTTCTTATGGGAATCTGCAAGGGAGCTATGGAACAAAAAATAGTTTGAGCCTTTACTTCTCTTTCTATCATGGGTAAATATGGCCTCCAGTAGTTTACAAGTTTGTTTTTCTGCTCTTTGTACACATTTTAAATATCAGGTACGCACTTCTTCAGCAAGAAGGGGTTATTGGCACAATCTGAGGAGAACATTAACTGTAGTGAGACATGACTGTTGTTTGACCTGCAACTTTCCCTATTTCCCGCTGATGGTGGAGAGATGTGGATTTTACTTGGAATGTAAGATTTGGGCCTCAGATTTGGGTTTAATCTGCAAATACTCACCACCTCCTGTCTCCTATCCCTGTTCCCCATCATAGAGTTTGCTTTGACTGTGACATATCTGTTTGGAATTAAGTACCTATACCTGCACTTGTACTTCGGGTTCATTGAGATTTTTTCATAGCAGGTATCACTGTTCATGTTTCTCCGACAAAGAGAAGGAAGTGAAGATCAGATTTTTCTAATTCAAGAAACAAGCAGAATTAGTCTTTTTAAAACTGAGTATCTTTCTGTGTCACAAACACGAGTAAAATACTTTTCTGCTTTTTAAAATATTGTTACATTTCATAGGCATTTTGTGTTCTCTGAGGAAGAGAGCAAATAGGATGAAAGATCTAAAAAAAACCTGATGTATGAGCAAAGTTTAAAAATGTGTGTGTTTTAGTTTTGCAAAAAGACTGAGGAGAGGACCTGATAACATATTTGAAGACTAAGGGCTGTTATAAAGAGGATAGTAATCAATTGTTCTATCTGTCCACTGAAGGTAGGGCAAAAAGTAATTGGCTTAATCTGCAGCAAAGGAGATTTAGGTTAGATATTAGGGAAAACTTTATGACTAGAAGGATAGTTAAGTACTGGACTAAGCTTCCAACAGGGGTTGTGGAATCTCTGTCATTGCAGGCTTTTAAGAACAGGTTAGACAAACATCTGCCAGGCATGGTCTTAAGTATACTTGGCTGCCTCAGTGTGGAGGATGGACTGGATGACTTCTCGAGGTCTCTTCCAAGTCTACATTTGCATGATTCTATAACTATTTATATAGTTCTAGGCACAGTATATTTGTCCTATGATTTTCAATATGTTATTGAATATTAGCAGTGGAAAAGAGAGAGCCCATACTGGAAAACTTTCTGGGCATGCTGTAAACATCGGTCCCTTTTTCCTTTTGGTGTTAGGGCAAGAGATCAGTTGAGGATCTACTGACACAAGTGGTCAGATCTGGGCTTTTAATATGGGCAGTTTGCAAGCTTGATTTTATTGTGAGAATATTAGTGACCTCATAAGTTATATAAAGTATTTGGGGTTTTTTGTACAAAGTATTTTATTTCTGTGAAGCCACTAGTGTTAAGCACCATATAATATATGTAAATAAAATAGTCCATTTTTAATGAATGATTAAATAAATTGCTTAGGCACCGTAAGGGTCAACTATATTAATTATTTAAAAAGATGCACATACTTACGAATAACCTCTAAGGCTCGGATTTTTAAAGGAGCCCCAAGGGGGAGGTTGGTGCATAACTCATTGAAAATCGCTCCAGCCTGTGAAATGTTTTCTTGAAAGGCACTGACTCTACACTGGCACAAGGTTTGCCCGTATAAAGTCAGTTGCCAAATCAGGGCCTTAGACACCTAATCCCATACTCTACTTCTGTAACCCAGGACAGAAATAGAGATAATATAATTTGTCACCAATTTCAAGGACACATTCTTCTTTTTTGGAAGTAGCAAGGGATAGCTCCTCAGATATTTAGCGTATGTCTCCAAAATCAGAAATGTGAAGGTACCTAACCATTTTAAAGACAGAACATTATAAGAGACTTAGTTCTTTTAAAATATACTAATACCCCCACCTTCACAAGTTGTCTTTGTCCCCTGAAAACATAATTATTTGGGTCAGGTCTACACTACCACTTCAGTTTAATTTACATCGCTCAGAGGTGTGAATAAGTCTCACCCCCCTGAGCAATGTAAGTTACTCCGATCTAAGCACCAGTATGGACAGCGCTCTGTCAGCAGGAGAGCTTCTCCTGTCAACATAGGTACTGCCTCTCACAGGTGGATTTCTTATGCTGATGGGAGAGCTCTCTCCCATTGGCATAGAGCGTCTTCACCGTACACGCGACAGTGGCGATGTAGCGCTTCGAGCGTAGACTAGCCCTTGTTCTCAAAAGTGCACTCCTTTTTGTCTGGCTTACTACAGATTCCCTCTTACTGTAAGCAATCTTTTTAAAGAAATAAGTACCTGATGCTGCTCATAAATTTGTGAGGAAAACAAAACCGTTTAAAACTCTTTGTGGATCTGTGTGGGGTTTACCTCTTTCACTTTTAAAGGAGGTGGTGATATAGAAGAGAATAGCTTTTAAAAACCTTGTAACTTTTTTTCCTCAGTCATGGCAGAGATTACGAGACAAGAGAGACTTGAACTGTATACTACCTGTAAGAGCAACTATACAGAAAAGATAATTGGCTTCCTTCTTCTTCTTCTTCTTACTGGAGTCTGCTGAAATATAAAGAACAATATCAAAACCACGATGCAGTTTTCCCCATAGTTTTTTATGAAGTGTTTTCTCTTTCAAGTTTTTGTTAAGGAAATGTTTATAAGAAAGATTGCATATTTTATTATGACATTTGTTAATATAACTATTCATTCAAAAATGGGTTTTCTAAAAATCCTTGCACCATTGACTTGTATAGGAGACTATTATGACCCAAATTTCAGACCACAGGACTTAATTAATTTTAGGGAAGGTATCAGAGTATATTAAATTGTTGTTACGTTTAACTTAGTAATAGTTAATTCGACCACACTTAACACTGAAGTAAAGAAATGAAGAGCTAAGCAATGCATAAAAGTCCAGCTTAAAGCATAGCACACATTGCACGTTTCTTGATAAATAAGTAGGCTGTGCTTTACAACTGCTTCAAGCAGTATGCACTTTTGCTCTACTTGGCACTTTCCAGTTTTATTTCCCTCTTACATGGAACAATTTATCAAAATGAAATTATCCCCTAGTTGTTGTTATGCTCCAGGTCACAGGAATTATAATCTAAACTGGAATTTTTGAGCAGCAGAGCTACTACAAAACAGTTGAAATAATCCATGATAAACCAATGTATGTAAATGCTTAATGTTTATACAGATTAGGTCAGATATCTATATTTTAATGTTTCCTTTCCATATGCAAAGTAGTAGTGATGGCTGCTTAAAGAAAAGCTGCTAATAGGGCAAGTTTTTGTTTTGATTTTCTGTAAATATTTGTAAATTGGTCGGCTGCTGTAAATTGAAATTTAAAAAGTAATCTTGAAAATTTTAACTTTTCCAAAAAAACACAGTGAAACTTCTTTTAGACCTGCTGTAGCACAGTTTGTGCCTCTCATGTACTTGTTATTGCAGACCAATTCATATGTTACAATTGTTACTTCTCAATGATGTCAAATTAATATTTTCTTTTTTTCTCTTAAGTTTAATATTTTGTATGGTGTCCAGTGGAATAAAGTTTATGTATGGAAAATACAGATAACTTTTCTGTTTCTTTTTGCTCTTATTTCACATGAGCTCTTCTAAATGTTTTCTACTTCCCTGTGATTGTGTAGAATGAGAAGTCTGCTAAGGATTGTCTTGTCCAAAACCAGAAATTTATGTGTGGCTATTGGAATTTTATATGTATGTGCAATGTAGTCCTTACAGGCTTCTCAAAATGCTCATTTGGATTCTTATCATATTCTTGAGTTCGTATCTCCAAGTTGCAGATAATTTTTATTTAGGCTTCATTAATTAAAGAATTTTTTAAAAAGTTACAAAACACTCCAATGTTTAGGATTAAATGGTCAACTTGTTGCCTGTTCTAAAATCATTTACTGTACAGGTCTCACTCTAATCTGTCATTTAATTTTTTATTTAAATAAGTTTGCTTCTATAACTTTAATCTAATCTGTAGTTCAATGGCAATCAAGCAGATAAAACTGAAATGTTTTATTCTAAATCAGGGTTTGTTTCCTTTTTTTGAGATGATAAAATTGGTCTGAATGAGTCACTCACTATTTAAATACGTTGTAGAGGTATGATCAAATGGCTTTACATAAAACAGTGAAAACTTGTTGCACAAAATGTCAGCATTCAGAGATTCTCTAGTGACTCTAGAGGTGTGTATACAATGTTTAAAAAGGCACTAGCTATTCCTATGCCTACAGAGTACAAAACTTTATGGAAGTAGAAGATCTAGAAAGGAACATGTATACACAAGACAGCATCTCAGATGCATTTCAAGTGAGTGGCATGTCAAAGCTACAAAACTACATGTATAATCTTCCACAAATTTTATCTCAAGGGGCTTGTCTTCACTATACTACACTAGAGCATCTCCCGCCAACATAGCACAGTATAGACATCACTTTAAGTCAAAGTAACTTACGTTGCTCAGAGGGGTGGCTTTTTCACGCTCCTGAACAACATAAGTTGCATTGATTTAAGCAGTAGTGTAGACAAGCCCTTGGAATATGCATCTCTCCCAACAGAGAAAGCAAAAAGGGCAATAGGTATTGCATCAGGAAAGCTCTCCATGTTACCATTCTCCATGTTTATAATTGTTTTGTATCCCGCACTATTTCCCTATCTTTGCTGAAAATTTACTAGTAGGATAGATAGTCTCCTTTTAAAATTCCCTTATAGTTTCCTTTATGAAGCTCAATAGTGTCATCAATGGTTTAAAAAAAGAAGAAAAAAAACCAGTGAGGGGAATTGCAAAAAAATTTTTAAAATTGAAACACTTTTGACCAGCTCTACCTGTAACCAGGAATCCATGAGTCCGAGTGGTAGTTCCTTCAAATGTGTGGGAATAAACCTGCACTGCCATCTTTCCTCCAGCAAGTATTCCCATAATCCTGAGCAAGGTACCTTGTGAGTAACTATTTTTGAAGTAGTTCTCTTTGGTGATAGCATGGATGGTGGCAGTACCACAGTAGTGTGAAGAATAACATAAGTAAGACTCAAAAAATGAACAAATATAAAGGTATTGTAGTATCCTTCTCTCTGGCCAACCAGGAGCAGGACAACTTCCTGTGGAAATGCCAAGTATTGGAAGAATAACTTGTGAATGCTGTAAAGCTTGTACTATTGTGCACTGTAGTTTTTGACTGACTTCATGAAACAAGATGGAAGCTCTTGAAGAAATCTTATTGTTTGGATTGTGTAACTTTTGAGCTCATCTTCCACTTAGTTTAGAAAGTTTGGATCACTCACCCTGTGTAGTTGCTTGAAGATGACTTGATGAGCTAAATCTTCAATTAGTTTAGGCATCTATCCAGAGTGAGGAGTCCACTAATAGCCAATATGTTTATGAATTAACTTTTTCAGATCTTTCTCCCCCAATTTACTCAAATAAGGTTCCTCATTTGTAATCTGATTCCATCTCCTTTGTAATCAGCAGCAATAATAGTTTTCTGAGAGACCTAAAGTCTCTAAGTAACAGACTAAGGCCACGTCTACACGAGGACTTAAGTTGGCAAAACTTTTGTTGCTCGGGGATGTGTAAAAACACCCCCGAGTGACATAAGTTTTGCCAGCCTAGGCGCTGGGTGGTCAAAGCACTATGTCCGTGGGAGACACTCTCCCGCCAACATAGCCACTGCCACTAGAGCTAATTTTATATCGCCGGGAGAGCTCTTTCCCATCGGCATAATGCAGCGGCACAGCTGTAAGTGTAGGTATGGCCTAACTGTTAAAGGGTTTGTCATGGTGGACCAGTGTTTCCTTCGGTCACTGTGCATAGTCTGACACTGAAGCATCTCTGAGGTTTCTCACTGCGATGAAGTGGAATGATTTAATTTAGACCCCTTCCATTGCTTTAGAAACAGCTTTGAATACTATGTGAGTTTCGGTAGTGGTTTGCTGCTTGATGTCTTTCCCATTTCTCAGTTTACATTATGCCAGAAATTGACTAAGTGTAGGATTCTGTTTTACTTTATATCATTTTCCAAGAGCCCTCTTCAGTGTTCCAGTGACACAGGAATTAGTAACATCAGTTTCAGTTAAGCCTCTGATTTGGACAGGTGACTTAACTGACTTCACTGTGTGATAGCAGAAGCTTCACTTTTTGTAGCAGCAGTATTGGAATCAGCATGGACTGCATATAGTAGGATCTATAATGTTGGAATTTTTACTATTTGATTTATGCTGCCAGTGAGATTAAAGCGAACATAATCATAGTTGGGCCAAAACACTATTATGAACTCACTGAAGATTTTTTTTATAAATCTAAATCAAGCTCTCAGAATTAGCTAAATCTTACACATATGACCAAAATAGGTTATTAGCACAGAGTGTGGGTGAAAAAGCTGAACTCTAAACATGATACACTGATGGTGCAAGGAATTGCTCTAGTAAATCCCCCGGGAGGTATTCTGTATGTAGCTCAGTTCTGGAAATCCTAGACTGGGGAGATAGTGACTTGAGTAAAATTAAAAAAAAGGTTGAAATATGTGCCCTGAAGCCAGAGTAAGAGCATATAAGGGGAACTAGAGATCAGTGAGTGCCATTACTAGTACAAGAATGCAGCTGGTGGGAGTACATGGCAAAGATCTGCTTTAGTTTAGAGTTCAGTTGGAAGAATAACTGCTGCAGGTGTAAATTAGTGAAGATAAATCAGTCAGTGAGGTCTTTGACGGGAAGCAGTATTAATGGTAGTATAATGTTGGGGTTTGTTTATGTTTAAATATAATATAGTACCTTCATGGGGAGAAAATACCAGCAACTGAAGGGTTATTTATTCTACTAGAGAAATGCATAACAAGAACCAATGGCTGGAAGCTGAAGCCAGACAGTCTGTCATAAATATAAAGGGAAGGGTAAACACCTTTAAAATCCCTACTGGCCAGAGGAAAAACCCTTTCACCTGTAAAGAGTTAAGAAGCTAGGATAACCTCGCTGGCACCTGACCAAAATGACCAATGAGGAGACAAGATACTTTCAAAGCTGGAGCAGGGGAGAAACAAAGGTTCTCTCTGTCTATGTGATGCTTTTGTTGGGAACAGAAAAGGAATGGAGTCTGAGAACTTAGTAAGTAATCTAGCTAGATATGTGTTAGATTCTGTTTTGTTCAGATGGCTGATAAAATAAGTTGTGCTGAATGGAATGTATATTCCTGTTTTTGTGTCTTTTTGTAACTTAAGGTTTTGTCAAGAGGGATTCTCTATGTTTTGAATCTGATTACGCTGTAAAGTATTTACCATCCTGATTTTACAGAGGTGATTCTTTTATTTTTTCTTCAATTAAAATTCTTCTTTTAAGAACCTGATTGCTTTTTCATTTTTCTTAAGATCCAAGGGTTTGGGTCTGTGTTCACCTATGCAAATTGGGGAGGATTTTTATCAAGCAATTCCCCAGGAAAGGGGGTGTAGGGTTTCGGAGGATTTTGGGGGGAAAGACGTTTCCAAGCAGGCTCTTTCCCTGTTATATATTTGTTAGACACTTGGTGGTGGCAGCAATAAAGTCCAAGGGCAAAAGGTAAAATAGTTTGTACCTTGGGGAAGTTTTAACCTAAGCTGGTAAAAATAAGCTTAGGGGTTTTTTCATGCAGGTCCACACATCTGTACCCTAGAGTTCAGAGTGGGGAAAGAACCTTGACACAGTCAAATTAGAAATAAGGAATACATTTTTAACAGTGAGGGTGATTATTCACTGGAACAAACTACCAAGGGAAGTGATGGATTCTCCATCTCTGGATGTCTTCTAATGAATACTGGATGCCTTCTAGAAGATATGCTTTAGTCAAACACAAGATTTTTGGCTCAACAGAGCGGTAACTGGGTGAAATGTAATGGCCTGTGACATAGAGGTGGTCAGACTATAATGTCCCTTTAAATCGAGGTAATTGTTTAAAAAATGATCTGTGATGCAGAGTCTGCATTGTAAATCATGTACCTAACAGGTCTGACTGCTTGGGGCCAGGGGAACAAAAATGCTTTATCTGCACATAGGAAACACTTTGGATGAGATGATTCTGGCACCCAAGTTTGTAATTTAGTTTTAGAGAGATGACTTATATTCAGAAATTAGTCCTGCTGGACTTCCTTAATCTTGTGATATCAGCCAGAGCTTGTTGATTGATTTACAACTTACAGTTTATTTAAAGTGCCAAATAAAATATGGAATTATTTTATTTCACTCAAAGTATCAAGAAACAACATTCTGGTTAATTTAGGATTCTGTATTCAAAATCTCAGTTGAGGGAGTTCCCCCATTATAAATATAATGACGAGTGCTGTGAGGACTGACTATATCCTGGACAAACCTTATGGAATTAAGATAAACTTTACTGAATTAATTTAAACCTTATTTAATTAGGCTTTATACCTTTGGCATCAATTGCATTAAAAATGCAGTGGTGCATGTGTTATTGTGGAAATGTGTGTATCTGGTGTAGGAGGAGGGGGATGCTAATTTAACCCCTCTGGTTATCTGCCTTTTGAAGCCACCGCCTGGGGAGGTTTCCATATACTAGTTTAAACTGGATTTTTTAGGGACCAACAGACAAAGCATTCTTGGATAAATATCCTGATCCAGCAAATGGACAGGACTTCTCGTCCATGGACGGCTGTTGTGATAATTGGGCCTACAGATTTACCATAATTGTGAACTCAACTGTAAAAAGCATAAGAAAGTTAATGAGATGTCACAATAACCTATAATAACAAATGTTGATGGGAAAAGGTACGAAAGGGAGACAGACTGAATTAATCCCTTCCCACCTCAAAAAAAGCCTCCTGATGTAACTCAGACTGTTAAGATCATGCTTGGTAAACGAGAAAAACGTGGAGCCACAAATCAGTAAACCAAAATTGGTGTGTCAGAAACTAGGCCCAATTGATGGACAAAATAATGAGGGGATGGGCTAGTCCACTATTCCCTTGCTGGCTGGCTAAAAAAAGAAACGATGGGGAGAAAAATAGGCCACTGGAATGAGTTTCACCATTATGGCTGCGGCCACCCCCCACCGTATTCTGGCACACCAGGCCTTTTGTCATCCTGATCCTGAGACATGTCCTGACCAGATTAAGCCAGAGCGAGGGACCCTGATCACATCTACCAGCTCCAGCTGCATCCCAAACACCCCCAGGGATAAAAACAGAATTGGACTTCAGTAGCAGCAGCAGCAGCTTTGGCCCATCTGTGCTAACATCTTCTCTTTTCCCCAAAAGGACGGTTATCACCATCTCTGATACCATGTAAGAGACTGCCACACAAAGGAGTTTGCCTTCTAAAGACTGTCCTGCTAGAAAGAGAACAAGAGATGTTGCTAAAATAAAAGCTTTATTTAATACTTTATATTTCAAATGCCTTAACTGTTTTTCCATCTTTAATTTTTTTTTATTAAAGATAATGGTGTGTTTGCCAAGGTACAAAGTATGTTGAGACCTCTGTATATCAAACCCTGGACCTTGTTTAACACTGCTTAATGTTGGACAGTGTTTGGGTGATAATACCTTTGACCCATTCCATATAAATTAATACAACAGGACCCCAACCCTTAGTGAAGATTTGGAAGGACTTGGCCTACTAAGTCCCCATAAGAGTGGGTGCTTGTTCTGAGCTCAAGCTGTGATGAACTCGAAATCACCAGGGAAACCCCTTGGGTGGGGTTTTGAAGGACTGCTCCTGCCAGAGCCCATGTTTGGATTGGAGGCATCACTGGTAAGCTTATTAGCATACATGCAAGTTCTTTTATTTTTATTTTTTAATGTTTTATCTGTACTGCTTTTATCTTAAGGAAAAAATGTGCTTGCATAGGAAGTGCTGCATGGTAACTTGTAACTGTGGGGAATTACTCTGTAGGTAGTCTCTGAAGAGAAAGTAAGCAGGCCTGCTTTGGCAGAGTCTCCTGCTGGGACATCCCAGTAGAGTCAGGAGACTGTGCAGCCTGGAGATTCCCCGGTCAGTGGAAGTGAGACCCCCGTCTGCACCCAAGAGAGGTGATGGCGCCATCGCTGAACCACTATGGGAAATACAGGTGCAGTTCCCCTGACCTGTGACAAGCACTTCATTTGGTTAATTTTAATTTAGGAATATTGAAGATCATTGTCTCCTGGCCTGTGAAAAGCAACGCAGTTGTATGCTGGTAGAGAATAATTGTAGTGCAAATCTGGCTGGTTTCCATCTGTTGTAGAGGAAAAGCAGATGTTGTTAGTCTGCTAGTTTGCTTATCAATTACAATACATAGTATCAGTAGCTGTTCAACCTGCAGCTGCATCTTCATCCACATTTTAGTGAATTGTTTTGTCTTCATAGGCTTTAGTAAATACTATTTAGCAGAGTTACCATATGGGAAGGAAAGGGAAAATTGTAATTTGTTTCAAGATAGTGTAGCATCTGAGCAGTAAATCAAGTCATGCCTCCCATTACCTTATAAACTGAATGCCTAATTACAATACTTATGTTTTTCAAGCCAAGGGCATTGAATTGGCTCCCCTCACATGGTGCATAAACTCAGTATTCCAGTTTCGAGGAGTAAGGGTAGGAAACTTGAAACGCCAGGATCACCTGACACCTTTCACAAGCACTACATTCATTTTTAAGGCTGTGTATTCTTTGCTGTGTTTTTAATATTTTAAACTTTATAAAAAAAAAATTTTAAAACCCACATTTTATTCTGAACCCTCACACAGGGTTTTACACCAGAGCCCCCGTTGAACATACATTTACTTTGCTTTTAATTACTGATTTTGAGACAAAATTAGACTCTACATATCTGCTTCCCCCACTCTCCTAGCCCCACCCTGTCCTTTCTTCTGGTTGCGGAAAGTCACTTGAAGCTCTGATTTGTGTTTCTTTTTGTAACTCTGCTCATTTAACCAGTGAGCTTGGCTATAAAATACTCCTATCAAAAGCTTCTTAGTAGCAAAAATGAGCTTAGTTTGTGAATGGCTTGAGCAGCCCAGAGAAGTGGCTGCAATTGCTGGTTTGTCCCTTTTATTATTCGCAGTGTGCTGGGGTGGGGCTGGTGCTAGGACCCAGTGGTAAGACCTAGGCAGCAACAGCAACTTGCTGTTGTAACTTTCCTGCCTTCTATTTAAAGACTCTCCTGAGTCAGGAGAACTGAAGCTGCTGGGGATGACAGTTGCTTCGGGCAACCCTGGGGAGGACGGAGTAGGGGGTAAAAATCCCAGCAAGGGCCTGAACTGAATGGAGGGTTACTCTGGCTCTGAGTGTGACAGAGTGTCTGAGATTTCCTTCTCTCTAGAGGATGAAGTCCCCGAAGGATTGGTGGAGCCCCAAGAAGTGGAGGAGTTGACTAACAGGTACTCCCGCTCCAGAAAGGAACAAGCCCTGCATGCATGAGTGGGGCATAACACTTGGGGGACCTGGGATCCAGGCCTATTTTATCCCCTTCCCCGCAAAGAGTATTTGAATAAAACAAATGAGAATCTGCCAGCGACGCTTTCTGGTTAATTTGGCTGTAATTAAGTTTTATTCTGTAAGTGCCTATCCTGAGCACTGAAGGCTTTTCTATTTAAAGAGTCTGCAGCATGCCAGCTGGAGTGGCATCTCCTGCCCCTCCCTTTCTGGCTGACTTTTTGTTACATATTGATCTTACTTATTCTGGGGATTTACATGTCAGCAGTCGGGTGAGGAAGGAGGACTCTAAGCTCCTTCCACCAGGGATCTGAGGCCTTCTGTGACTCTGATTTTTGGGGTGAAAAGGGGCACAGAATACTGTTTTGATTTTAGGCATTTTATTCAGGGACCAAAGTTTCTAACATAGAGAAACTGCTGAGAAATAGCTTGGATGAGTGCTCTCCATGTAGGACTGGAAGCCAGAAATCTGAGTTCTGATCCTGTCTCTGCCAGGATCCTGGGCCCTGATCCTGCAATCTGATACATGTGGGCAGACCCTGGTGCTCATGCAGAACCCCAGTGATATCAGTGGGACACCTTGTGCCCATCTAGGTCCACCTAATGTAGATCAAGAGCAGGAGGTTGTTGTGTGGGGACAGAATCCATCATTGTTAAATGTACATTGTAAACAGAGTTGAAAAATAAGTAGTAATGTTTGAAAAATACTTTCTGAAGTCTATTTGATAAGGGGTTTGAATGATACACTTGCAGCCACCCAAGTGGTAGGAGTTGTTCTTGATTATACAAAGTGACTCGGCAGCCTATCAAATTTTGGAGTGATTTGGAACCTTACCATGAAAGTTCTTCATGGGCAGAGGTCAAAAGGATGAAGAAAAAATGGTGAAACTCTACTCATAATAATGCCCAATTTTGCACCTATATTAACCATGCTGGTTAAGCTCTTTAGCCCAGATTTGGGAAGTTACTTCAACATGTGTGTAACCTGAAGCACATGTGTAGTCCCCCTGAAGTGAATGGGACTATGCAGGGCTTAAAGTTTATACACATGCTTAAGTATATTTCTGAATCAGGGTCATCAGCTGGATATTTCTGCTTCTATGAGCAACAATTAAATAGTTAATAATGGTGTTTAAATTATCTTTAAACTACAGATGGGAGTAGCTCACACCTTCTATCTTCAGATCTCCTATATTTAATAGCAGTTCTGAGGAGGGGGGAGTGTCTCTAAGCATTTGAATGGTACTTAGCACAATCAGATCTCATTCTTGCCTGGGGTGGGTGCTACTGCAATACAAACAGGACAAGGAAAGTACCGTTACCTATTTAGGCATAGCATCATCATGCTGCAGATGAAGAGTGTTCTAATACAGTGAGTATTTGATAAATCATGGTGATAAATTCCTTAAACAGCCAATTATATTAATAATGGCCCTGTTCATGTACATCCCACAACAGCATTTCATTAAGATAGGTGAGTGTACCTGAGGGACTTCCAAACAGCTGTGTTCAATGGGCGCCTGAGTTTTTTCCAGCTCGGGGCTCGTCTTCACTGGCAGCGTTAAAGTGCTTCTGCGGCAGCGCTTTTAATGTTGCCGGCGTAGTCGCAGCGTAGTGCTGGGGGAGAGCTCTCCCAGAGCTCTAAAAACCCCCCACCTCCACAAGGGGAGTAACTCCCAGCACTGGTGCACTGTCTACACTGGCACTTTACTGCGCTGAAATGTGCAGCGCTGGGCGGGGGGCGGGGGGGGGCGTTTTTCACACCCAAGCGAGAAAGTTGCAGCGCTGTAAAGTGCCAATGTAGACCAGCCCTAAGTTTGACTTGCTTCTGATTTAGTTCCTGTAGTTCTGCTCACATCACGATTGTTCAGGATATTCCGTTGCTTTTCCAGGAGGTCTGTGGTGGGAATTGACGTTTTGCCTTTAGTGCAAATAAGGCAAAACAAGTTCACGGCTCAGAAATGGTTTTATTGTTGCAAATGTTAAAACTTTTTTTTAGCTATTAGGGATTTTTGTAAATGAAAATAAAATGAAGATTTGGCGCTTTAGGCCCTCCTCTGTCATTACTAGTTAGCCAAAACTCTCAGGAATATGAATAAGGATGTAGAGGGCAAGCCCATAAGATGTAACTCTACACTCTGTAACTTGGCTGTGAGTTTACAAGTGAAATTTGGTGCCTCTGTTGCAAGACTCAATTGCTATTAATGTTTTGAAAATCTTTTTTAGAAAAGTCCAAGACATGTTAAATCTGTCTGCAAGGCTGTACATGCCTGATTCTGCAGCCAACTCTGCTGTTAACTGCAATTTAACATTTGTGATCTGTGCGCAGCACTGGTTGCCTGTTCAGCTCTAGACAGAGTTTCATAGTGCCTGCCCTTGCACTTTTAAACCTGGGGGGAGTTTTGCCGTAGGACGTAAGAGGAACCTATGTCATGTTTTTCATCCACAGATTTCCAAGAGCTTTTACAAAGCAAGATGAGCATAATGATACGGGGCATAATGAAGTCGAGTGACTTGCCCCAGGGCAAACAGCAAGCCTGTTTAGAAACAGGACTAGAACTCAGGTTTCCTGGCTCCCCCAGCAGTGCTCAAACAGAATAACTTTAGCATTGTCTTCCTATCATTCATTTTTAGAGAGCTACAAAGCCTGGGACTGTGTTATGTCAGTTCTTTGCATATTCCATTACAACAGTTGAGGTCATCCAGTGCACTTCTGTTGAAGTTCTTTTATGCAGGATGCTCTTAGCTGAGAGCCCTTGTCTCTGAAGCTTGCTTCCACTGCCACTCTGCCAGAACCCAAATTGACTAGCTTCATATATTGTGCTAGAGAGAGAGAGATCTGACTGATCGTTTAATCTTTCTGTCATTTAGTAGATAACAAAGGTGAGATCTCAATGAGCAATGGGACATTAGTGGATTATTGAGTCAGTTTCTGAAGACTAAGGAGACAATGGTGTATATTTCATAGAAAGTACTTATCTACAGCTGTGATAAGTGCAAAGTTAATGAAGAATAAATAAAAATAAAGTTAATCAGTGCTGTTTAAAAAAAGCTGTAGCCGTGCCTGTGAATAACCTGACACAAACCCTGTGCATCCAACAAAGAGAAGAGGTTATTTTGAGTAAACAGGTTATTCACTCTTTCAGAATCTATTAAAATGAGCTGCTAATTTTTAAAATATTAAAAATATTGTGAGTTATTCCTTTTAGACAGGAAAATACAACAAACTAATTTTTAATCCTGTTAATTTTTTTCACTACCGGGCTCTTTGTACAGTCAATTGGAGACTAGGCCATCTTAGGAGAGGGTGTCTGTCTGGTACTTTAGAAACAAAGGTAAAAAGTAATTAATTTGTGGTGTAGGTAAAAATGTAGTGTACACACTATATGCCATTTGGATAAGCTAAAAGAGATTCAAAGTGTTGAAGATATTCTGAGTGTTTTTGGAAGGTGCTTAGTAAAGTAGCATTCAAGGACAGGACAGTAACAACAGTAATTGACAGTGGTGTTAAAGCATGATTATCCAGCGTGGAATGTGTGAGGATTTGCTGGTAACTGTAACTGGTGTTTTTCCCAGTTAGACTAAAGCTTTACAGAGCAGGTGGGCTGCATTTGAAACACAGTAGTAGACAGGCTACCAAACAGAATCAATCTTAGCATTATTTGATAGGGAGAAAATAGTTGAATGCAAGAGGAAGAAGGATTTAAATCAGATATATGAAAACAAAAGCTAGCAGCAGCTGGTGGTTGTTTAAACTGGCGAAGATGATGTGACAAAGCATAAAGTTTAATGGTCATTTTTAAAGTTCTAAAGTAGAATGCTAGAGAGAGTGTATAAAAAACATGCAACATACAAGTAAAGGGACTGATCCTACAATGAAAAAATCCTTACTTGCACTAAGTAGTCCTATTTAAGTCAGTGAAGCTGCTCAGGTGGGTAAAGTGATGCATGATGTTGTTGTGTCCAGGATCAGGGTCAGTGCTACAAGGCAGTGTTTCTATCAGAAACTAGTTATCCTTTTAAAATCTGCTGTTATGGTAAAGTTCTGATAGCAACAGTCTCCATAAAGCTCCAGCAAAGTCATGGTGCCTTACTTTTCACACCATTTTATCAAAGCCAGGTACTGCAGGTTTTTTTTTTTTTTTTGTCATTTCTGGAAACAATGAGACTAACAAGTAGTGTCAGAACCTGTCGTAAGGACAGCACAAGACATCATGTCCTTTGTTGGCATGAATAAACCAGTTGTTCTTATGAACGCCTGTGCTGTGTGCTCTATCTTTTGGAACTGTACCTTGTGAAATTACCTTCTTGACAGACGTCTATTTTTTCTATTGCCATTTAGAACTAATATTTTCTTATTAAGCAGCAATGGTATTTGGAAAGGATGTGTCATATCTTTGAGAAAAACACCAGACAAACTATTATGATGTAAGTTAATAGACCCTTATTTGTAGGATTCCATGTGGAGTCTGATACATATGTGGAATTAAAGTTTAATCACAGGAAAAAAACATCAGTTAGCTGTCCAGACACTGCTGTTTCTGGGCTCCTTCCATTAGCTGGCTCATATAGATAAAAGGACTTCAGACTCCCAGCGTCAAATACTCAGAAAACAAAAGATAACCAAACATTATATTGTTGTAACCATTTCCTGTACCTATTTGGGTTGATTATTTTTTTTAAGGATAAAATCTCAGAAGGCAAGTGAACTGGAAGACCAATATGAGGTTCTGGAGAATTGCCATTAAAAAAACAACATCATGCCCTCCTTGCAATTAGAGTTGCCCATTTTGTTGGGATGTATTCCTGATTTCATCACATGAAATAATCTTGAATTCAAGATTAATC
This sequence comes from Eretmochelys imbricata, assembly GCF_965152235.1. Lineage (NCBI taxonomy): Eukaryota > Metazoa > Chordata > Testudines > Cheloniidae > Eretmochelys > Eretmochelys imbricata. Next base: position 44,515,083 of record NC_135576.1, on the reverse strand, counting down.
TTTAATTCCTGGATACTCCAGGACAGTCTTGGAGGCTTGGCAACCCTCCTTGCAATTAAACGGAGACAAAGCCAAGAAGATGGTGAGAGGCGGTATAGCAGGGTCAGAGTCTGCCCTCAGTCTGAAGGAAGCTGGAGAAGTGGATTGAGCAGTCTAACTTGAGTAGTGGACTGGTCTGGGTAGGTGAGAGGTTCTGCTATCCAGTGTGGAGAAGGAGCTGCATGGCAGCCAGTGAGTGGGATGTGGCAGGGGCCCAGAGGGGACTGTCACAGTGGTGTAAATGTAAGTTTGTAAGCATAGGTGTTCTAGACCCACCTACTAAAGTAAATGGGAGTTGGAGAGTGTGTTTTCTTTTGTTTGTTTCAGTATTTTTTTTTTTTTGGTCTCTTTGGAATAGGTCAGCACCTTCTGTCTAGGTGAGGAGAGGAGAAAGAAACAAGGTGTGGAGTATACAAAGGCCTTATGCAATCAGTAGGCTGTATACTGGATGGGTAAAGATATTATCCTACCACAACACACGAGAATGTGGGCACAAAGAAGTACGGGCCCAGGAAATTCTCCATTAGGGCTGAGGTTTTAAGTAAAAGGGCTCAAAATGAACAAACTGGTGGATGCCTGTGTTACCACTCACTGAAAGTGTAAAATAGCAGGAACCACAGTAAGATGCTCCCTGACTACGAAATTGCCACTGTACATTGGGTCAGCCTGGCATGTCGTCCTGCACAGCTATGCCAGGATTCCTGCTGCAGTTTCTTATTCCTGTCTACTGGCTAATCTGAATTGGGCTGTTGCCAACACTGCCTTCTCTCACCCATGGTATTTGGGTCGTGCAGCTCTGAGGATCTTTACCATTTTTTCAAACCCAGAGGGACCTGTTCAGGGCACAAGGCCCATGGCCTCCTTTCCATCCCTGGCTGCTACTCTCCATGAGGGAGGAAGAGCTTTCAGGTGTGGGCTATGGAAATCCTCTGACATCTGGGGGCTCCTTCCTCAAAATAGCCAGCACTGGTGAGAGCAGTAGAGGCAAGTCAGGTCGTGTGGTCTCCCTTTTTCCTTATTAAATGGGGAACAAAATCAGCAGCAGCCAGGAGGAGCTCACAGGAAGTGTCCTATGGATCTGGGCTCATTTCCCAAAGACCCAATACTAACTGCACCTGACGGTTCAGGGAGGAAGGGAGAGGCTTCCAGCTTCCCATATATCTGGCTCTCGCTCTCACTGACATTCGCACTCCACCCCACCCCCTAGGGGATCAGGCCCAGTGAACTCCACTCTGCCTCTCCACGAAGATAGCAGCAGCTCTGCACCCTGGGGCTCTGAATACTTGTTTGGCTCATTGTGTAGCATTGGTTGTGGTCATTCAGCTTCCCAGCCTCACTCTCATTTCCATTTCCTTCTAACTTTCACTTTTCTCTTCCATTTCTGTCTCCCACCCAGGCAAATTCGCTTTTTCTCCACCCACTCCCCTCCTCTTACTGCAACAATTCCTTCCTCTTCCCCAGTTTAACCAATGAGTGTCTCCACCCCCCAACTTCTTTTAAACACTTTTATGATATAAATAAAAAGTTACATTTATAAAACAAGGTCTTCTGTTTTCACAAATGTGTTTGAAAGTGTTTTTCTTTCCAGTGTGTATTGAAAACAAATTTCAAAACCTCAAAAGTTGCTGTGAAACAGAATTGTCATGCTTCGTTCAGTTCTGCCTGGATGACAGGCATGACACACAACTACTTTTGCTGGGTACTTTTGCACAGAGTTGTGGGGGCTGTATGCTTCTAGTTTTTGGAGTTTAAGGTTTTTCTGAAGACCATTGTACTCCTTTGATGAGTTTTCTTTTCTCCTTGTGCTTTAACATATGTCTTCTACCATATGTTGAGGAGTGTTTTTGAAATCAATGTGGTTGTCGTGGTTGTAGTTATGCTTTTTCTCTAATCTCTACTTGCCATCTGGAAACAAATTCAGTGCTGCTCAGCCTCCTCCTTGTGTCCACTAATACAATGAGTTCCACCTGGCTCTGATCCTTGAGTCTCATATAATCACAGGTTAGCTCTTCATTCCTATCTGTGTAATTACATTGTATTAGCCAGATAAAGGTAGTTCAAAGCATGACTATCTCCTTCTATTTAGTGGAAGCAGGATCTTTCAGCTGCAAGTTTGCCTCATCCCATGAAGTAGGCTTTGAGAGTTCATATTGTGGGTGTGTTATCTTTTATTGGACCAACTTCTGTTGGTGAGAGAGACAAGCTTTTGAGCATACACAAAGCTCTTCTTCCAAGCTCTTCTTTGTACTCAGTCAGATGGGGCTGGTGAAACTGGCAGTTTTTCTTCAGTCAGTTGCTAGGTAGGTTACAGGTCTTCTTAAAGTCTTTTCCATAGCAAGATGGCTAATCGATGACCTCTTCTGCCTTCTCTGTGGTTTGCTTTTAAAAATGGAAATTTTTAAGGTACTGGGTACTGAAGAAATGTAGAGGGTTGAATATTTTCTGATAGTCTTTTTTTTTCTATTTTCTCCATATTACTCTTCACATTTCTTTACTGAAATAAATTTGTGACTTTATCCTTAATTATTTAATCGTTTTAACTTTTTTTGCTGCTGTAGTTTATAAAGCTGGTTGGGGTAAATGGTTCTGTAGGTTTTTCCTGAAACAATATACTTAAATCACTGATAGAAATTATAGCTATTGGAATTTTATGTACCATAAATATTTTAAAAGTTTCTTTATAAAATCATGGTTAACTAATAATGTATTGGTATGTTAGAGCACACTGGACTCAGATAAACCCATGATTTTGGAGGGATATTTTTATTATTTGTAACACCCTTGTACACAGAATTGACCTAAATTAATAAATTAAAGTTCATAGAGTTGGAAGATGAAGAGAACTAAGAGGTAGTAATAAAGTATGGGCCTGAATCTCCCCTGCCTTGTGCTTTGAATTAGTCATTTACATCTGCGCAAAGTAGGTGTAAAATGCTACTAAATCAGTGTAAGAAATTTTCACCAACATAGTACAGGTTTAAATAACTCCACAAGGTATCAAGCATTGGAGAATCAGGCCTTAGATCTTTAGTGATATTGCTGATTTGTTTCATGCTTAGATTTTTTGCTGAACATTAAGCTTCCTTTAAGTTTTAAAGCCAGACTCTAACCTCACGCTAGCATAAGTGAGATAAAATTTGAAGTTCTTAGTGTTTTTATACAATTTTACAACATATGATGTTACCAGTGCCAACAGCGGATTTGTCAGACAAAATGTTACATTATTTATGCCTATATTTGTTATAGTAGTTAAATCTGAAAAAATCGTTTTCCTTAGGTATGTTTGATTTTACTGTAATTGATTTTTTTATAAAAAATGATCCTATCACACTTTTATTTATTTATTATTGTAGTTTAAAGGACATTATCCAGAATGAAGATGTGAAACCCAAGCTACAATGCATCATGTCCGACCCTTCCTTTTCTATGGTAACAGTTCAAAGTGAAGATAGTGGAATAACATGGGAAACCAGCTCAAGCAGATGTTCCACTCCTTGGGCCTCAGAAGCTAGTGCTACTTCTGATCTTTGTAGTGTTGAAAGTTCATCTGTAGATTCTCCCCCAGGGAAAGTTATCTTTCTCATGGATGAAGGTAAGACTGTCCGGAAAAGGATGTGCAAATCATCAGATAGGACATCAGACTTGAAGGGAGGCCAGGGTAGCAAAAAGAGTGACTTGTCCGGAATGCAGATGCAAGAATTAAGAGATGCTCCTGCAGAAGTGCAGGATGCTAAGTTAAATGCTGCTGAACTGGAAGCACAAGCTATGGATGCAGAAACTTCAAAAGATAAAGAGGGTTTGCCAGACCTTACTGGGGAACCAGTGTCATGTGCTCCAATTGCCTCAAAGTCCATGGGTAAAGAAAAAAAATTGAAAAAAGGAAGGCCAGCCCTTAATGGAGCTGTAAGAGCTAAAATCCAGAAGTTCAGTTCAATTTCAGAAGAAGAAACGCCAATTTTTTTCCGAAAGAAAGGTAGTAAGGATCCAGCTATGCCATCGGATATAAAAAGGAAGCAGAAACAACAGCACGAAGGATTCCTAAATCAAAGCCTTTCCTCAACACCTTTGGAGCATCTTGAAAAGGATTGCACTGACAAGGATGATGGCTCACTTCATAATATAAAACAAGTCGAAACAAATATTGAATCTAGCAGTTTTTCAAATGTGGGTGTAATAGTTCCTCTTGATAAAGAAGAGAGAAAAGAGACACGGTCTTCTCCAGCTGAGACTCTACATGAGATATCAGAAGAGTCACTGTCTTTTTCATCATACCTTACTGAGGAAGAGGAGAAGCAGGAAATCCACACAAGTTCACCCATGCGCATAACATCAATATCAGAATGGTCAATGTCCGAGCCATCAGATCTTATGGATACAGCAGAGAAAGAAGAAATACAGCCCTTTCCTCCTGAGACTGCAAATGTGACCTCAGAACAGCCGCTGTCCATTACATCATATCTTATTGATGAAGGAGATTACCAGGAAATTCAGCCTAATTCATTTTTGACCACAAAGACCATTTCAACAGATTATATTAATGAACCAGAGGGGCAAGCAACTCAGCCTTATGTGCCTATATCTACAGAATCTGTCTCTGAACATTCTAGTTCATCACGTACTGGCAAGGAAACAGAGAAGCAAGAAATTCAGTTTTATTCACCTGTGGCTACACAGTTGGAGCCTAAACATTCCGTTTTATCTGAAACAAAAAAGCGGGCTATTAAACCTTATCCGCCGATAACTGCACAATCAGAATGTGAACATCCGGATTTATCATATTCCATCGAGAAAGCAGAAGAGCAAGAAATTCATCCTTATTCACCTGTAACTGCACAATTGGAATCTGAACAACCAGATATATCATATTCTACTTGTGAAACAGAGAAACAAGAGACTGCACAATTGGAGTCTGCACATTCAGAGCAGCAAGCTATCCAGCCACATACTCCCATATCTGCTCAGGCAGAATCTGAACATTCAGATCTATCCTATTCCATTGAAGAAGCAGAAGAGCAAGAGATTCAGTCTTATTCACCTGCAGTTGAACAACTGGAGATTGAAAATGTAGATTTATCATATCCTGTTGATGAAACAGAAACACAAAGTCAGTGTTATTCACAAGTAACTGCAGAACCGGAGTCTGAGCTTTCAGATTTATCATATTCCACTGGTGAAACAGAAAAACAAGCTGCACAATTGGGGTGTGAACATCGAATTTTATCACATTCCATTGAAGAAGCAGAGAATGAAGAAATTCAGCCATGTTTACTTGTACCTGCACAATTCGAGTCTGAACATCTAGTTTTATCTGAAACAGAGAGTGAAGAAATTGAACATTATTCATCCATAACTCCACAACTGGAATCTGGTCATTTAATTTTATCATATCCTATTGAAGATACAGAAACACAAGAAAATCAGTGTTATTCACATGGACCTGCAGGACTGGAGCCTGAACATTCACTTTCATATTATTCAGTTGATGAAGTAATTCCCCAAGAAATTCAATCTTATTCACCTGTAACTGCACAATCTGTGCCTGAACATTTAGTTGGGTCACATTCTATTGATGAGGAAGAGAAGCAAGACATTCAGCCATATAGACCCAAGCCTGCAAAATCAAAGTGTCACTCTTTGGTTTCATCATATGACACTGATGAAACAGAGATGCGAGAAATTCAGCTACATTCACCTAAAATAGAAAACTTGATGTCTGAACAGTTAGTCACTATGTCACTAATGCATACTGATGACGGAGATGGACAAGAACTTCAAGCTTATTCACTGGGCACAGAATACATGCTGTCAGAACAGTTAACAGCTCCTTCTCCCACCTTCATTGCTGAAAGTGATAAGCAAGAAATACAACCTGATGCACATGAAGTGCCAGAAGTTTTGAACTTTTCAGCTGGTTCCATTAATGAAGAAGAGAGGCATGATATTGATTCTTCTTTGCCTGACACAGAATATACGTCATCTGAACAATCAATGGCTGTTTCATCAGACTTTATTGATGAAACTGTGATGCAAGAAAATCAGTCTTATTCAGCTGAAGTAGACAGTTTCCCATCAACACAGTTAAAAACCACCTTAGTTAAGCCTTTTAATGAAACAGAGACTCTAGAAATTCAAGCGTATGCATTTGAAGAAACTGATTTGTTGTCAGAAGAGTCAAAAACTGGCTATGCTGATCCTACAAATAATAACGAAGCAGACAAGCAAGAAATTCAGTCTTTTCCAAGTGAAGCTGAATACTTTGAATCAAAACAATTTCCAGGTAGACTTCAGACAGCACGTACAGCCCAAAGTACTAATGAGAATAAATCAGCGATGACAATGGTATCTGATTTTGTTTCAAATGAAGCTTCCCGTAATCTCCTATCAGAGCCCATTAATGAAATCCACACACATAATTTATACTCCTCACTACCAGGTAATCCAGTCTCAGATAAAAATTTAAACAATGTAACAGAAACTAGCATTGGAGACCTTTCAACAGCAGAAGAAATACAGCATTTTTCAAACGTAGAAGCAGGGTCAAAAGAGCCTGAACATTATCCACCGAGAGAAGCGAAATTAACAGAACATGTGAACTCTGCAGAAGAATCGAAATATACTCCAGAACCTGATGAACAAAAAGATATGTTTAATATCATTTCAGAAGGCTATGAGATATTGAATATTCATGTTGTCCCACTCATTTCTTCAGTGGATGAAGAAGAAAGCAAACACATGCCAGATAAACTAGAATACTTAGAAACAAATACCCTCATTAAAACAAAACTGTTTGATTGTGGTGACCAGGAAGCGTCAGCACATGGAACAGCTACAGAAATTTCAGAAAACTCAGTGACAGATGACACCAGCGGTAAAGATATGAAACAAAAAGAACTTGTTGAAGAAGTAGATGCTCAGGAAATTGTAGAAACAGAGGAGGAAATTTCCACTGTGTCAGAAAATAAAGGTGGCGAAGTTTTGAATCCTAACAAGAGTGCCACTGAGGTGGATTATTTTGAAAAGTATACTTTGATTGATGACAAATCCCCCACTGAGCTGTCTGTTCAGGGGCTATCTCCCTTTGTTGCTGTAATGGCAAATCGTAAGAAGCATACAGAAGAAGCCATCTCTTCAACTGGAAGTTCTGATGTTAATACTTTGGAAGATGAATTTACTTTACTAGATAATGACTTGGATGAAGCCTTTTATGGAATGATAGAACAAGAAAGTGAGATGCAGACTTCTGCAGATGCTCAGAAATTTTTGACTATGCAAAAATCAATTGATTGTAGTAAAAAAGTGATAAATATAGAAGATGAACAGAAGTTAGCAGGCACACCCTTATTTGATACAGAAGAAGGAGTGTTAGAACGATCTATGTTGTTTCCCACATCAGTCAGCGCGATTAACCCAGAACTTCTAGAGGAGCCACCTGCACTGGCATTTTTATACAAGGACCTCTATGCAGAAGCAGTGGGAGAAAATGCAAAAGGTGAAAATGAGCCTCCTTCTGATGAAGAAAGTGGGAATTCTGATGCATCTTTTCCTCGAAATTCTGACACAGACGATGAAACTGGAATATATTTTGAAAAATACATTCTTAAAGATGATATTCCTTGTAATGTGGCTGGGTCTCAAAAAGATCAGGTTTCAAAGGCTCAGTCTATTAATAAAGACGTGTCAGGCCAACTGAGGCTTTCAGGAGACAAACATAAGGATTTTTATGAGGTAACTGAAAAGGAGCAGCAATCTGTTCATATTTTAGCTGAAGAATCCACCAAAACCGAGATCTTGTCAGAAGGAGAAATTATGGCAGGAGAGAGAATCCCATTTATTAGTTATATTAAAGTAACAATTTGTCAGCCAACTCAGGCAATTCCTTTTGGAAGCAAGCTTAATGTTTCAGGTGCAAGAAATGATCCCACTAGTCAAAGAGACGAAGAAAATGCACCTGCAGCAACACACCAGGAATTGTCAGAGCAAGTGAGTCATGAAGAGTCCAGTCAAGTACTAGATTCTGAGGTAATTACCAATCAAAAAGAAGCATCCGTGCAAGATAAATCAAAGCCAGTAACTCCTCTAACAGATGAGCAGAAAGAACGACATGAAATAGCAGCAGTTAATAAAATGGATAATTACGTGCCTCATGGCAGAACACCTGTTGATGAAAGTGAAAGCAATCAATATGTTCATACTCCTCAGGAACCAGAGCAATTAATTTCATATTTGAATAATCACCTTCATCCCATGACAAAAGAGGCATATGATTTAGACCATGATCGTATGAACAAAAAAATAAGCAGGGAAAAATATCTATTGGATACAGATGAGCAGACAAACGAAAAAACAGTCAGAGAAAATATTGCCGATGATATAGCAAAGCATAACCTAGAAGTAGCTAAGACTGGCCTTCCAGAACTTGGAGTAAAATTCGATAAGGCATCAGGTGATTTAGACTTACAGCCTTTTAGACATGATTTTGATAACTTTCCATCAGATTCAACAAGAGAGGAGCAGTGCTTTGAGACTGATGAACATCTTGCCGAATCAATGGATTATGAAGTGATTACCCAAGAAGAACTTTTGCAAGATGAAATGTCCTCTGAATTGGCACATGAAGATTTGTTGTTTGAAGACAGGGAATCTTTTGAGCAGATTAGCTATAGTTATGAATTTGTAAATGAGACAGAGCAAGAGACACCCATTGAACATGAGGATTCAGGCTTTGTGATGATGAATTCTGAAAAATCATCACTAGGCATATCTGAAAGTGAGAGTCCACAAAAAGAAATTAAGAAGGCCCATGTTGATACTTATTGCTGCCAGTGCAGGTGCCCAATTTCTGCTATTGACAAGCTTTTTGGGGAGCATGAAGGCCATGATGTGACAACACTGGACACTGCTGTAATGGATATGAAGGTAAGCATTTTCATAATTGAAGATCAATAAAGGATTACTTGATTGACTATGTAGTTTAAAATATGTATCTTTCATCTTTAACCTTAGCCCAAATTTGGGATTGGAAATTATTAGTTGGAGACTGCTCCAGATTCAGTAGAGAGAATGCAAGTATTTTGGTTTTCAGTTTCTATGTATGCTATCCGTTAACAGGAACTTTTCCTTTTGCCATAGTTGTCAATGCTTTAGTCATCCTTGGGCTGGATTATTACAATGCACTTTTTTAATACCAGTGTTTCCTAAATGGTGGTTCCTGGAATAGGTCACGGAAAGATTGTAGATGGGTCATGGACCCAGTGTGGAGTGAGGTCCCGGGGAGGAGGGGGAGGTGGAGGGTAAGCACACCCCACACCAGCAGTTCCTGTCCCATGGGGCTGGGCCTAGCTCCCTTCCCTCTGCGGGGTAGTTGGGCCAAACCTTGAGAGGCGCTGTGACCCTGGTCTTGTGCCAGGGTCACAACATCCAGAGTGGGGAGCCGGGCCCAGACCTGCAGGACAGGAGCAGCCATTGTGGGGTATGGAGTGAGGTTGTATCCTTTCCCCTCCCGCCTGCCCCCAGCCTCCCTTCTACCTTTGGCCAGGATTAGGGTTGTGGTTCTGGGGTGGAGGGAGTAAACTGCTGAGGATAGTCAGTGGCCTCTTCACAGGACAAGGAAGAGAAGGTGGTAGCAGAGGAGAAGGATGCCGGATTATGATTCTGCCCCTTCCTCACCCAGTGTGGACCCTGGGTGTTATCATGTTATCATTTACTAAGCTTTCCTAGTTTTAGCATCATCCTTAATATAGGTGGCTTTTTTTTGGCATGCGAAGAGGCATAACTTTAGTAACACTGGTTCATTTCACTTTGACATTGTAGAGTAACCTCTGTATGCTTGCACTGACATTGTCACAAGATTGTTAGCAGTCCAGTTTAAGTACAAAGGTCAGACAAATGCTTTAGCTTGGTTACAAAACATGGCTAAAATCTTACCTCTTACTACACATTAGACCCTAGTTTTTTAATCAGTTTCCTTCATTTGGTTGTTGTGGTAGTGCAGACAAGCTCTTATTGTCTTCAGGGGAGGGGAGAGAAGTGCCTGATATGGAGCCTAAATGTGCACCACTGTTGATGTTTCAAATAATTTGCACCCAGCCTCTAGGATATCAATTGTCAGATCTATCCAATATAAAAGGTTGAAACAAACTCAAAAATAAGGGTGTGAAATTAAAATTAATCTCATCCATAATTCTAGCAAGACTATTCTTGCCAGTGTTGCAATTTAGTATTATGTAGTATTAATCCATAGGTACGCATTAATTAATATACTATGTATAATGACTACATCCAAATACTCCTACAATATAAATACTTATGAAAACACTTTTCACTTCTCTAGAAACTTGTCTGTTTAATTGCAGTTTGGCTCTGAAAAGTGACTGTAAAAATGGTGGTATGAGGTCTCATCTTTATGATCTCATTTATTCCATATCAAATTTACTCAGCTCACCAGTCAAAAGGTATTGCTTTTCTAGTTACCAGCTCCGCAATCTGAATCCAGCGTCTGAAAGTCACCTGTGTTTTCTAGATTGTGCACAGTCACCAATAATAACCATTTTGCAATTAGAACTTTATTAAAAATTCTGAGCCATGTTGTGCCAGTTTTTAAGCAGAATTCCCCACTGATTTCACCTTTAACTTGCACCTTTTTGAATCTCATTCTGGCCTCTTTGCACGTAAGTTACTTTCACTCTCTTACACCACTTTACTAACATTAAATGTATACATTTCACCCTTGAATTTGGCCTGAAAGTGGATCTCTGGCATATGTTCTGTTGCATTAGATTATTATAAGCTAATTCATAAATAAGAATAAAAAATTATAAGATGATGAAATACTGCCCTCAAATATAAATAGGCACAAAATTTTGCAACTGTTTGTTTTTTCTTTTTCTCTAGTCTGTGCATGTACCACATTTTATCACTTTTTATCTGTGGCATTTCCTGCTTTGGCTGTGAATTATGATCAGCTGCCAAAATGTCACTAATAAAGTCACAGCTCTGAAGTCGTCCCTGGTGTAGTTGCACTGAAGTGAGTGGAGTTACTCCAGAGATGGATATGTCCCCTGATGTCATTCCCTGACTGTGGACCTTGGAGACACAGCCAGTAATTAAATCTGGCCACAACACACGTCTGACTTCACATGATTTCTACCAGCCAAAGCTCATGTTACTCTTAGATTGTCTATGTGTAGTTTTTGCTACTCACACAGCTATAATTGCTAAGAAAATACAAAGACAACACAATGCTCACCTTCTCAGCTTTTGGCATTGGAGAAGAAATTCACGTTAAGTGAAATGAGCTGTTAACCTATAAAGACTGACAGAGCCATTATCTTCACAAACAGAATTTCACAGTGGAATCTCAAAGTGATCAATCCTAAATATTTATCAATTTAACAATAGAATATGATATTTATAATTCAGAGGTCACATGTGGTATTTTTCATTTTAGATGTCGAAGTTTGCCAAATTATAGGAAGCTGCTACCAGCCTTCCTCTAACCTTCCATTCAGAAGTATACAAATTAATTAAAACGAAGTGCACTTATGAAATATGAATTGCATATGAGCAGATGGCCAGCTCTCTCTCAAGGAAGGTCAAGAAGGACTGCTGCATCGAGACAAGCTCTATTATTATTATAATACCTGATCAATGTTGTCTTTATTATTCCTAGAGCCTTATTCTGTATTCTTGAACACATAAAACAACCAATGACTTTGATGGGAGTTTTGGGTGCAAAAGGAATGCAAGTTCAGACCTTCAGTGTATAATATATACATAGTTTAAATTGTGTATATTTATTTAAAATATTTAAAAGTGAACCTTGGGAACATCTATATTTATGTTTATTTCCCTAGATACTTTATTGCATAGGCTAGCCCGTAACAATTACTTGTGTTCTCTTCTCATTGTGGGCCTGATCTTGCAGTCTCTTGAGCACTCCTGTGCAGTGCTGAGCACCCTCAAATTCCCACACAGCCAGTGAGAATTGCGGGTGAGAAACACCTCACATAAGCACCTTGAAGGATCAATTGTTGCTTCTTCTTTGAAATTGGTATTATACCTTTTCCAACCACTATTCCTGTGCTTGCCTTTAAAGTCATGGTGAAGCTATGAAATTAATTTTAACAATTGTTCTAATAACATCTAGAGGTAAAACATTACATATATATTTTATGTGAAATCTTTATAATGCAGTATTTCACAACCATCATATTTAGAAAATTTACTGCCACTTTTTTATTTCAGGATCAATTAGACAAATTTCTAGGAGAATTACAGCAAAGGTCAATGAAGTTTGAGGAGTTGGTTAGTGAAATAGAATCCCTGTTTAATTCTGTTGAGGTAAGTCTAATATCTACACTACTCCAATTTTCTCCTTCAATATTGTCAGTCCTTTCAAGATATTTTTATACTGTTTTGTAGTTTCATGTTATCATTTACACAGGAATTGTCTGTTTCACTAGTCCTTAAAGTTTCCTTACTATGAGTGATTAACTGAGAAAAATATATAGTTGATTTACTATATGGGGCTGCTGCACAATGAATGCTATGTGGAATATTCCCCACTGGATGGGGAAATTATTGTGATAGCACTTTCAATCGGTTTTGTTGAAAAATTAAAACTTTTACATGGATCAGCATTTTCAAATGTTGGATACCTAAAGTTAGGCACCTAAATTCATGTTCAGGCATCTAAATGAGTCTTCTGATGCCCTGCCCAGAGGTGCTTAGTTCCTGTAGTTTATGTTGATTTCAATAGGAAATTTGGATGTTCAGCAGCTCTGAAAATGAGGCTTCTTATTTAAGTGCCTAACTACAGAAACCTTAACTTTAGGCACTCAAGTTCAAAAATCTTGGCCATTGTTTTTAAAGTATTTACCTAATAATATTTCTTATACATGAACTTGCTTAGATAATTACATATGTCTTTTTGTAAGGCTGCCAAAGGCTGCCTGAGTGATAGCTGGTGTTTACATAATTTAGAGAGTTTTATGTACATTCATTCACTGATGTAGTTTTACTTCTCAGATTTTCATATGTTTTATTTTCCAGGAAAACAGTAAAAAAAAGGAGCAGTTTTTAGAAGACCAAAATGAAGAGCTGGTTAAGACAGTGATAGCCCAGTATGATGAGAAGTCCCAGAACTTTGAGGAGGTGAAGAAGATGAAAATGGAATACTTGTACGAACAGATGGTTAACTTTCAGCAAAGTATTGTTGAGGCGAAGGAAACCTTGGAGATGACTGTAAAGGAAACAGAAGAACTTGATGATGTTCTTTTCCTAAATGTAAGTACGAATTACATTCATAACAGAAACCTTAATGATATTAGTCACATATGGCATTTGATATAATATCCTCAGACCTACTTTGTCTTCTGAGGTAAATTAATTCTGAAATCTCAGATACACCAGTCTGGAACTGCTGGTTCATGTGAAGGTTCAGAGAAGAGGTCAAAGAATGATATGTCATGTGGAAAAAAATGCCTCACAGTGAGACACTAAAGGAACTCGTTCTATTTAGCTTATTGAAGAGCAGATTAAGAGATGACTCAGTCACAATCTATAATAAGCAGAGAGAAGATATCTGTTATGAGAGGATTCTTTATTACAGCAAATGATGGTGTAACAAGAAATTGGAAGAAAATGGAAATGGTAATTGAAGTCAGAAGAGTCCAAACTGGAAAAAAGACTCACATTTTTAACAGTCAGGGTAACTAACCATTGTAACAGATTACCAAGGGTTGGGGAAAATTCTCCATTACTTACAATCTCTAAATGGTTTTTGGGTTAGATGCAGGAACCACTGGCCAAAATCTATGCCCATAGGAATGCACCGTTGCTGCAACAATTGTCAGTGACTCAGTGAGTGGCACTTCCCCCTCTGTGTCAGTACTGACTCAATACCCATCACAATATGTGGGGGCATGTGCCATTTCTCAGGTCAGATGTAAAAATGGGGCCCTAACTACATGTGGTTGTTAAAGATCCTGGTATTGCCAACTCTCACAGCTTTTCTGCAAGTTACACAATTTTGGCTGGGGCTGGACCCAGTCTCTCAATAATGCAAGAGGCTCCAGCCCTCTGGTGAATTGGCGCTCCCTGATTAGTTTCTGAGCTCACTTGTCTGCCCCCAAGGCAGAATAACCAGTCATCTGCTACAGGCAGAGCCCTGTCCTCCCCTCCCCGCAACATCCTGAAGCCATTCTCATAGCAGGCGGCGAGGGAGCTCAAGGGTAAGTCTACATGGCAAAGAAAAACCTGTGGCTGTCCCGTGCCAGCTGACTCGGGCTGTGGGGCTGTTTCATGGCTGTATAGACCTCTGGACCTGAGCTGCAAACCAGGCCCTAGGATCCTGCAGGGTGGGAGGGTTCCAGCCCAAGCCCAGAAGTCTACACAGCAATGAAACAGCCCTGCAGCCCAAGCCCCATGAGCCTGAGCCAGATAGCACAGGACAGCTGCGGGTTTTTCTTTGCTGTGTAGACGTGCCCAATGAATGCAGCAGCTCAGGGTGACTCCTCTCCTTCCTCCTGTGACTTGTTATTAAGACTTGTGCTTCACCTGAAGCATGAGTAATGAATACTGACTAATGGTGCTTAAAGCTAGGCATGTGTTAGGTACCATGTTGGGTCATTCATGGCCTTAAAGAGGGGAAAATACTTGGAGACCTAAATTCTCTGCTGGTGTGTATGGGAAAATTTCCAGTGTAGTCCATGAAGTGGTGCTTATTTACATCAACAGAAAAGAGCAGAATCAGTCTTTAAATTACTTGCTTTAATATTATGTTGACTTCTGTTTTTTATTGTTAATATGTTCTTTTCCCCTTTCTCTATTAGTTATCTAAAGAAATGAATAAAAGGTATATGAAATGTGGTTTAGGTGCATTGTAGTGAACATTAGGATTAGCATGTTTGGCTGCTTTATTTAATACTTTCTACCTTTATTGAAAGCATGCTTCCAGTATAAATATCTGCTTTCAAAACCACAAATAATAGTCTGGGAAGAAATCTTACACATGTTACTGTAGCTGACAGCTTTTGAAGGGTTTTGCATGTGTTTTATAATTCATAACTTAAATCATAATAAATATAGCTTTTTTAAAATGTCAGATCACTTGGAATATTCTGCGTAGCCGCTCTTAAATAGCTGTTGCTTGTAATTATATAAGAGCATTCTGATGATGCTTAGATTTCTGCCTTAAATACCCTGTTTTGAAGTGTTCATATTTTACTACTGTAATTTCCATATGAGATAAAATCTTAATGAAAATCATCCAACATGTCACTTACATGGGTGGAACTGCTGGGATAATTTCAGAGTTAGTATAAATGGTTGCAACTCTAGTGAAGTTTGAATTTGACTGCTATTTCATCCGTGTTTGTATCCCCGTCCCCGCCACAAACACATACACCAACAAAACCCCCAAACCCATAATCAAACCCTTATGCCTTATCTGATTTGCCACTGGGGGTTCCATTTAGTGGGACTCATCCTGATGAGAGAGAATTTAATCTTAAAGTCATTTGCCCTCTGCTAAAATCTGCACAAATTATCTCTTATTATTATTCATAAAGCCTGAACCCACATCCCTTTTGCGCACAACGCTGTTATTGAGTGAAATCCTGGTCCCACTGAAGTCAATGGCAAAACTCCTCTTGAAGTGGGGACAGGACTTCACTTACTGACTTAAATGGGAGTTATATACTGATATGCATCCCATATGATTTGTCAATACTGAAGTCAATGTGCTTAGTCATGTGCTTAAAGGTATGCATGTGCTTACAGTGTTCAGCTCGATTAGGGCCCAGGTAAATCATATGTGGCCAATTCAGGGACATACTGAAGTTTTTATTATAATTTTATTATAACTATAAGACATAGTAAGTTTTTATTATAAGAAACATCAAATTGTAAATTTCTATATGTGAGTAAGGGGTTAATTTTTTAAGTGGTGCTCAAAACATCCTTTCACATTTCTCATTATTCATGGGATTCGTACTATGAAGTCGTGTGGTATAAGAGCATAAGAACAGCCCTACTGGATCAGACCAAAGGTCCATCTATCCCCGTATCCTGTCTACTGACAGTGGCCAATGCCAGGTGCCCCAGAGGGAATGAACAGGTAATCATCAAGTGATCCATTCCCCAGCTTCTGGCAAACACAGGCTAGGGGCACCATCCCTGCCCATCCTGGCTAATAGCCATTGATGAACTTATCTAATTATTTTTTGAACTGTGTTATAGTCTTGGCCTTCACACCAGCCTCTGGCAAGGAGTTCCACAGGTTGACTGTGCCTTGTGTGAAAAAATACTTCCTTTTGTTTGTTTTAAACCTGCTGCCTATTAATTTCATTTGGTGACTCCTAGTTCTTGTGTTATGAGAAGGAGTAAATAACACTTCCTTATTTACTTTCTCCACTAGTCATGATTTTATAGACCTCAATCAGATCCCCCCTTATTCGTCTCTTTTCCAAGCTGAAAAGTCCCTGTCTTATTAATTTCTCCTCATACGGAAGTTGTTCCATATCCCTAATAATTTTTGTTGCCCTTTTCTGAACCTTTTCCAATTCCAATATCTCTTTTTTGAGATGGGACGACTACATCTGCGTGCAGTATTCAAGATGTGGGCGTACCAGATTTATATAGAGGCAATATGATTTTTTTGTCTTATTATCCATGCCTTTCTTAATGATTCCCAACATTCTGTTTGCTTTTTTGACTGCCGCTGTTGCACATTGAATGGACGTTTTCAGTGAACTATCCACAATGATTCCAAGATCTCTTTCTTGAGTGGTAACAGTTAATTTAGACCCCATCATTTTGTATGTGTAGTTGGGATTATGTTTTCCAATGAGCATTACTTTGCATTTATCAACATTGAATTTTATCTGCCATTTTGTTGCCCAGTCACCTAGTTTTGAGAGATCCTTTTGTAGCTCTTCGCAGTCTGCCTGGGTCTTAACTATCTTTAGTAATTTTGTGTCATCTGCAGATTTTGTCACCACACTGTTTAACCCTTTTTCCAGATCATTTATGAATATGTTGAATAGGACTGGGCCCAGTACAGACCTCTGGGGGACATCCACTACATTAAAATTGTATACCAACATGTGGCAATCTGTCCAATTACTTGTATACTGTAGATTATTGAAAAGTAGGCTATGCAAAAATAATTTTCAAGGGTTTTATTGCATGTTATTTACCAGCATTAGCTTACATATTAAAATTAGTTTGTTTTATGCATGAACTTGGTTATTGTAATTGATTGTATCTCATTTACTAAAAAAGATTAAGGAAAGGGTTTATATAATGCTGCATGTCTTTCTAAAGAAGATGTATTTTTATTATGTATATCCTTTTAAAACTGTGAACAACTAACAACTTCAGTGTAAAAACAAATGGGGTTGCTTGACTGCTTTGTAGAAAGAATTCTTCCATTTCCTTGGAGCTGCTTTTGCCTCAGTTAAAAATATGTTGTTGTTTTTTATAATGAACCAAGCAAATAAGGGCTAATTAAGTCCAATCCATTTTCCTTTTCCTTTTTTTCTCCTCATAACCAGCTGCTTTACATTATGTCTCTGAAGTCAGCTTTCTGTAGATAGATGTAATTTTCTGTAGACTTTAAATATACTTAAAGGGACAGTGTCAATAAGTTTAAACCCCATATTCTTGATGGAACTTGCTCTGAACTTCATAGCTAAACTTTCCCA
Source organism: Eretmochelys imbricata (assembly GCF_965152235.1). NCBI lineage: Eukaryota > Metazoa > Chordata > Testudines > Cheloniidae > Eretmochelys > Eretmochelys imbricata. The sequence goes on along the minus strand of NC_135576.1, from coordinate 44,497,339 downwards.
CAGTTCATGAGTGTACAGATATACACTGTAGTTGGATTGGGTTCATATTTACTGCTAAGATATCCTTGAACTAATTTTAAACACTGTACCCCCTACTTAACATCCAAAGTTAGGAAGTTCTCTTCTCTTTGCTTGTTGCTCTTAAATCCATGGGAAATATTCTGAGCAGTGCATGTCCTATGTTGTTCATCTTTGAGCTTTGGAAACTATGTAATGCTACCGGGATTTATTTGGATATATATTTTCTTCCCAATAGGTTACTTTCTGCAATGGATAATTCTCTCTCATTAGAAAAAATGCCCAGTGCATTTTCACTTTTTGACCATTATGCAGACAGTTCAGTGAGAAGTGACCAGAAGACCTTAAAATGTGTCGCTGGTAAGAATCTATGGGTGCATCCTGTGAAAAAATGAACATTTTTGGCAAAGCCCTGGAATTTATAAAAAAAAGTAAAATCAGAATTTGCTTTGAAAAAAACAAGTTTCGAGTTGTGAGCCTGTGTAATTAGCAATCAGAGCTGAATTGGAAATGAAGTCTAATTGTGCCTGTGTACAATTAAGCCTGTGTAACACTCTCCATGCTGAGGAAGCCCCGTGGTGCCTATGTGTGTGGGGTCACAAATATGGCAGCCATTCCGGGTGTGCTTCTCAACCACGTCCTTGCTGGGGAAGCAGGCCTCTGGAGTGGAGAGAAAAGTTGGGGGTGGACTGAAAAAAAGAGGCCACTGGATGTGTATTTATGTGGATCTAGTGGCTGGAAACCTATCTACATGTGGATATGAAGGAGCAGTGGCTGCAGTAGCTGGATCCAGCCCACTCTGTAGGCAAGGGCAGTGACTATGGAGGATAATGGGGTGTATTCTATGTCCCCAGCCCATACTTAGTTCTCTTCACAAAGCCTGTTTAGTTGCGCTTTGTGCCATATATGTGTGTGTGTGAATTTTACCTATGAAGATCATCCAGATCTGACCAGCAGTCATGGAAGTTAAGAGAATAAACAAGCCACGTTTGTCTACTGGCCATGGCTTATCAGCTTCATCCATTACTAGCTTTCTCTTCAGTTTTATGATTTCTGAGAACTAACAGCTCAGAGTCAGCATAGTTCTTTGCAGCAAGCCACCTATTCAGCTTCCCTCCCATCGCATCCTGCCAACCATTCTCTTCATCTTTTCAAAACATATTTTTTAATGTTTTTTCAAGAAATAAGAGAAGTAAATGTATTTAGATGTATCAAGGTAATTCTTCATTCAAGTGATGGTCTGAGTGCTGGGGCCCTACCCCAACACAGCCCTGTGCCTTTGTAGCTGTAAAAAAAAAAGTAACTTATGAGGAAATCTCTAGCAGTTTTTATTAAAGATTTTGAGCAAATTTGATGCTATTTTTCAGTTTATAAACTGACCCTTCCAATCCAGCAGGTGAGTCCCACCTTCCTACTCTGGCTGCCAGCCAACAGCCAGGAGGTAAATGATGCAACAGATTTGCTTTGCCTTTGTTTTGTATTTGCTTGCCACAAACATTTGGATTAAAAACAAGTTAGCTTCCTAAAGTTGCTGAACTCCCCCTCCTATTTTGATCTGCTTTAACCACTGTGTCCAATCAAAACCAAACCGCACATCCAACCAGAGCTGGATTTGCACTGACAAACTAGGGGTGAGTGGCTCTAGCTTCCATTTCCAGTTCCCAATAACTCAGCCAGCCCCTTCCTATATTTCTCTCCTTCCCTTTTTCCTCCACATAGTCTTTTCCCTTGCTCTTCTGCACTGTATCCTTACATTCCCTTGAAACTAAATGTGCTATATAAACATAAGATATCATCTCTTCCTCTTTTTTTCTTTTCCTCCATACCTTTTAATGCTGACTCTCCCTTAGCTCCCTATGCAGTCTAGCCCCTTTCTCTTCCTGTCTAATCCTCCTTTTTGCGCTGTCTCTTCTCCGACTTTTGCATTGCTCACCTCTGCTGCATCACTCTATTCTATCTATTTAAGGTACTTATATGAAGTCCATTACTATACCATCCGTGACTGTGCCTCACAGTCTTTATCGATTTATCTTTGCAAGTAGAGTATTTGCCAAAAAACACACATTCAGGTTGACTAAAAATTTAGCAAATTCATGCTGAATTTACCAAATTCTTTCAGTTGAAAACAAAACCAAATATTTTCGAGTTTTTCAAATCACCAGAACATTTTTGTTTCAGGTTAATTCAAAGCAAATTTTTTTCTCCGATTTTTTTTTTCAGCCAGCTAGCTGAAAAATGTATTCATCCAGTTCTGCTCTCAATGCCCCTGAGAGGTAGGGAAGTGCTATTATACCCATTTTACAGTTGGGGAACTGAGCCACAGAGAGGCTAAGTGACTTGCCCAATGTCAGACAGGAAGCCTGTCACAGAGCAGGGAATTGAACCAGGGTCTTCCCAGTCCTAGGTGCCATAACTCCTGGACCATACTTCTTCCACTTCTTTGTCGGTGCACTGATACTGAAATAAAATTTCCTCAGATTTTGATCTTTGAAGTCCTCTCATCCACTGCACTCTCTCTCTCTCTCTCTAGGTGCTGAATGGTTAATAAAATAGCAAAAATAGGGTGGTTGTTTTTTTCAGAGCCTTTTCACCACATCAGAAAATTCTCCCCTTCAAGCCACTCAGCATCCCTAAGAGCTTCCCACCCAGTAATTTTCTCCTCCCCATTCATCCCTTCACTTAACCCACTCTCTCAGTAAAAGCCTGGGGACATAGATTAACCTTGCAGCATACCCAGAATGTAATCAAATCTGTCAGGGAAAAAAGGAGGGAACAAATTCCAAAGTCAAGGACATGTCACTGATAAAAACCTGCCACCAGCCCCTGCTGTTTAAATCAGGTTACTGTTTGACTCAAGCACTTCCATTGATTGCAACTTTCTGCCAGGGGTACTATGAAAGGAGGGGGAAACTGACCATTCTCCGCGTTACACTGACCTTATGAAAACCCCTCCATGGAATGCTATATGTTTGGCTTCGTTTTCATGCCACTGAAAACTAGAGCTAGTAGAAATTTTTTTATGGATTATTTTTCCATTGGAAAATGCCATTTCATTGAAACTGAAACTTTCCCTGGAATCTTGTCAGTTTTGATTAAATTTTATCTCAGGAAAAAAGCCTCGACATGAAGCATTTTGATAATGTCAGTACATTCCATTTCAACATTTTCTGAAGGGAACATATCAATATTCTGTTTTGAAATAACTTTTCAAATTGAAATTTATTCTATATTATAAAAAATAAAGTTTGTATTAAATCAAAAATTTTCATTTCAATATCAACTAAATGTTTTGATTGACTTGAAACAACAATTTTTCAAAAAGATTCATTGTTTGGGGAATTTTGAATTTTGTTGTTTTCATTCTAATTTGGAACAGAAACAAATTTCAGAATTGCATGATTTCCCATTAAATGGGAATTCTGGTTCCCATACAACTCTTCTGAAAACCCACAACAATTTCCCCACTGGACATATTAGAAGACAGACTCTTCTAGATGCAATAAAAAACCCCAAATCTGGTTTGCTTTTAGCAACTAAAGGGATGAATTTTTCAATGACAGGCAGATGTAATCTTACAGTAGCTCTCTGTATAAACCACAGGAAAACAGCTAGCATCAGCATCTACTTTGTTAATGACACTGGCGATCATCATCATCATTAGTCTGAAGAGAACTGAAAAGAGCAAAAGTTTTCTGCTTGGATCTTTATAGAATTCATGTAACATGGAAATTTACTAGGTAAATGAAAAAACAGTGTATATTTTTGTTCGGTGCAATCAGACTATTTAATGTTGAGATATGGTTTTGTCTTCCATTGACTCATAATCCTGAAAAACAACAATCTCATGAGGGCTGGTTCTATTTTGACTGCTTATCTGAGGTTTATGCAAATCTTAGAGGACTTTGTGGCATCCCCAATCAGGTCACAAGGTGTCAGATGATATAGGGTTCAAAATCAAAGTATGGCAGCCTTGCAGAGCTCAAGCAGAGTTCTATGTCTACTCCCTGAAAGGATTATCTTCCCACAAAACATCTCTGGACATCCAAGGAACAGTTCAACAACAGTGAGACTCCACCCAGTCTCTCACTCTTCATGCTGTTAAGTTCTGAGCCCTGGAGGGCAGAGCCCACTTAGCATCGGGTCCAAGCAGAGTCTGTTCCTCTCTGGGAGCAATGGCCTCTCCCATAGTTCACATCCTTTCTTCTAAAGACCTATTGCCCAGCTGTCACCCCTCCCTCTAGAGCTGACAGACTGTACAATGTCTTCATGGTATGGCAGGTACTTTTCCTAGATTCCAAGGAATCTTATTAACTCTTTCTGCCCTCGGCTGGCAGTGGGGTACATCCAATCCTGCCTCTGAAACCTGGCTCCCTTCTTCAGTAGGTTTCCACTTCCCACTAACTAGCTCTAGTGTAGTATTTCCTATGAACACGTGTTTCACTCGCCTTTTTGGTTGGTCTCCTGTTCAGGAGGTGCTGTCCTGTTATAATCTCTCTGTTCAGGGCAGACCCAGGCTGCCAGGGCAGTTCAGCAAAAATAGGCTCTCCCAAGAGGCAGCCTGCTTCCCTCTCTAATACAGTGCAACCGACAACAGTAACCCTCCTGCTGGACTTTCTGATCTGACCGTTTAAATGATAAGAGGCACTTTGAGGCTTCAGCAGAATTTGTGCCTCAGACTGCACTACCAAGTAGTAGAGGCCTGAGCACCTGGACTCACTCTCTTCTATGAAGATTAATAGTCCTCACGGGGAAAGGACGGGGAAGGAATGATGCCCATGACGTTTTACTACACTGCAGTACATACCTGGTACCTTTAAAACTTAAAGCTATCACAGGACTCAATGGTGGAACGCGGGTTCCCATATCACCAAAGGGCAGACCCAGGCTGCCGCTATCTATTAATATCTAGATTGGGAGAAAGCAAGTTAGTGACACGGGCATTCCTAAGGCTGACTGGACTCTGAGCTGGTGGGGAAGGACCCACTTTACCATTCCCTGGTTTTCCCAACCCCACAAGGACATCATTTACATCATGCCTCTAATGCTGGAATAATATTGTCTGCATCACAGATTGTAGACCTGTGTGATGGTCTGTTTTTTTTTTTAAGAAAAGAATGGACAAGATGGAATATTATCATTAGCTGCTGAGAAGTTCTGATTCTGACTAGATGCAGTTGTGCAGAAAAGGAAAATCTGCACCTGTAGAGCTAGGAAGCTCTACACCATCTTAGGGAACAAAAATCTTACCTGCCTTCATCTGATAGTATTAGGCCTTGGTGATCAATTCAGTATTTGGGTTTAGGATTATTTTATCTGGGGTCCTACCAACTGGATGATACTCTGGCCTCCAAATATGCATATGATCCAAACATACTCCTCTGTAGGTATAACTGTTGCCTCTGCCTAGCCTGATAATCTGTATTTAGCCCTTCCAGGCGTTGGAAGCCTTGTGCCTGGCTCCTCTTGGACTCAGGGTTTGGCTTCAATCCTTGAGCCTACCAAGAACTGTCATTGTGTCTCTCTGGGTGCCTCATGGGAGGTTTGGAAGAGGTGAAGGTAGGCCAGCGGCTCACATGCTGCTGGTTGTGGCATGCTGTCTGAGGAGGAGTTCATTGGTACTCATGTAGCAACAACTAGCTGAACACCCATAAGCCTGGGAATTGCTGCTGCTGAGAAGATGGACCATTAGAGACTGGTAGCTGCGTATGGGCTGAATATTCACCTAGCTGGATAGCACTGATATTTTTACTATTTGACAAATATTGGGCTAACTTCTGTCAGCCTCTGCACCTATGCCAACCCCACTCAGATCAGTGGAATTGTATGGGAGTAGTGAATCAGACAGCGAATTTCACTCCTAGAAGTTGATTCACCCATCCCTAATTGATATGAACTTATTGGCCTAAAATTACGTCTTTATTGTCCTTATTCAGTTATTTGAAATAGACCCCCTATTTTTTATTTTAATGAATCCTTAACTGGCTGTCATCTCAAGTATTCATAGTTAAGGGAAAATAAACCATCTGGTTGCCTCATGACATGCATAGCTGGAGTTGGTGTGGTTCAATACAAGCAGTATAAATAACTACCAAGGTCTGTCTTCCAGTTCCACAGACTCCAAAATTGCTACCTCAGGAACCAAACTCGGCTACAAGCACATCAATTGCAGTCTATTGGACTGTGAGTGAAGGGGACGTCATTGATTGCTTCCAGGTGTATTGCATGGAGGAACCTCAACCGAACAAAGATCAAAGTGGTATGTGACTGAACCCGCATCTCACCAACATTAGTTCAGCATCTCAAATAAAATTATATCTAAAATGATCCTTAAAAGACGTGGCTGAGCTATTGCTATATGAAAGGGAAGAGCACAATATGACTGACCCTGAAGAGTTAATATTAACAATAGTAAGGACAGATAACTGAGGAGAACGTGAGTTAAGTTTTTTAAAAAATAGAATAATAGCTAAATATTTTAGCCAAAACATTTCAACTTGAGTGCTTAATGTTAGGCACCTAAATCCATATTTAGGTTCCTTAATTTTCAGAGGTGATGAGCTCCTGTAGTGCCTATTTGTGTTTATGGGAGCTGCAGATACAGATCTCCACCTCCAAAAATCAGGTGCCTGATTATGGATTTAGGGGTCTGGATTTAGGCTCCCAAGTTGGAAATATGTGTTCGATGGTAACAAAGCAGGAAGAACTCAGCAAAAATGCAACATTTCAACACACAGGTGCAGATTTTTCAAAATGGAACAAAACATTTTACTTTTTAAATATGTGAATTTGAAGTGCAATAAAGCAGTTTGTATAGTAAAAAACCAGACTAGTAATAAGAATTATTTAAAGTATTTGAATGTTGCTTCAGCATTATTTGTAAGATGTGTAGCGAGTTAAATTCCTTTCTGAGAGATTTAGTTACACAAGACCGAAATGAAGCCAAGATTCACAACTGAGGTATTACTAAAAATTTGGGGTCCAGTCCCTCAAAGTATTGAGTGCTCTGTTCTCTGCTTGACTTCAGTGGGAGCTGAGGGCACTCAGCACTAGGGCTGGTCTAAGAGTTTGTCAGAATTTTTTTCAGTGGAAAATTGGATTTCCAATTAAACAAAATCTTCCAAAGAAAATGTCTGCTTTCAGGCATGGTGTTGTAGCCATGCTGGTCCCAGGATATTAGAGAGGCAAGGTGGGTGAGGTAATATATTTTTTTGGCTCAACTTTTGTTGGAGAGAGAGAGAGAGAGAGACATGCTTTTGAGCTACACAGATCTCTGCAGAAGAGGAAGAGCTCTGTATAGCTTGAAAGCTTCTCTCCCCCCCCGCCCCCAACGGAAGTTGGGCCAATAAAATATATTCCCTCACCCATCTTGTCTCTACTTTCAGGAGAAAATTTCAATATGTAATTGAAAAAACAAATGCCCCCAACCAAAAGGTTTTCAATTTTGCCCAAAAGCTAAGATTTTTCTTTTCAAAATACTGCCACAGTGCCTCATGGGAATTTTAATCTGGGTGTTTTACACTTCCATTCTCCTTTATAGGCCAGGCTCTCTGGTTGGACTGTATCTCCCATGATGCACCACAGACAGGGATTCCTATGATTCACGCCTTTACTAAGAGCGGAGAAGGAGTTGTCCACCCAGAAAGCAGCCCACAGGGAAGAACGGGAGCGTAAGGCACCCATACTACAACTCCTGTGAGGCACGGCAGCACCATTTTAACTGGAAATATATTGGTTTGTGATACATTGCCAAAAAGTCTAAATTTTCTGTGGAAAACAAACAAACAAAAAGTCATTTTTGTCTAAATTTCCTACAGTAACCCCCCCCCTCTGTTTCTCAGCCATCTCTACTCAATGCCTTTCAAGAAGAACTTAGCATATTTGCCTGTAGTAATCCCTTTGTAACTTAACTTTGCTTTTCTAACATTTTATTTGAGAGTGAATGGTAAAGAGTTAAAGCAATTTAAGAGCTAGAATACCTCCATGTTAATTAGCCGAGGGAGTGCCTAGCTAGCTCTAGAAGTGCAGTGTGCAATAAAAGGCCAAATGGCAATTACATTTGATGGTGCCCAGCAGTGGCGTTGGAACAATTTGTACAGTGCGGGTGCTGAGAGCCATTGAGCCAAAACTGAGAGCCAAAACTGTAAGCCCTGTAAATGATGGAAACCACTTCAAGCCAGGGGGTGCTACAGCATCCCTAGTTTCAGCACCCCTGGTGCCCACAAATAAATTATCTCCTTACTCAGCAGAACTCATTTAGTTCCTTCTTGACCATATTTTTGTGGCAAGCGTTTGGCCTATTGTATACAAGCCCTGATATGATCGACTCCTGTTTACATATTGGTCTATATAAGAGACCCTAAACCATACAAATTGTTTCTAACAGGTGTGCATTTCTCTAATGACCTGTATGTGTATGCTTGTACTAGCCCTGGTGGAAGAATACAGAGTTACAGTGAAGGAGAGTTACTGCATTTTGGAAGACCTGGAGCCAGATCGCTATTATGGTGTGTGGGTCATGGCTGTGAACTATACAGGATGTAGCTTACCAAGTCACAAATCCACTTTTAGAACTGGTAGGTATATTTTGACATTTAAAGATTAGATCTCAGTGCCTGAGACGGTATTAACCAGACAATGCTATTAGAAATGTAGAGAAGTGTTTCACTGATTCCATCCACTAGATAATAGGCAAGTCAAATAGTTTCCCTACCTGTAAAATGACAGCAATGTATTTACCATATGTGAAATATGAGAAAACACAGAATTTAAAATGTCCCCAATCATTACTTGTACTTGAGGCATTGGAATGGAATGATATTAGTTCAATTTCTGACACTGTCACACATTCACTGTGTGACTTTGGGAAAGTCGCTCAGTCACTCCATGCCTCAGTTTCCCATCTGTAAAATGGGGATGATGCTGATGATACTTACTTTTCCCCACCTTTTTTCTGTCTTGTCTATTTAAATTGTAACTTCTTTTGGGGGGGTGGGAGGGTTTCTCTTATTATGTGTATGTACAGCACCTAGCACACAGAGGCTCTGATCTTAACTGGGGATTCTAGGCACTATGGTGATACGAATAATACATTATAATAATGGCAAGTAATTAGATAAGTATTATGTATTAGCTTCATTTGACAGATGACGATCAGAGTTTGTGACTTGCTTCGGAGGCACTGTGATCTAGCAGATTAGGCATAGGTTTAGGAGGCCTGTGTTCTAATCCATGTTCTGAAATTTACTTTGCTGGATGACTTTTGGCAGATCATTTAAACTCTGCAGGATGAGAAGGATTATTCAATTTCCCTATTGGTAAAATATGATGATGATATTTACATGCTTCATAATGAAATAATATTTATAAAGCACCAAGTATTATTGAGACCACTTGGTGGAAGCTGTGCCTTTGAGATGGGTAAAGTAAAGTGTCCTCTTCCCCCCACCCCCCCCCAAAAAAAAAAAGATAACGGGAGAACATTATTGTAGTGTTGTTGTTTACAGTTGTTTCCACACACATTATTTCCATCTGAGGAAAAATGATCTTTCTATGCTAATTCAGTTTATTGGGTTTTTTTAGGATTGGTGACATGTGCATTTTGTGGTTGTCTTTTCATTTCAATCTGCCTAGCATATACATTGCAATTGCTTCATAGTACAGCTAACACGTCATTGTGTTCACAGCACCCTCTACCCCCTTACTAAAGGCAGAAGACTGTACTGTGTGTTGGGACACTGCCGTCATCCGATGGAGCACAGCCAACCCCGAAGCAACAAAGTCTTTCACACTGGAGTACTGCAGACAGTACTCTCCTGAAGGAGAGGGTCTCAGGTCAGTCTCTAAGGTTTGAAATGTGGATAGATGAGATTAAAGAGAAATTAAGGAGCACTTTCCAGATCATGGATTATTATATAAGAGATTATTCTGTTTGTCTTGAATTACATAAGGAAGAAAAATCAGCTTCTGGGCCAGATGCTAATCTCTGAGGTTAGATGTGGGGAAACTAGAAATATCATCATTTTATTCTGCTAAACTAATGAACCCATTTACTTCAGCCCCAAACCTGAAGTCTGTAAGCATTCTTTACTCAGGAAAAACTTCCATTGAGCTAGTCCTCAGTTGGGAAATAAAAGACATTAAGGGGCAAATTCTACCTTCTCTTCTTCAGCTATGGAGCCCTCCCGCCTCCTCCTCCTCCTCCTCCCCCCCCAGCAGAACCAGTGCACTTGTACTGCACAGGAAAGGGCAGGGGCTAGGAAGTCTGTATGTTTGTTTAAAAAAAAAAGAATTAAGAGACCTGAAAATCTGTTGTGCGGGTTCATTACTAGAGCGTAGCAGAAGGATTCATTCGTGTGATTTCTTAAACACATCACAAGTATTAGTACGCTATTGGTATGGAGCTTTCCTGTGTTAAATTGTAAGATTTACAATTAGATTGTAAGCTTTCCTAAGACCTGATCCATCAATGAGTTCTGTGTGGGTGGAATGCCTGGTAATTTCAATCGGGCTCTGTGCTGGCACAGGGATCTGTCTGTGGAAATCATCTTGCTATATCAAAAAAACTTGAATTGTAAGATCCTCAGGGCAGGGATCTAGCTTGCTATGTATTTGTGCAGCACCCAGAACAATGGGGCCCCAGATCTTGAGTAGGTTCAGATTCTGGATATTCTTGCAATGCAAATAATAATTAATAATGCATGTACTCTAAAAATCACAATAATAGGCGTATCCAAATTGTGAGTGCATGCAACTTTTAAACCATTTCTCCTAGGAAAATAAATAATAATTAATCATCACTAATAAATAACATTTCCTATCCCACCCCAAAAAAGGCTCCCACACACTAACACAAACCAACTCTTGGATTGGAGCTGGTTTGGAATTTTTTGACACATTTTTTTTTTTGGTCAGAAAATTCCAATTTGTTGAAACCAAAACGTTTTGTACTGCTTTTGGCTGAACTTTTGGGAGAAGTTTCTCAAGTCCAGGATGGAATTTCAGGAGGTGAGGAGTGAGATCCACCCCAGAATAGTTCAGTGAGAAGATCACTCACCTGGCATGTCAGAGACCCAGGTTCAAGTCCCTGGTCTGAATCAGGCAGAGCAAGCACTTGAACCTGGGTAGCTGATGTCCCAAGTGACTGCTCTAGCTATTTCTCTCTGGTTTTTCACCAAAACGCTTCAAAGGGTCTTTGTTTCATCCTGATATGGAATGGGTCCATTTTTGAAATATCAAATGTTCGTGGGATGGCAAAACCATTTCCCACCCAGCTCGGCTTACCATCCGTCACTTCAAACACAGTAATGATGCCACTGAGTATATATGTTGTCATCATCCATATCCAGGCTCATATTGGTCAGGTGAGGGTAATAGACAGGTTCCAGTGACATAAGCACTGTCCCAGACTGCACTGACTTCAGTGTGTGTTCCCCATAACTGATCAGTATATTTTCTATCCTCTTGTACCTGCCCAAAGGATGGCAACAGAGAGAATGAGAAAACCCCCCAGGTCCCAATGACCTTCCAACCCCACATGATGCAGGGACAGTAAGGAAGATGGAGGTTTATACAGAGGGAAGATCCCATTGCCCAAAGGCGTTTGGGGGAATAGTTTAATTGTTCTTAAAAATAACAGAAACGAATTAGGTGACACACAGAGGCGGTTGGTGATAGTCTCTAAGGAAAAGGAAAAACAAATCTGATAAATACATTTTAAAAGAATATTTAAATAGCCTGCAAAAAAAGTCAGTACCTATGTACCAAATGTAGCCCCCAGAACTCTGCAATGTAGACCATGGGTCCTTCTGATCTTTAAATAGGGAGTTGAGGCCTGCAAAGACTAAATGTGCCAGCACAAGATGCTTTGTCTTAATCTGAACAGGAGTTCTGCATGGCTGTCCCTTGTATGCGGGCAGCTGCAGTGTGCTCAGTTTCATACACATTTTATGAGGACCTTGAATTCCTGCCAATGTTGTCTTCAGTTAGGCAAAATGTGATTGCTCCTGACTATACAATACAAGTTTACTTACAATTAATTGGAATAGCCTTTATTTTGCTCAACAGCAAAGCTGAAAATGTTCAGTTTTCTGTCATCGGTGAGCAAAATAAGTTCAGGGAGCAGTTTGCTTGTGTGAAGATAACTGTGCCTACAAAATGATAGAATTGACTGACCCTCATTGTCAAGTATGTCTGTGCAAAATCTGAAATGTTCATGAGTCTATATATTACTGAATCAGATTGATATTTTGGCCTTTCTGTGGTAGAAAATAGCTTTTCACTGTGACCAGAGTGAAATTTCAGAAAGAACAAAAAATGAAATTTGTCAAAATTGCTCCAGCGAGATTTTCCCAATTTTTCAGAAAGGTTTTTGCCTCCTTTGATATAATAGTTTCTAACCTAAGAAAACCGCCATTTATTTTCACAAAAGTCAGGAAAAAAAGACTAAACTGGAAAATGCTCTGTACTAAAGTAGGATGTTCCTCTGGCAATATTTTTTTTTGCACATAGCCCAAATAATAAGTGGCCTGATGAGGGTTGGTGAGTATATGGTCACATAACAGTAGGGTCCAGGAAACTTTGTGGGACTCCCCTACAGTTTCCTCTGAATTTTTCCATTGGAGGCATGGGGAACCTCCATAAAAGCAAACAGGGAGTACGTTTGACAGACACCACAGATCTTGGGGATATGCCAGGCACAGGCCATTTACACAGTGAACCTGTATCTCTAGTCCCATCCTGTTTTGCTCCAGCTCCATGAAGCCCAGAGACTCCCCATCTAGTGCCTGCCTCTTGGATTTCCCTTGAAAGGGGCTTCTGCAGCACCAATAGGGATCCAATGGATAGTTAATACAACTGCTGGGGTGGCCTGGGCATGGTGGAGGGAGCAGAGAATGAGGGAGGAGACATGGGAAGTAGTGGGCAAGTTGGGGGGTAGAGGATGCAAATTGCACACTCCTGCTGGTATATGGAACTTGCCAGGAAAAGGTAATATGGTCCTAGGCTACATAAACTTCTCTGCATATATCCTTTTGGGGAGCCACCACAGAAAAGGAGGGGTCTCCAATGTACCACAGGGGGCTGGATCAGGTGCAAGGATACAGGGCTTACATGCAAATAGTTGTGGCCTCCTGGAGGTTCCAGGAGATCCACCAGGTATGTGCACAGGACCACACCCTTTCCTGTGGAGACAATCCCCTCTCCCCAGTGGGAGAGTTTGGGGGCACAGAGATTTTCTCCTCAAATGTCCCCCCCTTTCAACTTTTCACCTGCATGAGGGATGATTTAGTGTAGAACCTTTTTAGTCCTCTGACAACAATCAGTCCCTAACCTTGCTATTGTGGTGGCTGAAGATTTCCTACTGGCTGTGTGTAAACTCATGGAGCTCCTCCTCACACATCCTTGCTTTTCTTTAATCCTTTTCCAGGGTAAGTGGGCTTGAAATATTTCTTTTGATTTCTACACCTCTGCTGTTTTCTCACAGTTCCGCTTTTTCTGGGTGGAGAAGTCAATGGAGCTGTGGGTGGAAGATGGAAAATATTGAGAAATATAGTCCTGGGACTAGCTGTGTGGGCTGTTCAGATAGAAACTGTGAGAAACCTGAGACACAGAAATTAATATGTTGTGAATTCATAAGAAGTGTAAATAATTGTGTTTGTGTTTTCCTGAGTGAATTTAATCCTTGTGATCAGTGTGAGTTTGACACCCCTAGAGACTGAAATCTTCCATCTGTGCGTAGAATAGCAGGGCAAGCATCCCTGCCCATTGCCTTGCCAATATGATTTGGTTACATGGACACCTGTCCAGTAGGAACTGGATTGAGACCACTAACTCCTTTCACATAGACCACCTACTGGCAAAACTTTCAGCACCACTGATCTGTGCTGGATTTCAGCTGGCATCCTGATGCCAACTAGAACCTTCAGGTATCTATGCAATACTATACCTATCTACTGGCAGGAATGCTAGCCTGGGAGAGAATGGACTGCTTTGCTTGAGGCCACTCTCAGAAGTACAGTCTCCATCGAGCAAATAGGTCTGGGAATGATATAACAATGTTGTCCAGTGTCAAACAGTGCTGTAGAGACATTGTGAAAACTTGTGTATGCTGAGAAGTTGCATCTGCCACTGAAGTGAATGGCAGCTGTAGGTGCTCAGAACCTCGGACAGCCCAAGGTGGCTCAAGATGAGCATCCCAAAACAGCCATTCAAGATTAAGCAATGCTTGTAAAAAAAATTGGGCCTAAATGATTTGCATGCACTCACTGAAGAAGAACCCGGTACTGTCTTCAGATATACTGTGAGGTGCTATACTTGCAAAATGTGTGCATTCAGCTCCCACCACAGATATCAAGGATGTCAGCACAGCTCTAGATGTTGGGTTTCATTGGTGGATTGTTTGAAAGGGAAAATAACTATTTAAAATACAGAGGGGATTCTGAACACTTTAACATATGTAAGTCATCCATTGGCTTACACTGTATTTGAAAGTACCCCTTTAGAATTTTTATTGAAATAGATGGGAACAAATGGAATATAATTGTTGTGTGAATGAAAACAAAAAACAACTACAAATCAGATTTCTCATGACTCAGGAAAATCTCCAGTGTCCTAGGTAATTTCTGAGCATTGAGCTACATCAGTCAGGTGACACAATTTTGTTCACCAATTTAAATGTGAAGAAAAATGTAACTCCTTCCTGCTTAAAGTCAAATAGTGTTACTGTTAAATATAATACCTGAAATTTGGACACTGGCTTTGAGACTTAGATTTCTCATTCTAAACAGGAGCAAAAGAGAAAATGAAAAAAACATCAAGCATCTTGTGTTCCTTTGCTTTTAATGCCCTGTACTTTTTGTCAAAGGTTTTGTAGCAATAGTATGCAACCTAAAGAAACCTCTTGGAAAAGGGCCAGGTTATGTCGTGCTTTGACAATACAATTATCTTTTTACATTTCCAATTGTCTGTAAAATGTGCAGGCATATTTTAAACAGCAAGTATATAACAGAACACTCAGCATATTTTGTTAGATTGATTTCCCTTCCTTCCATGACAGAAATTACAGGGTTCAATGGTTTTTACTAGATTAAGGGTGATCTAGCATCACAGTTTATCACAGGTACTTGGAAATGGAACAGGCTTTTCCCATAGCACCATCAGGATGTTAACAATGCTGATTCCCTTCCCACATACTTGCCTTATACTCACATAAACCAGGCAGTAATCATGCCTTTTTCACTCTAAAGTTTGTATTACTGACTAGAGGGCTGACCTAAAGCATAACCAACAAAAGTGATTGCCTATGGCTCGGAGTGGGGGGAAGGGGGTGTCATTGGTTCAGTTTTCCACCTCATCCCTTCCCCCAGCAGCCAGACCAAAAGGCAAGGCATTCAAAGACATTTCTTGTTTGGGACTCAGCTTGTTGTGAGTCTGAAGCTGGCTGAAATTAACTGAGTGTTGCAAATGAATGTCCATCTTGTTGGCTTATCCTCTTTCATCAGTTGGCACCAGCAGGGATATTTTTTAAGCCTTAATCTCAGATAAAATTGATGGGCTCGTATTCTTAGGAAGCTTAAAGCTAGCTAAAATAGGTTACTAAGCACAGTACCTTACTGGCAAACCTGATCACTGTTTTACTGATAGGTCCATTCTGAGTCCAGGCAACTTTTGTGCTGCTATGAAATCTGCGCTGTAGGTAAAATATTGCGCTCTCATATTGCGATGGGCCCAAAGCCGAAATTCAAGTATCCTCAGACTTGGAGGACATCCCAGTCTGAACTGGTTGGCTGATCCTACTCTGAACACACACCACAGCTCTGAACGCCCCTGCGTTTGGCTCTGACTCAGGATGTGAATGTTGCAGTTTGCTCCCCTCTCTACTCAGATGGACGTGTTGCACAGCCTTTGGTTAGGCTAAGAAGCCATCTCAAATGTTATGATATAACTATTCTGCAATGGGGGAAAGGACACCACCTGTTTTCATGGTAGGGCAGTGACTTTTGTGGCATCGCTTAGGGAAAACAGAAGGCATTCTGCAGAGGAAATCTCTGCTTGAGAGATTTTGCCCATTCATTAGGACAAGCAGTTTTCTATATGTCTCCTTGTAGCTCTATTTTTAACTACTCATTCTTTTAACTACTTGAGCAAAATGGCTCCTTTCCAGTGTGTTCTGCTTCTATCACAGAACTTTTAATGGAGAACTATGAAAAATGACTTCACCTGCAAAAACTATTGGGGTATCAAGGACATTATAGAGTGTCCCAGGCTATCTTCCCAATTTAAGTAAGTGTGGACAACTTGTTTCAAAGCTTTGCAAAACTCCATTCCTGCATGAGTCTTGGCTGTCTCTCCTTCCTTGCTTCTTTTATTCTACTTTAGCCTGCCTCCAAAGTGCTTCTTTTGTATTCTTCTTGTACTCTCATCATGCTTTTTTCAATGTTCCTCCTATACTCAGACCAGTCTTTCTCCTCTATGAGACTCCCCTCTCTATAGTCATCCCTCCTCTAGTCACACTTCTCCCACAAAACCTTTCTGGGATAATCCACCAATATGATTATTCACCTGCTTAAAGGCAGGCACATGCTAAAGTACCTTGTTGAATCAGGGTCTTTGTCACTTACGTGATAGTGACACAATCTGTCAATCTCCATCAATTTTGGGTTACCTGATTCTGCATTTACTGCATCTCTTTTGGGATTTGCATGCTTATTTCTGTAATGAGGTTTGGCTTAGTCCTGATGAGCTTAAAACCCCCAACCCTTTGAAGTTCACTCATCTTTGAAGGACATAATGATTTTTTTCTAAAATTTTTCATGACAAAAGACACTGTAAAACGCATACAATGGAGAAGTGAAATAAATTGCAGATAGAGTGCAATCCTGCAATCTTTATGGACATAAAGCTCCTTTTGAAGTTAAAGGGAGTTTTGCCTTCATGAGGAACGTGTAAGGACTGCGAGATTTTGCTCATACTGATAAACAAGGCTCAGATGTGCATGTGAAAATCCTAGTGGAAGAGCACTGATCATTCTTCAGTTTGTACTGCTCTCTGGTGGGACATCTGCAGAAAAACAGTTTCTATACATTAGTAATAATGGACTTATGTAGCAAACTGCATTTGCCTGTCAAACATACTGTGGGATCATAGAAATTAGAGATGGTAAAGACTCATTGGCTAATCTAGTTCCATCTCCCTGTTGGTGCAGGAGCAGTAATTGTTGTAGTGAGACTATTCTGGTCTCATTTTAACTGTCCCAAGTGAGGGAGTTTCTATCGTTTCCTCTGGAGGAACCATTTTCATCTGTCCAATATTCAGACACCGAGCAGCTCGTCTAAATCGTCAGACTGTGTGCTGGGGAGATGCACAGTTGGAGCCAGGGTGGGAGGAATCCTCTTCTCCATGTTTCAGAAAAGTTGCAGAGCCTTTTCTTTTCTTTTTTTTTTTTATCTAGATGCGAAACAGCAAGCAGAGAGAAGGAGGTTCTGTGCTGTGGTGATCCCCAACTCTCTCTCCTCCCACCTTCCATAAGCTGGCACACAGCGGTCTTGTTCGGAGCTAGGGTCCCCCACATCCAGCTCCTCCTTGTACAACAGAACCATGTGGTTCCATTGTGAAGGAACAGGCATGCAGAAGGGGGCAGAATTTGACCCAAAATGTGCACACGGATGTGCACATTGCAGACAACAACCTACACTTACATTTGAAAACTGGGTAACTGTATGGCATGTACAGACTGGTACTTGTGGGCAAAGTTACCTAATCTGTGCAGGTACCTGCTAGCTGGGCACTCGGATACAGGTTTTGTGCATACAATGGTGTACGTGCATTCTATGGCACTCTGAAAATATGGACCCAGAAAGTGAGAAAATGTTAAATTCAGCCCATATGTTTCCATCAAAATAAAAAGTAAAGTTCCTATTTTTCCAGGCAACCCAGGTGCCTTCAAGGTCACTTCAAAGTGTCTGTGAAGTAGATCGAGTGAGTGCTGATTCTCTGTTTTCCTGGAGTGTGTAATGGCACCAGCTGTCAAAGATATGAAGGCAGGAGCTTTTGAGGAATCATAAAGGGCAGGATTAATCAAAGTAGGACACTGTGCCAAGGCAGTTCTCCTACTGTTGTATCTTGCAAAGCTAGCCAGTTAAAGTGCACTGCAAAATTAGGGAGGGGAAGCCAGGTCTTTTTTGCTGAATGATGTGTGAGATCAGAGCCCTCAATAAGATATGTGTGGTTTTCATGTATATTCAAAAGGTGGTATCTTCCACTCACAGTTGAAATCTGTATTTAAGTAGCCCAGTCATACCAGCCATGTGTTCTCATCTGCAGCTGTATTTATTGACGGTTCTATTTGTTTAACTTGTTCATCTGGCAACATGGATGTTTTACTGGGAAGATCAATGAAAATTAGGGGTCCTGATTCTCCACTGCCTTGCACTTTGTATACTTACTTCCATCTGCGCAATCTGAGCACAAAGTGGGTGTAAAATGCAACTAAATCAGATTAGTTGAATTTTACACCTGATTTACATAGGTGTAAATAACTATATAAGGTGCAAGGCAGTAGAGACTCAAGTCATTTTAAAGGAATAGGCCAGTAAAACGAGGGAAAATGTCATAGGTAAAAGGCAAAATCCATCTGTAATCTGAAGAAAAGAAGGTCGGTCTGTCTGTCTGTCTATGCTTCCATCCAACCTCAGGTTTTTCTACAGTGCCCATCACTGTAATATCCGAGTACAATATTATGTAGCAAAATGGCTTAGCTGTTTGTATAAGAGATCATTTTAATTTGATCATGATAGTTTTAGCATGCATTTTCAATTGTAAAAATTGTTGAATTTTTCTAGATCTGTTGCTGGAATAAAAAAGCCTGAACTGCAAGTTAATCTGCAGCCCAATGTGAATTATTTCTTCTATGTGAGAGCTGCCAACTCATCTGGGACAAGTGAACAGAGTGAAGCCGCCCTCATCTCAACGAAAGGTAGATCTGCATTTTCTGACATGAAAACAATGGAGTAGAGTGGCAGGGCACCCAAAGGTGGCATAATTGCCCCAAAATGCTGAAATTTAGTCTCCAGAAGTAACCAGTTTATTGTGACATATTTATTGGGCCTGCTTCTGATTTGACTGACCTTTAGTGTAAATTGAGAATAACTCAGCTGAAGAGTAGAGTTATTAGAGTTATGCCAGTGTAAAGCTGGTGTAAGTGAAATCAGAATCAGAACCACTGGAAACTGCCCAATGTTCTTCAGGTTCTGGAGTTTTGTACAACTCCTATGAATGTAAAACTCCTAAAACAATACCAAGTTCTGCCCTGGTTAGAGCTATGCAACTATAGTGAATTCAACAGTTGACAGAAACTGATCTTTGCATTTCAGCCTCTTGTGTGCCTTACCTGGGTATGTTTGGGGATTTTTTTTTTACCTCGGCAAGACATTTCCTAATAAAAGACTCTATTCAAAATTATTCAGAATGATGTGAAACACAACTAAAAGTCTGTAAGTGGATTTAAAAAACAACAACAACGTAGTCCAGTGTTTTAGGAGAAGATACATTATGGCAGGCTCAAACTTCAAGAACTGTGTTTTGAAAAATAATTGACTTCAAAACTTTTTTTAATATCAGGGATCTCTGTGTTGCCCCAAAGAGTTTTTGAACTACCCTAACCACTTGAGAGCCTTTGCCTTCTTTGGTATAACATTATCCATTACTAATGAAAAAGATTTTGACGGACGCAGAACAGCTTGTGGCAATAAGATTAGTAAAGAAATGTGGAGTACAATCACAGCAACAAACCCTACGTAAAGTAGTCATACAGTTTTCCAGCATATCTCTAGTTGTCTTATTTTTATTTTTGAGTGTGTGATTACCTATGGCAGATTCACTTGGAAGTCTATGTAGTGAGGCCGTATTTATGATTGTGCTATTCTAGTGGGGAACTGGATTACGATAGTTTAGTACAGAAAGTTATTAAAGTTCAAAACTGCTGGGATCTCCTTTGTGAAACTTTCATGGTTATGCTAGAAAATGCTACAAAAATAAAATTAGCTGTCAATGCTGGTAGCCACTGCTGCTCCTGCTTGTATAATTATTTTATGTGTGGGAAAGTGAAGCAGGGAAAACACTGCTGATACAGGTGTTGCCCTGATTTAAGGCTTACTGCTTCCATACACCACCTCCTCCTTTTGTGAAAATAAGATGGATCCAAGCTGCCATGTTCAGATCCAGATCTGAATTTCAAGAGAAGAGTAGTTGCGCCGAAGGGTGCACCGTTCAGGCTCTGCCCTTCTCTAAGAGAAACTCATCCTTGCTGCTGTGTCTTGTTTAGAAAACAGTAAATGTTGTTGTATTGTTTGGTATTTTATGATTCACTTCAAATTAGCACTGTAGTCATCCCTGAACTGGTGTGTGTTTCTTTATCATGAATAATAACAGGAACTAGATTTCATGTGATGAGTGACACAGCTCATCCTGCTTTGCAAGTGTCTTCCGATGGAACTGTGATATGCCTTCCTGAGAGAACCAAATTCACTGGGTAAGTATAAGAATCCTGAGCACGGAAGTTCTAATGTCTCCATATGGGGCCAGACTCTTCAGGCTTGTTTACACCCAGTTTTTTACACCATTTTAACTCAAATGGTAGAAAAAACATTTAGTTAAATTGGTGCAATACCCTGATATGGTATAACTGAGTCTACACTGGGAGGCTGCACCAGTTTAACTAAAAAGAAAAGGAGTACTTGTGGCACCTTAGAGACTAACCAATTTATTTGAGCATAAATTTTCGTGAGCTACAGCTCACTTCATCGGATGCATACTGTGGAAACTGCAGAAGACATTATATACACAGAGACCATGAAACAATACCTCCTCCCATCCCATTGTTTCATGGTCTCTGTGTATATAATGTCTTCTGCAGTTTCCACAGAGACCATGAAACAATACCTCCTCCCACCCCATTGTTTCATGGTCTCTGTGTATATAATGTCTTCTGCAGTTTCCACAGTATGCATCCGATGAAGTGAGCTGTAGCTCACGAAAGCTTATGATCAAATAAATTGGTTAGTCTCTAAGGTGCCACAAGTACTCCTTTTCTTTTTGCGAATACAGACTAACACGGCTGTTACTCTGAAACCAGTTTAAGTTATTTTTTCTACTGATTTAGTTAAATCGGTGCAAAACCTGTTTGGTCAAGCCTTCATTGCCTTGTACCTTGTATAATCTACCCCTGCACCAGGTGGGTGCAAAATGCTTAATCAAATGGCAGCATTTTATGCCCACTTTACACAGCTGTAGATGATTATTTAGGGTGCAAGGGAGTGGAGAATTCACCTTAAAAATAAAGATACACTGGACTTGAACTGCTTTAAGAGGGAAAAGAACATCTCTTCAATGAGAGCAAGAATCTGCCTCATCTTGCATAAGTCAGTAAGGCCTTGTCTACACTATGTGGGGAGATCATAGAATCATAGAATATCAGGGTTGGAAGGGACCCCTGAAGGTCATCTAGTCAAACCCCCTGCTCGAAGCAGGACCAATTCCCAGTTAAATCATCCCAGCCAGGGCTTTGTCAAGCCTGACCTTAAAAACTTCTAAGGAAGGAGATTCCACCACCTCCCTAGGCAACGCATTCCAGTGTTTCACTACCCTCTTAGTGAAAAAGTTTTTCCTAATATCCAATCTAAACCTCCCCCACTGCAACTTGAGGCCATTACTCCTCGTTCTGTCATCTGCTACCATTGAGAACAGTCTAGAGCCATCCTCTTTGGAACCCCCTTTCAGGTAGTTGAAAGCAGCTATCAAATCCCCCCTCATTCTTCTCTTCTGCAGGCTAAACAATCCCAGCTCCCTCAGCCTCTCCTCATAAGTCATGTGTTCTAGACCCCTAATCATTTTTGTTGCCCTTCGCTGGACTCTCTCCAATTTATCCACATCCTTCTTGTAGTGTGGGGCCCAAAACTGGACACAGTACTCCAGATGAGGCCTCACCAATGTCGAATAGAGGGGGACGATCACGTCCCTCGATCTGCTCGCTATGCCCCTACGTATACATCCCAAAATGCCATTGGCCTTCTTGGCAACAAGGGCACACTGCTGACTCATATCCAGCTTCTCGTCCACTGTCACCCCTAGGTCCTTTTCCGCAGAACTGCTGCCTAGCCATTCGGTCCCTAGTCTGTAGCGGTGCATTGGATTCTTCCGTCCTAAGTGCAGGACCCTGCACTTATCCTTATTGAACCTCATCAGATTTCTTTTGGCCCAATCCTCCAATTTGTCTAGGTCCTTCTGTATCCTATCCCTCCCCTCCAGCGTATCTACCACTCCTCCCAGTTTAGTATCGTCCGCAAATTTGCTGAGAGTGCAATCCACACCATCCTCCAGATCATTTATGAAGATATTGAACAAAACCGGCCCCAGGACCGACCCCTGGGGCACTCCACTTGACACCGGCTGCCAACTAGACATGGAGCCATTGATCACTACCCGTTGAGCCCGACAATCTAGCCAGCTTTCTACCCACCCTATAGTGCATTCATCCAGCCCATACTTCCTTAACTTGCTGACAAGAATACTGTGGGAGACCGTGTCAAAAGCTTTGCTAAAGTCAAGAAACAATACATCCACTGCTTTCCCTTCATCCACAGAACCAGTAATCTCATGATAAAAGGCGATTAGATTAGTCAGGCATGACCTTCCCTTGGTGAATCCATGCTGGCTGTTCCTGATCACTTTCCTCTCATGCAAGTACTTCAAGATTGATTCTTTGAGGACCTGCTCCATGATTTTTCCAGGGACTGAGGTGAGGCTGACTGGCCTGTAGTTCCCAGGATCCTCCTTCTTCCCTTTTTTAAAGATTGGCACTACATTAGCCTTTTTCCAGTCATCCGGGATTACCCCGGTTCGCCACGAGTTTTCAAAGATAATGGCCAATGGCTCTGCAATCACAGCCGCCAATTCCTTCAGCACTCTCGGATGCAACTCGTCCGGCCCCATGGACTTGTGCACGTCCAGCTTTTCTAAATAGTCCCTAACCACCTCTATCTCCACAGAGGGCTGGCCATCTCTTCCCCATTTTGTGATGCCCAGCGTAGCAGTCTGGGAGCTGACCTTGTTAGTGAAAACAGAGGCAAAAAAAGCATTGAGTACATTAGCTTTTTCCACATCCTCTGTCACTAGGTTGCCTCCCTCATTCAGTAAGGGTCCCACACTTTCCTTGGCTTTCTTCTTGTTGCCAACATACCTGAAGAAACCCTTCTTGTTACTCTTGACATCTCTCGCTAGCTGCAGCTCCAGGTGCGATTTGGCCCTCCTGATTTCATTCCTACATGCCCGAGCAATATTTTTATACTCTTCCCTGGTCATATGTCCAACCTTCCACTTCTTGTAAGCTTCTTTTTTATGTTTAAGATCCGCTAGGATTTCACCGTTAAGCCAAGCCGGTCGCCTGCCATATGATCAATCTAAGTTACGCAACTTCAGCTATGTGAATAACGTAGCTGTAGTCGACGTACTTAGATCTACTTACTGTGGGGTACACACTATGCTATGTGGATGGGAGATGCTCTCCCGTTGACTCCCCTTGCGCTTCTCGTTCAAGTGGAGTACAGGAGTTGACGGGAGAGCGATCTGCAGTCGATTTAGTGGGTCTTCACTAGAGCTGTTAAATTGACCGCCGATGCATTGATCGCCGCGGATCGATCCCTCAGTAAGTGTAGACAAGCCCTGCATTTGTAGAAACTGAATGGGATAGCACTTCAAGTTTAGCACTACTGTGAAGTGGAAACAATCACAGCTATAAACCTAAAACGGTACTTGTTTTGTGGTCACACCAATTTATTTCATTATTTGGATTTATAAAACAGCACCTATCTCATACGATATTTGCTCATGACAGTTGATTTTAAAAAAACTTATAATAAATTATTATTGAACTTTAGAAAACACCTTTGTTGTTCTAAAACAGAGGTATCAAGGGAATGTTTCAGAAAAAATAGCACCGATGTTGTGATTTGTTGTTGTATTATTAATTGATTTACATTATATTAGCAACAATATGCTAGGCACTGTTGATATAGATGATGAAATGGGCCAGATTATCTGGTTCAACTGGCATAAACAACCACCTTTATGCTCTCATATCACAGTGTGGTCTCTGGTGTAAGCTTAAGCAGCCTGAAGGCTATTCTAATTTATGTGTGACAGTCCATGGTCCTGGAGCTGTGCAAAGTAGCTGGCTCACATCAATAAATTAGACATATCGTGCCTGTCCATTACAGCTCAAAATATTGAAATGCTCCCCTCCCTCAAAACCAATATTTGAAGGTTGGGAGAGTGGGATACAAAATACTATCAAAATATACACTTTAAAAATATTATATTCTAACTTTTAATATTAAGAGAGGAAGAGATGGGTAACAAAACGTTGTATCCTCAAATGAAAAAACCGTCAAACTGGCTTATCCAGACACCTTAATAAAATTGAGGCCAGATGGAAGAGAAAATACAACATATCAATGTCTGTCAGTCTGATACTATTTTTAATGTTGTAATGAGGTTAAGGCTGCACTGAGAAACCTTCCCTGAAAATTAAACTGATAAAAACATAAAAATGGCCATAGTGGCTCAGACCAGTGGTCCATCTAGCCCAGGGCCTGCCTGCCTTCTGACAGTGCCAGATGCTTCAGAGGGAATGAACAGAACAGGGCAATTAGCGAGTGATCTAGCAGTCAGAAGCTTAGGGACACCCAGTGCATGGGGTTGCGTCCCTGACCATCTTGACTCATAGCTATTGATGGACCGATCTAACTCTTTTTTAAACCCAGTTATACTTTTGGCCTTCACATCCTGGTAACAACTTCTACAGGTTGACTGTGTTTTGTCTGAAGAAGTATTTCCTTATGTTAGTTTTAAACCTGCAGCCTATTAATTTCATTGGATGGCCCCTAGTTCTTGTCTCATGTGAAGGGGTAAATAACACCTTCATATTCATTTTTGTCTACACTGTTCATGATTTTATAGATCTCTATCATATCCCTCCTTAATTGTCTCTTTTCTAAGCTGGCCTGTCCCAGTCTTTTTAATTTCTTCTTGTATGGAAGCTGTTCTATACCCCTAATCATTTCTGTTGTCCTTCTCTATACTTTTTCCAGTGCTAATATATCTATTTTGAGATGGGAAGTGCAGAACTGCAAGCAATATTCCAGGTCTAGGTGTACCATGGTGTTATGATATTTTCTGTCTTATTATCTATCCCTTTCCTAATTGTTTCTAACATTGTTAGTTTTTTGACTGGCACTGCACATTGAAAATATGTTTTCAGAGAACTATTCACAATGACTCCAAGCTCTCTTTCTTGAGTGGCAACCGCTAATTGAGACCCCATTGTTTTTTGTATAGTTGGGATTATGTTTTCCAATGTGCATTACATTACCTTGCACCTATCAACACTGAATTTCGTTTTATTGCCCAAGTCACCACGTTTTGTGAGATAAAAATTCAGAGAATAAGCTACATACTGGAGTGACTGGCCCTGCCCTTGTCTTGGCCCATACTCAGTTCTCTGACTCTTCAAGACCCTTTCTGTCTTGAAAATTGCCCCAAAAAGACCTGATTTGTGATTTTATTGCCATATTGACCATGGTTAAAAATGGCTGTTCATCTTACTTTCTTTTCATAAGGAGTATTCACTATTCTCTCTTTATAGCTCTGGCCCGTCGACTTACAGCATCTCCGTTAATGTGCTACAGCGACACTGCTGCACCGATGCAGCGTTTTAAGTGTAAACTTCCCCCAAGTCCCTTACGAGCCTAAATCTCATTTTCAAAAGTGACTCCTGAGGACTGGTCTACACTAGGAAAGTTAAACTAGTATAACGATGTCAGTTAGGGATGGGATTTTTTTTGTTATACTGGTATAAACCCTAGTGTGGATGCAGTTATACCTGCATAGAAGGTGTTCATACAGATATAGTCTGTTTGGCTTCCTGAACCTCAGTAATCTACATTGGTACAAGCACCTTTCTACCACCATAACCATACACATACTAGGGTTTTTTTCAATCTAACTGTACTAGTATAATCAAGTGGAAAAACTTTCTGGTGTAGACCAGCCCTTAATGCCTAAGTCTCTTTTGAGAATGGGACTTCTAAATCAACCAGGCACATTTGAAAATGTTGTTCTACATCCTTGTGTCTCTTTTACTGGACATCATAGGGCTTTCTATAATGTTTAATAGTATTAAATTCTCACGGTGAGTTTACCACAATGTGCAGGTAGAATCAGAGGATTTTTGCTAAAAGTAACTAAGCTTTTTATGTTGAAAAGCTTCAGTTAGGAGGAGGATGAAGTTAATATCTAAGCAATATAAGATGCTGCCACGTGACGTGACTATAACTGATGAAAAGAACATTATACAGTCACTATGCTGAAACACTGGCTTTGCTGTATTCTCTTTGTTCATAGAATTCCATCTGTCCTGGGTGAGCTGCTGCCAGCTCGTGGTCGGCATTACTGGGAAAGCACCGTCACTGGCTGCAAAGGCTACCGGATTGGAATCTCCTATAACTCTACCCCACGAGGCAGCATCCTGGGGCAGGATGATACTTCTTGGTGCATATGTTGTTGTTCTACACAAACAAGGTAAAGCTGAGTGAGTCTAGGTAATTGCGAAGTTACATTTTTGCACATGGTGGAAGACATCTTTGTTTATTTTTACTTTTTCAGATTTAAGTCATAATTAAAAAGATACCTATAAAAGATCTCTAGGTGCCCGGACACTTAGTCTGACAGCAGCTTAGCACACCTGGCAGCATTAAAAAACAAACATTTATCAGGCACAAATGAACCGAACCCAACCCAACTCAGCTCAGCCAGCCAGTGGATCAGGTACAGGGTTCTGGGGACATACTCTCAACTCTCTTGCAAAACCCTATCAAAAAGGGCTTTTGGAGCATGTGCGGAAGGTCATTTCTAGAGCACGGAGCAAGTTCCAGAGTCCTAGAGATCACACAAACACACCCTGCCAGCCATTCCACTCTTTTATAATGAGGGGGATCCAGCTTGAGTGCCCCTGTGGCTGCAGCTGTGGCATGGGGAAAGGGACAGTCCCAAGTCACTTAGAGCTGTATAGGTAGGGTTATAATTTGTCACGAGGTCACTGTGGTTATGGAAATCCTGAACTGGAATGGAGTTGGTGCAATCTTGGAAATGGCCGTATAAAGACATTTGATTAGGCCCGAGTGGTGGGGTGGCTTGGCACACAGGGTTCAGCACCATTCAGGTTTGGCCCCTCTGCCTCTATCTGCAGAGCAGTGGATGGGCAAAACCAAAGTGGTGGTACAACCCTGAGTGCCAGGTTGCAACGCCCAGCAAGGGGAGCCGGGCCCAGTCCTATGGGACAGAACTGCTGCTGTGGAGTGAGAGCGGGGTGGGCTTGCTCTCTTTTCTGTGACTTATCTATTTCCTTCCCCCCCCCCCCCGTGCACTTCTGGCATGAAATTTACTAAAAATTTCCAAGACAAAATCGTAGCCCTATTTATAGGGCATGAGCATACTACAGGTTCAAGTAAAGTGCCAAACTTTGGGGAGTACATTTTAAATTTAATCCTAAATCTGAGCAAATTAGCAACAATCAACTAAATGCAGCACTTGAGACAAATAGGGCCTGATCTTGTGAGGAGCTGAGCATCCTCAAATCCCCATGATGCCATAACTGGGCCCAGAGGCCGGAAGAGAACAAAGGTGGCATTGATGAATGAGATCAGAATGGGTGCCTTTCTCCTGAAAGAGAGTTCTTTGAAATGCTGAGGAGCTAGTGTAAGAGTTCAGAGTGTACAGGGTCGTATTGTGAAATAACTTCACCTTAGACATGTAGTAAGTTTCATACTTCTCAGAGATCTCCTTCAATGTGTGAACTCCACTGTGCAAAGTGTGCGAGAGTGGAGCAATTTGTTATTGGCTGGGAAATAAATGGTGGTAGTTTATTTCTGATTAATGGCATCATGGAGTCTCATTTTGTTTCTATTTCCCATTCTCTACAGTTTCATTTATAAATTCTTCCACCGTGGTGTAATGAATGACATTTATGTGATGGAGCAGCCAGCCAGGGTCGGAATTCTGCTGGATTATAATGCTGGGAGACTTTCATTCTTCAATGCAGAGAGAGGACTAGTTCTGTTCACCATCAGGCACAGATTTACCAATGCTGCTCACCCTGCCTTTGTTCTGGAGAAAGCTGGCGTACTTAACCTGCACACAGGAATGGAGCTGCCAGAGTTTGTGAAACACAGCTAATCTTTTGCTTTCAAACTCTCCGGAAGACAAATCATTATAATTTTTGGGGGGGCAGGGAGAGGGTATCTATTTTTCTCTTAACAAATGTTACCCACACCATTCTCCCACACATCAACACTAATTGTAATTATACACATAGCACTCTGTGCATGGAGAGGATAATAGACTCCTTCCCACTTAGTATGTATCTTGTGGTATATATTGAGTTATTCTCTAAAGGAAAAAGGTGTATATTAGAACCAAGCATTGGGAGGGGGAAAGATAAATTCATGAACAGGAACTGCAGTCTTTATGACGATAAAAAATAGTTACAATACTAGCTGAATTTTTTTACGTGTGATGATGATCTTGTATATGACAATAAGTGCTTCTCTCTTTGAGCTTTAGAAATCTGCATTTCTACAAAAATAAATGGGCAGAGAAAATAAGATTAAAGGGGCAACATTTTCAAGCCAGCCCCAAACTAGCCTCCAACGTTGCTCACACAAATTTTGAATCTGTAGACCCCATATTCTGCACCCACATTGTTCAGACAGACAGAGTTATCTGATTTGTGTGCACACAGGTATCTGATTTGTGTAATGTGAATAGATGTTCAGCAAAAATATGCATATGCAGTTTTGGAGTCTGAAGTGTTGCCTGTGTTTTTGGCCCTAAAATTACTGCCTGGATGGTTTAAAGGATAGATAGGGTCCTATAGCCTGCAACCTGTGGAGTAAAATTGTCATCAACCTTCCTGTGAATTGTCCCTTTTTCATCTTTGACATAATTGCTGTTGCCTTTGATCTTACCTTACTCAGTTTCACACTTAAGTATAGAACTCCCCATAGATGATGTCCTGCTCTCGTCTTTTTGTCCCATTTGAGCTTTGTCTACACTAGCATTGGACCCTAGTTAACAAGCTGCAATGCTTAGGGGCTATTGTGATGGGCTGCCTAGAAATTGCTAGATAAGAAGACGAAGATGGCATCTGAATATGATTAAACATTGCCAGCAGAGCTATATTCTGGTATTAACCCTGGCCAGTGTTAGATAGAACTGTATTTCAAAGCACTTTACAAATCAGTGCTATGGGCCCTTCCTCTCCCGGCCAGATTCATTGGTGGTGGTACCAGTGAAGCCCTGTGAACCCCTGGTGTGTATTCACCCTAAGGGATGGCAGGCAATGCGATCCATGCTGTCCATCCTTGTGGTTCCCTACTGGGCTCACTTCTCATCTCAGTTAATCCCTGGTACCCTCTTAAGTAAGTGAGGTTTCACATGTCTAACTGAGTGGAGTTGCTGTTGAAAATAGTTTTTTAATTAATTACAATTTAGGTTTCTGCTTGTCAAGATCACAGTTGGTGTCTAATCTGCAGACTGTTATTTTTTTTATGATTTATTTTAGCAGCACCTACAAGTGGGCTAGAGGCTTCACAAAACAATAGTAAGACATACTCCATGTCCCATAGGGTTTACGCGCTGAGTTTGGTGTAGTGACAGATGTAACAAATACCTGGCTCACTGGGAGCATCCTGGAAGGAGTGCATCCTAAGGAGTCCTTTGAATCGAGAGAGGGATTCAGCTGGCTTGTTGGCTTGGGAGAAGGGAGAGTATCCCGTGTGTGTGAAGGGGACGGTGTGGAAAAAGACTTGGAACACACAAAGGGGGCACTGAAGGTGGTGATATTATCAGAGCTGAAGGGGCCGGGTGTGGAAAGCAGAAAAACAGAATAGGCAGGAGAGAGGCTAGGTCAGAGGTGTAGGCTGTGTGTATTCCTAGAGCTCCCAGAAAGCCAATGATTTCACTGGAGATTTGAGTGCAGAAACAATACAGGGTTGAGTTTTTAGTAGGTAAATTCAGAAAATATTTATGAAAATGAAACTAAATATGCAATTCCCCGTTTTCCAGTTATTTTATTTGCAATGTCCTCTACTACTTGTCATTTCTGCATCCTTGCAGGGCAGCTGTGTCCCACGATCCAAGGTCAGCTTCACTCATCAGCAATGACATGATGTATTGCAGGGGGGACAAATCAGGGTTAAGGAGAGCAAGAATGGCAAAGAAAACCAAAACCACTTTTTGTGACAAACTAGAATCTTTCAGGCAATATTTACAGATGACAAAACAAAGCCTTGATTATAACTATTCATCGTTGTACAGGTAGCATTATAATAGTCCTTCTATATCAAAGGCTTTTTCAAAACTGTTCCAATTATACAAATACAGTATCTCTGTCGGTTTTGAAGGACTACCTGATAGGCTTCCCGGATGTACTGTATAATTCCCTTTATCCAAAAATCCTAGTTATCCAAATCCAGTGTGTCCCCCAGGTAGTCCTATGTTCAAAATAGCACTTCCATTTAGCTGAACACTTGGTTATCCAGAAAGTTAGGATGTCCCCCAGGCCATTTAGCTAAATTGGAGGTACAGTATTTTTATATTTGCATTTTTAAGTTTCAGTTTTGATCTTGGATGCCTATGTGCATAGCACCAAAAAGTGGAACATATTTGCAGGACTAGAAATCAGCTGTGCCCAAAATTTAGATTTCACCAGCATTTTGTCACTTACGTACTGCAAAAGCTAGACCTTTCAAACATAAGAAATGGTGGTTGTGTGTTGACCCTAAGCAGTATATAACTCTACGCTTTTGTTATTTGCATACTTTTGTCTGAAAACAGAAGATCTGGAGCATTTTGCATTAGTAATATATTCCAAATAACTCTGGAAATATCCAAGACAGATGAACTGGTCAGATGCAAAATAAATATAGAGCTGTCTGCCCATCTGTGACTTTACACCTCTTCAAAGCAAATTAGCGAAACAAATGCAAAATCCAGCATGCGACACATCATATGAAGCTGTGATTCTGTCTGGTAGATTTTGGGCCAGAGTCTGTTTCAGTTAAATCCATGTGCATGGGAGCAGAATTTAGCCCGTTGGATTTATAGATTTAAGTTCTACTCATCCACAAACAGGGTGAAATCTCAATTTAATTGTCGTGAATGGCAAAATTCCCATAGGCTTCAGTGTGACCAGGATTTCTCAAACAGTCTATATGTTTTCTGTGAAGTATGTGGATAATCTTAATTTAACCAATAATCCAAGAATAATGCAGTGCAGATTACTAAAATATGTGGACAATGTCTATTTAATTGACCTGTTTCAAAACACCATGTGTGAGAGAACACAGTAGAACACTGAATGCTGGTAGGAAAAGGATAAATATATTTAAATGGTGAAAAGCACATTGATTAAAAACAATTAGTTCTTGGGTTATATGCATTTTTGTTTGCAGCCACCAGGAACTGTCTATAAGAAATAAGGAGCAAGGTGTATATATTTGATGCCCACTCTGATGTTGGATACTTTTTTTTTTTGAGCTGTCAAAGCATTTATTTCTTGCATAATGCCAGTCTCAGTTACTAATCTGGTCCACATTAATTAATGTTGAATGAACAAATAGCATGGAAGCTCATCCTAGCTTGGACAGCCAGAACAAAGCACATGGTAAATAATATGTATTACCCAAGACTTGTAAGCATACATATTGATTAGAGATTTACCAAATTTACGAGAAGTACGGATGTTGAAATCCCACAATATGATCTGCCAAAACACAGCAGTTTGCAGTGTAAACTCTGCTGCCCCTAAGAATCTAGAGATGCAGTTACGGTGCTTTTTGTATTTGCTTTTGTGAATACAGGGCAGAGATGAGCTCCTAGAATTTATTTACCGGAATGTGCTTCTAGTGTAAGTTTGAATATAAAATATAGTCACTCTGGCTTTTCACTATGACGTATATTGAATCAAGATGTTGGGGCTTGTTACACCCATTTTTCAGGATACTGTGATTAATAGTTACCTATACAAAAACAAGATCCAAGTAAATATACAATATTGCTAGCGTTCTTGAGGCTGTTTTTGTTTAATGATACATTATAGCTGCGTGAATTATTTTTGATGATAGGCTGCTGGCTCAGCTGGTAGTGGCTGAGACATTTTTCCAAATGCTAATGAGTTTATGCAATATGTGTACACAGTCTGTTCATCATTCCATGCTTATCATTGCACAGGTGTGCTTCAGAGTCAAGACAATGCAACAGTAAGAAACTAAGGATGCTCGAAATACCCTGGGGTGTGTTTTTGTATTGAGGCATGGGGATTTGCACTTGCAGCTGTTGTTAGCATTAATTAATATTTGGCCTGATCCAAAGCCCACTGAATGGAAAGAGTCATGTTAGCTTCACTGGGCTTGGATTAGGTCCATAAATCCTTGTGCTCGGAGGTAAGAATAGATGCCTGACTATAAGAGATGATCATTAATTTCTACTGTCAAAAACAAGTGCTGAATGGGACTAGTATAGATCGTATTGATCCACAAATTTCACTTAGGCCTTTCTGTTCCAGAAAAAAAGCTAAATGCTTCATTTCAGTGACAGCTTGTAATATTATATATCAAGCAGAACCTGCTTTTATGAGTGCCCTGCAGAGCATATGGGGTGGGGGTGTCTATGAGCAATAACTTCCTCTTCTGTTGCAGTCAGTAGTTTTTTTTTTAAAGGAAACATCACTTAAGTTTAAATTTCTTTGTACTAAAGATTGTCTAGAGAGACCTTATTTTGGAGATACGGAATGGAAGAAAGAAAAAAAAACACATTACACTATGAATTATGGAATTTGATTATGGTATCAATCACCAAGCCTATTTTAAAGTATGACATGTAGGTGCTAAATCCCCATTATTGTGGTGTTTTCTTTGGTATATGAGTGAGCTACACATTCTTATTGCCACTGTAGGGTTGGGTTGGGTTGTTTTTAATAGTATATAAAAACTAATGTGAAGTTAGATTCATTTGGAATTTCCCTCTTCTAAAATCATTCACAAATTGGGACTTTAGATAGGTTGAGGGTTAATTTTGATTTTGAAAATAGCAATACATGTTATAGCATCACTAATCTTCAGAAAATCATTCATATTTAACTAGCAAGGAATTCATAATCAACTATCAAAAAGCTAGATCCTATCAGATTATTTACCTAACCAGTGAGGAAAAGTAAATGCCCCATTCTGCCTTCAACAGTTTGTTGTGCAAATGAGTTTCAAAGTTCATTGTAACAAACAGGAATATTTTTGCTTATGTTCTGCATACCAGAAGGTAGCATTCTCTGGTCATGGACCACATCTCATTGCAGTTCCTCATGAGGCACAACATGGGGGGAATGGAAAAGAGATTCCCCACAAATGGAAGAATTGTCCCAATTATAGTTTAGTCATCAGGTGAAAAATGTATAGTTTAAAGTATTATTCTACCCTGAAAAACCTTCTTGCACAGCATATATGTTGCCTAAGTGTATTCAGAGATGCATTTTCTCATTTTACTGACAAAAATACATGTTCACTTATTTTAATTTATTGCGGCTAAACCTGCAGAATCAATGCTGTTAAGGAGGAGTGATGTTAATAATTGGCGTCTATTACGTATTATGCATCAACAGATGTGGTAGCTAAATTCCAATCAGCTATACCTTTACAAATCCACTTAAGACCAAGGGATTGCACAGATGTAACTAGGGGCATAATATGCCTTGCAGAATCTTTATTTCAGGTGATAAGGCACAAGAAGGAGTGAACCCAGTATGACTTTCAGAGCCTAATCTGAGGTTGCAGGGCTGACCATGAGAAAAATCACCTTTCTGCTTGTAAGTCAAGCATATATTACATATACCAGTCCTGCGAGGTGCTAAGATCCTCCTGAGGGGTGCTTAGCAGACTTGGATCATGGGACATGATAAATATATCATCCCACACACTCATTTTCACAGAGCAACTTTTCAGAGCAGAACTGCACCTTCAGGTAAAATTAACTAAGGTTATCTGTAACCGTGTACTAGTTATCGGCCTGTTTTCCTTATGTTTCCTCAACTAGACCTATCAAAATTCACACTCATAAAGCCAAGAAGCCCCACTGAAATGGTACAAATAGTAATATGTAGAATAAAACCATGTAACTCCCGTAACACACACAGTTGTCTGTTACGTGCTGATTACATAATATCAAGGGATCCTCATGCGGTTCTTTCTTATACATGTATATTTTCGTATCTCTATTATTAATAAATGCCATATATAAAGTTACTATTTACATGGATACTTTATAGATTTATCATACTGTCAGTGCTTAATAAATAAATGTTGGTTATTTTATCTTTTAAAAGGTGAGATTTCCTGTCCATTCACATTTCCATCTCTTGCTTTAAAAACAGTCAGTCAAAGATTGTTCCCTGATTCAGCTAATAGCACATTTTATATAGGAGCACAAGACATTACACAGATGTTTGTAGAGCTCTCATCACCATAGTATCAGAGCATCTCTGGGGAAAGGGAAGAGTCCGTCATAACTGTGGGTCTTGGCCTGCGAACAAATTTTTATAAAACTCCCATTGGTTTCCAGACTGCAAGACTGGGCCCCATATGTTTGTTTACAAATGGCTGCATGAGACTCTAAAGTACTCTTCCTGAAGATAAGAGTCTGCACAAGTAGTACACCAAAAAGAAGAAAAGGGCCAAATCCCTCTTGTCTTACTCAAGGAGGTAGTTTCATTAAAGTGTATAAGAGGATTTGGCCCATTTAGTGTCCCACTTTTTGTTTCCCTAGTGTATGTGTAACAAGCTGGACGGTTACTCTTCATTGGTAGATTATAGCATTTTTGCTGCTTTTTTAAAGATCTCCATTAATGGCCAAATAAGGGAGATGCTAAAACCCTGAGTGGTTATAAGCACTTCTCTTTAAAGTCAGCTATTTTTCAAAGAAAGCTAGAATTAATTAATGCAACTCTGTTAACAAATACAATATTGATATTGAGTTAAGCAGGTTGGTTTGATCTTCTGGAATTCAAAATAGTAGTGAGCTCATCTCTTAGCAACTGAGCTAAGGGCTGGCAGTTAAGCTTCTTTTAAAATATAGAGATATTAAACTGATCGAATTATCTGCATTTCAGATTTTTAAAACTAACATCTAGAATTTTCATCTTGTGTAGACAGTACTGTGGAATTTGTGACACTACATACCTTGTGGATAGTAATGAACCTTTTAGAATGAAGTCTTTCTGTGATAACTGTGGCGTAGAAATACCTGGATGTCTGTTTTAAAGATGATGCATATGGTGTGGCCAAAATTTCCCCCCCTCTAAACTGCATTGACGTTCTCTTATCTGCAGTGCAGCGATAATAGAGAGAATTAATGGTTTTAGTGTAGTGGGCTAACGTAAAGCCACAGATGTGTGCTTTAATGAGATGCTGATAAGGAGGCAGGTTAAAAAACATAAGGACAACTAAAAATGTGGAAGGGGAAGTTAGTTAGGAGGACAAAAGCATGTGGACATTGGAGAGTTTTAAACCAAATGAAGGCATTTTAAGAATTGTACTACAGTCTTTATTGAATATTACAAGTGCAGAATATGCAATAGGAATCTGTCTGGTGGATCAGAGAGCAAGCATGCAGATCAAGGGGGAGAATTTTGCTAATATATGACACACACATAATAGCATATTTAAATCGGCTGTAACCTACTTTCTAATGTTGTAAACCCAGGTTCTGGGAAATGAAAAAGAGAGATGGAAGCAGTGATTTTACCAACACTACAGCTAGGTGTTCGACATTGCAAGAGAGAAATATAGGGGAAAGCCTGAGACGCATGCTGTATTTAAATTCTTCTTTGTAGAAATAAAGATTATTTTTGTAAGGCGTGCTAACTTTTTTTAAGCAAAGCATTAAATATGAAAATTCATATGCTTTCTATTGTAATATGCTGTATTTTACCCAGGCTGTTGAAGAAATGTTGTTGGAAGTGGTTATTTCATTAAACATACTCAGAGAAAACGTCTTTTGTTTTTCCTTGTTGAAAAATCTCTATTAACTGATCATTGAGAAGACACTGTCGGTTAGGAGAAATGAGCTGTATTATTTTAACTTGACTCTTGGTGTCTTTTTTTTTTTTAACTTGTATGGTGATCTTAGACTTTATCTGAACCTACTAGATCACATACATATTCATTTGAAAAGGATATGTTACAAATCTTAGGAATTATCCCCAATAAGTTTAGAAATAATAAGAAAATAAGTTTAAACTCCGAATGATGGTGCAAGCTTCATGTCCAGCTTCAGACCCAGGAATGGAGGACCTCCCTGTACATAGAGCTCCCAGGACAACTAGTGCCGCATCTACATGGACGTCTTGGTCACTGGAGAGTGGTAGACAGGTAGGAAGTACTGCAGCACAGATTACATCTATGATACCAAAGTCCTCATCTATATCCACCTCTAAGCAGTAGGAAGTAAAAAATAAATCTCCAAGAAGTTCTCAGTCACTGTCTCACAAGAGCTCAGCTCCCAATTGGAGTTCCATGCAGGCTCCAAGTGAGGCTGGTACCACAAAGATGAAGAGGAATCCGTCATCCGTCAGGGGGTTGGACTAGATGACCTCCTGAGGTCCCTTCCAACCCTGATATTCTATGATTCTATGATCTAAGGCAGACTCAGTACCAAGTTTGGATACCCATACCCTGAGTGGCAGAGACAGGGCTGAAAAGACTAAGCCCATCCCTGAACAACAATTCACACTGATAAGAAAATCATCAATACCAAAGACTGCTCATCTACCTACTGTACTGAGGGAATCCCATATCATGTGCTTAGTACCAGGTGCATTGGTACCGAAGCCATCCTCCACAGGTACCCACTCAGCCCCATCTTTGATACTGTTGGTACCATAAGAGTTTAGGTGCCCTAAAGATCTGAGAATATCTCCTGAGCTGGAGTTTCCCCTGTTAACGAGTGCTGTGGATTTGTCAGTGTCAAGCCTCTCTCGGTCACTGACTCCTCTATCACACACTCGCCCTCATCCACTCTGTAAGCTGAATGGCTATCTCCCCACTTAGACTATGTGGAAGAGGACTCATCAGACTCAAATTTTGGTGCAGGGTTCCCCTACCTATTCTAGGACACATCCCTCTACCTCCTATGCTGATGTATTATAGGAGGATAGACCTCAAATGGCATCCACATGGCAGAAACACAGATGACTTCCTCCACCAATGCCATTTGGGCCTCCTCATCTGGTTCTTTTTCTAATCATTATGCTTTGAAACCTGATCAGAATCTCTGACCTTAATGGAGGTTATGATGCATGGCCAGGAAGGGTTAAACATCCTGAAGGATAAATGACTCAAATTCAACTCTTAAAGACATATAGGGAGATAATTTGTGTTTTTGTGTATTTACATATATATGGGTAGTGGTCAACACTGTAATCAACAGTCCCTGTCTATGCTGTATTCTGTTAATTCAAAGATCAAAAGAACATCCTAGCATTTAAATGAACTGTAAAGATAGGATATTGCTGTATTCATCTCTCTTTGAAATGTATAGCCAAACATCTGTGAATGGCAAAAAGCAGGCAATCACCTTATCTTAATTCGTGTAGCTAAGTACCAGTGATGGACCTACTTCAAAGTCGCCCCAATTACCTAGTGTAAGCCAAGGGACTCCGACTTGTCAAATAAGGCTTGAAATTGTATAAAAGATTCTTGGGTCCCGATCCTGTCATTTCAGATCTGCTTAAGCTTCATTAGGGGAAGTTTGAGTGACAAGATGAGATCCCAGTTCAGCTGATACACCCTAAATATGATATTGGACATTGGACTATAACCTGTGGACTAAATTCTAAAAGAACTCTTTGCAACTACAAAGCTCACCATCTCTGCTATGAATCTGAACCTCAAGAACTGAACTCATGTCTGTATGTATAGTGATCTTTTAACCATACTCTCTCTCTTCTCTTTTTAAATAAATTTTAGTTTAGGTAATAAGAATTGGCTGTAAGCGTGTATTTGGGTAAGAACTGAAATATTCATTAACCTGGGAGGTAATGTGTCTGATCCTTTGGGATTGGTAGAACCTTTTATTCTATATGATGAAAAAGATTTTAAGTTATCTTCATCATTCTTGACTTGGGTATCTGGGTGGAGGCCTGAGGCTGGGTTACTTAAATTTTGATCAAAGACATAGGGAACAGGCACAGCTGAAGTGGGACACCCACAGGAGTACATATCTTGCAGAACTCCATTTACTGCACAAGGAGAATAGCCTCTCCTTCTCAAACACTTATGCGCTGTGGTCCTTTTGTAAGCCTTGTGGCCTGAAACTTTAAAGGGTAAGAAGCTCTGTGCTCCCATCACCTGGTGAACAGGTGGAAGTATGGCTACAGAGGGCCCCATTTGCATAAACTATCTACCCAGAATTCCTCCAATGGCACTTTGGGACTCACCATAACTGCATACAATGTCCAGGGTTAGTTGAAAAGTGGACCTGAATTGAGAAGAGAGAGGAGGAAATGCTCCTATTTTGTGGCAAGGAGTGCATCCCTGGAGCATGGACTCTGCTCTGGGGTCCTATTTGTTACTGATTCCTTTCCAATGGGGGTGCTGTGCTGTTAGGAGGATTCTCTGATGAAGTGCAATGCAGAGAGGGCTCTTCTGAAGCCTCTGAGAACAGAAGCTGAGTGAACTCTGGTGAGGGCCCTCCTACCCAACCACTAAATAAAGCTGAAATCACTCTACAGCCGGATGAGGTGGTGGAGCCTCAGGACAGGTGTGGGCAGCACTTCCCAAGGGACAGCAGACAGGCCTGCATGCGGGCATGTCAAGGTTCCTCCCCCACTCTGAACTCTAGGGTACAGATGTGGGGACCTGCATGAAAAACCTCCTAAGCTTATCTTTACCAGCTTAGGTCAAAACTTCCCCAAGGTACAAAATATTCCACCCGTCGTCCTTGGATTGGCCGCTACCACCACCAAACTAATACTGGTTACTGGGGAAGAGCTGTTTGGACGCGTCTTTCCCCCCAAAATACTTCCCAAAACCTTGCACCCCACTTCCTGGACAAGGTTTGGTAAAAAGCCTCACCAATTTGCCTAGGTGACTACAGACCCAGACCCTTGGATCTTAAGAACAATGAACAATCCTCCCAACACTTGCACCCCCCCTTTCCTGGGAAATGTTGGATAAAAAGCCTCACCAATTTGCATAGGTGACCACAGACCCAAACCCTTGGATCTGAGAACAATGAAAAAGCATTCAGTTTCTTACAAGAAGACTTTTAATAAAAATAGAAGTAAATAGAAATAAAGAAATCCCCCCTGTAAAATCAGGATGGTAGATATCTTACAGGGTAATTAGATTCAAAAACATAGAGAACCCCTCTAGGCAAAACCTTAAGTTACAAAAAAGATACACAGACAGAAATAGTTATTCTATTCAGTACAATTCTTTTCTCAGCCATTTAAAGAAATCATAATCTAACACATACCTAGCTAGATTACTTACTAAAAGTTCTAAGACTCCATTCCTGGTCTATCCCCGGCAGAAACCAGCATATAGCCAGACACAGACCCTTTGTTTCTCTCCCTCCTCCCAGCTTTTGAAAGTATCTTGTCTCCTCATTGGTCATTTTGGTCAGGTGCCAGCGAGGTTACCTTTAGCTTCTTAACCCTTTACAGGTGAGAGGAGCTTTCCCCTGGCCAGGAGGGATTTCAAAGGGGTTTACCCTTCCCTTTATATTTATGACAGGGCACCTCCGCACTGTGGGACTATGTGACCTACTGACATCAAACCATGAGTCTGGCTTAGTGGATGGGGAAGGAGAAGTGACATGGTAAAAAGACATTTGCCTATGGGACACGCACACTGTGGCTGGGGAACTGACTTACCGGAATTAGTTACCATGCGGGAGTGATCTATTGATCATTCATATAGATAAATGCTGCTGTGTTCCCTTCCCCTAATAACGTTTTCTTTGTTTCATACAGACTCCATGCTTGCAGATGGGGAACTATTGGCTGTGAAGGGGGCCCAGGGAAGCTAGTTAGTGACATTCTGTGTGGTTGTGTCAAGCTGGTGGTTGTAGTTAGTTTTCAGAGGGAACGCCAGCTGTTTCAACCTGGCCCTTTTTGTTGGTAACAACATCTGGCAGAAGGGTTACACTTTGACGCCCCGATCCAGCAAAGCATTTAACAATTTCACGGGTCTTAGTGCCTACGGTGTGACAGAAACATACATGCATTAGCCAGCTGGAGGGGTAGGTGAAATCAGGCTTAAATGTGTAGCCTGTTTCTGCAAATGGATGCCCTTATTGAAAGAGCCTGCACAGGAGCTCTGTATGTCTTCCTGCTGGGCCTGTAGCTCTGCATGGCAGCGAACTTCCCTTTCTGAACTCCACTCCTGCACAACAAAGAACATGCAGGAGCAGAAGGTTGCTCCCATGCCCCGACCCTGAGTTGTGCAAAAAGGGGAGCTCTGTTCCTCTGCAGGGTAAGAGCTGCAGCGGAGGGAAAAGCATGCGTAGCTCCCAAGTGGCTCAGCGAGAATGAGCATCTTCCCTTCATGAGAATCATAGGAGCTCGGCCTGACAGCTACCTCCTTCTCCAGCAACTCCCCGGCTTAGAGCTCCAGTTGTGAGGAAGCTTAGAGAGCGCCTCCACCCACCCCCAGCGGAATATCAGGCATGCCAGGGTATGGCAGAGAATATTCTTCTGCTACTTCCAGTTTTCCAGTTTAACAAGTGCTTCTGCCCCTTCTCTCCCAACCCACTTGCCCAACAGACTCACAAAAGCTCATGAAGTGCCAGGCCATGTCCCTCTGTTCTACAGTGCACATAAACAATATTAACAGGATTATTTTCATTTGCTGGTGCATTTTAGAATTCCTGCAGGAAAATCAAAGGGCACTGAAGAAGCCTGCAATCAATTAGCATTGCCGCATAGAGGCTGTTTTGCTACAGAATTTGTTGTGGTTCTCCTTGCATAACTTTTGAGGTGAGGCTGCATAATTGAGCCTTGATGCACTGTACAGCACATATGAGGCCTTGTCTGAGATGTTATGGGGCAATTCTGCTTTCTTTGGTTTGCAGAAATGCAGTGGGTTAGATTGTAGAAACAGCCTATGGCTTTCATCCTCAGAGGAATAGCCTCCGGGAACAAAACAACAAGCAAGTACACTAGAAGTCGTAGCAAGCACGGCACCTTCTCTTCCATCTTTCATGCAGCCAGTAGTTAGAGCACTGAATCCTATTTGGACAAGTGGGTCACTGAGAGAATACACCAGCATGAGATGGTCTCTCTCTTTCTCCTACCTACTCTACGATATATTCAGGAGGAGTACTGTATGTATAGTATAGCTTATCAAGGAGTGGCCCCAATGGTATGATGAGATCACAGTTTTCTGTGATACCACTCCTGGAACTATCACACTAGGAAAGAGATTTCTGGTAGTCCCAGGTTTCTAGCATGGATTTCATTGTGTCAACTCATCACTCTGTCCGAGGTGGTGATTTCACCCCAACTGCTACTCACTGTGTGGTATTTCCAGGAGGAGAAAATTGTGCAATACTGGGGGGTCACATAGTTCCTGCATCCTACTTCCCCTGCACTGTCCCAGGTCCTCAGTCAGGTGAATGAGGTGGGTCCATCACCATCTTTGAAGCTGTTTGCTTTGGGAAATAGTGCTGCTTGTCTCCTTTTTGCCTGCAGTGTTACCAAGCTCTCAAAAGCCTGAAAGCTCATTCATCTCCACCTGACCTCCCAAGCTCTTAGCAAAGCTAATAGCAAATCCCCTTGGTTTTTTAAAATGTATTTCAAGCCACCAAAACAAACTAATCATTGGAAATCTTGCGTGTAATCACATCTCAGTGGAATGATTATGCTTCCCCGTGACATTTTGGTG
This sequence comes from Eretmochelys imbricata, assembly GCF_965152235.1. NCBI lineage: Eukaryota > Metazoa > Chordata > Testudines > Cheloniidae > Eretmochelys > Eretmochelys imbricata. Next base: position 44,455,280 of record NC_135576.1, on the reverse strand, counting down.
AAACAGATTCCAGAAATTTTGCAGAGGCCTAATGCCCACATAGTAACCCAAAGAGTCTGCTTAGCAACCGAGAACTGCTTCAGGAAAAAAAAATCCTTCACAGTTTGGGAGCTGGTTCTTGTGACCGCCGTCATAAGAAAGAGGAGAGCTGCAATCGTATAAGGTCAGTGGCATACGGCAATCCCATTACAAAGACCTCCAGTACCTAAATGTGGGTTTATTTTTCACCCTAAGAACTCTGCTAATATCTGAACTTAGCCAGATATGTCTCAAAGACCAGCCACAGCATTGCTCTTGGATCAGTCATAGCTTCCCAGGTGCTCCCAACACCCAAAGCCTGCTGAATTCTTTCCTCCAGAAGGCTGAGTTCAAGACCAAGAGTCCTGAGGTTGCTGCAGAGTGTGAATGACTGTTCATTGCTCTATCAGCTCTGAACTTGGCAAGGGTGCAATGAAGGGGGGAGGCTGGGGACCCAGTCCCCCAACCCCTCTTTGGCCCCTCACCAAAGCGGGGTGGTGTAATAGAAGAATTTCTTCCCTGCTGACATGGTGGAGGGGTAGCCAGGCCAAATTCTGAGTGGGTGGCATTGTCAGTTCATGCATGGGAGCACAATGCCACTCAAATTTGGCTCATTTTGGTTGCTTGGTCCCCAGTCCTTCCAGCACCCATGCCACCAGCAAAGAAGTAAATAACTTGAGTTACTGGCTGAGGTTGGGCTCATATTTGATATAATAACATATGATGCCCCTCTCCTTAAGAATAAAGGATCTCTCGCATGTACATATACCCCACGACAAGACAACAAGAGACTGTATGTGAAGAGGAGAAAAAAGCAAAATATGTTTTTCAGCTATCTTCCACATTTTCTTTATTTAAAAGTTAACCATTCACTTATTTGTAGTTGAGAAGAAAGCCATGAATGCCCCTTTTTTAAACTATATATTCCTTGGTTCTAAATAATCAGTATCTTCCTACCAAGGGAATGTGTTTTGCTCCTGTTTTTCTGTGGTTTGATTGTCATTTGGGAAATATAATCTGATATGTGCTTTACCTCACTTAGCATCTTAATATTATGTCATTGTGACAATATTGCTGGACTATTTTTATATTTATTTTATATTTTGAAATGTTGATCTCTTTGGTATTGAGAGTTGCCCTGTTCTAGTGTGGTATGAAATAGTAATGTGGTGCAATTTAATGCAAAGAGAGGACTGGAAAATCTCTCTTACACAACGTCCCTTGTACAGAGTCATCACAAAATGTCCCACATGGTTTCATCTGGTTATGGATGTGTATTTTTAAAAGTGACAAACTTGTATTGCCCAGTAAATAGTCTGCAAATGGAACTGTTTTAATAAATGGGCTTGCTGTTGTTGTTTATAACTATTCATTGTCCATAAGGGGGCAATATATGTCAAGAAAAACAGAATTGTTGGGTCTCACTGAAAGTGCTAGCAAGACACAAGATTAAGTGTACATTGGCTTCTCTAACTGAACAGCTTAGAACTGAACTGCTTTTGTAGGAGAAGGAAAAATAAGGAATCCCCACTCCCCATATCCTAGAATCATAGAACATCAGGGTTGGAAGGGACCTCAGGAGGTCATCTAGTCCAGCCCCCTGCTCAAAGCAGGACCAATCCCCAACTAAATCATCCCAGCCAGGGCTTGGTCAAGCCTGACCTTAAAAACTTCTAAGGAAGGAGATTCCACCACCTCCCTAGGTAACGCATTCCAGTGTTTCACCACCCTCCTAGTGAAAACGTTTTTCCTAATATCCAACCTAAACCTCCCCCACTGCAACTTGAGACCATTACTCCTTGTTCTGTCATTAGCCACCACTGAGAACAGTCTAGATCCATCCTCTTTGGAACCACCTTTCAGGTAGTTGAAAGCAGCTATCAAATCTCCCCTCATTCTTCTCTTCAGCAGACTAAACAATCCCAGTTCCCTCAGCTTCTCCTCATAAGTCATGTGTTCCAGTCCCCTAATCATTTTTGTTGGCCTCCGCTGGACTCTCTCCAATTTTTCCACATCCTTCTTGTAGTGTGGGGCCCAAAACTGGACACAGTACTCCAGATGAGGCCTCACCAATGTCGAATAGAGGGGAACGATCACATCCCTCGATCTGCTGGCTATGTCCCTACTTATACATCCCAAAATGCCATTGGCCTTCTTGGCAACAAGGGCACACTGTTGACTCATATCCAGCTTCTCGTCCACTGTCACCCCTAGGTCCTTTTCCGCAGAACTGCTGCCTAGCCATTCGGTCCCTAGTCTGTAGCGGTGCATTAGATTCTTCCGTCCTAAGTGCAGGACCCTGCACTTATCCTTGTTGAACCTCATCAGATTTCTTTTGGCCCAATCCTCCAATTTGTCTAGGTCCCTCTGTATCCTATCCCTACCTGCCACCATATCTACCACTCCTCCTAGTTTAGTATCGTCCGCAAATTTGCTGAGAGTGCAATCCACACCATCCTCCAGATCATTTATGAAGATATTGAACAAAACCGGCCCCAGGACCGACCCTTGGGTCACTCCACTTGATAGCGGCTGCCATCTAGACATGGAACCATTGATCTCTACCCGTTGAGCCCGACAATCTAGCCAACTTTCTACCCACCTTATAGTGCATTCATCCAGCCCATTCTTCTTTAACTTGCTGACAAGAATACTGTGGGAGACCGTGTCAAAAGCTTTGCTAAAGTCAAGAAACAATACATCCACTGCTTTCCCTTCATCCACAGAACCAGTAATCTCATCATAGAAGGTGATTAGATTCATCAGGCATGACCTTCCCTTGGTGAATCCATGCTGACTGTTCCTGATCACTTTCCTCTCGTGTAAGTGCTTCAGGATTGATTCCTTGAGGACCTGCTCCATGATTTTTCCGGGGATTGAGGTGAGGCTGACTGGCCTGTAGTTCCCAGGATCCTCCTTCTTCCCTTTTTTAAAGATGGGCACTACATTAGCCTTTTTCCAGTCGTCCGGGACTTCCCCCAATCGCCATGAGTATTCAAAGATAATGGCCAATGGCTCTGCAATCACAGCCGCCAACTCCTTTAGCACTCTTGGATGCAATGCATCCGGCCCCATGGGCTTGTGCACGTCCAGCTTTTCTAAATAGTCCCTAACCACTTCTTTCTCCACAGAGGGCTGGCCACCTACTCCCCATGCTGTGTTGCCCAGCGCAGCAGTCTGGGAGATGACCTTGTTCATGAAGACAGAGGCAAAAAAGGCATTGAGTACATTAGCTTTTTCCACATCCTCTGTCACTAGGTTGCCTCCCTCATTCAGTAAGGGGCCCACACTTTCCTTGGCTTTCTTCTTGTTGCCAACATACCTGAAGAAACCCTTCTTGTTACTCTTAACATCTCTTGCTAGCTGCAGCTCCAGGTGCGATTTGGCCCTCCTGATTTCATTCCTACATGCCCGAGCAATATTTTTATACTCTTCCCTGGTCATTTGTCCAATCTTCCACTTCTTGTAAGCTTCTTTTTTATGTTTAAGATCCGCAAGGATTTCACCGTTAAGCCAAGCTGGTGGCCTGCCATATTTACTATTCTTTCGACACATTGGGATGGTTTGTCCCTGTAACCTCAACAGGGATTCTTTAAAATACAGCCAGCTCTCATGGACTTCTTTCCCCCTCATGTTATTCCCCCAGGGGATCCTGCCCATCAGTTCCCTGAGGGAGTCGAAGTCTGCTTTCGTGAAGTCCAGGGTCCGTATTCTGCTGCTTACCTTTCTTCGCTGTGTCAGGATCCTGAACTCGACCAACTCATGGTCACTGCCTCCCGGATTCCCATCCACTTTTGCTTCCCCTACTAATTCTTCCCGGTTTGTGAGCAGCAGGTCAAGAAAAGCTCTCCCCATAGTTGGCTCCTCCAGCACTTGCACCAGGAAATTGTCCCCTACATTTTCTAAAACTTCCTGGATTGTCTGTGCATTGCTGTAGTGCTCTCCCATCAGATATCAGGATGATTAAAGTCGCCCATGACAGCCAGGGCGTGCGATCTAGTAGCTTCTGCGAGTTGCTGGAAGAAAGCCTCATCCACCTCATCCCCCTGGTCTGGTGGTCTATAGCAGACTCCCACCACTACATCACTCTTGTTGCTCGCACTTCTAAACTTAACCCAGAGACACTCAGGTTTTTCTGCAGTTTCGTACCCGAGCTCTGAGCAGTCATACTGCTCCCTTACATACAGTGCTACTCCCCCACCTTTTCTGCCCTGCCTGTCCTTCCTGAACAGTTTATAACCATCCATGACAGTACTCCAGTCATGTGAGTTATCCCACCAAGTCTCTGTTATTCCAATCACATCATAATTCCTTGCCTTCACCAGGACCTCCAGTTCTCCCTGCTTGTTTCCAAGGCTTTGTGCATTTGTATATAGGCACTTGAGATAACCTGCTGATCGCCCCTCATTCTCAGTATGAGGTAGGAGCCCTCCCCTCACAGACATTCCTGCCTGTGCTTCCTGCTCTGAAAAGCTGCCATTCTAAGACGGACAAGGCAAGACACTGAACGCTAGTTCAAGTAAGAGAAAATAACTTTGAGGGGCTTCTTCCTGCACTGTCCCCATTTGTACATGTTGTGTTGATGGCAAGGCGATGGCAGAATAGAAGACAATGGAATCCTGCCATCCTGTCCCCCCAGTCCTCTGCTCCGATAGTTACGCACAGTAAAAGTGGAACGACTGCACAGGTGTGAAACATAAGTAAATATCTGGACAGATTTCTTAAGCTAAAGATAGTAATGTGGTGCAACAGACCAAAAAAATATTGTCAGTAAAGAGAGATGTCTAATACAGTTAGCTTGATTCCAACAAATGACACCTGAAAGTCAAAGCTCTGATCTAATTGTATTATATGGGTCCCTTGCTTATACTTGTAATGTCTATAAATGCAGCTCTATGAATGCATGCCAGGGAGATCAGCAAAAAATGTCTTCACATGTGTCATTGACTTTTACAGCAGCCAACATCCACATATCTAAATAACAGGCAGTGTGCGCCAGTCTTGATCTATCTCTTCAGAAAATCATTTATTTTTTCCGAAAACAGCAAGATCTGACCAGTATTCTTTGAAACTTGCTGCACAGTGAGTTTAGTTGCCTTTATACCAGTTCTGCACCACAGCATGCTTCCCAGGTGCTGGGTAAATCCTTGCTCTGGTGGATCATACTAGGGGTAGGTATAGGGCCACCATGCACCAGTGGAACAAAGCAAAGTGGCCAGAACCCAGCAGAGGATTAGGGCCTGAATTTGAAATTTGTATTCTTTAGTTCTAATCTAAAAGCATAAATTCTTTCAAAGTGACCAAAAAGATAAAAAAAAGAACTGGGGCAAACAAGCAAAACAAAACTGTGGAGGCCCCCGGAACACAGTGCATCAGGGACTTCTTCACATCTCTTGAGTCATCAGGTACCGTAAGTACCTTTAAAATAAGAGCTCAAGAGAACCTAAAATAAAGAGTGGGGGAGGAGAAAATAACTCAGGTTCAAAGATTGAAAGGAATTTTCCTCTTAAGAATTTTATATCCTCAACATTTTTTTAAAGAAAACCCAGTGTTCAAACAGAAGAGCCTAGAATGAGTCGAGGTATATAACTCTGCTGCTATATAACTCTGTTAATTGAACTCGGTTGTTCTGTCACATCAAGATATCCCTCTTATTGAGTCTGTCTGCAGAGAAAAATCTCAGCTTTAATTCAGATTTCATTTTCTCTATTACAGCACTGATAAAATGTATGATCATTCCCTATAACTGCCCATGGAATGATGAACATAAAAAGTTCTGACCTGAAAAACCAACTTGGAATTTCTTAGGATGCTTTTTCATTGAAAAAGTATTTGTCCAATACCTAGAAAATTTGCCTTTCAAAATATTGGTAGCTGGATAGTTCTTCAAGAAAAGGAGTAAGTTGTTTCTCCATCTTTGTAACAACACAGAAGTGAGGTCTGAAGGAACTGCACCTTCTTGAACTTCAATTCTCTGCTTGATGCTTCTCTGTAAGATACAGATTAACTTTCTGGGTGGGTGTTGGTAAGGTTTAATGTATACTTTTTTTATTGCAGTGTTAAATCTGGGAACACCCCAAAATGTCCTACCTTCCAGGTTTACTTATTTATAGCCATATTAGGAACTCCATTTAGGCTATTATCTAATTACCTGGGGGTCATTTGAAAGTAGAAACTAAGCAAGTACTCTTCTTGTGGCAAATTTTATTTCAAGTTTATTAACAGCATATGGTATTTTTGAGCTCATGTCATTCTTTTGTGGCAGGCCTATAATACTGTATTTACAAGGAGGGTTGCTTCCAAGTGTCTTATATTAAAAGTCAACTTCCAGTTGGACTGGTTAAAAAGTTTAATATTTACCAGATGCAGTGCCCAAATTGGAAGGGGAGTGAGGGTAATGCACCTCCAAAATGAAGGTTTGCCCCACTCACTCCTAAAATGAAAAGATACTGTCAAAAAGAGACGCTGTGTTCCAACTTTTCCCTCAACCTTTTATTCATTTTTCCATACTCTTCTTTTATTTGTCTCACTCAACAGCATTCAGCTCTGGGGATTATAACACAACCACGTACATTTCCTTAGCTGGAGGAATGAGCTGATAGTGCATTACAAAAGTCTCACTTTACTTTTCAGTAAGAAGTTCCATAGAATATCTTTCTGATTCTTAAAAATCAGGAAAAAGAAAACACAGTGGTAAGCAAATTAGCAAAGGACACACATCATTTGGTTGAACAATATTTATTCAACAGAAGCACTAAGGAACAGATTCAGGTGGATGGCTCACTAGATAGAGGATTGTTTTGAAGTTGATACATCAGTTTAAAGCTCACCAGTCTTGGAAGACATAGATGTGATGTGCTTGTCACATGTTCCTTTAAAGGGATATTATCAGAGTTTTTCAGCCCCCTTCCCTCCCCAAATGATTGTGTCCATGACACCTGTGCTGCTTCAAACCCTCTGTGAACCAATTAGACTGGTCTTTTGGGGGGAAAGTAAAAGAACATGTTCATTTAAGTTCTATTCCAAACCAGGTTAAAAATACTATTTACCAAAATAGGAAAGGACAAAGACTGCACGGTTCCACGCATGCTCATGGGTCTATCTGCACAGATACAATCGATGAGTGGAGCTGAAATAAGTAGGAAAACCTTTCCCTAGAGCAGCTCTTCTGCACAACCATTCTCCCCTCACTTACACCAGTTTAACACCACTGTAACTCCATTGATGTCAGGGGAGTTACTCTGGATTTACATCAGTGTAAATGACAGGAAATTCAGGTCCCTTCTGGTCAAGCTTCCAAGAGGGCATTGGAAACAATGGGTAGTAAAATAACGTTAAAAACAATAAAAAAGCATTAGCTAGTGTCCTATTAATGTGAGCATTTCCCCAGAGCCAGCACATGTTCATGTGTTTAGGAGACTCAGGAGGAAACCACCAGTGAGATTCCCAGGAGACAGAGGTACTTTTACAGACTTTTAAAAAATCTGGTTCCATTTAAGAATAATTTCTGTGTGTTCCACTACTTTCTCCATTTACCAGTTTTAATTACAGGAATGAAAGGGGCTTTGTACTGGAAAGAAAACAAATGCTCCAAAACTGTATTTTAAGATGTTATCACAAAATATTTCCATATACTACAAACGTTTCTAGACCATGCACTAATTTGGTCCTGTCCCACAGTATGTTACATTAGCCTGATGAATGACAATTTCTGCATTTTACAGTTAAATAAAAATATATCACTTGAATGTGAATTATACTGTAGGTTTATTAGAACATTTTGATTTATGGAAACCAGCAACCTGCTGTTTAAGATCCTTAATTCACCTGACTAATAATCTCTTCTCCACTAGGACTAATTTTAGCTGTTGCCATTTGTAATTTTTCAAGTTTTCGGCCTCTTCCTTCCGTAGAGTAACTCTTCCAGCCTCTCTGAAGTGTATTCCATATTCATACATCTAAGGATTATATATAGCTCCATCTGAAAAATGGTCACTGGAGGAGTTAGATATACAGGTAGGAACTGCAAATAAATAGATTATTAATGCCCCTCTGAGCACCAAGTCACTGATTCACTCACAATCACTTCCCACGCAGCTCTGGCTGAGTCAACCACTGAGGACTGAGAGGGCGTTGTAGCCAAGAGAGAAGAAGATTCAAAGAGGATAATGATGCTGCAAAGCCCAAAATGGAAGAATGATTCAGAGAGGAAACTAAAAGAAGAGAAACAAACACATGAAATAAAAAATCAAAAGGGAAATAAAAATAGAGATGCAAAACTGGGTGGGGGAGGAACCCCAAACACCCAACAGTGGAAAAACAAGATGTTCAAAGGAGCGCAGAGAAGAAAGAGAGGCAAATTGAAGGAGATGAGTGCATAAAGGAAGAGAAAAGACATTAAATAATAGAAATAGTGGCAGACGAGAAAATTAGATCATCGGAGCAAGGCTAAAAAGGAAAAGAAAAAGCTATACATGTAGGAGAAAGACACAATTTGGATAAAACTTCAGGCAACCTCAGCTTTGGCTTCTGACTTTCCGCCCATATAAACACACATACAAGTGTTAGCATCCATAAAAAATGCTAGCATCTCTATTTGTTCAGGAGAAAAATCGGACGTCAGAGTGTAAAGCTTGACATTTTACATCTATGATAGAGTTTAGATTATGAAATGGAGAAATAGGTTCTGAGGGTTTGCATGAGAACCAAAAACTCTTTAGACATTTGAAAGTACAGTACATTTGTTAATTGAACTCATTTACCAGACAAGTCTTGGGAGTGGGTAAACCTGTTTTTCAAAGACAAAGGTGACAACTCGAGCCAGGTGTCATCAAACCTGATCGAGTGCCCATTCTTTGGCAATGATGGAACAAAGTGGCATTTTAGCAAACAACAGCATAAAATCTCTCCCCCCACCAGACTCCGTATCTCTTTGCTTTCAGCTTGAAAGAATTTTATCTAGGAGTCACTCTCAGAAAACTGCATTTCAAAGGGTGACTGAACTATAAAAGTGAGGGGTAAAAGCACCGCAAGTTATCTCTCTCTATCCATCTCTCTTTTCCACACAAGAAGACAAAAGAAACAACCTATGGACTTTGGGATCTGATTCTGGCCTGCGAGTTTGCTCAGCTATGTCCTGAAAACATGTGGTAAGAACTTCACCTTGAACTAAGTCTAGTTTAAGTTTAGAAAGAATTTTATATTTAGTTTTCTTGTAACCATTTCTGACTTTAATGCCTCATTACTCTGACTTTACTGCACTCATATAAAATCTCTCTTTATAGTTAAATAAACTTGTTTTATAATTTAATTAAAACTAATCCAGTATTATGAATTATTTGGGTAACTTAATTTAAGGTAGCACACTGTTGTATGTTGATACCTTTAGAGGGACAATAGACTAATATACCTGACTGTCCAGGAGAGGGCTGGACAGTGAAAAACTCACATATTTGGGAGGAAACTTCAGAACTGGGAACCTGTTGGGGTCACCATGCAAATAGTAACCAATGCTGCTGGAAGCCACAGTGTGGCTGGTGTTTGCTGCCAGATTGCTGGGGTCAGAACTGCTGGACCAGGGCTGTGGCTATACCCAGACACTCAGGGTGTGACTTGCATGCGTTTATAAGGAGCCCAGTTTCGGAGCTACAGCAACAAAGAATTGTGAGGCACCCCAGGTTGCAGGGCAAGTGGTGACACAGCCCCTCACTGATCTGGATTGCACCCTGGAACATCATAAACCACAAACCAAGAGGCCATTTTTATGGTTCTGGTGGAAAACATGCAAAACTCAGCAGCTCCATCTGGTTTTCAGTCTCATAGGCCAGGTCTACACTACAGACCTATATCAGTAGAACTACATCACTCAGGGGTCTGAAATATCCACACACCTGAGCAATGTAGTTATGCTGACCGAACCCCCCATGTACACAGCGCTATGTCGATGGGAGAGCTTCTCCCATGGACATAGCTACCACCTCTCGGAGAGATGGGTTAACTACACTGACAGGAGAAGCTCTCCCATCCGCGTAGGAGAACCTTCACTTAAGTGCAATACAGTTCAGCTGTAATGGGACAGCTGTGCTGATGCAGTGTTTTAAATGTAGACCTGCCCATACCTCCAAATCACAGCAAAACTCAGCAGAGTTTCATCTATGTTCTGTGTTTGTTCAACTGAATCCACTCAAACTAAAACTGTAAAAATGGTTCACATGAACCCACTAACAGATACTGTAATATGCAGTCCAAGGGATCAAATATAGGAAGAGGATTATTTTTTTATTCAAAATTCTTTGCAAAAGATTTTAGACACACCAAATTCTGGTCTGATTTTACCCCCTGAAGTTATTGGGTCTGCATGAAAGCGTAAATCAGACAGAATAGGGCTCCAAATGTTTTGCACTAGTACTGTATAACAGTAATTATGAGTGAGATTGTTTACTCCCACTGGTGATCAGTAATTTTCATGAATAATCTCACTGATTTCTCATGACCCAGAGAGAAGAAGGGGCTTGCAATCTGGCCCTATGTAACTTGTGATAAACTTGTCACTCCAGTAAATCATTCTTTTCTCAGAAAAAAAAAATACTTTTCACAATTTTAAATGGGCTTCTTTCTCCTCTTCCATCAATGAGTGAGACAATAGAGATGTCAATCTAGGCCAACTGCCTTCAGCAGCAAAACAGACAGAGGAAGTCATTTTTGATCTTATATGTACCATTTTCCCTTGTTTGTAAGAACATGAGCTAGGTCACAAATTCTCCAGCTTCAGCATAACTGAGGCAAAGAGTTAAAATAAAATGAAGCTGTCCAGAATCAATGCAGCAAGGAATGGAGAGAACATTAGAACAGTTTTGTGTGTAACAGACTTTCTAATGGTGCCTAACCTCTTGCTATCAGAGAGAAATAGTTTCTAAACAAATTATTTGGTTTAAAAATTGGTTACTGTGCTCCTCTGAGAGGCGTTTTTCAGCAAATTATGAATTAAGATTTTTAAACATAGTACATCACAGTTCACTAGGTCACTGATCTATAGAATAAAAGAGAACTCCAAGAACTGGCAGTCCAGAGAAGGCATACAATAAAAGGCTTCAATGCAGTAAATATTATCTGTCCTTCAAAGGAGGCAAAATCCTATTGATGCTCTTCCCTTGGTGGTGATGATACTTGCCCACTGCTGTAAGTGCTTGGAGATTCTCAGAAGAAAGAGGTTGTACAAGTGCAAGGTTGTATTATCATTGGGTCAAACGCTGAGTAAAGAGTCTGCTTTGCACCCAGCATAAGGGCTGGCCAGAATGGCAGTCCCCGCAACTCCTGCTGAGTTGCTCCCCTACCTTGGGAGCAAATTGCCTAATCTGAAGTAGGCAGAGCCATAGCTTCCCCCATGCAGTAGGCCGGCCCAGTTCTCCAGTCTCACAAGGGGGAGTTTACTGCACTCCTGTATGGGATGTTGCAGATTGCTCTCTTCCTAGTGCAGATGGGGAGCTTCAGGAGCTTTCCTATGGGGTGCCCACCTAAGCAGCCCGCCTTACTACAAGCTCACTGCAGTCCTTACTCAGACAAAGCTCACACTGATGCTCAAATGACTTATTAATTAATACAATTGAGTAATAGCAGCAGAAAGTGAAGCGTTTGTGGGGGGGTTTTAAACCATTACAGCAATACAATAGAATGTTGGCCTGAATTTTTATTCTTTCCTCAGAATGTCTTTGGTTCTGTAGCATTTGAGTCAAACACAATGTGGCTTTTATAATTTAAGATTCCAATTTAGCAAAGCATCTAAACACATGCCTAACTTTAAGTTGACTTGAGTGTTAAGCTTGTGTTTAAGTGTTTCCCTGAATCAATGACACAGGGTTGATATAGTAGCATTGCTTAATTACATGATGAGAATTATCTACACCTTTGCACAACAATAAAGTGCTAATTGGTTAACACCTAGCTGCAGTGACAGGATTTAAACCAAAATCCATGTCCTTGCAGAACAATTAATGATCTATATTAAGCAAAAATGAGTGCACTTGTCTCATTGTATTTGGCTGGAAAAATAGATGTGTGTGTGTGTGTGTGTTTTTAACTGAATATCCAGTTAAGTGTATCTGTGTTAAGTGGAGTGCACTTTATATCAACTACTGCCTGACTGCACTGAGAAAATATTAAAAGTATGTTACTTCAGTAACATGAAGTTTGGTGATACAGATCTCCTCTGTAGCTCTGTTTCACAGATGTGGAACTGGAATCTTACTGGGGTTTTCTATTGGGAAAAGTATTAAGTATGCATAACAATAAACAGATTTTTTGTACATCCTCCCCAGAAGGCAAAAATATTTAGTTTACTAAAAGCATTCAACTTCTGCCTGAGAAGGCCATATCAGCGTATGGAAGGAGTGAAAGATGTTCTTGGTAAGTTAAAAGACAACCTGGAACAAGGAAAATGGAGGTCTTAAAAAGATTGAAAGGAATTGCATCAATAAGTCAATAATAAGTAGCAGTGTTTTAGGAAACTAAAGCACGGTCACACAGACAAAAATAAACCACTAAGACCAAAGCTTAGCAGATCCCTTATCTATTAGTAGCCTTCTTCTGGAAGAGGCCTAAGGACCAGTAACCAACACCAAGATCATCACTCAAGAGCATCTGGCTCTGAATGTCGTAACTTAGGAGTGTTCCTCTCAGGATGTTGTCTTTATACAGAGGGAGTGTCTTGAGAGACTTGTGACTTGAGGTAACACCGGGTACTAATCCAGAATATGAATGATTGTTTATCCAAAGTCTGAAGCCACTGTGTCGGTGAAGTTTGATCATTTTGGAACTAAACAGAAAGAAAGAAAGATACTGCATCAGTGTGCTGGGTTGCTGAAATTCATACCAAAGTTAGAAAGCTAGCTACAATATTATGACCAGGAATCTTTCTTTGGAAATTATATTTGAAGGGGGAAAATTATTGGTTTTCCACTTTCCTTGTGGATTAAAGTTTGTAGGAGATCTTGAAGATATAAAATGTAATATAAGTGCTTAATAACCTTAGTAGTAACAGAGAGAGAACTGAGCTAGCACTCCAAATTGGAGCATCCTGAACTTTGAAAAGTTTGGATCCAGATTGGAGCTTAGGGTCACTTCCTGGTCCTTGATTCTGCAATGGACTCAATCAAAGCCCCACATCTGAACACTCTCAAACAATGGTTAAATTCTGCTCTGGAGGCAGGTAAGCAGTAGTATTTGTATAACTTTCCTTTTCTCTGAGCTAGAGAGCTGATTGAACCCCAGCACACCCAACAGATTGCTAATGGATACCTCCTCTTCAGTGCTCCAGGATTCAGGCTGCAGGCCTGGGGAGGAGCACTCATACGCCCCTTTGAACCGCTACGATACATAGCTACCCTTTTAGAAAACCATGGACCTGCCTTTAAAAACCTAGTGCTCTTGGGGACGTGGCAGAAAAGGAGTTAACGTAAATGCTAACCATATTTATAGTTTATTTTACTGCAACCTAGTTCAAACTGTGCATATTCTACCAATTTCATTTTTTGTTCCGAACGATGCCCATGTACTGGACACTTTTCAATACAAGACATTCCACACTTAATTGGGGAAGCTTTTTAATTGGGCTGCCTCCCAAGGGATGACATTTAAGACCAAAGCTATTTATAGCAATGACTACTGCTTAATGGGGGCACTCATTTCTCTAAATGGAGACACCTACTGCTTATGTATTTTGTCTCCTTCTCCTTCTGGTTCTGCATGTTTGCTCCTCAAACAGCAGCTTTCAGTCCAACCTCGGCTGTGATGCGTATGAAAAGTGGATGAATTGCGAGATGTCTGGTAGGCTGTGGTTGTTAGTATGTTCTTTCTGCACCAGCTACACATGCTGGGCCACTCTACTGGGAATCTTGCAACTGTTCCTGCCGCTAGCATTAGTCAGGCAACAAGCTCAGCCCCCGTCCCAATTCACACAGGCAACTCATTGAATTGAACAGTAATATGATGGACCCTGGAGCTCCCCAGAAAGCCCCATTGTTGTTAAAATGGTGTCCTCTGTAAATTGGGAATGGCAGACAGTGGAGACAAAAGGCCACTCTCCAGGATATTCCAATTAAGAGGACTCCGTTATATTCCTACACAAATTAGGAGCAGAGCCCTATTTTGACCTGTCTTTTTCTGGTGGGAGTGGCATTGTTATGAGTGGAAAGCACAGAGAAAAATTGCTTGCAAGTTTGGAAAGGTTTTGTCTTAAAGCACTGCTGTCACTAAATAATCATGTATTCATTTGCTGCTCTCCCACCAATAAAAGGCAACTAAATCTACAGTCGCATGGATCAGATTCTAATTCTGCCACATCATCAGGCTAATGGGGAGAAACCAAAGTTTATTGGATTACCTATGGCTGACTAGACTTCCAGCTAAGAATGATGGAATGCTAAAACAGTAGAACACCTAAGCAGCAAAATATGAGGACAGCATAAAAATATTTTAGAAACTAAATGTGAGTGTGCCCATAACCAGTCCCAAGAATGTAATATGTCATCTCTACCAGGAGAGAGAAATAAGCAGTTAGGAAAGGAAACCATATTATTACAGTGACAAAGGAGCTGTGTTAGAGTGATTGGCTGCAGACTAAAACTGAAACATCAAAAGGAACCTAAATCATTTATTTTCCCAGAACTGGGAAAGAGCTGTTTCCTTTGAATGAATAATGCATTTACCAAGTGTTTTCCTGTGCACCTAATTAAGATAATATAGAAAAGTATTCAGCATTTTCTCTCTGAAGCCTACACTTTCCAAGGATAACACATGGGCCTCCCATGAGCTATCAGTCTGGATACTTGTGCATTAGTGAAGAAAGCTGATGTTCATAGTCTGCCAATATTCCTGGGTCTCTAAAAATTTACAAATCATTTCCCCCTCACATATGTTCCCACATGACTGGCCTTTATGAGATCTATTATAGTTGGCTATGCCCAAAGAGTTGTTGCTGAGAAGGATAATTAAATCTTGAACTTGCAGAGACTGGTGAGAGAACACCTCAAACAGAACTCTCTTTAGGGCTTTTGGCTAAGAGTTTGGCTAGTACTGTATGTTGTTAATTTTGATGGTACATTGGTTTATATTACCCAAATGGGGTTATTCAAAGGAAGGCACTTAAATAGCTGAACATCATCTGTCCAATTTGGCTGTCCTTGATGTCTAACTACAAACGTCCTTGATGCCTATTTGGTGTGGCTGGATAAAAGTTTGCATCTGCACGATAGAAAATTGTGTGGTTAGGTTCTAGCTGTAGCTATTAGGTTAACTGTGTATCATCCACCAGGTATAACATGTGGGATTCCAAGGCATTTCCAGTGCTGCCCAGTGTACCTAGTACATTCTTATTGCACTGTAACATTTATTGGCCTTTGGAAAAAATGTGGCTGTGATCTGCTATAGCAACACAACCACCTTCAGCAGGCTGCAGCTGGGAAGGGGATAACACTTTTATATCAGATTTGAGAGTTGGGGCTTATAAGGATCAACTAGTACGGCTGAAGGACACTCCTCATGTGATGTTTCACAAGTAGCTATGAAACCATTGGCTTTAACGTATTACAGCACAATGCAAAGAAGGGCAAGGGAAAAACCATCACAATAAAAGTCCATTGTGCAAATCATGTGTCAGTGCAGTTACCATCGCCATACCAATGTTAACCTCATGTCAGCATTGATCAGGGATCAGCTGCATTTATGCCCATAAGAACAGCATATAAACCATTCATTCTAGGCCCATTTTCAAACTCGGGAGTATCAGTCATGCCAAAGCAATCCAGGCTCTGCATTGATCATGATGGTTTCCTTATAAATCTGAGAAATGATCAGATAACATAGATTCATAGATATTAAGGTCAGAAGGGACCATTATGATCATCTAGTCTGACCTCCTGCACAATGCAGGCCACAGAATCTCACCCACCCACTCCTGCGATAAACCTCTCACCTATGTCTGAGCTATTGAAGTCCTCAAATCGTGGTTTAAAGACTTCACGGAGAAGAGAATCCTCACAGAGTAAGTTATTACTCTGTAAGTTAAACTACTCACAGAGTAATGAAGTGAGGCCTGCAGAATTTACCCCTCTGGATGAGATTACTTGCCCTTATTATTCTACTACATGGGGAGGAAGAATAGTCAGTCCAGTGGTTAAGGGTACTAAGTGTGGAATAGGGAGATTTAAGTTAAATTCCCAACTCTGCCAGAGACTTGGATAAGTCACTTAGTTTCTTTGTGCCTCAGTTCCCCATTTGTAAACTGAGAAAATAGTACTTCTGTGTTGTGAGGGGTAAATACCATGGCGATTGTGAAGTGATCAGATACTATGGTTAATGGAGGCTATCTAAGTACCTGAAATGGATAGGTGGATCAATATATAAATATATCAAGTGCAAACTGAATATTTGTCACATCCCTATTGCACCGTACACTATCCATCCATTTCATTTGTGCTGCAACCAAGTGCTGCTGGCCCCCCCATTGCAACACAAGAAAAACTAATTTATTTGGCCCAATAGTCCATGTGAGGAGGCCTCTGCATGTGGATCTGTCCCTGCTCATGTAGAAAGAGATCTGCCCTCTCTGCACAGATAACCCATCCAACTGAGAACTGCTGGATTCGGAGGACAGAGCTAAAGGTTGTAGAGGGCAACAGTGCAGGGAATTTATAATCTTTGTGATACCCTCCTCTGCAGAACTCAGAGAGTTCCAGGTGAAAGCTCAATTGGAAGGTGAAACAACCAGGAGCTATACTGAATTCTTCTGACTTTCTTCTGTGGCTTCTACTGAGCAGCCCCAGGAGACCCAGGATGGAGGAAGTGCCTGCCATCAGAACAATGGGTATTCCTGCAAGATAGCTCATGCCTCTGTGTAGATGGGGATTGTCCTCCTCCCTGGGGCCTATAGTTCCTTTAAAATCCATGTGCTCCCAGACCCTTCTACCAGATGTGACATTCCGGAACAGCAACCTTCTCCTCTGGATTTTTAGATGGGGGTTGGGGAAGGGTCACTTGCCCTTATCATTTAGTGGATGTATTGGGCTTACATTGCCACAGAGTGATGAGGCACTACTTGGACCTTAGTACATATGGTATCATCACCAACTTCCTTTTTTCTCTTCCCTAGTGCAGGTAGTCAGGGAGGGGTTATAAGAAGGGCTGGTGGAGAGACAGAAAGGGGAGAATGTCAGGGCTCCCTATTCCTGCTCTGCAGGCTGGAGAATCCCTCGACTAGGGAAGTTGTTTGCTACCCTTTGTTCCCTTGTTCTGATTTGTGATTATAAAGATCCTTTCCTGCTGCAAACACCTTCCTGCCTGCTGCTGTGATTTGATTCTGCTCAGTCATCCCACCAGTTTACATAGCTCTTCTGACCAAAGATAAAAGCAAGTCTTGCTAGACTGGAAAGTTATTTGTTGAGTTTTTATTGTGAGGAAAGGCTTAATTCCTTCAGCTATTAGATATCCTCTTGTGCTAAGCTTTATTATTACCCACCTGCAAGGTTCATGATATTGAATTGTTCTAACACCTGCATGTGTATTACTGAGAATGCCAATAAGAAGAAAATAGAATTTAAACCCCTCTTCCAACACTAGCCAGTGAGCTTCACTCTGGAGAGTTACAGTGCTTGTGACACCAACACCTTGCAGTGCCGTGTCAGAGAGTATGCCTTACTTTCCATATGGCCTTGCTGCTCATTTAATGATCATTGTGTTTAATGTTTACATGCTGAAGACAGTGTTTTGCTGTTAAAGCATTCAAAAGCAAAATGAGAAGACGGTTTGCAGTTGCTTACATTTCGCTCCCTTACAGCTGGTGTGGAGCCAGCCAAAAGTCAAGCCGCTAAAACTGAAGTCTGCACTTGTAACAATGACAAACCCTGGTCGTCAGTGGGCAGGATCGAACTAGGGACCTCTGGAGCTTAGTGCATGAGCCTCAACTGCATGAGCTAAAAGCTAGGGGCCTGGTAGCTAAGGTTATAGAGCATACCCATTTAACTCTCTCTAAGTGGTCTTGGTGCCACTAGATGAGACAGAGCACCACACCCAGGAGGTGTGTGGGTTACACACACACCGGCTCTTGCAGGTGAGTTCTGTGGACGCCTCCCATGGATCATGCTAATAGGGTCTGTACCTTTTTCAGGTAATCTAGCAAGCAATTCCCAGAAGAGTCCGCAAGTGCTGGGGAAATGAATAGTTCTGCACCAGGAAAGAGCTAAAAGGAGCCTAGAAAAACTGTACAAGTGGAAAACCTGGAATAACAGAGTCCTGTTCCTAATGTATTGATTGTACTCAGGAAAGTACTCAAGAATGCCCTGGCTGTTAGTTAGTGTTGGTCCTGCTTTGAGCAGGGGGTTGGACTAGATGATCTCCTGAGGTCTCTTCCAACCCTGATATTCTAGGATTCTATGTATTCTTAAGCCCCATACAGCGGCTCAGCTGCTGGTGCAGCAGCCACACAAAGTTATCTAAATAATACCCATACGTACCATGGAAATGGCCTCCATGTCAGATCTGCATAGTCTAGTGAAGAAGGCCACAAAGGGGTTGGGCGAGGGAAGGGTACAAGTCCATCTTGATGTGGATCCAGTGACCATAGTATGCCACTCAGTAGGTGGGGCGGGGCTTAAGATGCTAGTCTAGCCCAGCTGATGAAAAAGCAGTGAGTGGGTAGGTGGGGCTGTGCAGCAGCTATCTCCTGGTCTTGAATGGAGGGTGTGGATTAAAGCTCCATACTTCACCCAGTACTCAGGTTTTAATGAGTGAAGTCACTGACTTAAGTGCTTTGCTGAATTGAAGCTGAATCTTTACAATAGCAAACCCATTCTCAGAAATCAGGATTGGCATGTGAATGATTCATAAACAGAAAGAAAGCACCAAATGCACTGGATAATTTATTTGCCATGAGCAATTCAATGGCAAGAACTAAGGACCCAAATCTACTACCCGTCCTCCTGATGAGCTGCACTTTACTCCATGAGTTTTCCCATAGATCCTGTAAGTAAGTACTTCAGGATTCAGATCACTTGGTACTAATACATTTACCTCTAATTTTGCTAACCACTCCACCAGTTAGAACCCCAGACATCCTTTATCAGTCATGTTGCCTTTTCTAATACTTTATCATTCTGGCAATAAGGTGCTCCAACTTTGTCAGGGTGCTCTGCACAGTCTTTCTAGTCCTGTCTAGCTTGCCATAGCAGTCTGGTATGGTTTTTGGTTGAGTTCTCTTATTTCTACATCCCTGTCTTCTATCTGATATTTTAATCTTTACCAAACCAGGAATTTGTGTGGCCACTACACCCTACAAATTATTTTCCTGGTCTTCGTTTTAGTTATATTTTTTAAGCACCCAAGAAGCCTTTGGAAATGCAGTGCCACAGAAATAAACATTGATTGTTGTTATTATTTTATTATTATTGTGTATAATAATAATTTTGAATGTTATTGTGATCAATGTGTTGCATGTGGTGGCCATTTAGGATATAATCCATTTAATTTAAGATATATAACCTCTCCCTAGCTTCCATTGTTCCAGATCCCTTTGGACCCAGCCTTTCTCTAGAGGGGAGGAGGTAGGGGACATCAGGACAGAAGACTAGGTCAGATGAAAAAATGAGGGGGAGGGGCAGGGTTATACAGGACCTTGAAGATGAGGACAGGGGGTGACATCCTTGCCCCATTGAACTCAATGGGAGTTTTGCCATTGACCTCAATAGGGCCAGGATTTCACTCAAGAAGTTTAAATTTGATGCAGTAGAGAAGTTGGAGCCAGTGGGAAGATTTAAAGATGGAGTCAGATTGACAGACTAAGATCAAGGACTATGATTTTAGCAGCTGAGTTTTGTAAGGACTCACGGGCATGTTGGGCTGGGGAGGAGGAGTTTATTGCACTCAATGTGTCCTAATAATCATTTTTTATACTAGGCAATGCAGAAGAGGCAAAACTGATTAAAATAACCTTTAGAGTTGCAATATGAGGAAATTCCCCCGTGTATTGGGTTCTGCCTTCCTATTGGTAATAGATTTATGGGAAGAAGGTGAGATTTTATTGTTTGCATCTCAGATTTAATCATGGTGGGGTGAGAGCAAATAAAGCATGTCCCACAAAAAGTTGTGCTAGAAACATTGCCAATGAGAATTCCAGCTACTCTCAGATGTTAGAAAAATAGATATCGCCTTTCATGTTTAAATCACTGGAAGCTGCAGTTTTCGTCTGGATTTCCTCTCAGATCCCTTGGTTTTATTGATAGGCACCCAATGGAAAAATTCTGAGATTACCAAGACTGTGGTCTGGAGCTTTGCTGAAGAGTTTAGCCACAATTCATCCCACTTCTTGGTAACAACAACAGATGTCTGATTCCTGCAATGTGCTTTTATTGTAAGTCATGGCTGCATTTAGCTCTGCCTTATTTGTTCCAGTTGCCATGAGACATTACAACGTGGATGATAAAATAATTTGCTATTTTTAAAATCTGCAATAAAGATGAGATTCTCCCCCCAAAACCCAAAGTGTTTTAAACAATCTAGGTAAAGTATTGTTCTGGATTACAAAGGTAAGAGCTGATGCTGATGAGGTAGCAAGTCTAATACTTGTCATTTCACTCACAGAACCCCCCTCCTGCCCCCTGGGGCCAGAGTGTTTTATGGTTTGGACCTACTTTATCTATACAATCACATTAAGGACCCTATGTTAGCTCTGTGTGCTTTGTTAGGAAACTTTAAGATAATGCCTGGTAAGGTAGTGTGATCCTAATTATGCCAAATCTTTTAGAGCAAGGCTTCTACACAATCAGGGGTGCGATTGTTTTGGACGGACCTGAATGGCTTATGGCAGTGTCTTTAGAGATCAAGAAGCTGCGTGGCTCTGGCTGAAGGAGAAAGGGCCCAAAGGGCTTATTGTATGACAAGAGACTTAACAAAAATGGAGACTACAGAGATGACAGGTACTTATTGTTATTAATTGTAGTGCCCAAGGACCAATCGAGCAGAGAGCCATTGTGGTAGGCACTGTACAAACACTGAGTAGCAGACAGCCCCTTCCCCCATGAAGTTATAATCTAAAGACAAGATGGTGTGTGGGGAGGGAAGGGGAACAGCACACAAGCAGCATGAACAGTGCGATGCCTCTGCAACTTTTCCTACCAGCTGGAGTGTCTGCCTGGCTCCTGTTAGTGGTTTTTCCCCAAGACTGCATGGGGGGAGGGGGTGCAGAGGAGAGGCACCACCCTAGGATGGGTTGGTCTACCCAGCACAGTTCTGGGTCAGGGAGAGAGGGAGTCTTGAGGCAGGGGACGGGTGGCCCCAGCTGGGCTCCATCTTAGTGCAGCAATCCCTGCTTTTGCTGCTTCTGCTCTGAGCTGTTTCTTTGGATGCTTGTGCCTCTCTGGGCTGTCTCTCACAGCTAGCAGACTGTAAGATGCTGTGAACCCTGCTGGGAATGGGCCTCAGGGTTTGGATACTTAGATTGTAAGCTCTCTGGGGCAGGAACCATCTCTTTGTTCTCATAGACTTTACAGTCAGAAGGGACCATGGTAATCATCTAGTCTGATCTCCTGCACAATGCAGGCAGGCCACAGAGCCTCACCCACCTATGCCTGAAATAGACCCATAATCTCTGGCTGAGTTACTGAAGTCCTCAAATCATGGTTTAAAGACTTCAAGTTGCAGAGAATCCACCATTTACCCATGCTGCAGAGGAAGCTGAAAACCCCCAGGGTCTCTGCCAATCTGACCCGGGGGAAAATTCCTTCCTGACCCCAAATATGGCCATCAGTTACACCCTGAGCATGGGTAACTTACCTAACTTGCCAGGCAGATAAGTGGGAAAGAATTTGCTGTAGTAACTCAGAGCCCTCCCCATCTAGTGTCCCCTCTCCAGCAGTCGGGCTTGTTTGCTACTAGCAATCACTGAGGGGCCACATGCCATCGTAGGCAGTCCCATCATACCATTCCCTCCATACATTTATCAGGCTCAGTCTTGAAGCTACTTAAGTTTTTTGGCCCCACTGCTCCCTCACTTCTCTATTTCTACAGCACATAGCACAAGGGGGTCTTGGTCTGTGGGTGGAGCTCCTAAGTGCTACCACAATATAAATAATAATGTATGCCAATTACATGCTTAAAAAGATGCACCATAATCCCTGTCACATGGTTGTTAAGGAAACTCAAGAGTTCCTGTCACATTCCAGGGTGTAATTTGTACCAGTGAGGGGCTGTGTCACCACTTGCCTTGCAATCTTGGGTGCCTCATAATGCTTTGCTATTGTAGCTTCCAGCCTGGATCGGTCTCAAACAGCTGAACAGCAGGCTGAGTGTCTGTGTATGGCTACAGCCCTGATGAAGCAGCTCTGACCCCAGCAATGCATCAGACACACTCTGGCTTGCACAGCCTTGGTTACTATTTCAGGGTGCTCCAACACACTCCCCATCCTGAATTTTCCCCGAAACATGTGTTCTGCACTTACCAGCCCTTTCCTGGACAGTTCAGATATTAAAAGTCCTTTGCCCCTGTAAAGGGTCAACATGCAAGTTTGCTCCTTTACTTGGAGTTACCCAAACCGTTCAGTTTAAGCATTACACTGGATTAGTTTTTATTTAAAAAATAAAACAAGTTTATTTAACTACAAAGAGAGAGGTTTTAAGTGAGTACAAGTATAAGGTATTAAGGTCAGAAATGGTTACAAGAGAAATAAAAATAAAATGCTTTCTAGTAACTAAACCTAACAAACTAGACTTAGTTCAAGATAAAATCCTTATCACATGTTCCCAGCATCAGGGCTGACCAAATTCTCTAGTCAGAACCGCTCCCAAAGTCTGGTTCCTTTGTCTTCTTAGGGAAAAGAGAGAGAAAGTTAGGGAGAGAAAGAAAGAGAGGACACTGGGGTCTTTTTGCCCCTCAGTTTTATAGTCCAGTCACCCTTTGAAATGCATTTCCCTGAGGGTTACCCCTAAATAAAGTTTCTTTCAGCTGTGAGGATGGAGACATGGAGTCTAGTGGTGAAAGAGATGTCATGTTGTTGTTTGCTAAAATGCAGATTGATCTGTTTCTGCTCCCCTACCTGGCCAAAAAATGGCTGCTTGACTGGTGATTGCCAATCAATTTTGATGACACCTCACTAGATGTGTCACCTTGTCCTTTGTCTTTGAGGAACAAAGTTGTCCCCTCTCCAGACCAGTCTGACAAACACATTTCAGTTTAGGTTCATAACTTTACATATAATGTTGTTACAAACATTTCACCATGATATTATTGACCACCAAGTTATTAGTTTTCAAATGATACCTCACAGGCTATACCAAGTGATACCTCACAATATATAATTCTGTACATCAAGTGATACTTCACAGTACATAATTCTGTGCAAGGATTATTACAATAGTCTGTAGGTTATGAACACAGGGGTGCATTTAGTCACAGTACCGTAGCCACTGTTAGGTATTATGGGGCTTCCCTGTCCCTGTGGTCCGTTTCAGAATGGCTACATGGGGAGAAGCAGGTTTTTTGCAGTGAGTGGGGAGATAGTACATCCCTCTGACCCACTCACCCAGGAGAATAGGAATGGGAGGTGAGGGTTCTTTGAGTAGCCTGCTATGGGAGTGGTCATGTGTCCCCAAGAACTGGGAAAATTTGTTGAGCCAAAAAATATTTCAGTGAAAAATGCAGATACAGCATGACCAAACCACTGCATGAATTTGTGTCAATTTCACCCAATTGTTTCAGTTGAAAAAAAAAAACTGGAAAAAAATTGAGAAAAAAAATCAAAGCGTTTTGCTTCAGCTTTTACAAAAAGCTATGTTTTAGTTTTCCAAATCAAAACATCTTTTCATTTAGAAATTTTCTTCATTTAAAAAAAATTTAGAAATATAAAAAACCACTCAAAATTTAAATGAAACACTTAATTTGACCTGAAACTATTTTTTCCCAATTTTTTTTAAAACCTGGGGCTTACTGGGGTCATGGGCCTGTTGCGAGAAGGGAGGTATGCTGTCTATTGGAGGATGTAGTTCTTGGCTGTGTAGGGTGAAAATTGTCTTATGACAATGGTAAACAATAATAGAAAGAATCACGTTCTTCTTACACTGAACAAGGAACAGTAGGATAAAGAAAACAGTGTTATCCCTAAAACTAATCTTTTTCTCCTTTCCTTCTTCAATTCAGCACTTAGACCTTCAACCTTCCCCAGCCTTGCTTCTCCCTATGCCTGCCTTACTGCTACGGTTTAAAGAGACAGTGCACATATCCCCACAACTCCCACTCCTTTCCATATCAGCAGTCTTTAACAAGAATTAATATTTAACAATGAGTCATAGATTCAGATGAATCACCAGCTTCACCATTCAACCAGATCTAGTCATCTGGCCTCAGGGAAGGTTTTTGTCCAGTTTATTCCGTTGATTATCAAATCACAGATGTGTAGTTTTCTGATCAATGGTGATGGGAGGCTTCTCAATAAGATTATCGCCCTGAACTAAGGCTGTGGTACAAGTACCATTGCTGCTACAGTTATACAGCAATTCAGCTGGGTTTAGAAGATGCCTCTTGTTTCTTTTGTGCTGAGCACCTTGATCAGCTTCAACCATAAAGGATCTCTGGGTGCAGTTATGACAAGTGAGACTGGCTGGTGGTGGGCATTATTTTTCCTGATTAAATATATGAGGGACTGGGTCTTGAGGTTTCAGGCTGTATTCAGACAGCATAAAAAAGTCCATCCCTACAACCTTGTAGATTTGGTGTATCTCAACCTTGTATCCTGTAAGCAGGGCTGCTTATGATAAGATGAAGATCTATCTCTGAGGTGGGCAGGGTTGTTCTGATCTTTCAACTGAGCTGGTCTTAGACTTTTGTCTGAGAAGAAAGTGTTTTTCAGCTGTTCACCTGCGTTAATATGGGTTTTTTTTCTGTTGTAGAACTGTTTTAAGAATGTGTTATGCTCTCCCTGCCAGTGCATTTCCTTGTGGCAGCTGGTGGCTGGCAATAGTATGTGCAATCTCTGGGATCTAAGAGACACAGTGTCTACGTTTTTTACAGCTTATTCTGTAATTGTAAACTTTAATATCTCCAGCAATATCTTTAGCATTCCACTAGTATTTCTGGAGGATGTTAAACAGAAGCTACTAAAGTCAGATATTTTTAAATCAGTTGGTCCAGATAACTTGCATCCAAGAGTTTTAAAAGAGCTGACTGAGGAGCTTACTGGACCATTGATGTTGATTTTCAATAAGTCTTGGAGCACTGGGGAAGTTCCAGAAGACTGGAAGAAAGCTAATGTTCTGCCAAATATTTAAAAGGGTAAACTGGATGACCCAGGTAATTATTGGCCTGTCAGCCTGACATCAATGCCTGGCAAGGTAATAAAGCAACTGATATGGCACTCAATTAATAAAGAATTAAAAGGAGGGCAATGTAATTAATGCCAATCAACATGGATTTATGGAAAATAGATCCTGTCAAACTAACTTTATATCTTTTTTTGATGAGATTACAAGTTAAGTTGATTAAGATAATAATGCTGATGTAATATACTAAGACTTCTCTACGGCATTTGACTTGGTATTGCACAACATTTTGATTTAAACACTAGACAGATATAAAATTAACATAACTGATATTAAATGGATTAAAAACTGGATAACCGTTAGGTTTTAGAATGTACTTGTAAATCAAGTGCGTGTTTAGAGTGGGGGGGTCCCACACAGATTGGTTCTTGGCCCTATGCTATATAACATTTTTATCAATGACCTAGAAGAAAACATAACATCATCACACACAAAGTTTTCAGATGACACATAAATTAGGGAAGTGGTAAATAATAAAGAGGACCGGTCACTGATTTAGAGCAATCTGGATCACTTGATAAACTGGGCACAAGCAAATATGTGCTTTAATCTAGCTAACTGTAAATGTATACATTTAGGAACAAAGAATGTAGGCCATACATACATACAGGTGGGCTTTGTCCTGGGATGCAATGACTCAGAAAAAGATTTGGGGGTTGTGGTGGATAATCAGCTGAAAAATGAGCTCCCCGTGTGATGCTGGGTCCAGAAGAGCTAATGCGATCCTTGAGTATATAAAGAGGGAAATATCAAGTGGGAATAGGGAGGTTATATTACATCTGTATTTGGCATTGGTGAGACTGCTGTTGGAATACTGTGTCCAGTTCTGGTGTCCACAATTCAAGAAGGTTGTTGATAAATTGGAGAGGATTCAGAGAAGAGCTGTGAGAATGATTAATAGTGATACACTCAGAGAGCTCAATATATTTAGCTTAACAAAGAGAAGGTCAAGGGGTCTAAAGTATCTACATGGGGAACAAATATTTAATAATGGGCTCTTCAATCTAGCAGAGAAAGATATAACAATCCAATGGTTGGAAGTTGAAGCAAACAAATTCAGACTGGAAATAAGGCATTGATTTTTAACAGTGAGGGTAATTAACCATTGGAACAATTTACCAAGGGTCATGGTGAATTCTCCATCACTGACCATTTTTAAATCAAGGTTGAATGTTTTTTCTAAAAGATCTGCTTTAGGAATTATTATGGAGAAGCTCTCTGGCCTGTGTTATACAGGAGGTTAGACTAGATTATCACAATGATCCCTTCTGGCCTTGGAATCTATGAAACTATAAATTTCCTTTGGAAGATTTCTGGAGTGCTTGTGATATTGAGTGGGAGGGGGAAAAAGAACTCTTTTCTGTCTGGTGTTATAAAATTGTCAGCTTGTTACTTTGAGGGTGAAGCAGAATTCACCAGTATCCATTATCTACTTCTAGTGAAAATAATACGGTTGCACCAAAGGTTATATTACTCATGGGGGTGGGGGAAGGGGAGTTTACATAACTCCATACTGACAGGTTTCAGAGTAGCAGCCATGTTAATCTGTATCCGCAAAAAGAACAGGAGTACTTGTGGCACCTTAGAGACTAACGCATTTATTAGAGCATAAGCTTTCATGGGCTACAGCCCACTTCATTGGATGCATAGAATGGAACATATAGTAAGAAGATAGATATATATATGCATACAGAGAAGTTGGAAGTTTCCATACAAACTCCATACTGCTTCACTGAGGTTCTTAAAATCTACACCTCATCTTTCCTGGGTTTTTCCTTGTTACACCTGTCTCATTTCTGCCTAGGGAACTCAGAGCTCCTAAGGATGCATTTTTACAGTGCTTTCTTTTTCTCAATGTGATTCCTTTTCTTCCCTTTCTTGCACCATGCTTCCCCTACTTTCTTGCTGGGTGTCTGGCATTGTCAATGGCTCAGGCAACTGTGCCACTTGCACTGCCTGTTCCAGGATGAGCAAAAATATTAACCATACTGTTTCTGAAATCACAGTGCTTTTTCATACAGTACTAGTATGTCTTCTGCACCTTTTCTGACCCTGGGAAACCTTTGTGTATTACGTTCCTTTTTGGAATGATATGCTCCTCAGACGTCATCTTAAGACTGATGTTACAATTATTCTCATCTTTTTCCTCACTGTGGACAAACTATTTCTGAATGTTTTCAGCTTGATTTCCCTTTGCATGGATTAATATTAATACATGTAGGCTGGCCTGTTCTTCATTGTTTTCTGTATTCAGTTGCTTTGTGTTCTGGAATCTGGTGATGCTCTCCTTGCACCGAGGCCATTTTATGAGCTTGTCAAACTTCAGCGTTGAATTTTGGCATTTGTATTTATGCTGGTACTGGTTGAAAAATCTTGCATGAAGATTGGCTGCCATCTGCCTCACTGTTGTATGCAGTGTAATTGTAGCCGTGTCGATCCCAGGATATTAGGGAGACAAGGTGGGTGAGGTAATATCTCTCTAATCTGCCTCCTTGACCGTTGAGGAAGATTCCCTCATTCATCCATAGTGGTGGCAGCCACGTTGCAGAATAATAATTTTCCTTAATTGTTGAAGCTGAGCACCTTATTGTAGAATCTTTATTCTGCTATTGCAATGCTACCTCTACAAGCAGTGACAATCGTTTTCCAGTAGTCATTTGTGTCAGCATTTGAGGGGATGGCATAAGTAAGCAGCCCCA
Source organism: Eretmochelys imbricata (assembly GCF_965152235.1). Lineage (NCBI taxonomy): Eukaryota > Metazoa > Chordata > Testudines > Cheloniidae > Eretmochelys > Eretmochelys imbricata. Next base: position 44,427,210 of record NC_135576.1, on the reverse strand, counting down.
ACATTCTTTCCCGGGCAAAAACTATACGGGAGTTCGCCCTTGTTGCTTCTGATAATTTTAAAGATGGTAAAAAGAAAGGAATGTGTGCTTTGAGTTCCAGAGTGGCACTGATTTATATGCTTGAAATTATTGGTTTAAACAGGTATTTGACGGATAATATTTGGAAAGGGCATCCCTCTATTCATAGGTGATGGAGCTAGGAATGCTGGGGGTGCTGCCGCATCCCCTGGCTTGAAGTGGTTTCCATCATATACAGGATTTACAGTTTGGTTCAATGGCTCTCAGCACCCCCACTATACAAATTGTTCCAGCACCCCTGCACATGTATTTAACCTACTCTCAGTCAATCCTTCCAAAGGAATTGGTGATCAAAACATACTGCAGGTGAGATTGGCTCACATTCTCTCTCGATATAATAAGTTGTCAATTATTTTTTGAGATCCACAATTGAAAAGTTGAAGCGTAGGGGAGGGAGACAGCTCCTAACATAACTGTCTGAATGGGCTGCTTCTGTGAAAGGCATCAGCTGTAAATTTAGCAATTGTTTACAGATTCTTGGCAGGCATCAGGATACATATCTGCTTGGAGTAAGTGCCTTGCGGGGATGACATATAGTGGGTTCTCTTACTAACTAAAGGGCAGATGGTAACCTCAGCTGCGTGATACATGCCAACACCTATCTCAGAAAGTAAAAAATCTCCTACTCTGTTTCTATGTATTTAGTCTGGATTTGCTTGTGCCAGAGAATGAGTAGCAGACATTTTATATTCTACAAGAAACTGTAAATCATTTTTAGTACTTGTGGCAGGATGGTAGCACTGGAAAACTGACATTTCTGCTAGGCCAAAAAGTAAGTACAAAATGGGCAACGGTAGTAAAAGCTTCCTCACACTGCTGCCCCAATCTGCCTCCACTCTGACTTCCTGGGACCCCTCCTCCCCCATAGAAAGGTAGACCAGTCTCTAAACGGATTCAGTACTTGGTTTCTCTGCTGGGGTTTCCAACAAAGGTGTGAATCAGTGTCAGCTGTCATGGTGTTTTTTTATGATTTGATCTGTGTGCTAGCAACTAGAATAAGATGAGAAAAATTTGATTCATATAGACCACCGAATAATCCCTGGAGTAATAGACATACTAGTGTCCAGCCAAAGTGAACTGGCTCAACATGGAGAATGCAGTGATTTTTGGCAAGTAGACATGACTGGAACAGGTATTGTACAGAATTGTAATACACTTAACCCGTCTTGAAATTAAGCTTTCCCCTCTTCATTCTCCAGGAATTTGCAGATATTCTTTATGCTGGATACTTGCCTTTGGTTTTTTGTTTTGATTTTTGTTTCTGAATTGACACTGGGCCTGCCTTTATCCAGAAACTGCTGCTGCTTCTGTTGGTATATGTGGAAAATGTGTCTTTCGTGAACAGGGAGCCCAAGGGATCTACCCGCTACTTAACAGTGTCAATGAAATGCTTAAAAGACGTGTTCCAAAAATGTTACAAAACAGAAATATCTGTTTTCCTTTATTACAAATTGAATTTATGGAAGACGTATACTGGACAATGAGAATAGTATAAATAAACTAATTACAGCCAAAACTCTTTAATGGGGTGGTTATTTTATGATTTTTATAAACAACAACAACAAAACTTTATTAGCTGGAAAAACAAAATGAGAATCATCTGCAGGCTTCCACAGTAATTCATTTAATTTCCTGTTTTCTGTGTTGTTTGACTTCTGTAGTATGATTATTAAAAGCGGAGGGAGAAACATCAAGTGCTTTTCTTTGAAGATGGTACAAGAAACTCAGGAAACGTAAATTTCAAAGATTTACAAGTTTATAGGAGGAATGTATTTTACAAACTCTGTGTACATTCCAAATAATGAACTGACTTTCAGGATGCTGTGGAGACCAGCAGCATCCATCTGTTTTAGAAAAGAAAGCATAATGTTCTTTCCATATGTTAAAGGCCAGAACAAAAGATATGTAATATGGTTGTGTAACAGTGTCAGAAAATGCTTCTGCCATCCCTAATATACCAAAAATATAGTATCCCCGTCCCTCACTTTATGCCACTGTAGGTATCAGATCACTGCAGCCTAGTTCTTCCCAGTGATAATACTGCATCCCTTTTAAAAAAAAAGTCTGAGGTCTAGAACTATTTCCATTCTTGGAAAAACAAGCTGGCAGGAAGCAGTGGGATCATTCTGTAAAGTATCCAGCCTTGCTCCCTCTAGAATAGGTAAGGAGTTTAACCTGGAACTCTCATCTCTGCTGTCTGTCTGGAGACTCTGTGCCTCCATACTGTTTCTTGGGCCTCAGTGGCTTCTCCCTTGTTAATGTGGCACTGATGTAGTTGCACTACCAAGCCTTCTCCTCTTGATGGCAGCTGCCTCCAGATTCCCTCCAAAGGAAGGGTCAACAGCATGAAGTGACTCCTGTATAAATGCCAATACAGATCGATGCTGTGTTTATAAAAGCAGATTCCCCACTAACGTTGGGAAGTGTGGAGTGAGATGATGGCGTACCTAATACACCTGGCATCATACACTCTCCTCTCCCAGTTCTAGTCTTCCTTAACACATACAAATTTCTGACCCTATGGAGGCACTCCACAGAATCCAAAGACATGAGTATGGTGTTATGGAGATAACACATGATTCTCCTCCTTATGGACAGCAGGCGAGCCACATCCAAAGGTCTCCCTGTGGATGTACCTCCCTGGGGGACTTCTAGATAGGAAATAAGGCACGCTTATGGTACGAATGTCACAGAAATTCCTTAGCTCTGCTGAACAATGTTAAAAATGTGCACCTTATTTCTAGCCTAAATTCGTCTAGCTTCAACTTCCAGCCATTGGATCTTGTCTTGTCATATCTTTGTCTATTAGACTGAAGAGACCACTATGATCAAATTTCTATTTTCCATGTAGGTTCTTATAAACTGTAATCAAGTCACCCATTAACCTTCTTTTTGTTAAGCTAAAGCGATTAAGCTCCTTTAGTCTTTCAATATAAGGCATATTTTCCAATCCTTTAATCATTCTCAGGCCTCGTCTCTGAACCCTCTCCAATTTATCACCATCCTTATTGAATTGTAGACACCAGACCTGGGCACAGTATTCTAATAGTGGTCACAACATTGCCAAATACAGAGGTAATATAACCTCCCTACTTCTACTTGATATTCCCCTTTTTACACACCCAAGGCATTGGTTCTTTTGGCCACAGCATCACTCTGGAAGAACCTGAGGGGGGGACCTGATAACAATTATATAATATGTTAAGCGCTGTAATAAGGAGGACAGTGGTCAATTGTTCTCCAGGATCACCGAAGATAGGACAAGCCGTAATGGGCTTAATCTGCAGCAGGGGAGATTTAGAGTAGATTTTAGGAAAAGCTTTCTACCTATAATCCTAGTTAAGCTCTGGAATAGGCTTCCAAAGGAGGTTGTGAAATCCCCATCACTGGAAGTTTAAAAGACTATGTTAGACAAATTCCTATCAGGGATGGTCTACTAGGCTTATGGTCCTGCCTTGACACAGGAAACTGGACTAGATAACTTCTTAAGGTCCCTTCCAGCCCTACATTTCTCTGATTCTATGTTCTCTCCAATATGTTCTGGGGACTCAGTGTTTATTAAGTGCTCATCAGCAGTGAACCAAATATCATAGCTGGTTTATTTCTTTCAGAAAGCTGATAGCCCTTTTTGTGTCTCAAATGGTCTGACTAGTATATTGCACACTATCAAAGCTGAAATAACATATTTTTGCTTGTTTTTAATCAACAAATGTTGGAGATACTATTCATAATGTATGCAAAATTCTGAAATAATGTTATATTATAGCATTGGGTTTTTAGTAAAAGGGTTAAAACTATGTTGGTGTTTATTATAAAACCTGGTTTTCAGAATTTTTTTTATAACCTAGCCATTTTAATTTAGCTTGTGGGAGACGGGATGTCAAATTTTGGCAGTAAATTGTCAGCTTTAAAGTTAATTTCTATCTTAAATAATAGCTTATATTGACTAACCAGACATTTACATTATATAGACTTTCAGACCATTTATTTATTTATCTTTTGTAATATGGACCTCGTTTTTAAAAGTTCTTAGGGGAATGTTTGCAATATATCACACAGGGATTTTACCTTTAAGATTATCAAGGGCTATATAGCTAAATTCTTTACAAGGCTTTGAAAATGCCCTCCTTATTCTTTATTGTGAGCTATTAAAGAAGCAACTAAAGCAGCTGAGAAATTTGACTTTAGAAAGCTTCCCAGCAGGCACTATTCATAACATTTTTATTGTTGTCACTAACAACCTCGGTTATGTAGTGTGATAAAATGGTAACGGTTTGAATGGAAGTACCACAGACTATTCTTAATAGCAAAATCCACAGGTACATTTCCAATGAGATTAAAGGGAACTATTAATTTCTCAGTGGGAAGATGGGAACTGTTCTTAAAGCACTTTTGTGTTTAAATATTGAACCATATACGATACTCTTGTTGCTATTCTCTGTTATTTGTACTGTTGTAGCACCTAAAGGCTGTGCCTGGGGATCAAGACCCCATTTGGGTAGGGCCTGAGAAAAGCAAAGGGTGATATTAAAGACCATATTTGGTTGAGGTTTGTGATTTCTTTGAGTCCATTTTTCTTGTATTTTGTACAGAAATGATGAAATATCTGCTTAAGAGTGTGATATACAAATACCAACATATATAGACATAGACAAACGGATAAGAAAGGCAAAAAGATGAATTATATAGAAATGTGTCTCCTCCATTCCCAATGGACATACGTTTGATCAGTAATAACACGGTGTTAAGTGCCCTGGATTTTAAACGATATATCAGGATACAGCTACAGTGTGTTGAGAGATGTGGGTGGAGAATGAGGACAAGCTCGTCTAAAACAAGCAAATGGAACAAATTTCTCAATGAAAACCTCAGATAGCCTGAAGTCTTTGGCATCATTACATGGACAACCTTTGCTGCTTTAGAACAAGTTGTACTTCTACTGTTTTTCCAGGGTATCATATAAACATACACTGAACAGGTTACGAGCAGACAGATTTGCTGAGGCCAATACATAGAAAATCCCACTCCCCGTACTATTCAGATTCCTGTTAATTGCTATTACTGGAAAAGCCTTCCTCTCCCATACTAGCTAGGTCACGGGAGTGTGGTTAGAGTGAGGTGGGGGAAATTGTAAATGAAATAGAGTGTTCTTTTGAGGGATGGGGTTGCATGTCGCCAACTCCAGGAGGGATATGCACTGTCATGTAGGGACTCTGGCTGCCTTCCGATTTTTGGTGGAGAATATACAATGTGCATTAAGGGTATGTCTGCATTGCAATCAGAGTTGTGATTGCAGCACATGTAGACGGAGCCAAGGGATCCTGTCTCACTGAAGTCAGTGGGAATTTTGCCTTTGATGTCAGTGGGTGTTAGATCAGACACTAACACTGTAAATTCTTGTATGTCCTTCCTAACACACCGCTAGAGCAATGCTGCACTGCATAGTCTTGGTCTCAGTTAGGTGGACAGGGATCTGGGATCAGAGGAGTCAGTAGCTGGGGCAAGGCAAAACAACCAGGTTGGGGACAAGACAGTGACAGGGGATCTAAGGGTATGTCTACACTGGCAGAGTTACAGCCCCGCTCAGAAAGCGCTAAAGGGAAACCGCTGTTGTGTGTTCATACCGTCAGCTGCCTGCACAATAGCATGTTCACACTGGCAGCAGTATATGGAGCGGTGCACTCTGGGCTGCTTCCCACAGAGCATCTCTTTCTCGTCTGCTGCTGAGAGTTATGGGAAGGTGGAGGGGGTCACGAGGTGTCCTGGGTCTGTCCCAGTGCCCCGTGATGCATTGCTTGGCATCCCAGCAATCCTTATGCTTCTGTCCACATTTGGAGCCATCTTTCAATGGTTTGTGTACTGCATGCTCTGCCTCTTCGGTCTGCAGGAGTGGATCCCGCACTGTTGACCAATACGCTGCTCACTCTGACCAACACGTCACGAGTGGCAGTGGAGTTATTCCTTAAACTACAGAGGCAAGAGGAATGTGAAATTGATCTTGCCACTCATACTAGCTACGACACTAGATTGCTTGTGTTATTCATGGAACTGCTGACCACAGCGGAACACCGCTTTTGGGCTCAGAAACAAGCACTGAGCGGTGGGATCACATCGTGATGCACATCTGGGATGACGAGCCGTGGCTGCAGCACTTTCAGATGAGGAAAGCCACATTCATGGGCCTGTGATGAGCTCGCCCCAGCCCTGTGGCACAAGGACACAAGAATGAGAGCTGTCCTGCCATTGGAGAAGCGCGTGGCGATTGCACTGTGGAAGCTGGCTACTCTAGACTGCTACCGATCGGTTGCTAACTGGTTTGGAGTGGGAAAGTAGATCATTGGACTCGTGTTGACGGAAGTGTGCAGGACCATTAATCGCATCCTACTCCGAAAGACTGTGATTCTGGGCAATGTGCGTGACATTGTGGATGGCTTTGCACAAATGGGCTTCTTTAACTGCAGAGGGGCGATAGATGGCACGTATATTCCAATTCTGGCACCAGACCACCTAGCCACCGAGTTCATTAATCTGAAGGGGTATTTCTCAATGGTTCTCCAAGCACTTTTGGATCACCGTGGGCGTTTCACAGACATTAACGCCAGGTAGTCTGGAAAATTGCATGATGCACGCATCTTTTGGAAAACTGGCCTGTTCAGAAAGCTGCAAGCAGGCACTTTCTTCCTGGATCAGAAGATCACTGTAGGGGAAGTTGAAATGCCCATTGTGATCCTGGGAGACCCTGCCTACCCCTTAATGCCATGGCTTATGAAGCCATACACGGGGCACCTTGACATCAGCAAGGAGCGGTTCAACAACAGGCTGAGCAAGTGCAGAATGACTGTTGAGTGTGCTTTTGGCTGTTTGGCCTGCCAGCGCTGCCTATATGGGAGGCTGGACCTGGCCGATGACAATATTCCTATGCTTATAGCCACATGCTGTAAGTTCCATAATATTTTGAAGGGAAGGGTGAAAGCTTCACTCAGGGCTGGGCCTCTGAGGCTCAGCATCTGGAGGCTGAATTTGAACGAGCCAGAGACCAGGGCTATTAGAGGGTCCATAAGGATCAGGGATGCCTTGAGGCAGCAGTTTGAAGCTGAAAGCCACTAATATTTGTTGCTATGCTCGGGAGTGCAGTGCTTGTAATGCTAGGAGGTGATTGTGATTGGTGCAGACGATGCACTATGAAGGTTTAAGAAAATTGCCTGTTGCTTTGCAGGGTTCTGTTTGCTTTCAATTAATGGAATGCAGATTGCTTTCAAACCAAAACAATTCTTTTATTAAAAAACAGCAACCGGAGGAGAGAGACAAACAAAAAAATACCTCAGCACTGAGGGGGATGAGGGAAGGGAGGATCCCGGGAGGAGGTGGGGTCCCAGGACGGTTAAAGATTTATGTATGTCCCGGTATCATATCCAATCTTCTCCTTTGGAGTACAGTGCAGCGGGTACTGTACTTCAGCAGGGCTCAACTGTAGAGGGATGGGTGTTGAGTGCAGTGGGTACTGGGAGTGCGCAGGGCTGGACTGGGACGGGGGAGGAGTAGAATGCAGCAGGTACATACTGGAGCCAGAAGGTTGATACGAGTGTGTTGGCGGTGTCTGGGGGATGCATGGGAAATAGTTTTGCGACAGTGGCTGCAGGGGAGGGCTGGTGCAGAGCTGCTCGGTTTCCAGTGCTAGTAGTGCCTGGAGCATGTCCGCTTGGCGCTCCATAACGTTTAAGAGCTGCTCCATGGCTTCGTTCTGGTGCGCCACGTTCTCGTTTTGGTCCCCCTTCTCGCTGTCCCGTCACTCCTTCAATTCTTGGTTTTCGGTTGCAGAATGCACCATGACATCACACAGAAAGTCCTCTTTAGTTCTTCATGATCACTTTCTAATTCTGCGCAGCCGTTCAGCCAAAGATAACGAAGAGGGGGGCTGGGGTCCCGAGGTCATACCTGTGAATCTAAAATACAACATTTTACAGAAGCAGTATTGTTTGTAATACAGAGACCACTGATTCAGTGATTTAGAACACAGCCACTATTCACATACCTATCACTTACTGGCTGACCCCAGGCAAGCACGCATGAGCCACAAGACCCCCAAAATGGTGAATAATCGCAAGGGCAGGGGAAATCAGTGTTCCAGGACTGTACTGTACACTAGGCACATGGCTCTTGGGGAGAGCCAGCACTGTAGCAGGGCCCTTATAATCATTCTTGTCCCCATATTTTCCACAGGCTGTGTTCATTACGGAAGATATCTCACTGCTGAGGGTGAGCTGAGGATCTACTCCAAGACTGAGGCTTCTGCTCTGGCCCTTATGCGGCTTGCCTGTGTGCAGTAATGGTTCCCCCCATCCCATGACAGCAGAGTGGCAAGGGAAAGTTACTCTTAATGGGGCAAGAAACAAAGCAGCTCTTCCAAAGAACCTGTAGCAGCGGACTGCCAGTCATGCATCGTGAAATCTGTCCGTAGGTATCATAATTCCTACGGCTGGAGCGCAGCTGGGACTGCACTGCCTCCTCTCCCCAAATGCTGATGAGGTCCAGCAGCTCGGCATTGCTCCAAGCAGGGGATCGCCTGGTGCGTGGAGCAGGCATGGCCACCTGGAAAGATGCGCTGAGACCACTGCATGTGTCACTGAGCAAACAGGAAGGGGTCTTTCAAAATTCCCAAGGAATTTAAGGGTGGGGCTAACAGTTGGTCACTTGAGGGAGGGGCAGTAGAGTTCAAACCGATGACCAGAGAGGCGAGAAGAGGCATTGTGGGACACCTCCCGGAGGCCAATAGCAGCACTGTAATCAGCCAGGGTGTCTACACTGGCACCGCAGAGCTGTAGCCGCAGCGCAGAAAGCTCTACACCTCTTGTCAGGGTGGGTTTTTTACAGCGCTGCAACTGTGCAGTTTTTGCTCACAAAGTGGCTTGGCAGCATGTGCCCCTCAGGAGTTATACTGCAGAAAGCTGCTTTCTTGTGCAGAAACTTGCCAGTGTAGACAAGGCCTAAGAATATTCATATTAGCAAAACTAAGGGCTAACTTCTGCACTGACTTAATGAGATGGCACTTAACTCAGTAAGGAATCTGGCCCTGTATGTCGCATTTTTCAACCAGAAAAAATGTTAAGTGGGTATGGACTTAAGGCCCAGGGATCTGGACATGTGTGGGGAAAAACAGTAACCAAAAAAAAAAGTTTTTTTACCATGGTAAAAACAACAAAAATCCAACTTTGGACAAATTGTGCCTCCCTCCATTCTCCCCCACGAATACAAATCAGATTTAAAAGCAGACAAATATTTGCCAGTTAGGGGCTGTACAGACACATGGTGGCTATCAGAGGCCTCCACGTCATTTAATCCACCACACAGCTGGATTAATACTAAGTAAAACACACACATTTCTTCCCTGGCTACTGGTCCGTTGAATCAGTGGGGAGTTTGGGAGGGGTGAGGAAGGTTCTCATTAAAATGCCCATCACTTTGTGACCTGGATCTGCCTAACAAAAGGAAAGAGAATTCTGAGCCCCACGTTTTTGCTGGGCGAAATGCTTGGAAGGGTGCACAATCCTGGGCCAAGGCCTTCTACAGCTCTTGCCAGATGTAATGTTAGAAGGTACCTACATTTTAGCAAAGGACTAAGTCAAAAAACTCTGCAGATCCCATTGGCCAGGAACCACAGCCAATGGGAACTGTGGGGGCAGTGCCTGTGGGTAGGGGCAGTGTGCAGGGCCATCTGGCTGTCCCTGATCCAAGGAGCTGGAGGGACAGGCCGGTCACTTTCGGGAGCCGCACAAAGTAAGGATTGCCCAGCCAGAGCTCGCACCCCTCAGCCCCTCCCGCATCCCAATCCCCTACCCCAGCCCTGAGCTACCTCCTGCACACAAATTCCCTCCCAGAGCCTGCAACCCCAACCCCCACACACACCCCAACTCCCTGCCCCAACCCTGAACCCCCTCCTGTACTCCAAACCCCTTGGCCCCCGCTCTGAGCCCCCCTCCTGCATTGCAAGCCTCTCATCCCCAGCCCCACACCAGAGCCCTCACCCACAGCCGAAGCCCCCCCAACACCACTCCGAACCCTTTGGCCCCAGCCCGGAGCCACCTCCTGCACCCCAAGCCCCTCAGCCCCAACCCAGACCCCCTCCCAAACCCCTACCCCCTGCTGCAGCCCAGAGCCCACTCCTACACCCTGAACCCCTAATTTCTGGCCCCACCCTGGAACCCACGCTCCGCAGCCAGAGACCTCACCCCCTCCCGCACTCCAGCCCCTGTCCCAGCCCGGTGAAAGTGAGTAAGGGTAGGGGAGAGCGAGTGACAAAGGGAGGGTGGTGGAGTGAGTTGGGGTGGGGGCCTCAGAGAAGGGTGTAGCAGGGGCGTGGTCTCAGGGAAGGTGCAGGGCTGGGCAAGGCACGGGTGTTCGATTTTGTGCGATTAGAAAGCTGGCAACCCTCCCTAAAGGATCTGCTGCTTCAGGGTCCATCTTTTGTGTGGACGCTCATGCTTTGTCAACAGAGGCTACTCCAGTCTTTAGACTTCACAGAGCAGCTCCATTGCCAATCCCTGGCCTGGGCAAAGAATACTTCCTTATCCTTATCCCAGTGGGGATCCCCAGTACCCAGCTGGGTTATTTACCTTGGGGAAAGTTTGTATCTAGCTAGGTGCAGACAGCTACCCCAGTTTGCATTTGTATGTTTGTTCTTAGGTTGTTCCTGTACCTTTGAGTCCAGAAACTACAATTCCCACTGGGGGAGGGGAGTAAAGAGAGGAGAAAGAGAAGGAAAGGAAGAATGTGGTATGAGGTCTATGAAAGAGTGAGGGGAATGAACTTTATCTTTGTTGTTATCAAGATTCCAGAGTTTCTCAAAGGGGTTTGGGTATTTGGAGAGATAAGAGGGTTTAATGCAGAGGCATTTACATAATATAATCTCATGCCAATGTTTTGGTTGCTTTTTCCTGTGTGTTCACTTTTAAACATTTATAAAGACACTGACTTCTACATATTCCAGCCCAAGGCTGTGACACATCATCAGACTGTTTCTGATTAGGAAGAAGAGAGGGGTGTTTTTAATCAGAAAATTCTGACTATCTGTACAAAATGAACCCTGTTCAGAAGGCACTTCTGGGGTTTTTTTTCCGAGATGCCGGCAGAAGTGCTGTAATGACAGCAGCATTTTGTCCCTAGAAATGTTCAGCACCCTAGAACCAGAAGGCTGCTCAGTGGCCAGAACTGCAGGGAAATGTTATAAGTCAGTGGTTCTCAAAGCCGGTCTGCCGCTTGTTCAGGGAAAGTCCCTGGTGGGCCAGACCGGTTTGTTTACCTGCCACGTTCACAGGTTCGGCTGATCGCGGCTCCCACTGGCCGCGGTTTGCCGCTCCAGGCCAATGGGGGCTGTGGGAAGGGCGGCCAGCACGTCCCTTGGCCCGCGCCACTTCCCGCAACCCCCATTGGCCTGGAGCGGCGAACCGCAGCCAGTGGGAGCTGCGATCAGCTGAACCTGCAGACACGGCAGGTAAACAAACCGGTCCGGCCCGTCACGGGCTTTCCCTGAACAAGCGGCGGATTGGCTTTGAGAACCACTGTTCTAAGTGACATAACGTGACATCATTCAGTCACGTGAAACCAGTTGAACTATAAATCTGAGCTTCGGCAAGCATGGGAACTATGAGGAATAATCCTTCGTGAAGCATACAAGCCCACTGACTGTATTTTCCACTGAATGCATCCGATGAAGTGAGCTGTAGCTCACGAAAGCTTATGCTCAAATAAATTTGTTAGTCTTTAAGGTGCCACAAGTACTCCTTTTCATTCTCCTTTTAGGTTTTCAATAAAAGGGATCGCTTGAAGAAATTGCACTGTTGAACAGCCAGGCCCCAGGAAGTTCAAAATGCTCACTGTCTGGGGGCCACCTGAGACGCTGACCTCGTAAAGTGACCTACAGAGATTTTCTAATTTCTTTTTTTTAACTGGATTAATGCAGCAGTAGCTGAATCACAGTTGCAATTTAAATAATAGATAGGTCTTACCATAGCGCTGAGAAATCTCTGATTTCCTGTGCATTCCAGTGGGGAGGTAGAATTTCTGTGGCCCCAGCCCTACATCAGACTCTCAAAAGAAACCTAGGATTGAGACTCAGGATAGGGAACAAGAAAGAGGAAAAGTTCTCCCTAACAAGAAAACGTTATAAAGTTCTCTTAAGTGCCCACTTTGTGTTACCAGGAATCATGGAGGAGAGAATGGACTGAGGTAAATTTTGAGGCTCGTGAGAATTTATCCTTGTGCTACATAGGAAATGACCTTTTTCCTCCATTGTGTTTAGAGTAATAGTTATTAGATGTAGAAAGGCAAATTGAGAAGACAATAGATCAGAGGCAAAAGTAAAACCTGCTATTTGTATTTCCTTAGAGGAATACTGTGGAGCTGAATAAAAACATGTAAGAAATTTATTCACTGCCTTCTAGAGCGTTTGCTATGCTAGTTTTGAAATAATGTATATTAGTTACCATTTCAACTACTGATGGGGGAGGGAGTCTAGCGTGGGGATGAATGGATACTGCTAACTGGAGACTGCATTTGGAGATGAAAACAGCAGCATCTCAGCACATATCAGAAATTATTTCAATTCTATGTATAATAGTGTCCTATATTAACAGATTGGATATTAAAGGGCTGGTCCTGCAGCCTGTACATAGAGCTGGACCCCTGCCAATAGTAAGTCACACTGATTACATGGATATGTTGTGTATATAAAAACTACAGGACTGGACTTGAATTGAGTGGCCAACTAACTGCACTCTTTGATTCAAACTTCACACTTCATAGGAAACAGCAGACTCATTATTATCCCAGAGAAATTGGCTAAGATAGGTATATTTTTAAGTACTGAACCAAGTCCCTTTAAGTAATCCATTAAATAATATTTGAACAACTTTGAACACTTTTCAGATAATGACATTGTAAAAGTCCAAAGCTGCTCCAGTGGAAGGAATTGCAAAGAGGCCTTCCTTTAGAGTGTTGTTTAACTAGTAGAGTAGGGTTACCTGAGGATTTACAGTCAGTTGTCCGCTTGTCTTGTTCTGCTGTCTAGGCCACATACAGGCTTCCTAAGGCTGTGCGACTCCCTTACTTAATAATTCCATATTAGTTCTGTTTGAACTGCTTTTTGTAGACAGCCGTTAGAGTTTCAAACCACTTGTGTTTCAGATAAACTATGAAAAAGTGTATCTGAGATTATAAAGTTCTACTCATGTCAATATCATCATTACTTTGTGTTGTGATCCCCTTAGCTCTGACAAATTAAGCAGGGTGAGGTCAGGAGACTATGTGGATGGGAGGCTGCTGAGAAATACACACATGCTGCAAGCAATGGTGTTGTTGACTGAGTAGGTGGAACTGAGGGGGCTCAGAACAAGCATGACAGCATGGTGCTAGGAGGAGAACATGATGCTGCTGGAGACGCCATCTTTCAAACAAGACATAAAACTCAGGTCCTGAATGCCTGCAGTAATTCTCTCTCTCTAAATATTTATATAGCTGACATCATTGTAGTATTTAAGCATCTATCACTGATGTCTTTTTGTGAGAGAGTTAAGTTTGATTGGATGGCTAGATTCCAACGTAGGTAGTTACAGCCAACCTATTTAAATGCTTCGTGCAGTTTCAATTGGCTGTGGGATTGTTCTTCATTTTCTGTCATAAACTATGTAGATTGTTACTCTGCACTGTTGAACAGTTCCTGCATTTCACCCCAATGAGGGATGAAGTGATACTTTGTAGAGTACATTTGACTCCAATGCCCTAAATAAATGAAAGGTATTATCTTTGCTACAGGTAAAGAGGGGGGTGGAAATTGAAATGCTGACCTGATCCATCTTGAAGAAGCACTCCAATTAAAACAGGTGAAAAGCTAGAAAATGTCTGATTTGTGCTCATTGTCATACACTGGAAAACGTGCTCCTGCTGTAAAGCCATGGCAATACTCATGTTATTGCTATTGATTTCTTTCATTTTTCAAAAATGAAATGAGTTTTCTGATATGTCCTATGCTAACCTGCCAGACAGTCATGATAATCTAGATAACAAAAGATGTGAGATGGCCTTATTTCACTGAAAATAATCTATTCCTGGAACATGTAAATAGCATCAATCTATTGAAGGCTAGTGTTCTCAACCACAGCTACTGTGGTTCTCTGCTTTTCCACTACTCCAATAATTGGCCAAACCACATCCCAGGGACTTAGGTTTCCTGCAAATCCTAAAGAGGTTGGATTCCATCTGAACTCCCTTATTTTCCAAACGCAACTTTTTCCTTCTCCTACATTCCAGCTGTTGGTACTCATTTGCCACCCTCTGGTCAAAACACAGATTGTCTCTTTCCTCCCACTTTTCACAACACTCAATGACATCAGCTTGGCTATGTGTACTTTGTGATCTAGATTCTTGAGACCTGGCATTTCTTGCCTAGTTTATTCTATACCTAAAATAAGTGGTTATGTGGAATAACACACCAGAGGTACATTTCTGAGATGACTTAAAGTAGTTTCAAAATGAGCTGTGCGTGTTCTGATAGTGTGTTGCTTTCACTTAGGGCATCTTTAGAAATCCAGAGGGGAGCTTCAGTCCTGTTGTATATAATTTCAGAATCCAGTGCTGTCATTTAGAAGATAATGTCCATCTTGCTGTATTATCTGTGCACCATATTTCACTGATTTTCACCAAATATTGAAAACTGTGGAAGTATTCACACAAGGCTTTCCTGGCAATTCAGATCTTTGCCTCCTTTGTCCAATTGCTCCTGCACACCCCTGTCTGACGACTGACACCGGGACTGTTTCTTTTGAGGGGTTTTTTAGCCTTGAATTTGAGCAGAGGTTGAATAGGACATTGCTGATGCCAGAAATCTTGCAGGAAAATGAGTGAAGCACATAAACAAAGTGAGACAAATTGCACCATCCCACAGGAATGGTTCATGCCCCACCATGACCCTCTTCAGCCTTCTCCCCACATCACTCCATCTGGGAACAGGGTTTGACACCCCTGTGGAATAGGCTGCAGGCCCTGCCCTCAAACTTGTGGGCATCCAGGAGGGACAGCTGGGAAGAGGCCTTCTTGTGTCTCTACACTGTCTAGCCACTGGTGTTCACACCCGTCTTGCCCCTAGCAATGTGGTTTCCTGCAAGTAGCACTACCTGGGATGGCCCACCTTGCTGCAGCTGCCACCTGGAGCTCCTTCCCACCCTTGTCCCCATAAAGCTCTGCAGAAAAGTTTATCCAGCCTGAGGTTGTAGTATCTTTTCCAGGAACCGCTATGAGAGGTAAAGCCCCGCAGGTATCTAGAAGCCAGGCCTACAGAGCAGCCAGGCAGCTGACAGCTCCATGCTGCCACCCAGAAGCAGCTGTAACCAGCTTGTGCTCCATTGCCCATCACCTGCTGTGGCTACAGACCATGGAAAGTCCCATTTCAAGGGTCTGATAGGCAGAAGCCTCATGGCTCCTGATTGGCTCCCCACCATATATAAACCCAACGGACATTCCAGGAAGTGTCTAGGCAACAGGGTGGATCTCCTTTCATTGCCATGATAATTTCTGCTCCTGAACTTCTGGCTTTGACCTCAGCTGTATTTGGTCTTCGCCTCCTGACCTGAAACCTGACTCAGACTCTGATGCTTCGTAGCAACCCTGACCTGGAACCTGACTACAAACTCCGCCCCCGCTCCTTAGCTCAGATTTGACCCGGCTCTGAGCCTTGGTCCGGACTGCCCTTGTTAGGATCCTGACAGTAGAAGCAGATTACATGCAGCTCCTGTGGTCCCTTTCACTTAGCAGCCCTCCTGCTCAAACCACCTCCCACTGCAGACCCTGGACTTGGAGAACCTTCAACAGTGTTCAGAGGAGTGAGGGAGATCTGGGCCTGGAAAGAGAGTGGATCTAGGGGAGGACAGTCCTATCCACTATTAGGCTAGCCATTCACTCCATCTCAGAAGGAAAAGGTACGAGAAAGAGTTCTCTGAGCACTGTCTATTCTAGTTCTTCCATTCCTGTTTGGATGGACACTGGAAGTTGTTGAATATGTCTCTGTGGAAAGCTGCCTCTGTCCATGGCTGGAAAGCACACTTGGTGCCATACTTTTAATCACCCCGATCCCCTCTGCACTGTCATAAACGGCTGTGAAATAAGTTAGAGTATGTTGGGGACTGGTATGTAACTTTGCAGACCAGCTGGGGCTGGTACAGCATCTGTGATAAAACACCCTATATGGGAGACTAAAAAGCTTTCAAAGGGCCTGAATGGTCAGTCCAGACACATCTGGATGTTTACCCAAAACTTATGCAAACCCAAACCCTTCTAGGGTTCAATCCCCTTCTTCCTGGCAACTCTCCTGACTGTTCCCCGGCTCTTTTCTCATTCCCTGTCACCCTTCTTCCCCCATGCTTCCAGCTCCTCACAAGTCAATCTCCTTCCCTCAGTGGCAGGCTTTGGCTCCCTATAACAGCCCCTCTGTCCACAGCCGGATTAGGTGGTTATTTTTATGTATGTTAGGCAAGTGCCTTCCCAGCAACAATCCTTGATCATGACTGTCAACCCTCCCAAACAGCATCCTCCTTTCCTGAAAAGTGTGGCTGGATAAAGATGCTGAATCTGCAACTATGGTGGCATTTATGCTGATTCTCATTTGTGTATGAGCATTGCATTTCATCTTCAGCCATCTTCTCAAAGAGCTGCTGTGATGGTCCCATGAACTGAACCCAGAATGTCCCAGTAGCTAGGGTGACCACCTTTTCAAAAGGCAAAAGCGAGACCCCCTGCTCCTCTTTCCCCTGAGGCCTCATCCTCTGGCCAGGCCAGAAGCTGGATCCAGGCCATGGTAAAAGGAGCCCGGGCTGCCCAAGGCAGGTGGAGGGTCTGGGATTCCCCACAGCAGCCCAGGCTCCCTGGGTGGCTCTTACCATGACCTGACTCTGGCTTCTGGCCTGGGGATTGCGGGGAGGAGGAACAGGGGTGGGGCCTCATGGCAAAGGGTGTGGGCTAAGGCCCACTTCAGCCTCCCCTACTGGGAAGAGGCTGGCACTGCGCCTCAGCCTCGGGCAGCTGTGGAGTAGCACCGCAGGGAAGCCAGGACAAATGCTGACCCGGAGTCATTCAGCCCAGGACTGGGACTTGAACTCTGCATTTCAGGCCTGGCCTGTCCAATTTTCGATGAGTGGTCACCCTACCAGTAAAGCATTGATCCATTCTCTATAGTGCACCAGCAGAAGGGTAAAAATTTTGTCTGTCTTTCTGTCTATCAAGAATGCAGTAATCAGTGCAAATCGAATGCTGGTCTAAAACTGTCATTAGTGAATGAAAGAAGCAGCTTTAAGGAGCCACTTCTGTTTTCTGCTTTAATGTGTTTTGCATGTTTGTTACTGACATGTGTTTTAATGTGTTTTAACTGATTCAAGTTTAAAGATGTTGTAACCATTGAAGAAAACAGAAGTATGATCACCATCGTGGCTTCTGGTTGCATAGTTTGCAAAACATTCTATTTTCTCTGGATTCAATTTGTACCCTGGAAAAACACTAGAAACAGATGATTTACTATCTGAATTTTACAAGCAGTTCAAACAGGGATAGGCGCCCTATGTGCTGCAAATGTTATAGAGGTTAAGCATAATCAACTCCCTCCAGAGTCACTAAGAACTACCCTAATGATGTTAGTGGTGAAGTCAAGGAAGCAGGCTAAGGAAAGATAGTTTTATAAGCACATTTCACTGTTCAACACAGCCCTGCTAAAAAGCTGACATAGGGATTAGAGAGTCTTACCTCCAGAACACTTTGATCTTTTTTCCAAGGATACTAATCAATATTAGTAACCACTTGAAAACCAGTGGAAGGCTTTTGTTTCAGTTCCGTCTGCAGATGGAAAAGGTCTCTGAGGTAGCTCCTGGACATGACTATATCTATCCTCGAGAAAAATCAGGCAAGTATGCTTGGCGTTCATATATATGTATGTTTTTAACATTAGTCTATTAGCAAACTGGGAGGAATAATGAGCAGAATTTTCTCTGCACTGCAAATATTTTGTGGCACCAGGCAAAGATATCTGTTTCCTCATACAGTATTCTTGCTTGTGAGCGATGTCTTTTTAACACTGATGAGCCCTGCTCTGATTAGGCCTCATGAATCTCAGCTTCCACCTTTTGACCAAGACATTATAGGAATGATATTGTTCACAATTTTAAAGCTTAGGGTTTGCCTTTTAAAGGCAACCTAGGAGCATAATACTGCTCTGACCAGGCCTGCAAAGCAAGCCAATGCCAATATAATTCTTTGCACTGTGGTTATATGACTTCTAGGAAAATATGTCATGAGTTCAGATTTTTCCTAGTCCTATCAAAGCTGTACAATGAGAGGTTTCAGAGTAACAGCCGTGTTAGTCTGTATTCGCAAAAAGAAAAGGAGTACTTGTACTTCATGGGAGTGAGCTGTAGCTCACGAAAGCTTATGCTCAAATAAATTGGTTAGTCTCTAAGGTGCCACAAGTACTCCTTTTCTTTGTACAATGAGAGACTTTTCTATATCATTGAAAACACCCCCTCCCATCCATTAAATTAATTATCTCTGCCCAGAATAAGAGACCCCTTGGAACTGATATAATCTTCCTCATGGATGCAATCTCTTTACCATATCTTCCTGTTGATACCTAACATGTGATGTCCAAAAGTGATTAATGGGAATCTGAGTTGAGACATCTGAAAGGAGTCTGATTTTCAAAAGAGGCCAATCACCTGACTCTTTAAAATCAAGCTACATTAAGGTTTCAAGCTGGGCACCCAAAAATGAAGTAATCAAAAATTACTAGTTACTTTTGAAAATGTAGGTATGGTCCTATTTTTCATTAGCCTATAGGAAAAATACTGTCCAGAATGGAGAGGAAGAGATTTGATGTTAAATGAATGCTGCTAGCTAAGTTCACCAACCTAGAGTTATAAAAGTTAGAGACTTAGAGATGATTTATGGGGCTGGTCTGTGGCCATATCATGTTAAGCCACATATCCTGAATTAAGATCCAGGTTTGTTCAGTACTTGTTTACAGAACCTCTGGACAACATTTAGGTCATACCAGCATTACTGGTGTTAATGATTCAGCACAAAACAGCATTTGTTTGGAATCAATACTGGAGCAATGTAACCGTATGCCGCCAACAGGCGGAGGGATATTGGAGGTGCTGTTTTACATATGAAATATAAAACTAAGGTCTGGTTCAACTGGGGTCACTAGTGGTCACTAATGGTTGCATGACGGTGGGGATTGCCTCACTGTTTCTGAAGGAGGCTAGAAGCAAGGAGGATTTTAGTTCTCTGGGGGCTGAGTTCACCTTTATAACTTAATTGGGGTGGAGATTTTTCTAATTACTTCTCCTGGTGGTATAGCCCATGCTGGCCCATTTCTATTTTTGAGATCTAGTATATTTGCTCATCCTGATTATTTTAGCTGGAGCACTGTTATAATTTGGTATTTTGTTGTACTTAAAGGGGTCTCTCTCATTCCTTAACTCTTCCTTATATTTCTTAACCTCTCTAAAAGGCCACTGAGAAATTATCACCAGCATGTTAAACACACTCCTCTTCCCCTGCCCCCAATAAAAAAACACTTGCCTAATACTGCTTTCCTCTAGAGAGGCAGGGGGAGCAATGGTAGCCATACAAGTTTGAAATGTCAGAATCTGACCAAAGGGTGAAATCCTAGCTCCACTGAAGTCAGTGGGAGTTTTGCCATTGACTTCAATAAAGGCAGAATTTCACCCCAGATTTATAACCTACAAGAAACAGTTAAAAGAACATTAAGCATGGTGTAATTGAGAATCAGTCTCATGGGGTCTGAAGTACAGGTGCAGAATTGGAGTGTAAATGCACTTTGTGCTACCATTGTAAGAGACAGCTGTTTGTTCCATGGAAAAATCGCAATAATGTGAACTTTAAGGCATCTTTTTGTTTGAAGCTTACTGACAATTCTGAAACTAATTATCATGACAATACACCTTCAGAGTTGGAGCTTCCCCAACAACTGCTCTCCTCCCTCCGCCCACATTTTTCAAAATACCTTTCTATAAAGACAGGTTTCAGAGTAGCAGCCGTGTTAGTCTGTATTCGCAAAAAGAAAAGGAGTACTTGTGGCACCTTAGAGACTAACAAAATAAATTTGTTAGTCTCTAAGGTGCCACAAGTACTCCTTTTCTTTTTCTATAAAGACCGAGTCTTGACCTGACTTGCTCGATTCTTCAATAACATGCAGAATTTTAGTGCTTTCCTTTTTGTCTGCTTTGGATAAATAAAGAGTTATACCAGAAACTTGGAAGTGAGAGGGGAAAAAACCATTTATTCCCTGACATTATTGAATCAGTACAGGCACAGCATAAACATAATTAAGAGTTAGTTGAGTTGATTTTTCTTGGAATGACAATTTCACTTTGTTTTTTTGTAAAGCTGTATCATGATTGAAGAGAAGAAATAAATTTTCTTAAAATGATGCCAAACTGTTAGTGACAAAATAATTTTAAAAAGTTAAAAGGAGGCTTAATGACAACACCTTGAGTGGTGATAATCGTAATGCTGCTGTAGCTAAATCCTTAGATGATTGATTGTTTCAGTGTCTGAATATTCTTTTTGAGGCTGCTCTGGATATTTCTCCCTGTTGTACATTCTGAAACAATATCAAGACATTAATTTAAAATGTGTTCTCTTCTTACTGAAGTATCTACACGGTGGCTCTTTTGAGAGCATAATCCACATTTTACTCTCCTTTTCGTATGACCCAAAGTGCGTTGTTTTTATTAACAAGTATTTTTTCCCATTAGTGGTGAAGTATTTGAGAAAATGAAAATAAAGGTGTTTGAAAAAAACAAATCAAGAGACTCATGGTCTTTTCTCTAAAAGTTGGGTTGGTAGTGTTAGTGTGCTGGCCCTATTCCAATACAATAGTTACATTTGGCATGACTAGATCAGCCCTTCACTTTTAGGTCCTGATTCCAAAAAGCACCACTAGTTAGGGCAACACAATTACATGCTTAAGTATTTCCTGATTCCAGGCTGTAACATGGCATGCCCTCGCTGACACGGCACCTCCTGCTAGTTACCTCTGGAATTAGCTCATCCCAGCATCCGAGCACCTCCTGCTGGCTGGTGGCTCCCTACTGGTACCTGCTTCCTTTCCTTCTCCACCACTGTAGTTCAGGCCCCGCAACCCTCCTGGCCCACAGTGCCTCTTCTCTTGGGTACTGCCCCATGGCAGTACCCCCACACTCAGAGTCCTCCCCTCCCCAGGGAGCCCCAATCCCCTAAGCCCACTTCACCTCAGTGACCCACTGCCAATCT
Source organism: Eretmochelys imbricata (assembly GCF_965152235.1). Lineage (NCBI taxonomy): Eukaryota > Metazoa > Chordata > Testudines > Cheloniidae > Eretmochelys > Eretmochelys imbricata. Next base: position 44,405,802 of record NC_135576.1, on the reverse strand, counting down.
TTATCTAGCCCCTTCCCTCAGGGACAAACTGCAGTCTGAAGTGGCCACTCTTCTTCGACCAGGGGGTTAGACCTGTGGCCTCTTCCTCCCCTGGCTGCTTCCCCACAGCCCTAGTACCTCCTCTGGCCCCAAAAGCAAGGCCTCTGCCTGGGGGTTTGCCAGGCTGGAGGTTCCCCAGCTCCTCCTGCCCTTCCTCAGCACTACACTGGCCAAAGTACCCTTTTCTTCTTCAGGCAGCCAGGTCCATCTCTCTCCAAAGCTGGAGAGAGACTGACTGCTTTTTGGCCCTGCAGCCCTTTTATGGGGCCCAGCCTGGCCCTGATTGGCTGCCTCCCAGCCTTCTCTGATTAGCTCCCAGCCCTCTCCAAGGGCTGGCTTTTAACCCCTTCTAAACCAGAGCAGGGTGACTGCCCCGCTACACAGGCCATGGTGCGGTACACTATCCTTCTCAGGTCTTGTCTCACTCTTTTGTGGAGTGGAACAATGTGCTGTAAAACAGCTCTTGTGAAGCCCCACACAGGTAACTGCAGTTCTATGGTGGGTAAAGTGCTCCCATTATTATTTGTATTATTGTAGCACCGAGGAGCTCTAGTCATGGACCAGGGCCCCACTGTGCTAGGTGCTGTACAAAAACAGAACAAAAAGATGCTCCCTACCTCAAGGAGTGTACAATTTAAGTATAAGAAAAGCGATAACAGATGGTTACAGACACATGGGAGAGTACAAGTAAACAATGAGACAATATTGGTTTATGTAGATTATACAGAACTTTTGGCCCCAATGAAATAAAAAGCATTGCCTTTGAAAGTCTGCCTCATGCCATGGTGCACATAAGCCTGGCAAGGACAGAATTGAGCCTCTAAAAAAATCTAACCCTGCCCAGGTTTATTTAACCTACAGTTCTTAGTTGTGTTTAGAATTTAACCAGAAGGCACAAATGCTTGCTCCTTGTCTGCGTTTGTGTTAAAAGCAGGTGTTAGCAGGTGTTAAAACACAACTGGAAATTTTAGTATATACAAATCCTTAAAAGGAGGCTATGTTATATGGATAATAAATAGCCTAAATTACAAACTGTAATATCCATTTGATAAATTTAACCTGTAATCACTTTTTTCAAGTTTTCTGTCTACTGCTGTTGTCTGAGCAGTGATTGTTTCATAAGCTATTTTGCTGCTACCTCAGGTGGATATGGTTAAATAGAAGGATTTGTGTGTCTTTAATTTTTCAACAGAAACATTTAAGCTTGAGGTCTACACATTTTCCAAAGAGGGTTGTTTTGGTACCAAAAAAGCAGCACTATATGCTTCAGAAATGGAAAAGCCCCACCCTGCCTTTGTGGTTTGTGGTGCAGTTATGGACAGGTACTGTGGACAATACACATCCCTTTATGCACCAGTATCAGTCTGAATTCTTTCCTTTAATTCTCAATAATGATTCTGAAAGGAAAGGTATTAGCTTGACATCACTACAGTCAAAAATCCTTTATCCACTAAACAGCCGCACTGCTGCAGCCGATGCTGTAAGCTTCCTAGCACTATCCTGCTGCTTTGATCAGTCCCCATTTCAGGCATTTCTAGTTGTGGAGTATTTCATACTCCACCATAATTCAGTCCTTAGACTCTCAGTTGTATCACCATATGGTACTTGGGCACCTCAGAAATACCTAAACAGCTGCCAATAGTGGCTGCACCTGTGCTGTGGACAAATATTCATTAAATCCAGGATTAAACTAAAAGAAAAGGAGGACTTGTGGCACCTTAGAGACTAACAAATTTATTTGAGCATAAGCTTTCTTGAGCTACAGCTCACTTCATCAGATGCAAGTGAGCTGTAGCTCACGAAAGCTTATGCTCAAATAAATTTGTTAGTCTCTAAGGTGCCACAAGTCCTCCTTTTCTTTTTGCGAATACAGACTAACACGGCTGCTCCTCTGAAACTAGGATTAAACTAGTGAACTCATTTCACACAAAACTTCACTGGTGTCAGACAGGAACATGTTTCGGCCATTAGTGAACTGGGAAGAGCCTGACTAGGGTGAAAGACTCTATAATCTCTTACCAGCAGGTCAAGCCATTCAGTCTCCCACAAAGCAATTACTTTTAGTTAGCAAAAACACTGACACCAAACTGAATACTTCAGGAAAAGTACATGGAAAAAAGTTAGTTGATTAGAATTCATGCTTTATATATATAAAGCATGAATATATATCAGCAGTTGTGGTTAGAAGAAATAGGTGGGCAAGTCTTTAAAATGAGTCTGTCTAGTTCCATTTTTTCCAGAATGTGTCCATGGTGTATATTCAGTTACTTAAGTTTGTAGAAGTATCTCAGACCAGACCCTGGAGAGTCTGGTGTTTGTGGTAAGCCTAGGAGTGAGGGAGATGTTACTAAAGCTGAAAATACTCCAAAAAATATTATTAAAATGTCAGACAACAGCGCCATGGGACACGATCAGACACAGACTAAAACAGAATGGAAAAAGTGTAATTATCCATAAGAACCACCAGCTAGTTACTTAATAGAAATCACATGGTCTGTATCCTGTGGTTAACATTTTAGCTGCTCCACATACACTTCAGTGAGCATAACCTATTATATTTCATTCACATGCTTTTTGGAAGAAGGGTGGTAGGTTTCTGAAAGATAAACATCCAATTTACTGTTTCCCACTCGCAACATATCCTTCCCCCTTTGCCTATGTATTATTTTAATAATGTTTTGACAGAGGATAAGATGCAATGAAATAGTGCATTGTGCTGGGCTGTCAAACACCCTTTATGAAGTAGATAAATCAGAGAACGGATGTAATTTTGGCATTTATTTTTCCTTTCACAAAATGTCATTGCAATATGGAGTTCAGCCACATTTCAAAGTAGTAAGACTTTCCTTTTCTACCAATAGATGATTTCTTACTCAGAAATAATATTTCTAGTAAACAAAGAGCATCTCTAAATTAATGTTCCACTTATGTCATGCTTTTCCAGGTATAAGAAGCCACTAGAACTTCAGGAAATTTGGATGTCAAAACAGGTAAGCTAGAGTGGAAAACAGTTGGTACAGAAACAGGCAAAAAATTTCTACCAATCTATGCTACTAGTGCAAAGGAGGCAGAGAGATCTTACTTCTCTGCCTCAGAAATAGCAGTGTCATGCCCTACAGAGGTTTTCCAGACTGTAAATCACTTCATAAACTCAGTCTGCCTCAACTCAACCTGGGAAACCAGCCCCTCATTTCATGAGATCACGCACCTACATGATGGCTTTATGAGTCACCCAGAACACAAGACCCTGCTTCCAAGAATTTGGCCTGTTTACACAAGAAGCAATCATAGCAGCACTGACAGAAATCAAGGCCATACATGGAACTGACTCCTGACTTTAGTTTAAAAAAACAAACAAAAGAACCCCCCCCACACTTGGGACATCTAATATGAGATTGTAAAACCTCCTTTAAGAAATCTACCGCCCACCCTAAAGCAAAGTACCTTCCAGTACAAAAGAAAGCATCACTCAGTGCTAGACACCTCACAAACTGCTCCTTAGTTCTCACCTCCCGTGGCTAAACAAATTGAGAAGTGAGCAGAGTATCCAACAGCACCTATCACTCACCAATATCCTGGACTCCTCTCAGTCAAGGTTCAAACTAGGGCCTGGTTTAGAGACAGCACTTGTTGCTATGGTGGATGACTGTCTCCTGTATGTACACAAGGAAAACACATCCATAATCATCTTGCTCAGTCTTTGACATACTATTCAACATCCCTATGAAGCTGTTGGGAGAGACAACACAGGCTGAAGTGCTAGCTGCACATAGAAAACACCCCCCTCTACATGTCCTTTATGTAAAACTTAAACAGCACCACCTCACAGCCGTCAGAATCCCTAGCTGAAATCAGCTCTTGGATAAAGAGCAGATAGCTAAAGCTGAATCGGGGGACGACTGAGGTGATGCTGCTGGCAGGAAAATGGAAGACCTTCAAAAAAACTTGCCACCTCTAACATTCCTCATGACCAAGGGACTTTGTCCTCAGACTTAGGCCATATCTACACTACCAATTTGTGTGGACAAAAGTGATGCTGACACCCAAAAGTCGACATGTTAAAAATCGCAATTTCATGTTCACACTTGTTCCCTCTGTTGGCAGATTGCATCCGTAGTGGGGGCACCGTCATCGAATGTGTGAGCAATGCACTGTGGGTACCTAGCCCACAGTCCTTCTGGCACTAGGTGGTGTGGGACGATGGAGCGGATCGCGGCGCATCTTGAGACCGTTCTAAATGCCCTGTGATGAATTGCTTTCTGTCCCAGCACTCCATGGGCATGCATCTTTCTTTCGCGGCATTTTTTCAATGGCCCTTTTTTTGCTGTTCACCCCAACATCTTTGTGAGAAGGGATGGATCCCACACTGCTCTCCTATGTTCTGTCATGAAGACATCGCGGATGGCAGTGCAGTTAATTGTGAAGTTCTTAACTGAAGAAGACTCACAGGCGCCCGACATTCTGCGTGATATGGATAGGAGCAACTTTAGATCGCTTTTGGCATTCACAGAGCAGGTGCATAGAGTAGACTGTTGCTTTTGGGCTTGTGAAACAAGCACTGAGTGGTGGGATCATATCATCATGCAGCTTTGCGATGACGAGCAGTGGCTACGGAACTTTTGGATGCAGAAAGCCACCTTCCTGGAATGGAGCTTGCCCCAGACCTGCAGTGCAAGGACACCAGAATGAGAGCTACTCTCTCAGTAGAAAGAAAAGGAGTACTTGTGGCACCTTAGAGACTAACGAATTTATTTGAGCATGAGCTTTCGTGAGCTACAGCTCACTTCATCAGATGCATACCGTGGAAACTGCAGCAGACTCTATATATACACAGAGAATATGAAACAATACCTCCTCCCACCCCACTGTCCTGCTGGTAATAGCTTATCTAAAAGCCATTTCCAGCACAAATCCAGGTTTTCTCACCCTCCACCCCCCCACACAAATTCACTCTCCTGCTGGTGATAGCCCATCCAAAGTGACAACTCTTTACACAATGTGCATGATAATGAAGTTAGGCCATTTCCTGCACAAATCCAGGTTCTCTCACTCCCTCACCCCCCTCCAAAAACCCACCCCCATACACACACAAACTCACTCTCCTGCTGGTAATAGCTCATCCAAACTGGCCACTCTCCAAGTTTAAATCCAAGTTAAACCAGAACATCGGGGGGGGGGGGGTAGGAAAAAACAAGAGGAAATAGGCTACCTTGCATAATGACTTAGCCACTCCCAGTCTCTATTTAAGCCTAAATTAATAGTATCCAATTTGCAAATGAATTCCAATTCAGCAGTTTCTCGCTGGAGTCTGGATTTGAAGTTTTTTTGTTTTAAGATAGCGACCTTCATGTCTGTGATTGCGTGACCAGAGAGATTGAAGTGTTCTCCGACTGGTTTATGAATGTTATAATTCTTGACATCTGATTTGTGTCCATTTATTCTTTTACGTAGAGACTGTCCAGTTTGACCAATGTACATGGCAGAGGGGCATTGCTGGCACATGATGGCATAAATCACATTGGTGGATGTGCAGGTGAACGAGCCTCTGATAGTGTGGCTGATGTTATTAGGCCCTGTGATGGTGTCCCCTGAATAGATATGTGGGCACAATTGGCAACGGGCTTTGTTGCAAGGATAAGTTCCTGGGTTAGTGGTTCTGTTGTGTGGTATGTGGTTGTTGGTGAGTATTTGCTTCAGGTTGCGGGACTGTCTGTAGGCAAGGACTGGCCTGTCTCCCAAGATTTGTGAGAGTGTTGGGTCATCCTTTAGGATAGGTTGTAGATCCTTAATAATGCGTTGGAGGGGTTTTAGTTGGGGGCTGAAGGTGACGGCTAGTGGCGTTCTGTTATTTTCTTTGTTAGGCCTGTCCTGTAGTAGGTAACTTCTGGGAACTCTTCTGGCTCTATCAATCTGTTTCTTTACTTCCGCAGGTGGGTACTGTAGTTGTAAGAAAGCTTGACAGAGATCTTGTAGGTGTTTGTCTCTGTCTGAGGGGTTGGAGCAAATGCGGTTGTATCGCAGAGCTTGGCTGTAGACGATGGATCGTGTGGTGTGGTCAGGGTGAAAGCTGGAGGCATGTAGGTAGGAATAGCGGTCAGTAGGTTTCCGGTATAGGGTGGTGTTTATGTGACCATTGTTTATTAGCACTGTAGTGTCCAGGAAGTGGATCTCTTGTATGGACTGGACCAGGCTGAGGTTGATGGTGGGATGGAAATTGTTGAAATCATGGTGGAATTCCTCAAGGGCTTCTTTTCCATGGGTCCAGATGATGAAGATGTCATCAATATAGCGCAAGTAGAGTAGGGGCTTTAGGGGACGAGAGCTGAGGAAGCGTTGTTCTAAATCAGCCATAAAAATGTTGGCATACTGTGGGGCCATGCGGGTACCCATAGCAGTGCCGCTGATCTGAAGGTATACATTGTCCCCAAATGTGAAATAGTTATGGGTAAGGACAAAGTCACAAAGTTCAGCCACCAGGTTAGCCGTGACATTATCGGGGATAGTGTTCCTGACGGCTTGTAGTCCATCTTTGTGTGGAATGTTGGTGTAGAGGGCTTCTACATCCATAGTGGCCAGGATGGTGTTATCAGGAAGATCACCGATGGATTGAAGTTTCCTCAGGAAGTCAGTGGTGTCTCGAAGGTAGCTGGGAGTGCTGGTAGCGTAGGGCCTGAGGAGGGAGTCTACATAGCCAGACAATCCTGCTGTCAGGGTGCCAATGCCTGAGATGATGGGGCGCCCAGGAGTTCCAGGTTTATGGATCTTGGGTAGCAGATAGAATATCCCAGGTCGGGGTTCCAGGGGTGTGTCTGTGCGGATTTGATCCTGTGCTTTTTCAGGAAGTTTCTTGAGCAAATGCTGTAGTTGCTTGTGGTAACTCTCAGTGGGATCAGAGGGTAATGGCTTGTAGAAACTCGTGTTGGAGAGCTGCCGAGCAGCCTCTTGTTCATATTCCGACCTATTCATGATGACAACAGCACCTCCTTTGTCAGCCTTTTTGATTATGATGTCAGAGTTGTTTCTGAGGCTGTGGATGGCATTGCGTTCCGCATGGCTGAGATTATGGGGCAAGTGATGCTGCTTTTCCACAATTTCAGCCCGTGCACGTCGGCGGAAGCACTCTATGTAGAAGTCCAGTCTGCTGTTTCGACCTTCAGGAGGAGTCCACCTAGAATCCTTCTTTCTGTAGTGTTGGTAGGGAGACCTCTGTGGATTAGTATGTTGTTCAGAGGTATTTTGGAAATATTCCTTGAGTCGGAGACGTCGAAAATAGGATTCTAGGTCACCACAGAACTGTATCATGTTCGTAGGGGTGGAGGGGCAGAAGGAGAGGCCCCGGGATAGAACAGCTGCTTCTGCTGGGCTGAGAGTATAGTTGGATAGGTTAACAATATTGCTAGGTGGGTTGAGGGAACCATTGCTGTGGCCCCTTGTAGCATGTAGTAGTTTAGAAAGTTTAGTGTCCTTTTTCTTTTGTAGAGAAGCAAAGTGTGCGTTGTAAATGGCTTGTCTAGTTTTAGTAAAATCCAGCCACGAGGAAGTTTGTGTGGAAGGTTGGTTTTTTATGAGAGTATCCATTTTTGAGAGCTCATTCTTAATCTGTCCCTGTTTGCTGTAGAGGATGTTGATCAGGTGATTCCGCAGTTTCTTTGAGAGCGTGTGGCACAAGCTGTCAGCATAGTCTGTGTGGTATGTAGATTGTAATGGATTTTTTACCTTCAGTCCTTTTGGTACGATGTCCATCTGTTTGCATTTGGAAAGGAAGATGATGTCTGTCTGTATCTGTGCAAGTTTTTTCATGCAGTTGATAGATTTCCACTCCATACGGCTAAATGCAGTGCCTTGCATAATGACAGGTTTCAGAGTAACAGCCGTGTTAGTCTGTATTCGCAGAAAGAAAAGGAGTACTTGTGGCACCTTAGAGACTAACGAATTTATTTGAGCATGAGCTTTCGTGAGCTACAGCTCACTTCATCAGATGCATACCGTGGAAACTGCAGCAGACTCTATATATACACAGAGAATATGAAACAATACCTCCTCCCACCCCACTGTCCTGCTGGTAATAGCTTATCTAAAAGCCATTTCCAGCACAAATCCAGGTTTTCTCACCCTCCACCCCCCCACACAAATTCACTCTCCTGCTGGTGATAGCCCATCCAAAGTGACAACTCTTTACACAATGTGCATGATAATGAAGTTAGGCCATTTCCTGCACAAATCCAGGTTCTCTCACTCCCTCACCCCCCTCCAAAAACCCACCCCCATACACACACAAACTCACTCTCCTGCTGGTAATAGCTCATCCAAACTGGCCACTCTCCAAGTTTAAATCCAAGTTAAACCAGAACATCGGGGGGGGGGGGGTAGGAAAAAACAAGAGGAAATAGGCTACCTTGCATAATGACTTAGCCACTCCCAGTCTCTATTTAAGCCTAAATTAATAGTATCCAATTTGCAAATGAATTCCAATTCAGCAGTTTCTCGCTGGAGTCTGGATTTGAAGTTTTTTTGTTTTAAGATAGCGACCTTCATGTCTGTGATTGCGTGACCAGAGAGATTGAAGTGTTCTCCGACTGGTTTATGAATGTTATAATTCTTGACATCTGATTTGTGTCCATTTATTCTTTTACGTAGAGACTGTCCAGTTTGACCAATGTACATGGCAGAGGGGCATTGCTGGCACATGATGGCATAAATCACATTGGTGGATGTGCAGGTGAACGAGCCTCTGATAGTGTGGCTGATGTTATTAGGCCCTGTGATGGTGTCCCCTGAATAGATATGTGGGCACAATTGGCAACGGGCTTTGTTGCAAGGATAAGTTCCTGGGTTAGTGGTTCTGTTGTGTGGTATGTGGTTGTTGGTGAGTATTTGCTTCAGGTTGCGGGACTGTCTGTAGGCAAGGACTGGCCTGTCTCCCAAGATTTGTGAGAGTGTTGGGTCATCCTTTAGGATAGGTTGTAGATCCTTAATAATGCGTTGGAGGGGTTTTAGTTGGGGGCTGAAGGTGACGGCTAGTGGCGTTCTGTTATTTTCTTTGTTAGGCCTGTCCTGTAGTAGGTAACTTCTGGGAACTCTTCTGGCTCTATCAATCTGTTTCTTTACTTCCGCAGGTGGGTACTGTAGTTGTAAGAAAGCTTGACAGAGATCTTGTAGGTGTTTGTCTCTGTCTGAGGGGTTGGAGCAAATGCGGTTGTATCGCAGAGCTTGGCTGTAGACGATGGATCGTGTGGTGTGGTCAGGGTGAAAGCTGGAGGCATGTAGGTAGGAATAGCGGTCAGTAGGTTTCCGGTATAGGGTGGTGTTTATGTGACCATTGTTTATTAGCACTGTAGTGTCCAGGAAGTGGATCTCTTGTATGGACTGGACCAGGCTGAGGTTGATGGTGGGATGGAAATTGTTGAAATCATGGTGGAATTCCTCAAGGGCTTCTTTTCCATGGGTCCAGATGATGAAGATGTCATCAATATAGCGCAAGTAGAGTAGGGGCTTTAGGGGACGAGAGCTGAGGAAGCGTTGTTCTAAATCAGCCATAAAAATGTTGGCATACTGTGGGGCCATGCGGGTACCCATAGCAGTGCCGCTGATCTGAAGGTATACATTGTCCCCAAATGTGAAATAGTTATGGGTAAGGACAAAGTCACAAAGTTCAGCCACCAGGTTAGCCGTGACATTATCGGGGAGTGTGTGGCAATCGCTGTGTGGAAACTGGTGACTACAGACTGCTACCGGTCAATTGCGAATCAGTTTGGAGTGGGGAAGTCAGCCATTGGGGCTGCGTTAATGCAAGTGTGCAGGGCAGTAAATGCATCCTGCAATGAAGGACCATGACTCTGAGAAATGTGCGTGAAATAGTGGATGACTTTGCAGAAATGGGTTTCCCTAACTGTGGAGGAGCAATAGCTGGCACACATATTCCAATTTTGGCACCAGACCACCTTGCCATCAGTAGGAAGGGGTACTTCTCCATGGTGTTGCAGGCATTTGTGGATCACCTTGGATGTTTCACTGACATCAATGCAGGGTGGTCTATGAAGGTGCATGATTCACGCATCTTCAGGAACACCAGCCTGTACAGAAAGCTGTAAGCAGGGACTTCCTTTCCTAATGAGAAGATTACAGTGGGGGGTGTTGAAATGCCCATAATGATCCTGGGGGACCCTGTGTACCCCTTACGGCCGTGGCTCATGAAACCTTACGTGGGACACCTGGATAGCAGTAAGGAGCGGTTCAACAACAGGCTCAGTAGGTGCGCTGGCAATGCCTTTGTGGCAGGTTGGACCTCACTGAGGAGAATATTCCTATAGTCATAGCCGCATGCTGTACATTGCATAATCTCTGTGAAGCTAAGGATGAAAGGTTTGCTCAGGGGTGGAGTGCTGAGGCAGACTGCTTGGCCGCTGATTTTGAGCAGCCAGATATCAGGGCTGGCAGAGGAGCCCAGAGGGGAGCTATTCGAATCAGGGAGTCTTTGAGGCAGCACTTTGACAACGACCAGTGACATATAGCGCTGTCTGAGTTGCTTCAATGTTACATGACATGTTGTTTTCCTAGGGGGCAATGGTGACATTTGTGACCTTCTATTCCTGTAATAGAGGTACTAAAATGCTTGTGCAAGCATTTGCACTCTCACCTTCTAGAAAAAAATTAAAGCGGATTTACCAGTTTGCTTTTATTGCACAAGAAACAGCACACACGAACACACAGATGCCTGGTGGGAGAGGCAGACTTTCACAGCTCTGGGCAGGTCCAGCTATCATTGTGAAAGTTGTCCGCGGGGTTGGAGTGAAGGGGAAACCGAGAAGTCCCGGAAGGTGGAAAGGACTGTGTGGGTGCAGTTGGGGGGTGGGGGGGGGCATGGAAAAGAATTCTGAATGTGCTGCAGGGGAGGTCAAGCACTGATCTCCGCCTGAAGCATTATTAAGGACTTCGGCATTTGCATTTGCTCCTCCATTGCTTTAAGCATCTGCGCAGTAGCATCCTTAACAAACATGTGATTCTCTTTTCTGTCCCGCCATTTGGCTTCCCAGCACTCCTTTCACTCCCTTTTTTTTGCATTGGAGCACTGCAGGATCTCCCAGAACATGTCTTTTTTGCTGTGTCTTGGGCGCTTTATTATCTGGGGGAGACGCTCGGCCGGGGTACGTGGGGTGTTCCTGAAGGCCACGTCTAGTGAAGCACAGGGGACAATGTACAGAAGCAGGATTGTTAAATTCACACACAGCATTGAAACATTTCTGTTAAATACACCTTTTGCAACATTGCCAGCACTCTCTCGCTGACCCTAGCCAGGCACATGTCTCTGTGAACACTCAAATCATGGTGAATGTTGGTGGCAGCTTGTGGGAATGGTGGTGGGGGGAGCATCTCTACATGGGGAAAAGAGCACACACTCTTTGCAAGGGTCATGGTGCAGCACTCTAGGGAACAAATTCTAAAATTCTCCCACACTTTTCCACAGGTGGGGGTAATTCTAGTAGACATCTCACTGCTAAGGATAAGCAGAGAAATGAGGGTACATCTACTCCATGTTTGTGGCTTCCGCCCTGCTCCCTATGCTGCTCGCCTATGTGCCGCTTTGGTCCCTGCACAAGTGATTGCCAAACAGCGCAGGAAAGTTTCCTACGATGGGGGAAGGAACAAAGCTGCTCTGCCATGGAACCTTTGGCAGAGGATTACTGAGTACCTCCAGGAAACTTTCTTAGAGATCTCTCTGGAGAATTTCCATGAGATCTTGATATGCATCAACACCCTGTTCCACTGTACTGATTAGCTACACAGGGAAATGTCCAGCTCACAGAAACACAGCCAGCCTCCCACATTTCTATACCCTGAACCCACCTCCGCACTACACAAGCCACAGCCACTTATCAGGGGTCTCACCTCCTGCTTCTTGCTTCCCGGAGAGCAACTGCTGAGACTGGCTAGACCCCTCCGGAGTGGAGAACAGTTCGTGGCTGCCTGCCCCACTGGGTGATCCCACCAGGAGCTGCACACCCTTCTCTAACTCCACCTCTTCATCAATAACTTGGTCCTCTGGATTAGGTACTCCTTCTGCTGCCTACATTCCCTCTGAAGCACCCATGGGGCTCTTGGGGATGGAGGTGGGGTCATCACAGAGGATAGCATCCAGCTCCTTATAGAACTGGCAGGTCTTAGGTGAAGCACCGGAGCAATGGTTTGCCTCCCTCACCTTATGGTACACCTGCCTCAGGACCTTTATCTTTGCACTGCAGCATGTCCCGATCACAGCACTTTTCGCACAAGCCTTGAGAAATGTGCCTGTAGGTATCCCAATTCATATGGCTCAAGAGCAGCTGGGACTGCACAGCCTCTTCTCCCCATATACTGATCAGATTCAAAAGCTCTGCTGTGCTCCAAGCAGGAGAGGATTTACTGTGATAATCCGCCATGGTCACCTGGGAGGATGCAATGAGACCTCTCCACGCTGAGCAAACAGGAGATGGAATTTCAAAAATTCCTGGGGCTTCTAGGGAGGAGGGATGGATGGTTGTTTACCGGCTTCAGGGCAGTGGAGTTCAAACTGCTGACCAGAGTGGTCAGGATAGGTACAGTAGGACACCTCCTGGAGGCCAATTAAGACACTGAAATGAAGTGTGGTGTCTACACTTGCATGTTGTCAATGAAAATATGAGGAAAAAGACTTAAATCTCTCATGAGGGTGGATGTATTTTGTCGCTAAAACCAGGCATTTTCCCATGACAAAAGTCGCCTCGCAGTGTGTAAGCAGTCACTGTTTGGGTTGATAAATGGCAGTTTTGGCAACAAAACATGGTAGTGTAGACAAGGCCTTAAATAAATCCACAATCTTTTGGATCTTCAGTGCTGTCTGATTCCCAAATAGCCATGACAGCAGACCCCGCCCCCCCCCTGCATTCAACACCTCCCCAATTACTGGAACTCATATCTAGGGAGTAGCTGCACACCTTTGTAAAATCTCCATCTGGTACAATATGCAACATCCTACCTATTAAACAACACATGATTTTTGTGAGCATACCATCCTGGCGCTCACTGGCTCCCCACTCAATACAGAGTCCAATTCGAGGTCTCAGTCTTGTCTCTACAACACCAGCTATGTTCTGCTAGAATAACAAAACTGTAGACAAAACAGGGGAAAGTCTCATAAGACTAACACTATACTCTCCAACCATCCCCCCGTCAAGCCTGGACCCTAACACTGGAACTCACATGTAAAAGCATTTATAATGATTCGCCTGGCCTCACCTCACCATATTCAGAATTAAATGCAAACTGTAATGAGAGAAGCCAAGGTGAAGAGAGAAGTTCCTCTCATATGCACCCCAATCTGATTAAGGAATTGAGGAAGGTGTCCCCCGACAAAAAATATTTTTTGTTTATTCTCTATGGACACTACCACATGAAAACTAGACAGCTTCTTGTTAGCATCCCAGTCTTGCATGCCATAGCTCTCCAACTCAAATTATTTATAAGCTAGGAGTGAACAAGAGCCTTGCTGTAATGGAAAGAAAGAGATTTACTCAAGATAAAAGAAGGGGGGAAGGGACGAGAGAGAGAGAAGCCAAACACCTTTATTCAGAAATAACCATCCAAACAAGAGATGTTTCAGAGTAGGAAAATGCCAAGGAAACACAAACATCATATTACAAAAAGTAGAGAACAGTTAACTGGTAGGGTCACTATAAACTGACATTGTCTATTGGGAAGGGAGGAATATTTACAGCCTAGGTAAGAAAATTTTTCTATTCTTTAAGTAGAAAATGTCAGTCCCTAACTTAATTGCATCTACATAGTAATTCCACAACAGTAACCTGCCAAGCAACTAAATCAGCTGATAAATGATTGTTCAAACAAGTGAGTAGTAATCATAAATGGCCGGTTTGCTTGTTTAACAAAAAGAATGAGGAAAAGCAACGCAGGAGGGCGTAAGATAAAGCTGGACCACCACCACCTTTATTTTAGATTTGCTCTGGGTAAGTCACAACTTTGCTGTGGATCAAGTCTCCCTCGTTTATAAAAATGGGGATAACATTTACACATTGGGCTCAGGGGGGTTGTAATGATCCGACAATGTTTGCAGTGCACTGGAAATGTCAAGCATTAAATGTTACAGTGGAAAGTCTGGCAGCAAAAATACCTGCAAACTACCTCACCACCCATGTCAAAATAATTTGACCACTTTAAACTGAATATAGAATGCTTAAAAGGAAGGCTGTTTCTACTTAAATTTCAAGTATCAGGGGGTAGTCGTGTTAGTCTGTATCCACAAAAACAATAAGGAGTCGGGTGGTACCTTAAAGACTAACAGATTTATTTGAGCATAAGCTTTTGTGGGTAAAAACATCTGAAGAAATGAGGTTTTTACCCACGAAAGCTTATGCTCAAATAAATCTGTTAGTCTTTAAGGTGACACCGGACTCCTTGTTGTTTCTACTTAAATGAACATTCTTGACACACAAGGCAGTTGATTTCTCTACCCTCTCATTCAATGTTGGCTTAATTAGGAGAAAAGGAATATTTATGTATACAGACAGTGGTGTAAAAGCACCCACAGCCACATACATAACTTCAAGATTATAAAACACTGATTATATTCGATGGTTAGGATTTAAACCAACAGGGTAGCAGTGATTGAATATGCAAAAGAATAAATGGTGCCACAGGGAAATCTTTTACCAAAGTTGTTTATTGGAAGATGTGTTTATAAAGGCAATGGAGTGCAAGATTCTTCGGTAAACTCTTTTTGGTTAGTTTTTAAATGACACCTAACAGTAACGATAGACAGTTCGCTCTTAAAATGGTGACAATTGCAGAATGTCCAAACACACATGAATGACATCTGTGCTTAACCTTAAATACTCTTTATAAAACTGGATACAATTCTTGTGCCCACACAGTCCTGATAGAGTACATTATTACATAAGAAGGAGAGGAAAATAAGTACAGGCCTAAGGCCGTCAGTTCTTTACATGGATTTTTCATTGTCAAGTGAGAAAATGTGATTGAGCAATTTAAGTTTTTTAGCGCTTGTTGCAATTAGGCTCAGCCTAAGTGTCTAGGCCTAAACCTGCTCTGCATCAATTCCAGCCTTTATGATCAAGGGTTCAATACTGCAGCATTCTCAGCACTTCTATGAGACGGGTCAGTGAGTGCTGAGAGAATCCAGCACCTCACAGGAGTTGCTTAGCACCTTGCAGGATTGTAATCTAGGGCCCCAATTCAGCAAAGCACTTAGCCACAGGCTTAGCTTTTAAGTACACGCTTAAGTGCTTTGATAAACTGGGGTCTACTCAGTACATTCTAAATCTAACAGGTCATTAAGTAATATGGCGTAGACAAGGCCAGTGTGTTTAACAGCTCTTTCAATAGCTTAGATCAGTAAAGAGTATTTGATCTATAGCAACAAGGTTTTAAATATATAACAGAAAAAAAATCTATTGATATTATGTATGAGAAACACACCATAAATGGTTCCCACTGGAATGGCAAAAATAATAGTAATGTTGAGTAAGAGAGGTACATATTTTGAGAGTCTGAAAAACTATTTTAACCAGAAATCATAATTGTAGCGGTTTTCTTAATACAATTCTAAGCCATTTTGGCATATGTGCTGTAACTTTATAAAAATGCAATTTATAAGAACATACTATATTCCACTAAGATTTGCAGCAAAAATAAATAAAGACCATTTTAAAAGTTAGCCTTTGAAGCCTTAAATATGTACATTTACAGCAGCTCATTCTTTATACTTCTCATCCTATTTCTTTAGGGTATTACAGATGTCCCCGCAATTAGAACAGAGAAAGCTACAGAAAAGTTTGCCTTATTTTTATTTTTAAAGAGGACCTATACATACTTCACAAGCCCACTCATTTTCATTCTCAGACAGCGCCTGGGGCAATCACTGAATGACACAACGGATTCATCAAACTCTGCCCACCACCTAAGTGTAGCGCACATGTAATCTGATGTCTGTCTTCATACCAGAGGTAAAGATTTCCACATAAAGTTTTTACATTTGAGTTACATTGCTTAAATATTGGTCTGCACAAAAAATTTAACAACGATTGGCCACTGACTGGCATGAGTAGTCACTAAATAAAAACCCTTAATATTAATATTAACTAATTGGTAAATTAAGACTAAATGGGGCTTGATTCCAGTCTGACCAAAGGGACAACAACAACAACAACAAACAGTACTCAG
Source organism: Eretmochelys imbricata (assembly GCF_965152235.1). Lineage (NCBI taxonomy): Eukaryota > Metazoa > Chordata > Testudines > Cheloniidae > Eretmochelys > Eretmochelys imbricata. Next base: position 44,389,551 of record NC_135576.1, on the reverse strand, counting down.
ATTTAATCAGATTGGAGGAGTCTTGATCATATATATATTTAATATAAAAAAACTAAATTATTCAAAAGCTTATAATTTAAATGTAAACAAATGTAATATACAAATCCACCTATTGTGATCTCTTTTATTCTACCAACTGCAAACTAAGCTTCCCTTTCATTACTCTGTAGCAGTGTCTCTTAGATCATATGCAAACGCTTCCATAGGAAACTTTGCCTCTAACACAAACTTTTAGTTCTGGATAAGTGCTTCAAAAACCCCTTTAATCTCAAAGCAAGAGTTCAACTATTTTACAAAATACAGTTTTAAAGGGCAAACATACATATTCACAAAACAGACTTACTAAGTCATACTTTTCTTCACAATTACATGTTTGTTAGATTATGAAAGAACTTTGGAGAAATTATGCAACATGATCTCATTCTAAATCCCGTCAAGATGCAGACAGTAAAAATTTTCAAAACATTTGACAACCCTAGGGATGTACATGAAAGTTATTTTATTCAATTATTGTGTGTGGTTTCAGTATGTCTCAAATTGCTAAAACATTCTAGAAGTAGCATGTAACAAAGTTTATTTCCACGTGTCCACTGGAGACACATTTTATTATAAATAACAAGATATGTTAAAGTTAAGATTACATTCCTTGCTGATAAAGTAAAGTATTTACACAATCCACAGTCTTGTCTGTATAAATAGTTTATCTACATATACTGAACGTTGGAAAAGTTGAGAGAAAAAATGTCAAGAGACTTCTTAGATTGACTTGTCAAATAAAGCTAGTAGTAATCTTGCACATATACTCGTCTGCATCATCGCTCTCTAAGATGAAATCTTGAATTAACACTTGACAAAAAGCAGCTCCCATTTTGGCTGAGCATCTTTAGTAATCTGATGATATCATTAATAAAGCATCTGTCAACATACCAAAATTTCAGAATTATTTAGATTTCTAGAACTGACAGTGCTGCTAAGAGGAAACATAATTACATGTGCATCTCCTTTAACAATTCAATGAAGAATTTGCAATGCGACACTCTCAAGGACTTGATGATCAAGGAATAAGATTAGATGGCTTTTGTTTTAGTTTTTGGGTGAATGATAGTGCTTATAAAAGTGAGACACTGATGACTGGTTAGAGACTGGCCAGCAGTATAAAGTAGAAAGGCCTGTGCAAGCCTCTTCTCACAACCCTAACCAATGCACTTCAGTCCAGACCAGCTAGTCTGGTCTTTTGCCTTTGTTGAACCAACACTGGCAATCTTTCTATATTATAGTTTGTGCTATGATTTTGTAGCATGGCTATCCAGCAGGCTGATGAAACTTGTTTGACTAAGGCCAGATCTCAATAAAGGTTCAGAGGTGATGTTTAGTACATTTGGTCACTGTGCCTCCTAGCAGTGCAATGTGACTTTTAAAAAATACATACTCTTAAAATATAATACATACACAATACATTATTTGTGAAAGCACATTAACAAATGGCCAGCATCCCTCATTGCTATTCAGTTCTTGTCTGCCATCAAAGATAATCTTTCATTGCTTTCCCATTTTAGAACTGAATTTGGTAGTCTGCTAAAATCTAGAAAAATGCAAGAAGTGGTGATTAAGTAGCTACACTAGTGTATAGCAACCTGATCAAGCTATAACATGGTTACAGTAAAACCAAAAAATCTTAAAAGTAAAATGAAATCTTAGTCAACAAATGTGCTAGCCTAAAAGGCAGAAATCTCCAGAAGTTAAGGCAATTTCATACAGTACATTGTTTAAGGATTCACTCTATCCTCAACTTAGTGTTAGTTCACTAGACTATAAATTTTCCGATAGGAACAGACAGCATGGGATGTTTTATACCATATTAGGTGATTCATCCCCTTGTCAGACCACATTTATGTAAAGAATTACTGTGAAGTTCAGATTACTTGAAGGCAAACACACATACATGGCAACACAGGCTGTCAGGGCGACAAGCGATTCAATGAACTGCTTTCATCTTCTGTTGCACTAAGTTTGAGTGTTGTCAGCTTCCGAGGGGGATGTTGAGGACTCTTACGAAGGTTATCGTCCATCTGCAGGAAACAAAATGGAAGCTGAATTTGGTGTACAGAAGAACACAGACGCATGCCAAGAGCCTGCATACTGGGTTCCAGTCATGAATGTTTGTGTGAGTGGTCTCACCCTGCTATTTCTGCTCTCAGCCCTGGTCATAAAGGATGCTTTGGTTCCTCTCTCATCCCTAAACTCCTGCTTGTGCTTAGATGTCTATTTATACCATGGCACATAAGAGGTGGGACAGTTATGTGGGCTCTTCCTTGAATCATCTAACTGAGAGCATTGAAGGACTGCTGTGGCTCACCTTCTCCAAGGAAGCCTAAGTATCAGTTTTATGACAGCCAAATTCTGTTGGATCAAAAGTCATAAAGCTGCCAAATTCAACTGGTGCATTAATCTGCTCAGCACCTGAAGCAGCATTCAGCACCTTTGAGAAGTGTAGCCTTTAATTTCAGAAGTGCTGCAGAGGAGTAGGGGGAATTTCAGTTAGCTAATGATTTATAAAATATATTGCTAAAAGAGCATGATAAGATCTTTTCAAAGACATGTTAAAATCAATTTCTGAATAAAAGGATTTTAACTTCCCAGAAGAAATAAATGGAATTTGAAACACTCCACATAGAACAGTGCATAAAGTTCAGCAAATATGCTACAATCACTACCTAATGCAGGAAACGCTCCACATTATTCATGAACAAACCATTTTATACATTGACATTTTTCTCTGAATATTATTTTTAGTCACATCTGGGTGGCATCTTTTAGTGAATTAATATGCTTAGTGTCCTCAAATATTGTCCCCAGTAATTTAGTGCTTATGAAAGGTTCTGACAGACAGCCATGGAAACAAGCGCCCTTTACCAAGTACAGGACAGACCTGAGAACTTCTGACTGACCCATTAACTAAAAAAAAACAAAAAACCCAACAAGCATTAGAAGGAACAAACGTAGAATTAAAAATACAGAGTGAGTAGGGGAAATAAGGAATGTTCCTAGACAGGGGATGACAAGTAGTTACATAGAAGACTCTTTGGTCTTCAAACCAGTCTTCGAACCGAAAGGAAAGGGCTTAAATGGATGTCCAGAGCAAGTTCCACATCTTAGGGGACACCATGAAAAAACTTTGTCAGTTGCCGATTTAAGTGGTGAGAACAGAAACCATAACAAAAGGGGTAGTGTCAGATTGCAGCAGATCTGATGATGTGGTCATCTCTAGATTGCCAAGACAATTCACACAAGGCCCTGAACAGTTACATGGGAAGGACTTTTGGTCTCTAATTCCGATGGATTATCTGAACTGCAGGCCTAAGAGTGAAAAACTGCCTCTCTCATTACCAATTCCTTATTTAGGGAGAAGTCTGGATTATTCATAGGGACATGGTTAACCAAATTCTGCTAGTTACCAGCATTTATTCAAAAGAAAATTGCTGACATAAGCCTTTGGAAGAGGACAAGATTTGAGGCAGGGATTGTGTATTTTACATGTGTGTACAGTGACTAGCACAATGGGGCCTTGATCCAGGAATGTGGCTTGCAAGTGCTACTGCAACACAAATAATACATACTCCTATTAATATGTTGTGTTATCCTTCAACATTTGAGCACACTGCATTTCCTTTGTCAACAGTACTGCTTTGAAAACAATGAAACAGTTACCTCAGGAAGCAGAAGAATTTGTTACTGGTTTATTTTGAATTATGACATTATGTTCATGTTTTTTATGTAAATTAACTCCTTAGCAAAGAAACAAGGAAAGAAAAAATTTGCATTGTAAAGTTACAATGATTATTTAGGGCAAGTTTACACTACAAAATTAAGTCAACCTAATTTACATCGACACACAGCCACCACAGTAATAGAATTGGTTTTACACATCCACACTACGCTCCTTGTGTCAGCGGTGTGCATCCTCACTTGGAGCACTTACACTACTTTAACTGTGAGTGTGGGAAATTGTGGGACAGCTGCTGAAAGGCAGCAACAGTCGATATATGCAATGCAGTGTCTGCCTAAAGCATCAAAGCAGAAAGATGAAGATGGAAAGAAATTTAGAAGAGCTTCACAAGTCTCTTGCAAAGCTTTTTTGGACAGAAAGATCATGCAGTTTTTCACCCCTATAAACAGGTCCACTGTTCCTAACTACATCGATTTAAGCGCTACACCTGTCGCAGAGGTGGAGTTTGTAAGTCGGGGTAGTGGGTGAGTTACATCGGTGGGAGCTACATTTTAGTATAGATGCTTACAGAGTTAGCGCAACATAAGCTACCTTACATTGACATAACTCTGTAGCGTAGACCAGGCCCCAATATGCAAGAATAGCTGGGAACAACAATGAAGTCACAAGAACTAATGGAAAATAAAGACTGAAGAAAAATAACCTTTTCAATCAAGTTGGATTCCTTATTTACAAGCTGTGTGAGTTTCTGTAGATTTGCATCTACGGTATCCTGTCCAGACGGAGAGACGCCTAAAGCATCAAAGCAGAAAGATGAAGATGGAAAGAAATTTAGAAGAGCTTCACAAGTCTCTTGCAAAGCTTTTTTGGACAGAAAGATCATGCAGTTTTTCACCCCTATAAACAGGTCCACTGTTCCCTCCAAGCTGTGCACACGCACACAGGTCCTAAATCCCGCGCACATGTGTGCACAAAAAATGAAACACTACATCGGAGCCAGGCCGAAATATCATTTACAGGTGACTTTTGACATTGTTCGCCCGCCATCTATCAACACAGCCAGATTCTACTAGCTGGCAAGGGGAGGAAAGGGAAAGGAGGTTAAATTTCCTTTTTCTAAGTATTTAAAAATGACATTTATAAAATAACATGGTGTAAAACTATTATCATCACAAACTGCAAATTAAAACTTTTAAATGTATAACATTTTACTCGCTTGGGTGCATTTGCCTCATAGTGCACAAATCTGAACTCTGCTTCAAAAATTTGCACAGAAGAAATTTTTTGTGCACACAGCCTGTCAAAAATTAGAGGGAACATTGAACAGGTCTTTAATAAAGAAACACTTTGTATTGCAGACAATGTTGTAGCCTTTTGTTTCCAAACTGAAATCCTGAACTTCTGTGTAGATATAGGTACATCCTGCTAATCTTGACATGCTTTAAAGGGAAGCATTAAGTGGTTCTCAACCCTTTAAAAACCATGCCCTCATGTTACAACAACAAAAGAAAGTTTCAGGATCCATCCTCCCCCTCCCCCCAACTCAAAAAAATTGTGATTCTTCTCCCCACTCCATCTAGCCATAAAGAAGACAGAAGGGCCATTTGCACAGAGGTTTGACAGCAAAGTTAAAGCCATAAGCAAAATCTGCAATAATCAAATACTTAGGGCTTGTCTTCACTACCATGCTAAATCGGCACTGCTGCATCGTATGTCTGGTGAAGATTCATTACGTCAACAGGAGAGCACTGTCCCATCAACGTATTTACTCAACTCAACAAGAGGAGGAAGCTATGCGGGTAAGAGAGCATCTCCCGCCAACATAGTGCATTGTAAACACCGCTTAAGTCGATGTACGTTACGTCACTCAGGGGAGCAGTTTTTTCACACTCCTGAGTGACATAATTTACATCAACTTAAGCAGTAGTATAGACCACTGGTTCTCAATCATGGGTACGGGGACCCCTGGGGGACCAAGAGCAGGTTTCAGGGGGGGCACCTAGCAGGGCCAGTATTAGACTCGCTGGGGCCCAGGGTAGAAAGCTGAAGCCCCACTGCAGGGGGCTGAAGCCCAGGGCCCTGAGTCCCACCAGCCAGGGCTTAAGCTGAAGCTTGAGCAATGTACCTTTGGTGGAGCTCCTGTGGTGTGGGGCCCCAGGCAATTGCCCTGGTTGCTACCCCTAATGCTGGCCCTGGCTTTTATATGCAGAAAACCAGTTATTGCGGCACAGGTGGGCCATGGAGTTTTTATAGCACGTTGGGGGAGGGAAAGAGGGGAGGGAGGGCTCAGAAAGAAAAAGGTTGAGAACCTCTGGTGTAGACAAGCCCTTAGCCTTCAAAATGCAATGGTAATCTTAACTTGTCCAAAGTGATTAAGAAGTTATGCACTCACCTCTTCTCCTTTCCCCATTCCACAGCCATTTGATTTTGGCAGGTCATTAGATATTTTATGTAGGATTTCTAGACTGACTAGACAGGTTTATTCTTGTGCAACTGACATTAGTAACCCTTTATCTACTGTAATGCAAGAGTACCTGTTTCCTTCCCAGATATATTCCATGCCTTCTATCCCTTCCCTTGGCCTTCCAAAGAAAGGGAAACCTCTCCCACAACACACACACGCTATCAGTGGGCAAATCAGAAGAGTTAATATCAGTCTGGCTTTTTGAGTTTTTGTCAGTAGTGTTCTTATATCTACATCTTAACATGAAATGCTGGTGCACTGATGCCTCAGGTTGTGTCATCTGCAGGACTGAACCTGGGATCTCTGGATCTAAAAGTATGAAACTTTACTGCTTGAGTTAAAGGACCAGATCCATTGGCTGGGAAGCAGTAGCAAACTCAAACCTCTTACATGATCTAGTCACTAGAGGAGGGATAAAGACCCACACTACAGGTCTCGGTGTGGCTTACACTGGTAGATTGTTTTCTAGAAAAGGAACAGAAATCTGACTGTGAAGGGACAGATTCTAAATACAGGAGGAAAAATTGGTAAATAAGGACCAAGTGCTGTCATACTTTATTGAGCAAAACCTCCCCGATTTCAGTGGGAGACCTGCGCAATTTAAGGACCACTAAATTTAGCCATATAGATTTAAGTTATCCTCTTAACCCAAAAGGAGATGTCTGTTTAGGCTGAGGGAACAAAGATGAAGAGGAACAATCAAGTTTCTCAGTTTCATATATCAGAAAAACAAATGTAGATTTGTTCCCATTTCCAAATAATATACGATAAGGGGCAGGAGAAGCTACTTTAAAATGTTAAACAAGTGCTGTTGTCACTCCATGTTCAAGCATTACTTTATCCTACTATACAACTTGAGAACTGATCATGACTTAATTTCTTCTCCACACCGGCAACATGAAAAGCCATAGGCCAAAGTTGTAGCTTTGTAACTGACTAATATAGTTTCAATTTGGCATCCAATGGAAAGAGGCATCCTTCTTTTGAATATAGTATCCATGTTAAAGAAGAAAAACAAACATGGCTTACCTGTAACATTAAGTCTAAAGTAGCCACTCAGGATGTCATCACAGAAGCGACACAGGTTGGAAAGCTGTTTCAAGTGCTCTTGTAATTGGACTCTAGGGAAGCGCACTTTATAAAGAGGTGCAAGAAAACCAAATACAAAGGCATCTAAGGTTGTAGGCCTAACGAGAATAAAAAAAACCAGACAAAACATTAACAGTGCAGTACGCCATAAAGCACTTTCTGAGCACACACCAAAAAAAATGCAAAGCACAATTTAACCAATTATTCTGGGACTTCATCACACCATCAGCTGAGTGGACTTCTACTGACTTTAGAGCTTCTGAATTTGAGAGGGCCTTACAAGCTCAAGCAGCATAATTTCAGAATTAAAATTCAGCCCTGCTTCCATATATGGTAGGCGTTCAAGTCACATTACAAACGATTTCTTGCACCACCTCTGGAACAGTCTAGTCTCCTGTGCAGAGACCAAGTAAACAAACTTTAGGCAGGGAAACAGAATCTGCTCACAGGCCACAAAGCACTAGTACATCCAGCACTACAGCCCGTAACTAGAAATAGGCAGCAGTTGACCAAGTGTGGGGGGATCACTGCATCGATTTAGATAACCAACACACCTCTGCCCTTCCCTTTTCATGCTTCCAAATCCCCCAGAACCACTTTGGAGAGAGCTGCTGAGCGAGCACACATGGGATATCCACCTGCACAGTAGACCTCCTGTGGGTCTACTGTATTTAGGGCCTTCCACACTTGGGGATTGAGGCAGCATGATGTGGCCAAAATTGGGAGTTTGCTACACTTAAAGTGGATGGGCCTGGTTTTAATTATTTTGTTCAAGCAGTGGCCATCACCAGCAAAAGACATATAAATAAGTGGAGAAAGCACTGAAGGTTTTAGTGAAAAATTATAATCTTTGGTTCACCAAGACCCCTGTCTGAACAGACTGACACTAAAGTACTATGTTGTTTATAACATACATTTCTCTTCAGATCTTACCTCCAAAGATAAATGTTAAACCTGAATCTATTTTGGAGCAGCATGAGACATTCTTGCAATTAATCAATAATGTTAGAGCATGCACTATGTGAGATGACTATCAATCATAAAAAGGTTTACACTCACATATTTCCAAAGAAAAACTGAGATGTTCCCAATCTGTTTGATAGAAGATTTAGACACTCCTTGGCATCTCTGTATATCTAACAAGAGAAAAATTGACCTAAGAGCAATAAAAAGTGGGAAGACTAGTATGCAGAACAGCATTTATCGTTACACAACATAAGTCTCCATTTCAGCTCTTCCCCTTGTCAGTACCAATTTGTGACCTAAGTTACTCATAAAGCAAAGCATACCTGTGCTTCTACTTCACTCAAACTGTATAGTGGAGGCTCTCCCCTCATCAGCAGGATCCTGTTAAGTGCTTCCCTGGACATCTTCCCAGGTAGATATAAACTCAATGGAAATGGAATCCTTGAAGCAAACCACGGCTTTGTCACAGTACAGTAATTTTCAGCCTCGACCCAGAATGTGTGCAGCTGTATCAACACAGTGAAGAACATGAACAAGAGTTAATAGGAATTCTAATGAAAACATTATGCTTCTCTTTATAAAGACTGTGTAAGGTTCTCTGTTACACAAATAATAGGAATTATAGTATTAAAAAAAGCAAGCAGGCGCCTTACTAAATTATATTCCCACACACAAGGCATTAAGATACAGTTTAAGGCTGTAACTATGCTCCTATTAAATTAAGACATTAGGACATTGTAGATAATGCATAACATTCAAAGCAAAGATTCTAAATAAATCGACGACTGATCCTATAGATCATTCACTCATCTTATGGTGCAGTGTCAATGTCATAGGAAAAGTTTATATCACTATCACACACTATATCCTTCAATATTTAACATTCATAAACGATTTGGAAAAAGAGGTAAACAGTAAGGTAGCAAAATTTGCAGATGATACAAAACTACTCAAGATAGTTAAGTCCCAGACTGTGAAGAGCTACAAGGGGAATCTCACAAAACCGGGTAACAAAATGACAGATGAAATTTAATGTTGAGAAATGCAAAGTAATGCTCATTGGAAAACATAATCCTAACTATATACATATAATAATGGGGTCTAAATTAGCTGTTATCACTCAAGAAAGATCTTGGAGTCATTCTGGACAGTTCTCTGAAATCATCCACTCAATGTGCAGCAGCAGTCAAAAAAGCGAACAGAATGTTGGGAATCATCAAGAAAAGGATAGATAATAAGACCGAAAATATCGTATTGCCTCTATATAAATCCATGGTACGCCCACACCTTGAATACTGCATGCAGATGTGGTCGCCCCATCTCAAAGAAGATATACACCTACAACCTGATATAACGTGATCCGATATAACACGAATTCGGATATAACACGGTAAAGCATTTCCCCTCCTCCCCAATCCCTCCCAGGCTTGCGCAAGCCTGGGAGGGAGGGGGGAGAAGCAGAGTGGCAGCAGCGCGCTCAGGGGAGGAGGCTGAGGCGGAGCAGGGGGTGGGGGTGGGGGGCAGGGAACTGCAATTTTTCTCCGTGGGTGCTCCAGTCCCGGAGTTGGCGCCTATGGTGGCAGTGTGTCTGGCTCTGACATGCTGCTCAGAGCGGCGTGTTAAGAGGGCCGTGCTGGGGCCAGGGGGTTGGATAAGGGGCAGAGGATCTCGGGGGCGGGGGGGGGGAAACGGTCAGGGGGGTTGGATGGGTTGGGGGTTCTGAGGGGTCAGTCAGGGGGCAGGAAGTAGGTGGGGGTAGGATACGGGGCGGGGCCAGGCTGTTTGGGGAGGCACAGCCTTCCCCTACCCGGCCCTCCATAGCAAGTTCAACATAACGCGGTTTCACCAATAATGCGTTAAGATTTTTTGGCTCCTGAGGACTGCATTATATCGGGGTAGAGGTGTATTGGAATTAGAAAAGGTTCAGAAAAGGGCAGCAAAAATGATTAGGGGTATAGAATGGCTTATGTATGAGGAGAGAATAATAAGACTGGGACTTTTCAGCTTTGAGAAGAGGCGACTAAGGGGGGATATGATAGGGGTCTATAAAATCATGAGTGGTATAGAGAAAGTAAATAAGGAAGTGTTATTTATTCCTTCTCATAATATAAGAACAAGGGGCCACCAAATGAAATTAATAGGTAGCAGATTTAAAACAAACACAAGAAAGTATTTTTTCATGCAAAGCACTCTCAAACTCTGGAACTCCTTGCCAAAGGGTATCGTGAAAGCCAATACTATAATGAGGTTCAAAAGGGAGCTAGATAGATTCATGGAAGATAGGTCCATCAATGGCTATTAGTCAGGATGGGCAGGAATGGTGCCCCTAGCCTCTGTTTGCCAAAAGCTGGGATTGGGTGACAGGGCATGGATCACTTGATGATAACCTGTCTGTTCATTCCCTTTGGGGCACCTGCCATTGGCCACTGTCAGAGGACAGGATACTGGGCTTGATGGACCTTTGGTCTCACCCAGTATGGCTGTTCTTATAATGAGGAACAAAATGAGGGGATGGGTTTGAGACAGTTACAGAACTAAGTGGGATGAAGGAGATATTGGTGTTTATTGCTCTCAGGAAGTAGATGAAGGTGAAGAGGCTAGGTTAGAATCAGCACCAGTATGTGAAATTTGGTAGACCTGTAGCATGGTAGGTAATGGTTTCCAGTATAAACTGGAGCCAAAGTCATACAACTCCAATATAGAGGTAATGCAAGCAGCTACAGAGTTCTACATCTTTACTGTAATTCACAGTATGTTGGTGTGGGCTTGTGGCCTATGTTAGATGTGATCGAGGTATGGAGGCTACTGGTGGACTGTTAGAACATGGATATGAATAGAGTCAGGGTAAAGGTTGTTAGAGAACCTTAACTTTGAATGTGTAGGCTTTTACATTTTTAAACAAGTACAAGACTCATGTTTAAATACAACTGATACAGTTCAGGCTCTAAATGGGTATCTTAAAGTAGTTTTCATCTGAGAATTTCCCTAGATGTCTTTAGAGGGAAAAGAAAAATCTATATCGCATGAAAGCTTGCTAAGGATAGTTATTTTGCTTTCTGATACAAAGATATTTTATGACAATACTAGATGTAATGTACAGGGAACACAGGTTATTTAATAGAACATATGACAAAACAGTCTTTAAATCAAATCTCAAGAGGCACATGTGTAAGTTCTCTTAAACTTGGGCAGTTCAACTGAGGGCATTTACAGACTCTGTCAGGACATCTTTATACCAGCATACCTTGAGAAGTTCCAAAAATCCATTAAAAAGAACTCCACAGTTATGCCCCTGACATTATCAAAAATAATCAGGCATGCCAGATCTCATTCAGGAGTACTAAATAAAACACATCTGAAATTTCTATTTGACACATTGGGGAACCACGCACACCAGTAAGGGGTTCTGTCACTACCTGCCCTGGTTCATGTCTTCAAGAGCAATAAACCAGAGGGGAATGGTCTGGTACTTAAGAACTTAGAGAGAACGGATTTAGGACACTCAGGACTGGAAGGGCCACTGGTGTCACCTCCAGTGAATAACTAGGCTGGCAGAAGCCAGGGTGAGACCTTGTGCTTATGGGCAGGCTATTGGTGTCAGCGATCTGAGACATAACAGCACAGCATTAAGGAACCCCACGGTTACAGGATAGATAGTGACAGAACCCCTTACTGGTCTGGGTGATCCCCCAAATGTCACATTACTATAAATTGTTTTTATGACACAGTTTCTCTCAAAATGTTGCATTTAGAAAGAAAATAAAGGAAAAATAGGTATAACTCATTTTAAAAAGAGTGTCTCAGAGATACCTTGCCCCCCAGATTTTTGGAAGCAGATAGAAGTACTGTCAAAATTGGGCTTAAAAAAAGGAAGCAAGTTGCAGCCACAACTGTGGTGTGATGGCTGCGTCTACACAATCAACACCAATGACCATCTCCCATAAGAATCCATTTGGAGCAATGCATGCTGCCTAACACCTTCACAGATACAAGTATTTACGAATAACGTATAGCCTGCTCCATTCAGTGTCTGAAAGCGTTCATCACCCCCTCTCTCTGAAAACCAAGTTCCTTTGAAATGTCTCACACTGGGCAATATTTAATTATTGATCACATTTTATCTTGACCATCATTCTATGTTTGTAAATGCTTACCACAGCAGGAAGCAGTTTTTCTTCAAGTAGTGCAATGTAGGCCAGTGTGTCAGCTCCTTGTTTTGCAGATAGTTCATAATCAGCATTGTATTTCTGTCAAGTTAAAAAACACACATGCAACACACACACACAGTGTCACATGAAAATGCTCACACAGAAAAGAAGTCCCACAACTGGTGGCTTCTGTAGAGCTAAACAGTTATTAAGCAGGTCAAGTAACCAAAATAATTTTAAGTCCTGCAATCTAAGAATGGAAAATGTATACCTACTGAAATTTTCTTCCTTTAATCATCCATACCCTCTGTGCTAAACCTCTCCATGCCCAACCTCTCTACTGCTCCCAGTATCCTCAGCCTCCACTGGAGAGGAAGGCCCAGAAAAATAGCCTGCCTTTAACTGCTTTCCAAGCAGCAGCAGAGTGAAACAGATGCAAAAAGTATTACTCAGGTCCCAATACTGTACTGAACTCCTCCGGTAGATAGCTCTCTCAGTTTTCTGTAAAGCCTCATGCACATATGGAGATGTACAGAGAGTAAACCAAAACACTCTTTTATTTGTTATTTTTCAAAGTTATCCTTTTAGAAATGTAAACACTGTCTGAGTCCTGAAGGTACCATAGATCAAATTCTAGATTCAATTACACCAGCATAAATTTGAGTAATTCTACTGAAGTCAACAAATCAAATCCATTTAAGTTAGCTGAGATCAGAATCTGACCCTTGGTGTTTAGCCTTGTAGTTCACTGCCCAAGGAAAGAAAAGAGAAGTGGATATGTGTATAGACTATTCTGTACCATTCCTGGTTTCTAGAGCAGAAGTGAGAAACTTCTCAAAGAACGAGAAGATAGATACACACAAATTTATGCAGGTACATATTTGTTCCTTTTAAAAGATGACCTGCAACAGATTTTTTTAAAATGGGTCTTGTACCTACTTTTTCAGTCTTTACACTGTGTAAAGAAGATTTGGACGTTTGTTTTGTCAAAAAGAGACAAGTGTAGATATACTGGGAGTGTTAATGGTTTTCTTCCCAGTTTTGTGGAAGACCTCTGGGATATCTCAGAGGATGCATATTGTTAGTTCTCACACCTTGATTGGAAAGAGAGAAGTATTGAATCTCTAACCGATGTCTTTTCTCCAAGAGGTTCCTTAGTCACTGATGTTTAAAATTCTTGGGTTAAATATGTGTTAAACAGTGTGATTAAAAATCCTTTCCCAGCTCCAATTCTCAGTTTTCACTCTCTTAATTCTTCTGATGTCATAATATCACTAACTTTCCAGTCATCAGAGACTCTTCCAGGCTAGACAGGAACTGAATTTCTGATGTAAAAACAAAGCAGGGGGAAAAAAAAGAGACAATACCATTTTAGGCCCTCTTCCTACATTATAAAGATGGAAAAACTGTACAAACCAACTCCCACCCTTTGCAGATTACTTAACATTCTAGATGTTGCTCATCAAGAGTAAAACTGTACATTGCCAAAATGTGCATCACGAAAAACGATTCCAGATTTTCTTTGTTTTGCTATCCAAAAAATCCCCACAGCAGATTAAAAATAATAGAGGTTTTAAAGTAAAATAAACATTTCTGTTAGAGTAATCCAGTTATGTAAAAAACATGACATAAAAATGTGATCTATAAAAACCAGCAACATTAGAGAAAGATTAGCTATTTGAACCCTTCATACACAACTCAGGCTGGGTCAACCTGCTCAATGAAGCTTTTGTGGTTTGTTTTATATTTAAACCTTAGAAGGGTTAAAGTTAGCCCTGCTTAAACAGCTAACCATGGTCCACACTCTGCCACCCTTACTCATACTTGAGAGACAATTACTTATGAGTAGTCACAATGAAGTGACCTAGTGCTACTCTACGCAAGTAAGAGTAGCAGAATCGGGCTTCATGTTATTAGAAACCATCTGTATGGATATTTACAGATAAATATTGTGACACAGGCAGAAATATTACATGACAGAGAAAAAAACAAGTTGCAAATTAAATTAAACTGAACTAAACCCAACATTTCTCTTTAGCAAGTTAGAGACCTACCTGTTTTCTTAGGAAGTTTAGTATTTTTGCTGGCTGAGTAATAACTGTGTCTTCTGATATCAACACTGGCACATCTCCTAAGAAGTGAAAATTATACTGTCAACAGAATTTACATGGGACACTTTTAATTGAATTTGAAATGGGCCCTAATCCTACTGATACAAGTGCTTAGCTTTACACAACAAAGAACTTCATTACGGTCGTGCATGTGTTTCCAGAATCAGGGCCATAGTTAGCATGAAAAAGAATCCAAACAAAGACAGGGCCACATCACAGTCAGACTGAAGTCAATAGGATACGCTGGGCACTTTTGAAAAGCAGGCTACTTTTTAGGTACCTAACTGTAGATACCTATTTGAAAATTTCAGCCAGTAAACCTATAACTTGTACATACAACTAGTCCGTTAGCCCATTCTCCCATCTTTCTCCCGCATTTGTTTTAAACCCCAGTTATGTCTTGCCTTAAACTAGAGCCACAATCTGATCTGAGTAGGCAGATCCCTGCACCCTTATGGAACCTCATTGACTTCAGTGGGACTCCTCACAATGGTGTGAGGGTCCACCTGAACACACCAGATGGCAGGATTGGGGTTTAAGATTGTAAACTCTTTGGGACAGCCTACAGCAGTGGTCCCCAAACTGTGGGGTGTGCCCCCCGTGGGGGGGTGTGGAGAAACATTCCAGGGGGCATGGTAAGGCCCAGGCCAGCCCCTTTGGGAGGGCAGGGAGGAAGAGCCACCCAGCCCTGTTCTGCCCTCAGCTCTGCTCTGGCTCCGGACCCAGACCTGCCCCCAGCAAAGGCCCCAACTCCCAGCTGTTGCTCTGCTCTCGGCCCTGGACACAGCTCCAGCCAGGTGGGGACGGAGCGCCACCCAGTTCCACTCCGGCTCTGCCCCCAGCCCTGCCCCCAGCTGAGGCCCCAGCTTTGGCTTCTGGCCACGACTGTGGCCTGGCCACGGCCCCACTCCCAGCCACGGCTCTGCTCCCGGCTGCAGCTCTGCTGCCAGCCGCAGTTACGCTCCCGACCATGGCCCCAGCCGCAGCTCCAGCCCCGGCTCCCAGCGGGATGCACACAGATTACATTTATAGGAAAGGGGGGGCATGACCTTAAGATATTTGGGGACCACTGGCCCACAGAGTCTATCTTATATTATATTTGTACAGTACCTACCACAATGGGACTAGATTTGGTTGGGTCTTTAGCTGCTACCATAATACAAGTAAATAAGACTGTATTATTGAACCAGAGTTTTGGAGAATTAGTTGAATTTAAAATGCTCTTTCCTTATATTTAACTTGTTAAAAAATACAGAATTTATGAGCATATATGTTAAATTAGATCCTGATGTAATTCATAGAAATCAAAGAGATATACCAGGGATGAATTTTGCCCTACAAGTCATAAGGGGCCAAGTTCTATGTGGATATAAGTGATACACAAGCTAATCATATGACAGGTAGCAGTGGCAAATTAGTTTAACTTGCACTGATTTGGTTTCCAGAGCCTGTGCAAAAGGAGTGCGATTTACATACCAATGATGAAGGAAATAAACTAGCAGGAGGGTCCAAAATAAAGGCCTCCCTAGCATATTATCTTAAACCCACCTCTTAGTTGTATTTCCTCATACACCATCCTTTTGATTCACCTTTGTGTAAATTCATCATGGTTTTGCACATTCAGATTGGTGCAAATTATACTTCTTGACGTTTACACTCATCTTCTAACCAAGTTACACCTAATTTAAAGGAACACTGGTAACTTGATAATCTAATTTCCATTTGAAAGTTCTGTGGCTACTATTTTTACAAATTACCTCTAGCTATACTGTGCTGAAAAATTAGAAAATTTTAATTTTTTTCTGATTCAATTTGTTTACTGTGTGTGTTTGACAAAACTATAGGTATAGTCAGTTTCAGTGTTTTGTTGATTGTCAGTTGTATCAAATTTACATAGTGATCCAGGACATACTATTTATACCCTCTGGATAGCACTTTACTGTCATACAATTTTCAGGCTTGATATTGTAAACACATTTTCATGCATGCTTAATTTCATTAATGTGAGTAGTCTCACTGACGTCAAATAGATTACTCACATGTGTAAAAGTTTGGCATGTACATACAATTATTTGCAAACTCAGGCGTTCATTTGTAAAATGGCTAGTGTGTACAGGAAAAAAAGTTACAAAAGCAAGTACCTTTTGGAGCTCTCCATGAGTTATCAATAGCATTCACTTTCACTGGCGCACCAGAAAAACTGGCATAAGCCTGCAATAAACATTGCATTAAAAATTCTAGTCAGCATTTAAAAAAAAAAAAGTGATCTTTTTAAGAATTGATATCACTAAGCTAGAGCACTTCTGGGTAGCCATGTTGTTAATGGTTCACGATCTCACTTTCTTTATGCACATTCAGTGTACTTTTTAACAAATAGATGACTAACATTATTAATCTTTTTGTGCTAAGAGTTAGAATTTCTTGCTGTAACTTGTACTTATATTAACTGCAAAAGGGTTGGTTTAGGCAGTTTCAGGCAGTGGTGGTCAGCTAGAATAATTTTTAAATGTCAGAACGTTTCTAGGAAACTAGGAGTTAAGAATAATGTCCTGACATCAGTGCCATACTGCAAACACATAGGTATCCAAGTTAACTCTATGTTGTAGAAAGACCTTGGAATTATGTGACCAAGCATTACTATGGGCTCTAGAGACTAAACAGGAAAAGACATGGCAGCAATTCCCTACCTCCTGACCACGCCAGCTCCCCTGTGCAGGCTCAATGACTTCAGGGCAGCTCTGCAAGGGTGTAAAAGTCCACTAAAGCAGATCGGCTATCAGGATTAGTATTTTAGGTTGTAAACTCCTCAGGCCGTCATTTAGGTTTAAAGAAATAATTTTCCCTACTGAGCAATCACCGAGACACAGACGTGAACAATAATGTTGCTACACTTCAATTAATGGGCTTTTTGCTCGTCTCTGCCTATAGTACCTGCCAGGGAAGCTGTAGCATCGCTTTCCTGTAGCCCAAACAGAGTCCCAGGCGAGGTATAAATAACGCGCCATTCCGCATCAGGGAACCGGCAGGCTGCATGAGCCGTAACAAAGGTCCGAACACAGGCCCGTGGTGGAAGGGAACCGCTTCCCGGAGTTATTTCAACGGCCACAGCCCGGGGATCGGATTTCCCGCAGCGCGGCGCCCCGCAGCTCCCATCAGCGGCCGAGGGGCTCTAGCCGGGGGCCGCGCCGCCACGGGAGCTGGGGCCGTTTGCCATCGCCCCAGGCAGACCGGCAGCCGGCTCCGCAGAAACTGAGACGAGAACTAGGACTCCGCGCCCGGCAGCAGCTGCAGCGGCGCCGCCCCGCAGAGCCTCCCGACCGCCCCCCCAGCGCGGCGCCAGCCGGGGCCATCCCGGTCCGCGAGCCGATCGGGCGCGAGCTACTTCCCCGCCCCACCTCCCGCGAGCTGATTGGGTCGCCCCCCGCCAGCCGTTACCATGACAATCAAGGACTCCCTGTGCACGGACGGCAGCCCCCAGTCTCCTCCCCAGCAGCTCAGCTCCATGGGAGACGCCATCTTGCCGCGGCCCCTTTGCCCCGGAAGCGATTGCTTCCGCCTCGGGCCTTCCGGCGGGTGCTCCGTCCCGCGAGACGCGTGTGGCTTGGGCACTGGTGGGCCTCGTGCTGCTGGCTCCCGGCGGGCGGGGTTCGGCGCGCGGGGTGCAGCGCTAGCGCGTGTCGCGGAATTCTGGGCGGCCGGAGCCCGCCCACAGCGGCCCGGCACCCTCCCAGCACAGCCTACGCGCAGCCGCCCGCCCCGGAGCTGCGGCGCCCCCACCACGGGGAGGGAACAAGGCGAGCCCCCCTCTCCACCGCATAGACCTGGCTGCTGGGGCGGCCCGCTGCATGAGCCCGCAGCTCCGCAGACAGGGGTGGTGCCGTAGGTCGCCAGTGTGGTGGCGCCTTTAATTTCCCCCTCTCCCCTTCATTCCCAGTCTAGTTGAGTGCCCTCGCCACTGAGCCTCACTGTCAGCCCTCGGCAGCTAACATAGGGTCTGTCTGCACAGCCGGGGATTAGTGGGAGTGGAGTCAGCTGGCTGGTCTGCGTTAGCTAGGCCTGAGCACCTGCTCCGCATTTTAACCCTACAGAAGGCTTCCTGGTTGTAAAGAGGAACAGGAATACAGTGGCTTGGGTGATTGCATTGAAACACTGTTGGATAGAGCTTTTCCACCGTGCTGCAGATGGAGCTAACATCTTGATGAAGGCAAGCAGGCATAAGCAGTGATCAGTTACAAGTGAAAAGCAAATCGGGATGCACTTATATTCTTTAAAGTCAGAAGGGACCATCATGATCATCCGTCTGACCTCCTGCATGCACCCACTCCAGAAATAGCCACTTAACCTATGGCTAAGTTACTGAAATCCTCAAATCATGGTTTAAAGACTTCAAGTTATAGAGAATTTACCATTTACATTTGTTTAAACCTGCAAGTGATCCATGGCCTGTGCTGCAGAGGAAGGTGAAAAGCCCCCAGGTCTCTGCCATATTTGGGGTCAGGAAGGAATTTTCCCCTTGTCAGAATGGCAATCAGTTAGACCCTGACCATGTGACTCACTGCAGTCACCTCCAAGTGCGCAGCCTACAGCTTCTCTGTTACGCTGGCTATACATAAACTTTTTGTTATCTTTTCTTATACCTATGTAGGGCCCTACCAAATTCGCGGTCATGAAAAACGCGTCACGGACTGTGAAATCTGGTCTTTTGTGTGCTTTTACCTTATACTGTACAGATTTCACAGGGGACACCAGTGTTTTTCAAATTGGTGGTTCTGACCCAAAAGGGAGTTGCCAAGGGGTTGCAATGTCATTTTAGGGGAGATGTGGTATAGCCAATCTTACTTCTGCGCTGCCTTCAGAGCTGGGTGGCTGGAGAGCGGTGGCTGCTGACTGAGGGCCCAGCTCTGCAGGCAGCAGCACAGAAGTAAAGGTGGCGATACCATACCATGCCATCCTTACTGCTACGCTGCTGCTGGTGGCAGCTCTGCCTACAAAGCTGGGCTCCCAGCCGGCAGCCACCGCTTTCCATGGCGTTCTTATGTCTGTGGGGTTACTTTAACTTCTGTTTTCCCCACAAACTTGATTACTCTGCAATTTCTTCACAACAATAAATATTACTCTGTTAAAATGTTAAATCACGGTAGGCTTCTGTCAAGTCTAAATCTGCCTGTGCTCCCAACAAACACTAACCACAAGAAAAAGTGCCCTGTATATTTATATAAGCAGAAATAATGTAGATTATTACATTACTCCTTTCTGACATTTTGTTTTAATTATGTCTATTCACAGAGAAGGAAAAACATGGATTGCTATTTTAAAAAAGTGACTTTGAACAAATAAGTGTTTAATGTATCACAGTAGTTAAGAAAAAATGTTAAAAATCATTCCTTGTTGAGATGCACAAATATTTGCTCGCTGTACTGTATCTTGTTTTCTGTTAAATAATGTTACACACGTGTCTATGTCACCCAGTATGTTGTGCTTTACTATTAATATGAAAGAGGAACTCAAGAGTTAATTCAAGTTCATAAGTCATGATAGTAACCGTAAGAAATCCTTGCACATTTTTCTGAGATACTGGAGCACATTAGATATGGGCCTGATTTAAAAACAATTTAGGACCCTGTCCTTCCATCAGAACTATGGTAGACAGAGTATATCTCATCTTTCCATGGAAATGAAATGGGAGAATACTCATCTCATTTAAGTTGTTATATGCCACATAAATATGTTTCTGTTTGGACTATAAGACCAAAATTATATATTAGCTAGCAAAGTACAGTTGCCAAAGCTAGTCATATACAATAAGTATAAAATGACATTCCAGAGGTGAGTACTTGTTTATTTATGTTTAAAAAATATGCTGTGCAGCTTTTTGGGAGTAATATTTTGTCAAATTTAAATAACTAGTAGCTGAAAGCCCATCACAGGGATAATTAATAAAGCTGTGTGTCAGAAAGTCAAAACTGGCTGAGAACTTAAAGATTGGATGGTAATAGACCACAAATCCTGGTCACGATTGAACCTGGTGATAATCTGTGGCTATGGTTTTATAGTAAGTGTGAGAGTGGGCAAATGTGTGGGTTGTGCTAGTATAGCTGTGTTGATTTATGTGTGGGTTGCAGTGTGCTGGGAGAGTTGTGTGAATTTGTGTGGGTGGCAAATGAGGATGTGTGTGTTTGGGGTTATTGTGTGGGTGGTTTCAAAGAACTGTGGCAGTTGGGCCAAGTAATCCACCATCTGTGCAGTCTCCCAAACACAGTAATGAAATTGTTATATGCAGATTAGCTATAGAGCAGGGGTTCCCAAACTTGGTTTGCGGCTTGTTCAGGGTAAACCCCTGGCAGGCCACAAGACACTTTGTTTTCCTGAGCATCCGCAGGTACGGCTGCACGCAGCTCCTAGTGGCTGCAGTTTGCCCCTCCCTTGATGCAGCCGGGGCAATAACAGCTCAGAGGACTCTGAGGAGGAAGTTCTCCATAGAATATCAAGATAGCTGGAGACAAGGGAAGCAGAGAGAAAGCAGCCTTCAGCACAGATTGAGACTGAATTCCAAGAGGGGAGAAACCTTCTCATGGTGGTAATCAGCTGTGGGCCTAGCTCGTCACATTCTACAAAGACTTGGCATGAGATCAAGCTGTATACTCCAGAGCAGGCAAAGGCAGTGGGAAAAGCCCTTGGTTCCTTAAATCGAGAGACAGCCGTAGGCTGGCTGGCCAAGGTAAATGCTCTCCCTGGACTTGGCAAAGAGGATGCTGCTGTGTTGGTGTATGAGTGTATGCCAGGAGAAGATTTCAGTACCCTCCCCATCCATCTACAGGTGGGGGACACAGAGAACACTCTACAGCTGTTTGAATGTGTGCTGAAATTCTACTTTCCCCTCCAAAATCTAATAGGAAGGTACTACTGTGAATGGCAACAGGTTCATGAATGACCTGAAAAGTACTTAAGCAGGAAGAAGCTATTGTATTTCTGACTGGTGCTCTTTCATGCGACACTCCAGAGTTTCAGGAAGCAGTCTTGTGAGGGTTAGCTCCTACCCTGAAAGTTACTTTAGGATCACTGAACCATCAGACCATCTCACTGAGGGAACTGGAGGACAGGTTACGAGAGGCCTATGAAATCCAGAGAGAAGCCTTCCCTTTACCTGGATCCGGGAAGAAGGTAGCAGTGACCACAGACAGAGTAGCAAAGAAAAGGAGTTTCCCAAAGGTCACAGAGGGAATTCCAGCTGTCAGCAAGGGAAAAAATGGTCTGCAGCATAGCATCATGGTAAAAATAGTTACCAGAACAGTTCTCACAATGAGGAGCAGAGGGCATTCAGAAATGCCTTATGGAAGAAGCTGCTTAAATTTGAAGCTAATGAAGCCATAAATGGATTACCAGCAGAGAAGCTGCTACAACGGCTCATGAGGTACGAGAAACAGGAAGCAGTCTCCAGCAAGCATCAAGAAGGAAACGCTCCTAATCTGATGTGATGGGGCCAAGCTCCCCCTCATTCCCCAGTAACGGCACCTATAACACACAACAAATGGGGAAGACCAACCACATCAGTCACGATGGAGGGAGCATTTGGGAAACTTGGTCATCAGATGCTGACAGATACCTGTGCCACAGTTTCAATCCTATGCACAGATGCTGAACCTAAAGTGAAAAGGCGCCCCATCAAAGACATAAAGGTCCTAGTAGGCTTTAATGGAAGGGAAGGTATGGTTTTCTTCACTAAGCCAATCAGATGTGTCATCCATACAATTGCTACCAAAGCTGTCTTTGGAATTCAAGCCTTAGGTGGCCAAGGTATCTTTGGCATGGACTTACTATCGCAGTTGAATCTGGTAGTGGATCTTCTTAATCAAAGGTTGACCCAGAATGTGGAAAATGGACAGCATGTGGTAATTCCAGCATCCCACCATGTGGTAGCTGTGAAGGCACCTGAAGATCTAGTGATGCCTGATTGGAAAGCAGAAGTGGCTATAGTTGCACAAAGACACTTGGAGGTGTTTGCTAAAAAAAAACTCCAGTGTGGAAAGATAACAGCCGAGGTAGTGGTTGATGAGCCAGATCCCAAACCATAAAGTCAGTACCACTATCCTGCTGCTGCAGAAGATGGCATCAAGAACATTGAAGCACTAGTAGAGCAAGGAGTGCTCATAGAGACTGAAAGCTTGTGCAGCTCTCCAATGTGTTCTGTCATAAAGGTGGATAAGAAGACGTGGCAATTAACGATAGATTACGTTGAGCTCAATAGAGTGACCCCATGCCTAGCCCCAGTGGTTGCCAAATTTAATGAAATAATGGCAACCATTGCATCAGGAGCGAGATGGTTCTCCGTACTGGATCTCTGAAACGCCTTTTCTTCAATTCCACTTCACCAATCAGCTTGGTATAAGTTCGCCTTCATGTATAAGGACTGGCGGTACACCTTCAGCCGCGTCCCACAGGGATTCCACAATGCTCCCTCGATTTGCCACTGATTTGTCTCAAGAATGTGGAATTCCATGGCAGGAAGAGACAATATCCTGAGCTATGTGGATGACATCTTAGTAGCTACTGCCACACAAGAGAGGAGAACCTCGAAATCCTGGATGCTGTCCTAAATAAAATAAAGAATACCAGATTCATCATTGACCCAGCCAAGGCTCAGCTAGTGCTCTCAGAGGTCACCTACCTAGGAATGAGTCTGGGAGAGGAAGGGACTTAATATGCAAGCTCCCTGCCCCTCAAGATGTCTCAGCTCTGCGATCTTTCCTGGGATTTACTGGGTTCTCCAGAGAGTTTGTGAAGGGCTATGCTGAGTTGGCCAAACCTCTGTACACACTGCTTAGGGTATGCCAGGAATGGAAGTGGGATCAAGAACACCAAGAGGCTTTCACTGCTTTAAAACAAACCCTCACTAGAGCACCTGCACTGGCATACCCGAAGCCCAACGAGCCATCCCAACTTCCGTTGGGAACAGCAGACCAAGACATCAGTGCAGTCCTCCTCCAGGACCAGAGCAATGGACTCAAGCCCATTGCTTATGGATCAAAAGTCCTGAGTGAAGCGGAGCGGCAATACAATACCTGTGAAAAAGTAGTACTGGCTCTAGTATGGTCCCTGTGTCACTGGGAATATTTAATTGGCACGTCCCCAGTGATCCTCAAAACCACTCACGCTCACCTCAACTATGTTCTATCCGGTCAATTAATGAGGGTCGAATGTCAAGTCCCAGACTTGCTGGATGGATGCTTAGCCTCATGAACAAAACTGTTGACATGCAGAAAACATCTCAATTAGCTGTTCTACCTTATGCCCTCCTCAAAGAAGGCCAAGAGCATGAATGTCCACTGCCTCCTAACGAGTGGAACAGACTAAGTCACCCTTCCAAGTGGAAAACAATTATCAAAGAGTGAAGGACCAGAATTTAAAGATCTGGGTGGTGGATGGTTGTTGTTTCCACAGGGATGGAAAACCCTATGCAGGCTATGCAGCATTATGGGTAGAGTCTCGAAAGACCCTGTAAGGAACAGTAAGGCCAAACTCAGCCCGGGACGCAGAAATAGTGGCGGGGCTAGTAGTGCTACATGAGGAAGATCCAGAAGACACATGGATATGTTTCGATTCTGATTGGATCATATGGGCATTAAGTGAGTGGATGCCAGTAGGGGTTCAGCGAGGAATGAGGTCAGCTGACGGACGACAGATTGCACACTCAAAGTATTTGCTGCACCATGCATGGAAGTTAGCATCCAGAAGATCAGGTAACACTTACCTTTGCAAGGTGAAGGCTCACCGTCAGGACCACGCAGAGATCTCTATGTTGAGCAACAAGGTCGACCAATTGACAAAAGAAAGCCACCTTATTGGGAGAGGAATGTTTCTGAACCCATTCTGACGAGGGGGTGCTAACAGTACAATCGAAAGAGGTGGAATTAACAGGGCAACTGGATGTGAAGGAACTGCAGAATAAAGATAAGGCGATCCACGATGTGCTAAAAAAGGAGGAACATCGCAATTATCATATTTTTTAAAATAAACACGAACTCATAACGGCCTTAAGGAAAGATGCGTCACCAGTTCTGGTTATGCCCACCTATCCTCACAGAGAGATGATTAGTCTGGCCCATAACCAGGGGCATTTCTGTGTGGCGAAGACTGTAGGCCGAATAACCTCTGTAGCATGGTGGCCAGACATTATCAAAGATGTGACCAAATACATTCAAAACTGTCTGGCCTGTGCCAAAAACAACTCGAACAGAAAAGTCATCAAAGGGCCTATGTTGCACCAAGGCATTGGGGGACCATGGTCCTGCCTACAAATTGATGATACAGGTTCCTTACCATGCACAGGATGTGGTCACAAATATTGTTTAGTAGTCATGGATTCATTCATGAAGTGGGTGGAGGCATACCCCACTCGTGACTCTACAGCCATAACAATGGCAAAGGTGTTAATGGAACAAACATTCACCAGGTTTGGGCTGCCAGAAATCATAGACTATGACCAGAGACCCCACTTCATGGGAAAGGTCATGAAGATCATGTGCCAACCCCTTGGAATTTGCCAAAAGCTTCATATTGCAGGGCACCCTCAGAGCTATGGGCTTGTTGAGCAGATAAACAGGACCATTAAGGCAGTGCTGAGGAAGATCATCAGTGGCCAGGGCAAAAACTGGGACCAGAAGCTCCCGTTGGTCTTAATGGCAATGAGATTAATTGTGTCCTCTCACGGGTTCACCCCACATGAGGTGCTGATGGAACGCCTAATACGAACACCTGAGCACTGGTGGCTGGGAGGTTCCCGCCTCAGATGACCACGAGCCATGGCTAGTAGTGGACAGAATCATGAAAAAGTCTTAAATGACATCAGCTCAATTCAACATCAAGTAGCCTTCCAGCTGAAAGCCAACATAAAAATAATGGATAAGAGACTAGGGAATTGCCTCAACACCATTGAATGGGAAATTGGGGACAAAGTTATGTATAAGTTATTTTCTGACCAAGGGCATACCCTAAGTCCAAGGTGGGTGGGACCAGTGGTTATCACAAACAAAGCCAGCCCCACCGTCTATGAGGTTGAGCTGAAGGGGAAGAAAGGTAAAAAAACTGAAGTGGTTCCACTCCACTCAGCTTAAGAAGTGGAAGGGGACTGAGTCATACATGTAAAACCAAAAGTATAATTGACATTCTGTTTGGTTATGCTGTTGGGGTCAAGATTCTTCAGTCACCTCTTATGGTTTATAAGATGTGTAAATATGTATTGTATGCTGTCTGTGGACTAAGGGGAACATTATTTTTGCAGTGTGGAGCCTATAAAGGGTATTAAGAAAACTGAGCAGATTGGTAAAACATTACCAAAAGTTTGGGGAGCGTATCATGGCCCAGCATTAACAGATGATGTTGGCCATATTATGGTATTTGCGTATAAGAGTGGGGCCAATTGTTTCCTCTGTTGGAAAGAGGAGAGAGGTCTAATATGGCCTTTCTCCCTCATGATAGTGCTCAAACAGCATTATCAAGCAAGGATTCGGAATCCCTGAATAGGGTTGTTACATTTAGTAAAAGTTGTGGGGTGGGGAAAGATCCAAGACAAACACATAATAAATTGCTCCGGTGGACTTGTGACAAGAAGTCTGTTAAGCTGTGCTTGCCTGACCTCTAATTTGACACCTTGAGTTAGAGAAGGGATAATGCAGGTGAAAGTGTTTATGAACGCTCAGTTCTATGTACCCTATTTTAAAGTAAGACTGCATACCCCTTCAGAAGCATACCTTGTACATTTGAATTGTAGTAGCAGACCTGAGCACTACTGCAATACTTCTAATGGTGTAAATCATTTTTGTTCATTGTATAAGCAAACATTATTTGTAGCTAGTTACGGAAGCATAAATATTTCCATCTTTATAAATAATTCAGGGGTATGGTATTTGGCAGGGGTGTTTGGAGTCAAATAACACATGGAAGTGATTGTAATTCCCAAATCAGATACTAGTCACATCAGCCCCGTGTTAGTAAAGCAAGATCTGAGATGGTTGCTGATTACTAACCCTAGATATGCTCTAAAGAAAGTAACTATGGATATGCAACTATTGGTAGAAAATGTATAGCCTTAAATGTGCACCTTTCACAAAATCATCAGTGATGGGATGTATGGGTTAACAGTACTGAGCCCAGGTATTCTGAGATAAAAAGAGATCTAACCGCGAAAGTATTAGGTGTTGTAGGAGCTAGCCCGGGAGTGGTAAACTCCTTAAAGGCTAATAGCCTAGCTCATCCTTAAATCAACCCTGATAACATCATTAAACAAAATCAGTGACCTGAACTATGACATCGTCACCACCATCTCCGCAAGGTATAATGCCCAAAAACAAAATCAGGAAAAGGTAATAGGTGCCATAGGTATCTACAATATAATACATTGTGGGCACTTACTTGCGTCCAAGTGCAAGCATGGCTACAGAATGTGGTCAGTTGGAATTCTTAGCATAGGATTTCAAGGCATCATCCCAATGGAAATAAAGAATTTAATGTTAAGGGATGTAACACCCTTTGAAAAGGAACACCACACTTGGTATAAGCTGTTGATTTCAGCTTTGACCCAAATTTAAAGTCACTGCCCATATATTAACCATCAATAACGTGAGCACAAATTGGGTGTATCCCCTCATCCCACTTGGAATCATCATTAATCAGACAATCATGATTCCTGTAGACATCCCAAAATAGGTACTTAAATCAACACATTGGTATTTTTCCTCATCTTTAAGTGTTTGTGTCTGGGAACCAAATAATGGCTATCTTTGTACCACAAATGTGTATGAAGGACCACACATTTCTTTAAGCCCAGACCAGGGAAGGTGTCACTATGATCCGCAATCACATATGAGCAATCAATCTGAGCTAGTAGTGATAAACAGCAACTGTATTTGCATCAGGAATAAATGTAAAAAGTTTATTGTAAATTTCTTCTAGGAGATTGTCAATGATCCTCATGTAAATTTATGTATTTATTTTGTACTTATTCAGGGATGTGATGTAACCTTTATTTCAGATAAGATGAATGTGCAAAATATCCATTGTCTTAATTTGTATCAGCATGTGAACCCTGTTAATCTAGGGATTAACATCGATGTGTTAAAACAATTGGTACAGTATCCGGTTCTAGAAAATCATATTAAAGATCTAGTGGAGCACAGTAAAAGCATAATGCTGGCCATGCATCATTCCACCGATCAAATCAAGAAGATTCTTAAAAGGTGCTGAAAAATTTCAAGTTTGCCCGTTGGTGGGAAAGTCTATTTGTCATTCCCACCGAATTTGCAGAAGCCTGGCACATCCTTGTCCATCCCTTTATCATTATTTTAATCTTGCAAGTTGTTACTATTATTTTAATTGTGGCAACTATTGGATGG
This sequence comes from Eretmochelys imbricata, assembly GCF_965152235.1. Taxonomy (NCBI): domain Eukaryota; kingdom Metazoa; phylum Chordata; order Testudines; family Cheloniidae; genus Eretmochelys; species Eretmochelys imbricata. The sequence continues at coordinate 44,361,658 of NC_135576.1, read as the reverse complement.
GTCAAAGTTAAGGTAAAAAGGGACATGAATAGATCCAGGTACTCCGGCAAACCTGAAGCTTAAGCAGTGTAGATGATAACAAATATAGCTAAAGCTATAAAATCACCAAGGAGGGGATATGTAAACCTGTACCTGTGCTCTTACCACCTGATTCCCTAGCTAGACTCGTCTGACCACCCTCTCTATAGGCAGGTCAGTGCTGCATTGCTCACGCTCGCTAGTTATTCCACCTAAAGAGTTAAGTTAGTGTACGCATTGCTCCATGCATGACAGTGAGTCAAGAACTGACCTGAAGAGAGAAGATCACAGTTTACCTGTGTGAAGATCCCCGTATGTTCCTGTGTCTTGAGTCCTGTATTCTTCGGTGTCCAGCGTTCCAGTCTGTCGTCTCCATTGGTGTCTGTGCATCCTTCCTACCTACAATATATGGTGATGTGTTAACCCTTACATTATTGCTGTTGTACCCATTGTGTGTAAAGGGTTCTTGGGTTCAGGGCTTTAAGCCCACAGTTGTGTTAACATCCGAGTTGTTTATATCTGGTTATTCTTTAGTTGAGGTCCATGTTTAATAAATCGTGTCTCCTTTGCACCTAGCCCTACTAACTAAAACCCCAAAGATAGAGATAGGGGAAAAGGTGCAACGTGAATCTTCTTAATTAACCTATTCCAAGGTTAACAAGAGGAGGAGAGCAAGCAGGGAATCACACTCAGTGTGAGTGAGAGGGAAGAAAAAGGAAAGAGTGATGGGGAGGTTGCATTGTATTTTGTCTGTGTGGAAAGGGAGAGCTGCCAAAAGAGTTAAACTCAGAATGCCTTGCAGAAGTGAAATGTGAATTATCTGGCCATTGTGCCTGGTCCTAGTCTTAAAAGAGGCATAAAAAAGGCAGCAGCTGGAGGGAATTCACAGCACAGAACGAGAGAAATGTGAGTGTGGCATTATAGTTAAAATCAAATACAATGACCTAGCTTTGTGAGGTGACTGTGTTGATAGTTGTAAACTGCATGTATCAACAGTCACAAAGAGCTATCACAGAGATTATTTCTCGTAAGGGTTATTCATTTCTTAGGAGTAGAGGGCATCTTCTAGTGAAATTACTACTTTAAACAAGGAATATTAAACCTTCTGAAGTGTTTGTAGCCCTTATAAGAAATTTTGGGACATGACTCAGCAATATGTATGTAAACTTCCCAAAGATTCAGCTTAGTTTGGATAAATAAATAAAAAAATAGGAAAAATCTGGTCAAAAATTTCCCAGCATAACAGTTTTCCCATCTCAAAATGCTGATTCCACAAAATTGAAATGTCCAATGGGAATGTACTGATTTAGTCAAACTCTTCAACAAAAAATTCTCTAAAAGCTTCATGTCACTCAGGTTGAGGCACTTCATTTTGAGTTTGTCATCTTGACTACTCTGCATCATTTTATATAATAAAAAATCAAAAATAAAGTGCATTTTGATAAGATAGATTCGATATTTCCAAAACAATTTTTTGAGGGGAGGGAAATTTTCATTTCACAGGAAATTTTAACTTTTCTTTCCATCTAGACAAAAAGGAAATTTTGAAATGTTGGACTTTCCCATGGAATGGATATTGTGAGTTTTGAACGACACTAAACAGGAACTGGTCATCCACTGAAAACATAAAGTGATCATATTAAACCAATATTGGTCAAGTTATACTGATACTGATAACCCCTTCACTATAATGTTTTGTTGTGGACCTATAAAGGCATTGAATGGGCTCGCAGCACACTTCAGCATTCCTGGAGCCATTCATTGGTACTCTATTATTACAATTGTTATTTTAAGTATGCAAGTAAAATATTCTCATCCTTCAACATGGAGAGGCAAAATATCACATTCTCACACGAAAAGAAAACTCCATTGAAATAACAATCTATTAACATCCCCAGTTCATAAAGAAATATAAAAATAAGGAAATAAGAGCAAAACCCTATTCTCAGACCTCAACAGGTCTGCAGGACATTAATGGGCATTCTATAAATGAAGTGAGAGCAGAATGGCACAGTTGAAATCTACCATACAGATCTGAGAGCAGAATTTTTGCCCCAAGTTATCAGGAGTATAGGTAAATCAAAGGAAATCATTGTCCCTGTATATGTTTCAGAGCACTATATGATCAGCCACATTAATTCGAAGTAAAATTATGCACAATTCCACACTAAGGGCCAAATTATGTTTCTCCTGAACAGACATGCTAGGGGGGGGAAGGGTTCAAGGAATCTTTCCTTCCTAATCTACCCATCCAGGACTAGCTATAATCTACTTCCTTGTTTGTCTGTCTAGGCACTTATATGACTCCCATCCCCATAGTCTTCCTGTGTTGGAGTGTGCAAGGATAGGTGGCCATTGCTGCCTGCAAGTTCAGTGGCCTAAAGGAGACTGTTTCTTTGTGGAGGGAGGGAGGGTGCATCTGTGGCTCTTCTCTGGGTGCAGGCTAAACTAGCTGTATTGGAGGGATACATCTGTTAAACAGGTGTAGAAGGATCAGCCCTTTCTACACTGCCCCAGGGCCAAATTCATCCCTGTGCTACTGCAGAGTCCAGTGCAGGGATCAAGAGGAGGCAGCTTGCACCCTCCCTCACCAATCCAGGGGCTATCCGGGATCTTTCTCCACTAGGATGCTTGCCTGAAACTCCTGTTAGTGTTAATGAAAGCTACGCATGCAAAATGGGAAGGATTATATGTCATTTTGAAAAGTTTAGGGCTTGAGCCTGCATTTCTGTATGGGAAAAACTCTTTGAAGTCCATCTGAATGTCGCCTGTGTACACGTTGAAGGGTTAGGTCTGTATTATCAAAATAAAAGTAAAAGGCTGTGATTTAGAGCTGTGTTTCATTCCTGTGTCTTAGTTTGGCAAGTATTCTAAGTTTTTAAAATAGTGACCCAAGCACCCTTTCATGAAAACCAGTGAGTCTTTCGTCACATGTTAAGAACAAATTATGAAAGTTGAATTAATCGATTGGGCTTTTCCCCCCATTGCTTGGAATTTGAACAAGACACTGCCTTTTTTTTGCTTAAAAAAAGGAAAACCTGCAGTGTTGACAATTTCTCTAAATTCTGTATGCTTAGTATTCTGTTGATTTACATAAATTAGGAAAGAAAAATATTTTAACAGTTGAGTTGAGCTTCACTCACAGACCCTATATTAAGGATTGCAGTCTCATGTGCCTTTAAGAAATTTTTTTATAATCATGCTATTAAATGTATGAACTTTTTTTGATAATATAGTGCTTAGTAATTTTTCATGATTCCTGTTCAAAATTTTAAGCTCCACTCAGCTAACCTGGAGTTGAAATTTCAGAGAATATACAACAGTAAAAACGTAATAGTTACTATAATAGTAGTTTTGTTATCCGAAGAGACAGTTAAAAGGTCAAATACTCATATCCAGACAGCAAATAAACATAGTACTTTGTGAAAATCCTTTTAAAGAAGGTTGTGCATAGGTATAAAATCCTGTTCAGTCTGTAACATATAACAGTAATAAAACTGAACATAGAAATGAAAGCCTGGAAAACTGCAAGGACCTTTTATGTGCACTGGCTAAGTACATGTAAACATGGATTTTGACTTCTGTTTTTATAGAAGTTGTGAACTTGCTCTGTTCTCTGACATTTTATTAGGTAGCACAGCATATTTGTTAGAACCAAATTCTGCTCTCTGATATGCACATGCAACTCCCAGTGCACACATGTGGGAACAGAATTTGGCCCTTAGAAAGCAAATACTGTGAAATTCATGGCACTGGAGCAGAAATCTTTCTAGCATTAAATCCACTGCTGTCAGTGCACACCATCAAGAATCACCTCTGTGACCTAATTAGAACTTGAGCTGGTCAGAGAGAAAAAAAAAAATTGTAAATGCTGTAGACAAAAAAGGGAAGTCTCATGAAAATGTTCCCTATATTTTGACAAACTCTAATGAATACATTGCTTAATGGAGCTAAACAACAACTATAGCAAATATTTGAGTCTGTTAACTTAGATTAGTGATGGCAAACCTTAACATTGTCCTTTTTTTCTCTGTAGTGTCTACGGTAGTTACTTGATGCTTTAATACATAGCTGTCAGATTCCTTGCTTTGGTGGTGTTTTTGTCTCAGGCACTTAAATTTATATTTTCAAAGAATAGGGTCTGGGGGTGAAGGAATTCTCCTCCCCCAACCCTACTGAGTGTAGAGCAGCAGCTGGACTGCTTCACGTCTCTAATTCTAGCCTCTGCAGCACCTGCACTCCATAGGTAACGGTGGTGGGGCTTCCACTTGCTAAGCAGTGGGTGCTCCAGTCCCACCCCAGATGGCTTGCAGTGTTCAGGCACACAGTGATACCCCCCAGCCGCATGGTTCTAATCTCTGCACTGCCCATTAACTGTGCACTCCATGCACGACTGCCATTGCACACTAGTCAATACCCCTTTGCTCACTAATACAAGTCTCTTCCTTCTTGTGCTCCTCCTTCCTGCTGATATTCAAACAAACAATGATCCACATTCTGCCTGGGGTAGAGGGTAACAACACTGACTTGAATCCCCAATGATGTTGCCTGTGTTGTCCCCTCTGATCCCCAGACTTCTCCCCCCTGCTCCCTAACCCAACAGAAGGCAGTGGCACCTCTAGGCTATGTGCTACTGGCAAGGAACATGAGAGGAGCCAGGCAGCTGTTTTCCATGGCATACTCCCTTGGGAATCCCATTTGATTTCAAGCACAAAAGTGCCCGGAGATTACTTATGAGACAACCCTACCTGAATGGGAATTCTGCATGGTCATCCATGAGAGAGGTTGCAAGAGAGCCCGGCTCCAAAAGGAACTGGGTGTTTTACATTAGAAATTTATGGCCTGGCCTGGCCTGGCTGGAAGACGCTGTGGTGACTGGAGAATTACTGAAATAGTGACACCACAAGAGCCTAAGAGACTGCCAATTAATTGAAAGAGAGGGGTTTTAGTTGGTTTATTTGTGTTTTCCTTAGCATTTATTCAACTTCTCTGATCTATAATCATATTGAATAAAAGGAAGTCTTTGTGAGAGACCTCACCACCTCTATGTAGGCTTTAGAGCTCACATTAAACATGCTCCGGGCTTTCCCAATGGTCCCTAGTCTTCTAAGCAAAGCCATGGAAGACCAGGCTTGACAATTCCTAATTTTTCTTATTAGGACCACTCGAGGAACAAAATTCACTCCACTTTCTAACCAGAATTAATTAAATCGGTGCAACTCCTTTTTGTGAACACTTTGGAACCAGTTTAAGAGAGAGGCTAAACTAAACAGATACCAACCACTCAGACATTCTGAAATCAGCCTACACAATTTCCATCAGCCATTTCCTATTTAGTTAAATCAGTACAATTTCTGGGTGTAGACCAGCCTTCAGGTAAAAAACAAGCAGCAAAGAAATCTTTAAAGGGCATGCTTTATGTGTGCAGGTAAAGAATCCCAATGGTGCTCTGTGCGCAATTTTAAAAAAAAGAAATCTTTTGCAGGTCACCTTTAGGGATGTATTTAATTTCTGTTGATTTTCATAATTTATCTAAGGGCCACACTGGTTAATGCTTTCATTTGGATCTGTTGGGTGCAGGTTTACTGGAACAGCTACTAATATAAGTGAATAGTAGTTCAATTAGTTTTCCATATGAGTCCCACTTTTGATACACGTGTATTTTTGGTGTAAAATGGAGTTACGTCGTTGGGAGACATCCCTGGATTTCCAAGGCAAGCGCCCATGACGGTGGGTAATTGTATCAGGAGCGGGTTGCTCTGTTTCAGTCTTTGCTAGTGTACAGATTCTAATTTCTTATTTTAAATGAGAACAACCAAAGTTGTGGCCTCTCTTTTTCGAAATACAAGAGAGTAGGGAAAGTGAACCTCCCCCCAACCTCCTTTTCCCCTTTAGTGCTGGGGAGACCCCCTACTCCCTGAGCCGATCTCCCTGCGCCTGCCTCTGTGTTTCTCGGGGCAACTCTTTGTGTCAGTCTGCCTCTAAGTCCCGCACAAGCCAGCGGCTTCACCCCCTGCCTCTCGCCCTCCTCCTTCCTCTGCCTGGTCTAGGGGAAAGGACCCTGCGGCCAATGGACTGGCAGCCTCCCGAAGTTCCGCCCTCCTTCCCCGCACGAGGAGCAGGTCCCCGGGTTAAACAGCCCCTGTCTGGGCTGCCGAGCTTGAGTGAGCGATTGTCCCTGCAGAGCCTCGGAGCAAGAGCCGCCAGCCCCGAGCCGCGCTCCATGCCCCTCTCTGCATAGGGGACAGCTCCCCGCATCCTGCTCCTCTTTCCCCAAGGCGCGGCAGGAGCCGAGAAGCGGAGCTGAGCCGGGGAAGGGGTCTGGGCTACTCTCTCCCACCACTGCACTGAACATGATGAGCAAGCGGCAAGTCACCGTCCTGCTCTTGCAAGTTCTCCTGCAGTTTAGCCCGGGCTCTGGCGCCCAGCCTGCCCCGCAAGGTAAGGGGCAGCTCCCCTTCGGCCGCCGGACGCGCGAAGGGGCTGGGATAGGAATAGGTGGGGCGCTTTCCCAGCTGACTCGCCAGTGGTCGCTGAGTATTTATTCTGCTGAGGTGCATTGTCATGCTAGACAGCAGGTGTCTTGACTGGAAACATACGGCAGTGATAGAAACCCAGGATCCCCCCTGGCAAAGATGGCTAGATTGAATGCAAATAAATCTCCTTGAGGTCATTATTTAACCCGTGAAAGGGGCACAGCAGAACAATGTTTCATTCAGAGACATTGGAATTAAAGCGGATTAACTGACTAGGGAAGCACCAGGGTCTCAAACTTTTAAACACTTTCCTTTTTCTTTAAATGGGCAATGAGATGTCTCTACATCTATTTCAGTATTGGTCTGGGATCGTGTTGTTTAACTGGATACCCAGATGTGAGGAAGCCGTGTGATTAAGTTTCACAGGTATCTGTGACATGTCTCACCTCTTAGTGACATTCTGTAGGGTTATTCTTATCATCTCCTATTTTTTAGTCTCCTCTCCTCTGGTCTCTATTCTTCTCTCTGTCTCTGTACACACGAACCGTACCTACGTGAGGACAATGTTACTAAGGATTAGACATAGGCGCAGTTCTTTCTACTTGTGCTTAGTTTTAGGGTGATTTACTCTAAAGTACCCCAAAAGGAATGAATTTGTCAGGCACAAACATCTTAATTTATTGAAGGCTCACTAAAACAAAAGTGCCTTTATTATGTTAAGAGTTGGTGCCAACTTGAGTTGACAACAGGGTGGTGGGGTGGGGGGAGCAGAAAAAAAATCTTAAGTTAGTGAAAGTTAAATTCTTCCTTAGAGAATTTCAGAAACTACTCATTTGACTTTGTATTATTAATAAAGTACTGGTAATGTCTGGAAGCTGTGTTGTTTAATTTCCCAGTAACCTCTACTTGTATTTATCCACCTGTTTGCACATTTTCATTTGAACACTGTAACCTTGGAACTGGGACATGTGATTGCTTTAGGGGAAATTTTTCCATAAGTTTGGAAATAGGCTGTTTTTAAACTTTGTAAAGTAGTGTACTCTCTATGACCGCTTACAATTACAGCACCTTTGCTTTTGAGGCAAAAAGATGGCACTCTCTGGAAATTATGGATGAGATTTTCAAAAAACACAGACACACACCTTCCCTTGGACTGCTTTGAAAATCTGAATCTTTAACTTTTATTGACTTATTTTTACTTTTTTTTTTAAGTCTGTTTTGTAGACAAACCTTTGCAAGGTTCCAAAGGCTCAAGTAGCATTTTGTATTAAATAGGCTTTCAATATCCAAGTATACATTTAGAGTAAGTATATATTGCCTCTTCTATTTCCTAGAGATTCTCTTCTACAGCTAATATTAGAATCTGTGCAGGGGGTGTCTTACACTGCACTACATGACTGTTTTATGATGATTTCATGTTATGTATATGATGTTTCCTTACTGGTCCAGTGTGGTTCAGTTGGTAGAGCTCTTACCTCAGAGCCAGAAGAACAATGATTTCAAGTTCTCCCCCAAGACCTGTATATATACCAAATGTTGATATTGTGTGTACCACATTATGAGAGATGCTGCCTTTGTGTATTATAAGATGTTGGTGAGAAGTGGAGCGAGGTTTGGTGACTGCAGCAGGGAACTAGGAGTTAAAACTCCTAGTTGGATTTTGTTCCCAACTCCTTGTGTTAACTTGTGGAAGTCACTTACCTTCTTTGTATCTTAGGACTGGTCTGCTCTATAAAATTAGGTCTATATAAGTCACTTGGGGTCCATCTGTTTGTTCATGTGTCCACGCTTACATTTGTCTCTGGCCAATTTAAGCGCCCCATTCCAGCAGTGCAGTAAACCCACCTCCCTGAACAGTCACTACTGAGGTTGACACAATGCGAGTGTAGATGCTGCATGACCTGTGTTGACCCTAACAGTCCTCCAGCACTTGTCCCACAATTCCCCATTCTCTGTGACTGTGACTGCTGGGGTCATAATTTTAAACTCCTCTGCCCAGAGGTCACAGAGACTGGAAGACATCCTCCTTTTTATAACTCCTCGTGTTTTTGAATTGCCTTTTCCTGATTGATCATCTTGGCAAGCACACCTAGCAGCTCACCCTTGTTATGTGCAACCACTTAGTCAACCATGACAGCTCCAAGCACTAAATGCACTCCTGCCTGGTATTGGATCTCCTGGGCCTGTGCGGAGAAGAGGCTGTACGAGCACAGCGATGGACTTGCCATAGAAACATGGATATCTACAAGCAGATTGCACCAGCGATGCAGGCAAAGGGGTACACAGGGATCAGCAGTAGTGCTGTGTGAAAGTGAAGGGACTTTGCCAGGGATAACACAAGGTCAGGGAAGCCAACAATAGATCTGGTGCTGCTCCACAGACATGCCATACTTGGTGGAGACCCCACCAGCACCCTGCAAACCACTGTGATCTTAATGTGATCCAATCTAGTGAGTAAATGCCATCAGTGCCCCTTCAATCTACCAAAAGCACATTCAACAGTCATTCTGCACCTGCTGAGCCAGTAGTTGTCTCTTTTCTTGGTGCTGTTGAGGTAGCCAGTGCACAGCTTCATGAGCATAGGGTAGGCTGGTTCCCTAGAGTCACTGCTGGCATTTCAATTTCACCAGTAGTAATTTGCTGGTTGGGAAAGAATGTCCCATGTTCTTAAAGATGTGAGCGAAATCCATCACTAGCCCACACTGATATCAGTGAAGTATCCCCAGTGATCCATCAATTCTTTCATAACCATAGAAGAGTACTCCTTTCTGTTGATGTACTACGGCAAAGTGGGCTAGTGTCAAAATAGGGATATGCATGTTGTCTGTCACCCTAATCTGCTGCAAATCCATCCACTATGTCCTGCACGTTGCTGAGAGTCACTGTCCTGCATAGCAAGAGACATTTAATGAACCTACAAATTTGCATGCTCCCACTGTGCATTTTCCAACTCCAAAATGATTTCCTACTGACTGGTAGCAATCGGGTGTTGCTTCCAGAGTATGATTGCCACTCATTTCTCCACTGTCAATGCAGCTTTCATTCTGGTGCATCCCCACTGGAGGACTGGGCGAGCTTGGCACACAGATCCAGGAATGTGGATGCTCTCACACCTGGAAGTTCTTGTTGTTCCTAACCTGCATTATGATGCAATCTCATCAGTAGGTGCTCTTTTCTTGGGCCCAGAAGTGGTACTTCATTGTCTTCAGCTGCTCCGTGAACAACACCAACAGCCTTGAACTGTTTTTCACTATGTTCCTTAGCAAACTATCCTTGAATAAATCCTCATGTCTCCTGTTGTTGCAGTACTTCCTGCGAGTCTGCAAATACGGGAGAAACATGTGTCCTGTATTTGCAGCATTCATGAGAACAGTGCAGAGCTTTGTGGGCTCCATGCTTCTGTCAGAGATGGCAGATACTTTGCTGGTCTACTGCCTTGGACGGGAGCCCTTTTTTTGCTGGTCTCCTCCCTGATACCCTCAATAGCTTCCCTCATTGCCTTCATTCTCCCAAGCTCCTTTCTCCGCTAAGAACTTCACAACCTCTCTTCTAGAAATCCCAGATGCACAATTAGTCTTAACATTTTTGTGCTGGCCTCCAAAACAATATTTTGTCACTCTCTTCAAATGTAATTGATCCCCCTCCAATGTTATCACGCTGCACTGTACAGGTCCATCCTAAGGAATTTGGAAAGAGTTGGTAAGATGATTCCTGGGATATGCTGCAAACTTAACTGACTCATTTAAAAAAAGAATGAAAGAACAAAAGAGTGTAGGTGTTTGTGGGCATACCTGGCTGCATGAATCGAGATCTGCTGCGTGTTCCTTTCAGTTCTAGCAATTTGCTCATGTAAGTTTGTTTTAAAGTCTGCCGTTCCAAGGAAACGGGCTAGAAGATTACTTTTCTTAAAAAGAAAGTGTGATTCTCTTTTACATTTCTTTTTGTTCCTTCCAACCAGATCATGGCCTTGCTGGGGCCCCAAAGCTGGCTTTGTCCAGAGAACACTGCTAAGTGTGTAGACATACCTGTAGGAGGGTAGATGCTTGTCCTAGCTAATAACTGTTGCTAGCAAATGAGTGCCTTACACCAGGGATGGATTTGATCACAGTGATACATCTGCATTGAAGTCAATGGATGTTCATCTTAATTCATCCCAGATACTTGGATTTGGCGCCTATTTCTAAAAGAATCCCATTGATGCTAAGAAGTTGTGCTTTATTAGAACCCAAACAATTCAAATATATCTTTTAAACATAAAAATGCTTATTAAAGGGCATTTTGCCTGAGTAAAGACTTCAGGAGCAGGCCTGAAGTGATCAAACATGTACAGAATCTCTAAATACTTCATAAATATCCTAATGTAATATATTAATTTATCAGCATTTAAGTCAGATTTAGTTTTAAATGTCTGAATAAATTCAAGCTTAATTAATCTCATAAGAAATTAGCTAATATAAAATATGCTCTTGACACAAAGCTATTTACTAATATATGCCCTTTTCAATAACTGGTTTAGCATTTAACACGCCTAGAAGATTTCTATTTTATGCCAATGTTATAACTTAGAAGATTTAGCTGCATATTTTGGGTGGTTATTACCTGCACAGGTTTGCTGTATGAAGTAGTGAGTTGTCCTTCTGTCTTTGATTGGGGCTATGTGGCTGCTTTCTATGGGCCAAATGTGAAGAGGTGTCAATCCCTTCTCCACCATATCACTGATCTCAGTAGAAGTGAGGGCTCAATCCTTCTTGGTTGCCCTGTGTATATAATGAAATTGTTTATGGATATAAATTAAATGCTGTCGATGGTATTTGGCTAGGTGGCTCTCAGACATTCATTTCTCTGGTATTCGACAATAAATCTTGGGTACATTTAGGTCCTGGTCCTTCTTTTGTAGTGTACCACAACACCTAGTAAAATCAGTGGGAGACTGAGGTGCATAAGAATCAGGCCATTAAATTGTAGAATATTGGTGCAACTTTCAATTGGTTTATAAGAAATTAAGGCCGCCTATAAGGGGAGAACCTCCTTCTTTCCTCATTCTGTGGGGGAATTCCCTTTGCATCCAAATGCAATGGGGAGCGATTCTGCCCTCTAACCCAGCTGGTATCCTGAGACTTGCATAGAATTTGGGAGCATAGAACTTGGGAGCACCATGGAATCCCAGTGCCTTCTTACAGCTGAGGTGTTTTTATGTGATCCTGGAGGAAGCTGTGTTCCCATGTGGTCCCTTCTGTTGGCTGCCCTGGAGACAACTGCTGCCCCGGGTGTAGGGAAAAGTGCATTCAGTGGAATGGGTCAAATTCATTATACAGAGCGGTCACTTTGAAAAAATATTGTGAACTGAGTCAAAATTGTTGTAGCTGAGGGACAGAGTTATAGGAGATGAGGCCAGGCAGAGCAGGCCTACCTGACCCTGACCATTTCAGCCCAAACTATATATTATAACCTTGGAAAACTGAGGCAGAGCATACCACAGAGCTGCTGTTACCTTTTTTCTGTGTACCCCATCTTCCACCACCATTGAGTTCCACCAGTTTTTGTCTTCATGTTAGTGAGGGTGGGGTAATATAGCCCAAACATGATAAAGCTATTAAAAGGGCATACCATATGTACAGCATTGTGACTAAATAAACAGAATTACCACAAGTTTACTCAAGTGGTTCCTTTGTAATTAGTTCTTATAGGAAGGAGATAGGAAATATGCAATTTTAATAATATTTGGTTTATATCTGAGATGTGCAAGATTTCTAGTAGCATTGTTGATTTGGTTTGGAGGCATTTAATTAACTTTTTCCTTCCCATCTCTATTTATTACTCAAAAAGCAGTAATAATTAACCAGCATAGTGAAAGAACACTATTTCATCAACAGAAAAGTGTGCCTTTGTTCCAATTCTGTCCTAGAAAAATGTATTCAAAGATTTGGAAATATTGAGAAAAGCACGATTTGATATATGGGTTAAAAAGGAAAAAGTGAGAGAGATTCTATGCTTCTAACAATGTCAGACTATCAGAAAAAGGTCTATATGCATTCTTTAAAAGTTAAAGAGAATTCAAGTAGATTTCATTATGTCACTCCTTTTAGTTTCTTAATCTATACCTTCAGATGTGCCTTGATTTGGTATACTATGAAGAGAATGTGGGTCTTATTTACATAAAATGTCTTCTTTTAGCTTTCTGGAAAGTCAGCAAAGAAAGCAGTCATTTATATCATATTAGATATCTGCCTATGTAGACTATATTAACTGAAACCAAAATATTTGTACCATACAGTACAGTGCACTGAAAATCTTTTACATGCATATTTTGACTTTAGATCTTGGACTTGATTGAAGCATGAATGACAGTATCTGAATTTATAAAAACAACAGTGGGTTAAGAGATTTCTATTAAAAAGATGAATTTTAGAAACCTGCATTAAAAGATTTTAATAATTTGAATTGAAAAATAGAGTAAAGGATGCTAGTATTTGAGCAGTAATAAATAATGCTTGTTAACAATTGATGCTAAAACAAAATAAGTGACAACAAAGGCTATAAAAAGTCTGATGTCGTGAGTGAAAGATTGCTTCCTATATTCTAGCTGCCGTTCAGAGAGAATTTGGATTAATTGCTAAAATATCCCCATGACAACAAAGAATAGTTTCTATCCCCCAAAGAGAAGTCATTGTGGGATATTAGATGAAGTTCTCCTGGGTCATTATTGTACTATAATTTGATATGCAGTTTACCTACCAATGTCCCAAATCATTTTATTTTACAGTTTTTGATCTTCTTTCATCTCCCAGCCAGAGGCTGGTAAACTTTCTACAACAAGTGCTTGCTGATCCTACATTGAATGAAGTATATGTGCTCTCAACATTCAAATTGCAGACAAAGAGTACAGCCACCGTATTTGGCTTGTATTCTTCAGATGACAACAGCAAGTATTTTGAATTTACAGTGGTGGGGCGATTGAATAAAGGTAAGTCATTTGACTCCAACCCCCTTATTTTATGGATCTACAATTATTGACATGTCTGCAGTGGTCTTTACAAACAATGTTATTTGCAGCTACTCTTTTGTTGTTTATTTCACTCCTCATCACCTGCTCATTCTACTGCTCAGGAAGATATAAATGTTAGCAACATTCTCGCCTCCCCTTTTATGCTTCCGTGCACAGCACTGATACTACCCTGATGCCGACTAGGCGCAGCATGCTGAGAAAATCAGCTGGGGTCTCTACTTTCTACCAGCCAGCTTGCTACACGCAAGTGCTGCATGGCTCCTAAAGAAACATGTAAAATTATTTTTCTTTCTTTTTCCCCTGGGACAATAACTGCTTCTTATTACTAGGGAATGTGACAGACGCACGCACATGCTGCCTCATGCATATGAAAGAAGGGTACTTGTGCTGTGGACCTGAAGTTTAGATTTGACTGTGCAAGACAAACATTCCTAGCACTTATAGAATCTTTCAGGCGATGGAGAATGTTTGTTCTCCGTTTATTGGAATCAGTTAATTAAGAGGCACCGTCCAGACTTGAGCAAAGTTAAAATTTCTCAACAAATATATTTCTAAGCTAGATGTAGGAAAATTCTCCCACTCACTTAAAAAAAACAACTTATTTTTTAATTAGAAAATACAGAGGTGCATACAGAGAAAACCCTTAAAACCAAAGGTCTGGTCCTGTAGCTCCAGAAAACTGCTCCTGAAGTCAATGAGTAAGAACTGCACAATCAGGCACAGTGTATATACACGCACGCACGCACGTTCACACACACATACTTTTTGTTGAAAAAAATAAGTCACACTTCTGTCTAATTTGCAAGAACTTTTGCATGCCTTCAGATCTTTCTTGGTATGAATTATGAAACAGACTTTTTGAGCTTTATAGACAATGTTTAAATTGTTCCCTGGCGGTTCTTAATATGTTTCTATTGCACACAGGGAACACGAAGAGTGAGTTACCTTCTTGTCTTTACAGATGATCCCTCTGTGTCAGGATTGAGGGATATTGATGGGCAGTGTGGAGAAGCTTGCACTGTCACTACTCATTTCCTTTTGGACTCTTGAATACGTAGAGAACTTCAGTCTACAAGGCTGCCACTCTAGCACCATTATATGATACATTCAGATTTAAGATTAGTTAAAGAGACAGAGCTTCCTCAGTAGGGCTTTCCATTGAGATCTATTCCCCTCATTATTTTTGTGTGGTTTGCCTACGATATGCACATGTATAATTAGTTAACATTTGTCAAATGCTTTGAAAATATCCACTGTGCAGTACAATAGGTGTGGACAGTAGGTTAGAATGCTCATTGGAGTGGGGCTTTTCACTACAGCTCATCTTAGTTAGATGATTGCATGGAGTCTGGGGATGATTTGGCATCCTTTTGAGTGTAAATACAGTATTATTTCAAGACTTTTTTGTTATGCACATTGTGGGCCCAGATGGCAAATGGACACCTAAACAAGATGAAGTGAGCTGTAGCTCACGAAACCTTATGCTCAGATAAATTTGTTAGTCTCTTAGGTGCCACAAGTACTCCTTTTCTTTTTGCATATACAGACTAACACGGCTGCTACTCTTAAACAAGATGTGAAATCTAAACATTTGTACTTCAGAATATAGGGGCATAATATTTCCACTGATGCACCAAGTGTTGATCTAAACAACCTGAAGCAGGAGTTAGTTATGTGTGACTGTGCGCTGTTTGAAAACTGGGGTCCAGATGTTTTGCACACATTCTGGTTTTGTTTTTGTGGATTCTACCATAAATACATTAATGTCCATGTGAGGGTTTACAGCAGAATAATTGGACATGGCTTCCCCGCAACCTGGATTTGCTAAGTCTACACTAAAGTCTTATTTATACCAGAAATGTGCACTGGTTTAACTAATTCAATCTAGTTAAACTGCTGTAGACTTCTAATGTCATTGTACAGTAACTGGTTTAAATCTTGCTTCTATCAAATTACTGTAAGTCAGTCTTACTGATGCAAGATATTTTGATAGAAGCAAGAGGTGAACCATTTTAAGTGTATCTACATTAGGGGTTTGCACCTATTTAAGTAGGTCAATTTTTTTTTTAGTTTGATCTAGTTAAACTGGTGCATTTTTCATAGACAAAAGCTAAAATAGTCCTACAGACTTCTCATGCTCACTGTCTAATAAGGGCACTTGGAGAAAAACTGTTCTCACATAATAGAATTACCTCTTTTACAGCAATGTTTCTTTTAAAATCTAAATAAATACAACTGATATATCTTAACAGCTCTGTGAGCCACAATCTATTACTATGCTGCATCTGTAGTTTCACTGAAAATGCTCTAAGCTCAAACCATTTTATTGGCTTTCAGGGGCCAGAATGACAGTGAATATGTTTTTTAGACAATGCAAGTAACTGAACTCTTCACTAGCTGCAGGTTGGCTGTGTGAAGTGTTCTGTCGGTGGGAGGGTACTTGCAGGATCACAGGTGGTTTAAGTGTAACTGGGACTGTGGTCCATCAAAAATTTGCCCTCATCTTCTTCAACAGACTGTTCCAGCCCCCTCGACAGACCTTTGGCTTTGGCCCAATAACGAGTCCTTGGATCTTCCTCTCAAGCCAGACAGTTCAGCTGTCCTAAAGCTATCCTGGCAGGTGGCCAGCAATCAGTTGTGTGCTCCACCACTGTCCTCTGGTTTCTCACTCTGACTGACTCACTGCTGTGTTCGGTCATTCTGACTGCAGGGCCCAGTTCCAAGGATCCTGCTTTAATATACCCCCATGCACGTAGAAGTCACATAAGTAAATGCCTGCAACATAGAGTTGGCAAGTGAAACTCAGCGTTTGCCAGCAAGCAGACTCGCTTTTTGTCAAGTTACTGATGACCCCATGTAATTCTAAGGAAATCTCATGTCTGGTTGTTTTTGTACCTAGACAATGGTTAAAATAATTGAATCATTGATTCTAACTGCTGAGATTTCCAGAAAGGATATATAAACTAAAGATAGAAGGGGCCACACACTGGTATAAATCAGAAGTGACTTAATCAGATTCATTGGAATTACTGTGGATTTATACTGGTAAAACAGAGCAAAAGGTGGTTTTTTATATTAAATAAATTACCAAAAGAAATTATATCAGTGCATCAATGTAGTGTCCAAAGAAAATTCTGACGAAGTTCAGAACACATAGGAAGCACAGAGTCATTAATAGTATAAAAAGAATAGTGGAAATCCCAAACCTTAGAATAAATGACAACTAGAGGGGTCATCGTAACTGCCTACAAGTATCCAAAGAGTTTAAACACCAGTCTCCTGTTTCTTCAATTCTAGAGGGTTGTAACCATAAATATATCATACATAATATGTACCAAGTAGCTTTACATTCAGGGAGCATTTTTGTAGTTTTCCCTGCACCCTACCTACAGACCTTCTGCCTCACACACACAGACTCATTGGGTAACTTATAGATTTCTCATTCCCAAGAGCAGTAAAATGTGGAGTCTGGACACTAGCTAGGAAGGATGTTCCAGCAGCTTTTACCCCATTAAAAAGGAGCTGCAATTAAAAAAAAAAAAATCCTCCAAACACTTTTATAAGATTCCAAAAGAGGAAGGAAGTACATTGTTTATATATGTATTTAGCCTTGATTTTAAACAAAATTTGAGACAGTTACCATCCCCTTGAGATGCCGAGGAGTCCAAGTTTGCAGGTATCTGGATTTCTTAGCAAGAGCGAGTGATACCACAAAAAAAGGGCCAGATTACAAAAACGTTACTTAAGCTAAGTCAATGGGATCTTGGAAAGTAACTGTATGAGCTGTAGATGTGTTCTCCCTGCTGCTATTATGGATCTCCACATATGCTTAGATAGGTTGCCCCCCATAAGAGATTGTGGACAGAGGAAGGTTTCGCAGGTAACCATGGGGATAAGTGCTGAGTGGCATCGAGGAGGTGTTTCATTCTCGCTTGCAAATTCAGTTTCCTTGGGGATATATTTTTCTTTTCCAACTTTACTCATTTTTTAAATTTTTTTTCAATATAGTAATTTAGTTAATAACAAGAGTGTCTTTGTGTGAAGTGCAGTCTATCCTGGGGGCCAGGTGAGTTCATCAGGTAAGCCAGGTGCTTGACAACTCTTCATCAGGAAGCATTAAAAGAAGAAAGATTTTAGTACTCTGTTTGGGTTCTCTTCTGTGTTACTTTTTGTATTCATTTTCTGTTCATCATGGTGAAAGACAGATCAAGAAATAGAATCAAGTAAAAATTAGCAGTGTATTTGACTACACAAGTGTTAGCATCTTTTGCAGAGATGTTATTACTGAAACTTACACTCTATCTATGCATTTCTGCTCCAGAATAACTTTTAGGATGTCGAATAGAATTCTGCCATACTATTAATTGCAGATTGCCAGTTAAATGCTGTACCACTGTTAATGTGTATTTTATTAGATTATGCCCTCTTATGATGACATCTGCTCCGTCATTTGAGTCATTTAAAATGAGCCTGAACAAAGCACTGGAGAATGATCTGTAGGCAACAATACTGTACCTATGAGTTTTCTTCCATCTGCATTTCCTGCAATTCTATGTCAAATTTATTTTCCCTGCTTATATTTGCATATGGGATACATTTGTCAAAACTGAAATGATTAACTGAACCAGAGCAGTGAGAAGTATCCACAGTGATCTTCCAGTCGCCAGCCACTGAGATTATCAGGACACGCCTCACGTTTTGTGTTACCATCCTATAGTCATGTTGTGTATTTTCTACTAGTCATCCTGCGTTACGTGAAGAACGATGGGAAGTTAAACTCTGTGATGTTCAGCAACACCCAGCTGGCTGATGGGAAGCGCCATACAGTCCTTTTGAGGCTGAGTGGTCTGCAGCGGGGATCCATCACAGCAGAGTTATATCTGGACTGCGTGCAGGTGGATGCCATTCAAGGTCTACCTAAAGCTTTTTCAGGTCTATACCACAGCTCAGAGTCTGTGGAAATTCGCACCCTAGCTAAAAAGGCACAGGTAAGTATGAAAACTTAAGAGCAGGTGGAGCAATTAGAAAGAGGGTGCATTAGCAGTGAGAAGGTTTTCCAGTAATCTGTAAAATGAATGGAAAATAGGGTGGCTTCTCTAGATATAGAGTGAAATCCAGGCTGCACTGAAGTCAATGAGAATTTTGCCATTGATTGCAAAGGGAATGGGATTTCCCCAGTTTACAATCTAATATAATCAAGATGTTTTAGTCTAGGTATTACTTGAAGGTCAGATTATTTGTAAATTGTCACCTACAGCAAAAATGAAAGCTCTAAGTAGCTTCCTACAGATTTTTAGGTAGGAACAATACATAGGCTGCATGTATGCTCAATGTGCATGCGTACAAGAAATATGCAGTTTGACTCTTCCATCTCTAATGACTGTGATTCAGAAATGGAAGGAATAGGAGGAAAACTACACTGGCAATGATCTGGAGTCAAAATCCCAGCTATGTGATTATAACCTTGCTATCTACTTCTGCCTGGGCTATTCCAAGCAGGGGGGCTGACATTTTTTGCTGTGATTTCCATATCAACAGTCCTAGGAAAGCAGTATCTTTCAGGAACACAGCACAAACATCTTCCATCATTGCAACTAGTTGTATGCAAAAAATTCTTAACAAAATGGAAAGCTAGTCAAAAACTGAGTGTTTTCTCCTCATTTTATTATAAACTTGAAAAGGAGCCCATTTCTATGACACAAAATGGTAAGGTACCCATATATTTTTTTGGAGTGAACATGATTTTGTTTTCAAGCAAAAAATGTCTTTGCATTGAAATCACAGAATTTTTTGGTATTGTTGTTATAGCAATATCTATTGTTGAAATTTGTTGAATGAAATCATGTGATTCAAAATGGCAAAAAAACAAACCTGTGTGAAAATCTGCGAAACCAAAAAATGTGGGGTTTTGCCCAGCTCATTGCAATGTATTCTGTCAAAAGGACTTTATGGAATGGCCAAAGTAGTGAGGAGGTACAGTAGCATGGCCATTAAGCCCCGCCCATCCAACATGGGTTTAGAGCTATGCACACATCAGTTAAAAAGCTTGCCCCATTTCAAGATTGCATGCTTGTTTCTTTGTTGTGCTGGAGATGGATGCTGTGAATTTCTCTGATTGCTCCAGGACACTTTGGATGAGCTGAAGCTGGTAGTGAAAGGCTCACTTTCCCAAGTAGCAAGTCTGCAAGATTGCTTCCTTCAGCAGATTGAGCCTGCTGCTCAGAACACAGGTAAATAAGTTACAATACCCTGCCTCCATAAGTTATCCTGAGGAACCAATTACGGTGTATTTTATAAACCTGAAGAAACCATTCAAATTAATGAGGGCAACCAGATAGAATCATGGCCATGATGACATCATGTACATTTTTTTTTAAATGTCACAGGATGGAGGGGAACACAGTCACAGATGCATGTAACAAAGCAACAAGTCACTGACAGTTTTGGGAGAGTCAGTGGTGCTGGGAAAGGGCTTTTCTTGTTTGAAGGGGTACAGGCCAATCCAACTGCTCTTTAGCTCAGGCTCTCACCTAGCTGGTGAGATAGTTCTGCTTAAAGCAGAGGCTCTAATTGTTTTGGGTTTTGAAACAGATTTATTTTTACATGTAACGTGGTTCCTGGTTATTGAGTTGTCAGGGGTAGGGAGAAGCAAAATGGGTAAGGGCTGCTGTGATTGCTCTCCTAGACAGTAAGAGGGGAAGGAGTGGACAGGGCAGAGCAAAGTGGTTTAGTGACAAACTGACTGTTTTCATAGTGTCTGGGGGTAGGGAGGAGAAGAACAGGTTAATGTTGTGCATACAAGATGTCAACATTACATAAGACAGTGAAGCCAATAGGGCCAGTTTAAGACTAAAAATATCCTTGTAAATAAAAATACAGGATCTGTGACAAACCCTCTTTCCCCTGCCACCTCCTGGCAAAACCACAGCCTTAATCATTTTAATGAGGATCGATTTAATATAGTTGTGAGACAGGGTACATCATTTTTACACAAGAGTACCCTGTCTGGAAAACAAGAATTCTGTTTCACTAAAGTTTTCAAGGTTTAAAAAGTTGTTTTTGTCCTGCAGTGGAACTAAGGTGACCACACAGCAAGTGTGAAAAATTGGGATGGAGGTGTGGGGGTAATAGGCACCTATATAAGACAAAGCCCCAAATAGTGGGACTGTCCTTATAAAATTGGGATATCTGGTCACCCTAAGTACACCAGAGACAGACCCTTGAATAGCTTAGAGCCTGGTGGTTGGGGCATTGCCCTCAGAATTCCTGCTCCAAAGCAGAGACTTGAATCTGGATCACCCACACCCTAGGTGAGTGCCTAACCATCAAGCTGTTGGCTATTCTGGGATGGAAGTGCTCTCATTTTGACCAGAAATTCCGTCATGGACCTGAGAACCTTCCTGATGAAAATTTCATCAAAATTGAAACTTTTAGAGGAAAGGTATCTGTTTCCACAAATCAGCATTTTCTGATGGAGGGACAAAAAAAATTCATTGAAAAATTCCTGACCAGCTATTTGTATGTGTGTTAGAGCTTCATAATGATTAAGTAAAACTCAGGGACTGGTTGTGGACAATGAACAAAAATTCATGGAAGCCCAGGACCAGTACCTAACTTTTACTAAAAATGCGAAGGGGGTGGGAAGGGACGACTAACAGTGGGAGCGCTGCCGGAGGGGGACCATGAGGGCTGCTGCTCCACTGGCCCCAGGGTCTAGCTGCCTGCGGCTGCTCTGGCAGCCCTGGGGCCGACCACGGCAGCTGCTCCAGCCGCGCTGCTGCTCTTGAGGCAGGGGCTGACCCAAACCGCCCCTCCACTCCTGCTGCTTCAGCCCTGGGGATGCTGATCCGGCAGCCCTGGGTACTGGCTGCTAACCACTGCTCCAGCATCCCTGGGCCTAATCGCTGCTCTGGCCCTGCCACTGCAGAAGTCATGGAGGTCCCCAAAAGTCATGGAATCCATGACTTCCATGACAGAATTGTACCCTTAATAATGATGACTGGAGACGCTTTGCTTTTAGCTTCAGATGTCCCCTGTTGCAGGTTTCCATTTCCATGATACTTTATATTTTTGTTTAGATCATAGAATCATAGAATCATAGAATATCAGGGTTGGAAGGGACCCCTGAAGGTCATCTAGTCCAACCCCCTGCTCGAAGCAGGACCAATTCCCAGTTAAATCATCCCAGCCAGGGCTTTGTCAAGCCTGACCTTAAAAACCTCTAAGGATGGAGATTCCACCACCTCCCTAGGTAATGCATTCCAGTGTTTCACCACCCTCTTAGTGAAAAAGTTTTTCCTAATATCCAATCTAAACCTCCCCCACTGCAACTTGAAACCATTACTCCTCGTTCTGTCATCTGCTACCGTTGAGAACAGTCTAGAGCCATCCTCTTTGGAACCCCCTTTCAGGTAGTTGAAAGCAGCTATCAAATCCCCCCTCATTCTTCTCTTCTGCAGGCTAAACAATCCCAGCTCCCTCAGCCTCTCCTCATAAGTCATAAGATGTACAAGTCTTGAGGGGTTTAGTACTAAAGGTTCCTTCTTCTTTCCCCTAAATTGGCATGCACTTACAGATACATCAGGAAATTAATTCAGCACTGTCACTTGTAAAGACACAAAACTCAGTGAGCAAGATTTCCAAACTGAGGCCTTGCATTATTCCCTTTTGGAAATATTTCTGTAATTTTTGTTCACTAATTAATAACTTAAGGGTGAAACCCTTTCCTATTTGGTAGTTAGATGTGGCCTTTTATGAGACCTGGATGAGCATTTTGTGCTGGCCTCCAATTTCAATCACGTACTCACTTTCAAATGGAATTCATATAATATTAAATGCAAAAAACCTATGTTAATATAATATCTTCATAATTAAAATCATGAAAGAAGAGATGCAAATGTTCCAACAGCAATATTAACTCAGCTGGATTGCACATCCTGTATGTTTCACTGTGTATCTTTTACAACAATAATGTATCAAGTGAACGCACTACATTTAGCCAGAACAAACAGGAATGGAAATGCTTAGCCATCCATGGGTATAGGACCCATGTATTTTAGGAGAGGCTCATTTAAGTTGAGCTGTACATGGGAGTGGTGGAGAGTCTGGGAGATAAAGAACTGTCAGTGGTCTTGATAGCCTGCCCTAGGACTCCTTACTCAGATGCCAGCTATGGCAGCAGCATCCCTTTGAGACCCTCCTTAGCTGGCCAGAAGACTTGAGCAATGCTGATGTGAGATGGGAATATAGTGATCCTGGGTAGGGGCTGGATGTGTAAGTTTTGGGCCCTGTCATTGTGGACAGAAATATAAAGCAAAACGTAGATTTTTACAGTAGACAAAACCAGGGTGAGGCATTTAACAACAACCTGGCTGGTTTAGTTTGGTTTAGGGTTTTTGGCTGACACAGAACTGGGCTAGTAGATCCATGTAGTTTCATACCTATTGGCCACACCTCTGGCTTGCCCCAGCTCCCTCCTGGAACAAGCTGCCATGGGTCACTGCTTGTGCCATGTGCTTGCTGAACAACCGTGTTAACAGCTTCTCTGAAGCTTGGTTTTTGCAGTGGAGCTTTGATAATTCTCCTATGTTTAGGACCTACTACAACTGCAGAATGGGGGCAGGATTTGGCTTTAAATGTAGAAGAAAAAATGTTACAGGAAGCATTTTTGGTGCATGCAAATTTAGATATCTGGGCATTTCAAAACCATCCTGTACAATTCACAGCACTAAAAGCCATTAGTCCAAAGGTTTAAAAGTCTACAAAAATTAAGTGTTCACACCTGATCTGTTTTTGATTTAGAGGCTGGCAACAAAGCAGCCTCTGAAACCATAAGAATTTTACATTTTTTGCAGATCTCAATCAATAATGGCTAAACCAATTCTTTGTAAAGAAAAGTTACTACATCTGGCCTGACAGCTTGCAAGCCAAGTTCCACACTTAAGTATTTTTGAAATGGCCAAGATATTAAGTCTCCCAAAAAAATAAAAGTTGGGACTGAACAGATGTAGCAGTTCCAGGTTACCTCAGCTTCTTTTATTATTTTGATGAGAAAAATCTGAAATGAAGAAAAGCCAGTATCTTTCAAATTGGTCAAGTCCCCTGAGCATGCCGGATCAGACCAGAAATGCTTTGAAGTACAAAACAATTTAGTAAACATTAATAAGACCAATTTCCATATAAGCATTCAATACTGCAGCAAATAAAGTATATGTAAACTTACATATAGCAACTATATATTTAACAATTTCAAAATACTCTACCTGCTTAGAATGCAAAAATATCAATACATATCTTGTGAATTTTGCAGATATCTAGATTTAAATTAACAAAGGAGTAAATTAATTGGCGCTTGATTGAATAACCTTCTGTGAGAGTTATATACAGACACACAGTGAGATGGGTCAGAAAGCCCTAATTTGGAGATACTAGGTGTTTCACCTCTCATCAGTTCAAATCCAGGTCAGATGGGTAGTGACTAGTTGTTGATACCATTTGATGGCTTTAGGATGCCCTGAAGTTAAAGTAACCATGTGTCTTGGTTTTGCCATGAGAGGCCTGGCTTTTCATATGACATCCTGGCGTCTCCCAAACTTACTTCTGGACACCTGAAATGTCTTCAATTTTAATTTAGACTATCAAAATTTATATATATATAATATATAATAATAACAAAATATATATTCAAGATGTACTGCTCTACTGAGCAGAATTTGATCTATGTCTACCAGGAACAAACAGTCCCAGGGAACTAGCTTTCAGTGTGATGAACAGTGTGCAGAGTGGAAGGAAAAGTCAAATGAATGTAGATACTGTCAAATCTGTTCTTTGACTCACAGTGAATGTTATTGACATGTCCAGTGCATCATGATAAACTCATTCAGAACATTCAGTAAAGGGAAAAAGTCCTCCACTCTGAGACATATGTACATGCTTCTGCTGAGTCAGAAATGGGCAGTAGTGGTATCAGCACACATTTCTTTTGCATGGCTATTTTTTGACCCTAAAAACCACCACCACAGAAGTGTCTCCTTTTTATTTTGAAAATATGGTCACCTTGCCTGAGATTAGTCATCTCAGCCTGGTTCCTAGTGGAGCCAGCAACACAGCTAGTTCTAACTGGTGTACTTGTTGACAGTATCAGCAAAGAGTCCAGACATTGAATGGGCCTGGAGCTATAACTGTCCTCTAACTCTTGAAGATGGTTCTCCCACCGTGTTGCACCAATGTGGAGAAGTTTGCATCTCCTCTGCGTTTGCTGTCCCTGTTGTGTGGCTAAAAAGGAGTTCAATCTTCAGTGCTTTGAATCCAGTATTTCTGAAGAATATTGAGTTCACACAGATGCTTTCCTAAAAATTAAAGCTATTGTATTTCCATTGTGTTCCCTCCCTACTGATGCTAAGATATTATGAGTTATCTGCTCTAGCTCATCCTCTAAGACGGTTTCAGTTCAGACTTCAGTGCTGATCTTGGCAAATGAACAAAAAGCTACTAACGTTGTGCATGACTTCTCATTTTTGTTGTCCCTACAGATGATTTTAATAGGCAATTCATGGGTCACATGATGCAAATGAACCAAATACTAGGAGATGTGAAAGACCTTCTCAGACAGCAGGTACTGTATGAGGCTTTCAGCACGAATACCTCAAATCCAGATTAGAGCACGGCTTCGTGCAGCTTTAGGGCAGAATTTACCTAAGTGTGATGCTCCTGTACAAAGCTTTCTGTCTGCGCAGTGGGAATGAAATGACCCTGTAGGGGACCTACACATTTGGGCATGTTGTGGAGGGGCCACTAGAGGTGGGGCAGGAGATGGCCCACTTATATAGCTCCATTCACCAGAAACCCCTCCATTCAGAGTGCAGAAGAGCTGTAGCTACTATTCTAGCCCATTGGCTAGCTAGATAAAGGTAGTCTTGCACATGAAAAGGAAACTAATTGCACTATTTGCCTCACTGGTGTGAAGTCGCTAGTGTTTTACTGATTTGCTAAATATCTTTTACTAACTATGGGCCTGATTCTGCAAACACTTTCTACTGCACTTAGGCCCCAGTTCAGCAAAGCATTTAGGCATATGCTTAAGTCTACCTCTATTCAGCAAAGTGCTCAAGCACATGCTGAACTGTAGGCACATGCTTAAGTCCCATTTAAGTCAATGGCATCTAAACACATGCCTACAGTTAAGCACCTACTAAGTGCTTTGCTGAATAGGGATGGACTAAATTGTGGCCATAAATCTTACCACCATGAGTAGCCCTATGGAAGTCAATGTACAATCTGTGTAGAGTAGTTCTCTACAGAAGATGATAGGACTACTCATGCTAAGTAGCACCATGCTTGGGAGTAAGCATTTGCAAAATCAGACCCTGTCATTATAAGGTACTTTGTGAATGTTTAGTGATTTTATTAACGTCTAGACAAGATATAATGCTGCTATGGGCAGCCAGGCACAAGTTAGTCACCCAACTAATACATATTTTCTGTACCCTAAAGATCAAGGAAACAACTTTTTTGAGAAATACTATATCAGAATGCCAGGCATGTGGTAAGTATTCCTGTATTTTCTATAAAATTAAGAGAGGACCACATAAGATTTGCAATTGTTTTAAAACAATCCTCATTGGATTGCCACGATTTGATTTATAGGAAGTATTGACAAACAAGCCTATTCTTCTGGGCTCTAGGCATCTTTGACTTAAGTTAAAAATAGATTCCTATTGGGGTAAAGCCTAAAGCTTCCGCTCCCCCCAAAACCAGAAAATAACCAGTCAAAACCAAACAATACTCTACCTCATCCAAAACAAGTAGCCCTCATCATGCCCCTACCCCAGGAGCTTAGCCTTTTAGCATGCCAGGAAGGTAATTGCATTCAGACTATTTCAGACCAAGAGTCAGTTCAGTTCTAGTGGAGAGCCCATCAAAGATTATCCTGATAGCAGTTCCCTCTCTTTTCAAGAGACGGTGTTCCAGCACCTTTGGTGACCACTGTTCTAACGGTATTTCGTGCAGGGAGAGATGGAGGGAATCCCCAGTAGGAAGGTCAAAACTTACTATGTATGTAGTATTATTGTAGCTGTGTTGGCCCCAGGATATTAGAGAGACAAAGTGGGTGAGGTAAAGATATTACCTCACCCACCTTATCTTTCTAAAACCTACTATGTGCACCTCAGGACCTCAGATTCTACCTGCGTGCGGATCGTGGACCACCGGTGCCACATGGCCCCTGGGAGATACACTGCTTAATATGAAGAAAGAAAAGGAGTACTTGTGGCACCTTAGAGACTAACCAATTTATTTGAGCATGAGCTTTCGTGAGCTACAGCTCACTTCATCGGATGCATACTGTGGAAAGTTTAGAAGATCTTATTATATACACACAAAGCATGAAAAAATACCTCCTCCCACCCCACTCTCCTGCCGGTAATAGCTTATCTAAAGTGACCACTCTCCTTACAATGTGAACTCTGAAAACTCTGAAAACTGCTTAATATGCATGTTGTTAAGAACCTTAGTAGAATAGATGAACAAACAAACAGCCACTTTCGGCGCCAGCTCGCATTGCCAGGCTGATGTAGGGAATCTATACGAACCTTGCATTGAAGTAGTCTAATCCTGAGGTGACACAGGTATACGTACAGTAGCAAGGTCTGTATTCAAAATAAATGGGCAATCTCCTGGCCAAACAGAGAGAATTATAAAAGCCTTTCTGAAGAATCCTGGGAATTCTAGCTGGGAATAGCTAGAATTCATAGCTGGGAATCCAACAAGTTCCCCTAAATGCCAACTCTTTTACCAGCAGAGGACACCCCCCCCCTTATTCAGAGGAGTAGGAATAATTGTTGCCAGATCTTCCAGTAGCTTTTCCCACACTATCAGCCCCCCACTGAATCTCACCTTGATTAAGCTTCAGCTAGCTTAGTTTTCAAACATGTGAGACACAGACTAGAGCCACAGGAAGTTTCTTTAAAACCTGCACTGTGTTAATCAGCTGAAGGGATAAATTATATGCATTGGTACCATTCTGGCACCTGTCTCGTTCTCCCAGATTTGTCCTTTCCCCCTCTGGTCAGTCTCTCAGTACATGAAACAATGTTCTGGATACTCTGTCACATATTCAATATGCTGCCACTTGCTGCCTCCTCCCTCCCCTTTTTTCACTCCTCGTAAATTCTCATCTCTCTGAGGTGAAATAATAGCTCTGTTTTTTACACTGAGGGCAGCATTGCTGATTTAGCCAGAGTAATGGCTCACCTTGTCTTTCCAATAGTACCATCAACCTATAATCCCTCTGGGACCTGTTCCCCATTTGTCCTTGTTAGGTCACTCTAACCTGCACTTATTGCTTTGCTCTGGCCAACATCAGAAGTTATAAATTTATAAATCTGCTCTGGGACTAACTCAGCAGAAAGACATTCATATCCCTGTGACATATACAACATAGCCTTAACCTCCACTATTCTGCAGGTTCTTGATCAGTTCCCAAACAAAAGTCTCCTCAATCACAATCCAAGAAGTTGCTACTTCCGCAGACCAGCCAACGTAAAGGATATTTATGATGTAGAAACACAATCCCACTGCTGAGCAGTGGATTATGTATCTCCTAGAACACTTGCCAATTGAAATGCATGATGGATATTTCCTTGAATCACTAAAACTGCTGTTCTTTCTACTCAAAGGTTTGGGAGCTACAAACTTTCCAACTCTGCCCCCACTGCCCCCTAAACCCAAATGCGAAGCCAACTCCTGTTCCAGGGGGGTCAGGTGCACAGAGACAGCAGATGGATTTCAGTGTGGGCCCTGTCCCGAAGGGTTCACAGGAAATGGAGTTACATGCTCAGATATTGATGAGGTAAAATATTGACTTGTAAAAAGAAAAAAATCCCAACTCATTTCTCACATAAAGGGCTGCTGACTCTTGCTTTCTGCACCATTCACTAACTGGCTGCACACTGAATATTAATAAATCCTGGGCCAAGTTCTCCACTCCATTACACCAGAGGTATGTTGCCATGACTCCATTGTTGTCAGTGAAGTTACATGGGTGAAAATTTGGAGTTATACTGTGGTGACTCAAGACTACTGTATTTATTTTTCAAGTATCTGCAGTATGTATTTTCATTTTACTCCTCTCTGAATGTTACATTGAAAGGGCAGAGCTATTGACACAGTTATTGGGATTCCACAAAAAGATTAAATTTCATCAGTTATGGGGCAGAACTGCAGAAGCACTTCCTGTTGATGTGGATTTTATTTCTCTGAATTTCAGTGCTCATAAAAAGTTTCAGTTTAACAGCCTTGAAGACTGAAGTCAGTTTATTCACAAAATTGGCCAGATTTTCAATTCAGCTGTAAAGGTCAATTGCAAAGGAATAAACATTGGGATGGTGCCCTTTCTTGCTTCTTTATGATGTATAAAGAAAACCTAAAAGGATTATTTTTATATTTTTGTGGGAGGGAGAGTGGTTCTACATTAGAAAGTCAGGTTTTGTTCACCATTGGAGACTTGAGAATTAACAGATTAATGACATCTGAAAAACCAAGGAAATGAAACCTGATTAATCGAAAGAGGAAGTAAGAATTATTCAGAAGTGTTTTGAAAAAAAAAAAAAAAAAACAAAAAACCCCACCATCCACCACCCACACTTCCTTGGTCCTAATTTTCCACTTCTTTATACTGATTGCTGTTGGGAAAAAATATGGTGTAATGGAGCAGAGAATCAGGTTCTTTGTATTTTGGTTGGCTGCAGCACTTACTTAACTCAGAACAGTTTGGTGGGAGGGGAGCTTCCTTTGTTAAAAATTCAGCACTCCCACTCCCTTTCAACTGAGGGCTGAAAAAGCTCCCAACCCACATTTTCAAAAAGCCACTCAATAAAAAAAGCACTCAATATTCCTGATATTTTGAAGGGGGAAATAAAATTGTACACCTTCTTTGTACATCATAAAGAAGCATAAAAAAAGGCACAAACATTTACTTTTCAGGCAATATTTAACAGGCTTCTGTTTTTATATCTGCAGATTTATGTCTGCAGTTATTTGCAGACTGTCTAGTCACTTAGAGGGTATTTCTACACTGCATTGTAAACCCTCTGTGGGACCCAGGCTTGTGGACTCGGTGTTTCCAAGACCACACTTGAGCATCCACACTGCATGGTAAACCTGGGCTTACAAATGCTGGGCCTGGGTTTCACAGCTATTCCTAATGCATCTATACTGCACTACACAGAGCTACTGACTCAAATCTGTAGTCTGAGCTGCGTCCACACTGCAAAATAGCGGTGTTTGGACCCGAGTCACAGTAGGACTTGGGCTCCCACCCACCCCACTAGCAGTGTCCAAGGACCTGGGTTCTGAGTATTTGCTGACCAACTCAGACAGGTTTGTGTGCAGACAGAATGGGGCTTGGTCTGCAGTGTAGACATACCCATGGGGAGCTGCAACTGTGATTCCCAGCACAGGTGGACGGACTCTGCGAGCTCTGCTTAAGCTAGCATGCTAAAAATAACGGTGTGGCTGTTGGGCACTGGTGATTGCTTGGGCTAGCTGCCTGAGCCCCGATGTTGAGTGGGCTTGGACTTGGGAGGCTAGCCTGAGCCGCCCCCCTGTGCAGTAATGCTCATGTTGCTATTTTTAGTGCGAGGCTGTCTGTCTACCCGCACTGGGAATCTCCCCACCCAGCTGCAGCGTAGACATAGGCTTAAGTGTTTAATCTGCAGGTGTACATCATAGCGTCTAAGCACCTCCCAAGTAATTAAAAATAGAAATAACAATCTCTCTTTCTTCCTCCGCAGCCAGCAGGAGAAATAGCTTGAGTATTTGATAGTTGTTTTGATTGCTGGGTGATGTTGTGTGTGCAAGTCAGAGAGAGAAGGTACATGAGTCTATTTGTGTCCATTTATTAAAAGAATCTTATAGAGGGAAAACTAAGTTGAAGAAATTGAATGTATGTTCCAGTTACCTCATTTGTGGGTAGAGTCAGGTGCTTAAACATCACATGAATTGTGCCTACTGTTATGTCAAGCACAAAAATGGAGGTCTGGGTTTGTAAATCTGGTCCAATAGGCATAGCACAAACAGCTTCCTCACACTTGCTACTCTGACTCAGTCCACACCTGGATGGACCTTGTCCTTACCTATGGTAGGTGTGCAAGGGAACGTCAGTCTCCAGAGCCTTCCCTGCCCTGGTGATTTTAAGCAAAAATCCTGTTACTACCAGTGGAGCAGCTCTACCCATGGTAGAAGTTGTGGGAGGACTAATCCAGACTGGTCGCTAGTGTGTTCAACATGAGTGGTTCAGGCTTGCTTTGAACATGGTCAGATCACACAGTGTTAACAACATAGGCACTAGTGCCCCACCATGGTGGAGCTGAGTTAGTGTCAGAAACAGTGGTGAAATTTTTGCCAAAAAGATATAGAACAGACACACGCCATGCCCATTCAGACCTTCACCTTTATGCTGATAGGGCCAATAAATTGCCAATCAATGTGGGACTTTTTCTTTACAAGAGCACGTCTGTTAAAAACTGGAATAATGCCTACAACTCATCTCACATAGGCCATCAAATGATAACTTTTGTTGGGCTAAATTAGGGTGGCCACCTTTTCAAAATGCAAAAATGGGACAAATACAGGAGCCCCACCCCCTGCTCCTCCTCTTCCCAAGGCCCCGCCCTCTGGTCAGGCCGGAAGCTGGAACCAGGCATTGGTAAGAACCACCCAGGGATCCCAAGCTACTGTGGGGAGCCCTGGACCCTCTACTTCAGCAGTCCCCAAACTTTTCACGGTTGTGCTCCCCCCATCCCTGTCTGCACCAACCCCGCCAGAGCCGGAGCTGAAGCAGGGCTACTGCTGGGGGTGGGGCCAGAGCAGAGCTGGGGGCCAACCGGGGCTGGGTGGTGATCACTTCCTGCACCCCATGGGGCTGGCCTGGGCCCTGCCACCCCTGCCCCCAAACATTCCTCCACGCACCCCACAGTTTGGGAACCGCTGCTCTTCCAGCCCTGGGTGGGGGGCTGTGGTGCCCAAGAGCAGCCCTTGGCCCATGTCCCCACCCCCTCAGGGCACACCACCCTGGGTAGGTGAAGGGTCTGGGACTCTGGGGTTCCCCACAGCAGCCCGGGCTCCCTGGGCAGCTCTTACTACTGCTTGGCTCTGGCTTCTGGCCTGACTAGCGGGTGGGGCCTCAGTATAAGAGAAGGTTCAGGGGATGGGACCACAGAGGGGGCAGGACTAAGCCTCCCCACTGGGAAGAATCTGGCACTGCCCTTGAGTAGGCGCAGAGTGGTGCTGCAGGAAATCCAGGACAAATGCTGTTCCAGACTCATTCAGCCTGGTCCTGGGACTTGAAATGTACATTTTGGGACTGTCCCACCCAGTTAGGGATGGGTTGTCACACTAGGCTAAATGTGGGGTGCATTTGAACCAGTGGAATGCTCTCTATGGCCTTACCCACACCCAAACTGTCCAGTTGTCCAGGAAGGACACTTTACAGAGGGAGACACAATGATACGTTAACTGCTTCTGCACATCATGAAACCAGGGCATTTAAATAGGAGTTTTGTATTCAATAACTGTTAAAAAGGAATCTAGAATTCCAACTGGGAGCCATCCTCATCCCTGTCTGAGCCTTGAGACTGTTAACATCTCTCTAGTAAGGCCTCTCTAGTAAGGCCAGGAGGAAGCGTTGCTGATTTGTTTGGGGATGTACCGCACAACCTTAAAATATTGTCTTAATATGTATTTTGAACTGCATGTCTCTTCTATAAATAATGACATTGTTTGAGCTCCCTCTACTGGCTAAAAAGAAATCTACTTTTTCAAATCAGGAGCTACATTGGACCTAATGAGCAAGATGTCTGTCTTACATTTAAATTCACATTGCAGATTATGCTTTTATAAAATCTTTTATTCTATTAGGCTCCAAAGCATGATTTATTTCTCCCAATTTTCTGTTTAGTAGTCTGTTACAATATATATATATAATGTTTATATGTTGATTACTTCTTAACCTACCTTCAGTGAACATGGAGAACAATTGATTGCCATCCTCATTATAACAGCCCTTAACATATTAGAAGACTGTCCCTTTGAGTCTTCTTTTTTCAAGACTAAACATGCCTAGTTTCTTTAACCTTTCCTGATAACTCAGTTTTCTAACCTTTTATCATTTTCATTGTTCTCCTCTGGTCTGTCTCCAGTTTGTCCACATCTTTTCTAAAGTGTGGTGCCTATCTAGGGAGTTGAAAAATAAACATATTCAGGATTTGTCTGCCAATTAACAAATGGTGTTAGTATTTGACATATACTAGACAGGGGCAGGACTGCAACAGGGCATCTGCCATTTTAATTAATTCATTTTCAGGTTATGTTTTCCCCCCTGTATTATATCAAATACAAACAACAGCAAAATGCTGCTATTTATATGTTCATTGAATACAGGTGGACAGTCATTCCCCAGCGATCTAATGACTGCTGCTATTACAGGGCTTTCTATTTCGGTCATGTCCATTCAAGTGGTACTTGGTCAGACTTCAGCAGGAGTTGAACCCATACAACTGAGGGGAGAGTTGAGCTCATGGTTTGAGACTTCTAGGACAACTATAGAATTCAATATTATTTAAGTACCGCTTTAAAAGGCCATGTTTTGGAATCTGAGATCAACAGAATGTTATCGACTCACTGATGCAGGTTCAATGATTCATTTGTGTCTTTTTAGTGCCGCTATAGCCCGTGCTTCCCTGGGGTGCGCTGTGTGAACATTGTTCCAGGCTTCAGATGTGAGGCTTGCCCCCCAGGATACACAGGACAGACAGTTCAGGGGGTGGGGATCAATACTGCCAAGAACAATAAGCAGGTGAGTGGCAGCCAGACACACCGCCATCTCCAGTGTGAGAGGCTGGTTTGATATCACTTCTGCTTTCCAAATACAGTTTAAAACAAAACTATTAAACATTCTAATTATTTTTCATTCAATAAAATTACAAGTGTTTTGGGCAGCCCAGCAGAGTGTAGCATTATTGAATAGATGGCTACATCATTTTGTCCCTGACTTTAACAGCCATAACAACAGGTTAATGTGGGGTGAAGGAGAGACAGGAGAAAGCCTTACCTAATGGGAAACATCCTGTAGGATTTGATAGAAAATGCCAAATTTTCTGTAGGTCCATATGATATCTTGTAAAAGAGATTTATTTTCCTTCTGTAGATTTCTATAGGATGGTTCATAAAACTTACAGTAAAGTTGGCATCTTTCGTACAACTCTATAGACCAGATTCTGAGCTGAGTCCTGAGTGTTACTATAGTGGCAGCTACACCACACATGGGCTCCCCTAGGTTCGGAGAGACTTCAGTTGGCCAGATCTGCCAGGTTCATGGCTGCTTCGCATTCCTATACGAATACAGCCCTATAGGTTTTAGTGTAATTTCTATAGAACCCTACTGGTTAAGACCCCGTGAAATTCTATAGGAGTTTCTCAGAAGTATCACAAACAGACTAAAAAAGCAACAGAGCATATAGGTGAGAAAATTTAGTAATTGGTTCTTCCACATTGTACATAGTAATATGTTATGTTGATGTTACACTCATCAATGTATAGGAAATTTAACAGGGCATTAGTTTAGGACAGACTCTATGGCAGGAGTTCTCAAACTTCATTGCACCACGACCCCTTCTGACAACAAAAATTACTACACGACCCCAGGAGGGGGACCGAAGCCTGAGCCCCTTTCCCCACCGCCTCCGAGTCCCACTGCCCTGGGTGGGGGGGGCAAAAGCCAAAGTCTGAGCCCACCACCTGGGTGGGGGGCCAAAGCCGAAGCCCAAGGGCTTCAGCCCTGGGCAGGGGACCTGTAACTTAAGCCCTGAAGCCCTCAGTTTTGGCTTTGGTCCTGGGCCCCGGCAAGTCTAAGCCAGTCCTGGCAACCCCATTAAAATGGGGTCGTGACCCACTTTGGGGACCCTCCCAACCCAGTTTGAGAACTGCTGCTCTATGCTGTTATAGATGGCCATTTTGTTTGCAGTTGTTAAGAGACAGTCTGCTTTTCCATCACAGATAAAACACAAAATAAGTAATTTTAAAAGAAAAAGTTAATGCCACTGTATTCATAGGGCCAAATTAGATTTCCTCTGAGGCTGAGTTATGCTATAAAAAAAAAAAAAAAAAAAAAAGGAAGAAATGCGCTACCTCAGAAGCAATGCCAAAAGTCATTATGCAGATACAAGGTCCATTAACTGGGAAGAAGTTCTTTGTAATTAAACTGGCTCTAAAAATATTGGCTGTATTAAACCAAACAAAAATTGATTTAGCATCACAACACTTCTGTGTGGTAGGGAAGTACCACTACCCCTACCTTACAGACTGGGAACGGTGGCACAGAGAGGCCAAGTCACTTGTTCACAGTCACAAAGTCTGTAGTGGAGCAGGAATGTGAATCCAGGTCTCCTGGGTCACAGGCCGGCATCCTAACCCTTGGACCTCCCTTCCTCCATTTCTGATTCAGATTGAATGCCATATTGAACACACTTGTTCATGTTTCTAAAGCCTTTGAAGGTGGTCAGTGGGTGATTTCCCTTCACACTTGGATCTAAGGTTCACTAGCTTTTTATTATAGACTCCTTATTTTGTTGTGTTAGGTCTGCTTGGATATTGATGAATGTAATAATGGCCAAAATGGAGGGTGCATTCCAAATTCCCAGTGCATAAACACCATGGTAAGTACCCTTTCATTTACTGTTTTCAAAACTGATCATTTACATCAGGCTGTGATTTGGATCTGTGGTTCTGGCTTGAGATAACCTCTGTATTATATCTTTTGACTATCTAAACAAAAAGAATCCCATCTCCTCCCTAAAAGTTAAAACAACCAGTTTTTAATGAACAATTAGCATGGCTTCATGACAGGTTTCAGAGTTGCAGCCGTGTTACTCTGTATCCGCAAAAAGAAAAGGAGGACTTGTGGCACCATAGAGACAAACAAATTTATTTGAGCATAAGCTTTCGTGAGCTACAGCTCATCCTCTCCTCTTTACCCAGCAATGACAGCAGTCTTCCCTTCATCCCCTGCAGTTGCAGGGAGTTCTGGCAATTGTGCAAGTATTTGTGGTGGGGCATCATCTGAAAATATACATCTTCACTCCCCACTGGGTGTAGCTGTAACAAGACTGGAAGCCAGCAATTCCTCCTGGTGCCCTGTAGATAGGGGCAACCTCTCCATTTCTCTCTCTCTCTCTCAATCATCATAGTATATAGGGGAAGTCAGGGCAGAAGAGGAATGATACAGCTACCAAACAGCATAGGTGTTAAATGTAGCTGCTATATTACAGAAGAGTGAGCAGAGTGGAAGTAAAAGTGGAATGAGAGGAGTGAAAGGAGGAGAAAAGGCATGGAAGCTCCTTTTAATACATTTTGGGCCTTTCACACCCCTTTAGCCTACTGCTAAATGCTGTTTCACTATGAGATGGTCTGCTGTGTATAGCTAAGTAAACTCACACAAAAAGAATAAGAGAACCCCCACATTTAAATATTTAAGTTTATTGAGTGCTTCTGGTGATATCAAACTGCAAGCTCTGGGTGAGGTACTTTTACATAAATTAAGTATTGTGTTACTAAACCCCCTTCCTCTGCTGAATATCTTTCTCTTTTTTTAACATCTACAGCATTTCTATCTGATGCATCTTCTGTCCTGTTACTAGACCAGGCATCCTTTAGAGATCTTCAGCCCTTTTTCATGCAGTCTTTAGGGAGACAAGTGGGCCTCTGGGTAAGCCAGTTCTTGAAAAGCTCATCAGTGGAACAGACTGACTGTCTGCCCTGCCTCCATTAAGTATCATCTGGGTCAAGAAATGCTGTTTTAAAGGTTGTTTAACTCAGGAGTGCCCAACCTATGGCCTGCAGGCCATACACGGGCCACCAGAGCATTTCATAAGACCCGTGGCCTACTTCAAACACAATACACTAAAGGCTGATTCATTAGTTTTTGCCATCATGTTGACATCATTTTAGCTTACACAAATGTGTAAACAGACAATGCTATACCTAGAAACAACCTATCTAAATAGATATGAAACAAACTGAACTTAAAATATAAATCAGTACAGGTGACTTTAAATTTTATTAAAATATGTAGAATCTGTTTGGCCCACACAAGGTTGTGCTTAGGTTTATGTGGCACCACTGGATTCGGAGCCATGATACAGCTAAGAATACATTGTGCAAATCCAAAGTAACTAGCGGATTTCAGGAGTTGTGAGCCTGGGTGAACTGAACCCATCAATTTTATTTAAATAAAGGGGGGAAAGAATTGCACAAAGCACTGGATTTCGTACAGTCCTAACCACATGCAGATCTCAGCTAGCTGCCAATTTTCTAAACTATCACTCATGAATTATTTGATTTATACAATTCTCCATCTATCTCCACGTTCAAACTGTGTGGCTTACTGCCATGAAATCAGATGGCACAGATGAAAATCCTAAACAAATCCAGACAAAACCATGTCCTTCCTGGTACAGACAAAATACTACATATGTGGGTTATGAGTATGCTTTTCCAATCCACCTGGACTAGGTCAACTCTAACAGGTCACCCATGAGGCTTTGCTGCTTAAGAGGTAGGAAGTCATCTGAAACTCCTGATAAAACAAAGACTCACTATTTACACATAGAGCTGCATGTCTAGTTATGTCAATATATATTTGTTCCCTTTCTTTGTCTTTGAAAATGTTGAAAGTTATTATTGATTATGGTGGGGTTTTAACTGATGTTCTTGTTGTTGTTTTTTCACCGGACAGTAAAAGATTAAAAATAATTAAGCATGGGGAATAGAGAGCTCAAGACCAAATGAAGTGCCTGTGTGGGCTTATTACAGCCCATTAGTAAACCTGTCCACATCACAATACCCACCATCAGTAGCAAAGGCACTAACTGCAACATCCTTGCTTGGAATCTCTGGGCTTGTTTACGTAAGAAAGTCACACTGATGTAGTTTCAGTGTTATTTTAAGCTGATTTAGTTAAGCCAATACAAAAGGCTGCATGGACACTTATGTCAGTTTAAACAAGGTTTATTTTGATCTAATTTATGTCAAATCCTAGACATTATCAACAGACAGAAGTTGTACCAGTTTAGCTTAAGTCAGTTTTTAAACTGATTTAAGCAAAACCAGAGCAAACTTTTGGTGGACACATTTACTTCAGCTTAAGAGCAGCTGGTTTCAATTTAGCTTAAACTTGTTCCCAATTAAGTGAAGCTAAACCAAAACAAGGCTGATTTATACCAAAATAAGAGTCCACACATGCTTTTCACCTGTTAAATTGATTTGTAATCTGTGCATAGACAAGGGCTCAGCAAAGAATGAACAGGCATGGAGACTGTAATATCCTTTCCCACCTTGAAGTTGGCTCATCCTGAGTGTGGGCTGCTGCTGGTACTCTACCTGTTCTCTGGATAAATAGGGGACTTTGGTCCCACCACAGCTGTCAGTCTCACATGTTTGATAGCACTAAGTGCACGTGAAAAAATGTCTATTCACAAAGGAGCTAGCAAGACGCCTCAGCGAACATGAAACTTAGCCTGCACATCATAAGCAAACAGTGTGAGGCAAATCACAGACACACTGTTTCGGAAGAGGATTGCTTAATTTTAATGCAAAACAGTGAAACTCATGCAAATGATTGATGGTCTTTACAGGGTTCTTACCACTGTGGCCCATGCAAACCTGGTTATACTGGAGACCAGGTCAAAGGATGCAAGGCTAAGAGCAGCTGCAGAAATCGAGCCTTGAACCCATGCAGTGTCCATGCACAGTGTACTGAAGAGAGGCAAGGAGAGATTTCATGTACCGTAAGTTGATGATAGGATATATTTTAGGCTGCTCCAGAAAAACTAGAAAAAACAGTCCTACTGAGGCAATGAGCAGGATGTTTTAGGGCCTGTGTACACTTTGATCAGTAAAAAAGTGTGTTTGTAACCAGAGTATTACCATTTGACCCAGTTACAAAACAGTCCAGTTGTGTCCAGATAGCAGACTCTCTCCCCTCCCCCCAGTACATCTACGTGGTAGCCAAATCTGGGTGGCTACATTTACCATGCTGCCTAGCAGCATTTGTAGGATTGTGTTCTGGAAAGTCTGCCTCTGCTATCTGAGCTGCTATCCTGTATGATCTCAGCAGAAAAGTATGCCAAACATCAACGCGCACAGAGCAAGCATCAGCATCACATGGATCTCTGGCCATGTTCTGCT
This sequence comes from Eretmochelys imbricata, assembly GCF_965152235.1. Classification (NCBI taxonomy): domain Eukaryota; kingdom Metazoa; phylum Chordata; order Testudines; family Cheloniidae; genus Eretmochelys; species Eretmochelys imbricata. The sequence continues at coordinate 44,322,919 of NC_135576.1, read as the reverse complement.
GTCCAGTGAGTTGTGAGGAAGGTTATCTGGTATATAAGTGTGGTTATGGGCTCCTGTCTACATAATGAGATAAGAGTATTCTGACCAGATTACCTGAAGATTGAGCACGTCAGATTAGATCTCTGGCGAGGGTGACACATAGCTGGTTGCTGTAGTTATTAGTCATGCAACGTGTGGGCACAAACTGTGCCACTAAAGGGGTACAAACTCAATCAGAAGTTTTTGTGTAGCTGGAACCTTAAATACAATAGGCCTAATAGCGTAACCTTTGTATAGGCAGAATTTCAAGTGAAGTTCATTTCTTTTGCCACAAGGAAGACTAATATCAAGGCATTCATACACCAGGAACAGCAGTTCCCCCACTGTGTCTAAAAGAATGAAAACATCACAACCAATGCCTACTGCATTAAATAAAGATCTGTATTGCTCTTCTCTATGGTATATTTAAGAGATTATGAGGGTTTTTTTTCTGCTGTTGTAATGAAAGGGTTGGACAGATCTATTTACTTAGGAGTATTTCTATTTTTGTATGCAAGCATCAGATACGGAAGGAGTCATTTAAATTTGACATTGGTTAAAGTAATCTGAGATGCCAAAAGACTATTCCTTGTTATGTTGAAGGTTTTCATTCTAAACCTATTTGTCTTTGTTTAAAGAGATGCAGTAGAACGAATCAGGTGTGTGGAGATTCACTGCAGCAGAGCTCAATTCCATGTCTTTAAAAATGTCAGCTCTATGGGCAGGGTCTCTAGAATACTGTAATATTTCAGAGTCCCTTTCTGTAGCAAGGGTTTATAAATTCTGTCTATAGAGATCACTAATCTGCTTGGGCCAACCAGTGGGATACAGCACCTTTCACTTCTTTCTGTGAAATAACCTGCTGGTTTTAGTCTAATTCTCTATGGATATGTTTCAATACCCCCAAAACACCATGACAGCTAGTATTTATCAGGCTTGCTAGATGGCATTCTCAGTAGAGAGGCCAAGGACACAGTACATATATAGACTTTACTGCCCTTTCTACCCTGGGAGGTAGCAACTCTAAACCAAGATTGAAATGCATTGGTGGGACAGCATGAGGAAGCTATCCCTGCTAGAGTGTGACCAGAAGTGCTCCCTCACCCAACCTCAGTCTTTGCAACTCATCCAACTCATCACCCTGGAAGCAAGGGACTGATCCTGCATATGAATACCACATATGCTCTACAATTTTCTTCTGGGGTCTGAAGCTAAATCAGACATTTTTCCTTCTGCTATCCCCTCCCTCTCTGGCCCTCTAGGTACATCTCAGTTTTAAGTATATTTATTTCAAAGAAAAAACTGGGATACTTCAAATGTCTGTAACAGAGAGATTTCTAGATATTGGTGCTGAGGACAGTCAGGAGAGGTCTGAAGTCCACTGGCAGTTTTACCCAGACATTTGGGTGTGCAGTTTCAGCAGTTACATCCACAAATTAGGTATTTTTGAGAACTGATAGCAATTTAGATACTTAAACGGTCGTATGCAGAAATGCCCAATTTGCTCGTGCAAATAATTGTGTGTAAAATATTCCAGAGAGATTTCAGACTTCTCTTTCTGAAAGTCTGGCCCTCAGAATATATGTTACATACTTTGGCTCTTTTTCCAGTGGGTTTGCATTTTGTTGTCTTTCAGGGAGACTATTGACCTCTGCTTCACCTCGGATCACTAATGCCTACCTTTTCAAAAGCAACCACTAATTCTGGATGATCACCTTGAGACACTGAGGATCTGAGCATCCACTGGAGTCATTTGGAGTTGTGGGTACTCAGCACCTCTGAAAATCAGGCCCTACGTGTCTGACGCTGGCAATCCAAAATTAGCAGATACATTTTAAGTTTGGAGCTAAATCTCAATGCCTACCTTAACAGATAGCGATGTGTGCTTGAATATATCATTATACATGTTAGTGCCTCCTGCACAGCATATTGATCCTTTCTGAAACTGACCTAGGGTCACATCTTGAGCATTGCTGTACATGTTTGCAAAGTGGAATCTTCAGTCTTTCTGTGGTTCTATACTAGTGTTTTCATTTGTAGTGTGGCATTGGTTGGGCTGGTGATGGTTATATCTGTGGAAAGGACATAGATATTGATGGCTATCCTGATGAAAAACTCTCATGCTCTGCTGATAGCTGCAGAAAGGTAGGAGGCTTTTTCTTTTTAATCACCCAGGGGAGTGATAGTGTGGGGGCATGAAGAGGCAGTGAGGGAAACACTACGAAGTATAAACACTTTTGCAAGTTCTTTTATGCTTATTTTGTTTAAAATACATTTCATTAAGAAACTTTTCAGGTTAATAGTAAAGAAAGTCAGTCAGCCCCCAGGAGAGAGATTTCAAGTAATGTTGTGGAATGCTGGTCATATTTCTTGGGTTTATTTTTTGCGTAGGACAACTGCAGATTTGTTCCAAACTCAGGACAAGAAGATGCAGATGGTGATGGACTCGGAGATGCCTGTGATGAGGATGCAGATGGAGATGGAATTCCTAATGAACAGGTACTGTACACAGACATAGAACATGGTTCAGGTTTGGAATCCCAGGCCAATAGGATGGAATGAAGTTGGTGCAAGGTGGGACAATTCTAAACGTAATACAGTACCATTTTCCTAGGCATGTCCCACTGCCCTCACTACATTTAGCCACCCGTACTCACCAGCACCTTCTCTAATGCACTCATTTCTATTTATACAATGCTTACATCAAAGACCTGAAAAATCACACTGTGACAAACAACCTTAACTCCAACCTACCAATAAGAACATAAGAATGGCCCTACTGGGTCAGACCAAAGGTGCATCTAGCCCAGCATCCTGTCTTCTGACAGTGGCCAGTGCCAGGTGCTCCAGAGGGAATGAACAGAACAGGTAATCAAGTGATCCATCCCCTGTCGCTCATTCCCAGCTTCTGGCAAACAGAGGCTAGGGACGTCATTCCTGCCCATCCTGGCTAATAGCCATTGATGGATTTATCCTCCATTAATTTATCTAGTTCTTTTTTGAACCCACTTATGGTCTTCGCCTTCACAACATCTTCCGGCAAGGAGTTCCACAGGTTGATGGTGCAGTGTATGAAGAAATACTTCCTTTTATTTGTTTTAAACCTTCATCTGGTGACCCCTAGTTCTTGTGTTATGAGAAGTAGTAAACAACACTTCCTTATCTACTTTCTCTACATCAGTCATGATTTTATAGACCTCAATCAGATCTCCCCTTCGCCATCTGTTTTCCAAGCTGAAAAGCCCCAGTTTTATTAATCTCTCCTCATACGGAAGCTGTTCCATACCCCTAATCATTTTTGTTGTCCTTTTCTGAAACTTTTCCAATTCTAATATCTCTTTTATGAGATGGGGTGACCACATCTGCACATAGTATTCAAGATGTGGGTGTACCATGAATTTATATAGAGGCAACATGGTATTTTCTGTCCTATCATCTATCCCTTTCTTAATTATTCCCAGCATTCTGTTCACTTTTTTGACTGCCGCTGCATATTGAGTGGATGTTTTCAGAGAACTATCCACAATGACTCCAAGATCTCATTCTTGAGTGGTAGCAGCTAATTTAGACCCCATCATTTTATATATATAGTTGGGATTATGCTTTCCAATGTGCATTAGTTTGCATTTATCAACATTAAATTTCATCTGCCATTTTGTTGCCCAGTCACCCAGTTTTGAGAAATCCTTTTGTAGCTCTTCGCAGTCTGCCTGGGTCTTAACTATCTTTAGTAATTTTGTATCATCTGCAGATTTTGCCACCACACCACCCTTTTTCCAGATCATTTATTAATATGTTGAATAGGATTAGTCCCAGAACAGACCCCTGGGGGACCCCACTATTTACCTCTCTCCATTCTGAAAACTGATCATTTATACCTACCCTTTGTTTCCTATCTTTTAACTAGTTACCAATCCATGAGAGCACCTTCCCTCTTATCCCAGGGCACCTTACTTTGCAAATTACTTTGGAATTAGAGGAGTTCCTCAGATCTGTCACCGAAAAAGAATGGCTCAGGTTTGGGAATCTCCCTTACATCCTCGGCTGTGAAGACCGATGCAAAGAATTCATTTAGTTTCTCCACAATGGCCTTATCGTCCTTGAGTGCTCCTTTAGCATCTCCATCGTCCAGTGGCCACCCTGGTTGTTTAGCAGGCTTCCTGCTTCTGATGTACTTAAAAAAAATTTGCTATTACTTTTTGAGTCTTTGGCTAACTGTTCTTCAAATTCTTTTTTGGCCTTCCTAATTGTATTTTTACACTTCATTTGTGAGTGTTTATGCTCCTTTCTATTTTCCTTACTAGAATTTAACTTCCACTTTTTAAAGGATGCCTTTTTGCCGCTCACTGGTTCTTTTACTTTGTTGTTTAGCCACGGTGGCTCTTTTTTGATTCTCTTACTATGTTTTTTAATTTGGGGTATACATTTAAGTTGAGCCTCTATTATGGTGTCTTTAAAAAGTTTCCATGCAGCTTGCAGAGATTTCACTTTTGGCACTGTACCCTTTAATTTCTGTTTAACTAACCTTCTCATTTTTGTGATGCTACATTACTTGTAATTTAGTAATTATTTAATGACAAATTTTCCTTGAAAAAAATACTATGTGACCATGTAATTAAATATCTTCCATTGTTGTTTGCAGTATTGGTATAGCAGTGGTAGTTCCCAGAATGTTAGAGAGACAAGGTGGGTGAGGTAATATCTTTTACTGGACAACTTCAATTGGTGAGAGAGACAAGCTTTCAAACTTTCACAGAGCTCTTCTTCAGGTCTAGGAAAGGTACTAAGAGCGTCACAGCTAAATACAAGATCAGGCCAACCGACAGCTCTCTGACACCACGTACTATAGAGAAATCAAAGAAGACCCCACACCACAATTTACCCAGGAACTTAAGGATATAATCAAATCCTTCCCCAAACAACTCCAAGAGAAACTCTACAAACCCACCCCCATGAACCCACCCCCGTGACCTTTTACATGGTTCCCAAGATACACAAAGGAACCTGCACAACACTTTCAAAAGATGAGCCTGGGAGCTTCAATTCATAAAAACTTTGCTTGACACTAAAAATCATGGTCTTAATAAAGACATTGGATTTATGGCTTATTACAACAACCTGCAATCCACTAGTCCCACTTTTTGTGCTATGACTGTGCCTTAGAATATGTGTTAACTACTTATGCTAAACAATCTGCTCTATCTTGTTCTTAGCTGTGGCACTGAGTATCTTTCCCAGACCTGAAGAAGAGCTCTGTGTAGCTTGAAAACTTGTCTCTCTCACCAACAGAAGTTGGTCCAATAAAAAGAGATTAACTCACCTACCGTGTCTCAGCAGTGAAATAGTTAAAGGTGAAAATTTCAGTGTCAACATTATGTTTCAGACATAACAGTTCCATTATCATGAAATGGGCAGGTCTCACCTCCCAGAACTATTGTTACAGGCTGTCCACATTTTGAGGAAGACAACTCTGCATTTATTTACCTGTTCATTTTTTCAAGGGTTTCTTGAACAACCATGAGAGTTAGGCACTCTTGTTTTTATTTAAATTGAAGTTTAGATTCTGTAGCATCCATCCAATAGCAGTGTCACAGAGTACACCATTCACCGTTTGTCTGGTGCCTCCTCCTAGCTGCGCTGGGGATTAGCTCACAAGGTTGACACCCCTTCCCACGGTTGTATACTGTCACTCTGTCTTTCTCTCTGGTCTGCAGCCCCAGTCTTGATTCAGGAACCGCAGTATCCTCTTCATGAGTCAGCCCTCGTCCAAGTCACTCAGCATTCTCCCCTTCAGGGTATAGGGCTTCAAAGTCTCTGTCACTCCCAGTGACCCCGACACTCTTTCAGTTCACTGCCCCACCAGTGCCACTTCCCCCGTGGCAGGTAGGGAACCCAGGCCTGCCCTCTACTCCAGGTTCCAATCCAGGGACCCGCAACCCAGCAGTTCTGGGCTTTCCTCTCCCAGCACAGACTGCTCCTTCCCTGGACTTATAGATTCATAGATATTTAGGTCAGAAGGGACCATTATGATCATCTAGTCTGACCTCCTGCACAACGCAGGCCACAGAATTTCACCTACCACTCCTGCGAAAAACCTCTCACCTATGTCTGAGCTATTGAAGTCCTCAAATCGTGGTTTAAAGACTTCAAGGAGCAGAGAATCCTCCAGCAAGCGACCTGTGCCCCATGCTACAGAGGAAGATGAAAAACCTCCAGGGCCTCTTCCAATCTGCCCTGGAGGAAAATTCCTTCCCGACCCCAAATATTGCAATCAGCTAAACCCTGAGCATATGGGCAAGATTCACCAGCCAGATACTACAGAAAATTCTTTCCTGGGTAACTCAGATCCCACCCTATCTAATATTCCATCACAGGCCATTGGGCCTATTTACCATGAATATTTAATTACCAAAACCATGTTATCCCATCATACCATCTCCTCCATAAACTTATTGAGTTTAATCTTAAAGCCAGATAGATCTTTTGCCTCCACTGCTTCCCTTGGAAGGCTATTCCAAAACTTCACTCCTCTGATGGTTAGAAACCTTCATCTAATTTCAAGTCTAAACTTCCTGGTGGCCAGTTTATATCCATTTGTTCTTGTGTTCACATTGGTACTGAGCTTAAATAATTCCTCTCCCACTCCGGTATTTATCCCTCTGATATATTTATAGAGAGCAATCATATTTCCCCTCGGCCTTCTTTTGGTTAGGCTAAACAAGTCAAGCTCCTTGAGTCTCCTTTCATAAGACAAGTTTTCCATTCCTCGGATCATCCTAGTAGTCCTTCTCTGTACCTGTTCCAGTTTGAATTCATCCTTCTTAAACACGGGAGACCAGAACTGCACACAGTATTCCAGGTGAGGTGTCACCTGTGCCTTGTATAATGGTACTAAAACCTCCTTATCCCCACTGGAAATACCTCTCCTGATGCATCCCAAGACCGCATTAGCTTTTTTCATGGCCATATCACATTGGCGGCTCATAGTCATCCTATGACTCCTTCCTACAACTCCTGGTTTCGCTCCTTGCTCTGGGTGTACCAGCCTCAAGCCCTCCTCCCAGGGAGTGGCTGCCCTTTGCCAGCTAGGGTTGCCAACTTTCTAATCGTACAAAACCAAACACCCTAGCTCTACCCCTTCCCTGCCCCAGCCCCAGCCCCGCCCCCTGCTCACTATATCCCCCCTCCCTCGGTGTCTCGCTCTCCCCCACCCTCACTCACTTTCACTGGGCTGGAGCAGGGGGTTGGGGTGCAGAAGAGGATGAGGGTTCTAACTGGGGGTGCAGGCTCTGGGGTGGGGCCAGAAATGATGGGTTCAGGTTGCAGGAGGGGGCCTCAGGCAGTGTCAGAGAGTTTGGGTGCAGGAGGGGGTGAGGGGTTTGGGGTGCAGGAGGGGGCTCCAGGTTGGGGGGGTGGGAGCAAGGGATTCAGAGTGTGGGAGAGGGCTGTGGGTTGAGGCAGGGGATTGGGATGCAGGAGGGAGTACGTGGTCTGGGCTGGGGGTGCGGGCTCTGGGGTGGGGCCAGGGATGAGGGGTTTGGGGTGCAGGAGGGGGCTCCAGGTTTGGAAGGGCTCAGGGCTGGAGCAGGTGATTGGGGTTGGGGCACAGGCTTAACTCGGGAGGCTCCCGGCCAAGGGCACAGCAGGGCTAAGGCAGGCTCCCTGCCTGTGCTGGCACCACACTGCACCCTGGAAGCAGCCAGCAGGTCCGGCTCCTAGGCAGCGGGGCCAGGAGGCTCTGTGAGCTGCTCTCACCCACAGGCACCACCCCCTCCAGCTCCCATTGGTCTCTGTTCCCAGCCAATGGGAGTGTGGAGCCGGTGCTTGGGGCGGGGGCAGCACGCGGAGTCCCGTGGCCACCCTGCTGAGGAGCTGGACCTGCTGGCCCCTTCCGGGGCCCAGTGTGGTGCCAGGACAGATAGGGACTAGCCTGCCTTAGCCGGGCAGCACCGCCAACGTGACTTTTATTGGCCTGGTTGGCAGTGCTGACCAGAGCCACCAGGGTCCCTTTTTGACCAGGCATTCCAGTTGAAAATCGGACGCCTGGCAACCCTATTGCCAGCAGCAGTCCCTGTTCGGTGCCAGCTTCCTGGCTTTATAGGCCCTGCCTGTTATTGCACAGCTGAACCTGCTTGCAATCAACTCCCTGCTCCCGAGCTCTTCCTCCAGGTGCAGTCTGTGGAGTTAGTAGGCCTGCCTGGCCAACTTAACCCCTTCTAGTCCTGTGTGGGGTTGACACCCTGTCACAGGTAGATATATTAACAGTGTTAATTCAATTAAAAATTAACAATGAATTTAAAAAGTAGCCCATGTCTCAGATTTTGTTACAGCAAAACAATTTTCAAATCTCAAAAACACCCAGGAGCCTATTTGCTAGAGGGAGAGGCAATAAAGTTAGTCTCATCCCCAGAAAAAGAACTTAGAAGCCCATTTAAAAATTATTATAACTCAAATAATGAATAGTTTGGCGTGAGAATTCAGTCTGTACTCAGGGCCTGGTCCAAAGCCGACAGCAGTTAACGGGAGCCTTTCCAATGATTTCAAAGGGCTTTGAAGCAGGCCAGGTCCTCAAAGAGTAAGTGCTGTCAGTTTGGGATGATTCACTGCGTTATTGGTGCATAACAAAAAATGTAATTCCTGCTTTAAATGCTAATCCTAATGCAGTTCTAACTGTGGAATTGCTTTGGCGCCTTCACAGTATTGAACCTGCATTAACAATAAGACACAGCTGATACTGTAAACTAACGTAGGGCCCTATTGTCCTGTCCATCTCTGGGTGGAGAGAGGATGAGAACCCAGGTGTTCAAGAGGGATGCGCAGAAGAGGGAAGTGCTGCTTCCTTGTTACTGTCCCCCCCAGCCCCTCCCCACGGGCCTTGCAGAATTAATACCAAAGTAGAAAACATGTTAAATCTGGAATTCAGGCTTTTTTGGGTGACAAGGTCAAATTGCCAAGCAGAGTCTTGGTTTGAGGATATACCAGTAGGGGGAGCCGGCTTTTTTCCTAATGCAGTGGTTTTCAACCTTTTTTCATTTGTGGACTCCTAAAAGATTTCAAATAAAGGCACGGACTCCTCTGGAAATCTTAGACACAGGCTGCAGACCCCCACGGGTCCATGGACCACAGGTTGAAAGCCACTGTCCTAATGGATTGAAGCAGTGTGCATCCTGAAATGCAGACCCTGAAATAAAACACATTAAATAAGAGAACCAGCATATTAAGGCAGACTGTTTAAATGGACCCATGTGAAATGAGAACCAAAAGTCACTGTTATAAACAAACCCTTATGCACTTTGGACAGTAGTACCTCTCATCCACACACACTGTATATAAAAACTGGAAGTTGGTATAGGACTAGTGAAATCTGGTCCTGATTTATAGACCACATAGAATGCCAAGCTATTTACAATAATATATTTGCATCTGCAAAAGAGTTTACAGTGTATAAATGAGAGTTAGGATTATTTGACTCAAGTAAGAATTTAACAGAAAGGAATTTGTGTTTTTCTCCCTTTTAGGATAACTGTGTATTGGTGCCGAACATTAAGCAGAGGAACAGTGATCAAGATATCTTTGGAGATGCTTGTGACAACTGTCGCACAGTCTTGAATAATGACCAGAGGGACACAGATGGTGACGGGAAAGGAGACGCCTGTGATGATGACATGGATGGAGATGGTTGATCAATCTGCACTTAACATAATTCTTTAAAATCACCCAGCATGTGCTGTGTGTTATGGCATGGCTACACTAGAGAGTTTACAGCTGCACCACTGTAAATTCTCTAATGTAGCCGTGCTAAGCTGACAGGGCCTCTGCTTAACTACTCCAGCCCCCGCAAGCAGCAGTAGCCCTCCCGCCGACATAGCGCTATCCAGTGCTTATGTCAGCGTACTTGTCTCTCAGTGGATAGTTTATTCACATCCCTGAATGACATACATTAGTATCGTGTATGTCCTGTAGCGTAGACATTGCCTAACAGAGGATGTTTGGAACCAGCTTTTAGGCATCTCTAAGGCCGAATACTTTAGTTCTAGTTTCCAACAGTGATAGGGTAACCCAGAGATACTGTGTAAAACCCAGCAATTTTGACTGTTTCCCTCTTGGCAATTGGCATGGCTGCAGTAGAGGACACGAAACATGTTGCAAGAACAGTTCTGACTAACCTGTAAGACTGCAAAGGGTGATAACTATGAATCCCAACAGCAGCAGCAACTCAGACTAAAATGCAGAAAATTTGGGGACAGCGTCACTTGGTCAAACACATCTTCTCATGTGAGATTTTGTCAGAGATCACATCTCTGCACGCAACTCCTAGTTGCAGCCATTTTTATTTATTTTGTGTAAATATTGATTATTTTTTTTGCTCCACCCCAAGCCCTGGGCAATGTGCAACAGTTAAACTCCACTATAATTCATACAACAATTAAAAGGCTGTTGAACATTTTAATGGACTATCAATATTAACAGCAAAAAAAAACAAACCAAAAAAAACCTCCCCAAACCTCTTCACAATAATCCACAGGACCAACCACATCCTAGCACATCTGACTGCCTCCTGCCTGAATGCCCAAGAGATCCCGGTCATGCAACATTTTATTCTCATTGCTGCGTGGGGCTTGGAAAAAAATCAAGTGCCCTTAAATGTAATATAATAAATGAAATGTCACATGATATAAACTGTATGGTATGGGGACAGAATGCAGTATGGGGACAGAATGCAGTGAGGTGTGCAGGAAAATGGAATGCAAGGCAAGGTCATTAGTGAGATGCACCTAACCTTGATTAAATGAGATGTGCACAGAAACAGATTTGCTGTTAATGTTTATGATGTAATCACGCAGTGTGCCCTAAGTGAATCCTGCAGACATTGGTGATGGCTGAACAGTAATGCTGTATTCTGTGAAAATACATAAACGGGTGCATTTGGAAAATACACACATTTGGAAACCTAGGGATTAATTTTGACTAATATTGATGATTTTTCCAGGTATTAAGAATCTTTTGGACAATTGTCAGAGGGTTCCCAATCGGGACCAAAAGGACGGGGATAACGACGGTGTTGGTGACGCTTGTGACAGCTGCCCCACTATCAGCAACCCCAACCAGGTTAGTGAGGGGAAGAAAAATCTGTAGGATAGCATAAGCCTCAGCCACCAAGTTAGTGAAAAAGTGACCGTGAGCACCAAATAACTGTAGAAGGAGACAATTGGAGCTACAAGAGATCAGCTGCTTCCATTTTGTTAAAGGATATGTAGAAAAAACTTGTGAAACTTTGAAAGCTTGAGTTTGGAAAAGGAGACTGGAAATAGGAACAGATAGGTGCTTTTTCACAGTCTGCATGTCTCATTGTGCACCTTCTCTGATCAATTTGCCGCAACATCTCCCATCTGTGGTGGGCCAAACAAGTCAATACAAGCCTATACAAGTCAATGGGAAGACTCCATTGGGAGTACAGATTCGTTACATGTATTCTTTCTTTCATTAGGGCCAAATGTTGATTTTCTTATTCAGACAAAAACCTCTATCACCACAGACTCAGAGTCATTGAGTAAACAGAGTAGATTTGCTACAGTTTTCTGTTCAGTTGTGTAACACCGTAGGCTTATTTTTAAGGTACAGAAGAGGGAAACCTCTTCTGGAAAACGAGGGTTGACTCATTTTCAGTATCTCAGGCAACTTTCTTTTTTTTTTTTTTTTTTAATTCCTTCCTTTTTTTAATTCCTTTAACCCCAGAATCTAGTCCCGCCCAATTTAATACTACTTTGTTTTTTCTGCCCTTGTTAAATAAGTTTTCTTCTTTCGATCACCCACATAACCAGAAGATCTATTTTATAAAAAGAACTGATCCTGCCAATATAGTACTGTCATTTTAATATTCTCTCAGCAGTTAACACTACAATTTCCTCTGTTTCTGTTTCCAGTCAGATATTGACAATGACCTGATTGGAGATTCTTGTGACACCAACCAAGACAGGTACAGTACCCCCATCTAATATCAACAAGAGAACAATACTGGATCAAATTTAGCCCTGGCATAAGCTAGTCTAATTCCACCCACTTCTGTAGAGATGCACCCACACTCCCATCAGGAGTTCAGCCCTAGGTTATTTTCAGTATTTCCTGTCCAGTAAGAACATACTTTATTTTCATTACATAAAATTCTCTTCTGAAATAACTATCATTCAAAGCCATGGTCATCAATTACTGTTGCTATAACAGTAGGTAAACCATCCCCCCTTCCACTTTCTCCCATGCACATATGTACATTTCATCAGTTCAGGTCCAAAAAGGGTATAGAAAACAGGTACATGACATGATTCAAAGCTGATTCTGTAGAAAGAAAACTGGCAAGCTCCACACAGAACTTATATTATCAAATCAACACAAATCAAAACCAAAACCACCCAAACAATTTTAGGGGGAGGTGTTTTCCCCACTAACACACAAGACTTCACTATAACATAAAGTTTCATTGTAAAAGGCAAGGACCTACCTGAAAAAAATGTCCCTTTCACTTTAGTATAGGAGTAGTGGTAAAGTCTCTCTTCATCCCTTGCAGATACTAGGCGGGGCAGGGGCAGGGGCAGCTGAGGATGTGCTGGGGAATCCATGAAATGCCATTTCTTTTCTCCCAAAGGCAGTGACTGTCACAAGACCAGCTGCATTCGCTTTCACGCTATGATGAGAGCAACACCAGCAAAACTAGGTTTAGGGCATTATATTTTACTCCTCTTTCCACAAGGAAAAGGCAACTACTACTTGCCCCTGCTCAAAGCAGAGGAAAGGGGAAGTGATTAAATCCCTTAGGAATGCACCATTTCCCACGCATGAGAAGGTGATAATTGCTGCATTCCAAGGTGATTAGCACAATGGAAACCACTGAGGCCTGGTCGGCACTAAGGATTTCCTGAAACTACCCTACCATCGTCTATCCTCATGTATGGGGATTAGCTTTAACATGGAGTGAAGCTTCACTGCAAAGAGAGTGAGGCCTTGTCTTCACTGCTAAAAAAGTGTGTTTTCTGTCTTGGGGTAGCTGTCCCACGAGCTATCCTGGGGTAAAAACACAGTGGAGACAAGGCACTGTAGTTTTTCTGTGAGGTAATGGCAGGTTATAGCTACTCTACAGCCATTACAGTGGCACCGCTACAGTGCTCCAGATGTCCAGGTGGAGCACCGTAACATAAACGCTTCCCACATCTACCGAAGGGGCTTTTCTGTCAGTGCAGTTAATCCACCTCTCTGAGAGGCAGTAACTAGGTCAAGGGAAGAATTCTTCCGTTGACCTAGCCGCATCTACACCAGGGGTTAGATTGCGTTAACTACAGCACCATGGGCAGTTGTGAACTGGTTGATGGAGGAGGCTAGCCCCCGCTCCCTCCCTTCTGCCCCCCGGGCCACCAGCCGACAGCTCCTGGCTGCCCAAGCGCCCCCAGCCCCGGAGCACCAGGCAGCCACACCCCCGGAGTACCAGGCTGGCGGGTGGCACAGTTCTAGTGCCCCAAGCACCAGGTGGGCAGCGCAGCAGGGCCCTGGCCCCAGCGCCAGCTGCCCAGAGTCCCAGAGACAGTCCCTCAGCCCCAACCAGCCTGGGCCACAGAAGAGCAGGACCTGCTGGATGGGGTCTGGGGGCGGAACATGGATGGGGCCACACCAGGCTTTTTTGGGGAGGCTCAGCCATACACAGCACTCAGGGCATGAAATTTTTCACAGCCCTGAGTAATGTAGCTAGGAAAAGTGTAGACCAGGCCTAAGTGACAGCACTGTATCCCCAACTGGGCTTGACCTCACCTAGTTTACCTTGAGGTAAATCTAAAGTGCCTTATCGCCACTGTGGTTTTGCCTCAGGGTACCTCACACACGTTTGTTACCCAGAGGAAAAACTCGCCTTTTTTAGCAGTGAAGACAAGTCATGACTGTCCGTTGATAAACGTTGCAGCTAATCCTGACTCTCACTGCACTTCACTGTGGCTCTGGCTACTCTAGGCAAAAAGGTATTGGGGAGAAAAAAAAATTGCTGGAATGCCTTGAGTTTGCAACACCCTCTATCCCTACACAACAGGAGCCCTAGGTGCTTCACCAGCATGGGTTATACAAATTGGTTGCAGTACCTGAGGTAAGGTCTTCAGAAGGAGTCTGACTGAGCCATTGTAGCTTATGGTGATTTCACTACACCACAGTCAGGAAGCCACAAATAGGTTTGGAAGATTTTTATTGGTAAAGGTTGGTAAATGTTGATTTCACCGAACACACACAATCCCTGAACAAAATATTTCCATCAATAACAATAGCAATTTACAGATATGGAAAGTCAGATAAATGCTGCTTGAGAAGTTTAGTAGAGTCCCGCCTTCATGTTGTAATATGGGCATTAGCTGAGCTGGAGCTGGTGCCATTTAGATATGGCTGGAGGGCAGTTCCTCTGCTTCCCCTTCCCATCCTCCCCCAAACCCCGTGATTTACCATGTGTTAATTTTAAGAAGAGGGAGCCTCTGAGGCAAGGACACTGCCAGGGTCAGGTGTAGGGGGATCCCTGCTCTGCCTGGAGAATGCAGCCTCCTCCCCATAATTTGGCAAAACAGCGAACATTTAAATTGATTAAAAATTAGAAAAGGCTTAAAAATAAACAATTGATTAAAAAAAAAAAAATCAAATCCTGCCAAACCTAACTACTAGTGATGCAGCTGTATCAGTTTAGCTAGGCCTCAATGCAGGGCTGCTGCTGTATGGACATTTCCCAAAACACCTGTCAGTGCTGAGTACCATGGACTAGGCCCATCAGGAACCCCCAGTCACAAAATGTTTGTACCTCAAAATATTTGTCAAAAAGCAGTGTTGCTAAACCATGGCAAGGAGAAGCCAGGCACGTAACCACTTCCTGTACTCCGTGTCCTCACATTCAAAAACTGAAACTTCACTATAACCAGATTAACTATGAGCAATTTTCACGGTCCCAGATATCTCATTTCACGGTCCTTGTGAGAGTTTTCCTTTCATTACATGTGCTGGCATCAGGATCCATCCGATGGCATCAACTATACTTTGTATTTCATGATTGATTAGCTGTTGTGCTCTAGTCTGGGGACAAGAACTGATTCTTTGTGTGTGTGTTTTGTGTGTGTGTGTGGTTTGTTGTTTTGTTTGAATTCATAGTGACGGAGATGGACACCAGGACAGCACAGACAACTGTCCCACAGTCATTAACAGCTCCCAGCTGGACACTGATAAGGATGGGCTGGGTGACGAGTGTGACGATGATGATGATAATGATGGGATTCCAGACCTCATGCCCCCGGGCCCTGATAACTGCAGACTGGTTCCCAACCCAGGACAGGAAGATGACAACAGTAAGTCTGTTCTACCCACCTATGCAGTTAGTGAACATGCAGTACACTTACTGTAAGGCAGCATGTTCTCACCAAGGGGAACCAAGTTCACATAAGCCCCTGTTGTCCAAAGTCTAAAGGTAGATTTCTTTTTTGTACAGGAGGGAGCCCTGTTATGTACAAGTCAGGACTGACACATATTACGAGTAGCAGCAACCAATGGCTCTGTCCCATACTCTGGGCCACATTCTGTGCTGCATCTCTCAAGCAGGCGCAGCTGGGGTGGGGAGAAGCTTTAAGCCATCTTTGGGCCTCCCAGATTTTAGGCTACTCTGGGGGCTGGGCAGCCCAGGGATCACTCTGACTTACAGAAGCCTTCCTTGGCTGCCTGTAAGCTGCTGCTGTCACACCTTTGACATCCCCCTTCTTCTCCAGCATGCCCCTACCTTTGAGGAATTCCCTCCGGGGGCACTCAATGCCCTTCATGCTGCTGGAATGGCATAGAGGTACTAGCAGAGGCTAGAATTTGGCCCTTGGCTCTCACTTTCATGAACAATTTAAATTCACCAAATTTATTCAGATGTGAAAGACAGACTCACGTTAGGATCCCTGTGACTCAGCACAAAACTGTAAAATCATCTGTCTGTCTCTCTGTTTTTCTTAAACCAACTAACTTGTAAAATATCCCTGGAAGATTTTTCAGTTTTCACCAGAACAATGATACAAAACAATCTTAAAAACAAGCCAATACTGTAAAATCTCTCTACTTCACATTAGTGATTGAGGGTCCTCCTTGCACCTTACTGAATCTTGCAAACAAGCAAATGACTAAATGGTTTACAAAGCAAGGAGAATGCATCACGGAATATACTTTATTCATTAATTTGGATATTTGTATTTTTATACTTAACTAGAAAATATACCCATACAAGAATTTCTAAAAACAATGGTGTCTTGGTCATTTGAGAACTTAGTGTGGAACTCTGCTGTCAAATCTTTGCTTACAAGTGGCAAAAGACAGTCATTTTGTGTCTCATTATGTGGTATTAATTTTAGTCCAACAAAAGTGCTATACACTTGTATTCTGAATTTTGCTTGATCTGTTAGCCATGTCAGTTCTGAGTACAGCGAATGGTGTGTTTGTTAAACCTTAAAAAAACACCTATTGCACCTGTCAAATTTGCTGTAAATTTCAAGCACTTTCTGTAGGTTCCTTTGCCGCCATAAATTTTAAGGTGAGAAGGGACTCTTAGATCAATAACTTGTGTATGGCTAAAGTATATCTTCCAGAAAGGCAACCAGTCTTGATTGTAAGACATCAAGAGATGGAGAATCAACTACTTCCTTTGGTAGTTTGTTCCAATGGTTAAGACTAAGGTGGTTGTAGCTGCATTGTAAATAATTCCCCTTTTGTTTCATTGATGCATTCAGGTGATGGAGTTGGTGATATATGTGAATCGGATTTTGACCAGGACACAGTAATTGATCGAATTGATATTTGCCCTGAAAATGCTGAGATCACCCTCACAGATTTCAGGGCTTATCAAACTGTGGTCCTGGATCCCGAAGGTGATGCTCAGATTGATCCTAACTGGATGGTTCTGAACCAGGTAAAAATACATTCAACACCTTTTAGCTGTCAGAAACAAATAATTACAAAACAAAATTAAAAAAAAAACCAACCCAACCTGTGCTGAGCTTATCAGAATCTGTAATTTCTTTGCTAAAGCATTACAATCAACTGATGCTTGCTAAAAGCCAAAAGGAAAGGATATTTTTGAAAAAGTGTGCAACTAAGTTTGAAGTTACACACAACACTTGGGCTAAAATAATTACAGACACAGAAAGCTTATTCCGGAAGAACTTCACTGCTGCACAGAGGGCCAGCATGAGGCCGATGTAGAGCTGTGGAACGTCTCATTGTAGCAATTGCAGTATCACCCTATTGTTTATTACGCCTCAATAACATAATTAAATTTCCCCTCTCAGGGTATGGAAATTGTACAGACCATGAACAGTGATCCTGGCCTCGCAGTTGGTATGGAGACCATTTTTGTACTCATGTTTTGCAATAGAAAAGCTTTTGGCATGTGGTCAAGTTTTCTGCCAACGATTGGTCTTCACACAGTGTCTATCCATTGCTCCTAGGCTACACAGCTTTCAATGGGGTTGACTTTGAAGGCACCTTTCATGTGAACACGGTGACGGATGATGACTATGCTGGCTTTATTTTTGGTTACCAAGACAGTTCCAGTTTTTATGTGGTAATGTGGAAGCAGACAGAACAGACTTACTGGCAAGCAACTCCATTCAGAGCTGTTGCAGAGCCTGGCATTCAGCTTAAGGTACTGGGCTAAGTAACATCATCAAATTTGGTGGCTCAGTGTTCTCTGTGCAACGGCTATCCAAGCATACAAGGAGTTGGCCATATAATGCCTATGCTATTCTCCCACCATTGCTGGGGACCACCAGCTCTTTCCTAAAGGAAAGGTAAATTTAATATCAGAGTGGTACCTTGCGTACGTGCATCACTCTAATAACTTTCAGAGTAGCAGACATGTTAGTCTGTATTGACAAAAAGAACAGGAGTACTTGTGGCACCTTAAAGACTAACAGATTTATTTGAGCATAAGCTTTCGTTAGCTACACCTCACTTCATCGGATGCATCTGATGAAGTGAGCTATAGCTCACGAAAGCTTATGCTCAAATAAATGTGTTAGTCTCTAAGATGCTACGAGTACTCTAATAAGTGTATGGAAATGCAGAGGATAATTTGAATCTACCAAAATGTGTGTGCCAATCAATGCTCATTAAAAATTTATGAGGCAGCTTTCATCGGTTGCCCTAGAGTTGAAATGGGCCCTTTTAATTAGAATAAATACATAAAGTCAAACCTGGACACAGATCTCATTCAATTCACTGGTGATGGCCTAAAGTGACCATTTTTAAAGAGGCTGTGTGTTTGTCTAAAGCAGAACTTCCCCAAATGTGGTCCATGGCACACTGACTAGTTGCCCATTGAGACCTTCTGGTCACATGCTGCTGGCTCCTCCTTGTTCCTAGCTGCTTAATGAAAAGACAGCAAATATTAAATACTTTCATTTCTCCTTGTAAGCAGTGTCTACAATTGGCACAGGGATGTCATGAGCTCATGGATGGGAGGGGAGGTGTGCAGAAGGCAAGTCTTCTAGTAAGATGTGATCCACACTATGAAAAGTGAGAGCTCCTGGTCTAATGCTTAAAGGGAAAATTTTCTTTGTTCACTTTCTAAACAATGCCATATTTGTCTAGGCTGTTAAATCTAAGACTGGCCCTGGTGAACACCTCAGGAATTCACTCTGGCATACTGGGGACACCAATGACCAAGTCAGACTGCTTTGGAAAGACCCAAGAAATGTAGGTTGGAAAGATAAAGTCTCTTATCGATGGTTCTTGCAGCACAGACCCCAGGTTGGATACATCAGGTAGGGACTGGCTTGTTTAAACCTTTGTAGAGCTAAACAGCAGTTATTATATTTTTTATACTTGTGAAATTCTAGTTGGGGGGGTGTTTTTGTTTTTTAGAAAAACCAAACCCCATATAATTACAAGTATTGTCAAATGTCTCTGGGCTTTGTAGCTGCTAAAGACAGACATTGCTATTGTGCCTGGTTTTGCTTTAAAAGTTTTTGAAAATACCAGTGACACCACTTCTAGAAACACATTCAAGTCTTAACATTTCACAGTTATTTGACTTCTGTATGAATATTCCTTAATGTTTATCCCGTGGAATATGTACATATAAACTGTGATAATTTATCCACAACACCCTGTGTAACAAGTAACAGAACTAATCAACCAAAGCTGGCCCCACAGAAAGCGTAAAGATGTAAAACAGAACAGTATCAGTAATTAGCACAGCATGATTATATATGTACACACACACACACACACACACACACACACACGCTATAAGCAGTGTTCGCGTAGCTGTGTTGGTCTCAGGACATTAGAGAGACAAGATGGGTTAGGTAATATCTTTTATTTGACCAACTTCTGCTGCTGAGAGAGACAAGCTTTCGAGCTTACATACAGAACTCTTCTTCAAGTAACCTTGTCTATATGAGATATGACCTCAATATGTTCTCTGAGTGTATGTTAGCATGGAAGTTCTTCTTGTCCCTATGATGTTTACAAATTGCCAGGGGCAAGACAAGTAGTCGTGATGGTGGAATTCACACTCTTTGAACAAAGTCTGGAAGTAGCGAGGCCATTACTGCAGTCACCTTTTTAAATATTAAAAGGCAAAAGAGATGTTGAGCCAGTTCTAAGACTATGATTCAGTCAGCGAGAAGCCTTTACAAATTGCTCTTGATTTTTAATCTGTTTTTCAATAGATTGGGATTTACAAATGTAATATGAGCAATGTTGGCTTTGGCTGACATCCACGGAGAGGTGTAGGTCTCCTAAAGAAACAGGGCATTCTATTTTGTTAATATCTAAGAAGGGCAAAAAGACAAAAATGAGAAAGCATTTTAACAAGAAATCATCATTCAGGATCAGGGGTTTGATCTTGGAACATTCAAATCAATAGAAGTAGGATCTAAAAGTATTATATTAAAAAAAAACAAACCCAAGTGCACACGGCCCTACTCCTTGGCCCCATCAGACCAATTGCATAGTTGCGCTGTTTTCAAGTAAGCTGAATCGGGCAAAGGATTTAATAAACTTCAAGATTCATCACAGTTTTTGCAGCTCCCTGCCTTTCAGAGCATGCAGAGTATACAGCCACGCACTCTCTTTTTAGTAACTCCAGTTAAAAAGCCTCAGACACCAAAGGAGCGGATAAAGCGAGTCTTATTTAATCCTTCGAGAACAAGGGCCTTCAGAACCAAAAGTGAAAGTCTGAGCCAACGCTTGGACCATAACTCACTACAGTATGTTTTGACTAAGTATAGCAGCCCTGTGGACTATGTAGCATCGCGCATTTCTCGGAGACTTCAGCAAGGCCTAGGAATAGGCACAAAAGCCAAAATAGCCGAGGAGAATTGATAAACTAAATTCACCAGCTGTGCTATTTTTGAAAACACCCAAATAAACAAAAATCAAGGATGGTAAATCATTCCTTTTTATAATGGTTTTATAACAAGGAAACTCTTGGGGAAGGTATCTGTATTTCCATATGTGTTTGTACAGCTCTTAGCACCATGGAGCCCTGATCCTGATTGGGTCTCAGTGGGCACCACCATCATTTCAATAATAAATACTGATATTTACAGATAAGTACACAGCTGAATGTTTGGTGCAGCTGGTATGGAGCTAGCATAGCCAACTGACTCCCCCAGTGTGGGGAGCATCCTGGGATGAGAGTGGGCATGTAGGGTTGCCAACTTTCTAATTGCACAAAACCGAACACCTTGCCCCGCTGTGGTCAGAACGTACAATGATCCCCAGTGATCCCCAGCTAGCGTAAGGCCTCCTACGGGGCTGTTAGAAGCTAGCCTAATTTGGAGCAACTCTGCCCCTTCTCTTCCCCACGGGCACAGCCCTATCACACCTGAGAGTTATAACTCTGGTTTCTCTTCAAGTTGATGGTGGTATGGTCCTGAGACCAGTCTAAGGAGCTTGTCACAAGGTAGAAGAAAGATAGATATTAAAAACACTTTTGCAAAGCAACAGTGGCTATCTGAGCGCTGACAGGGGTTGCATTTGTTTTATTCTGAAGGGCAAGATTTTATGAAGGTTCTCAACTGGTGGCAGATTCTGGAGTAACTGTAGACACTACCATGCGTGGAGGAAGACTTGGTGTTTTCTGCTTCTCTCAGGAAAACATTATTTGGTCCAACCTGAAATATCGCTGCAATGGTAACATTTCTCTTAGAGCGACTCAGCTCATGATTATCAAATGACTTACTGTATTAGAGGAGAAGTAGTTTGGGCTCTTTTTTAAAAAAACAAACAAAAAAACAAACAACTTGCAGCCTTCCCTTTCACCAGCAAATGAATCTGTGAAACATTGTGCCTGACGCCGGCCTTAGTATGGATCGCGTCTTGCCAGAGGTAGAATAAGCAGCTCAGCTGCTCTGTTGCTCCTGATCTGCAATATACATGTAATCTGCCAGCATAGTCCTGCCCTTATATGGAGCATGCTAACGACACCAAGTAGATGCAATTAGAAATGTTACTAAAAGACCAAATGACCACCACCTCAGAGCTAACCATACAGCAAATGAGGCATTGTCCTCGGTCAATTAAATATTATGTCCCCCAGTACACATTGCATTCACTCATACATCCATTGTACGGGATGTTAGCCAACCCACACTCCAGCCAAACTGCTGCTGCTCAAATCAGTTAGTGGAAGGCAGTTTCTTGTACCGGTCTTCACAGTTATAGCTATGAGCTTCCTCCGCATGATGCCTGGCACCACAGCTGAGAAGGCACGCTCATCTGCAGACAGAATTTAGACATTTTACACCTCTTCAGTTTTGGCCAGGGCTCCTTCTAGCTGAACTCAGATCTCCAACGTAGTGAGTCGGCATGAAAATCTCTGAATTAATTTTAAAACAGTAACACAATACATCATAAAACTTGGGCACACTTTACAAAAAACACAATCCTGGGCTGCGTCCCCCCAACCTCGCCTAAACCACCACGCTGCCCTGGTGCTCCCATGTACTTTGTGCACACAGCTGTACTTCCCCGTTAGATAATGAGTACACCCTTTCCTTATTGCATGAAATTCTTCTGGAGGAATTGTTCACATGAGGCTATTTCTGTCATATCAACTCAGTGGAACACAATCACTTCTCTCAGAGTAACAGCCGTGTTAGTCTGTATTCACAAAAAGAAAAGGAGTACTTGTGGCACCTTAGAGACTAACCAATTTATCTGAGCATAAGCTTTCGTGAGCTACAGCTCACTTCATCGGATGGCCTTTCTGCAACTGCTCTGCCTCTAGTTTCAATGACAAAGCAAATTGCTGTGCTCAGAAATGTGATTCAAGCGAAAGACCCAGGATGGCAAGTGTAATTGGCCCCTTCATGAAGTGAGAGTTGTTAAGATTAGAAGTGTGATTTTTCCCAGAAAGCATTCCCCCCCCACCCCCCAGCTTTAGCACTTTTAGAAAAATGGTTCAAAACCGACTGGCTCTGCTTGGCAACAGGCCTGCTTCCCAAGCTACATCACTGACTCTTCCATAGCAAAAGCACTATTTCCACATATTCAGCAGGACTTTCCCTTATGGAAATAGCAGCATTGCCAACTCTCACAATTGTAACACTCTTCTCACAATACTTTCTTCATGCCCCAGTTGCTGGAATCAAATGAACTCAGCTTTCATTTAAAAATTTTAAAAAAAAAGAGTTTCGGTCTAGCCCTCACAGTTTCATATCAAAACTTGAATCCGTTGTCCAAGTAAATCCTAAACACTTAAAAAAATACAGATGGCAAATCAAAAGCCCCCCTTCCCCCCAATTCTTAAGCCAAATTTGTGGTTGACTCATGATTTTTGAAGGCTTAAGGCTGGCGTTACTGGGTCAGAGGGGAACATGTGTCTGGCTTAGGTCAAGGCATGGGTCTGAAGCCCTGTACAGCCGAGTGCCTCTGGCTGCTCGTTCAGCTACGTGCCTCGGAGGCTTTTGCACCAGCTCCCAGGAGCTTCAAGTGAGAAGCCAGGGGATTTGGCACAAGGGTTTAAGGGGACACTGTTCACTTGAAAACGAGTCAATTTCCAACCGAACGAACTACAGTGATTTTGGCACCATTGACGTGCCAGGTTTTAAAGATTTTATATTGTTTTAATGGGTCCTGTGCCTGCAGCTGTGTGAAAAGCCCACCCAAACAGGGGACGCTGGCTGGCTGGCTGGCTGGCTGGCTGGCTGGCTGGCTGCAGGAAGCCGTGCAGCTGAACCGGCGAAGTTCTGACAAAGGCACAGAGTAAACAAAAACAAAGAAATTGTTGCCTTCTTGTCTTTTCCTGTTCAGTCATTCAGGTGCAGTTTGTAATAGGACATTTTCAGACGAATGTGATTTAGAAATTGACACTGTCAACTTCAAGGACTTTTAACCCACTCCCTCCCTCGCTCTCAGTGGCCACAGACTGATAAATCTGGCATGGTATTTAAAACCAGGAGAGAGACATATTCTTCATGACTTGGGGCAAACAGTAGAAAAAAAAAAAAACTGCTCGTGAATGTTCAGCTGACTTGGAGAGAGTGTATTTTGGTTCCACTCCATTGCCACAACCAGCTCATTTGGCTGCTCAGCCTTTATTAGCCCACAAATACCTTCAGCTTGAATCATCACAGGCAGGAAATTGGGAGTTGCTTGTTCAGTTATAAAATTTGCTATTTTCCCTGCTGTGGTTTGTTACGCAACCAATCACTCTTGTGCATTCCACACAGTGCAAAGGGATAATGTGCCCAATTCTTGAATGGTCTGCACCTCAAAAGTTATTCATAGAAATGATTCAGCATATTAAAAATTCAGCTCGGGACTTCCACATTCTGCTGAGAGGCAATTCGGATTAGAAAAGGCAACATTATTTAGCCAATAAGTTATTCGTTCCCAGTTATCCACACTGCTCTAGTTCTAAACACTCATCAGCTACCCAGGAACAAGACTAACCCCTTTGCATATTTTCTTGTTTTCAGACACCATCCCCGAGGACTTTCAGGAATTTCAAGCTCAGCAGCTTGGAGGTGGAGATATTTAACACAGAAAGCAAACTGATGTCGCTATTTCAAACAGTAAAGCAATACTTTAAATCCTTATATGATTTTTTGAGGGGGTGGGGGCAAGAGTGCACACTGCAGCTTGTTGTGGTTGATATAACTGTCAGACTTCATGTAAATATGAAAATAAAAAGATGATTAAAATAGACAGGGGCGTTACTGTCTTTTTAAATTAAACTCCATGAGGCAGCAGGCTGAGCAATTTTCAAACGCTTGGCTATGAACTGGGATGCCTACTTCATGTGCGCGCTCACATAAAACAAAGGATGCAACCAGCATGAAATGATCAGTGGTTCTCAGAGTTGTAGAAGTCCAAGTTTGACACAAACTCTTAGGTCATCTAGTCTATGTTCCTGTCACAGCAGGTTTGTTCCCCATGGGTAGCTCTTCTCACGCTCTTTTCCAGTCTAGTTTTTAGTGTCTTTAGTGAGCAAGGAAAGGGTCCCACCCTTTCCCTTGGGCTATTCCAGACCACTCCCTAATGGGCTAGTCTGAGAATTGTTTCTGATTTAGTCTAACTTTTCCTTCTAATTTCATCCATGAAAATCCAGCTGTCTACCCACAGAAATGTCTGAAACTAATTCCGCTAACAATGGGGCATGGCCTAAGGCTCTAGCTCTTCGGTTCTCCAAAATTCCTGGCAAGCAGTGTTAATCACATATCTTCTTACTTGCATGCTCCATCTGTGGAAGTCATTTATGTAGTTAAACATTCACTGCTTGTCTGTGTCTCTTCAGAGTACAAATCAGCACGTAGAATAGTCTGTTCTTAAAAGGAGCTGCACTGGCCTATTTGAGTGTCACTTTGGAAAATCTTCAAAACAGCATTAAGAGAGGTTTCAGAGTAGCAGCCATGTTAGTCTGTATCCGCAAAAAGAACAGGGGTACTTGTGGCACCTTAGAGACTAACAAATTTATTTGAGCATAAGCTTTCATGGGCTACAGCCCACTTCATCGGATGCATAGAATGGAACATACAGTAAGAAGCTATTTATACATACAGAGAACATGAAACAACGGGTGTTACCATACACACTATAATGAGAGCGATCAGGTAAGGTGAGCTATTACCAGCAGGAGAGAAAAAAAACTTTTTGTAGTGATAATCAAGATGGGCCATTTCCAGCAGTTGAAAAGAACGTGTGAGGAACAGTAGGGGGGAAGAATAAACATGGGGAAATAGTTTTACTTTGTGTAATGACACATCCACTCCCAGTCTTTATTCAAGCCTAATTTTAATGGTGTCCAGTTTGCAAATTAATTCCAATTCAGCAGTCTCTCGCTGGAGTCTGTTTTTGAAGTTTTTTTGTTGAAGAATTGGGACTTTTAGGTCTGTAATTGAGTGACCAGAGAGATTGAAATGTTCTCCAACTGGTTTTTGAATGTTATAATTTTTGATGTCTGATTTGTGTCCATTTATTCTTTTACACAGAGACTGTCCGGTCTGGCCAATGTACATGGCAGAGCGGCATGCTGGCACATGATGGCATATATCACATTGGTAGATGTACAGGTGATATGTCTATTCAGGGGACACCATCATAGGGCCTAATCACATCAGCCACACTATCATGTGAGTTCCTAATGAGAGTGATTACGGCTATTGGGGAGATTAGGCATCTTAAGGAACATAGATGGAGGGAGGGGGCAGAGAGTATGGAGTTTTCAGGAGTCCCATCATGTTCCCCAAAGGTTAGAAAATGCCTCTTTCCCTCATCTCCCAGCAGCCTGGCAGAAAATCTTGGAATATGGCTGGTCCCTAAGGTATTAGACACCTTAGGCCAAATGAGGACTGGTTGTACTTAAACATCAGCACAATGTCTTGTAGGGGGAAGACAGGGTACCACAAGCCATAAAGGATATGAACATCAAAACGTATTAAAACAAAAGGAGATTGAAGTGATTGGAACAACTGCAGAATAAGTTCTCTTTTTAGTGCTGCTGGTGAGGCGTTCGCACAGGGCCTTCTCAAAAGACTGCAAGTTCTTGCTGAACATGTTTATGCAGAGAGTCCGTGCAGCGTCCATGCCAGTAGATCTATTATCGACATGGTCTTTGCATTGAGGCAACTGCAAGAAAAGTGTCAAGAACAAGGAAAAACCTTTCTGTGTGGCCTTCATAGATCTTACAACAGCTTTTGACCTGGGCAGAAGAAAGGTCTTTTTCACTTGCTAGAAAGAATTGGCTCCCCACCCCACCCCAATCCTCACTGTGATTCAATCCTTCTATGATGGCATGAAGGCTACAGTACAGTATGATGGGGATTAATCTAATCCACAGGGGTGTCGAACAGGGATTCTTCGGTCTTTTCTTCTCTGCCTCTTTGGCATGCTTCTCATCTAGCCCCAAGGTCATACATCTCCATCCAAGAGCAAATGGAAAACTCTTCAGCATTGCACACTTTAGAGCAAAAGGCAAAGTCAGTCACCAACATCATTGTATGTGATGAGCCCTGTGAAGAGGAGCTTCAACAACTTTTCAGTAGTGTTGTGATAACTTGTTATGAATCTGGACTAATCGTCTAAAGACAATGTTTATGGCACAAGACATGTTTGCTGCACCAGAGATATCAATAGCTGAAACCATGCTAGAAGTTGTGCACAAAGGTTCTGCGATCTAGGATCAACCGTATTAGTAATCTCGAGATAAGTTATCAAACTTAATTCTCACATCAGAAAATCAGCTACCACATTCGGTCAACTGACCGAGCACATGTCGAATCACAGGAAACTAACATTGAACATCAGGATACAGGTCTACCAGCCATGCGCTGCTGTACGGTGGGGAGACCTGGCCCACTTGCAGCAGGCATGGAGGAAAGCTAAACACCTTCCACTCATTGGGGGAAAAAAAAAAAAAAAAAAAAAAAGATTGACACCTGAGAAAGCAAAATTGCCAAGTCTAATCACTACATGCAAACACAGATGTTGCCCTTAGCTTGGTCATCTGCATTGGATGGACTATGGACGCATTTCAAAGAATCTCCTATGAGGAGAACTTGCGATGCCAAAGCTACTGGGCCAACCAAAGCTCAGGTTCAAGGACGTTTGCAAGAAGGATTTGAAAACTTTCAACATCAACCCCACAAGTGGGGAGATGCAGCTAGCATGCGGGAGTCCTGCGCTATGCCAGGGAGCCAGAGGCTGAAAAGACATGGCTGCAAGAGGAAAGCACAGCAAGACTTAAGCACTAGTAGTGCACCAGCTTCATCCTCTGGTGGTGCACTGTATGCCTGCACTATTTGTGACAAGGACTGCCATTCGAGAACTGAACTGTTAAGCCACTCGCGATGCTGCCACAGAACACACAGTAAGTGAGCTGCTTTGGCGCTTACATCATCATCTTTTGAGATTTGCCATCAGGTCAAATTTATCTGGATTGGTGTCAGAGTTACACCAAGGAAAATTTGTCCCCTCATAGCCTAAAAGTTAGCACACCAATAGCATTTTCCTCAATCTACTAGCCCCATTCTGTACAATACCTAGTTTCTATTCTTCAAGTCCGTACAGACACACTTCCTTAATGAATTCACCGACCTATGCAGATGGTGACTTTTACTCCCCTTGAGAGAAATCTGATTCAAATCCACGGCCATGTAACTATCCAGACTTGCATACACAGCCATGGAGAAGCTGACATCAATGGGGTGGAATGTGGCAGGAGTTCTGCATCAGCAGCGCTCAACAGTTTTCACAGAGGATGTGAGGAGTAAAGTCTACAGCTGGAGCTACCAGGGGGATATATTATGGATGCGGATTGCTGGGATTTGGTTGCTGATTTGGTCACTAACACACCAACTTAGAAACTTGCATCACCCTGTCTGCATTTTGCCAGCATTACCCAACACTCATTTGGGGAAGAAAAATGAGAGGGGAACTTTCTGACTCCACCCTTGCAGGCTTGAGAATGCATGGGGCCGATATGAAGTTGGGCAAGCGTGGCAGGACAAATGAAGCAGCAGAATTAATTTTCCCCACTTTCATTCTTCCAACCTTTGCATCAAAGTGGAAATGCTGAAAACTTCTTTCAGTTTTAAAAAGGACAAAGGATGGTTCTGTGGATAAAACTCAGAATGAGTCAGGAGATCTGAGCTGTATTCCTGTACTATGGCTTTGGCAAGTTAAAATCCAAGTTACAGTTCCACAGCTGTAAAATGGGCCTAGTCATTTTTCTCCCATAGGTGTTGTGAGGGTAAATTCTACTTGAATGAAAGTACCCCCTGAAAAGCACTTTGCATTCTCCAATGGCCACCATGTGATTACCCCTGGATCAAAGATCTCATGGTCAGTGCCACAAGTAATTTGTTAACTCTTTCATTAACATGACAAATGGTAAAATACCACTGTAAATAGATGTCAGAAGCTTCAGTTCCTCACAGACCTTCAAGGAAGATTAAGTACAAATCATCAAACCCAAGCAGCCAGGATTTCCCTTTAATAGGAATATGCAGAATTCTGGAAATAGCAGTTGTAAATTCAGAGGTAAGGCTGCACTGAGATTTTGCAGTGAAGAATTGGAATCCCTGTTTTACACTTAAAGGATTGAGTTTAGTCTCCATATTTGGCACAATCTCTCTTCACACAAGAGCTGAAATTTGCATCTCTTTAGGATTATATTTACTAACTTTTGCAGAGGAAACAGTACTATACTCCTTGTGGAAGTTTGGCCCTTCTTTCCTAACATTTCTGTAAATTCCTCCAGCTAAGCCACCAAAGTCCCAAAAATGCCAAACTTTTTCACACATCTCAAACATAGCAGGCTACTTGGTTTTATATTTAAGTTTAAAATGTCAAGAGGTAGTTATAACTGTTGAGTTTCAAAGCATTGCCAACTCACGATTTTATCAAGTCTCATGACAGTTTGCTTTTCTTTAAGCTCCAGGGGTCAAGAGATTCCATGAGAATCTAAGCTTTCATTTAGAGAAGGTAAGTTTCTAGCCCTCATAGAAATGTAGGGCAGGAAGGGACCTTGAGAGGTTATCTAGCAGCCACCCCCCCCCCCCATGCTCAGGCAGGACCAAGTATACCAAGACCATCCCTGACAGGTGTTTAAACTGTTCTAAAAGACTATCAATGACAGGGATTCTACTGCCTCCTTTGGAAACCTACTTCACGGCTTAACTACCCTTACAGTTAGAAAGTTTCTCCTGGTACCTAACCTAAATCTCCCTTGCTGCAGATTAAGCCCAGTGTTTCTTGTCCTACCTTCAGGGCACATACAGAACAACTGATCACAGCTCTCTTTGCTACAGACCTAACGTATGAGAAAACTGCTATCAGGTCCCTCCTCAATCTTTAGTAAAGACTGAGCATGCACAGATACTTTTAACCTTTCCTCAGAGATCAGCTTTCCTAAACCTTTTTTCATTTTTGTTGCTCCTATGGACAAAGTGTGGCACCTAGAATTGGACACAGTACTCTAGCTGAGGCCTCACCTGTGCCAAGTAAAGCGTGACAACTACCTCCTGTGTCTTACAGATGACACTCTTGTGAGAACACCCCAGCATATTTGACTCCTTTGCAACTGTGTCACCTTATTGACTCAAATACAATTTGTGACCCACTATAGCCCCCATAAATGCCATAACTCATCGTTGTAGAGACAAACTTTGAACATGTGATTGGAGTACACCCTGACGGCTAAGAAACAAGGCAAAGATGACATGCAGAATGTTGGGTTTTTTTTTTTAAAACAACCCTCTTGATTTAAGCCAATCATGATTTTGAGGTCTGACTCAAGGTTTTTGAATACTTGGGGCTGCCATTAGTACTTTCACCAGCTACTTTGTTACATCAGCTAGATCTGTTTGCAACAACATTTTGTCAAAAAGCTTTGGTTAAAAGTTTCTTTTTAGCGGTGCTCAACTGGGCCCCCACTGGTTTGCCAAGGCAGGGCTCCTCTCCTCTCTACTTGTCCACTCAACATTGAATAGGATTTGAAAAGATTGAGGCTCTCTCTCTCATGGATGCTGTTCAGTCATGGTATTAACTACGGTGCAGACATCTGTCACAAAAATTTGACTGTGTACAAAGTGTTTATTTTTCCAGATTTTTCCCCAAGAGTAAAATAGCTGAAAATTGAAGACATTTCTCACAACTGATACCACATGTTATTCGGTTTGAAAATGGGAAGTAAGGAAGAACTCTTGGTTACACAAATTCAGGGAAAATTTGAAATAGACTGCTTAGGAAAATTCCATCCAGCGCAGGGTCTTGTTTGTCTCTTGCAAAATGGAGAAGGGGGCAGGGAGTAGTTATAGCTAGAAGTGTGGGTCCCACCACTGACCAGTAGTTAAGGGTACTAATAACCACCTCTCCACTGTTACAGTTCCATAGTTTCCCAGATGATTGCCATGTTTGCATGGACATGCAAAGCCAAAATTAACATTTTTCTTAATGAATACTTATTGAAAGCTGCTTCAGACACTTTGTAGAGCAGCTGTTAGCGTAGTACAGCTCCATGGGAATGGTAACATTTAATCAGCACATTCATGCCAAGGGGGAGTGTTATCTTTCCTGGCACTCAGAGGCAAAAATTTCCACTGCAGCAGCAGTAATAGCCAGAAAGGAGCTCATTACAAAGCACCCCAGCATGCAGTCTGGCACTTCTTTTCCAAGCTCACCACAGACACTGAGGCCTGGTCAACACTACAGGGTTAGGTGGACATAAGCTGCCTTGTGTCGACCTAGCTGTGGAAGCGTCTTTACTTAAATTTGGCTCCAGTTGACCTAATCGCCTCTCTGTGCCGATTTAGTAACACCACCTCCCTGATCGGCAGAGAGTCACAGTCAATGTAACTAGGTGGAGACAGGGTCAGTGTAGACACGTGTTGCTTATGTCAACTGTTACTGGCCTCCAGGAGCCATCCCACAGTGCCAATACAATTGACACACGCGCTCCTGGTGAGAGCACACACTGCTGACACAAGGAGCCAAGTGTGCACGCACACAATTAATTTAACAACTGTGGTGGCTGTATGCCACTGCAAGTTAGGTCAACATAATTTTGTAGTGTAGACAGAGCAGGGGGTGAGGAAGGGGTCCATAATTTAGCCCCCAGGGCTGTCTTCAGTAAAATGCTGGTTAGTGTCTTTGCGCTTAGCTTGGGAAAGAAGTTGCGCCAGGCTGCAAGTTGGGGTGCTGTGCAATACATTTCTTGGGGACTACACTGCTGCAACAGCAAAATTCTGCCTTTGATGGCCTGGAAAAACAACATTCCTCCTTGGTATAAATATTCTAGGGGTTAAATATTACCATTCCCCTTGATTTGCACTGCAAGAACAGCTTCAGTACAAGAGCCAGTAGCTCTATTAGGTCTTTCAGTTTTAAAGGACGAAGGATGGTTCTGTGGATAAAACTCAGAATAAGTTGATTAGCCCCATTTTACAGATAGGAAACAAGACCAGGAGATTAAGTGACTTCAACAAGGCCTCAGAAGGAGCATCAGAGTCCAAGTGAGAAGATCTGAGTGGGATCTCACAACAGCCCTGTCACCACCAGGGCAGACCCGGCAGCATTGCCCCTACAAAATATTTAGGGGCCTGCCATAGAATTGAAGGAGCTGTGGCCATTGGCTTCATGGGACCAGAAGGCCAACTGTAGGAAAAACTAGTGTGACAAACTGAACATTAGGGAGTTCTATTTTTAAAGCTCTCACTGCAATGAAGGAGACTAGAAATGTTCAGTCAGAAAAAGGAGTAAGCTGGGCTACACCTGGAAATCTACAGACTCCCCACATTCAAGAGAGCTGTGCTGCCACAGCCTTGAGACCCTGGAGACTGATGGCTACTCTATTCCTACGCTTGAGGCATTCACCCTCTTTGTGCTCACCACCCAGGCTGGAGGCAGGCAGGCCCTGCGGTGTAAGTTAGCCTAGTGCTCTGCCTTATTCTCTGCTTCCCATGGATCCCTCTGGTTCCTGGAGGGCAGAGAATATCAATAGCGCCGTGCACTCCCGCGGGGTTCCTGGCATAGGAGGCAGATCAGGGATTGGGATTGGAAGTGGAGTTGGGCTGGTGCGGGGCCTTCACCACAGCTCTCTGCTAGCCAGAAAGGTTCCTCTGCACAGAGGCCATTTTCAGAAATGATCTATGCCAGGGCAGGATCAGGCCCTGGATCTGCAAATCAAAACTCTTCCCTTACTACAGGTCCTGGTACAGGCCTGTTCTTTTCACATTCTCCTTTGGGAAGCACTCACCTGCTCAGCTTGTCCCATGACTGACTCACAGGATCTACTCAATCATGAAAAATGTTCTGCCAAGTAGCCAGGCAGAGGAGTGGGTGGATAATATTGGCCAAAAAAGGCAGTCAGAACACCACGCTGCAAAAAGAGAAGAAATCAAAATGCAGGTATCTTAGAATATCGACAGTTTGTAGCTGTAGCAGTTTAAAAGCAGCACAACTCTCTAGTGCCAACATCCCACAGTAGGGGGTGCTACTGTTTTAACTACGTTTGTTGCTATATAGTCAGTGGTACAAAAACTGTGCAGACCAGAAAACGTTAATAGTGAGCAGCATGGTTTCTGTTCAGTTTTAGAGGTAGCCTGTAGACCTAGGAATATGGCAGTCTGGATAGAACAGTGAAGTAGAACTCTCGGTTTTCTAGGTTCAGTTTTATCTGATTGTTGTGCAATCTTGGGTTAAGTGAATCACTCTGCTTCGACCTACCCATCTTTAAAACAATTATATCAGCACCTACTTGGCAGGAAAATATAAGCTAAAAACACTGTCAAAAGAAGGGAATTGTAATTGCAATCTCTTCGTCAGTCATTTGACCAGATTCCACTGACAAATCTGTCACGACTATCAGATCATATTCTGGTGGAGCATGAGTGAATGTCACATGTCCAACAGATAAACAGACCAGCTCATACAACTGGCAATAGATATGAAGTCCATACATTACTGCAGGACAGACTTCAGAAATTCTCAGACAAATTCCCAAACACAGAAAAACATTTAATAAAAATGAAATTTTCCCTCAACCAGTTATGCCCTAAAGATGTATCTGCCAAAGAACTAAATAAATTTAATACAAACTTTATTAAATTACGCAGTTAGATTTCTAAAACTTTGTACATGTAAAACAATTCATTGTAATTTCAAACAGGCAGAACTTCATTGGTCTATTAAACATTAAAACTATAACAGCTTACACTATCCATATATAAAAGAAATGTTTCTTGAAAACCCATTAACATGCTTTAAAAAGACAAAACTGTTTATAGTTGATTTTGCAATTAAGAAATTAAGTTCTGAAATCCTTAACAGCTCTCAAACTTCAAAAACAGTCAAAGTTGCTACAGATCATAACATTCACAAACAGTTAAATAAGCTTAAACTAGCAAACATCCATGTTATTGGAATACAATTTTTAAAAAAAGTACACCAAGAGATAAAAAAGCTTATTTGAAATTTTTTTTTTAAATTAAAAAGAACTTTAAAAAAGACTCACATTTTAAAAAAAACATTTTAAAATGTTAAGTTTTGGATATTTTGCATCCCCCATTTTTGGAAAGGACATGGAAAATTAAACTTCAATTTGTGGTAAATAAAGCAGTACAATGGACCTTATTTCTTGTCAATAATTTTCTGGATTTTTATATTCTAAATTTTGGTACTAGGCTCAAGCTGAAAGTATCTCTAACAAATTAATTCTCTTTACATCAGGCTCACAAATACCGCCCAATAACATCTAAACATCTGGATATATTTCAGTAGGAGAAAAATAAAGTTAAGGTATGAGTAACGTTACGTGATTTCCTTATGGTTTTCCAAAATGTGTCTACGCTTCGGATTGAGAATTCTTTGGCAAACATACAACTACAGTACTGCACCCCCCAGCTTTGATTTATCAGAACCTCTAAAGCCTTGTTAAAATGCTGAAAAGACTTCAAGACTGACAATAGCAGTTAAGAGATTTGTGCAAATGGCTTCTGATCTACAGTAGTCAGAGCAGGAAAAACTGACTTATTTCCCCAAGTCATGTGTTTGAAATACACAATTTCAAACTATATGATTTATAAAACATTGACAGATGTGGAACAGCTTTAAGTCACATTAAAAACCATAACTATTAGTGAGGTTAGTGGGTTTAAGGTCTACTTCAAAAGCTAGAAAGCCTCCTCCCATGTTAGAGATTGAATCATCATGACAGGCCTCACTAATCCAAGCCAACTGACATATCTGTGATATAGATACCCCTCATTTCTGGCATTTCCCTTTCAGATGTGGGAAGTACAATAATACATGTTAACAGGGGATTGGAGGGTTGGGAGTCAAATATAAAAATGTCAAGGCCTTTAAAATGTATGGTCCCTGTGATTCCCTTTTATAGAAGCAAGTAAAGCACCAGTTTAGACAATGTTTACACAATCCTTTAAAAACCAGAATATTAAGAGAATAAAATTCCACTGCATTCATGATGCATTTTCCTCCTTCAGGAGGTTCCGGAGTGAAAGGTCTAGATTCTGCTTTACAGAGATCGGAAAAATATAATTTTAGTATGGAGACAAAAAGTAGGTGGGTCTGCTGTTTTGAATACTGGAACTGATCCCCATTTCCCTTTCAAGTCCCAAAGAGAAAAGATCACCAGGTACAAATTACGAAACTCTGCTGTTTACTACCACTGAAAACATTTCCCAATTTTAGCAACTAGGAGTAGGAATCTGGCCAGTTTTCAGTTGCTTATATTTCCTTAAGATACCAAGGAGAGAGAAGGCTAACAAAACAAGGACCTACAAACGGAGGAAGACACAAACATTTCTGGAGACCAAAATTAAGACTAAAGTGAGGACATTGTAAGTACTATCAAGCCTCAGTTGCAGATAAGTCTTCTAGTTTACCACATGAAAGATGCATATGAGGGTGCCCAATAACATTTTACAATCCTGTTTTGGAGAAAAACCGAATAGCTTAGAGTGTTAGAAATAATTAGGAAAGTCAGTGGATTGTTTTGTTACTGATCTGATTAAAGCTTCCAGGTCAGTTTTTGAAACGTGCTGATAGACCTGGTGTACTAGCCAAGTTACAAGCAGGGTAATTACATTCCGATTGCCTACATTCTCCTGATGCATTGATTGGAAATAAAGGACTGCCAGAGACTAAACTTTTGCATGATGGTGCTAATGCTTTCCTGATCGGAGAGATCCATCACAGTTTCAGGGTTAAATGCTCTTCCCCACCCCCAGTGTTCCTCAAGGGCACCAGCTTAAAGTTTCAGACTTCCAGCTGTCACCTTCCCTGGACAACAGTGTCTCTTTCCATCCAGACTGGGAGGTTAGGTTTGCAGTTCTTCCCTCTGCACGTCAGTGGGATTTCCCCAGCAGGACCAGTTAACCTTTAACCAGTTAACCTGACCAGTTAACCTTTCTACAAGGGGTAGAACAGTGTGCACCAGTTACCAACCATCCTTCACAAAGCAAAGCACATTTATTCTTAGGGTAAAAGCATTACAGAGAAAACATACAAAAAATAAACACTCCTATACACATGCTAAAAATTTTTCCAGAGGTCACCAGTAGTCTTATGGGGGTCCTATTAAGCCAAGATTTCTCCAAACTTTCTGCAAGGGTTGGGCCATCTTTGGACAGAAGGTCCTGTTTGCTGGATCAGAAAGGCCCTGTGTCAATTTAAACTCAAGACTTTTTATGCCAAAAGCCCTGTGCCTGTTGGTTTCCGGGAACCCAGTTTGAACCAGTGCATGCAAATATCCCCAAAGGTTGGTACCTCTCTGGAGGTGTTTGCAACTAGAGTGATTCATCTTAATCACTCTCCACTGTTTTAGTTCCCTGATGGGTATACATGAAAATCCAGACTACCACAGTAAAGCTTTAACAAAATTAAATGGGTAAGTAATTGACTTAATATTTTTAAAAAGCCAATCCAAATTTCAATTGAAATTATTGAAGTCTGAAGTGATTTAAAGAGTTCAAAGCTTAGCATATAAAATGTTGTGATCCTTTCAAATGTAAGCACAATTTACATTTACATGTCCCAGCATCCGCCTGCTCATGGAGCCTGAATACTTTGAGGAACTATCACACTGTGGGAAAATGGAGCACAGACAAGTCCATTTGCCTTTCACTTGGTCCTTATAAGTGTTTTTGGCCTTGTTTGCTAATCCAGCTATTTTGGTTAGGAGGCTTGCTCTCTCCAAAGTCTCCTTGACTTCTAATTGGAGTGAATTTGGGTTCTCACAATTGCTTTCATGGTCATTGCTGACACAAATAAAGGAATGGGAGTTTGCTCCAGGCTCAAGCACAAGTGCAGCAGGAAAGAAGAAAAAATTATTCAGAACCAATGTAGTTTCTGAAGTAGAGGAAAACCTCAACAAAACACAAACTTACTGCAAAGCAAAACCATGTTTCCTCCAATACAAGGGACCGTCTTGAAATAAAACTTGAGCAAGCATTTTAATTTAAATACAAATTAAACTGGAATGGACTTCTGGAAGGAGGAACAAAGGAAGAATGGGTTTAGCCTATTAACAGTAATAGGCTTCCCATTCTCAGAGGTGGAACAGCTCTTTGTGAAAGTGGGTAGCTTTCAAGATTCTTGCAAATTTTAAAAGGCAGACTAACACAACCCATTTAAACCTCAGTTCCACAATAAGTCAAAAGAACAAAGATATATACAAGGCACATGGCAGGGCAAAAGAGAGTACTGGGTGTCTACCAGTAGGTGCGGCTATCTAGCTTACACAATAAATGCATGGGGAGATAAAGTTCTCCTCTTACTTATTTAGCTACTGTCCTAATACATGACTCATGACAAGCATTTTATAGAACACTGAAGCATTAGACACTAAGAGCTTCTCATTCCATCCTCTAAAAAGTCTTTCCATAGCATCTCCTATTCCTGATTACTACAGAGCAGTAGCTTGCATCAGAGTCCTACCACAGAATTTTGTCAAGTATAGATTCAAAAAACCAGGAGTCTTTCATATGCACAGTAAGTATTAGCACATCTTAAGGTCGGAGGTGGTGTATGAGGCAGCACCATTGAATCATAGGCTCAGTTCAGTTCTTCCAGTTTGAGTCTCAACTGAATTATTATTTATGGCAGAGGTATGTCTAATAGGCACTTTTAAAAAGGCATGTTCACCTGAGCAGATAATGATCAATGAGCTGGATATCCTGAATTGTGACAGACCCTAACACGTGACTTTAGGAATCACACAAATAGCTGTCAACAGGAAGTTCACAGTAGAATTTTTTAAAAACTACACTAAGCCCCCTAATATTCCCCTGGCCTGCAGGAGGGAATACATTGATTGAGGAAACTCCATGGGCCTACACTCAAGGAGACCCAAGGTGATGTCATCTTCTCCAGACAGGGGAAACAGGCACACCTTTCCATCTGCACAGATGTCCGGTGATCCAAATGGATCTTGGACATCTGTATAAAGGAACAGCCCCTGCAAGTTACTCTCTGGGCCTTCTCCTTCTGGTAGCATGGCTCACACAACGTTAGTTTGGAGTGGGATAATGCAGTGTAGAGTCATCCTCCACTGCTCCCTTTGCATCCTACCCAAATTCTGCAAACCCTATGCACATGTACTTTGTGAGACGGGCCTGTGTGGTGGACTCAGGGATGCAAGTTCAGGAGGAGAAAGAATGACTGTTGCCTCTTCTTTCCTTATGCGGCCATCATTTCCTCTGTGCAAAATAGCTATTGCCCTGCATAAACTGAACTACAATGAGTATGCAGTATATACACATAAGGATTTTTTTTTTGTATACAGATATTGCCTATAGTCTCGCTATTAGTGGATGCCTTGGCCAATACACATTTTAAAAGATACCTGAAGGAGTTAAGCCATAATATAGTCACAAAAACATTAATATTTTAATACACTTGTTTTTCATACCATGGATGTATATGACACCTCAATACTACACTTCCAGATATTTGAACATTAGGGAATTTCATTCAGATTTTCTGGACTGTACCTTGATTGCAGTTCAGAGTCCTAAAACCAAATCAAAACAGTTTGAAAAACCTATAATTATACAAATCAGAAGAAAATTTGGAATTTCAGTTTATCAGCTCTCGACTGGCTAAACACTAGCGATAATTTCTTCTCGTTTGAAAAAATAATTCTTTTTTTTTTTAATAATTACAGTGTATCTGAATGTTCTATACAATTTGCCCAAAGTTGCAGCTTTTCCTGTTCTTCTCACTGTAAACATTACAATTTGGGCAAGATGACCCCTAGTTGTCATCTCATGGTCCTTACTCTCTTGCTTTATTTCAGATTTCAATGGGACTCTAAACAGGTGCGCGGTCTCGGTGCAGGATTAGAGCCTTCAAAATGGAAGCATAAATCAATCAAAACCCAGAAAACTATTTATTCACCTTTGTAACATAACAAAACTTATTTAAACTGAAGTGGTGTTGGGGTGTGGGTGAGAGAAAATGGGGAAAGATTCACGGCCATACCAAAGAAACCCACACATCAGTTTTCAGCATGGAGGGGATTCTGATGGATATCTAAGCCCCTGGGAACAGTGGGGTTAGTAGCATAAGTTTATAGGACTTCACGAACTCTGCAGAGTTTACTTGAGGGAGGAGGATGTGCAGGGTTTGGGAGTAATTCAACCCTTACAGAGCCATATCAGATCAACTCAGACCCCAGAATGAGACAGTCACTTCCTGCCCTTCTGGTTCCAAGGAGAAAGCCCAGAAATCTTAACCTGAGAGGTCTTTAGGAGCGCTCATTCCCTTCCCCCAGTAGCAATGGGGAAAGGTTTATTTCTGCTCTTTATTTCAATGATCGTTCTTAGCATTAAGCAAACGGTTTTTCTGAGTTGTTAAAATGCAATACTGGAAGCTAGCACTGGATGGTATGTTTTGTTTTTGTAAGGGTTGTTTAGGGAAAAGACCTGGGAGAAAAGGAAAGTCAAACAGTAAGCTGACGAAAGAGGGTACCTATACTTTGGCTATAAAAAACTGCATCTAACTCCTGCTAAAGCCAGGAACCAGAATTCTCCATCTTACCCCTCAGTGTATGCCAGTGATATGCATGTTAGAAGTACTAGAGATAGCATTAACCGAACAAATCTATCATAGTAAGTGCCAAGTAATATGGCAGTAATAGAACTCCCATAATTATGGCAAAACAGACAATCAAGGCATGATAATGTGTTCATAGACCATCTATTTAC
Source organism: Eretmochelys imbricata (assembly GCF_965152235.1). Classification (NCBI taxonomy): domain Eukaryota; kingdom Metazoa; phylum Chordata; order Testudines; family Cheloniidae; genus Eretmochelys; species Eretmochelys imbricata. Next base: position 44,283,692 of record NC_135576.1, on the reverse strand, counting down.
ATCAGAATCATGTGGGTTTTTTCCTTTTAACACACTAAACTACAAGTATTCGATTCCTAAAGAAAGGGTCCAAGTTTAAAAAAAAAAATAAAAAAAGATGAACAGAAGAACGGCTATACTGGGTCAGACCAAAGATCCATGTGGCCCAGTATCATGTCTTCCAGCAGTGGCCAGTGCCAGGTGTTTCAGAGAGAATGACCAGACAGGTAATCATCAAGTGATCCATCCCCTCTCACCCATTCCCAGCTTCTGGCCAGCACAGAAGTAAAGCTCACTAACTTTTTGTAGTTCCACGGACAGCACAGTCATATCACAGTGGATAGTTTTCTTTCTATTTTAATTTGACAAACTGGTATGAATAGGTTAGTTTCAAAACTATTGGAATTCAGAAGGATTCATATTAGTTTTCTTTTTATTTACCTACTGAATAACTGATATAGTTAAAGAGTAGTTCTAACCAGGAAAAAAAACTAACTAATAACGGCAATGAAGGGTCCATGTTTATTGGCTCAGTAATCTCCTGACCACATTTATTCCATTCATATTAAAAAAATCGTTTAACTTGCTGGGAAGATTCTCCACATGGAATTTAACTGGCCAAACTGTTAATGATGTGTCACTAGAATAGAATTTTGCTCTCACTCTCATAGCACTGCTGTGCCATTATAGGGAGCTGAAGTAAAGAAGTAGAAAAATATTTTTCCCAAAAAAGTGCACAACTCTAAATACCCAAGACGCAGACATATTGAGTAAGGTGATGCCATTTTACATAGTTCCTTTCCTGGCCATAACCCAACGTTAAAGTATTAGGAAATTAGTAGTGAAAATTTGAGGTTAAAGTCTGAGGGAAACCTCTAAATGTGGGTAAATATTTAGACAAAAATAATGCTCAGCACTCTCATTTTTAAGGTTAAAGATGTTGAGCAATGTTTCCCTATATTTGCTTAGAATCTCCTTTGATTGTGTGGCACACATTGTGATTTTTCTTTAATAAAGAATGTACCATGCATAATATCCCTGTACAGACTGGGCAGTTTGCACTCAGTTACTGCTTGCAAAACAAATCCCTCAGAATTCCATTACGATAGTTTATGCTACACATGCAGCATTCACATTTCGCTGATAATTGGGTCTGTTTTGAATTATACTACAATTTAGCTTCTGTAGAAATCTGAAGTTAAAAAAGACAAAAACAGCATTTCCTTTAACAATATTTAGTATCTCTGAATATTTCAGATATATGTCTCCTAGCGCTCCATATGATCAATTGTACTTAAAAGGTGCCTTTCAGTTTACGTAATAAATATTTCTATTGCCACTGGTATGTTTCTCTATCATGCCATATTTGTAATAACTTTATATACATATTGAGTAATTTAATATATTTAGAAACCTTTGAGCAGATACATTGCCCAACTCCCACCCCAGTCAAACATTTACTCTTTTCTACTACTGAAGTAGTACTTTAGGTGCATTTGTGGAGAAAGTTATCTGGAGACAGGCATCAAGACTTGTGTGAAGTATAAAAGGATAGTTTGAACTTGAATCACCACCGCTGTAAATGGCATCAGTAATGAAAAGTATAAAAACAAATACATTTCCTTTTGTTACAAGGTATCTGACATTCCACAGGAGGGAAAGATACACTTTGCACTAGGTTTGGCTTTGCTCTTCTTGCCAATAAAGTCAGATGGTCAGTTATTCTACAACAGTTTTATTTATTACAGTTTATGTATCATCACCCATATTTTCCCCACCCTTCTGCATCAGTGTTGCAACACTGTCTTTCAGTAGATTTGTTCCTTGGAGTTACATTTTTGTTCAGACAGTTAAAAAACATGGTTAAAAAAGAGGAAGTCTTCAGATCTATGTTTCATCTGACAAGAGGTAACTAACCAGCATGTTAAGACACCTGATTGATAGACTTATTTCTCCAGCAAAGTGACTGAAGTATTTGTAACGATCGCGCTTGTGAAGTCTCACACTGAGAATTGTCGGGTTGGACAGCAGAGAGGTGCCATGAGAGTCCATAGGTAGAGTAGGACACACACCCAACATGACGCCATCTTAATCCAGAAGATGGACCAGGTTCCACTGAAGAATTTTTCAATCTCAGCACTTTCATAACTGTTAAAGAGATGAAGGGAAAAGGTGACAAGAAATGCAGTAAGCGGTTACACTCACCGTTCCTATTTTAGATTTGTTTCCCTCTGCTCATTTTGAGACCGTTACTGACCGCCAGCAACCTAATTTTGAACCTGGGAGCAGGTGAACAGCTCTTTGAACAGCTCTGTTCAGGTAACTGCCAGGACAGACCTGCTTATTCTCTCCCTCTCTCAACCAGGAGGCAAGATGTAACCGCTCCAGTTTTGGGTATTTCAACCGTACTCCTACATTGAGAGCTGTCCAGCAACATTACATGAATGTTAAGATTTTTCCATGAAATTTACTTACTGGAACCAGTGAGTTACTGTCATCATCACGTAGAGAGAAGCCAAGAAGAAAACAAAGTGGAAGTAGGCATAGCTGTATACTGTGCCTCTCTTTTCATCATATATTACAGTCTGACCGCCCCTTTCTTCAACATGCTCTTCGGTGTCAGCTGTATGAAACAGGGAACAAGAAGTTGTTTCACACAAGAATGGAAACAGTGGTAGAGTTCACATCCTATAGATCTAATTAAAATGAACAATTTTAGGCCCAGTTCAGTTCAATATCCTTATCCAGCAGAAAACTTAAGCATACTCTTGACTTCAAGCACATGCTTAAGTTGCATTGAAGTGAATGGAATTTAAGCACATGTTTAAGTATTGTCATGAATTCAGGCGTTTTAACTTGATCACAGGATCCTGAGCTTCCTCACTTTGTACTAGGTCTCAGTCCATGGAGTACTCCCTTGCTGATACCAAAGTGAGAGTCCCAACACCACTGGGTCTTCTGACAGAGGGGGCAACAATTGGTACTCCATTTGTTGTTATTCCTACACCCAGGCAGAGAGCAAAGGCTCAATACAGGAGAAGAGCACAGAATGCGGAGCACACAAATCTGGCAGCGATAGCAGGACACCCCCTTTTGAAAGTATGTTAAGAGCAGCTACTCCCCTTTCACACTTTTTTTTTATTTCATATAATGCAAGAGGAGAGATTTCCATTCCATCCTTGTGTGGTTAAAGTATTTAAATTTTTTTAAATGACAAAATTGTATAGATTTTAAAATAAATATTTAAAGCTAAAGCATTCCAGAGTGGTCTTAGTTTTTGAATAATTTTTTCCAATGCATTTCATGCTGCTGAAGAAGTTTCAATTTCCACAGAATTTAGGACACACGCACCTCTGTATATACTGGGCCTGGCCTTAGTTATACTCTTGTGGTTTGGGCTAAAAGGAACAAGCAATGCTAAGCAAAATGTATAAGGAATGTGTAGTTACCATCTCCATCTGGTGCACAGCAAAAGCAGCAACGAGCTACCTACAAGGCAGACATAAAGTTAACAAAGAGGTTTCATGCAACAAAAGAGAAACAGATCAGCAGATTAGTATTTGTAATTTAGGCACAACAGGCTGACTTAATTTATAAAAACATTGCTTTGTATATTTGCAACAGACAACACAACTAAAGCCTCAATCAGGAACAGACAAGCAATTTACAGCAATAGACCTTTTGGAAGTTAGGCAGCTACTCTATCTTGGTGTTAATTAACCATTTATGGAGAATTATACTGCATGTATCTATTTTACATAATTAAGACCAATATTCAAATGACAAGAGGATAGTGTAGCTATAGTGGAGTAAAGCTGCAAAATGGCTGTGTACAGTAGTTCCTTCTTCAGACCTAAGTCACGGGTGTTTTTAAAAGTAACATTTCTTTATAGAAATGAGAATGTAAGGAATATTAGAGATTCTGACTACATTCAGCAAGACTGATTATACAAATATAAGCATCAAACTTAAATAGACATTGGCAAGGTTGGAGCCAGCTGTAGTAAACTGAAAGTTACTTTATCTTCATACCATTTTATGTAAGCAAGGGGTTTTTGTTTTGTTTTTTTGGTGGACAAGTCTCATTTCTCAGTCTAGAAACTAGTACTTCTCTGGTGGCACAATGACACTCCTGAAATGCATTTGGGTACTGCCGCATGTTTTCCTATTTCCACTGCCTGCTAATATAGAACATTGCACTTTGATTGTGTGTTTTCCCAGTATTTCTCTTCTTGTGCACAATTCCACAAAATACGTATTTACTCTGCATTTTCTATGTTACATCTCCAACATCTGTTGTTCTCGGAAATGTTTCGGTTTCATTTTGGGGGAGGTGGTGTTCGGTTTTGGAGTCTAATAAAGTATACATACCAAGAAATTATGTTGTACTTTAAGATTTGTGATCTTTATACTTCAGTTTAATAGATAAGGATTTTCACACTCGCTTTGTATGATTAAATACTCTCTGGATGCAAAAGATGATAAGACGACTAGCAAAGTTCCTGCTTAAGAGATTGGCTGAGTTTACTGAAACAGGAGAATAAATGCTCTTCCTATAGTTTGGTTTAACAGGGTTCTTTACTTTTTTAAGTTAAATTTGGACAAGAACTATTGCCTTTCGCTTGCATTATTATTTGGCTATATCAAGATCCTGAAGTTAATGCCAGGCTCCTCCAAAGTGTTTTTTCTTTGGATACATGTGTCAGAAATTCAGGCCTTGCACATTAAGTGATGTAATTAGTACTGTTGGCATGCATACAAATAGGCATTCAGAGCAATTAATTATCTCTAGTTTAGGTACAGAAAGACTTTCTGTATAAATAGATGCAGCTGCAGAATTATGTTTACATTTCTTGTCAAAAGACAAAGGCCCTTTACCTCACGGAAGACAATCAGAATGGAATTAATTAGCCATTGCCCGTCATTGCTTTATATTCACATGCAACAGTCCCCATATAACTCTCTAAAACCAAGGGCTTGTCTGCACTTACATTTTATAGCGCTGTAACTTGCTGGCTCAGGGGTGTGAAATATCACCCCCCTGAGCGCAGCAAGTCTGAGCGCTTTAAAGCACAAGTGTAGACAGGCTCCGGGAGCTGGGCTCCAGGCTCCGGGCTCCGGGAGCTGGGCTCCGGGAGCTGGGCTCCGGGCTCCGGGCTCCGGGCGCCGGGAGCCGGGCTCCGGGCGCCGGGAGCCGGGCTCCGGGCTCCGGGCTCCGGGCTCCGGGCTCCGGGCTCCGGGCTCCGGGCTCCGGGCTCCGGGCTCCGGGCGCCGGGAGCCGGGCGCCGGGCGCCGGGCGCCGGGCGCCGGGCGCCGGGCGCCGGGCACTGGGAGCTGGGCTCCGGGCACTGGGAGCTGGGCTCCGGGCACTGGGAGCTAATCCCCGAGCGCTGGGAGCTAATCCCCTCGTGGAGGTGGATTACCAGGAGTGCTGGGAGCTGGGCTCCGAGCGCTGGGAGCTAATCCCCTCGTGGAGGTGGATTACCAGGAGTGCTGGGAGAACTCCCCCCCAGCGCTCACGCGTGACCACACTCGCACTTCAAAGCGCTGCTGCCGGAGTGCTCCCGTGACAGCGCTTTGAAGTTTCCAGTGTAGCCATGCTCCCAATGATTTAGAAATAACTCTACTGTTGAGTGCTCAGTTCAACCTTCTCAGACAAATGGACCAGGGTTACCAGGCTAAGACTGGCTGTGCCAGCCAGTGCCTTTCGCTTCCCATTCAGCAATTTGCATTCTAACATACAATAAAGCTTGAACTGCTTCAACTCTCACTCTAGAAAGACAAGACTGGGGTCTGAAGCAATCCAAGTGCTACTGTGGGTCAAAGTATGCACAACTGATTGGTAAGGAGGCAAAAAATGTGCATTGGGATCCAGTACAGAGGGTCATCATTAAGGTTGTGTGTCTATGTGCCTTGAGCACCAGGCACACATGATTGAAGTACAGTGATTTTGCAAAATGGAGTGCTAATAATATCTATTTACTATTCAGCCATAAGCAATAGTTACTATTTTTCAAAGATTTATGTGAGTACTACCTGCATGTATATTATATACTCACAGTTAATTACTGTAGTATTTTTATATACTTATCTTTGCAACCAAGAAAGGCTAGAAACACCACTTTTTAAAGATGACAGTATGAAAGCTTAGATTCTGTAGAAAGTTTCATGACACCCAGAAAGAAGCTTTTACAATACATAGGATTGGCTCTAAGTCTTGATATACAAAAAAAGCTAAATTTGAAGTATGTAGCTTGACCCACTTAGACAGCAGAGCGCACAAATTCTGAGTGAACATATTGGAAAAGCTGATTTTTTTTAATGCTCAGAGTTAAGTGGGTTGAATTATTTTGCTCAAGTTTTCCCACAGAATTCACCTTTGGGGTAAGAGCAAACACGGATATTTCTACCTCAGATGGAAGCTACAGCAACTAAAACGAGGGGACTAGAACGGAAGTGGGAATTCAGTCTTCCATACTGGGAGCTGACAACATCTGTTAGACATTTGTGAAGCGAACAAATGTACGTATGCAATAGAATGGCTTATTTTTACCACATATAGCATGACAATGGGGAAAGAGAAACAAAACAAAGTGTGTTAGTGGTTTTGGGTGGGAAGAGATTAAGAAACCCTGATGTGGAGCACTAATACTTTTGATCACGTTTTACTGCTTTTGAATTTTCTCAACTGCCCTGTTCTGCAACTAAAATATAATGATCTCATCTTTGCCTATATTCCTAATAAATATTTCTTTTCTGCCTCTAACTGAGAGGAAGTGAGCTTCTGGAGAACAGTTACACCCCAGTTTAATGCAAACTCTGTCATCACAGGAAGTCTGCCGAATGCTAGAGAAAAAAAAACTGCAAGGACAGCGGCATACTATTTGGGGCACATTAGGCAAGTCCTCTGAGGGACCAGCAGGAGCTGTGAGGAGCCAGCCCAGGCAGTAAAGACTCAGGAAATTCCACCTTTCCTGACAGGAAGAACATGTGGCGTGTGAATAGGCTTTTTACGTAGCTATCTGTAACAGAGTGGCTTGTCCCTGAAGGCCTGGAGCCAGCCAACCCTAGTTATTCAGAAGGCACACCTGAGTAGGGGTCAGCTGATTACCTTATTAAAAAGCAGCAGGAAGGGGGGGGAGGGAGAGGATGGGAGGGGAATGACGATGTGCTCAGGGAGAAGACACCAGCATGAAGCCGGAGGGAGAGATGTCAGCAAAGGCCTGCCAAGGCAGGGAATGGCAGCTGGGAGTGAGCAGGCTCCAACAGAGAACCCTAAATTATTAAGAAGGGACCAGGCTCCAGGTAGGGAATTTGGTATGAATAGGTTAGTTTCAAATCTATTGGAATTCAGAAGGATTCATCTTAGTTTTCTTTTTATTTACCTACTGAATAACTGATAGAATTTAAAGAGTAGCTGTAACCAGGAAAAAAAACCTAATAATGGCAATGAGGGGTCCCAGGAAGACTGGGAGCACAGACTTGATGGGGATTTGAGAACTTTGGGGCTGGATTTATTACAACAATACAATCATTCCCAAAACAAAGAAGGGCATCGCTGAACTACAGAAGTGTTGCATGGAGTTCTTCAGGGGGCCTGAAGAGGGGAAACAGAAGCAGAGTCCTGCAGAGCCACTTGTGGCCACAAGGGGTTGCTCAAGAGGCAGCTAACCCTTTTATACCATCCTTATAAGTTCTGGTTGCAAATTCTAAATGAACAATACATACAATCAGAAGACAGACAGCTTGAAAGTGAGCCCCGAGATGGTATGGTGGGTAGAAGCAGTTTGTTACAGTTCAGGGGAATAGTTAACTCACTTCAGTTTCAGGCGTTGCATATATTCCTCTCAGTGCTTCAGAGCTTGCACGAGTTGTTGAGGTCAAACTAGGATCAAAGAGAAGACAGCACCATAACCATGCAGTGTAAGTATGTTCCCTGTGATGCTGAGAAATCTCATGGGGAACGTCTACACCGGCAGAAGGAATGAGCCTCCCAGCCCAAGCAGTGTGCCAGCAATGGCACTGTGGATGCTGTGGCTCGAGCTGCAGCTCGTGCTCTCAAGCCCCTGGGCCTGAGCTTGGGTGACTAGGTCAAATGCCCACCAGAGCCACAGCCACACTGCTGAGTTTAGCGTGTGCCAAGTCAAATGAACCGAGCACGAGCCTGTGTAACCCCAGGCTAGGAGTCTCACTCTCAGCTGCAGTGTAGACATACCCTAAGGATCCAGTCCCTCAACAAGTGAAGTAAGTGATAACACAGGATGTAAAGTCAAGTGCTAAGTCTGTGAAAGGTTTGTTCTGTGCAAGTAGAAATCTACAGGACAGATCACCACCAGACTCATTCTGTAATCATGAACTTAAAAATAAACTAGACAACTTCTATTAATGTCAATGCACCACCCAGCAATCAACTTAAAAGCTAAACACACACAAATTTGCATTTCAGAACAGGTTCTCCCTGCTATGCATGACGGGTGTTTTGCCTTTCCCAGACTAGTTTTACAGCAATTACTTTGACCAATCCTGTAAACAAAGACCACAGTCACAGCCTTGCAGATGAGAAAAACTCATAATATTTATGAGCTATTTGCTAGGAAGACTATTTATACCATTATTATTCCATTTCCTGTAAATTGTTGGGGGAATCCTTCCCAGTTTCCACCCAACTTCTCTCTGAAACCAGCTCTTATTTTGAGAGAGGAAGGATGGCTATGTTACACAAACTCTCCATGACCCACACTGAAATGAAGTGAGCTGTAGCTCACGAAAGCTCATGCTCAAATAAATTGGTTAGTCTCTAAGGTGCCACAAGTACTCCTTTTCTTTTTGCGAATACAGACCAACACGGCTGTTACTCTGAAACATACTATACCCCTTGTTTCCTTCCTACCATTTAGAGTGTAGGTTCTCATACTGAGGAGGAGTTTCTCATTTAGTTCTGAACATGGTGGTATTTGTGGTTCTGCTCTTCCTGAGAGAATGCTCCATAGCCTAGTTTCAACTCCTCTAAAAAGTCTGTCTTCCACACTGACAAATCTTTCCCTATGGATTGAAAGATTCATTGTTCCAGTGGAAAGTAGACATAATTGGTCATTGCAATAAATCAAACCTGGATCATGAATATATGGATTCATGGCAAGATCCTTGTCTGATAGGAGTTACCAGAATAGTGCGGTTTCTCTGGATGGGAGGACTTGTTGCACCACCTCTTCTAAGACAGCCAAATTCTTGGATGATGGAGATTTTGAACTGGACTCTTATTCAGTGCGGAGCCAATGCAAAGATCAGTGCATTGCAGTTACAGTGACATGGCAACTTGTGTTGTGAAGCAATTGGGAGTTTTTTCCTGGTACATTCCTAAATAGGAGTTGCAATAATATAACTCAGACACCACAAATGCAGAGACTACTATGCCCAGATTCAGGTCTGACAGGAAATACCAAGGTAGGCTGGTTTCTCCAGATATTAGGACTGCCCCACCTTGTTCAAATGCAGTCTCAATGCCACCCCCAAAGAGGTGCTTTTAGAGCAGGATAAGAATCTGACACACCTCCCTCTACACACAGATTAAAAGGTTTTGTAAGGGATTTCTGCTTTTTAATATGATGTGTATTTCATATAATTTTTTTAAATGGGCATGTTATTGCTGTACCAGAGCAGCTGTTCACTTGTATTTACTTTCCACATCAACATATTTCTTCAGCTGAGCTAAATTTTAAGAATAAATCATAAAGCTATTAGAATTTCTTTAAAAATACTGCTGGTAAAAGTTCTCTCTAAACAAAGTGTCTTTCACTACATTACTAACACCACCCTTTCTATTACTGAACATCAATATTAAAAAACTAAAATAAAGAAATCTAAATTACAGTTGAACCTCAGAGTTACGAACCAACCAGTCAACCCCAGACCTCATTTGGAACTAGAAGTACACAAACTAGCAGCAGAGACAAAAAAAAAAAAGAGCAAATACAGTACAGTACTGTGTTAAATGTAAACGACTTAAAAAAAAAAAAAAAAAAAAAAAAAAAGGGAAAGCAGCATTTTTCTTCCGCATAGTAAACTTTCAAAGCTGTATTAAGTCAATGTTCAGTTCATTTTTGAAAAAAAAAAAAACACTAACGTTTTGTTCAGAGTTACGAGCAACCTCCATTCCCAGGGTGCTTGTAACTCTACCGTACTTTTCACTGTTTGCTTTTTTTGCATTTCTCTCATGGACAACCAAATAGACTAATCGGTTTCAGGAGGGCTTCTAGTCAATTTCACATTCAGAATCTCAGACACTAGTAGTGCTTGATCACATACATATGAAAGACATAACTCAATTAATTATGCACATTGCATTTAGGAAGTTTATTAGACTGAGGTCCTTTACATGGGTGGCGATGGATGGAGAGCAACACCACACTACCCGGCAGTTTGCCACACAGTTAAAAACCACAAACTATGTCCAAATTACTATCAGAAAAGCCACTACTTGGCAGTACTTTCTGTAGAATTTAAGACTTTGTGAAAAAGTGATGTTTCTGATCTTGATGATTAAGAAAGTTTTCAAATGTGAACAAAGGCAGTGTTATCTTTCCGCAGTCAGACCCATTAAACCAGCTATGTCTGCAGACTCAGGAAGGCAATGCTTCACTGGTTCATGTTTGGAATTTCTTCCACCAGTAGATGTGGATCCTTTTCATAAAATACTAAGTCATCATTAGGTTTCAGGGTTGCCTATTTCATCACTGATCATTTTAGAGAAGAAACATCCAGCCACTCCGGGACTGTGGGAAAGTATGATCAGATTAATTTCCCTCCTTTTGTGTAATTCTACCTCTAGCAATTGCTTTGCATTTGCATTGCACAGATTATAAAATCTTAATCTGTTTGATCCCCACATTTAATGTACCAGTAAGGTAACTTTAAAAAACAAAACCAAAGACTTACCAAGAATATAAAATGCAACAAAACAGAAGAGTAGTGCCCAATCCAGTAACCAGGTTCTCATCTCTGGGCAAACCCTGGCTAAAATCAGGTACGCAGATTGTAATGTTCTTATGGTTCTCATCCAGGACTTAAAACACAAAACAAAACAAACATAATTAATAAGTTCATTTGACTTCAGATTAAAGAAAAAAATGTGTTTCCCGAAACATCAAGAACATTTTGGTTTTTTAGAAAGATTATCTAGGCTGGGAGGCTGAAATTAGACTTGCCAGATGTGTTGTTTCTTGAAGGGCAGAACTACAATAAACTTCAGCACTTTGCTGGCTCACCAGGACAGAGTGGAGAAATGTCAGGCCATGGGGTAGTTCTTAAAATCCCAGCTTCTCTGCTGGGCTGTTCACCAACACTTCACCTCCCCACTCTTTTGGAGGGCCAACTGACAGCTGAAGAAGTTTAAAATTATACATACATTATAAATGTGTTACTGTTTGTAAAGCTGGGGTCACATTATCCTGTATAATGTCTGTTTAAGACAGGGGTGTTTTAAGGGCAGCCCAACTGCCAAATATAGGCTCAATGAGGTCTAAAATATGGCCTGTGGCAACTCCACTCCTGAAATGATGCACTGAGGACAAAGAACTACACTGGTTATGGGCATATTTTATTTTAAAATGTATGCAGGTTAGCTGCTGCCTTCAGGTTCCTGGCAAACTGCCAGCTAGTCCTTGGTGTCAAAGAGAAGAGGTTCTCTTGCTTGACAAATATATTTGCTTTGAGCCATATTTTTAACACCTCCAGCCCAGTGCATGCTCTTGCAAATGCAATAGTTTTCTTGCCTATAAATTGGGTATCTCATTCAGATTTACCAGCGTGTAACATTCTCCAATTCTCCTTCTGACAGGGGGACAGCCTAGACAGATGAAAGCCTACACATCACTAAGTCCTTCGTCACAGTTCCTTTTCTAGTTAGTGCTATTCTAGTAAAAAGGAGGTAATTCTTAACAAGACTAGCCTAAATTGCAGAGGTTAGAGCAGTGATGGGCAACCTTCAGCCCGAGGGCCGCATGCAGTCCATCAGGGTAATCTGATTGTGGGCTGCGAGACATTATGCTGACATTGACCATCCGCAGGCACCGCCCCCTAGAGCTCCCAGTGGCCACAGTTCGCCACTCCTGGCCAATGGGAGCTGCGGGAAGCAGCAGCAGGCCTCAGGGATGTGCTGGCTGCTGCTTTCCACAGCTCCCATTGGCCAGGAACAGAGAACTGCAGCCACTGGGAGCTGCGGGGGATGGTGCCTCCGGACGGTCAACGTCAGCATAATGTCTCACGGCCTGCAATCAGATTACCCTGATGGGCTGCAGGTTGCCTACCACTGGGTTAGAGGAAAGGCTTTAGTGCAATTCATCTGAATCACAGAAATCTATTTTGGAGCTTGGAAAATGGCTCTCTGTTCACTAGATTCATCAGTCTGGATGGATTCCAAAAAGGAATTCCTTGAGAGAAAAATGGAGACAAACCAAATTTTAAAAGAGACCAATGTTAGAAAAACTATAGCAAGGTTTTTTGGCATCTGGAGATGCTCTGTAAATGTAAGGCACAATGTGTTTGAATTAGCACGTGAAGAAGTACAAGGACACCCATATCTGGTTAGGATTAATCTTAAGTTTTTATACTCCGTGACCAGCAACTGTAGTACTACTCAAATGCTCTTGAAGCAAAAGATTTGAGAGTAATTTTTCACATGAAAGGGAAAATGGGGTCAAAAACTAGGTAATTTGCTTGGTTCCATGCTCCCAATTAACAAATGTAGCACATCAATTATAGGTAGGACCCTACCAAATTCACGGCCATGAAAAGAACTTCACAGACTGGTTTCAGAGTGACAGCCGTGTTAGTCTGTATTCGCAAAAAGAAAACGAGGACTTGTGGCACCTTAGAGACTACCAAATTTATTTGAGCATAAGCTTTCGTGAGCTACAGCTCACTTCATCGGATGTGTACTGTGGAAAGCGTAGATCTTTTTATATACGCACAAAGCATGAAAAAATACCTCCTCCCACCCCACTCTCCTGCTGGTAATAGCTTATCTAAAGTGATCACTCTCCTTACAATGTGTATGATAATCAAGTTGGGCCACTTCCAGCACAAACCCTTACTTCTGTGATGCCTTCAGAGCAACGGCTGGCTCTGAAGGCAGAATCCTGCCAGCTGCAGTGCAGAAGTAAGGGTGGCTATACCATACCATACCATCCCATCCTTACTTTTGGGATGCTGCTGCTCAGCTCTGAAGGAGCAGTACTGCAACCCCCCCATCTCCCACAACTCCTTTTTGGGACAGGACCCCTACAATTAAAACACTGAAATTTCAGATTTAAATAGCTGAAATCATGTAATTTACCATTTTTTAAAATCCTATGACCGCAAAATTGATCAAAATGGACCATAAATTTGGTAGGGTCCTAATTATAGGAGGTCTTATTGTAATGGCAGCTAAAATAGCAACGAGAGGAGGAGGGGGTGGAAATCTACTGGATAGAAGTGGAAAAAAGGGCAGACAAAAATGTCCAATCTGAAACGAAAGAAGGCTATACATCTTTCTGGTTGTTATTGCATGCATTGGCCTACATCCTATACCAGTCTCTTCTGCCAAAGCTAGCATCTTGCATTGAACTCATGACCATGCAGGATTTGTTTGGCATGATCATCTAAAGGCCTAATCACATTCACTTTTGATTCAGCAGGTCTTAAAGGACCTTAATAAAGCTCAAGATAACTTACTAGTTTCTGGCGGTTTGCTTGACAGAGATGAGAAGGTGAGATACATGACATAGCAGCTGATAACTCCTGACTGCAACAAACCAGAGTGTGGCTGGCCTTTAGAGAAAAAAAGGTAAGATACTGAAGCATTTTTATGGGCTTTAACAACAGAAATTCAAATGGTCAAAGTATCTTCCACATGGGAAATATTATTTAATCCTTTGCCTATGCACTTTAGAAAGTTTCCAGACAGACTAGGTAGGTATTTCCTCTGAAGGATACAAGAAAACATCCCTTTCTCCACTGGCTGCTCCAGGGAGGTTAAGATCCCCAAACCAGTAAGAAATAAACACTGTTTTGGCCAACCATACCAAGCTCAAAAACAATATTCACACCTGGTGTAAGTTACTGGCAGACTTAACAATACCTATAATTGCTTATCATTTAACTTTGAAATTACTTGAAGCACTGATGTATCTCCAGTCCCAATGCATGAAAGATGCCACAAAAAACAAAATTTTTGTTGAAACACGAAGTGTGATGTGAAAAAGAACAAAAATTAGAATGGTTGTGAATTGTTCCAGCCCTAGTCTCAAAAAACAGATGGTAACTGTATGGCGGTGAGAAATGAGCATGAAATCAGAGCTGAATGGGTTTGAATGCTATTCTCTTAACAATGCTATTACAGCAAAGGTAGCGTAAGAGGCTCCATACCAAGCAATGTCTATGCATGTGAAACCTCTGCTATGTGTCCACCCGATCAGGGACCTGTATCAAAGATCCTGGCATGCTTGTCATAGAAATCACAGAAATGTAGGACTCAAAGGGACCTCGATAGGTCATCTAGCCCAGTCCCCCACACTGAGGCAGGACTAAGTATTATCTAGACCATCCTGACAGGTGTTGGTCAAACTTGCTCTTAAAAACCTCCAATGATGGATATTCCACGACCTCCCTAGGTAATCTGTTCTATTGCTTAACTACCCTGACAGTTAGCAAGTTTTTCCTGGTGTCCAATCTAAACCGTCCTTGCTGCAATTTAAGCCCCTTCTTTTCCTGTTCTCAGTGAATAAGGAGAACAATTTATAAAAAGGAGACTGATAACAAACTTCTACAACTTGAAGTTTTAGGTCCCCCTACCCCTCAGTCTTCTCTTCTCCAGACTAAACAAACCCAACTATTTTTAAGCTTCCCTCTTATGTCATGTTTTCTAGACCTTTAATCATGTTTGTTGCTCTCCTCTGGACTTTTGCCAATTTGTCCACATCTTTTCCAAAGTGTAGTGCTCAGTACTCTATGTGAGGCCTTATCAGTGCTGAGTAGAACGGAAGAATTACTTCTCGTGTTTTGCTTACAATACTCCTGCTAAAGAATGATACTCGCTTTTTTTGCAACACTATTACATTGTTGACTCATATTTAGCTTGTGACCCCCAGATCCTTCTCTGAAGTACTCTTTTCTAGGCAGGAAGGAATAATCATGAAGGGACTATGTACAGTACTTTGCATTTGTCTTTACTGAATTTCATCCTATTTATTTCAGGCCATTTCTACAGTTTGTCAAGATCATTTTGATTTCTAATCCTGTCCTCCTAAGCACTTGCAAACTGTCTCACCTTGGTATCATCTGCAAACCTTTACAAGTGTACTCTTTAGCCCATTATCCAAATCATGTATGAAGATATTGTCTAGAACTGGACCCAGATCCCGGCAGGACCTACTCAATATGCCCTTCCAGCTTGATTGTGAACCACTGATATCTACTCTGAGTACGCTTTTCCAAAAAGTTGCATACCCACCTTATAGTACGTTCATCTAGCCTATTTCCCTAGTTTATGAGGAGATCATGTGAGGCAGTATCAAAAGCCTTACTAAAGTCAAGATACATCACATCTACTGCTTCCCCTCTATGGACAAGGCTTGTTACTCTACCAAAGAGGGACATTGGGATGGTTTGACATAATTTGTTCTTGACAAATCCATGTTTACCGTTACTTATCACCTTATTATCTTCTAGGTGCTTACAAATTGATTATCTGTTCCATTATTTTTCTGCCTGGCCTATAATACAGTGGGTTGTCCTTATTCCCCTTTTTATAGATCGGTACTATATTTGCCCTTTTCCAGTCCTCTGGGGTCTCTCACTTCCACCATGAGTTTTCAAACACAAATCGCTAATGGCTCAGATCTTTTCAGCCAGTCCTTAAGTATTCGAGGACGTATTTTATCCGGCCCTGCTGAATTGAAGATATTTAACTTGCCTTTAAGTAATTCTTAACTTGTTCTTTTCCTATTTTAGCCTCAGATCCTACCCCATTTACACTGATGTTCACTATGTTGTCTAACGTAGGTTAGTCATTTGATCACCGCTAACCATTTTGGTGAAAAACGGAAACAAAAAAGGCATTGCCACTGCTGCATTTTCTGTTATTGTCTTTCCTGCCTTGTTGAATGATGGGCATATCCTGTCTTTGGTCTTCCTCTTGCTTCTCGTGTATTTGTAAAATGTTGTCTTGTTACCATTTATGTCCCAAGCTAGTTTAAGCTTTTTTTTGGCCGTGGCTTTTCTAAACTTGTGTTGGTTTTTTTATATTCATCCTTTGTAATTTGACTTACTTTTTGTATGATTCTCTCTGATTTTCAGGATATTGAAGATCTCCTGGTCAAGCCAGGGTGGTCTCTTACATCCTTCCTAACTTTTTTATGCGTTGCGGTACTTCGCTCTTGTGCCCTTAATAGCTCTTTAGAAAACAGTCATCTCTTCTGACCTCTTGTTTCCCATGCGATCTTACCTACCAATTCTGAGTTTACTACAGTTTGCCTTCTTGAAATCTATTGTCTTTATTCTTCTGTTTTCCTTCCTACCATTCCTTCCAATCATGAACTCTATCATTTCATGATCATTTTCACCCAAGCTGCCATCCACTTTCAAATTTTCAGCTACTTCCGCCCTGTTTGTCAGAATCAAATCTAGAATAGCCTCTCCCCAATCACTTTCTCCACCTTCTCTAATAAGGCGTCTTCAATGTATTCCAGTAATTTGTTGGATAATCTGTGCCCTGTGGTAATATTTTCCCAACAGATGCCAGGGTAGTTGAAGTCCCCCATCACCACCAAGTTTTGTGTTTTGAATGATTGTCAGTTGTTTTTTTAAAAAAAAAAAAAGCCTAATCCACTTATTCCTCCTGGTTAGGTGGTGATCTGTAGTAGACCCCTACCATCACATCACCCTTGTTTTGTACCCCTTTTATCCTTACCCTTATGCTGTCATGCTTAGTGACACGGGTCAGAGAGGCGATGGTATAGATTTTATGGAGACAGAGTGACATAAAAGCTAACTCAAAACACAGAGAGAGAGAGAGAGAGAGAGAGAAAGCGAGAGAGACAGACACATGCGAGAAAGGTATACACACACTGCGTCAGTACCCGATGACATCAGCCTTGCTAAGTCTGATAACCAGAAGTAGGCTCCAGAGAACTCTCAAGGTGTCCCATCTCCAACAAAACAAACAACAGACAAAAATTTGATAAGCACACTTACGACTTTGGACACAGGGTGAGATAGCTACCAATGAAATAAGAATGCACAGGCCACCATTTACACCAAGCAGGATCTTGTTGTATGTGCAGCCCTCGGAGCGCGTGTAAAAGACAGCCATCAAAATCAAGGCTCCCACAGCAACGGAGTACAAGACGAGAGTGCCCAGAGCTAGTAAGCCATACCACAGTTTATTATGCGTTGTGCCCGCAGTCCTGTTTGTAAGGAAGAAAATATATTAGCTATAGAAAAAATATGGAACATATACTCCTTATCGAGATAGCTTATATGACCATTAGAGCTGCACAAAAGTCAGCATTTTGCTCTCTATAGTACATACATTGTTTCAGCAGTATAGGCTGTGACTTCTGGGTATTTTACAAATATAGTTGCCTTGCTAGATTCATTTGCTATCACCAGGATATATAAAACATTCCATAATGCTAGTGTTGATCACATATCAAGACTTTACACTGATGTTTTAATGCCTGGCTATTTCCATAAATATAGCCTGCAAGATTCTGAAGATTTGGAACAGCTTAGACTGAGCCATCTGCAAATCTTTGACACTGTTGTAATCGTAGCTCCTAGCTAACGTAGGGGATTCCTTGACTGGAGCCAAGGACGACCCTTCCAGGTCCCAGCTCATTAGTGAAGTTCTTCCATTACATAAGCCCTGGAAAACCACGGTTAAATACACCGCAGTTATTCTTATCCTCCTACCACTACAACAGTTTTGTCCATTCAACCATTCTCCCGTCTTTTGGCTCTCTGTATCCTACAAGTTTTACTGAGTCCTGAATTCCCTACCCCCCACTCCCACCCACCCCTGAAGAACTGATCTTGGGGGAACAAAGTATCAGACAGCATCATCCAGTGCAATCAAGTTGTCTGTACTAACAGGGCAGAAATGATTTGCAAAATTGTTTACAAAAATCTGTTAACTCAGATGGTGCCTTTGAGTTACATGCCACTGCTGGAAGTCTCCTTTCAGGTCACACTGACAGCACTGGGGTTCTTCTACAGTTAATTATTGGCAGCAGTGGTTGTGCTGTGACAAGAGAACACATTTTATCTTATCCTCAGGAAAACAGTTATCAGGGGAGAAAAGGGAGAGAGCAGAGGGTTTTAAACCTTTTCTACAAGCTAATGGGATAACTGTGAAAACAAAAGAACAGAGAAAGACAGCGGAATGGATGGGCAGGGAATAGCTAAAGGGAGGGGATTGTGTGTTTGTGTAGGATTTAAGAGTTCTAAAATATTAATGGGGCAGGGAAGGAAGGTGCCAAAGCTACACAAATGGGAAATCAAGCCTATACAAAAGAGGCTGGGCAAGGGGATTGATCAAGGAAAGTTGTAGAGTTGGGTGGAAACAAGTGGCTCACCTCTTATTTAAAAACTGGGCTGAGGTGTGTCTATAAGCTTGCATGAAAACAAAACAGGATCCACCAGTTTACATCACTGCTTGAGTGCTGTGGCTATGCTGTATGGATCCACTCTATTTTATCAAAAATGGATTATACTGATACAGAAGTGAAGAGGCTTAAATGACGGGGTCCTTGAAGCACTATTACTATTTATTGGAAACAGAACTATTTCAGTCAAATACAAAGCAACAAGAGGTCAATAATAAGAGGGAGAGAAATGGCATCCAAAATGGGGAAAAAGGAGAGTGAGTAAAGAGTAGAAAAAGACTTAGAAGGTTGGGGAGTACTGTATCTTCTTTAAGGATAGTTGCCTTCCATCATAAAATAGTGTCCGTGGTATTTTTAAATACTGTGGTTAATTTTCTGTTAATAAAAACATGCA
The DNA here is from genome assembly GCF_965152235.1 of Eretmochelys imbricata. Lineage (NCBI taxonomy): Eukaryota > Metazoa > Chordata > Testudines > Cheloniidae > Eretmochelys > Eretmochelys imbricata. The sequence goes on along the minus strand of NC_135576.1, from coordinate 44,264,675 downwards.
TTTAAAGAAGGATTGCAATACAATACATTATACAACCAACTGCTTGCCAGACACATACCAGTTTTTATTCCATTTGTGTGCAAACTCCACAAGCAGGATAAGCTGAATAAGTATAAAAAGGAATCCTCCCGCTGCACCTACATAGCGCCAGGCTGCAAGGGGAAAAAAGATCAATTTCCAATTATGTTGAATTTGAGAGCTTAGATAAACAGAGCTTTGTGGTATCAGGGCAAAAGTCTATGCAGTGAAACCATTATACAGCTCATCAAGACACATCTCAATTAACCTTGACTAGAGACCTTCCTGAAAATGGCAGAGGTCACCTGAAAGACCAGTGCAACTTTGCATCCATCCCAGCTGACTGATAGACATGATTCAAGTTTATGGCACTCCACACCTTCTAGAATATCCACTACAAGTTCATTAACCTGAAGAATTTTTGTGGAGAAGGTTATGGTATATGAAGAGAAGCTACTGAAATCTTGCTACATGGTGCAGAAAAGCGGTGGCATCAGTTTACAGATCTCCTAAAACCTAAAATTGTTGAGGAACCTGAGGCTGAAAATGACTATCACTAGATTCAAAATTACACAGATGTAAAAATAAGGGGGAAAACTTATTTATTCATATTTGTAGGAATAAAAAAAAGTGTTCTGAGACACCCCCACAGCTACCACAATCCTCCGCATTCACCTATGACTGGATTAAATCAAGACTGGATGCGAACACGTACATGATAAAATAGCCTTTGGGTCCCCGCAGAAGCCACATGGGAGTAATTCTGCGTCACTTCCTTTCCAGAGTGGTCAATCTGCATCCTGACCAGATACCTGATTTTTGTGAAAAACTAAAGGCTCTGAAGCAGCAGTTTTCAAACTGCGGGTCACCACTGGGTCATGGAACGTAAGGCACGGGGTGGTGGCGGCTCTGGTCGGCACTGCCGACCCGGCTGTTACAAGTCCCGTCGGCGGTGTTGCCCAGCTAAGGCAGGCTAGTCCCTACCTGTTCGGGCACTGCGCTGGGCCCCAGAAGTGGTCAGAAGCAGGTCCGCCTCCTATGCGGGGGGGGCCCCACAGGGCTCCATGCGCTGCCCCCACCCCATACACTTGGGGTGGGGGGGATGCCCGTGGACGAGAGCCATGCGGAGGCACATGCATGCCTCCGCCTGGGAGCCGGACCTGCTGCTGGCTGCTTCTGGGGCACAGCATGGTCTGCGGTGCCAGGACAGGCAGGAAGCCTGCCTTAGCACCCCTGTTGCACCACTGACCGGGAGCCACCCAAGGTAAGCCTGCGCCCCAATCCCCTGCCCCAGCCCTGAGCCCCCGCGAAACCCAGAGCCCCCTCCTGCACCCCAAACCCCCCCATCCCCAGCCCTACCCCAGAGCCTGCACCCCCAGAGCCCTGACCCCATCCCACACCCCAACCCCCTGCCCCAGCCCAGAGCCCCCTCCCATACCCCAAACCCCTCATCCCCAACTCCATTGGATCACGGACATCTATTTTCAACTGGGTCACCAGAAAAAAAAAGTTTGAAAACCACTGCTCTAAAGGAAGTGTGTGCAGCTATTTATCTAAAGGCTCATTTGGAGTCATTGTATGTCCTATAATTTGGAAATGCATCTAGTAATACAGGTGTATAATGGGGTCTTTTCTCACTCAACATTTGACCCTTAGGCTATTGTAGGGAGAGTGGTCACTTTGGATGAGCTATTACCAGCAGGATAGTGAGTTTGTGTGTGTGGTTTTTGGGAGGAGGGTGAGGGGGTGAGAGAACCTGGATTTGTGCAGGAAATGGCCCAACTTGATTATCATGCACATTGTGTAGAGAGTTGTCACTTTGGATGGGCTATCACCAGCAGGAGAGTGAATTTGTGTGGGGGGGTGGAGGGTGAGAAAACCTGGATTTGTGCTGGAAATGGCCCAACTTGATGATCACTTTAGATAAGCTATTACCAGCAGGACAGTGGGGTGGGAGGAGGTATTGTTTCATATTCTCTGTGTATATATAAAGTCTGCTGCAGTTTCCATGGTATGCATCCGATGAAGTGAGCTGTAGCTCACGAAAGCTCATGCTCAAATAAATTGGTTAGTCTCTAAGGTGCCACAAGTACTCCTTTTCTTTTTGCGAATACAGACTAACACGGCTGTTACTCTGAAACCAGCTATAGCTATAGACAGTCAGCTATCCGCACTAACAATTCATAGCTGGGGAATGTGCTAATGAACTTTAACTGTGACCTGAGTAGTATTTTGCCAAGAAAACTTACCTTGATTAATAAGAGCTGAACAATATTGGTGTTAGTTTACATTGCTCTTGGCAGAGTTATATACATTTGTTGTACTGCAGCATTATGGTTTGTGTTAAATGATAGACTGAAAGTACTCAAGTGTTTGTCAGTTTTGATAAGCTATTGTATTAGTTTAATGAGCATGAAGTTCTTTTGTAAAAATGTCAGCTAAGTGGAGTACAAAACTGAAGGTGTGAATGGGCTGTGTGTATGTGAGGGGGAGGGGAGAAGTCTGGTAGGCTCCTCACCCCTACTCAGTAACTAGGTACCTAGATTTCCAAGTAAGAACCATACCTATCACAGAAGGTTACATTGCAGTTTGTGTGTGCACCCGCACACGCAAAGCTAGTAATAGGGCTGTGCAAACCATGCAGTTGCACATGATGCCTCCCCAGCCAAACTAATGGGACAGGGAGCAGTGGTAATACATATATATTTTATTTAAATAGAAAGAGGGGAAGAGCTACAGAAACCTTCTGGGAGGTGGAGTATGCAGCAGATGCCTCCTGTTTGGAGAAGGGATTGAAGGAACTTCCAAACACCCTTCCCTAAGACATTGACACAAAAGAGACCAGCACATACTTCTTGATTTTTTCTGTGCAAAACAGACTGGGGGAGAAGTGTTTCCTGTCTAGAATCATCAAAAGATTGCTGTTCATGTCCTGACTCAAGAGCTACTTTTTCTCCACTTACACACGTTCATGTTACTCCAGAGAATCAGTACAGTGGAAAGGGTCACTGAGGCGCACCTGGAATCACGAATGCCTCCAAATAGTAATATTCTAGAATTCCATCACTTTCTAACGCAGTGGGTGTTTAAAGATTAAGGAACAAGGAATACGTAACTAACTTCAGCCTCATGAAACTGGGGTGGGCACCAGACTCACCAGGAGCTGTCCCTGGTGGTGCTAGTGGGCAGGGCTGGGAGCAGTACCGTCATGCCAGGGGAACTGCCCGGGCTGGGCGCTGGCTCCTGCGAGCAGCAGCCCGACATACTGCTGCTTTTCCCACTGTGGTTCATGGTAGAGCCCTGCAGCTCTGTGGATATCGGCTTTATACACGTGGATATCCATATCCGCGGATATGAATTTTGTATCTGTGCGGGGCTATATTTAGGAGCACAAATCCCACTGAATTTCAGTGGGACTTTTGCTCCTAACTCCCTAAAGTAATTTTTTAAAATCTCCCCCCAAAGCTGACATTTACATATGGTTGAGAAAACATTCTCAAACCACTCTCAGAGTTAGTGACAGTAACTGCTACCAATTTATATTCCCAATTAACAAAAACGGTTTCAGACACTACTATGGAAACAGGATCCACAATAAATAAATTGGCAATACAACATCTCAGCAAGAAATCTAATTTTCTACTACTAGATGTAATTTGTTTAGTTTCCGCACAGCTTACAAGATCCTGTCTCATGACAGTCAGTCACTGCTAGTTTTCAAGAGAGAGGATTCCAGTGTGCTTTATGTTTTGTGTTACTTGGCTTACGGTACCACCTTATGAACAGAACAAGCTCTCTCTGTTGCAAATAATGGTATTCAGCTGACTGCGACACAGCTAATTATACAGACAAGGTGGGTGATGTAATACCTTCTATTGGACCAACTTCTGTTAACAGATAATTATTTGCTCACCCACTTCGCCTCTAATAGCCTGGGACCAACACAGCTATAACACCAAAGCATAAAGCTAATTATATCAGCCAGAAAAAAACCCAACACATTTTTGCATACTCCTAAGTGTCTACATTTTTCAGCACTCATTATGACTATCTGTAAATCCAAAAGCTTGCAAGGCAGCACAAGTTTGTTATTTTGTTCACACACGTACCCTGCGCATGTGTATATAACATGTTAAAAATATTCTTAACTGTTTATACAAAACTAAGAAAGAAGTGAAACAACTACGGCAACCCCATTCATTCACTCAGCTACTAGCACTATCATTGCGTTACCGTAACAAGGGTTTCAGAGTGATAGCCGTGTTCGTCTGTATCAGCAAAAAGAACGAGGAAAACTTGTGGCACCTTAGAGGCTAACAAATTTATTTGGGCATAAGCTTTCGGGAGATAACCGATCTGTCTCTACTGTTAAGGTTATAGGCACTCATACAAGCAAAATGGAAAGGGTACATGCATACAGAAAGATAAAATTGTACCATTAAGGAAGGTGTCTTGATCTGGAATGAAAAAAGCTCCTGAGCACATGGCTGCCAAAACTAGAAGCTTAATGAACCAGAACCTGGAAGACAAAACCAAAGTGGAATATTATTTATAAAAGAAATTAAAAGTCTTCGACAGGAGTTCTGTCTGTTTCATAGGACAGCTGTGCCTTAAGTAGTGGTTACTGCTCTCTGGTACAAAGGAATCACTACCGGTCTGAATACAACTTAGAATTCACTTCTACACATTTATGTACATATGTCAAACAAACCATCAAAATTAACTCAGTGTTTTTGATAACACTATACATAATCAAAAAGAAATGCAGTATGGAAATCTAGCACTACACAGGGAATGTGATTTATTGCTTGATTTTAGAAGAGGGCAAAATAAGCGAACAAGCTAAAACTTACCCATTGTGAATATATGCTCGGCAGCTTTTGCTGTTGTTAATTTTGATGGTAAGTAAGAAGAAGATAAAGAAGAAAGATGCCATTCCAAAAGAGACCCTATAAACCGCAGAGTATCCCACTAGCTTCTCACACGTTTCACCTGCTTGAATACCTTTGCAGATGCGCTCATAAAAAGGAATCTGAAACACACACACAGTGAGAAAAACAGGATTTACCATAATTAAGCAGATTGCACTCATATAGTTTACATGTGTACAGCTGACTTAAAAACAGCTAATTGGATGTATTTCACACTTACAAGTTATGTTTCAGTGATTCTGAACCATCAGTCTGGACTGAGGGGTAAACTGCATACAACAGGTGAGGTGGTACATAGATTATAAAGGATTGGAAGTCTGGAGCCACAATTGACAGCTACTAACTCCTGTCAAATGCCTCAGTACAGGGTGAAGGGGAACAATCCCCTACTCCTCACCACTTTTAAAGGAAGATTGGCATCATACCTCTTCTTTAAAAATAAATTGCCAGAAAGGTAGGAAAATTCCATCCCTTTCCCCACTTGTTAAATATTTGCCTTTTAGGCCTTGCCCTAACTTTGTGTGGTTGTTTGTTCCCTCTCATATTCTGGCCTCAGAGGCTCACCACACTAACGTGGAAATGAATACTCCCGAAATGTCTCCTGAAAAGCAGTTTTCTGTGACTTTTATCCATTTATGTGCTCTGTCTCTGTATGCAGACTAGACCTCGCCCCCTCACCCCATGGCTAGAGCAGATCCCCAAAAGAAGGATTTATAATGGGTGAAACACCATTAGTTTAGAGGAAACTAAAGTCTCTCTGTATCCTCAGAGCCACCAACCTAAACCAATGAGACTTGTAGAGCAATACACCATCAGATGAGAGTGGGGATCATTAGTTCACTTTTCTTACATGAACAGAGGCTGACACACACAGTGTTTTGCCCTAGCAAATGTTCTCTTCAAAGATTTAGAGGAACAAGACAGAAAAAATAAATTCAGCAGCTGCTCAGCCTCGGATGATTTCAAGAAAGAGAATGAGTCTGGGAAGCATACCGATGTTGTAGATAATATCCTACATAAGAAACAGCGCAGCTCCAAGAAAGGAAGAATGCTGGTCTCTGCTTGTCCCAGATGACAACTCGAAAAGCAAAACGGAAAGGGTCAGAGAGCAAATGGACAGAAGACTGGATGATTAGATTCAAGCCATATTGTAACTCTTGAAAGATTTTCACCTCCAAATACTTTCAGAACATGGCTAGTATGCCATGCAAGACATGATTACTTGAGCAAGCAGAACACTAGTAAACAAAAATGGATGACAGGAGCGTACAAGTGAGGGGTTGGTGTACTTGCTTTCTTTGGAGAGTCACACCTGTAATCCTCTACTACCAGCAACAGTCAATCCACATGCCAGATCAACCAAAAATGTCCACAGCCTGAAAGGTTTTTTTAAAACAGCTCTGCAACAGGAGGTTAATGTATCATATGACCATGGCAATGCAGAATTGAGGACAATAAGGAGTTTTTGAGGTGTATTAGGAACAAAAACCATCTTAACAGTATTGGTCCATTACTAGACAGATATTGTAGAATCTTCAACAGTAATACAGAAAAGGCACAAGTGTTCAATAAATATTTCTGTTCTGTATTTGGGAAAAACAGAGTAATATAATCATATCATATGATGAATATTTTCCATTCCAACTCAAGAGGATGTTAAAGAGCAGCTACTAAAATCAGACATTTTAAAAATCAGCAAGTCCAGATAATTTGCATCTGAGAGTTTTTAAAGAGCTGGCTAAGTAGCTCCTTGGAAAATTAATGTTCATTTTCAATAAGTCTTGGAACACTGGGGAAGTTACAGAGGACTGGAAGAAAGCTACATTTGTGTGAATATTTCAAAAGGGTAAATGTGATGACCTGGATAACTACAGGCCAGTTAGCTGGACAGGGCGGGCAGAGCAGGGCAGGTTGGGGCCTGGTCACTTGCTGCTGCCGCCAGTGCCAGGCTCCCTGTTAGCCCCCCAGGCCATGGGGCCCGGGGCAGTTGCCCTGGTCTGTCCTATGGCCAGGACAGCTTATATTTTCAGAGCCCGAACGTTTGTGGAGCCGGGCCCACATTCCTGAATATTGGTGGAGCATGGGCACCACAGGCCTGTATAACTCGCTGCCTATGTCTTCAAGTCCTTAGACTTATCTCAGACACAATGCCCACAGAACAGTACCAGCTAGACGGGTGGTAAACTGAGATATCTGCTTATTGTACCATAACTTGATTGATTTTACTGCCACTATGTCCTCCCTCTACCCCCAATGGCATTTGTTTCATCCATCTGTTGAGTCTTTTCACAACCTAGCTTGAAGCTCACTGGGGCAGGGACAGTTTTTACTGCGAGCTTGTACAGTGCCCAGAACAATGGAGCACCGATTAGTGTCCATACATGTTACCCTGATACAAACTCTAATAAAATAGGCAATGCTGAGATTTGTTTTTCTAGACAGAATGCAAAGTAGTGAGAGTTCCCCAACGTGCATGGGGTAGACAAACCCTCCCAAGACAAGCGTCTTAGGTATCATTGAGTTAACAGATATGCTGCTAAGGCAAATGATATAGAACCGTTTCAGACTTAGTAAATTTACAGCAAATGTAGAAGCCAGGTTGGCACAACATTCAAATGGCATCATCAAATCAATAAAATTTCAAAAGGCGAGTTAGAAAGGGTAACATTCACTCCACATAAAAGAGGATGTTCACAATATTAACAGGAGTATTTGATCTCTAAATTGATAGAGCAGGCACAAAGTCATGTACCAGATATACAGATGAAGAAAAGACTGGGACTAGGTTTTAAAATTCATGAGCTCTCTATTTTTATAGATGGTCAGACTATACAAATATTGGAGAACTATAGTTTGCTTATGGCCTGGTTTCCGAGGTTGCTGAGCACTCAGAAATCCCATTGAAACCACCTCTAAATATCAGTCCATAATTAATGTCTCAGTTTCCCAATCTGGATAGAGAATTTGAAGGTAAGCCCAGCCTTAGCAGGGTGCAATTAACTGTTGAAGCTTTTGAACTTTAAACATCCCAGAACATGCTTTATTACTAATTTAGAGAACAGATAAAGAAAGCCTAGTTTCATACACTTCATTTTTCATTCAAAACCATCAAATACTCTTAATTTAAAAGAGCAATTATCTTTCCGGTTCACACTAACTCCTCTTCTTTGTGCCATTTCTTCCCACCACTGAGCCTTCAAGGCAAAAGAACAGGCAGAGAAATTGGCATTACTGAAAATCATATTGTTGAGGGCTGCTTAGGAGACCCTGAAATAGTTTACTGTTTTGATTAGGATATTTGTTTTGTTGGAGACACAAATTGTATTAAAACCTTACTAATAAAAGAAATGGATTTTATGAATTTTTGGCATAAACATGTAAATTGTCTTCAAAAAATTCAATTTCTTGGATTATATTCAACTTCTCTCCATTCAAGCTTCCCACAAATGAAAATCTAGTTCCTGTCAAGCAATCAAGATGGTACATGAACTCTGGCAAACTAAAGTGTTTTTAAAAAGCCAGAGGTCAAGGAGAATCAATATGCCTGTATTATCAGCCATACAGACTACAGGCAAGCAGAACAGAATCAATCTAGTAATTTAAATAGCTGATTAAACTGGGAAGCAACTTTAACCATGTGTTCCACGGCACACTTTCTTTGAGAAGAGTGCAGTGAAACAGCCAACGCAACGCTGGCTGAAGACCTCTTCTGAACTTTTAAGACCACCTTACTCAAACAGAAAGGCAGGCTTGATGCTTATTCCCTGGAGAAACTAACTAGATTCCAGTCTTATGTTACTGAATTATTGAAAATTCAATCCACTCCCTGTTTAAGTAGCAGAATCAGATTTTTGTTCTGTAACAGAAACAAAGTTTAGATCTCATGCATTAGTATGTTGTGCTGTCAGGAGCTATGGCAATTTGGGGAATTTATGTACACCTTACAAATTCTAGTTGATTTTAAGAACTTGCTGTATCATTGAATGCCACGTCTATTCTACAGGAACTATAGCAGCAAAGCTACCGTGCTGTAGCTATGCCAGCATAACCCAACAATGTAGACACAAACCCCAGCGACAGAAGGGTTTTGTCACCGTAGGAATACCACTTCCTTCAGCAACGTTAGCTAGGTTGATGGAAGATTTGTCTGTCGACCTAGCTATATCTACACTTGGGCTTAGGTCAACATAGCTACATCACTCAGGAGTGTGGATTTTTCACACCTGAAAAACAGGTCTCAGCGTATGTGGAATTCACCTTGTGCTGTCAGAGCTGAGTCAGGTGTCTCCCAGTCCAGGGACAATGGAAGGTCGCTAAATGGCTCCCATTCAAACTGGAACACCTTGGGACAACGGGGTGGAGAAAACCAATTCTCTTAGCTTCAGCAAATTTCTCTGCAAGGGTCGGGGGATGAAGGAGTGGAATTCCCCCAGAAGCTGAACAAAGATTTGGTGTTCGCTCTGGATCTTAAAGAAACAGAGCCTGAGACAGAGGAAGAACTCTCAGGAGGAACACAGGCACAGGCTCTTGGAGGGAGAGATGTCTTTGAAAGCAACCCGCCCAAGTTAAAGGAAGCTGGCTGGAGAAAAAAAGAGCAGATCCAGGGATGCCAAGGGTCGGCTGTCCTTAAGAGTGAGAGTTACAGCACAAAGAGTGAGATTCAAGGTGGTGTGTTAGGTCATTGCTTAAGACAGGGACTCTCATCATTGCTCCTTGGCAACAGACATCCAATAGTCCAGGTTTTTAATCCAGCACTTAATAGTTGGTTTTAAAATGTACACTGCTTAACATTGCATATGAAACACTTACATATCCTAACTCACACTAAAGTCTAGGGCACGTGAGAATTCCACTGGTTTGCACTGCATATAGATTTTAATAAAACAATTATTTGCTGGTTGGCACGAGAATCTGGATGGTTGGAGATCCCTAAGGACCAGAGATGTTAAACCCTGGTTTAGGCACACAGTCAGTGGACAGAACAAGAGAAATATTGAAAAATTTTTGTTTTTATATAAAAACAAAAATGAAAACTTATCAATGCAACAATATGTTTATTTTGCATATCACCTTGTTAGAGTGATCATTTGAAAAACATTTACTATACAAACCTAATCATATTTGTACTATAGTCAGTCATATTACATATACAGCAAACTAAAATAATTAGATTCCAAAATTAAAATAAAATAACCAAATACATTCATTTAATGTAAAATATTTTAAATAAAGTAATTAAATTGAATTTAGTTATTTTGAAGCTAACAAACCATAGATAAAGGATTCAGATTCCACATTTCTTTTAATATCTAAATTTAGTTTTATGTTTATTTGTGTGCTTTTTTAATATTGCCATGTGGCCCCTTTTGCTGTTTTTATAACTTCTTTTGGTGGCTCAAACTTGAAACATGGCTCAGGATTTACCAGCCCCACTTGGATAAGAGGACTGTGTCCTGTCTAGTATGAATGGTGTCTTATTTTTTTTGAAGAAAGACTGAATACACTCTTCTCCTGTATTTGAGTGGGGAGAAATTAAGATAAGCCTGGCAACCTTGGTTAATAGGAAATTTAGAAGACCACACTGAAAAAAAAGTAGTCTTGCCTGTTACCAGGACAACGAATTTGTCTTGTGTGGTTTAAATTTTGAACTGTATTTTGCAGACCCTGCAAACTTTCGATGAAGTCCTGCCCTTTTGGCTCAGGGGACTTCCCAGCCCTTCTTGGGCCTGGACAAGGAGGAAGGGAAAATATCCTACCCAGCTTCTCTCTCCTTGACACAGGAGGCCCACAACAACTCTTGTTGGTAACTCTGCTTGTTACCTCTGGCCAACCGGGGTTTCAGACAGGCTTACCTGCAGCTGGCCCCTTTTCACCTTACTCCCTTTTTTCTCCCTGGCCTGGAAGAGCTCAGCTGGCAGCAACCTTCCAACGGCTGGTATGTGACTCTGTTCGGAGCAAAGAGGCAGCATATGGACAGCCCTCTTTCCCAGAGCTGGTTCTGGTTGCATGGGAGAGGGAATCTTGCCCCACCCTCTCTACAAGATCCCAGGTCTTTAGAAGATTGGAAGCAGAGGTTTTCTCCAAATACAGATTATTCCCAGTGACTGCCTCCTTTATCTGCCTTTGTCTACATTGAAACCTCCCAAAAATCTTAAAAGGCCATGCCACATGACCAAGGGTGGGCACAACTACCTTAAGTGGCCAAACCACACCACCACAAGAACTTTTGCAAAGTTTGTGTATGTTCTGTGCCTCAGCTATCACATGTCCCTGAAGTAGTAAACTGTAAACCAGAGTACCCTCAAGACTGTTGCTCTGGAAATAGGGAACCAGCACTAGTTATGGTGCCCAGGCAGACAGGCTGCCAGATCTCCGCTCTCAGAAAGAGGTAGTAGACTGAAGAGCTGCACCCCAAGAGTGTGCGCCCAGGAATGCAAAGTCAGAGGCAGTGCTAGGCCTTGGCTCTGACCCAGGAAGCTTAAAAGCACACAGGCCCAGCATATAGGCCCAAAAAGCAGCCTGCAGAGTGTCCAGAGGGCAGCTTGACCAGGGCTGTGACAGAAGCTTAATTATAAGAACTATTTTAGACCATAGTTGCCCGTATACTTCTGAAGCTTTAAAGAGCTGAACAATGTCTGGGTAGCATCCAATGAGTAGTGACCACAGGAACATGATGACTCAAACACTTGAACAAGGAACACTTCTTATGAAAGGAGTGCGCGTGTGTGCACGCGTGTGCGTGTGAGCACCCCTTCACAAGAGTTAAAGAACATAAAACCATGTTCCAATCACAACCAGCCCCCTCTGCTTTTTAGGGTATGTCTACACTGGCAAGTTTCTGTGCCACAAGTTATGCCACTTATTAAAACGCTGGAATTAAACCGCTGCTGCATGTCCACACTGAGCTCGTGATGCTGGGGCACATCCACATTAGCAGCTCTTGCAATGGCAAAGACAGCAGTGCACTGTGGCAGCTATCCCACTGTGCAACTGGCCGCAGTGTGCTTTGGGAAGGGTTTACAATGCCTCGTGGGGCAGGCACAGCGTCACATGATGCAGGTTTCCCAATCCCATTGTTCCAGGGGCTTCCTACTACTTTTTCCAGCTGCTTTTCAACTGAAGTGGTGGGGGAGAAGAGTGTGTGACAGGGAGTGTGCGTGTGTATCGAGGGTGGGAGAGAGACAGTGTGTTTTGGGGACAGGGAGTGTGTCAGCATGCTGTCTTTTTTGTAAGTTTATACTGTGGCAGGAAGTAACCAGTCCTGAGGCAGGGAGAGGGAGAAATCCTGACATCAGCCCCCACCTCCATCCCTGGGCGCTCTGCACAGCAATCTCTCTCTCTCCCAACACCTCTATGTTCAACAGCAGGAGCATTCCACATTAATGGTTTGCTTTGTGTCCCGGAGCAGATCAGCACAGCACAGCATGACTGTCAAAAATGGTGCTTTGAAAGGGGGAGGGGCGCATGTCTCCAGGGCAGCCCAGTTCAAAACAATGAGCAGAGCAGTCATTTGAGGCATTATGGGACAGTTTCAAAGGCCAATTACAGTACAGAAAGCAATCAAGTGTCTACACTGGCAAAAGAGCGCTTGAACCTCTGCGCAAATAGCCTTACGACTCTTGTCCAGGTGGGTTTTTTTTGCAGGGCTGCTACTGAGGAATTTCTGCGCACAAAGTGGCTTGGTAGTGTGTACACATCTGCAGTTTGAGCAGAAAAAGCTGCTTTACTGCGCAGAAACTTGCCAGTGTAGACAAACCCTAAAACACAAAACTTCAAGGATTATTCTTCCCTTTTGAATTTTCTCTGCTGCTAAACCCACTACCGCACTTTGATGCAACTTTAAACAGTACCCACAAGAGGCTCATAATAGGAATGTTTAAGGGACTAGAGAAAGTTTCTCCTCAAAGACTGGAATCCGTTCTGTTTGCTCTTACAATATTCATTTTTGTTTTCACACTCTGACAAACAGCAAAGACCACAGTGAGGAAATCATGGTGAGACTCCTCCCACCCTTGAGAAGAGAATGTCCACCAATTGTTAGCTGGCTTTAAGATCGGTCTGCTGTTCTATCATATCCCACAAGTGATCCAAATGAAGCCTGTATAGCGTTTACTGAAATAGTTTCCACATAACTAAACAGGAAGAAGGCCGCTTGTCATTAGATCTTTGTTCCCTTATGAAACCCAACTGGAAACACAGACAGCTGGAGGGCAGAGAGAGGCATTAGCAGAACACAACTCCCATTTTTTTAAGGGGGAAGGGAGGGAGATGACTGGAACTCTGCTTCAAGAATGACTCATTGTAAGGATGTACCAAGAGAAATATTTGGTGAGGGGCTATACCCTTCCAGTTCTGCCATCTATACATGAGGGTACATTAAAAGAGCCCCATCATTCCCTTTAGAAATAATATACCAAAAAACCCTGTTACTTACGTGCTCTTTCATTTCAGTAGCTACTGTTCTTGACATCATGATACAGCAGATGAGCGTTACCAGTATGAAGTAAAGTGCATACATGAAGCGGGTGCTCGTAGATTGCTTTATCTTGGGGCAGCATTTGCAGCACAGGGAGCAAGCAGCAGTACCACAGCAACAGGCCAACTAGAAAGGCAGAAACAGACAATGTTATTCATTCCAGCAGCATCACCTCATTTTAACTGACTAATTTTGCTAGGGCTGCTGATAGACTTCCTAAACACTCCAGAAATAGACACTAACCGGAGGGGGATGTATTATCCTAGGTGCGATGGCCTGCTTGATTGCCAGTGAAGGGTAAAACCAAGATGAGCTCTAATAATTCCACAATGGAGAGTAGGAACAAAATGTACTTCTGACATCCTAAAAAAATGTTTTCTGCATTCTTAGGCAGCTCCTGGTACCGGCCGCATCCTCCCACTTGATCCAGCAGTACAAATTCACTCCAGTGACAATGCCCTACCTCCCAAAACACACACACACACTCCCCCCACTGATAGAGGAAATAAGTCAAAGGACCTGCGCTAAACGGGAACCAACTCTATGGCAACTGTAACAAAAACAAAGACAAGATGGTGTAATTTGTAATCTGAACTGGAGATTAATTTTATCTCACAAAGACTGTGTATAACTGTACTGATTGACTCCAATTTCTCATTCAGTGTTTAAATCCTTTTATCAAAGGCATACTGCACTCTTCATTGACGTTAACTTGTTAAAGTTGCTCTCTCTTTATTCAGACCTGTTATTTGAGTACTTTCCTTTTTGCTATAAAAATATTCAGAAAGTTTTATAATGGTAAAGACTGAGTGAATTAGGGAAGTTTTGACCAGCAGGCCATCATTCATTCTCTGTGCTCAAAGCAAAACTAAAGCGAATGTTAAAAAAGTATGTAGTACACAGGTTAAGAAAAGAGAGTGTCTGTACATCTCGATATAGTGCTTAGAATCTAAGCCTTAGATTATCCACAAATACAGAGTTAAGTTTGTTTTTAAAGTCATAAGATTGTGCAATATATATACATATATATATTTTGTACAATCAGCAACAACCCAAATTTAGGTGAACAACATTATGGCTACAAAAGGAAGCACTCAAATCATCAAATGCCAAAGTTAAAGTTGTTCAGACAGACATAGCCATGCCTCATTGTGTGTATGCATTTTAACAGTTTAAAGAATCACATACTACTTTTCTCTAGGAACACCACCTCATTCAGTGTGCAAGATAGAGAGTACCTCGTGACAGATGTAGCTATTCAATATTTCTTGTTATCCTATTATTTGGTTTGTGACCACATGCCTTATACCATTCCCCCAAAGCCAACATTTGCACTGAATGATCAAGGACTTCTGCAGACCCCCGCCTCATTCACTATTCAACTTTTTCAATGAATGAAACAGAGGTACTCAAAACAATTTCCTTCACTAAACACATTGCTTCATTCGTCATCTGACCCACACAGTGAATAAGGTAGAGGTCTCATAGTATGTGACCATGTAATTAAAGACTGTATAATATTGTATATGAACAAGGGAATCAAATTAAAATTGTGTGGGTAGCCCTAACTTTGGCACTTCAGACAAATAAATTCAATCAAGTTACTCATTCAGCAGACAAACCCTGATACCTCAGAATTTACCAAAATGGATAAAGAAAGCCTTGGATTTTTTTCATTCAGTCAATATTAAGTTTGAGGCCATTTCTCTTAAGTATCCAGTAAAAGTATCCAAAAAAACCACAAAAATCCAAACACCTGGGGATTAAAGCTATACTGAAGAATTAGGAATGTATGTAAATTTGGCATTCATGAGAGTGAAGGGGAACAGCATTGTTTGAACCAGGTGCTATGTAGTTCTGACAGTAAAATCTCACTCATGTCCAGAAACACGTCTGCTATTCCAGTGCTAGGCCCCTGGAGCATTATATTTAAAGCAATGAATACTTATAACACATTATTCATATAGATTATAATTACAGATTACATACTGGGTACCGGAAACTATTTTTCATTCCTTCTGAGGGTACAGTTGGCTATGTTCAGAAGAATATTTGGACACCCATCATATTCAGGGGATGTCATGTAATACATTCTAAACAACAATGGGAATTATAAAAAGCTGGTTAAGTTAAACAGCCACAGGTCAGAGTTTGACACTGATTAGGATGGTCTGTATTCCAGAAGGACCCACAGTTTGCAAGGTGCTATCCACATATACAATAAAATCAGTCCCTGCCCAGGAGAAAAAGATGCTGACACCAATATGTTCACTACAGAAGTTTCACAGATTTGTATCTTGGAAGCCAGATTTCAAGTTCAGCACTAATTTGAACCCCAACAAAGAATTAAAATTTTAACAAATGATCAACGCAATCTAAATTATGTACTCACTATCATGATAGTGAGTACAAGTATGTTCCATTCACCTCACTTCCTGGTTTCTATTACTATAAGGCAGGGGTTCTCAAACTGTGGGTCGGGACACCATTTTAATGGGGTCGCCAGGGCTGGTGTTAGACTTGCTGGGGTCTAGGGCTGAAGCCAAAGCCCCACTGCTCGGGGTCAAAGCCAAAGCTGAAGCCCGAGGCCCGCCACTTGTGGCCGAAGCCCAAGGGCTCCAGCCCTGGGCAAAGGTGCTCAGGTTACAGGCCCCGTGTGCCTGGGGCTGATGCCCTCGGGCATTGGCCCCCACCCACCCAGGATAGTGGGGCTCAAGCTTTGGCTGTGTCTCCGCCCTGTCTGGGGTGGCAGGGCTTGGGTGGGCTCGGGCTTCAGTCCCTCTCGTGGGGTCATGTAATAATTTGTTATCAGAAAGGAGTCACTGTGCAATGAAGTTTGAGAACTGCAGCTATAGGGTCAAAAAATTCTCCACAGGACCTATTGCCTACTGTGGGGTAGCAGTGGATTCCATTAACATAGTAAAGACAAGAGACGAGAAGACGTGGGGAGAAACAAAACGTTTCATGACCTTTTACACTAGTTAACTGCTTTAATTATAAAGCAATCACTGAAAATATAGTTACGGTTCAATTTATAAAGCAAGCAGGAATTTTAGTTTACTCATTATGGATTAATATTTTTCAGCAGAGTTCTAGTTTCCATGAGTTAGGCATTAGGCTAGAGTACATACATACATTCATACTGACACACTAATAAATCTTATGTCTGTACTCTATCTTCGGTTGGAATACCACAGAAAAGTCTGACAGCGATTACAAGCATTACACAAAAAACAAGGCCTTGGCTTTCTACAAATATTTATAACCATACCTCCATCTTTCAGACCATTATGTTGAGCAGTCAGGGCTTTAGTTAATACAGATGAAATCTGACAAAACATTAGAAGGAATCAGCACCCACTTTGCTCAGTGTATGTCCCAAGAGCTCACAAGGGGAACAGTTCTCACCAGAGAGGAACTCAAGTATTTTTGAAAAAAGAAAAGGAGTACTTGTGGCACCTTAGAGACTAACAAATGTATTTGAGAATGCATCCGATGAAGTGAGCTGTAGCTCACGAAAGCTTATGCTCAAATAAATTTGCTAATCTAAGGTGCCACAAGTACTCCTTTTCTTTTTACGAATACAGACTAACAGCTGCTACTCTGAAACCTGAAAATAGAAAGTTCACTAAGATTGGCATTTTAATCCTTCTGCTGATGGCAGTTAGTTTGCTGGAGACACACATTTGTGACAGCAGTAAAGAAACCTTATGGGAACTTTTCTACACTATTAAAAAATATATAGAGAAAAATGATTAGCTAATTGATCTAACTACCATTTTTTCCTTGCATGGACACAGTGCAATACTAGTTACCTCCACTGAGCATGATGGGGCATACCCTGGACTCCAAACTCAGTCAAGGTAAATAGCATCACACTGCAAGACAATGATGGTTAGATCAAGGTTCGTTAACACACCCCATCTTAACCTTGACCCATTTTTCTAGTATATGCAAACCCAGTATAACTTTGTGAACTCCCACCCTACTTCAACCTCAGAAAGAGATACACTACTTGATTTAAACAGGTTAATGGAACAGCATGAAAACCATGTTAGGCCCCAAACCAGTAACGACTGACACACATGCTGAACTTTATGACAGTGAGTACCCTAATGAAATCAGTGGAACTACTCATGATAGTAAAAGTTAAGCGTGTGTGTAAGTATTTGTAGGACTGGAGCCATACAGTGGGCTCCTTCTCCCTGCTGTTTTCACAGGACCTCTCAATTTAGCAATATGTCTTTTGGTGGAAAGAGTGTCTC
Organism: Eretmochelys imbricata; assembly: GCF_965152235.1. Taxonomy (NCBI): domain Eukaryota; kingdom Metazoa; phylum Chordata; order Testudines; family Cheloniidae; genus Eretmochelys; species Eretmochelys imbricata. The sequence continues at coordinate 44,246,985 of NC_135576.1, read as the reverse complement.
AGAAATGCCACAAAATATTCCATTTAACCATTATGAAAAATGCATCTGAGCAGGTGGTGAGCTTCAAGATTGCTGTGCAAAATAGTTAGTTTCTTTATGATACCTTCCTGCGCCGCTTCCCGCAGGCCCCAATGGCCTGGAGTGGCGAACTGCAGTAGGTGGGAGCTGTGATCGGCTGAACCTGCAGATGCTGCAGGTAAACAAACTGGTCCGGCCCGCCAGGGGCTTTCCCTGGCGGGCCGCGGGCCAAAGGTTGCAGATCCCTGGTCTACATGCTGATTTAACTGCAGTTAGTTGTAACAGCTGCTTTAGTCTTGAGTAAATATACAGTACTGTACCCTTCTCCACGAATAGGTTGTCTTTAAAAGGAATTTTTTGCATTGAGTTCACCATGCCTTTAAAAAAAATTTTAAAAGCTAGTGTTAAAGCTTTCATACAAACTGACAAAAGCCAGGAAACCAAAAGTGCAGAGTAAAAGTTAACCCTTTCTCAACTTACACTATTTATTTTCAGGTGTACTATAAGTAACAGCCCAAATCAGTGAAAGGCTTCTAATTTAGGTTATTGTCAATATAGCTGGTCAAAAAGCATTTAGCAAAAAAATGCAAAGTTTATTTCCATTTTGCAGGGCTCAAAATGGTCCCCATTTTTAAATTTTTGCTATTTTCCCTCCATATTTTTTGTTTAGCATAAACAGTTTTCCTACTGAAATCAGTATTTTCATAAATGAAAAAATTTCAATAATGATTTCAAAAAAGATTTTGGGGTGGGGGGAGAATCTATAAAATTTTAACAGTAAATAATGTTCCGGAAAACTGTGATATTGTCAAACATTTTCACAAAATTTTTTGGTTTTATGAAAAAACATTCGTGCTGAAACAAAAATGCAATGTGAAAAATTTTGACTGACTACTTATAAGCTTTTAGATTTATCTTGCTGCCACTTTCAGCGTGTGGAACACCTCACATATTTAAACATTATTTGTGCATGTGGAAGGTCTAATTTCTGAAAGCTTCAATATACTGACAACACTGATGTCACATCATAAAGTTAGTTGTCATACCAGACCATTGGTTCTAGATGGCGCTCTTCAAAATAATGTATTTAGATCAAGTTTTTCAAAACAAAGTGGTGCTGTAAGCAATGTAATCCCTAACAATCTTTGATTCTTTTTCCAATGCATTCTTACACTTCAGTTTAACAACCTTCAGAATCTACCTACACAGTAAAAACCTTTAGTTCTGTTGGAACAATAAAATAGCAGGGTACATCAATATGCTTGTGATTCAGTAGTTTTATTTTAAACAAAGGATGCCTAAATGCAACGAAGTGCGCAAGTTTCTGCTAAAACCCTTCTATATGCAAGGATTCCTTTTCAAGTAAAACTAGTTTTAATCTCAGCATCAAAACTGATTTACTGTGTTGCCTTGGGCAAATCATAAATATCATACTTTCGAAAATGTGTACGACGTGATGGTCCTAAATGCTACGGCTAAAAGAAGCGTAACTTAAGGACCACATTTTTGAGAGTCTTTGTCTAAATCCTCATATCTGTTTCCCCATCTAGAAAATGAGGACAATATTTATCTACCGTCCCAGGGTGTTGAAAAGTAGGAGTTAACATTTGTACAGTGTTCTGATGGTATTACTACTTAAGAAACCATTAGCATGTCAAAATATGTTAAATTCTTGTGGTGCATGAGCCAAATGAAAATGCCATTAATTCTTCAGATATAAAATTAACCTGGAAATAATTTAAGAGAGTGTGGTGGTCTTCAAATGGTTAATTACCATGTTAACCACCTGTTTCAAAGGAGTTCTGAAATTTATAAAAGATTTGCTACCCCTATAGTATCTCAACCAGTAAATCACAATACTTTCCCTATGCTAACACATCTTGCAGTAGTGACCCAGCACATCTCCTCCCTCCTGATGGGAGAGTCTCTTCATTACTGAGACTCACCTAAGCCAGTACAAGTAAGGTTTGCACCTGCTTCCATTCCCATCAAAGGGTTTCCTTGCCTTTTAATTGTACTAGCCCTGTTCTTATGCAATACTTATTCTGAAACTGAGACAGAGTGGCTGTTCCAAAATTGGAATGTCATTAAGTAGCCACTTCAGAACAGGGTTGGGGAAGAAGTGTAAACAGATTAAACAATAAAGCAGTCTAAACTGCAAGACTAGAGAGCTATAGGAATGAAGAAGAAGATCTTCTGATTAGCCACATATTTCTAGAAAAAGGATAATTTTGACATCTTTGAAATTAAAGGGAAACCACTAATTTAAAAATATAAATATTGATTTTTTTAACCTATTATTGTTGCAAGTAGCTCTAAAGTCATGATAATTGAAAGACTGAAGAAACTGGTTCTCTCTCTCTAGTTTGTTTATTCTGTGTATTTAACAGCACTATCTACTCCTGTGACAGATATTGTAATTAGGCTGTGATTTAGTCATGGAAGTCACAGAATTCGTGACTTCAGCCAGCACCAGCTGGGAGCTGCAGAGTATCCCCAGAGCTCCCGGCCGCCAGCGGAGGGGTGCCCTAGAGCTCCCAGCCTGCCCGCAGCTGCCCAGGCTCCCCATTTAGTCATGGACATCTTTAGTAAAAGTCCAGGACAGGTCATGGGCTTCTGTTAATTTTTCATTATTGCCCGTGACCTGTTCATGACTTTTACTAAAAATATCTGTGACAAAATCTTAGCCTTAATTATAATCCCACACAATATCTTTGGGAACAGTATTATGTTAAGTTTCTGTAGCACTGTGGGTCAGGGATTGTATGCAATTCCAGATGGCAGGGATATCTCAGCTCCTCCAAGAGCTAAAGAACAGCAGGGGTGATTAAACTAAAGTTATTCACCTTTAACACTTCCAGAGAGGTACTACCCCCTGCAGAGGCTTGCCTACACTGGTTCAAACTGGGCTGTCCAGAGACCCAAAGAAAAGGCTTTGGGCATAGAAAGTCTGAGTTTAAATGGACACTGGCTTTCTTTCTGATTCAGTAAGCAGACAGGATCTTCTGTCCAAGGGTGACCCAACCCTTGGCGGAAGAGTTGAAAAGACTAGGTATACTCGGGCCCCATAAGACTAATGGTTGACTCCTGGTAAGCTTTTAGCACATGAATAAGAATGTTTATTGTTTTTTATATGTTTTCACCTTAAGAATATACATCGTTGCTCAGAAGGGGCTGTGTGGTAACACGTAACTGTTGGCAATAGGGTCTGTCATAAATATAAAGGAAAGGGTAACCACTTTTCTGTATACAGTGCTGTAAAATCCCTCCTGGCCAGAGGCAACATCCTGTTACCTGTAAAGGGTTAAACTCAGCTAACCTGGCTGGCACCTGACCCAAAGGGCCAATAAGAGGACAAGATACTTTCAAATCTTGGGCGGGGAGGGGGTTTGTTTGTGCTCTTTGTTTACGGGGTTGTTCTCTCTTGGGACTGAGAGAGGCCAGACAGAAATCCATCTTCTCCAACCCATCCTAATGCAAGTCTCCAATATTGCAACCAGTATAGGTAAGCCAAGCAAGGCGGATTAGTTTCTCTTTTGTTTTATGTGAATTTTCCCTATGTTAAGAGGGAGGTTTATTCCCGTTTTCTGTAACTTTAAGGTTTTGCCCAGAGGAGGATCGTCTGTGTTTTGAATCTGAATACCCTGTAAAGTATTTTCCATCCTGATTTTACATAGACGATTTTTACCTCTCTTTTTTTTTTAATAAAATCCTTCTTTTAAGAACCTGACTGATTTTTCCATTGTTCCAAGATCCAGGGGTTTGGGTCTTGATGATTTTGTAACCAATTGGTTAGGATATTGGTCTCAAGCCTTCCCAGGAAAGGGGGTGTGTAGGTCTTGGGGGGATATTTTAGGGGAAGATGTCTCCAAGATAAGCTATTACTAGCAGGACAGTGGGGTGGGAGGAGGTATTGTTTCATATTCTCTGTGTATATATAAAGTCTGCTGCAGTTTCCACGGTATGCATCCGATGAAGTGAGCTATAGCTCACGAAAGCTCATGCTCAAATAAATTGGTTAGTCTCTAAGGTGCCACAAGTACTCCTTTTCTTTTTGTCTCCAAGTGGTCTCTTTCCCTGTTCTTTGTTTAAAATGCTTGGTGGTTGCAGCATACGGTTCAAGGACAAGGCAAAGTTGTATCTTGGGGAAGTTTTTAACCTAAGCTGGTAAGAATAAGCTTAGAAGGTCTTTCATGCGGGTCCCCACAGCTGTACCCTAGAGTTCAGAGTGGGGAAGGAACCCTGACAGGGTCAGAGCCCTAAGAGAGACAGTGAAGAGCAGGCACCGGCCTTCAGGCAGACTGGCTTGCTAGGGATATTGCAGTGTAAGGCAGGAAGCTCTGCAGCCTTAAAAACCTCTGGTCAGAAGGGAGTGGGATAAAGGTCCCTGCCCACAGATATTTGGAAACCTGACTGGGCACTCCTGGAGTAGACTATAAATGCTGGAGGGGTAGGGGTAGAGATACAGGTTCAGGGTAACTGCACCTCTGACAACTAGATTTTGCCATTTGCCACATATAAACTAGTTTAATCTCTTACTAACGATCCATACAATAACAAGGGAGGGAGAAAAGGACTGGAAAGCCACAAAAATCTGCCAGGTGGAGGAGGGGAGGTAAGCAGTAATGCAGGTGAAACTAATTTTCACTCCTTTTTAAAACTAACTAATTCAGGCTGGCAGTCTCTCCAAGTGCAATACGGCTGCAGAACCAGCATTTCTTATATGGAGACGCTCTCCAAAGGACAAGATCTCTTGAATTTTGTAGTAGTAGGGTTGCCAGCTCTGAAATGCAGAAAAACCAGCCACTGACCAACTCCCCAGGTCCCCACCAGCCTGACCCTCCTCTTCCCCTCCCATGCAGGCAGTAGCGCAGGTGGGCACTTGGGGGTGGTTCATGGCCTCTTTGCCTGTTACATTCCCATGAACTTCTACACTCACCCCCCTCCCAGAAGCCTCAGCCCTTGAGTAAGTCCCCATTACCATGCCATCCCAGGAGCCCATGCATTCTCCACCATGGTCTCCACCACCTTCTCTCCCCCTGCTGGTGAGCCTCAAGTCCCTCACGCACTAAGAGTACCTGCCATGGGTTTGGCAGGTTGAGGGCCTGGCTTACAGAGTGACATCTGGCTGCTGTGCTAGCCATGGTCCACTTCAAGCCATGTGACTTGTGCGCACTGGAAATTGTATGCTGCATGGCCGCCGCCAAGTGTGCATGCTGCAGTTTACAGAAGTAACACTGGTGCCATGACCAAAAAAAAGGCAAAATTTCCACCGGCAACAGGCAAGGCACTGCAAAAACTGGCCAGGTAGCAACCCTATGTAGTAAAAAGAGTTGCCAACATTAAAGGGCAAATTTGGGGAGGATCTTGTAAGACAACACAGGCAGCACAAGAATCCTGCCTGAGCTGCAAGGTTCTCCCCTCCAGCAGTAGAGGCCACTCTACCACTTATTCAGCAAACAACCATAGCAGCTGTCTGCATTATCACAGGGCACCCCAGTGGGCTCCAACAGGCCAGAGTTCTGGAGCAGACTCAGCACAACCCCTTTCCTGTGGTTGGCCTAATTCCCTCTGCCACCACAATGCCAAAAGGAGGAGTCAATGGAGAAGGGCCCAGGGGAAACCCCCGCAAGCTGGAGCCTGCCAGACAACTGGGGCTGGAGGAAGTGGAGGGCTGCAGGAGCTTGCTGGTTGAGTTGGGAAGCCAGACAGTGGGGAGCCAGGAAAGCCAAAAGCTGTGGGGAGAAGAGGGGAGAGACTTGGAGCCCAGAAGAGCCAGAGCCTGCATTTTTGTGCACACATTTTGTATGTATCGAAGGTTGATTTTTCAACCTTTAACTGTCATCCACACACTGCAGGTAGGGAGGGGGGAAACTGAAAAGCCAGAAGACAATCCAAAAGCAAGATATATTGATTTTTAAAAAAACCAGCACAAAAAACTTGATTTTGAGATTGATTCATTTTACTCTCAGAACTGAATATAGTATAAATCTGATATAGTATACCATACTCAGGCAGTACTGGGTATAGCATAAATCTGATATTCCATTAAGGACAGATCTTATTGCATTTTATCACAAGATACTATTGCTAAATACAGAGTGGTACTGACTGAGGAAGCAGCTTACATAATTTGACAGACAGACCTGTAAAGTTGACTCACATAATTTTAAATATCAATAATTACATAAAAAGAAGAAAAGGAGTACTTGTGGTACCTTAGAGACTAACAAATTTATTTGAGCATAAGATTTCGTGAGCTACAGCTCACTTTATCAGATGCATTCAGTGGAAAATACAGTGGGGAGATTTATATACATAGAGAACATGAAACAATGGGTGTTACCATACACACTGTAACCAGAGTGATCACTTAAAGGTAAGCTATTACCAGCAGGAGAGGAAAAAAACCTTTTGTAGTGATAATCAAGGTGGGCCATTTCCAGCAGTTGACAAGAACATCTGAGGAACAGTGGGGGGGATAAACATGGGGAAATTACTTTGTGTAATGACCCATCCACTCCCAGTCTCTATTCAAGCCGAAGTTAGTTGTATCCAGTTTGCAAATTAATTCCAATTCAGCAGTCTCTCGGAGTCTGTTTCTGAAGTTTTTTTGTTGAAGTATTGCCACTTTTAGGTCTGTAACCGAGTGACCAGAGAGATTGATCACACCACACCCAGACCATACCACACGATCCATTGTCTACAGCGAAGCTCTACGATACAGCTGCATTTGCTCCAACCCCTCAGACAGAGACAAACACCTACAAGATCTCTATCAAGCATTCTTACAACTACAATACCCACCTGCTGAAGTGAAGACACAGATTGAGAGAGCCAGAAGAGTACCCAGAAGTCACCTACTACAGGACAGGCCCAACAAAGAAAATAACAGAACGCTAATAGCCATCACCTTCAGCCCCCAACTAAAACCTCTCCAACGCATCATCAAGGAACTACAACCTATCCTGAAGGACGACCCATCACTCACAGATCTTGGGAGACAGGCCAGTCCTTGCCTACAGACAGCCCCCCAACCTGAAGCAAATACTCACTAGCAACCACACAACAGAACCACTAACCCAGGAACCTATCCTTGCAACAAAGCCCGTTGCCAACTGTGTCCACATATCTATTCACGGGACACCATCATAGGGCCTAATCACATCAGCCACACTATCAGAGGCTCGTTCACCTGTACATCCATCAATGTAATATATGCTATCATGTGCCAGCAATGTCCCTCTGCCATGTACATTGGTCAAACTGGACAGTCTCTACATAAAAGACTAAATGGACACAAATCAGATGTCAAGAATTATAACATTCAAAAACCAGTTGGGGAACACTTCAATCTCTCTGGTCACTCGATTACAGACCTAAAAGTCACAATACTTCCAAAAAAAAAAAAAAAACTTCAAAAACAGACTCCAACGAGAGACTGCTGAATTGGAATTAATTTGCAAACTGGATACAATTAACTTAGGCTTGAATGAAGACTGGGAGTGGATAGGTCATTACACAAAGTAAAACTATTTCCCCATGTTTATCCCCCCCTCCTTCCACTCCCCACTGTTCCTCAGACATTCTTGTCAACTGCTAGAAATGGCCCACCTTGATTAACACTACAAAAAGGTCCCCCTCCCCCAGCTCTCCTGCTGGTAATAGCTCACCTTAAGTGATCACTCTGGTTACAGTGTGTATTGTAACACCCATTGTTTCATGTTCTCTATGTATATAAATCTCCCCACTGTATTTTCCACTGAATGCATCCGATGAAGTGAGCTGTAGCTCACGAAAGCTTATGCTCAAATAAATTTGTTAGTCTAAGGTGCCACAAGTCCTCCTTTTCTTTTTGCGAATACAGACTAACACGGCTGCTACTCTGAAACCAATAATTACATAGGATCCAAATGGAAAGTTTTGACAAGACATTGTATTACATTCTCACGAACTACCTAATCACGACATAATGTTTTTAGATTACAATATTTCATATTTAATTTGCATTCATTTAACAAACATATCAATTTTAAATCAAGATTTTCCACAAACAGCTGCTTTTCTTAAACATGAGCTCAACTTTACTTTCATGAGACAAACTACAGAAGAAAAGCCAAATGTAAAATCCTGTTTCCTGTAAATTTAAACAGATGTTTTATATAATCAAAAGCAACCCTCTATTGTGGAGGTCTTGTATAGACTATATCCTCCATTACATTCCAGGGGTGAGGAAGGGGGAAATCTAAAAAGAGCTAACAAATCTAAAAAACTAAAAGGAGACTTGACCCAAAAGTAAATAAATCAGACTTAATTCCTGTTATAAATGCATTACAAGAATGAGGGTTCCAATGTGTTCATTTTAAACAAGTTTGGAAATTTCCTGTTTTGAATCAGTTGTAGAGATTGTATTTTGTAAACTGAAGTATTTTCAAAGCGGGATTCCAGTATCCGCTTGGCAAGGATATACGTCATGCAACGTAGTTAATTAATACTAGATGTCTTATTGTTACTAGTTTTGAGTCAGAGTTAGAAATACTGTAGCATGGCTGTTACAAGTTCAGCAGTGTGCCATTGTAATGGCTAACAGGATTTTTGTTCTGAGAAATCAGAACACAGTTATTTAGATAGGCATCACCAAGTGGATGTTTGGCATGGCTTGGCCTTGAAACAAAGTAACATTAATTCATATACTGTCCTAGGAGAATTTGTTCCCCATTCTTAAGGCCAACAAGTTATACAATAAAACTAACTACTTTGAAATTAAACCCAGTAATGTTTCCCATGACTAGCACAAAATTGATATCTGTGGTTCATATCAAAAAGGAATATGTCTCTCTAGCGCAAGAGCGTGGGTGTCGATATTCAAACAGAAATATAGAAAAGCAAACAGAAAACCAAGAAAAACAAGAAGCACTTTTGCCTCTCTCATCTACCTAACGGAGAGGTACTGTTAGTATATCGGCTTGTTTGTCAGCCTGAGATACAAATTTGGGTGTGTCTTTTTGATATGCTTATATTGTATACTAATGTGTAAACGAAGGACAGAAAAGACACTGTGTGTGTTGCTTCTGCCTGACCAGATAGGTTTGATACCATAATGGGAAGAGATAAGTGTTACAGCGTATGGTGGGAGCGTAATATAAAAGCATACACGGAAAGGCTGCCTGGCTCCTCTCTCAAGCCAAGGTCAAGCAACCAGTTAGGAGGGGCAAGGAGGTTTGAGGGGGCCTAAGACACCCTAAAAGCCAAAGAAAGGCCTGGCCTTGGCCAGAACACAACCTCATTCCTTACCCCTCCCATGGGATACAAAAGAGGTGGTATGAAGACCACCCTGACTCACGACCCTCCAAAACGAAACTTGACCATAAGTTGTAAGGGGTGAGACTAGGCGCGTGCACTGCAGGTATATTTGGGCCTGCTAAGGAGGTGGGAATGGGGAACGGGGACAAGGCAAGGCTCTGCAGCATCAGAGCTGGGAAGGGGGATACAGGGTAAATGCTTTGCGGCATCAGAGCTGGGAACAGAACACTAGGAAACAGACTCTGCCGGCATGTGGAGCTATGGATATGCTTGCTTTCAACTAACCCAATAAACATTGCATTGCCTGCACTTTGGAGGTCTTCTGCTTTCTGTCTGTGTGACAAGAACCAGGGGAGGGGGTGAAGGGAAAGCCCTCTAACATGCCTTCAGCCCGAGTTCTTTATGCAGACATGCTTTCACCATGCTGAAGGCAGAGTTAGCTTATACATTTGGGAATAAAAAGGAAATTACAGTCAATAATAAAGGATAAAAAATAGATAAAATAGTGCCAATAGCGGAAGAGTAGCTGACTGATGAATGTAACTTATTGCTTCGGCACAAATTGGTGGAAGGAGAGAAGGTCTTGCCTCTCCTTGATGATTGATATAGTACATGCAGCAGGTCACGTAGTCTATCATGATCTTGACGGATGTACCCTTGATTAATGGAAAGAACTGGATACAGGCTTTCCTGACAGTTCTCAGTTCAAGGAGGCTGATGTGCAGAAGAGACTCCTGAAGCATCCATTTGCCCTGAAAGGCATGTCCCTCAGGCACACTCCCCCACCCCAAGAGGGATGTAACCGATGTTATGGTAATAGTGGGAGGAGGTTGAGTGAAAGGAACTTCTATACAGACCTTGAATGGGTCCTTTTGCCAATTGAGTGAGCTCAGTACTTGGCGAGGGACAGATATTAGCTTGCCTAGGCTGTGCCTTTTTGGAATATAGAATGTTCTGAACCATCCTAAAAAGTAGTGAAGGTGTAACCTGATGCATTGTGTCACACAGGTGCAGGCTGCCATAGGACCCAGCAATTGGAAACCATTTTTTGCCAACGTCTGGGGGCTTATCAGTATTGTTAAAGTCATACACCGTTCCACGGGAAGGTAAGCTCTGGCTGTTAAGGCATTCAGAGAAGCCCCTTTGAAGTTTATTTGTTCTAGTGAGGTCAAAATGGACTTCTTGATGTTGAGTTGAAATCCTAGCCTACAGGACAGGGACAGTCATCTTTACTGCAGAGAAAACCTGGTTGTACAACCAGCCCTTCCAATTGTCAAGGTTAGGAAAGATGATTATTCCCAGTCAACATAGGTGAGTATCTACCACCACCATGACCTTTGAGAATACCCTTGGGGGCAAAGGAAACCACTCAATATTGGATGGGATCCTGACTGTAAAATGGAGAAATCTCTTGTGAGAGGGATGAAGGGCAACATGAAAATATACAACCTGAAAGTCAAGAGCCACGAACCAATCTTTGAAATCTAATGACGGAATTATAAATGCGAGAGTCACCATCCTGAATTTCTATGATTTCACAAAGGCATTTAAGAGCCTGCCCTCGAGTATCAGTCTCTATCCCCTACCCCCATTCATTTTTGGAACCAGAAAGTAGTTGGAAGAGAAACCCTTCCACCTGTGCTGGATTGGAACTAGTTCTATGGCTCTTACACATAGGACAGAGATAACTTCCTGTCTCTGTAATGGTTCATGAGATGGGCCCCAGAAAAGGGTCGGGAAGGGGAGTGGAATCAGGAGGAAGGAGAGTGGTAAAATGGGTGGAGTAACCCAATATTATATCCTTGAAACCCCAATTTGTCAGAAGTAATCTGTTCCTAGACAGGTCAAAAATGGAAAATCCAATTGCCAAAAGATGGCAGATGGGTAGGGTGGTGCAGCTGCAGATTCTCAAAGCGAGGATGTTCCTGGCCCTTGGCAAACCATCAGAATTAGCTGAGGATGACAGTTGGGCAAAGGTAACAGTAGTGGTAGGAAGAAGAAAAGGAGTACTTGTGGCACCTTAGAGACTAACAAATGTATTTGAGCATAAGCTTTCGTAAGCTACAGCTCTCTTTTTGATACGTTGGTCTCTTTCTAGTTGACTCTATGGATCTATGATAGTTAGAAATTGGACCAGACAGAGATCCGAGTGTGGCCCTTGAGTCTTTTAAGGTATATACGGATTTGTCTGTGGACTCTGAAAAAAGTTGGAGTCCATCAAAGGGGAGGCCTCCCACAGTATTTTGGGCCTCCCTAGGAAAACCAGACAGCTGCAGGTAAGACACTTGATGCATGACAACAGCAGTGGAGATGGATAAAGCTGCAGCACTGGTTGCCTCTAGGGAGGCTTGCTATGTTATCCTCACTAAGAGCTGACCTTCACCCATAATGGCTCTGAACTGTTTTTAGTGTTCCTCAGGGAGACAAGTGTTTAATTTACTATAATTGGTGTCATATTTTGCCATCAGAGCTTGGTAACTTGTGATCCTGAATTACAGGATTGCAGAAGAGTAGCTCTTGCGACAGAATATAGTAAGTCGTTTTTGGTCTTTACCATAAGGCACAGACTTTGTATGATGCTGTCTGGCATGTTCATTGACTACATCCATAACTAAAGAATTTGGTGATGGGTGGGAGAAGAAGAACTCAGAATTTGTGTCTGCACATTTATATATAGGCGATGCCATGGCAGGGGTGTGCCAGTTTAATGTTAGCAGGTTTTTAAAGAGCCTAACTGACAGGTGATGCAATTCATGCAGCGAATTAGACCTCTTACATTCGACAAAGTTTATGTTGTGACTCTTGGACCTTTTCTAAAGAAATTTGGAGCAAATCAGCAATGTTTCATCAGCATGTGAAACGGTTTAAAAACATCAGCCAAAGAAGATAGTAGAGGCATTATCTGGCAATATGTGTAGGGATATTTTGCTCCTCAAAAGTTTCTTCCTGAGGCAAAGGCTGCTGAGGAGGGAGAGAGGGAATAGGAAAATGTCTTTGTCTATGCTCCCCATGGGAGTAGCTAGGAGCTCTTGAAAACAGCTAGCAACAAAGAGTCCATGTTCCAAATATGGCCACTGATGTGGACCATAAGGTAGAGGAGGGGGCATTCAGGATTGATCATACCAATGAGGAGGGCCCCGAAAGTTATTTCTCCCAAGCCACGTCCCTCTCAGGGTAGGTGACCAAGGAGATGTCCTCACCACGATAAGATGGGAGATCCTTGAATAGAGATGCGGGAATCCCAGGAATCATCTTGAACATAGTCCAACAGCGTGGCAGACAATGAAGGTAAAGTAGTTGTCTACCCTATGCAGCAGTTAACGGAAAGGTAAGAGGCAACAGGGAAAGAGATGGTCTCAGCAATCCAGTAGATCTTGGTACTCACAAGCACTTTGTATCCATTAGCAATGGAAACTCTGCTTCTTCAGAAACAAAAAGATCCCTGGAGTATCTTAATTTTTGTGGTACTGAATGTATCTGAGCCAAAGTCGACTGAGGCTCCATAAGAGTCGGGGTCAGTACCAATATTGTTGATTGTTTCACCGGTTTCTGTAAGTGTAAGGGCATTTATTCCTTCAGAGGCACGTGTCTAACAGTCAATATCAGTACCAGAGATGTTGACAGCTTCTGGCACACTGATATACCAGACTGGGATACCAGTTTGGATACTGAGGTGGATGTTACTAGCCTCCAGGCATCAGAATGCTTGGGGTCTGCAAAGGGTACCAGTTTCCAAGAAGCAGAGTTCTTGGATCCATCAGTACCAAGGACATCTTCAGTATTGAAACACGCTTGGTACAGCGGCTCTTAGAGGAACTCAAAGTCTTTGACAAGTTCCTGGTAGCAGGACCACTTGGAGCCTCAAAGGTACCTATTCTGGGAACTGAGGGCTCCTGGGGTGACCAAGATTTCATCGAAGAAGGCTCTCTGGTGGGAGACTCAGAACTTCTCTTCCTTGGAGCCTTGTCAGTACTTTCACCCTTATCTCACAAAGATCTCAGTGACTGGGATACAAAGGTCAACAGGGCAGTAAATGCAGCATATGGCTGATCTTCTGAGCTGGGTCTGAAGCTGGTCTGAGGGCTTGCTCCATCATGTGGAGCCAAAATTTAATTTCTCTGTTCTTTCTAGAACTGCTCTTAAAAGAAGTACAGATCTTACCCTTGGATGGTATTTGGATGTCCCCTAAACAGAGGCACCAAGAATGACCATCGCTAACCATGGTGGTCTAACAGCAGGAAAGGCAGCGCATGAAGCTTGGCATAACCCAGCATAACAAGCAAAGAAAAAAAGGCAGGTGAAAGGTGTTGGGTTTGACAGAAAAACAATGGTAAAAAAGGGGGTCTATCCAACCAACTAAAACTACACTAAGCGACAGTAAAAGGCAAGCTTCAGGAAAAACTGGAAGCAGGCATGCTAAAGGCACTATCCCAGGCTGTCTGGTGGTTGTGAGGGAACTGAGGGCAGTTCACTCACACATCTCTATATATCCTCAGTACAGGCAGAGCCCTACTACTGAAAATCTCTGATCAAAAGTGGAGCACCCATAAGGACACTACTTGAAGAACTGTTTTCCCTAGAAATCAGCCATTACCAATTGGGAGATGACCCCAAAACACTCCAAGCAAACAGTCTCACCTTGTGTTCTTCAGTGTGGAACACTGTTTTCTATGCTCAAGCCACGCACACAATAATATTCAACACAATCAGTCCTGTAGGATCATCACAAGAACTTTGAAACTGACTCCCACACTGTCAGTATGCTACCTCATGGGGATTGCATCACCATCAGCAAGGAAGGATGCATGCCAAAGAAAGGAGGCAAAAACAACTGAATACTCTGAGACACCCACTGCATGGACACTTCCACCACCTGAGAGATGGAAGTCCAGAAAGAGCTTTGCCTCTGAAAATTCCTTACCCCAAAATACCATTACGGAAAGCTGAAGAGTAACAAAATGGAAAAAATGCTGATGATTGTCGAGAACCTGGCTCCTTCAGAACTCCTCCACTCAGGCACTGACCTTAAACAAAAACATTTGTAAACTCTAAATCAACTAAGGGCATGGGGGGCAAAAACTGGAGATATGACCACGTGGAAGTTGAAGAATGTCTAGGCTTTCCACATTCACATTCGGGGCCAAACACTGCCTGATGCAATGCCCTCTGTCAACATCTTGCACTTTGAGGAACTATTTGAGAAAAGTGATAACACCAGGTCTTGGTTGCAGTTTTGGAGCAATAAGCTATGATGCTGGTGGTCAATAAAAAGAGAGGTTCTTTCTAATCCAAATTTTCTGCTGGTTTTACAGACAGTTAAACAACTTCATAGAGCCAGTAAGGAAGCAGGCTTTTTTTAATATATACATGTGTATATATAGAGCCCTACCAAATTCATCCTCCATTTTGGTCAATTTCAGCCATAGGATTTTAAAAATTGTAAATTTCATGATTTCAGCTATTTAAATCTGAAATCTCACAATGTTGTAATTGTAGAGGTCCTGACCCAAAAAGGAGTTGTGTGTGTGTGGAGGGGGATGGGTCGCAAAGTTATTGTAGGAGGGGTTGCAGTACTGCGTCTTCAGAGCTGGGCAGCAGCAATGCAGAAGTAAGGACGGTATAGTAGGATATAGCCACCCTTACTTCTGCGCTGCTGCTGGCGTGGCGCTGTCTACAGAGCTGGGTGCCCGGCCACTAGCCGCCGTTCTCCAGCCACCCAGCTCTGAAGGCAGTGCAGAAGTAAGGATGGCAATACTGCAAACCCCTAAAATAACCTTGTGATCCCCCCTGCAGCTCCCTTTTGGGTCAGGGCCCCCAATTTGCAAAACACTGGTCTCCCCCATGAAATCAGTACAGTATAGGATAAAAGCACACAAAAGACCAGATTTCACAGCGGGAGACCAGATTTCACAGTCCGTGATGTATTTTTCATGGCCATTAATTTGGTAGGGCCCTACTAATAGGATAATTTCTCTCCATTCAAAGAAGTTACAATTAGCAACACGGAAACAGTATTTAAGTTGCCATCCTAGCCTAGTAAATCTAACCATGCTACCACTAGCAATATCAATAGTGGCTTTAAGAAGACTGACATTTAGTCTTTAGAGCCAGTCAGGAACCATACACATCTTACACTATTGGTTACTATCCCACCATTAGAGCTGTAAGGATGGATACGCTAGTGCAGACAAGATGCCAGCAGGCACCAGTTTTAGCCACCATATAGGGTAGCCCTACTCTGAGCATGGTGAGCTGACAGCCGATAGAACGCTGTGAGCTGGTCTCTGTGGCACCCCCCACCACTCCCACTGCTGTAAAGACAGTCCTCCAGGCTCACCAGCCTGGTGTACTTATACTATCTCCACACTTTGAAACAAAGATTTTAAGATCTGTAAACTTTTGCAGTATGAAGACAAGATATGTATTAAAAAGCATCAGTGAGAACGGCAGCTTGGGGAAATCCAGTTCAGTCACCACCTTTATCCCTCTACACCCCTACAGGGATCCACAGCAGTTATAATAGTTGCAAACTGGAATCCGCTCACAGTCACTACACTACTGCATCAGTTTTTGTTTTTAAGACTATGGAGAGCTGACTGGAGTCCTTGTAAGCACCAAAATAGGAGACTTTGCATGCTCTACAAAATGAGAGACGCTACACTGTTTTAAATCTTGATCCTATTATGGTTCCCCATCCCCAGGGGCAAGAGACTCACTGCAGGTACGTAATAAGAGTGCCTTGAGAAGACAGGAACTGTCAGGGAAAGGTGAAAAATACAAGGGACTAAGGAGTTCCTCAATGCAATAACTTTCTTGCCAATCAGTATTTAAGGGACATAAACATGGCTGGCCTAAAAAAGTCTTACCTTAAATACTGTCC
This sequence comes from Eretmochelys imbricata, assembly GCF_965152235.1. Classification (NCBI taxonomy): domain Eukaryota; kingdom Metazoa; phylum Chordata; order Testudines; family Cheloniidae; genus Eretmochelys; species Eretmochelys imbricata. The sequence goes on along the minus strand of NC_135576.1, from coordinate 44,230,784 downwards.
CATAATGAAAGTTTACTTTCAGGATTCTAGGAGCATCTCTCAGCCCTTCCCAACAAATCCATTGTGTTCTCATAAGACACACACTTCGCTTGTTGGACCTTGTGCACATTACACATTTTTGCACAGGTATAGCTACACTGGTACAAAATCCCAGAGTAAATGCAATGAACCAGTGTGACTTACTTCAGTTTCCAACTCGATAAAGTCACAACTGGTGCAACCCCAACTTTACACTGGTCAATCCATAACATAGACAACCCTTTGACCCATAACAAACAAAATGAGGGGGACAAACCACTGCATGCTTGTTTATTTTTAGAATGCAGCATAGATTCTAGTTTTAAAAGGCCAATTTACACCATTTATTCCTATCTCCCTATCAGTGCAGTATGTGTTATTTTACACTCACTACTCAGTCTACTTTTAAGTGTGCCAAGTGATGCTGCTTCTGCTACTTCCCTTGGGAGATTACTCCACAGGCTATAGATCTGCCAGGAATCTTTTCCTGATGTTCAGTCCAAGTTTTCCATTTCTGAATTTACATACCATTACTCCTAGCTATAGCTTCTTGTATTTAAGTTCTAAGCCATAACATTCCATCAATATAAATGTTTTGCATTCACAGATAGAGAAGGTGATGCTATTATCTCTGATAGAAATGATACTGGAAGGCAGAATGCAATTACACAGCTGCAGTTTAGTCAGGGACACCAGCCATCTGCACCCATGGAAAAAAAGGCAATTTTTAATTATTAAAAATCCTGAGTATGGTGACAGTTTTACACAGTACTCTATAAACATACATCCGTACACATTTTACAACTATGCTAATAAGGAGTTTTAACATTGAACAAGATAGGACAAGTTTGACGAGCTAGCAGAAATTTCAGAGAACAAATGCTGAGAATGTTTTTTGATAGCTAACAAGTCATAAATGCAAGATTTTCCAACTGCACTAAAAGGAGTGAAGAAATCCAATTTAAAAATCTTCTCGAGTTAAAGGCAAAAGCAACCATGACTGTACTATGTTTTGTATATTATTCTCTAAAAGGTCAAAAAGGTACTGAAAGTATTTTAAAAATTATTTAACACACCACAAGACATCTCCCTTGAGAATCAGTTTGCCTCTTCATCTTTTATAGAAAGTAGCTTGAACACCAGAACCATAGCACTGCTCAGACTGAAAGCGTTGAATGCATTTCCTCAGGGGTGACCGTAAATTTTACTTTTTGTGGGGATTTCTCTTTGTGTTTCCAGTGTGGAGGAAAATTTTCCACAGATATCTCATTTCATTCTCTAAATGCAGAACTGACTGGGTGTGAGGGGGGGCAGAGTTTCAAAACTCCCACCTAATGGCATAAAAGCCACAACGAGAAACTTAAGGGGCTGTCCGTTCACATGCCCATATTACACATATATTAGTATTTTGGCTTTTTAACCACTGTTTTAAAATATGGGGTTTCTTAGCAAGCCAGATTAACACCATCAGACAGCGTATTTGTAATTCAAGCATAGTAAGTGATCAGACAAAGGTGCATTCTACAGCAAATATAGCAAGACACCAGCTGTAGCACCCCCCACCAGATCTCTCTGAACGGTTACCTTGCCCTGGGGTGCTGCAGCAAGCTAGCTTCCCCCAAAGCCCCAGGCTGCCCATGCAGAAAAGCGCCAGTCTCAGCACTCAGTCTGGGTTTAGAGAGCAGCAAATGCTTTCCAGTCTGGGTTTCAGAAACAGCTCATTTAATCTCATTCCACTGAACTGACTGCCCAATACTCAGCAAACAGGAGCAAGTGGCTATTTAACTGCAGGTTCCTCTATGACCTCTTAAAGGAGAGCCCATGCTCTCCCTACTTGAGCATCTGCTGATTGCTGGTGCCCCGCTTAGAGACACAAGGCTGGTCAGGTAGTATTTTGCATTGGACCAACTTCTGTTGTCATTTGAACAAAGTCACCCCCATCCACAAACAACTTCACTGACTTCTTATTTATTTCAGCCAGCTAAAACTACTCTCCTTGTTTTCAAAACCCTCTGTGGATTTGACCTGGACTTTGTTTTCACTGCTAAAAACAGTGTGGTTTTACCACTGGTTAATTAGTGCTCATTTAGTTAGCTACTGTGCTGTAAAATCCTAGTGGAGACAAGGCACCACACCTAGAGCATAGTGCTGACTTTGCAGTAAAAAACACAGGTGCCATTGGGCAGGTCTACACTTAAAAAGGTGCAGCTGCGCCACTATAGTGCTTCATTATGTCCATACCTATGTCCCCTCGAGTAACCATAGCACTGTCTACGCAGGGGACTAGGTCAGTATAAATACATCTCTCAGGGGTGGGGATTTTTCCCATCTTCTGGGCTGTGAAGACATAGCCTAGCTGGCCAACTTCACTTACTTTGGGCCATATTCTGGTTTCAGTCACGGTGACATAACTGTAGAACTCCTCCCCCTAAAACTAGGAATTACTCCTGATTTACACCTGTGTAACAGATCAGAATCCAGCCCATGCGTACCTCTCCCCTCTTGCTTGGTCATTTAGGCACCAGGGTGCTGCAGCCTTATCAGAGTTGAGGTGCAAGCGTCACAAGGGTGTGTGCATGCTAGGGACACTTGAACCAGTGTAACAACATCAACATAGGTTTCAGAGGAGCAGCCGTGTTAGTCTGTATTAGCAAAAAGAAAAGGAGTACTTGTGGCACCTTAGAGACTAACCAATTTATTTAAGCATAAGCTTTCGTGAGCTACAGCATGCATGCATCCGATGAAGTGAGCTGTGGCTCACGAAAGCTTATGCTTAAATAAATTGGTTAGTCTCTAAGGTGCCACAAGTCCTCCTTTTCTTTTAACATCAACATAGTTCCTTCTGTTGAGGCCAAGCCCTGAGGCCACCACATGAGTGGCACCTGTGCGCCCTGCTCTGCACCTGCGCTCCCTCGGGGGTCACCCCCGGGGATCTGCACCAATGTAGCTACTCCGCTGCAAGTTTCCCTCCCGCGGCCAGACCCGTAGAGCCTGCACCAGGCTCCCGGTCGGAGCCCCCCCAGCATTGCCAGGACCCTCTCAGCAGCAAACCCCCGCCCAGCGCTAGCGTGTTGGGGGCTCTAAGCAAGAATATCCCGCCGCCCGCCACACACACAAAAACAGGCACGGTCTTATAATAAAAAGCTTAGTCTGCTTATGCCTAGCCCCGGTTCTGCCCCCGCCCTGCAAGCTCCGGTCAGCCCCGCTTCCCTGCGAGTCGCCAGCCCGGCGGGGCCGCCCCTGCTGCCCGAGGAGCTGGGGGGCGGGGTTCGTCCGAAACCAGGCGGAACTCAGGGCCGATTCCCTCGGAGCGCGGGGCCACCCGGGAGCGGGGCACCCGGGAGCGGGGCCGACAACCAGCGAGCGCTGCCCGCCGGACCCAGGCAGCCCCCAGGGGGCAGCGAGCCCCGCGGACCCGCCCAGGCACCCCGGGGAGCGGACTCGCCCCTGCCGGCGCTCACCTGGCCCGCGCAGCAGGGCGCGGACATCCCTGCTCCCGGCGGCGGGGCTCGGCTCCCGGCAGCGTCCGCAGCCAGCGAGCGTCGCCTCACCCGACCCCGGCGAGGCTCAGCGGCAGCCGCCCCATGCGGAAGCGGCCAGCCCGGGAGACAGCCCTAGGTGCCCCCGCGCCTTGGCTCGGCGGGCAGGACACAAGCGCCCAGCTCGCTCCAGGCAGCCGGACAGGACTTTAGCCCAGCCCAGCCCAGCCCAGCCCCTCGTGCAGAGCTTCCGCTGTCGTCAGGTTGGCGGCGCGGCACGGCCCTCATTGGCTTTCCGCCGCAGGGAGCGTCTCCAGCAGTTGACAAGAACTTGCGGGGGGGGGAATAAACAAGGGGAAAGAGTCAAATTGTCAACTGCTGGAAATGGCCCACCTTGATTATCACTACAAAAGGTGCCCCCCCCCGCCCCCCTGCTGGCAATTGCTCACCTTACCTGATCACTCTCATTACAGTGTGGATGGTAACACCCATTGTTTCATGTTCTCTGTGTATATAAATCTCCCCACTGTATTTTCCACTGTACGCATCGGATGACGTGAGCTGTAGCTCAGGAAAGCTCATGCTCAAATAAATTGGTTAGTCTCTAAGGTGCCACGAGTCCTCCTGTTCTTTTTGCAGATACAGGCTGCTACTCTGAAACCCAAGAGTCCAGTGGCTCAGAGGAGAATGAGTGTGTGGCTAAAACAAACGATCAGGGTTCAAAATAGCCGATTCTAGTCCCTGGTCTTGGTGGGCTGCGTCTAGGCTGTGGGGGGTTATGCTAGCAGAGCTACAGCGCTGTACCTATACCGCTATTGTCAGTCTACACTGGCACCGCTTTAACGTGCCTTGTGTGGTCGCGGAGCAGCAACCACCTCCAGGAGAGGAGCAGCGCCCAGCGCTGGTGCACTGTCTACACTGAGGCTTTACAGCGCTGAAATTTGCTGCGCTCAGCGGGGTGTTCTTTCACACCCCTGAGCCAGAAAGCTGCAGTGCTGTAAATTGCCAGTGTAGACAAGCTGTCATGTAGATCTTAGTGCGTCCCTGGGCGCCAAACCAGCAGCCCATGGTTCTTTGCACTTTTATGATAATAAAACACAGAGCTGTAACTAGGCATTTTAGCACCCAGCGAGAGCAAGCATCTTTGTACCCCCTAACATTTTTTTGGGCCATTTTTCCACCCAGAAGTGTTATGTGGCTCCCCAGATGTTTTGGTTGCACCCCCCCACACCCCAAATCAGACAGGGTGGGTGGTCTGCTAAGGTGAGTCGGGGTGGAGGTGGTGCTCCTCCACTCCCCAGCACCACCACACCGGACTGGCCCTAGCAAGCAGGTCTTTATGTTGCCTCCGTTTTGGCCCCATTTTCCCACCTCTGTGGCTTTGTGCCATGGGTAGATGCCCCTCTCAGGCTATGGCCCTGATAAAACTGCTACCTATATGATGTTAAATACACACACATACTCAGTCACCCCTCATCCCTCCTGCCCCATGAAAGTATATTTATTTCTGGTAATAACATTACAGGCCATTTAAGGGAAGGAATTTGTACAGTATGTTCCTACATTGCGGTGTTTTTAGAGTCAATAATCTTGGGTGTGAGTTTGTAAAACTCCAAATGAGACACAGACCTGCAAAACACATGGCCACTGGGAGGGATTTTTCTCCACAACAAATCTTCCCTAAAAGTCAACTCAGCTGTTTCACTCTCTTGCAAATAAAAGAAATAAATCCTTATTTCTTTCCATTGCCTTCCAGGATGCTTTATTTCAACATCTTCTATACCACAGTGTAAACAGGAGCCTTGGCTGATGAGCAATTAAGAACCACCACGTTATTGTGTTTTTAACATTAGCTAGTTAGTTATTTGGTGCTTTTTTATGGTGCACATCCCTATAGGATCTGAGGCTTCAGAAACATCAACTAATTTATCCTCACAACTCTTCTGTGAGGCAGATGTTCGATTAAAGTAATAATATGTGTATGTTATGGGAAAATGTGAGAAAGAAAAGCCTAGAACAGACCCTGGATTGGCCTGACCATTAGAAGGAAATAGGCCTCTCAGCCTGCTGAGTCTGTGCTAATTGAGATATGCCTGTCAGTTTATAAGGTCTGTGTTAATTGTAGAAACACATCCCGAAACAAAAAGTCTGTTCTAAAGTGATAAGATTACCATTAAGGGCAGCTGGTGTTACAACTGTTTTCCTGAACTCAGGAATAAGATCTGTTAACCCCCATACTTGCATTTTTATCTTGTTTGTTTTCTTTTTATGTAACAAGTGGTATGAATAGGTTTATTGGAGTCTGTCATGCCCCAATGATTTTAGAATGGTTATGTTAAAGAATGAATAGGTAATAAAATGTAGATGTGATAGAAAAAATGTTAAGTGAAATAGAGCGATTGCGATTGTATGTTTGTAAAGTTGAAGCACCAGCCTTAGAATCATAATAAACGACACCACATCTGGAGAAAGAAAAACAGCTACCCTCTGACAGGACCATTTGGCCGAAGAATGCACTGGGAGAGATAACCCGATAACCCTGAATCCATCCCAACTGCCCCAAGGACAGGGAGAACCGAGGCAACAAGATAACAACAAACCGTCATTGCTGTGCCATCTGCGTGATTGATTGTCACTTCAAACGTGAGAACACCATGACGAGGCAAACCCCATAGACTTGTATAAGGATGGATCCCTATAAAGACAGACCCTAAAGACTGAGGACTTTGGGTCTGTTTGTGCAACCAACTTCCAGGAGCATCGGATGCGCATCTGACAAGGCCCGGCTCCATCCTCGTGTCCAGGCCACCTGGCTAGTGACTTGTCATGAGCAACTCCTAGGCTGGTAATTATGATAACAACCTTGCAGAACTTGTGTGTGTGTGAATGAGTGTGTGAGTTAATGGAATGTTATAGCTATAACTGGTTTCAGAGTAGCAGCGATGTTAGTATGTATTCGCAAAAAGAAAAGGAGTACTTGTGGCACCTTAGAGACTAACCAATTTATTTGAGCATAAGCTTTCGTGAGCTACAGCTCGCTTCGTCGGATGCATACTGTGGAATACTTTCCACAGCATGCATCCGATGAAGTGAGCTGTAGCTCACGAAAGCTTATGCTCAAATAAATTGGTTAGTCTCTAAGGTGCCACAAGTACTCCTTTTCTTATAGCTATAACTGATTGCTTACTCTGATTCTTTCTGTATTCACAATAAACGTGGTGTATTGCCTTATCCCTGGAATAAGATCCTGCTGGTTTTCATTTTCTAAGTATAACACAGAGGAGTATTATTATCCCTATTTTTACATATGGGGAAACGGAGGTGCAGAGCTACTGAAGAGTATGACTCAGCCCCACTCAGGGGAACATGCTTGTGGACTTCCTAGATTGCTCTTACTAGGGTAACCAGCAGCTACATGCCTGATACTCCGGAGGGTGAGGAAAAAGCAGGATGTTGCCTCTGTCCCCAGCACCCAAGGCTGCAGCTCCAGAAAAGGATAGAGGTGGCAGATTACTTCAGCCCAAGAGCAAGGAAGGAATTATGTCTCCTAAAACAAATTATTTCCCTCCTGGAGCGGCACATCTACACCCTATCCCTTACATAGGGCTGTGCCTAAAGGCACAATCTAGCCTGAAGTGACATGTCCAAGATCATACTCAAAATCTGTGTCAGGACTCAGAATAGAATCATATCTTCTGAGTGCCAGTCCAGTGTCTGAACCTTAAAACCATCATTCCTTGCAGCTGCTTATGGGTAATGATTATTCCTCAACAAAATCCATAGACTTCAGTGCACTTGTCTTGCACACTAAACACAGTAGAGTTACACAGTGGGCCTAGATCTTGATCTCACTTAAACTAGTGCATATAAGTAGTGGATCCATTCAAATCACTGGAATTATAATACTGGGATCAGATTAGTGTGAGCTCAGAACCATGTAACAGAGACTGTAATTGAAGTTAGGCCAATAAAAGTTATTACCTCACCCACCTTATCTCTGGTTCACTAATAAGCATTTTAAAAATTCCTTATTTTTACTATTTAGACTACAGTGGATTCAATGTGAAAAGTTTGTAAACATAATTTTTAAAAAGGCCATGCATCCGCATGATCTCTTCTTGAAAGTCTACAAATATAAATTTACATTGTGATAAACTGACCTCTACTGGACAAAATCTGAACAGCTCAGCTGTGTCCCATAGGTGTTATATTGCTCACAGCTAAAGGAAAAGAACCTTTTTAAGCTCAAATGATGGAAGTCTTTGCTTCTAGAACAGCAGGCTCTGAGCTCTAGCCCTATTGTTGCTGTTAAGTTTTCGGTGGCCAATGTATGTAGCAAACTGAGATCTGAAGTAGTGGTGGCAGTCATGGATTTCTCACATTCCTATAAACAAAAGGCATGTGAAGCATTGTTTTTCTTGCTATTGCAAACAAAGAAGATGAAGCATAAGATAAATGTAGATGATCTTGCAGTAGTGTGACAGCTTTTTGAGAAGATGGCTGAATTTAATATACCATGCACGGCACTTTTTATAGACTTCTGTCAGGCCTTTGATTCAGCGCATTGAGCAAATGTGTGGGATCCAATGAGGCAACTTGGCATGCATGGAAAGATACTGTCATTGACAGAAGAGTTCTGTAATGGAACAGGAAGCAGTGTTCCAAGTCAATGGCAGATACAAGGCATGGCTTCCTTTTTCCCCAGGAGTCCAGCAAGCTTGTGTGCACCCACCATCATTGTTCAGTATCAGCATTGATTAGTTGATGGATAAGTTTGGAGACAACTGTCAGTGGTACTGAGCTGAACGCCATTCTGCTTTGCACCTTGAATATGCTGATGACATTGTCTTGTTGGCTCAGTCTGGTGAATCTCTGCAGCTGATGGCTGATGTGGTCAGACAAGAAGCAGTACACAACGGTCTGCTTATTAATCCAGAGAAAACTAAGTGTCTGGTCATTACCACCAAGCAGCCTTGAGCTCCAGATTAAAATCAGCACAGTATTAACCTGTCTGGATGGGACATGGAGCCGGTAGCAACTGTCAAATACTTGGGCAGCATCATCATAGACAGCAGTAGGTGGTGCTCAAAAGATATGGCCCCTTGTATAGCCAGGGGCAACTCTAGTGCAGATTCTGCCTAGGGTGTCCGGGGAGGCCAGGCCAAACCTGAGTGGTGCTGCAACCCCATCTGCCAGGTTGCAATTCCACTCACTCAAATTTGGTTGGGCTGCCATTCCATTATAGACTCATAGACTTTAAGATCAGAAGGGACCATCATGATCATCTAGTCTGACCTCCTATGCATTGCAGGCCACAGAACCTCACCCACCTACTTTTGTAATAGACCCCTAACCTCTGGCTGAGTTACTGAAGTCCACAAATCATAAAGACCTCAAGTTACAGAGAATTCACCATTGACACTAGTTTAAACCTGCAAGTGACCCATGCCCTGTGCTGCAGAGGAAGGTGAAAAACTCCCAAGTCTCTGACCCAGGGTAAAATTGCTTCCTCACCCCAAATTTGGTGATCAGTTAGACCCTGAACATGTGGGCAAGACCCACCAGGCAGATACCTGGGAAAGAATTTGCTGTAGTAACTCAGAACCCTCCCAATATAGTGTCCCATCTCTGGCTTTTGGAGATTTTTGCTACAGGCAGCTGCCAATGGTCCACGCGCCATCGTAAGCAGTCCCATCATAACATCCCATCCATAAACTTATGAAGTGCAGTCTTGAAGCCAGTTAGGTTTTTTGCCTCCACTGCTCCCTTTGGAAGGTTGTTCCAGAACTTCACTCCTCTGATGGTTAGAAGCCTTCATCTAATTTTGAGCCTAAACTTGTTGATGGCCACTTTATAGCCATTTGTTCTTGTGTCCATATTGGTGCTTAACTTAAATAACTCCTTTTCCACCCTGGTATTTATCCCTCTCATTTATAGAGAGCAATCATCTCTCTCCTCAGCCTTCTTTTGGTTAAGCTAAACAAGCCAAGCTCTTTCAGTCTCCTCTCATAAGGTAGGTTTCACAGTAGCAGCCGTGTTAGTCTGTATTCGCAAAAAGAAAAGGAGTACTTGTGGCACCTTAGAGAATAACCAATTTATCTGAGCATAAGCTTTCGTGAGCTACAGCTCACTTCATCGGATGCATAAAGTGGAAAGTACAGTGAGGAGATTTTATACATACACACAGACCATGAAAAAATATACATTGTAAGGAGAGTGATCACTTAAGATGAGCTATTACCAGCAGGAGAGTGGGGTGGGGGGAGAGAAAACCTTTTGAAGTGATAATCAAGGTGGGCCATTTCCAGCACATTTCCAGGAGTTAACAAGAACGTCTGAGGAACAGTGGAGGTGGGGGGGGGGGGGAGGAATAAACAAGGGGAAATAGTTTCACTTATGTAACCCTTCTGCCCGTCAGAGTTGGCAGCAACAAGGGCCGGGTTCAATATCTAGGGGATCCACTCCAATAACACAATGCAAACCGGCTCAAGCCCCCACCCAGTGACCTGGGACAAATATATACCACCCCCGCTGGGCACCTCCAAGAGGCAATACTTCCCCTCTCGCAAGCACATAGTCTGAGTGTAGCAAAAAGCCTTTTAATAACAGAGAGAAACAATGTGGCATTATGTTGGGGAAACACCACCAACAGGATTCATAACACAACCCATGAGCAAAAAAAACCCACCCCAAGCAAATTGGGGCATGCCCCTTTCTCTTTGGTTCTTGAGTCCAGCAACCCCAAATCCCCAAAGTCCCAAAAGTCCAATGACCCAAAAGTCTCTGTCCCTGGTCAGGGCAGCCCCAGAGTTCGACAGTTTATCTGTGGAGCTTTACCTCCCAACCTGGGTGGAGATGGGACGGGGGTAAGAGGCACCTTACATGATCTGAAGCTGACCGCCCCACAGCTCCATAGGCCTTCGCTTTGCTCCGCTCCACCAGCCACCCCATGAACTCCTTCGCTCAGCTCCGCTCCGCGGCCCACAAGCAGCTCCCGCCATCCCACGAACTGCTCCACCAGCCGGTCCACAAACTGTTCCGCATCCCACCAGCAGCTCCCACCGTCCTACGAACTGCTCTACCAGCCTGTCCACCAGGCACTCCAGCCGTCCCGCAAACTGCTCCACAATATATCTTCAGGCTCCCCCACTACTTAACACTACACTCAGTGATTTCAGCTCTTAGTCAGTTCAACTCTTTGGTGAATTCAGCTTGTAGTAGGGGAGCCTCAGTGCTGGTGCACTATTAGACCAAAGTGAGCTCAGCAGCCTGTAACTAGACTCCTAATGGAATCAAAATTAGCTCTGATATTCCACAGTGGAGAGAGGAGGAAGTGTAATTAGCATGTAAGGCCCTCACCAAGGGGCCCATGCCACCAAGCATTAATACTTGTCCCCAGCCTCTCTCTCAATTCACAGAGTTTTGGAACCCATGACCCTTGCCTAGCGAGTGCCAATTAGTTGATGGTGAGTCATCATAACAAAAGGCCTAGCACAGTTCCAAGCAAAGTTCCCATAATCAGGGTAATAACAATTTATTCTTCCTGCCCCAATATATGAATATGTGTAGCAAGGGATCCCACAGCAGCCAAAGTGACCATTTGGGCAGCTATGGCCTCGTTCTAGGCGGGGTGGGTGTGCCTATGCAAATGAGATCAGCCCCTGAAGTTCTTTTCCACAACTTGCCACACCTCACCACGAGATGTTAGGGTGGAGCTCGTCCTGACACTGCTTACACTTAGTATAATGACTCAACCGCTCCCAGTCTCTATTCAAGCCTAAGTTAATTGTACCCAATTTGCAAATTAATTCCAATTCAGTAGTCTCTCCTTGGAGTCTGTTTTCAAAGTTTTTTTGTTGAAGGATAGTTACTTTGAGATCAGAAATCGAGTGTCCAGAGAGGTTGAAGTGTTCTCCAACTGATTTATGAATGTTATAATTCTTGACATCTGATTTGTGTCCATTTATTCTTTTACGTAGAGACTGTCCAGTTTGACCAATGTACATGGCAGAGGGGCATTGCTGGCACATGATGGCATATATTACATTGGTAGATGTGCAGGTGAACGAGCCTCTGATAGTGTGGCTGATGTGATTAGGCCCTATGATGGTGTCCCCTGAATAGATATGTGGACACAGTTGGCAACAGGCTTTGTTGCAAGGATAGGTTCCTGAGTTAGTGGTTCTGCTGTGTGGTGTGTGGCTGCTGGTGAGTATTTGCTTCAGGTTGGGGGGCTGTATGTAGGCAAGGACTGGCCTGTCTCCCAAGATTTGTGAGAGTGATGGGTCGTCCTTCAGGATAGGTTGTAGATCCTTGATAGTGTGTTGGAGAGGTTTTAGTTGGGGGCTGAAGGTGACGGCTAGTGGCGTTCTGTTATTTTCTTTGTTGGGCCTGTCCTGTAGTAGGTGACTTCTGGGTACTCTTCTGGCTCTGTCAATCTGTTTCTTCACTTCAGCAGGTGGGTATTGTAGTTGTAAGAATGCTTGATAGAGATCTTGTAGGTGTTTGTCTCTGTCTGAGGGGTTGGAGCAAATGCAGTTGTATCGTAGAGCTTGGCTGTAGACAATGGATCGTGTGGTGTGGTCTGGGTGAAAGCTGGAGGCATGTAGGTAGGAATAGCGGTCAGTAGGTTTTCGGTATAGGGTGGTGTTTATGTGACCATCGTTTATTAGGACTGTAGTGTCCAGGAAGTGGATCTCTTGTGTGGACTGGTCCAGGCTGAGGTTGATGGTGGGATGGAAATTGTTGAAATCGTGGTAGAATTACTCAAGGGCTTCTTTTCCATGGGTCCAGATGATGAAGATGTCATCAATATAGCGCAAGTAGAGTATGGGCATTAGGGGACGAGAGCTGAGGAAGCGTTGTTCTAAGTGAGCCATAAAAATGTTGACATACTGTGGGGCCATGCGGGTACCCATAGAAGAGCCACTGATTTGAAGGTATACATTGTCCCCAAATGTGAAGTAGGTAGGTTTTCTATTCATCAGATCATCTTAGTAGTCCTTCTCTGCCCCTGTTCCAGTTTGAATTCATCTTTCTTAAACATGGGAGACCAGAATTGCACACAGTATTCCAGATGAGGTCTCACCAGTGCCTTGTATAATGTTACTAACTCTTCCCTGTCTCTACTGGAAATACCTCGCCTAATTCATCCTAGGACTGCATTAGCTTTTTTCACAGTCGCATCACATTGGCAGCTCATAGTCATCCTGTAATCAATGAATACAGCCAGGTCTTTCTCTTCCTTTGATGCTTCCAGCTGATAAGTCCTCATCTTACAGCAAAAATTCTTGTTGTTAGTCCCTATATACATGACCTTGCACTTTGCGTTATTAAATTTCATCCCATTTCTATTATTCCAGTTTACAAGGTCATCCAGATCTTCTTGTATGATATTCTGGTCCTCCTCAGTATTGGCAATACCTCCCAGCTTTGTGTAATCTGCAAAATTTATTAGCACTCACTCACTTTTTGTCAAGTTCAGTAATAAGAATGTTAAATAAGATTGGTCCTAAAACCAATCCCTAAGGAACTCCACTAGTAATCTCCCTCCAGCCTGACAATTCACCTTTCAGTATGACCCGTTGTGGTCTCCCCTTTAACCAGTTCCTTATTCACCTTTCAATTCTTATATTAATCCCCATCTTCTCCAATTTAACTAATAATTTCCCATGTGGAACTGTATCAAATGCCTTACTGAAATCCAGGTAGATTAGATTTACTGCATTTCCTTTGTCTAAAAAAGATCAGTTATCTTCTCAAACAAGGCGGTCAGGTTGGTCTGGCATGATCTACCTTTTGTAAAATCATGTATTTTATCCCAATTACCATTCACCTCTATGGCCCTAACTACTTTCTCTTTCAAATTTTGTTCCAAGATCTTGCATATAATTGAGGCCAAACTAACAGGGCTGTAGTTTCCTGGATCACTTTTTTTTCCCTTATAGGAACTATATTAGCAATTCTCCAGTCACAGAATTGAATTTATAAATCCTTGCTATTATGACAAAGGGAGGCCAGGCCAAACCTGAGTGACTGGCACTGTGACCTGGAGCCTGGTCCCTTGACTTCTACATAACCACCTAACCATGAGAACGCTCACCACACCCCGCCCAGACAGTCCAATATCTCCCGTTGCCCCACTTGAAAACCTCTGTTCTAGGAACGGGGCAACCTACTGAAGTTTTGCTGAGGGCAGCATATTCTCTTGAGCAATCTCTGCGTATAGGAGCAGCTGCTGCCATGTTTCAGCCCCTCAGCAGCCTCTGAGAAGCTATTGTGGCATCAAGCTTGCTACGAAGCTGCAGATCTGTAGAACCAGTTATACCGACTTTATTGTATATTGGTGAAACATGGGCACCAAAGAAGACTGGAGAATATCGGATTGAAGTTTTTTGTTCTTGTCATCTTCTTCAGCTGTTGCATATCAAGTGATAGGACAAGATCAGCAATAAAGATATTCAAAGCCGAACCCTGCAACCACCTCCACCAGCATTGGTTCAGTTTTGGTGGCTTTCCTGACACGGGACATATTATTAGACTGGAACACCAATTCATTCTAAGCATGTGTAGCAAGGAATGCTGCTATATGGCTGGTGATCACATGAGCACCAAACGCTTTAGTAGTGCAATAACATTGCCAGTGATGGACATAAGCTGAATATCCAGCATAAGGACCTAGCCAGAGATTAATCCAAGTGATGTTTAATCTGCAAGGAGGCCCTGTCCCTGTGGGATTTGCCATGATGATGGTGACAGTAGCATGACAACAAAGGCAAGGAAATTTTAACTTAGCTCCCCAGCTGGTGTAAATTGTCATTGCTCCATTGAAGTCAATTTGCATTAGCTGAGAATCTGCCACCCAATGTCTGCTTCCTTGCTTTTATAGATTTATGCCAGAATCCTAAATTGAAATGTCTTTGCTTTGATATGTGACCAAAACCTATTACAGCACACAGAGTCACAGGCTCTGTGCAAACACCAATTAATAATAATAATCCCTTGGAAAGCCTGGTAAAGTGGTGTACATTGTGGGAATATGGCCCATAGCCTTTACTAAATACTAGATGTAAGCCTCTAGGAAACCTACCAAATCCTGCGATCATCCCTACACTGCCAAGCACACAATATTCTGGAGGGGTTTGAAAACATCTCCTAACTACATCATAGGGATCAGACACATTATAGTGGAAAGGGTTGTCTAATACAAACATTTGCAAAATGACACTTTTCTGAAAAAGTAAAATATTTACGTCAATGCAGAGACTTCCCTTTGAGGTCTGAAAATTTACATATAAAATACTCTGTTACCAAATACTTTGCAACTTCTGCTTTTGCAACTGTAGTTTGTGTTTTCCCGTCGATTGTAAAGTAAGGGTCTTCGAATGCACTCCTTGGAATGGAACTCAGAGAGGATAATTGGTTGAGGCACTCTTCTGGGTAAAAATCAATCTAGAAGAGTTAATCACACACAATCTTAGCCAAAAGCATTTAGTGGACAAAACTCTTTCCTGTAAGTTGTCTATGCAAACAAAAATATTAACTTGGCATTGTGCTCACAGAAGATGCAATATGATGTAGCAGTCCTAGGTGCAATACAAGTTGGTGGTCTAATGTCAACTATGAAGTCCAAATGGACTGGAATGGTGCAGTTTTAATTAAAAAATGTATCTAGACTTGCATTCTATTTTGTGGTTTTCTTAAATATATTCATTATTTATTTATAGACATTTCTAAGGCACTTACCTTTAGGCCAGATGAGTGCTCCTCTCCCAACACTTCCGTCAGACGGATATCATCATCATCATCTCCATTTGACCCAAAGAGAAACAAAGTATTAGTCACCTTGTCCATTGCTGTACAAATAGTCCGGGGCAGAAATGGGAAGCATATAAGATCAGCTTATTTCCTGCGATGCTTGTGCCTTAGCCACAAAGCCACCCTTCAAAAAAGCCAACGCAGTTTCACAGTTAAACATTGGCGTGGTGGTTGATCCCCTTGCTGTTGCCCAGGCTGCCTTCCCTCAGGTCGTTTCATTCTCCCACTACTCACCCTGTCCTCAGGCAGCTTCCTGACAGCACTTTTCTGGAAGGGTAATTGCAGGCCCTTTATTCAATTGTTACCTCTGTTCCTGATTCACTCAGGGCTTGTCTTCACTACTACAAATGGCACTTTTTCTTTTTTAACCTCAGTCTACTAACCGGCATGAGCTATCCCAAGGTCAAAACACAGTGAAGACAAAGCACATTAGTTTTGCCATGAGGTAAACTTGCCAAAGGTCAGTCAGTGGACGGGCATGGGGCTGTGTAACGCGGGCTTTAGCCCATTTGCTTGCAGAGAGAACCTTGAAAGTGTAAGCAGATTGGTACAGTTGAAAGGCACAAGCAACTGGGCTCCATTTCTGCAGCAGGAGGTGAGGAGTGGGGAAAGAACCTGACAAACTCTCCTCACCCCACACAGTGCATTGTATTTCACCAGCATCTGGAGTCCCCAGCTGAGCCAGTGGTGTAGTGATTAAAAAAAGAAATGAGCAAACTAATAAACTCATATTCCCCTAATTTACCCTCCTGAGCTGAGCCCCACTGTTCAAACACATAGTAAGGGGCAGTCCCTGCCCAGAAAGCAACACCGAGAACATCTGGGAGGGAGAGCAGAGGCACAGAGCCATTTCCAGCACAAAACCAGGGTTTAACAAGAACGCCTGGGGGGTGGGGGGGAAAGAAAAAACAAGGGGAAATAGGTTACCTTGCATAATGACTTAGCCACTCCCAGTCTCTATTCAAGCCTAAGTTAATTGTATCAAATTTGCAAATGAATTCCAATTCAGCAGTCTTTTGCTGGAGTCTGGATTTGAAGTTTTTTTGTTGTAATATTGCAACTTTCATGTCTGTAATCACGTGACCAGAGAGATTGAAGTGTTCTCCGACTGATTTATGAATGTTATAATTCTTAACATCTGATTTGTGTCCATTTATTCTTTTACATAGAGACTGTCCAGTTTGACCAATGTACATGGCAGAGGGGCATTGCTGATCTGATTTTAGCCCATTCTTGGTGAGTAGTAAAATAGAATTGTTTCGCTCGGTATTTTTACCATCTCTGGGCATATCTACACTACAGACTTAAGTCAACCTATGTCAGGTCGACCTAATTACTGCAGGTTTCAAAGTAGCAGCTGTGTTAGTCTGTATTTGCAAAAAGAAAAAGGAGTACTTGTAGCACCTTAGAGACTAACAAATTTATTTGAGCATAAGCTTTTGTGAGCTACAGCTCACTTCATCGGATGCATTCAGTGGAAAATACAGTGGGGAGATTTATATACATAGAGAACATGGAACAATGGGTGTTACCATACACACTGTAACCAGAGTGATCACTTAACGTAAGCTATTACCAGCAAGAGAGCCGGGGGGAACCTTTTGTAGTGATAATCAAGGTGGGCCATTTCCAGCAGTTGACCCATCCACTCCCAGTCTCTATTCAAGCCTAAGTTAATTGTATCCAATTTGCAAATTAATTCCAATTCAGCAGTCTCTCGTTGGAGTCTGTTTCTGAAGTTTTTTTGTTGAAGTATTGCTACTTTTAGGTCTGTATATAAATCTCCCCACTGTATTTTCCACTGAATGCATCCGATGAAGTGAGCTGTAGCTCACAAAAGCTTATGCTCAAATAAATTTGTTAGTCTCTAAGGTGCCACAAGTCCTCCTTTTCTAATTACTGCCGTAGCTGATGTCCACACTACCCTCCTTCTGTCGTTGGTGCATGTCCTCACCAGGAGCACTTCCACCGACTCAAGAGGGGCAGCATTGGGGGCTGAGAGCCAGGTCTTACAGCTGCACACAGCTCCCCACCGGGAGCCCAGTTGCCCTCTGGGCTCTCAGCTTCCCACTCCCAGCCAGGAGCCGGAGAGGAAGCCACCTGGGCTTTTTACTTCCCCACCAGGAGCGGGGTGCAGCTGCCTTGGCTTCTCAGCTCCCTGCATGGGGAGCCAGGGGCAGCCTGGCTCTAGCTTTCATGTCATGGAGCCCTGAAAGTTACAAGACAACCAAAAACCAATGTAAGTAATGCAGTGTCTACACAGACACTGTGTCATCCTAACTATACTGACATAAGCCCTATGCCTCTCGTGGAGGTGGAGTTATTATGCTGGTACAGAAGGGCTCTTAACAAGACTGTAGTGTAGACACTGACATAATTAGGTCAACTTAAGCTGCTTTATGTTGACCTAACTCTGTAGTATAGACCAGGCCTCCAAGATTCATTAGTAAGGCAAACCTCCCTCTCCTGCTGCTGTAACTTGCAATCTCTGTTCGGTCACTTACCGGGTCATCTATCACAAGACATAGAAAGATTTCTTTTGTGTAGATGGCGAGCTTTCTCCCTGAGGCCTGGAATAACTGGACCTTCTTCCTTTGTGAAGGAGCATGACATCTTGTAGGGTTGCAGCAGAATGAAAAGGATTTAACATAATCACTCTTGTGCTATTATGTCTCCCAGGACCTGGACCTCCACCAGCCCCATACCCAGTCCTCCTCCAAAAAGAAATTTGGGGGAGAGTTGGAAAATAAAATTAACTCACCATTTATTTTTTTGGGAAAACTTTTCTACCAAGCTTCACAATAGACAGATGCTGGCCTAGAGAATCAGGAAGAGAATCTCAACTTTTATCTCAAACTAATGCTACTTTTTACTGGCACGTGTGTACACGGAGTATGAAAATACAAGGATTCAAGAGCACTCGCAAAGTTCCCCCCCACCCCTTTATGTCAGGACCACGTTTGACAGTATCAGACTCATCAAGGGAGGGGAGGGCTCCTAGGAGACCACTGTCAGTGAAGAGTTTCACATTTTGGGGCCAAGTGATGGATGAGCCAGGGTGAGTTGATCGTGGAGGTGCATGAAGAGTGCTACAGGTAATTGGAAAGCATGAGGAGCAGAAGGAGAAATGAAGGAAGGAGGACAAGGAATTGGAGGAGAAGCGAGGATGAGGAGAAGCTGCTGGCAGAGTATCTCCACCACAACTGTGAGATGAGGGAGCAAGACATGGCCTTTCAGAGGGACATGTCTGAGAGACTCGGGCTCATGAGCCATGGATATAAATCCACAGGGCTGATGAGCATCCTCACCTCAACGTTATCATATCTCACAACCTGTGGACAACAATGCCTGGGGGAGCCAGTAAATGAGCCATGGAGCTTCTCACCATGGGCAGTATCTGCTCCAATACAGGGAAAAAAGAACAGATACAGATGCAGTGTCCTTATCTGTGACAAAGTTGTATGTGATGTTTGCACACCTTTTGCTAATGTGAGCGCAGCTGGTCTGTCCACATTTTTAGCACCAATCAATTTCAATACAGGTAAAGAGAAAGGAACATTTATTTCTTTAATGCGTGCATAAACACTACATTTGATTTCAAGGCAACAGCTCCAAATGTGCCATAAACCCCATAAATCAGATCCTGTGTGCTCCCCACACAGCTCAAGAATGCAAACACACAAGGCATCCTTTATGGCCTTTGCATAACAGACTAACTGGTGCATTTGGTGGTTGTCTGTAAGCAGATCCCAAAATATCATTGCTGCCAACCCAATGCATTCCCAAAGCATTCCCCTTTATCCTCATATATAATGTGAAGCACACAAAATGCCCTAATCACCATTATGGAGTTAAAGATGTTACAGTCCAAAAGAGTCCATGAGCTGTGCCATCTTGCCTGGAGTTGGCCAAAGACACATGCCACCACCATGTTAGACCGCTGTAACACCCTGCCATCATGCACCCTGCCAGTGCATTCAATGTACGAGTCCATGAGTATGCCAAGGTGACCTGCGAGGGCCTGCACAATGATGATGAGTAATAGCCTTTCTTACCATTCACTTGTTTGAAAAGGGGCATGGGATGGGGATATATGTCCCATCACTTGCACCTGCACAGCTCGGGAAGCCTGAACATTCAAACCTCCATAATTGCAGGGATATTTCCAATTCTGGCAATCCCGGAGCATAGCACCATTGATTGCCTTGGCAAACCTCCATGAGCATTGCCCAGTGGTAGATTTCCCAATGCCAAATGGATTGCCAACATATCTGAAGCAATCTGGGGCTGCCAGTTTCCACAGGGCAAATGCAACATGCTTCTGGACCATTATTTGCTCTTTCATCTGGATGCTCTGCCTCTCGAATGCCTGGGTGAGCGCCTCACACAGCTCCATTAATGTGTTTTTCCTCATGTGCTCCCATCAAGGTGAGCTTGTGGTCCTGGTCCAGAAGCAGCAGTCTGCGCAAGGGTTATCTGATATTAAAACAGCATCAGCTCAGTTGACGTTCCATGTCCACATCACCCTGTTCAGCTGTTGCTGGGCTTCTAAGTGCAAGCTGCTGCTGCCTTCAACTTCTCTGGCCCAAACGCAGCCTCTGAAACCCTTGTCAACATCTCCTGGTAGCTGCTTCTGCAGAGGCATAAAAAAAAGCACTGCCTCCAAAACGAGCAGTGGCTACCAGTCTCAGTAATTAGGGAGAGGAGGATCAATAGCTTTTGGTAAGTCACCACCATGCCAACTGGGTTACTGCCAGGAGATGAATTTCCCAGGACCATTTCCTCCCACAATCCCCAGGGTAAACAGACCAGTTGCCCCACACCAACCTGCAAACGCAAGCACAGAGCGATACAGTGAGTTGCGGTGCTATCAATCATGGGCATATGCACCCAGATGGCTCTGTTGCTTGTCACGGACACATACAGGACCAGTGCAGGTGAAGGGGCATGACAGCAGTGTGCTAATATTGACACGTTTGCGAAGGCCACTGGATGTTGACTATCCTGCAATGGCTTCCTGCAGTGTTATAAGTTTGTCTTTCTCCTCTGCCCTGCATCAGGGTTTAGGCTCTGGCTCTGCTTCTTTTTATATGCATATAAACACATTTTATAAATCAAATCGAAATCTGAAGTCTGACCTAGCCCAATGCCCAGCCAAGGCGTGATATCTTTGTTCTTTAGTCAATACACGCTACACAATGTATTTCTTTCTGTTCTACACCACAGAGTTTACTCTAGGAGCATGCAGAACCTCTGAGGACTGGGTCATATTGCTTCAGGTCAGCTTTTTGTTTCTTTCCCTATGTTAATACTTACAAAATACTGATGTGCATTTAGGCTTTCTTTCCCACTTCCACCGACTATATTTAGGCTTGGGAGGATTAGATTTTTATCAGGAAATGTTGGAAAGCATCAATTTAACCCCCCACTAAAAAAACCTGATGAAAAAATATTTCCATAAATAATAATAAAAAATTACATATAGGCAAAGTAAGAAAAATGCTTCTTGAGAACTTATAAGAGTTTGATTTACGGATATTTGTATATTTTGACATGTGATGTTGGCAATTTATATTTTAAGTTATAAAATTATAGAATTTGCACTTTTTGAATCTCAATATCTCCTGTCATTAAATAATTACTATCTGACACTGTCCCACACACATAATTTCCTGCAAAATTTTGAATTCCTGTGGAAATTTAAATGGATAAAAATAGGGAAAAAATGCTTTAAAATAAATATCTATATTATCTGTCAAAATTATAAAAAGAAATCAAATTTTGCCAAGCCTAACGATATTTCTGCAGTGGGTGGCATGTAGGCGATTTGCATAACGTCTCAAAGTGTTGATTGCTTTTCACACCCTTCGGAAGAAAATACTGCACGCTTTGTGAAAAGAAAGGCACCCTTTAAACAATCCAAATAAAGAAAATAATAGTTAACACATACATTGAGGTCAGAGAGGGCCAGAGCTCATGCTACTCACATAAGTAGCAATCACGTGAGGCTGAAGTCAACTTCTTGTGTGAGGAAGGATTGATCCTCTGAGCAAGTTTTGCAGTATCAAGCCAGTGTGGGTAATACCTGAGTCAACACATTAAAGACCAAAGAGGAAAAGGTACCCAGATAACTGGTCTTCGGGCATAGACAGGGAGTCATTCAGCAGCAAGCTAAGGGGTAGCTGAAAGCACTTTGAACTCAGGTGAACTTTTCAGAAAGCTTGCCTGACTGCCTGATGGCAGTGCCTGCCTGGAGCAAGGAAGAGACATCATTGATTCATAGATATTAAGGTCAGAAGGGACCATTATGATCATCTAGTCTGACCTCCTGCACAACGCAGGCCACAGAATCTCACCCACTCACTCCTGCGATTAACCTCTCACCTATGTCTGAGCTATTGAAGTCCTCAAATCATGGTTTAAAGACTTCAAGGTAGATAGTTGTTTTTATACAGTCTCTAGTGGTGGTTTCTAAGACCTGGTTTCCACAGTTTTTGTACCAATTCATTTTGGTTGGGGGTGCAATTACACTAGTCAGTTTTCAGGAGCAATCTATACTAATCTGAGGCTTTACACTGTTACAACTGAGTCAGATAAGGGGTTGTACCAATGTAACTATTTCAGGATAAAAAACACACCCCTAACCTAAGTAGTTAAATTAACACAAAAACTGTGCAGGGACCACCCCAAAAGTTACAACGGATTGTCTAACACACTTACACTGCATGTCAGTCAGTCCTTCGCAGCTATTATCCTTCATGAGGGGTCAAAATGGGAGGTCACAAGGCTACTTGCTTTTGCATGTTATGCATCATATTAGTTCCTCTTTTAAAAATAAGCTAACTTTTGTTAAGTTAGCGAGGGAGCAGGGACAAGTCAGCGCTGGTGAGTCAATGCTGTTTCATTCTGCATGAAACTCTCAAAAGTTCTCTCATCCAGGGCTTCTCTTGTTTAAGTTCAGTTTGTTCTCTCAGCTGTTTCTTCTCCCCTTTCCCAGTTCAGCTGTGGTTTTCCCTCCCCTGCTGCAGAGATTGCTAGGATCCATGGGATGGGGAAGCCATGGTTCTTTCCCATTCTGCACTCCCCCAGGCCCTTCCCTCCTGAGGAGACAATTGCGAGAAAACTCAGTGATGTTGTTTGCCCTGTGCCCACCTCCCATGGGAGAAGAGGATCTAACTTAGCTGATTGTATTTTATGTTCAGCTTTTATAAGAGATTGACCCTGCCTCACTCACACTTCCTAAACTCCCAGTAGAATCAATTTAGAATCATGTTCTCTGTTGCGGTCCAAATACAAGACAGAACAAGGCTTTAAGCAAGCAAGCAGGCTGTCTGCCGACGGGCTGGTCTGCCTGTCAGCTTTCCACCCTCTCTTTTATTTCTCTCCCTCCTCCTGCGCATTACATGCTCCAACAGATAAAAGGAATACACTGGCTTTGTTTAATATTCTTATTTACCAATATCTATCTACCGCATTCCTTGCTCTCGGGCCTTGAGCCCAGTCCTGGAGGCTTACCACGGTTCATGTCATCTGGACGAGATTTCAAGGTTCATGCCCTTGAGAGGAACCGTGTGTGCACTGCTCCTACACAACACTCCGGGTGTGCCCTGAATGTTGCCAAGTGCATGAACCCTGCATGAATCCTACCGTTCTCAATGTTTTATGATATAATGATGTCTCAATAACCAGGGGAGGGTTTGGACAAACTGACTATCACGCTATCTGGAGTGGCTCATGAGCGAGTATACCAACCTCAGGGCAGACTGTTAAGAACCAGGGCACAAACCCCCAACTGGTTGGTTAGTGAAATCTAAGTACAGAATTCACTAACCAAGTCACAAGTATAAACTCCTCAGGCATTATAGAGCCTTGCCTTGGAGTCTCAGACAGTCCCCTTGGGCATAGCTGTCTATCTTGTCACCCAGCCATGCCCGATTCTGTGATAGAGGGTCACTGTACACCAAAGATCACTAAATATTGAGGACCAGTTACTTACCCCAGGTCACCTTAGATCTCACACCAAAGATAACACCAGTAGCCAATTCTATAACCATGGCCGGCTCTGGGTTTTTTGCTGCCCCAAGCTCCGAGAGCGCAACTGGGCAAGCAATTAAAAAAAAAAAAAAAAAAGAAGAAGGATGGCTGGAATGCCGCTGCTGGAATTGTGCCGCCCCGAGCACGTGCTTGCTTTGCTGGTGCCTAGAGCTGGTCCTGCCTGTAACAAACTAACTAAAAGTTTATTAACTAGGAAAAAGAAATTAGAGTTATTTACAAGATTAAAACAGATAAACATACACACAAACGAGTTGCAGTCTTAGGTTTCAGATGGTGATAGAGCTGTTGAAATATGCCAGCTCCGTATGTCCATTAGGGCTAACCCAGGTTCGTCCTAGGGATCTCTTGCTTATGTTAGGTTTCAGAGTAACAGCCGTGTTAGTCTGTATTCGCAAAAAGAAAAGGAGTACTTGTGGCACCTTAGAGACTAACCAATTTATTTGAGCATAAGCTTTCGTGAGCTACAGCTCACCCTTCATCGGATGCGTACTGTGGAAAGTGTAGAAGATCTTTTCATATACACACAAAGCATGAAAAAATACCTCCTCCCACCCCACTCTCCTGCTGGTAATAGCTTATCTAAAGTGATCACTCTCCTTACAATGTGTATGATAATCAAGGTGGGCCATTTCCAGCACAAATCCAGGGTTTAACAAGAACGTCTTGGGGGGGGACCCTGGATTTGTGCTGGAAAATGGCCCACCTTGATTATCATACACATTGTAAGGAGAAGTATGCATCCGATGAAGTGAGCTGTAGCTCAAGAAAGCTTATGCTCAAATAAATTGGTTAGTCTCTAAGGTGCCACAAGTACTCCTTTTCTTTTTGCGAATACAAACTAACACGGCTGTTACTCTGAAACCTGTCATTGTAAGGAGAGTGGTCACTTTAGATAAGCTATTACCAGTAGGAGAGTGGGTTTGTGTGTGGGGGGGTGAGAAAACCTGGATTTGTTAATGGCCCAACTTGATTATCATACACATTGTAAGGCGAGTGACCACTTTAGATAAGCTATTACCAGCAGGAGAGTGGGGTGGGAGGAGGTATTTTTTCATGCTTTGTGTGTATATAAAAAGATCTTCTCCACTTTCCACAGTATGCATCCGATGAAGGGTGAGCTGTAGCTCACGAAAGCTTATGCTCAAATAAATTGGTTAGTCTCTAAGGTGCCACAAGTACTCCTTTTCTTTTTGCTTATGTTAGGAATTTGTGCCCATTAGAGTTCAGACAACATAAAGAGACCCCAATTCCTTCTGGTCAGGGATTTTTTTTTATCACCACCACCCTAGCGTCCAAGCTGACGGGACATGGGGTTCTGCATATAACCTCATCATGGGTGGGTGAGGGGAGCAATTGACAAAGTCTTTGATTTACAATGGCCCATTTGGATTCAACAGTCCTTCCTGCTAGGCAGGAGATAACACTTTCTGTAGGAATCCAGCATTTTGCATTAAGTGAAGGGTTGGGTCCCCCACCTTGGTGAGTTAGAGTTTCAGAATAAACATTTTACAGTTATAGAGCAAACATGTAAGCACTACCTTATAGCATGGGACACTGATATTATAAGTAGGTTTAATAGATGCAGCATCCTACAAGCATTCCATAAAGTCTAAACCCTAAATTCTTATAACACTAATATCTGTTTTAAATCTAGTAACACACAGGTAAGACACACTGGAGTCCAGCTATTCTTTGGTCAGTGTCCACTGAGGCACAGGCCTTGGCATGAGCTGGCACCTGGTCTGCCAGTGTAACACTGACCAGAGAAGAAAATGAAATCTGCAGAAGCAAGGAGGAAACATCTACAGTTTTGATATTTGTCAGAGGGGAATAGAAAGGGAAATTTCTTCTAGTGTAGTTCATATTTTGAAGAAATTAAAAAAAAACAGATTACACTGCTTCTGCAGGTTAGCCATTTTCATCTCATTAACTCACTTTTATGGTGTACTTTACAGTTTACGTGCTCATTAAATTCAATATTAAAGGGTTGTAAATGGTTTTTAAAATAACTATATATTTTACTTGAGTAATGACCTGACACCAGTCAAATTATGTGTGTGTATATGTGTGTGGGGGGTGTTAATCCAATAACTCATGCCCAAATTCGACCCCTCTGTCACAGCCTGTTATTTAACTGCCTTGACTGTTGCGAGAACGGCAGGTTTCCTCTGAAAGAGACATTCCAGTGATGGGGAACATCAGGGTATACAAGGCTATGAAAAACATGGTCAAACACTCTCGCTGAATGTGTCTAATGTGGGGGTTTTATCTGTGCAAGAACTGCAAGACAATGGTGGTCTTACACATAGGTGGTCACCAGGGGCAGCCAGTGGAGCCCCTTCCGCCATGCCCCTCACCCCAGCAGCCAGAGCCCCAAGCCCCGCTTTCCCCTCCTGCAGCCAGAGCCGCGAGACTGCCTGCCTATCCCATGGCCGGAGCCCCGACCCCCTCCACCTGCCCGGAGGTGCCCGGCCCAGCCGTGCCGGGTCAGCCTTCCCCAGGGGAAAAGCATCTCTTCCCGAAGAGTCTTTTGATATGCCCCAGGCAGATTCCAGGGCGGCTTAGGAGACATTATGTGATATTCAGCTTCCCAGGCTCATCAGTAATCTCCTTGGAGTCCAGGGAGATTACTAATGAACCCGGGAAGTTTAATAGCACATACTGCCTCCTCAGCTGCCCCAGAACCTGCATGGGACACAATAAAGCAAAAACTTCCCCTGCCAAACCCTGCAACCGGGCATCTGGTGGAGCCTCCCCTGGGGGTCACATAGGACTTGTCTACTCTAGAGACAGTTGGTGTAACCAACTGGATATGCATCAGCATGTGGTGACTCAGGGAATTTCCCTGGGAATGATGGACTACGTCTCCCACAAACCTCTGAGGCTATTGGTGGATTCCAGAAGGCCTCTAGAAATCTAAAAGCCACTGGTTCAAGGAGTCATACCAGGAATGGTGGCAGAGTAATAGCCTGGTTCAGCACAGCCATGGTCACGGGACAAAAATATTAACTCCACCAGCGCATTTTGAGCAGGCCCTGCTTTGTTGGTAGTTACATAGCAGGTTGGTGCTGTCCTAAAGATTCGGCTCTCTAGTGGAGTCCTATAGCTGGGGCCTGGCTCATTCAGAGGACAACCAAACCGTCAGCTCCTATGCCACTCCAGTACTCACCAACAGCACAAACAGTTTCAGGCTGTTCTCTTATCCAGGGCTTGTCAAGTTCTGTTTGTTCTCATCGGATTCAGGCCTACCTGTTAAAATCATGAGTCAGGCTCCAGGAATTATGAGATTTAAAAAGAAGGTTGGGTTCTTTTTTATTTGCCTTCTGGGTTTTAAGCCTTTAGGAGTCACATTTTCAAACTTTTACCTGCAACCAGGGATGGGGGTTGGTAGTAGCATTGCCAAGGCCTTTCTAATTGAATAAAACCAAACACCATGGCCCCACCCCGAGGCCCCATCCCTTCTCCAAGGCCCTGCATGCACTCATTCCACACACCCCCTTGCTCTCCCCTACCCTCACTCTCTTTCACTGGGCTGGAGCAGGGGGTTGGGGTGCAGAAGGGGGTGAGAGCTCTGGCTGGTGGTGTGGGCTCCGGGGAGGGGCCAGAAATGAGGGGCTCAGGGTGTAGGAGGGGGCTCTGGGATGGGGCAGGGGGTTGGGGGGCGGGAGGGGGTGAGGGCTCCATCTGTGGGTGTGGACTCTGGGGTGGGGCCAGGATGAGGGATTTGGGGGTGCAGGAATCATAGATCATAGAATCACAGAATATCAGGGTTG
Source organism: Eretmochelys imbricata (assembly GCF_965152235.1). NCBI lineage: Eukaryota > Metazoa > Chordata > Testudines > Cheloniidae > Eretmochelys > Eretmochelys imbricata. The sequence goes on along the minus strand of NC_135576.1, from coordinate 44,203,642 downwards.
GAAAGGACCTCAGGAGGTCATCTAGTCCGACCCCCTGCTAAATCATCCCAGCCAGGGCTTTGTCAAGCCTGACCTTAAAATCCTCTAAGGATGGAGATTCCACCACCTCCCTAGGTAACCCATTCCAGTGCTTCACTACCCTCCTAGTGAAAAAGTTTTTCCTAATATGCAACCTAAACCTCCCCCACTGCAACTTGAGACCATTGCTCCTTGTTCTGTCATCTGCCACCACTGAGAATGGTCTAGATCCATCCTCTTTGGAACCCCCCTTTGGGTAGTTGAAAGCAGCTATCAAACCCCTCTCATTCTTCTCCTCTGCAGACTAAATAATCCCAGTTCCCTCAGCGTCTCCTCATAAATCATGTGCTCTAGCCCCCTAATAATTTTTGTTGCTCTCTGCTGGACTTCCTCCAATTTTTCCACATCTGTCCTGTAGTGAGGGGCTGCAAACTGGACACAGTACTCCAGATGTGGCCTCACCAGTGCCGAATAGAGGGGAGTGATCACGTCCTTTGATCTGCTGGCAATGCTCCTACTTATACAGCCCAAAATGCCATTAGCCTTTTTGGCAACAGGAGGGGGTTCCAGGCTCGAGCTGAGGGGTTCAGAGTGCGGGAGCAGGCTTAGGGCTGGGGCAGGGGTGTAGGCTCCAGCTGGGGGTGTGGGCTTTGGGGTGGGGCTGGAGATGAGGGGTTTGGGGTGCAGGAGGGGGATCAAGGCTGGGTCAGGTGGTTGGGGCATGGGAGGGGGTGCAGGCTCTGGGAAGGAGTTTGGGTGTGGGAGGGGGCTCAGGGCTCGTGTTGGGATACGGGCTCCAGCAGGGGGTTCCAATCTGGGGTAGGGGGTTGGGGTGCAGGTGGGGATTTGGGGTGCAGGCTCCCACCAGGCAGCACTTACCTCAGGCAGCTCCTGATCCATGGTGCAGAGGGGCTAAGGCAGGCTCCCTGCCTGCCCTGGCTCTGCACAGCTCCTGGAAGCAGCCAGCATGTCTGGCTCCTAGACGCAGGGGCAGCCAGGCAGCTGTGTGCGGTGTGTGCTGCCAGCTGCCCGCGCCCACAGGTGCTGCCGATGCGGCTTTCATAGGCCGTGATTCCCAGCCAATGGGAGCTGTGGAGCCGGTGGTCAGGGTGGAGGCAATGTGCGGATCTTCCCTGATTGCCCCTGCACTAGGGCAGGGTTTCTCAAACTTCATTGCACTGCGACCCCCTTCTGACAACAAAAATTACTACATGACCCCCAGCAAGAGGGACCGAAGCCTGAGTCCCACCGCTCCATGCAGCGGGATCAAAGCCAAAGCCTGAGCCTCGCCACCCGGGAGGGGTGGGGGCAAAGCCAAAGCTTGAGGGCTTCAGCCCAGGGCGGAGGAGTTGTAGCCTGAGCCCTGCTGTCCAGGGCTGAAGCCAAAGCCTGACCCCTGCCACCCAAGCATGAAGCCCTTGGGCTTTGGCTTCAGCCATGTGTGGCGGGGCTCAGACTTTGGCTTCAGCCCTGGGCCCCAGCAAGACTAACACCAGCCCTGGTGACCCCATTAAAATGGGGTTGTGTCCCACTTTGGGGTTCCGATCCACAGTTTCAGAACCGCTGGCCTAGGGGCTGCAGGGACATGCGGGCTGCTTCTGGGAGCCGCGCGGAGCCAGGGCAGGCAGAGAACCTGCCTTAGCCCTGCTGCACCACCAACTGAACTTTTAACAGCCTGGTCAGCAGAGCTGACTGGCACCACCAGGGTCCCTTTTCGACCGGCATTCCGGTTGAAAACCAGATACCTGGCAACCCTACTTAGTAGGATTGGGGACTTTTCATTTAAACAAAAATGAAAGCTGACATTCTCACCAAATAGCCTTCACAGATTCTTGAATGTATTTATCACCTTCTAGCCTGTCTGAAGGGTGGAGCAGCTATCACAGACCAGAGAGCAAATGAACAGATGAAGTAGGCATCCCAAGGAAAACAAGGGCTCTCCTGAGCAATGGCCGACAGTGATTATTGTACGTGATCTGCTCATATTGACTAACAGAAACTGCTGCACAACCAGAGTGGGCTGTTATTGACTCTGCCTGTTGCTGGTTTACACTGGATCTTTACCAGCCAGGAAAAGCAGAAATGTTACGTTTGAAAAATAAAAGCTTAGCACATGAAGAATTGAGTGCATTCACTGCATGCATGTCTGGGGTCCCTTTTTGGCCTAATCTATTTTAGGGTATGTCTTCACTACCTGCTGGATTGGCGGGCAGCAATCAATCCAGCGGGGATTGATTTATCACGTCCTGTACTCCAGCGCTGCGAGAGGCACAGGCAGAGTCGACGGGGGAGCGGCAGCAGTCGACTCACCACGGTGAAGACACCACAGCAAGTCGATGTAAGTACGTCGACTTCAGCTACATTATTCACGTCGCTGAAGTTGAGTAACTTAGATCGACCCCGCCCCTCCAGTGTAGACCAGGGCTTAGTAAAGATCAAATCTGTTATGAGCAGGGTTACAAGACAGTGTTAGTGCTGATCTCCCATCTAAAGTAGGGCTCATTTTAAGTATCCTCACACTTACTTGTCAACTGTCTAAATGGGCCATCTTGATTATCACTACAAAAGTTTTTTTTCCTCCTACTGATAATAGCTCATCTTAATTAATTAGCCTCTTACTCCACCATATATATATATATATATATAAATATCTTCTTAGTATATGCTCCATTCTATGCATCCGATGAAGTGAGCTGTAGCTCACGAAAGCTCATGCTCTAACAAATTTGTTAGTCTCTAAGGTGCCACAAGTACTCCTTTTCTTTTTGTAGAACATTCAGGTGGTTTAGGAAGATTTACTATAATCCAAACGGGTAACGCTGTAGTCCGACTCTTTTAAAACGCTGTAGTCCAACTCTTTTCAGACTATGGAACAAGTGGAGGAGAGTAGGCAAAAATATTAACCAGAGAGTGTCCATCTAGCAGGGTGCCAGAAACGATCCAGAGTGGTTAGTGAGCAATGAAAGTTGCAGCTCTCCACACCAGCAAAGTGCCTTCCTACCCAGCAGAGACTGACTCACTTTTGAGACAAGACCGATGGCATTTCTGCCATCACACACTGCCTTGGTGCCTTTGTTTTTCTGCTAACGAGGAGACGATTTAATTCCCAGGAGTTCTACTGCGGGAGGCAGTGAATCAGGGAACTCCCCTGGTTGCCCGGTGCAGTGCCTGCTCCTCCATTTTGTACCAAAGCAGCCTGCCGCCCTTACAGACTTGGAGTAAATCCACCATTTTAACTCCAAAGCTAGCTCTTCAGACCATTCCTTGTTCCTTTTTACCAAAGTCATTCAGGAAGAACAAGCTAGTTCAGTCAGGAGGAGAATACCATGGGGAATTAAATACAAAGGTGAAGCAAGAGGATTCAAAGAAATCACATTAATCACTTTGCTCCTTTGTGACCAAAAGGTATGTGGGTGTGGTGTTTTTGTTCTTGGGTTTTTCCATTTCATTCTCTCCAGTGGAAACCTGCAATTGACTGGGAGAGAAAAGGCTTATTACACAAGGGATAATACTACAGTACAATGCATGTAAACTACTCAAATTCAAGTACAGATAAGAGTCAATTATCTCAGGACTGGAGCCATTAAGTTTGCAAAGAAAGGGGTGTTGGCCTCCCAGCAGGGAGGAGAAATTTCTTTCAAATGCAATTTATTACACAAGATGCACAAAACAAAGGAAAAAGAAAAGGAGGACTTGTGGCACCTTAGAGACTAACCAATTTATTTGAGCACAAGCTTTTGTGAGCTACAGCTCACTTCATCGGATGCATTCAGTGGAAAATACAGTGAGGAGATTTATATAAACACAGAACATGAAAAAATGGGTGTTATCATACCAGCGGGGGGGGGGGGGGGAGAAAACCTTTTGTAGTGATTATCCCCCCCGCCCGCTCTCCTGCTGGTAATAGCTCATCTTAAGCGATCACTCCCCTTACAGTGTGTATGATAACACCCATTTTTTCATGTTCTGTGTGTATATAAATCTCCTCACTGTATTTTCCACTGAATGCATCCGATGTAGTGAGCTGTAGCTCACAAAAGCTTATGCTCAAATAAATTGGTTAGTCTCTAAGGTGCCACAAGTACTCCTTTTCTTTTTGCAAATACAGACTAACACGGCTGCTACTCTGAAAACAAAGGAACAAATCCATTCTGCTAACCTCATGTTGGATCTCACATAACCCCTTCTACATGATAATTGTTGTCCACCAAAATCTTGGTTTATGACAAGTTCTTTCTCTGCAGAGCCCCACTACAATTAATGAGGAATAAAACTCACAAAATAACCCGGTCATAGATGCTAAGGCCAGGAAGGACCACTGTGATCACCTAGTCTGACCCCTTGTATGGCACAGGCCATAGAACTTCCCCAAAATAATTCCTAGAGCAGATCTGACATCTTTATATGTTTTAGATGAACAGCCACATTTGATGATCCCTTAAGCTACAGCCCCTCAAGGGCATGGCTATTCTCTTCACAATATAAGAAAAAGAAAAGGAGTACTTGTGGCACCTTAGAGACTAACCAATTTATTTGTGCATAAGCTTTCGTGAGCTACAGCTCAAAAGGCAGTCATGAGTCAGACACTCAATAACTCCCAAAATCATGAGATTTTCCTCCCAAGATTCAGTTGTGCTTTTTGGTCTGTCTTTTGATTTAACTTTCTCTGCCCTCCCCCAATGCATAGGTGAGAGACAATGTGGGAGCTGCAACTATCCTCAAACTCATCTCCTAGGGGGGTTACCAGTCTTCCATTAGATAAGGACAACTTTGAATCCCTGCTGAGATGGGCAACAGTTGAAGTAGTGAGCTACAAGTGAAAAGGCTTAGTGGGTCATTAGCAGCAATGAGCACCATTCCCACATAGTGCTAAACTTACACTGAGAATGAGGCTTGCTTTCTAGAAAGGTAAATTTATTAACTCACTTTTTGACCTTTAGGAATTTATGCCAGCAGATCTTCTACTCTCTGGACAGGTTTCAGAGTAACAGCCGTGTTAGTCTGTATTCGCAAAAAGAAAAGGAGTACTTGTGGCACCTTAGACTAACCAATTTATTTGAGCATGAGCTTTCGTGTGTGTGTGTGTGTGGTTTTTGGGAGGGGGGTGAGGGGGTGAGAGAACCTGGATTTGTGCAGGAAATGGCCCACCTTGATTATCACACACATTGTGTAGAGAGTTGTCACTTTGGATGGGCTATCACCAGCAGGAGAGTGAATTTGTGGTGGGGGGGTGGAGGGTGAGAAAACCTGGATTTGTGCTGGAAATGGCCCAACTTGATGATCACTTTAGATAAGCTATTACCAGCAGGACAGTGGGGTGGGAGGAGGTATTGTTTCATATTCTCTGTGTGTATATAAAGTCTGCTGCAGTTTCCACAGTATGCATCCGATGAAGTGAGCTGTAGCTCACAAAAGCTCATGCTCAAATAAATTGGTTAGTCTCTAAGGTGCCACAAGTACTCCTTTTCTTTTTACTCTCTGGACAGGCAACACAGATGAAATCTCCCAACACTGCTCTTGTCTCAGACACACCTAATTCTTAACAGGACAACGCCCATCAACCTAGTAAAAGCAACAATGCAACTGTAAAACAAATTAGCACATCATCCAAATGCCATCATCCAAATACTATGCTGTGCAATACAAAATCAATCCAACAATTACTTCAAAGTCCTTACATTAACTTTTATGCACAGCTATATATTCTTCAGTGTTGCCAACTCTCATGATTTTGTCATGAGTCTCATGGTAATTATTGGTTTCAGAGTAACAGCCGTGTAAGTCAGTATTCGCAAAAAGAAAAGGAGTACTTGTGGCACCTTAGAGACTAACCAATTTATTTGAGCTCAAATAAATTGGTTAGTCTCTAAGGTGCCACAAGTACTCCTTTTCTTTATGGTAATTATTGTTTTCCTTAAAGCCCCGGTTCCTGGAGTCAAGTGGATAGGTGATTTCAGCCTTCATGCTTAAAGAAAGTTTCTAGCCCTTGTGGCTGTGGAGAAAGCTTCAAAACGTGACCCCAGTGCACCCTAAAGGCTCAAAAGCAGAAAGCAAATACAAAGAACCCCAATTCTATTATTCACAAAAAGCAAAGGAGGACTTGTGGCACCTGAGAGACTCACAAATTTATTTGCGCATAAGCTGTAGCTCACGAAAGCTTATGCTCAGATAAATGTGTTAGGCTCTCAGGTGCCACAAGTCCTCCTTTGCTTTTTGCGGATACAGACTACCACGGCTGCTCCTCTGACACCTGTTATTGTTACACACTCTCATGATTTCAAAGCCTATCTCATGATTTTTGAACAGTTGGGATTGGCAAGACTAATTCTTGCACCCCATATGAATCAGAAGCAGGGTGTGAACCAATAGCACAGAAACTTCCACACTAGATACTGGAGTAACTGTTAGTGGGAAAAGCATATTATGTGGACAAAGCCACACAGGGAAACACCACACGTCAGTGGGTTAGACAAGTACCTGTGGGAGAGCAGTAGAACGCTAGGCTTTAGGAGTCTGGTTTTCCTGCCTCCATGGATAGATTGTAATCTAGTGGCCATAGATAGCACCACCAAAGGTAACTCCTTTTCCCTGCCCTTGTGTTTGAGTTATCTGAGATCAGAACCTGAGACCTGTGGCTGGAAAAGTGAAAGTCCCTCCCCTTTAGCTAAAATTGCAACACTCTAAGCACAGAAGTGGTAGCACTCAGACTGCTATATACGGTTGAGGTGCTAGAGGGTGACAGTCACACTGTGTTAGCATAGGTTACAGAAGCACATTATTCGAAATATTCCTTCTGAAAGACACTGGCAGAGTAGATAAGACTTGGTTCTGCTATGTTAATTATTTTGGTTCTGTTTGAAGTGACCTTGTGCAGGCTCTGTTATCTTCTCTGTGAACATGGTGAATAATAATTGCTTTCAAGGTCTGAAACTTTACCTTATTAGAAGGGTTTTAAAGGGAGCAGGAATATTATCAGGAGGAGGAGTGGTGGCCAAAACTCATGATCTCTAGGTTTGCAGTCCTGAGCACTTTCCACTGGCTACCTTACATGTGCATGGGAGCTCAGGTTTCTCCGCACCCCCATTCCAATATCACATGCATGGTGCAGCTTTTCCTGAGACACTCCACGGGCACAGGCCAAGGCACATTATTTGCATGAGTTATAAACACTGCCTCATTTCAGTGTTTTACCTCAGCAATGGAACACCTTTCGATGGCAAGAAGGATCAAAGGTAAATAAGAAAGAGGGTAAATACAAGCGCTCGTGTCTTTTGCAGAATATCTGTTGAGGCTGTTCTTCATAATTTCACACCAGTTTTTATTAGGCAATATAGTTTAAACATGGACTTTGTTCAGTCACAAAAAGAAACGGAGACAAGTCACATGATACTAGTCTCCAAAATTGACGGTCTGAAAAGGCATGGCAGTGTAGCAACTACACACACAGATATTCAAACTTTGGCACCTAAAAAGTGTCCTGATTTGCAGAGCTGCTCCTATTTGCTGAATGTTATGGGATCTACAGAGTTACTCAACTTAAAAAAATATCACGCTCTGTGTGGTGAGAAGTACAGAAAGGAAGAAAAGAGAGTAACTATGTTAATTATGATAATTTGATATCTAGCACTACAATAGGGAAATCAGCTTATTTATCAGTTATTTACTGAGCAGTGCAAGAGTTTCTGGAAGGAAGTCATTTTGTATTGCAGTAGGGGTTTGAAGAGTCATGCTCTCATTCATTCCAGCCTCCATTTCAATTACCTTATTTTGAAACACTATTTTATTGCCAGGTTATGCATTTAACCCTTACCTCTACAGCTTTGTCTTCCCATTTCCATCAAGCTGGCCCTTTGAGGGATCTCATTCCCTATCCCACAAGCTGACCCTGCCAGTGGTGAGGGCAAACTTCCACAGTGGGAATTGACCTTCCTTCAGGAGTTCTGATGAGCATGTACTCCAGGGACTCCTTCACAATGTGAGAGATCAGTCTGCTTCTCTGGAGTCCTCAACAGGATCACTGGTGGTACTGCTGGGATGGGTTCCTCCCAGGGTGCCACCTGGAACTGGGGTACCACTGAGCCCTCTGACCCACCAGCATAGGCTCCCTCTCACACTGTGCTGCTGTGACAAGTTGCAAAAGCCCTCCAAGCTTGCACTTTCACAATCACACAGGCAGGGATACATCCAGCTTCCCAGCTTAGGACCCCAGAGCAACCCATATACTGGCCAGCATTTGCCCTGGTCAAATCTGGCCAGTATATGGGTTTAACACCTGGTCTGCCTCTCCCGCAATGTGAAGAAGACCATGCACACTTGTGGTAACCAAGCTGAGATTTTCCCTATACACTTCAGTTAAATGCACACCGATTTCGATTAAAATATAAAATAAGTTCATTAACTACAAAAGGATAGATTTTAAGTGATTATAAGTGATAGCAAACAGATCAAAGTAGATTACCTAGTAAATAAACAAAACCGCAAACTGAGTTTAACACACTAGATAGGTAGGATATGAATTAGCAAATTCTCACCCTGAGTGATAAACAGGCTGGCAGATTCTTAAGGCACCAGCTGCCTTGGCTTTTCAGCTTGGGTTTTCCAGGTTTTCATACACACGCTAGCAATCCCTTAGCCTGGGACCATCACTTCCCACAGTTCAGTCCTACTTCCTTCGGTGTTTCCAGGTGTGTTGTAGGGAGAGTGAAGTACCATTATGAAGTCATTGTCCCCCTTTAATATCTTTTTCTCACTTGCTGGAAAGCTCTTTTGCTGTGAAGCTGGGTCAAACAGTTCCCATTGTGTAGTGCTAGCTCTGAGAGGTTGCTATTGTACACAGTTCCTGGGGTAATCCTGGTGCTTGCGTGCATTTCCTCAATCAGCCATTAGCATTGTTTGGCTTTTTTACTGTCATACCTGAAAGGCTGTTTGTGGGTGTTTTCAACCTCACAAGGTACATAGCCAAACTTCGTAACTTCACATATGATGATAGCACATACAATCCAATGGGATATTGTCTAGCAGATCAAGACTTTTAGAATGATACCTCATAAAGCATACTTTGTGCAAAACATATCCTAATTATATGACCGTGATTAATATTGTGGTGCCAGCGTGTCACAACTGCATTCTGAACCACTTAAGCCAGCAGCTGGTATTTGGGTCCTTGCTTAGTTCAGCAGAGTCAAGGATGTTCCAGCATGAATAGGACATTCAGATATTCAGTTGGCCAAATATTTGCTTTAATTCACATGCAGATATTTAGCAGATTACTCCTAAGAGAATTCTGCACCAAAAAAATAAAAATTATGCACACAATATTTTAAAATGCTGCACAATTCTGCAAATTTTATGTGTCAATAAATAAATGTGGCTCTAGTATAGCAGTGGGGAGCACAGGACACTGACTGCATTGAGGTGGGAGATCACCCTGAAGCCCCCACCTGCCCCGGATCAGGGACTCAGCAGTGACCCTGACATAATGCAAGGGCTGGGCCTGCCCCAGAAACACCCTAGGGCCCTGCCTCTCTGTGCTATGCGCACCAGATGTGAGCAGGCTCAGCCCAGCAGGATCCCACTGTGGAGGGGCTTAGCGTAGGGGGATCCAGGTGTGGTGTGAGAGGTTTCTGTGTGGGGCAATCTGGGTGTGGGCAGCTCTGTGGGAGATCTGGATGCACAGGGGCTCATTGGGGGTTCCAGGTACAAAAGGGACCCTACAGGGGATCCAGGTGAAGCTGGTTCACGTTCTGCAGGGGGCTCTGGGTGTGGGAAGATGGGGCTCAGGAGGGGAACCCAGGGGGCTCAATTAGGGGTCTAAATGCCAGGGGAGTGGGGCTTGATGGGGTGGATGTCCAGGTGCAGCTGGTTGGGGATCAGTCTGAGTATGGGGGGCTTGGAGGAGTCCAGTTCTAGGGCTTGTTAGGGTGAGGGTTTGATGGGCTGGCTTAATGGGGGAGCCTCAGCTGCTGCCGAGGGGACACTGCATGCTAGGATCCTGCTTCCCCCTGTGATTCCCCTATCCCATTTTCTTCTCCATCCATTCCCCTCCCCCTGCCTTATTCCACCCCCCTTCCTTCCCCACTGCCTCTTCCCCGCCCCCCAGCACCTGAACCCCCCCTCTTAACCCAGCCCCACCCTGGGCAGTCTCTGTTGGATAGAAAATAGGAAGGCTCCCAGCACACAGAAGAAGTGAATGACTGGCACTAAGACCCAGGAGGCAGTGTTCAGAGGCAGAGGCAGCAGAGCAGAGGCAGCCTCCTTCAGCTGGGCAGCTCTATGCTTGCAGAAATGAAGGGGGCAGTGACATGTAACCCTGTGGGCCCCTCATGCCTTGCCTCTGTTTGGGGGCAATCCCCCCCAAAACTGCAACCATGGTTGTTCCTCCCCCACCCCCCTGCATGGCTTCCCTTTGCTTCTCTCCCATTTTCTGCAGGAAAGCACAGGAATTGGGGAGGGGGGGGTGAGGGAAGAGGGGGAACATTTTCTGCAGGCTCGCAGAATCCCCCCAGGAGTAGCAGGTGTAGCTATTCAACACCCAGGCTCTCTCTCTCTACCTTGTCTACTGCTCAAAAGCAGCCTCCCTTTTCAGAAATCTTCACACCATCTACAAGGCCCAGCCCACAGCTGTTAACTCTTTCTTCTCCTCACCCCCCCCCCCCAAAACAGGGCAGGGACTCATTCTTACCCTATCCTTCTCACCATGAAGGACTGGGTTGCTCAAGGGCTTTGTCCACACTAGGAAAAAAAAAAAACTTTTAAAATGAAAGCAAATGAGTTTTAAAATCGTACAGAAGAGGGTGCAGCTGGTTGGGTGAAACCCAGCAGGGAACCTAGTATGCACCTGGACCAGCTCCAATGTTAAAATTACAAAAGGCCCCATCAGCACTAGGGTTAAACATGGCAGCCAACATACCTTCTACCCTATACATAGATATACCCAAAGGAGGAAGAGAAATGATGGAGATCCTATTCCACTGACCTACAAATTAGGGGAACCCTCCCATGGGGGCACAGCAACTAGGCCCGACCTTGAGAAGGTGAAGATTCCTGCCAGAAGCAGGCATCCCCTACCCCAGCTGACCAGCAGTGAGGATAGAAGAGTCCTCCAAGTGCCTTTACCTCATGAATCCCACTCCTCTGGCTTATACACATCACAGATTCCTTCTAGTAGGCAGTTGCCCTTCTTGCCAAGCTTCCAAGGGAAAGAAAAGTTATCTTCTCCAGATTTCTTTGGGGGAGCAGAGGCTGTATATTCCAGCATTATAATTCTCTCACTGCTACATGCAACATGACTCAGACTCACCGGTGCTCATGTGAAACCTCAGTGTGCTTTAGTGAAGTAAGGTTGTTACCTACATTATGTAACTAAAAAAAACACAACTGACAGGGCCCCATTTAATCAATCTTTTCCTCAAACAATACAAGTGTCAAGAGGCATTACTTATTTCATCAGAGAATGTTTCCTCTTAGTAAATTGACTTCTGGGCAATGTCTTCTGGCTCTCGTGCACCTGCAGCAATTCCTCCTGGTCATGCAGTGCAAAATAATCTGGACGTGGTTTGTATAACACTTAGCACTTTTAGTTGCTCTACAAACAAACAGTTTACACCACACCCGAGAGCTAGGTATTATTCTCATTTTGCATCCTGCTTTTGGCTAGAGATTTAAATTTCAGAACAGTTTGTGGGCCCTGAAATCCAGCAGGGAGCAGTAACTACCTCATGAAAGCTGAATGCAAAGTGAGTTTATAAAAGAACCTCCCTTCCTACACAGTGTGATCTCAGATAAGTGCATTTGAGTATAAGCCTGCTATAAATGAGTACACAGCTATTTGTTCTATCAGAATGCTGAGCTTGTAATTGTTTACTTATTACACATGTACAATTAGTTCTGTTTTTGGGCTAAAGTAACTTCTGAACAGAATGTGTCAAACCAAATGTTATTAAATATGAATTTCTATCTACATATGGAGTCCATTAAGTCTTAGAGGAGATCTAAAGCTAATTTTAAATGACTAGTGGTCAATACACAGTAATATAGGAAACACAATGATATTTTCCCCCCTAGTGTTTTCTTGGGATGACTAAATACTGTACTCCGTTACATAACCATCATATTGTCCAAATATGAGTCATAAGCATCATATGGAGGTCTGCCACATTACTCTTCAGACATCCCTCCATTCCTTTTTAAACGTACTCCAGCTCTGTAGGCTGGAAGGCCTTCTTGTTTCATCTCCTTAGCATTCTAGTCCAAATATTTGTATTTCTTTTTTCCAGTAAGTTGGTTCTTTTGGAGGATCAAAGTGAGGAGTACTTCTTTGTAGTTCGCAACTCGGCATGGAGAGCCCTTGAAGACTTTTCATCTACATGTCTGCTACGAGAACATGTGCTCACCCATTTGTTATTGCATTGGCAGATTTAACTGGAACAAAGTTAAAACTGTGGCATCCCCTTATGTCTAGTATGGATGGCTGGAAAAAAAAACAAACTGTATATGGGCTAACAAACATTCATCTGAACACAGGCTCCTCACCTGGGCCTCTCTCCTAGAGTAGGGTTTGCACCAGCATAGCACTTCATTCAGCAAAGCCTGCATCTCAAGTTAGAGTCTAAGGGCATGGCTGCACTTGCAGATGTAGAGCGCTGGGAGTTAAACCAGCCCTTGGAGCGCACAGTAGGGAAAGCGCTGCAGTGCATCCACACTGGCAGATTCAAATGCACTGGCGTGGCCACATTAGCCGCTCTTGCAATGGCCACAGAGAGCAGTGCATTGTGGTAGCTATCCCAGGATGCAAGTGGCTGTAACATGCTTTTCAAATGGGGGGGCGGGGGTGTAGTGTGACAGGGAGTGTGTTGTGTATATGTGGGGGGACAGAGTGGGTTTTTTTGGGGGGGGAGCATGTCAGCATACGGTCTTATAAGTTCAGACAGCAGCAGACCTCCCCTCCCCCTGCCTCTCAAGCGGCATTCCACCGTAATGGTTGCTTTGTCCCGGAGCACATAAGCATGCTGGCTGTCAGAAATGGAGCTTTGAAAGGACATATCCGCATTCCTGCAGCCAATTCCAAACAATGACAAGAGTGGCCATTTGACTTAAGGGGATTATGGGGGCCGATCACAGCGCAGTAATGCAACACCTCGTTCACACCGACGCTGGGGCGTTTCAGCTGAGACGCACCAAGTGTTATGCTTCTGGTGGAGGTGGATTACCAGGAGCGCTCCAGCTGCAGAGTCCAGGCGCTCTATGTGCCTTGCCAGTGTGGACAGGTCGTGAGTTGGGGCACCCAGGGCTGCTTTAATGCGCTTTAACTTGCAAGTGTATCCAAGCCCGATGGTGATAAAGGAGACTTCCCATACTTACTACAAAAGCACATTTCAAAGTAATTACACAGAAAACCAGTTCAAAGAATCTTGCTCTTTTTAAAAAATATATTTATTCAAAGAGGAATAGGTTTAATGAAACACCCCACATGGTTTCAGCACTGAAATATTAAGTTTCACATTTTACACATGTAAATATATTACAAATTCAGTTTTCATCCAAGTTCAGGTAATGTTGCAGCATTTTCCCATTGTCTTGGTCTTTCAGGCCATTTAATCATCGTCATACACGGTAATCAAAAAATCAACTTTTTTGGTAATCCTGAAAAATGGTAAATTAATTTTGTAGTGTAAGTAACTGAATTTGTATCAATACTGATAAATGAGGTAAAGGTCCCAATCCCCAACTCAAGGTGTTACTAGTTATGTAGGGTATGTCTGAACAGCAAAAGCTGTGAACAGGCTAGCTTATCACAGCTAGCTTGAATCCAGCTCGCACAGGTAACACTAGACAGCACAGGCATCAGTAGGGACTCATGAGCTGCGTATGTACCCAGCCTCTGCACTCAGTTCTTGAGCCCACACTGATGCCTGCACTGCTCCCTAGGCTAGCTTGGATAAACATCCACAGCTTTGGCTTGTAGCTATATCCTAACTACTCTTTAGGCCCTGTCTAGTCTTGGAGCAGGCTCGTATAAGGGCAGCTATAACCGTGCATGAAAAAAGTTGTCCAGAACGTTTCTCATATGTTTACACGAGACATGCAATATAAAATTAAGCTATATTTACAGAAAGGCGTTTTGTACTCCTAAAACGTTTCCAAGCTATCTTTGTGCAAGGCTGTGTGACATGAAACATTTTAGACACCACATGTTTTTCCTTCCATTTGACATAAGAAGCTACAGGTTTAAAATAGAATTAAGCTTAGCGGGGAAAAAAAAAGCTGCAGGTATCAATGGGTTGGGTGGTGGTATTGTAACGAAGATAGTAAGTTTTTCCAGTTTCACAGTAACTGCAGCATGTTGGCACAGTGGAGGAAATGAAGACGCTTTCAGTGTCTGCTTAGCGGTTTTACTAGACTTATTTTAGGCTTTGCCCCAGAGACTGGCAGGATAGCAGCACTACTCCATTCCTCTTTCCTGAGGTCCACCTACACTACCAATGTGACCTACTGAAACATGACTGTCTCCTACCATCCTATAAATAAGCTCAGGCTTTTTGTTTAAAAATGGTTTGGTCCCATCCACATTACAAGTCACTGACAACCATGCTCACCAACTTATTTAATGCCAAACTGCACAAGGAGTTTTAGACAAACATTTTCTCTACCACTGTTCTGAAGAATTTACAATCATTAGTTGTATCTGTAGTGTAGAATAGGCCAAGTTGTTAGACTGCTTTCCTATCCTTTGTTAAAAAGTCAGAGAAAAGCCATAGAAGGACTTAGATCTTGCCTACACTATCACTTAGGGTATGTCTACATTGTAGTAAAAACCCCGGGCTGGCCTATTCAGCTGACTAAGGCTTGTGGGACTAAGGGTGCAGGGCTCTAAAATTGCAGTATAGATCTTATCCTCCCCTAAGCAGGGCAAACAATGGGAATGTGCTTAAATCTACCATATCCAAAACTTCAGAGGTCCGATTCAAAATGACTAAATTTTGCACAATTTAAGAAAAATACAGAGAGAGTTTGGAGACACAGGAACAAGGTCCACAGATTCTCAGCCAGGAGGGGAAAAAAAAAGGAAGTGGTAGAGGCCATATCATCCTTTATGGTCTTGATTCAAAACATCTGGTACTATAAGGCTTTGTTTGTGCAGCTCCAGAGGGCACTGCTGTCCAAAAGATTCTCAAAGCTCAGGATCTCTGAGCAGGTACATTCTACATATGAAAACATGTAGAGGCCAGTAGTCGGATGAAGTCTGGCTATAAAATTAAGAATGTGCAGACCAGAGAAGTAAACATTTAATGTACACCAGTCCTAAAATGCTCAGAATTTCCAATGAATTCAATCAAATGTCTCAATTAAAATTTAAGTAATGCCGTTTACATAAGGATCTAAGAGAACTTCTCAGTCAGGTAATAGTCATAGGATAAGATGTATTAAATACTGTAGTATAGTTTTGGATATTGACAGAACTTGTGATACAGAAATTTTTCTACACCTTAGAATCTACATGGAATACAAGATTTCTTTTAACAATGTACACCTCTTGTAAAAAGAATACTACAAGTCACCAAGGGGCTTAGGTTGGTGTTTTGGGCTCAGATTTGGCCCATTTAGAGAGCAATATTTCATTTGATAAGATGGAGGACTATATATAGGCCACATTTCCTTAAACATTGGGACAGTATCATATATACTTATCATGCATCTTCAGTTTAAAATTAAAAATATAAAAATGCAAAGATTTAGAAGAAAAATTACCTTGATCTATTCCTTCTGTTCTCTTCCTTTTTAAATTTAAAAGTGAATTTTGTTGTTCCTTTAAGGCTTCTGCAGGACAGTTTGGTCTTGGCAATTGAATTCCTGGTGTTGGTCCTGGTCGATTACTAAAATACTTCTGTTTCAATGCCTTAAAGATAAAAAGGGGAGAAAGCTGGTCAAGTTAATAGTGTGCACAAAATTGATTTGAAGCTATATTCTTTCCTTTTCTTAATCTCCTTGCTTATAACTTAAGACATTTCTGGGGGTTCTAAGACTGAAGACTCAAGAGTAGCTACAAAATCCAAGATTTCAGATTCTCTTAGCAACTTCCATACAGTTTGTTCAATTTACCAGTTGAAATAATTTGTCTATCATCTGTATTACAGTAGGTGCCTAGACTCCCCAACCAAGATCCTGGTCCCATTGTGGCAGATGCTGTACATGTACACTAAGACTTTTCCAGCTCTGAAGAGCTTACAATCTGAATAGACAAGATAGAAAAGGAAAGGGGCACAGAGATTGACTTTTCCAAGGTCACCAGTGACACCTCTGGCAGAGCCAGGAATTGAAGCCAGATTTCTGGAACACCATCCTTATGTTGATTTACAAAGTAAATTGGGTTCTGTTCTACTCTTCCCTAATCGCTCTGGGTTCTGCAATGCCAATACGAAAAGCTTGTTACTGAGTACACAGAGGAACTGAACACACAGGAAGCAGATATGTAAAATTGACACATTTTATGGAAGTTAAATTCTACCCTCCTCACCCCTCCACTTTAAAGCAGATTTCAATTCCACAGCTTCTATAAACCACAGTTCAGAAGGAGAAGGAAATGAATAAAAATACTCATTCACATATTAACAATAGCAGAAAATACGTCAAACAACTAAGAACTGTACAATCTGGGGGGAAAAACAAAAAACTGACAACCCAGAGGGTTACTTTTAAGAGAATGGTTATCCATCCACTCTTCCCTAAAGAGGGATCAAGCGCACAATTGACCAATCACCTTCCAGAAGTAGACAAACACAGAGATGGGATGAATTTATGAACCCATATCACCTACCCAGAATGAAAATTTCCAGATGAGAATGAGAAAATTTCTCACTCATTTCAGGGGATGGATCCATAAATTCAGCAGTGGTGGGATTTCTGTAGCAGTAGTCCTGCCCTCACTATCAACTGTTGGCTGGGCTAAGGGTAGGCTATAGCTCGCAGAACTCCTGTCGAAATCTGGACTTCATCTGATCGAAGTCTACCAATCTTCTAGAATTTAGTAAACATATGCAGGGAACCATCAGCCAATGAGGCTGCATTATCTTATTGGCTTTAATCTTGAATGGAGGAGTTTACCTCTTAGTTTTACATGTCTTGGAAAATCTTCCCCCATTCGCTTCAAAATATATATACTTTGTGGTAGAGGAACTCAAAGCTTTCTGTCGCCTAAACCTGTATGAGAACGAACAAAGCGTATGTTTTACTAAGAGACTGTTCTCTAAATATAGATGCTGATCCTGCCATGTATCTCAACATGCATCATGAGTAAAATCTTCTCTGTTACTGTATACCAAGAATTGGCTGAAAACTCTGGACTTGAGTAGGATTGAGAACACATCACTGGAATTTACTAGTTTGTGGGTAGGGGGTTGTGTTCATTTATTTTTAAAGTGACCTCTCAATAATCAGGCTGCCAGCTTCAGAGATGCTGTGATGTGATGGAGCAGAGGTTCCTATGATAGAAGATCCTGGGTGCATTGTAATGTTGATGGAGGGGGTCACAAACATCTCCATGATGTATGAAAACCAGGGAAGTTCAGGCCAGTGGGGTGCAATCAGAATTTCAGCTGGTTGTCTGTTAGATGGTGCATGTTATGGGAAAAAAAAGGGAATGCACATAGCAGAGCTGTTGGCCATACCTGGGAGAAGTCATTGATTCCCCTGGCCTGACGATCTCACTTCCTGACATAGGAGTTGTTTTTGGCATTGGAACTGGATACCTAGGAGCTTCCATGTTAGTTTTCCAAAGGTCTGGGCTATGGGGTTGAACACCTCTGGTGGAGACACAATTAAGACACAATTTCCCCTGCTCCGAGCTTTTGCAGCTGAGCCAATCACTGGCATTCAGCTGCCCTTTGATATGCGGCTCAAAGCGACAAAATGTTTCTCTCAGTCCATCCAAAGAAAGATGTGGCTTCTGCTTTTAGCAGGCTCAACCAGGTGCCCCATCTGTTTACATATGCTATGGCAGTCATGCTGACTATGAATACAAGTATGTGTCTTGAGTTTAAGGTAGGGAGGAATGCCTGAAGGGCTAGGTGAATCACCTGCAATTCCAAAACTGTTTATGGTGTAGTGAGATTCTGTCAGTGACCCTGACTTTGTACCATGTGTGGAGATGCGTCAGCTCCATATCCTTCCGAGCTGGCATCCATCATTATGGAGTCTCTGTGGTTCTGCCAAGCAGACACAGTCTGTGAATCTTATTGTAACTGCCATCCGAGGGACCTTTTAGTGTGGAGAGAAGTCTTATAGTGAGAGTTGAAATTCTGAATGTGAGCAGGAAAGCAGAGTAGGCAGTACTGCAAGCACCAGAAATGAAGTTTTACCCATAACAGTAGGTATATGCATGAAATGAACGTGCCTAGAAGATCTTCATACAGTAGTGTTGACTGTGAAGGATTTTGTATGTTTTCTCCAGAATCTGTACTTGCCCGTTTTTTGGGGAGGAATGTCCTGTGAGGTGTGGTGTTCAGCCAAACTCCCAGGTGTTCCATTGTCTGGGTAGGGTCAAGCTGGCTTTTCTCCATATGCATTATAAATCCATGTTTCTGCCCCAGTCATTTGGGTGTACTTAAGAGCCTCCTTCTTCCGGAAGTCTCTCATCAGAATGCCATTGAGAAAAAGATACAGATACTGTTCAGAGATGCCCCTAGTATCTGTGACTACCCTGGGGGCAGTGGCAGTGCCAAAAATGGGCTTTATACTGCATGTACAGAGTGCTGTATGCAAACCTCAAGTACCGTCTGTGTAATGATGGAAATGTGAAGATATGCTTCCTTGAGTCAAAAAAAAGATTAGGAAATCCCTGTTGTGGTAGCTACCATGACAGACAGGAGCAGTGTCCATTTTGAACTTGTGGAAGTGGATCAGCTTATTGAGTCTTTAAATCCAGAACAGCCCTGTCCTCCATGATTGCCTCACAACCAGGAACAGTATGGACTATAAGCCCCAATACTGATCCTGGTCTCGGACAGGCTCATTCACCCTGATATGAAGACTGTCGATTTGCCTGAGCATAGCCTTCCTCTGGGATGGGTTGGGCAGCTAGGGGAGGAGAGGGGTCTTTTAGAATTCTGTAGCACCACATTTGGAAATGGTGTGTGTCAATCATTTGTCCATGGTGGTGGCAGCAAACCAGGTGGGAATCAAAAAAAACCCACCAAAACCCCCGAAACAACCAAGCTCCCACTCCCCCCTGCGGAATATTGGAGGGAGGTAGTCACTGATTGCTCTTAGAGACATTCACAGAGAATGAGTCACCTCTGCATTTAATAGGCCTGGTATTCTCCCATCTATTCTTAAAGAATCTGTCCTACCATTATCTATATGAAGCTCCATAACCCCAAAAGGGATGCCTAAAATGGTTTAAAATTTGTACTGAGCTTTATCATTAACAAACGTTTTTTGGTTTTGTCCTGTGCTTTAGATCTACCTTTTTATATTGCCCCACCCCCAAACATAGGTTTCTGGTAGCAAAAACCTGTCTTGAGGAAATATCCACCTTCCACACCCAGTCACTCATAGAAGCCTTCTTGCCACTATGCTAGAGTCCTCTATCTGCTGGATGACCTAAAAGCATCAAGGGAGGTGTCAAAGTAGAACAGATGTAAGGGAAATTCTCTAAGGATGATCCCAACTCCTTGGCCCTTTTCCCCTTTTTTGGAATGTCAGAGAGCATGAACTCAGAATATAAAAAACCAAAGCTTACTGCTTTGGCAAAAAAAAATACCCCAAAAAACCACACCCAAAAAACCTGACCATTATCAACCCTATTCTATGGGTTGCTGAGAATTCTTCATAGTCTCTGCAGAGAGCTCATTCCACCCTTCTGTCAGTGAACACTTTGGGGGGGTGGGGGGAGGACTTTTAAGTCAGATGCTGTCTTCACTAGAACTAATGTTATATATGCCATCATGTGCCAGCAATGCCCCTCTGCCATGTACATTGGCCAAACCAGACAGTCCCTATGTAAAAGAATAAATGGACACAAATTGGACATCAGGAATGGTAACATACAAAAGCCAGTAGGAGAACACTTCAATCTTCCTGGACATTCTAACACAGATTTAAAGGTAGCTATACTTGAACAAAAAACTTCAGAAACAGACTTCAAAGAAAAACAGCAGAACTAAAATTCATTTGCAAATTTAACACCATTAATTTGGGCTTGAATATGGACTGGGAGTGGCTGGCTCATTACAAAAGCAGCTTTGCCTCTCCTAGAATTGACACCTCCTCATCTATTATTGGGAGTGGACTACATCCACCCTGATCAAATTGGCCCTGTCAACACTGGTTTTCCACTTGAAGGGAAGGGAGTTACCTCACATGTGTCGTCATATAATACCTGAACCTGTCATTTTCACTCCATGCATCTGAAGTGGTGTTTTACCCACGAACGCTTATACCCAAATAAATCTGCTAGTCTTTAAGGTGCCACCAGACTCCTTGTTGTTTTTGTGGATACAAACTAACACAGCTACCCCCTGATACTTGTCTTCACTAGGTTTACCATCCCATCTTAAACAGGGTGGCCAGGGAGGGATTGCAAAGATCACTTTTAGAGCCCATTGGAAAATATTTTCAGCAACTCCATACACGAAAAGAGTAGATTGGCTCAGGAAAAAAAGCAGCTAGGGGAAAAAAAAAAGAGGAAAAGAAAAAAATTCATCAGGTTTTGGACAGCCTACAAAGGCCCTTACTCCTAGCATGCTGCGTCTTTGGAGGCAGAGAAAATTCTGGAGGGGCTTTTTACATTTCAAGGCCAGAAAGGACCATTGTGATCTAGTCTGGCCTCCTGTACAGCACAGGCCATAGAACTTAATTCCTAGAGCAAAGGTCTTTTAGAAAATTATTCCAAAATAATTCCTAGAGCAGGTCTTTTAGAAAAGCATCCAATCTTGATTTAATAATTGTCAGTAATGGACAATCCACCAAAACCCTTGGTAAACTGTTGAGTTCCAATGGTTAATTACTCTGTTAAAAATTTCCAGTCTGAAATTGTCTAGCTTCAACTTCCACCCATTGGATGGTGTTATACTTTCTCTTCTAGACTGAAGAGCTCATTATTAAATATTTCTTCCCCGTATAGCTAATCAAGTCACCTCTTAATCTTCTCTTTGAGAAGATAAATAGATTGAGCTCTGTCATAAATAGGAAAGGGTAACCACCTTTCTACATACAGTGCTATCAAATCCCTCCTGGCCAGAGGCAAAGTCCTTTTACCTGTAAAGGGTTAAGAAGCTAAGATAATCTCGCTGGCACCTGACCAAAATGACCAATGAGGAGACAAGATACTTTCAAAGCTGGAGGCGGGGGAAACAAAGGGTCTGTGTGTGTGAGATGCTTTTGCCAGGAACAGAAAAGGAACGGAGTCTTAGAACTTAGTAAGTAATCTAGCTAGATATGGGTTAGATTTCGGTTTTGTTTAAATGGCTGGTAAATAAGTTGTGCTGAATGGGATGTAGATTCCTGTTTGTGTGTCTTTTTGTAACTTAAGGTTTTGCCTCGAGGGAATCTCTACGTTTTGAACCTAATTACCCTGTAAAGTATTCACCATCCTGATTACAGAGGTGATTCTTTTCACTTTTTCTTTAATTAAAATTCTTCTTTTAAGAACCTGATTGCTTTTTCGTTGTTCTTAAGATCCAAGGGTTTGGGTCTGTGTTCACCTATGCAAACTGATGAGGATTTTTATCAAGCCTTCCCCAGGAAAGGGGGTGTAGGGGTTGGGGGGGAAGACGTCTCCAAGTGGGCTCTTTCCTGTTCTTTGTTTAGCACACTTGGTGGTGGCAGCATAAGGTCCAAGGACAAAAAGGTAGACGTTTGTACCTTGGGGAAGTTTTAACCTAAGCTGGTAAGAATAAGCTTAGGGGGTCTTTCATGCAGGTCCCCACATCTGTACCCTAGAGTTCAGAGTGGGGAAGGAACCTTGACAAGCGCCTTGAGTCTATTACTATAAAGCAGTGGTTCTCAACCAGGGGTCCGAAGCCCACAGGGGAGCCGCAAGCAGGTTTCAGGGGGCCACCAAGCAGGACGAGCATTAGACTCACTGGGGCCCAGGGCAGAAAGCCGAAGCCCTGCTGCATGGGGTTGAAGCCCAGGCTCTGAGCCCTGCCACTTGAGGCTGAAGCTGAAGCCTGAGCAATGTAGCTTTGTGGGGGCTCCTGTGGCATGAGGTCCCAAGCAATTGCCCTGTTGCTACCCCTTAACACTAGCCCTGGATTTTATATGCAGAAAACCCATTATTGTGACACAAGTAGGCTTCAGAAAGAAAAAGGTTGAGAACCTCTGCTATAAAGCATGTTCTCTAATCTTGTCTCTAAACCCTCTCCAATTCATCAACATCCTTTCTCAAATTTTGGGCACCATAACTGTACACAGTATTCCAGCAGAGGTCACACCAGTGCCAAATACAGCAGTAAAATAACCTCTACTTCTATGCCTCATTCCCCTGTTTATGTATCCCCCCAGGATCACATTAGCTCTTTTGGCCACGGTGTCACACTGGGAGCTTATAGTCATCTGTTTATCCACCAAAAGCCCCCAAATCTTTGAGTCACTACTTCCCAGTGAGAGCAGTTACCTGGAGAGTCAGCCCAGCCAATCAAAACATCTGACTGCCTCTTATAGCATGGAGGCTAAAGGACTCATCAGTACTGAATATATGGATCCATCCCCCCACAAAGTGACAAAGAAAAGTTGTCACAGACTTTCAGCAACAGATTTGAGATGCAAAAAGAAAAGGAGGACTTGTGGCACCTTAGAGACTAACACATTTAATGGAGCATAAGCTTTCGTGAGCTACAGCTCACTTCATCGGATGCTCACGAAAGCTTATGCTCAAATAAATGTGTTAGTCTCTAAGGTGCCACAAGTACTCCTTTTCTTTTTGCGAATACAGACTAACATGGCTGCTACTCTGAAACCTGAGATTTGAGATGAAAATTCTGGGATAAGGCTCCCACTGTAAAAACCAAGGAGGGTCAAGAGTTGCAACAGAAACTGAGAAAAAATGGAATATTAATATGAATTTATGATTTAAACATTTATAAAATAAGGGATGGAAGGTCCTATATGAAGACATGTAAAGCTCAAAGTTCACCAGGTAGCTGAACAGTGTACTGATACCACAGACTATCAAGCAGACCCATACGGAATCACTGTTTCCTTGTACTCCCTCATTTGTCTGTATCTATTGTCTCGTCTTATACTTAGACTGTGCATTTGGGGAAGGAGCCATCTTTATGTTCTTCGTACAGTGCCCACAATAGGATCCTGACCCATGACTAGGGCTCCTAGGAGCTATGGTAGTGGTAATGAAAATAGTGTTGCAAAGTTAGGATGTAATTAAAGTGTCAAAAAAGCCTATGAGCCCCAAATCTTTCATCCTCATAACTTCAACCTAGATCTGTAGGGTAAGATTTTCAAAGACAAGTGGCAGACAGACATTAACTTCGAACTGCCATTTATACCTTTGAAAGTCTCCATAGCTTGAGAAGGTTTTATAGTAATTATATGATTAGAGCAAGATGGGGTTCTCATCCATGGCAGGGGCTCCTATGTACTATAATACAAATAAGAGGACATTTTATCTCAAACCTAAACTATCACTCCTCACATCCAAGAGATATTTAACTGATGTTAACAAGAGATGTTAGAATGTACACCATCTATAACATACAATAAAAACAGTCTACCATACCTGTGTAGCTGTGACCCTAGTACAAGGATTAAATATGAATAGACCTTGGAGAAGATCTAGCAAGTCATCACCAGCTGCACTGAAGATATGCTGAAGTGGCATTCCAGGGAAACTTTTAAAAGTTACATAATCTGGAAGACTTGACATGCCCTACGAAAACAAAATGGGAATTAAATTTTAAAACAACAAATAAAGAAAAGCTTATACCCCTAACTGAAGGAACTGCCACAGTGCAGCTTATAGATCAGAAGTAATAGTCAACTTTTAAAGCATACTGTCAATCTGAAATTGAGTCAGTTTAATAAAAACTATTACATTAGTTTCAGGTAACAAACTTATCAATGTTGTGGTTTTACAATCATACTCCCCTTTCTAAAGGATTTTTCCTATTATGCAGTGTAAAGAGCTCCACAAAGCGGGAAAGTTAATGACTATAGAAGGGAAACAACAAAAATGATTATTCCCTAAGAGGATCAAATGCACTAACAAAATCGAAAAAAATTTCCTCTCTAGTCTCTCATTATTGTAATCTTAGGAGTGATTTGCAGTAAAACACACAAGATTTTCAGACAAAAGCAATTTAAGTTGGCCTCTCTAACATGGAAGTCATTTGCATCAACAACATGGGAGACTATGTTCCGCATAAGTAATACTCTGCAACTGCTTCTGGAGTGGGAAACTGAATAATTTTGAAAAAAGAATTGAGCCAAACAGATTAACACCTGTTCAAGTTGCAATAATGCATATCTTACTGTTGTTTTCATCCAGTTTGCAAGTCACCTCTCTTCCTCCCCCAATATCATACAAAGTTACATTGATAAATTTAATAGCCAAATGATGCTAAATATTTCTAGCAACATCATTTATACTGCAGTAAGTTTTAACCAAGCACACCACAGCATGTTAAAGTGGCAGTAAACATGATGAATGAATGAATTACATCTCTCTTGTTATAGTTTACAGAAGTGAGGGAATGAAGGTTCTTAATTTTGAAGATTTGTGAATTAATTTCAGAATATATCCTCTCTTTTGGCCAAGTATCCTACCAACAAGGATTTCTTCAAGGATAAAATTTTCATTAAGCACCAAGAACATGATAAAATATTGCAAGAATCTTTAAACACTTCCTTTTGAATTATGGTATGACAGCATATAACTGTTTTGAATCAAAATGCATTTGCAAATGCCTACAAACTACCTGACTACATCAAACAAGATTAAATGAAAAAGCATTAAATTATCACTCTTCCATGTGTCCCATGGCTATCATCATATGATGAAAGTATCATGAGAAGTTCTAGTTTCACTCTTAAATTACCACACGCTATTATATTAGCAGGTGTCTAATCCAAATAGCAGTTTTGGAAACCCCAACTAACTGTCCTCTGCACTTTGTTTTGAAAATTCCGCTAACAATCTTTTTAAAGTAATTACCAAATATTTTGGTACATCTTTAAATGTAATTTAAGCAGTTGACAGTAATATAAAAAGAGAATGCTGAGATAGGTTTGTTAACTAAAGGACTTACAGGCCACTGGTCTTCTGTTGGAGTCCCCAGCGTTTCAAATATTTTTGTCAGCTGATCAAGATCAGAGTCTCCTGGCAAAAAAGGAACCTGTAAGAAGGCAAATGCAACAGCCATTTTAATTTAAAGGTTTAAATCAACTTCTGAACTTGGACTCCCAGGGAGCAACTTTGATTTTTCCCTTTGTGAAAGTATTCTACTGTTACAGTAACATAGCTTTGGATACTAACTGACTGTAGACGGGCACTGATGGAATGCTTGGGGCTTCACCATAATGTCAAAATAGGTTTCAAATGCCGTTTACATTTATGCATGACATCATTAACCTCATCACTAGATTTTCTATTATGAAGCTAAACAACCATTACGTAAGTGAGATTGTACAAAGGTATGCCTCTTTTTAACCTACTAAAGATTTAAACATACCATGTTAAGCAACCTAAATCTGTATAGTTGCATGTTTTAATTTTTTCCTCAGTCACTTTGTGATCTTTCCAATGCCCACAACTAGGGAAGAAAGAGGAAGACTGATATTGGAGACTATCTAGGTTTCGTATTCAGAACTTCCAAATGAATCTTGTGATGACAATACTAGGAATTAAATGATCTCCACTCAAGCAAAACTAATGGGGTACTGATTCACTGGGTTAGAAATTGCCTAACCAGTGTTTGTCAAGTTTAAACTACGTTGGAAGCAGAGGAGGAAATTGTGTATTGTAAGTACATGGCAGACTGAATTAGGCCAAAGGCAGAAGATAGAGTTCTGCGACAGAAGTTGAAGAATAAGGTGACTATTAATATTATCTAATTCTTCACGCTTAACACATTAATAGATGACAGTGAGGGTAACTGAAATCAAAACGGAAAAGTCAGTGTACTAAGATATTCATTAAAAAAAAATCAAGGCAAAGGGACACCCAATGTTTTTGTGACATTTAGTTTATATTTTCCTCTCAGTGTTTTCTGTTAAAGAGACATTTTGGATAAAAGTTTCTTAAAATTGTCTAAAACTAGACAAAGTAACAGCAAGTATGCTGTAGTGCAGTATCCTGCATTGCAGGATTGGATTAGATGGTCCAATAGGACACTACCCTTTCCATCACTGAGCCTCTTAAATATCAACATCATTTCTCTCAAGCTTATCCTATTTTAAAGAGAGTTTAGCTTTTTGAACAAAAGAGGAAAGAATTTTATTCTCCTCCTCCACCTTTTTTCCTAAGGAACTGTATTGTAAGGGGCACACTTAAATGAGTTAGTCACTAGCAAAAAAAAAAGCGCAAGGAAGAGCTATGATCCATGCACAAAATCTGAGAACCACCACATTTAAAGTTAGACAGATGTTGACATTAAACTTTGTTCTGCTGATTCATGGTTAGTAGGGGAAGGACAACACATGGAAAGTTAGTACATACTTTTAACATTCCTAGACTTTGAACTTCAGTGCATATGGATTGAGAGTCACTAGTGATATATAAGCAATGCATGACTTTGCTAATAAAAGTGATTGAGATGAGATATCAGATTTCTGTTCATGATTAATTAAAATAGATAGTATGGGGTTATAAATGTCAAAGGTTAAAATACTAAAGAAGTACATAAGAACCTATGTACAAGAGCTACATTATATTATAGATTAACAGAAATATTTGTGTTCGAGGCTTACCCTAAGAAGCAGTTCTGCTAAGATACAGCCAACAGCCCACATATCTACACCTACACCATACATTCTAGCACCAAACAGTAGCTCAGGTGCTCGATACCACCTGAAAAGCAAGCAGGAACACTTTCAAGCAAGGATAATTTGTATAATACAGTAATGCAAATAAATAAAGTATTTAACTGAGCAGAAGTGTTAGAGAATGTTTATTGCTCACTCCCTAGATATTTATCATCAATTTAATTCCTGAAAAGATCTACATCTTGGAGAGACCTTTTTTCCCTTTAAGGATGTGGTTCAACATCCCAATGCTGTACACACCTCCCCAAAATGAAGTGAAATTGCAGTTCATATTTGCACTTAGCAAACAATTGGACTGCAAACTCAAAAGACAGAGGATAACTGGCAGTCTGAATAAATGAAAAACAATCAAGGTTATTTGTCAGGAAACAAAACAAGTAGGCATCAAAATTCCTGCCAATATCCAGACCTCAAAAGCGACAGAGACAGCCACTGATGATCTAAGTACTGAGATTCTTGTGTAGAATGAATCCTGGCAGTTACTATTAACGCAAAGTAGCTAGTATCCCTGCCTAAAACAATTCAGTTTACCTGACACATGAGGATAACATCTTAATTAGATTCCGCTTGCAGTGATGAATACACTAGTATTCAACAACAACTTAGTAGATGGCATAATAGCCAACATTTGGAACCATCATCTCATTTCTTCCATTAATCAAACATCTATAACAAATCTAGCTTCCATTTCTTCCATTAGAAAAAGACATTTAAAATAAAACCCAACTATTCATATTAGTGTAGACAAACGAAAAAAATATTCTGGCAGTTCAGTTGTGCCTTGCACCCCCACTCTGTTTTTAGACGTGTATATTAAATATTTAAAAAACCAACAGATCTATCTGTTGTCAATTAAGACCATTTAGTTACCTTAAGAGGCACATGAGTGAGTTGTTAGGAATACTACATTTAGGGCAAATAATCTGATTAATATATAAAAAATAAAGAGCATAAGCCTCATTGTTTCAGAAGTTAACTACAACCAGACTTACAAGACTAGTGTACATATTCCTTGTGTTTCTGAAGAAAAAAGACTACACTAGAGTTACAGAAGATCTTGTATAGGCATGTATTCCATAATCGTTTTTACACAGACAGTGGGTGAGGTAATATTTTTTTATTGGACCAAACTCTCCTGGAAAGACAAGCTTTCAAGCTTACACATGTGACCTGAAGAAGAGCTCAGTGTAAGCTCAAAATCTTGTCTCTCTCATCAAGAGAATTTGGTCCAATAAAAGATATTACTTCACCCACCTTGTCTCTCTAATATCCTGGGACCAACACAGATACAAAAATCCTTTTTACTGGCAGTTCTCAAAAGCAATTAGATAGCCTTGCAAAGCACTGAGGTCAGCTTTTATAGCAGTTATTCAGGTTTCCATTGCCACATTCTTATAAAGTTAGCTCTTGGGCTTGTGCACAGAGCTGATTTTACAAGATACCCATCTATCCAACAGCCAAGCAGAGTGCTTTATTTCTTACCTTGTTACTACCTGGTGTGTATAGACTCTATTTGGGCTTCCAAAAGATTTTGCCAAGCCAAAGTCAGCCAATTTTAGAACCCCATTTTCATCTAGTAACAAATTGTTTGGTTTGAGATCCTGTCAAGAAAGGGACAAAGACAATAAAATTTACTGTATCAATAAAAGCATGACTAATAAGGAGCTCCCCGGCACTCTTTTATTAAAGTTATTCTAGGAGACAAGCTTCTATATAGAAAGCCCCTTTTGCAAAAATAAACTTTGCATTACATCTATGAGTGTCTTTGGCTGTAGTGCTTCTGCTACTTGAGCTGCAGATTTTCCAAACACCTTTAAAAAGCTGATTTAAGTGTGGCCATATCTTTGCTGCCAAAGAGCAGCAGTTTAGTTTTGTGGCATTACTCTGACAGTTACCACAAAAGTTTGAGAGATGCATTTGCTCCCTGAAGTGCAGAACACTAGTTTTATTTGAATTGATTTTTAAAATATATTAACTAGGAATTTAGCGGCCTTCTACTACACACTTGAAACCAGCCCTTTCTATTAAACTCCATTTAGTCATTTATTTCATCACAATAAGTTGGTACTTTCCAGTTCAGAACAGCTAAGATTGCAATCAAAAGATTTAAAGTACCATTATACAGTACTCTACTGCAATTTTGAAATGGAAGACTTTCATAAGTAAATAGGAATACTTTCCTAACTGTACAGTGGATTGTTATTGTAGGGTTTCTCAGCTATTGGGCTGCAGGCATTGGAATTGTGTCTCCATAATAAAAACCACTAAAGTTTTCCTTCTCCCCTCAGCGCCCGCCCATGCCCCCCGCCCTTTTATAAAACTATGCTACATGGACTTTACAGAGAGAGAGATTACTTTTGGATCAACTAAGCTCTACCAAAAAGTGTCACCATTTTGTTACAGGGTGTAAAGTTTCCTTTAGCAACTCTTTTACTGAAAGGGACTTTGTTCCTTTTAGAATATTCTTACTTACCCTGTGTAGAATCCAGTGCTGATGTAAATATTCCAGTCCTTGAAGTGTCATCAGCATATATGCTTTGATGTGAGATTGTGTCAGCACAAGACTACTATCCTTTATTATAACCTGGGAAAAAGCATGTTATGAAACTCTCTATCAAAAATCTAACTATGTTTAATTATATTACAATTCTTTTTGCTTAATGTTACTATTTTCCTTTAAGCAAAGTTGAATGTTACATGGTGCAATTGCTAATAAGATCCTATGCCACTGAGTTATGTAAAAAGTAGTTGAAATTCTTAAGTTTCTCTAGAAAAAGTTATAGCTAACTACACTGGAGAATGGAAATTGAAATGGAGACCACAGCTATTCCGGATACCATATTTGTGTTAAGTTTATATTGACTCCATGTTTTCCCTACCCGCATGACCACATAAGCTTGATCTGAAATCTCAACTTCTTCCAGCTAGTTATTTCAAGAGCTAAAGTGCCTCTCTTAAGCAAAAGGAATATGATTAACTCTACCACCTCAACAAAATATACCGCATATGCTATTGCGGTAAGTCCCTCACATAAATCCTCATTTATACTTGTGTGTGCTCTGCCTGAACTATTTTACCTTCCTTCAATATAGCTCCAGGACTCTAGCCTTGGCAGAGCACAAGAGCCCTCTGCACACACATGTAGGTATGACCTATTGACTACCATTTTAACAAATCCACTTGTTTCAGAATCCAAGTAAAAATGGCCTCCACTTTTTTGTATAGCTTTCATGAACTTGCTCCATCCTATTTTTTAAACATTCTCTCTGCCTCTACACACTGCTCCCTCCACTTGTTTTCTACGAATAATGCTTTGCACTCCTACAGTAGCTTCCATTTCCCAACATGCTTAAAAATTCAAGTTGAAATTTGTAAAATATCTAAAATAGTTCTTAGACTGCATTAAGTTTTCTATATGAAAACTTGGTAAATGAAATTTAATGAGGATAAACGTAAAGTAATGCACACTGGAAAAAAATAACCCCAACTACACAATATGATGGGGGCTAATTTAGCTACAACTAACCAGGAGACAGATCTTAGTCATCATGGATAGTTCTCTGAAGACATCCACGCAGTGTGCAGCAGCAGTCAAAAAAGCAAACGGGATGTTAGGAATCATTAAAAAAGGGATAGAGAATAAGATGGAGGATATCTTATTGCCCTTATATAAATCCATGGTATGCCCACATCTTGAACACTGCATACAGATGTGGTCCCCTCATCTCAAAGAAGATATACCGGCATTAGAAAAGGTTCAGAAAAGGGCAACTAAAATGATTAGGGGTTTGGAATGGGTCCCATATGAGGAGAGATTAAAGAGGATAGGACTTTTCAGCTTGGAAAATAGGAGATAAGGGGGGAATATGATTGAGGTCTATAAAATCATGAGTGGTGTGGAGAAAGTGAATAAGGAAAAAAGTTATTTACTTGTTCCAATAATATAAGAACTAGGGGCCACCAAATGAAATTAATGGGCAGCAGGTTTAACACAAATAAAAGGAAGTTCTTCTTCACTCAGCACATAATCAACCTGTGGAACTCCTTGCCTGAGGAGGTTGTGAAGGCTAGGACTATAACAGGGTTTAAAAGAACTGGATAAAGTCATGGAGGTTAAGTCCATTAATAGCTATTAGCCAGGATGGGTAAGGAATGGTGTCCCTAGCCTCTGTTCGTCAGAGGGTGGAGATGGATGGCAGGAGAGAGATCCCTTGATCGTTATCTGTTAGGTTCACTCCCTCTGGGGCACTTGGCATTGGCCACTGTCGGTCGAAAGGTACTGGGCTGGATGAACCTTTGGTCTGACCCAGTATGGCCATTCTTATGTTCTTATATGTCGTACAGTGCTAATCACTACAGAGCCTGATCCCAGCTGGGTCTTCTGGATGTTACCAAAATACAAATGAATGCTTTGTTTTTCCTTGTCCTAGTTTGTCACTAGACAAATAGATTTAACTTTACTTATCTATAAAATTCAAAACTAAGTAAACATATTAGGAAAATACATAGATCAAAACTAATAGTTGATATTTTACAAGTCTCAGCTTGATTTCCTATGAGTATTTGGAGCACAACATCATCAAGGAAAAGGTAAACATTGCTATTAGCAAAAAACTTTCATTTTGTTTAGTAATATGTTAACTTTGTTTTGATCTTGTATTCCTCTAGTTGAAGCAGATCTTCCTTTATGACAGGCATTACAGATATTAGTGAAACAGACAACTAGTCTTTTAATGTTTGTATATGCTCTTCTTGCTGCTCACTGCATTATATATAACATATTACTGCCATTAAATTAAGCTCTTTTCCCTATAAAGCATGGACAGTCACTGCACATGCACAACCATAATTGACTTAACATGCACTCTTGCCTACTACAGTCTTTATTTTGATGCATTCTTCAAAACATGTGATATCAAATCCCCTGAGAAGATTTACTCATGTAGACTCCAATAGGGATCAAGCATCAGCAAAACAGAAAACTATCCATGGATAATGTGTGATCTATATTTCTTGGAATGCACCCAATTCACAGGTTAACAGAACAGATTCAAACAGGATTGCATGCCTATTACTACTAATTACAAAATTCAGTAACTGATTGTACATTGTCTAGCACAACGAGGTCCTGGTCTATGACTGGGGTCTCTAAACATTAATACTACACAAATATGAGATTAATAAACTATTTCTTGACAAAAGCCTACTGACAGTCTAGAGCAGTATTAAAAAGTAAAGCATTGCAGCCTAATTAAGAATGCATGAATGTTAATATACTATAAAACAGATTTTAAAAAGATACGACCTGAACTGACAAAGTTGTATTTGTCTAATTCATGTTACAGATTCTGATGTCTTACAAATACAAATCACTAATCTTTCTTGATATAAGTATTTTCAGAATGCATTTACTTGGAGATACCATCTGCATATCAATATGAAAAAGGAATACATTATCACGGTTTCCAGTATTTCAATGGTTTTGTACACAATATTGAAAATTAAAACATTCCAAGTATTGAATCAAAAGAAGGCAACAGCTAAAGCAGTCTTACCTCTAGATCTGTTTCCATAAAATCAAAGACCAGACTAATATTGGATTTGTGTCCAAATGCATCAAGAAGCTGGAAAACCAAAATACACCACAAAATGAAAAATATATTTGACTGCAGAGTACTTTTAATATTTTAATGCTGTGACACTTCAGTATGTGTTGTGAGGGTTTTCAGGATGGGGGAGCAGGGTTGCACATACAGGGAAGAGAACATACTGTAGCGATTAGAGGGCAGTATGGGGAAATCTGACATTCAGGCTCTCTCTTTCTTGCTATGTGTCCACAAGAAAATTACAAACGCTGTCTTAGTTTCCCCATCTGTAAAGTAGAAATGATCAGTCCAACCCACTTCACAAGGAAGTTAAGGGGCTTAAATTTGTCTTTGTAAAAAACAGATCCTGAATGGAAGGTGTACTAGTTGTACAGAATTAAAATTTATTAAAGATGTTAAAAAAATATAATACACAGGTTAAGAAAAGGGTGTTTGAATGTCTGGGTATAGTGCTAGGATTATCCACAAATGTAAAGTTTGTTTAAAAAGTGATAGGCTACATATAGTACATAATCAGCAAAACCCCAAATTTAGGTGAATAAATTTAACAATACAGGTTCAATGTTAGCATCCAAGTATTTGGGTACATCACTCACGAAAAGCTGTACAGAGAGTTGGTTGTGGAAAGTAAGATATATCAATGAATTACTACATTTTACCAAGAATATTTTAACAACAGAGTTAGACATTCCTATAAAATAGGATTACCTTCACAGCCTGAACTACAGTGGGAGTTATATCAAAAATTAACAGAGCAGACAAGAGCATGATGGAGTCTCTTCCTTGTTCTTGCTCTTTCAAAAATGCTTTACCTATTCTTGAGTGTAGAGGGGAGGCATAAGGGGAGGGTCACGTGCCTCCTTCCCCCCCTCCCCGTTTGCTGCTTGGCTTGTACTGAGCATGCCCCCCTCTGCCCCCGCCCCCCCACTATTATCAGCCACCCGTGGTCCCTGCTTGCATGGATTCTGTTTTGTATGGTTTTGGCAAACTGTTCTTGGCCATAATTCAGCATTTAGGACTTCAGTTCATAAGTGGACAATTAAGAACGTCTAAGTTTGCAAGTTATCTGTCAAAGACTCAAACAGTTTTGCCCATCCTAGTAAAGATGCTGAAATGAGTTAGAGAACATACAAGCTAAAGCCTTTTTTGAATGTTTGCAGTCAAGTTAACTGCTTTTTAATTCATGTGTTTCAGCACCTCCTGGTTTCAGCTACAAGTATGGAAACGCTGTAAGAATGGGCTTGAGATCCAGCAAGAACAGTACACTTCCATGGAAAATATTTAAATAAAGCACCTGAACTTTTGTACGTCTATCTGAACCAACCGTTTAGAGAATCACCCATCACTAGTACTTACCTTTACAAACATTTATCTGAAGCTGAAAGTCAAAAAACTAAAAAAATGCAGGCTCTGAACTACAAGTATTACTGCTGCCCACTGGATTTTAAATAGCATTAGTGAAACTGAACAGACCTTGTCAGTTTCACCGGGCTGTTGCTTAGGAAAGTGGAGTAGCAACAGAGGCAAGACAACATGCAAAAAGTCAGGGAAATGCCACACTGCATTGATTCACAATCAATTTTATTTTTAAATTTGAATTTTTCAGGATTTGCAACTCTACCCCCACCTAAACAGCAAAAGTTTCCAACTAACCCTTGGCAAAAATGCATGTGGATTTTGAGACCTGCCTTTTTATTAAAGTTAATATTTTATTGGTTAACATGGTTTGCCAACTTGCAAGATGGCCAGTATAAGAATTAAGATAAAAATCTCCATGATCACAGCAGTAAGTCTTTGTGGATATACTGTTTTATATCTACAGCATTCAGGGACTGACATACTGCAGATGCCACAAGTAGTACTCATTTTATACTTACACCAATGATATTTGGATGGCTTAGCTCCTGTAACAATTTTATCTCCCTCAGGGCTGTTCTGTTGATTCCTACGTTGAAAGAAATATCACATCAAAGGCAGGAGCAGCAAATAAAAACTTCAATTTAGCTACCAATAAGAATTTCTAATTCAGTTTCTTTTAAATGTTGTTGGTCATTTATGATCGTTTGAGAAATTATGATCTAGACTACAGAGCAAGAAAAAAATGCATTAAGTTTGTAGAATTGCAACTAAGTACATCACTGTAATTCAAAGTTGGGTATGCATCATTGTCATAGCAGACAACAGTAAATACTTCACATCTACAAGTAGGTGGAAATTCTCACACCTTAGGATGTGATTGTTTCTATAGCAGTGTATGCCCCCTTTTGGCAAAATAGAGAAGTTTTGGCATAGACCTAGAAGAGTATACCAAATCTTGACCTATCAAACAATTTTAAGGCTTTTTAAAAAATGGTTACTTACCCAGCAGTAACTGTGGATCCCACTGTGGTTCTACATGTGCATCATCCATGAGAGAGGAGATTCTTTTGAATAGCAATGTCCATCATGGCAGCATATGCACTCTGTGCCTCATGTAACCTGTGCGATCCACACCGATAAGATATCAAAGAACCAGAGAGTTATTGTAGTGTATGTAATCATTCTTCCTTCAAGTACATGTTAGTGTCGATCCCACTGTATGCGACAGTCAAGTAGTATCCTCTTCAGGATGGTGGGAATAAGTTGCAGCTATATCAGTAAAACAGGGATTGAAATACTGCTCTCCCAAGCTTGGCAGCTGACCTGGTAGCTAAGTCCAAGACAGCGTTTGACAAATCTTAGTGGGTTACTCCACATTAGAAGTCTAAGGCAGCAGTACTGGAACATTCCTAAAGCAAGTGGAGGATATTGCTTGTGTTCTGGTGGAGCAAGTCATGATGTTTGATGGGAGAGATACACCAGCCAGCAAGTAACACAGCAAGATATATTGTGTTATCCATTTCAATATTCTTTGCAAAGAGAGAGGTTGACCTTTAAAGTGCCCACCTATGGCTAGAAAGATGAAGTGCATGGTTTGGTGCTGTCAATATAATGAAGCCAAGTCATGGACATGCACACACTCCCAGTGCTGAGTGTGGCTTTGAAAAAAAACAAAGGAAGTCTGATTGACTGGCTTCGATAAAATTCTGAGACACTCTTAGGAATCAACTTCGAGTGAAGCTGCAACATCACTTTGTGCTTATGTAATGTGGTATGGGGAGGTTTGGACATAAGTGACTGAAGCTCACTCAATCTCCTGACTGAGGCAATAGTCACTAGGAAGACCATCTTCAGAGGTAGGTGGTGTAAGCTGCATTCTGTGAGAGGTTGGAACGAGGTCTCCATGAGACTCAGACAGACTAAACTGAGGTCTCAGGCAGGATTCTGTTCTCTGAACAGTGGGTAAGTGTGCAGCAACCCTTTGAAAAATTTAGATATTGCGGGGTGAGAAAAGGCCAGCACCACTGAATAGGTGGATGCACGGTGGACCCCAAGAGATTAACAAAAGGCCAGCCTATTTTAAATGCAACAAGTCAGAGAATGTTCAGTACTGAGGCCTGGACCAATGCTCACATTGAGAAGCTCTTCCAATTAGATGAATATATTGTGGTAGATGTTTTCCTGGTATGTATCAGGATTTCCTGGACCCGTAGGAAGCATTCTATATCTGTGGTACTTAGTTAGCCAATAGCCATAGAACAGATGCAGGGGCTTCAGGTCTGGATGGAGTATCTTGTCATGGTCTTGTAAGAGGAGGTCTAGGCAGTCTGGGAACTGGATCAGAGGCAGGATGGACATTTGTAGCAGCCAAGACTGCCTCGGTCAGCAGGGAGCTATGAGAATAATCGTGGCTTTGTCCCTTTTGATTTTGGAAGTCATCCTGAGGGTCAGGGGAATTGGTGGAAAGGCAAAAGATAGGCCTTGGGACCACTGCAGAAAGAAGGCACCTGCTAGCAACCCCAATCTCATGCCCACTCTGGACAAAAGTTCTAGCACGTGGCACGGTGGTAATTGTCTGCCTGCTTAGGAAGTCTGCCAGGTTGATGCCGACACCTGGGAGATGGAGACATTGACGTTCTCCAGTATTGGTGGCACCACGTCCAGAGCTTGATGGCTTCCAGGCAGAGACGAAATGAGCATCTCTCTCTTCATTTGTTTATGTAGCATATTGCAGAGCTGTCGTCCTACAAGATATCCACTGTGGGATTACAGGCTAACCTGATGGCTTGATGTGGAACCCCATGTCTTCGGAGGACAAAAATCTCTTGAATTTGTAGACTGTTCAGGTGGGCTTCCCAACCAGTACTTGATGGTACCACTCCATGAACGTTCCTGGGTTCCTTCCACCAATTCAGTTCTGCAACAGGAGGTGGCACCACAACCTTCTGATCATCTGGTGTGGGAGGACAGGCCCCAGTAAGACCAAGATGGCCAAGATGGAACACTACATGGGTACCAGCTGTGTTCGCTGACCCAGTGTCACTCCCACGCCATTTGGCGCAGCACTCGGTGCTCTGAATGAGGGCTTCCTTGTGCCCTCTTTAGGATCATTCTCCATTGGCAGGGGCAAAGGATCTCTGCTCAATGCTGACAAGAATATACAGGCAATGGCAAGGTGTGTATATCCCCTTCAAAGGGGGCTGGCAAGGCACTGGTCCTAGTCCAGTCCACCTCTTCAGTACTAGGAAGATTTGCGGACGATATTTGGGTGCATCTACAGAAAGCATTAGGTCCTTGCTCAGCCCCATCACAAGTAACAGTAGTTATACCAATAAAACAAAAACCAGCAGGATCCTATTAAAGGGGAAAAGGCAAAGTGCCACATTTATTGTGAATACAGAAAGAGTCATAGTAAGCAGTTAGTTATAGCTATAACATTCCATTCAATTTCATATTTATTCACACATTCATTCATACATACACACATACACGGGTTCTGAAGGTTATCATCATAGTTACCAGCCTTAGAGTTGCTCATGCCAAGCCACTGGCCAGGTGGCCTGGACATGAGGAGGGAGCAGGGCCTTGTCAGATGTTCATCTGATGCTCCTGGAAGTTGGTTTGCAGAATCAGACCCCAAAGTTCTCACTTTCTAAAGTTCGTTTGTATAGGAATTTCTTCCTATGCCAGTCTATGGGAATTGCTTCATCATGCTGTTGCTAAATCAATCAGCAGATGGCACATTTCTGATGGCTCCGTGCTGCCAGATGTTATCTTGTTCTTTGGTTCTCCCATTCTTGAGGCTGTTGGGTGGATTCCAGTCTGCGCTCTGGGGGTCCTCTGGTTATTTCCACTTGACGCCTTCTTCAGCCGATGGACACTGGATTCTTAGGCTGGCACCTCTTTGATCATTCAGTTATTATCCACACCAAGCATCCATCCACATACATCCTCTGTCTCTATTTTAATCACAATTGTTAACAAAGTGAGATGAATAAAACAAAAGGGCGCGGAGTCTCTGGGTGCTGTTTCTGTTGTTACAGAGTATTGCTTTGAGTCTCTCTGTGTGAGTAGTTGTTGTTACAAAGAATTGCTTTGAGAACACTCTGTCTTAGAACGTACTAACAGAATTAGCAGCTTGCAAGTTTCACACAGAGGGAGAGAAACAGTACCAAAAGCCAAGAGACCTCTTAATTAGTAATACCCTGGAATTTAAACTATGGGGAATCAAACTCATTTGTGATTTTAATACAGAAACTTCTTTAATATGATCCAACATAAAAATGGGATCAGTGTCAGGTCTCTTGCTCTGCCCAGCTGCTTAGGGACTGTGTTCTTGGAGGACTGACGTTCCATGTGCTCTAACTGGGACCTCTCTTTGGTCTCAGGGCTATGCTTATGCTCAGTACAACTATGCAAGTTGGAATCCCGTTTATGAGCAGGCATAGGCGTTATTGTATTGTCTGAGGCATCAAGGTAACTGCACAAGAACCAAAGTCACTGGTGCCAGCATTGTAAGTGCTGAGGTCTCCTGCACTGGGGACTTCAATGTTAAGGTGGTCAGATCATCAGTACTAACACTGCTCTTTTTACGTTCTTTCCACCCCCGACCATAAAATGTGAGTAGTGCTCAATGGAGTGCTGGCGAATGTTGCTTTATCTAGCCCCACTCTGGCTGTAACCAATCATCTCTTGGTCTGAAGTAACCAGCGTGGACTGCTCAGGGAGATGCAGCTTGAGCCAAGTGCCCCTGCACTGGATCATGGCACAGAAAGACTTGCACACAGAGCACCTGCCTGGGATGTGGCTCTCCCTTAGACAGAAGGGGCATCATCTGTGCCTGTCGCAGGATGCCAGAGCTGAAATCCTGAGGTTTTGGATCCATCATGGAAGTGTAGCTGGCACAAAGTACCTCACCCCAGAGAAAAGTGGGGTCAGTTGATTTCATCTCTCTTTTTGGGAACATCATTTGCATGAAAGTGTGAAGATAAATTTCTTCCCCAGAAAAGTTTAAAAAACCTGTTTAGGGTCTCTGAAGAGAATAGTGGGTTGGACACTCTGCGTTCCATCTTGCTGCCACATACAATCAGAGTGATCTTAGGGAGGGTTGTACCTGCCCTACTTTTTATGCGCTTGCATGAGAGCACAAGGAGGCATAGTGTGCATGACAAGCCCTGCTAGACACCACTATTCAAAAAAATCTGATCTTGCATGCATGAGGCACATATGCACCTACAATGAGATCCACACGGACACATACTTGAAGCCTAATTCTTCCTACAATCATCTTCTTTCTGCTAACTAGGATTAAAATACATGAATGATACTAAACCAGGAGATACCAGTGTGAAAAGAAATACAAAAGGACTAGCTTCTTACCAATCTAGTGTGCCATGCACATCAACAGCACTATGAAAAAACAACAGAAATGTGGGCAGGAAATCAAATGAGAAAGAAGTTAAAGGCACAGTAAACTCAATGTTGTAAACTAATTTAACTATGTGACTAGCCAAAGGTTATTAAAAACTGAAAAGTTTTAAAATTCAATATATTTGCCACTATTTATATTTCATTTACATCTACTTCTCATCTTAGATAATGGAAATCAATTGTTTGACACTAGGATTTTATATCATGTTCAACACTGCAAAGTATAAGGAGTTTTATATTTGTTTCTCTTTCCATCCCCCAGTATATGTTGGGGTATGGTTTTTGTGGAAAAGCTACATCAAAGAGGTAGGAATAATTCAGTCAATATAGCTATCAACTTTTCCAGCTAGGACAGATGACATAACTAATTCACTGCTCTACAGCAACAGTAGGAAGTTCACAGTAACACACTAAAGGCAAAAAGACAAAACATGATATGGTGTACAAGTATTTTAAGTACTTACCATCTTTAGCTTCTGATCTATGTCCAAGTTTAATCTAAAGAAACAGTAAGTGCTGTATTATCTGTAATTAGAATCACAGTCCTCAACACCTGAAGACCTCAATAAGTTTCTCAAAGATAAAGTGAGTTTTAGTGTTAACAAAAAATCTTAAATAGCTAAGTAGTTTATTTTTAAAAAAGTGAATTTGCAGCTTTGGCATTTACAAAAGGAACAGGTGTTTAGGTTTCCCAAAGCCAAACATAATGCAATCTTACCAAAGAGTTTTGTAACTGGAACCCCAGTCTGGGCCTGCAAAGCCATATTACACCAGTAATGGGCTTCTCCCAAGAAAGTGAATCATTCCAAGTACGAATTTTATTAAGACTGGCATCCACATGGTTGTTGCAAGCCACCTCAAATTTACAGGCTATTCTGATTTTACCAGATTTATCCCATGCCAAACATTTTTCGGTCCTGAAGTTATTTTTTAACCCACAAAACCTTGCGTGATCTTACAGCAATTCTTCAGTGCAAACAAGTTTGTTCTCGATGGCAATTTTAAACAGCAACAGCCTTATGGGAGCAGTAGTAGTATAATATGAATACTTAATCTGACTGCATTATTGAAATGGCTCAACTTTGCTTATCAGGCAAAGCTGAGGGATACTTGCTTCTTCGTTATGGTAATTCCATCCTAGTAAGAGTCCCTCAAAGCATATCTAAAACATTTATATTCAATATTACAATTTATTGTAACCTCATCAGGTTGTGTTGTTTCAAATCAGAAAAGAGCAATCACACTAAACATTTTACTTCAAAGGCTAAATTACAGAAATGACAGTCAAAAGCAAGATTTCCCCAGCACCAATAGCCAGACCATCTAAACAGGTCTATCTGAGGGGGACAAACATTAGACAGTCATCTTTTGAAGAGGATACTCAAGTCTGTGGAAGACCCAAAGTTTAACATTATGTTTGGAATTCCTTTAAAAAAAATAAAACCCAAACATGCAATAAAAAACTAACAGCTCTCCAAAATATTGTCTGCAATATTTAAAATTCCAGCTTCTGAGCTGGGTGACCAATCACAAACCTAGAAATGTAATGGTGTTGAAGCCACCATTTTACATTATGAAAGAACATTTGAGGTGGCTGATTCAGACTGGTCAACCAATTGGCCAACCAACACACTGTTGGTGCCATAGGAATAAATAATCACAGCTTCTCTTTAAATGGATAAAGCTGTTGAACAGTTTCAAGAGCAACTAGATACCTGATTGCGGAGTACGTACATAACAGCACACAAAACACTCACCTTTTTAATAGCAACAATTTGATTGGTGTTCTTATCCCTTGCTTTATAAACAGTGGCAAACTAAGACAAGAAAAAACAGTAGTCCTTGTTTACAATAATATTAACCGTATAACAGGTAAGGAATAATTTAGTGTTCTTAAGAGACAAAGAAATTGCCATATTTGATCAAACCTAAAGTCCAGTACCCCATCTTCAGCAGTGGCCAACATAAAAAACCCTGCCCCTCGTGACTGTGCTCTAACTGCTATTAGAGATTGGCTTAAGCACAGAAGCATGAAGTTTTATGAAGACTCTTTAGCAGTAGCTATAACAATTGTGCACATTCTTATCTAATTCAGGGGTGTCCAACATATGGCTAGCAGGTCAGATCTAGCCTTTATGATGTGTTTGTGTGATCCAAACAACACTCATATTGTGCA
This sequence comes from Eretmochelys imbricata, assembly GCF_965152235.1. Lineage (NCBI taxonomy): Eukaryota > Metazoa > Chordata > Testudines > Cheloniidae > Eretmochelys > Eretmochelys imbricata. The sequence goes on along the minus strand of NC_135576.1, from coordinate 44,162,059 downwards.
GAAACAAAGCTTTCACATTTAAAAACTTTCTACCTCTCATAGGGAGCAAAGAAAGCCTTCCAAACATGACCATAACCAGTATTGTGGTCTCTGCCTGAGTTTGCAGACAGCCCAAAACAGTAACTGAGAAAGATGAACTCCCTCTCTCTCTCCCTCACCATTGGTGTGTCAACTCTAAATACCAGTGAGACTTCAGTGTCAACATTAACTATTTCACTGCTGATCACTTTAGCAGATAGAATGGGAAAGGGAGTGGGAGTGAAGACTGGCCCAAAGGCAGACGAGAGAAAAGAAGCAGAGGAAGGGGGATGGAGAAGAAAAAAATACAGGGCAGGAATAGCAGCCTCCTACAGGGAGCAGATCCTCATTGAGTGATAATGAATGTGTCAATTAAGGCACTGAATAAATAGTAAATGTTTAGTTACTACGTAAAGGCTGTGGTTCCCCCAATGACCACCTGAGTGAATTCCACAGTTACCACTATTGGCAAAATAAGAGGTTATAATCAGCTTCTTTTTTACATGAGTTGTGGTCTTTGACTACTAGCTAGATGCTTTCAAGTGTCTTGGTTAGGCAATATTTGATGAGCCCTTTGCTAGTTTTACCTAGAGAGGTGTCTTGTGTGGCGATTTCTTGCTAGTTCTAATCCAAGCAGAATACTGAAGTTTTCTGAGAAATAACAAAGGGGAATACATTATTCTAGGTGAGAGCAAACCACTGATTAATACAGAAAATATTACAATGGCATTTTATAACTTTCCATCTCATTCCTTATGCATCCTAATATTGTTTAGGTTTTTGGCCACAAGTGCACACTGAGTAGATATGTTCACTGTTCTGCTCACAGTGATGTCCCATTCCCCCCCCCCAGAGTTCTGGATCCAGTTCAAGGTGCTGATCCTTATCTCTAGAGTGCTCTGCGAGTTAAACCTTTTCCATCTCAAAACTACCTTGCCCTCAGTTACCACCACCTAGGACATAGTGCTAATAGTCTCTCATGTGAAGCTTGAAGGTTTGGGGGGAAAAGGATATTTTGGGTGGAGGGCCTTCAGCTCTGGAAAATCCAATGAGTTATCAAAATAGATCTTGCCATACTTGGGGCAAACATGGCATAGCTCTTTCCTCTGCAGAAGCCCTTCTCCCAGTAATGGAGTAAAAGCAGGAACCAGTGTTCTGGCAGATACCAGCTACAATAAATGGATAGAGACTGGAATTGCCCGCCCACAGACAGAAGCCTATATGACTCTCCATTGTGTGTGTTGTATAAAGATACCACGGATATCAGTGGATCGACTCAAGGTTCTGTTTAATAGATTTGTTAGCGATCTGAACCAAAAAAAAAAAAAGAGTAAAGTGACAAGGTTTATGAACATGACCAGCTTATTTAGGTTAATCAAGACTAGAGAAGACTTGGGCGCTAACAAACCTAATTAACTGACCTAACAAAGTTAGATGAATAGGTATCATAAGGATGAATGGAATTCACTGCTGAGGAAGGTAAGACTAGTCACATTGGAAGGAGTAACTATGCATTCACAAAGCTGAGTTCTAAATTAATTGTAACTGCTCAAGAAAAGCCACAGGTGTCAGCCAGATCAATGCACAGAAGTGGTCAAAAAACAAAATGGTAGGGTCTAAAGTATGGGATAGAATATCCTGAAAATATTTTTAATATAATATTATACAAGCCAACGGAATGCCTTTACTTGGAACACTGGTTCTGTTCAGGTCACTCTATATTAAGAGATTTATGAGAAAGGGTTCAGAAATTGGCAATGAAAGCGATTAGATTCATGGAGAGACTCCCACTTAACAGACTGAAAAAAAAGGGAGAGAAGACCAATAAGAGCAGATATGATGGAGGTTTAACAAAAGACTGGAGGAGAGAGAGAACGGAAGTCGGGGCTCCAATATATGCTCATGATACAAAAAGGGGACATTCAATATAACTGAGACAACATATTTAAATCTGTTTTAAAAAGGGTTCTTTTTATCAGTGTGTAATTAATATGTAGAACTCGCTGTCACAAGAGATTTCAGGCCAAAATTAACAGGATTTAAAATAGAATTAATATATTTACATGGATAATGGAAACATCAAAAGATATTTATCCTGATATAAAAGGGATAAGAACTCTCAAAGTTCAGTGCAAAAGCCAACTACATAATGAAAGATAGAAGCTTCCCCTATGGGCTGATTATTCTGTATTTGTCCTTTATAGCAGTGCTTCTCAAGCTATCTGATGTGGGGACCAGCAATTTTTTTCCCCCTAATGTGCGCGCAGACCGGCAGCCGATGGCTTGCGGACCGGCACTGGGTCCACGGACCACCACTTTGAGTAGCACTGCTTTACAGAGTTTCTTGTACCTTCCTTTGAAGCACCTGGTATTGGCCTCTGCCAGACTAGATACTAGATTAAATGGACAAGGTATGCTTATATTCCTAGATGAATGTACCAGAAATCAGAAAAAAGCCTCCAGACCAGAGGAAAAAGGATAAAACTCTCAAGTATGATACTCATACCCTGTCCCAAACTACCCAAAAGAGATGCCTCCCCATCCTTATGGCACAAACACTGAACCCATATTCCAATTACAAAACAGAAGTGATGATAGCCCCTAACTGTGACTTTACTGGCATGACAAGTGTTGCCAAGGAATGAGAAAAACATCCCTCAGGTATCTCTCATATGATCCATCTAGGATAGGATTACACACTGTGGGGGATCTAATCCCCTGTGTCTATTTGCCATTACTGCCCCTTCCTGATCTTGTGGCAGGTACACAGCGCAAGGCCATCTCTTATCAGCATCCTTCTCAATTACATTGCTAACCAGAGTACCTTAAATGGCCACCATACTCACTCTGCACAGCACTCCTCTGTTGCATAGGCTAGCCCAGGGCTCCACCCCTCCACCACAGCATAAATTGAAGATGCAATAGATACCAGTTTCTTGTGGCAAAACTGGAAAGAATTTAAACGAAACCAACATAACCAAAGCCCACTCACCCAAAATAGAACACTTCCTAGACCTATAAAGAAAGAGTCCATGAATATAATCAGACCAACTCTCTTCAATCCATACATCAATGACCTATCAACTCTAGTGGAACAATTCCCAAATTCAGAACTCCCAGTAATGGACTCATAAGATGACTGCTGGGAACCTAGTTCTACTGTCATCTACTCAAGATGATTTGCAAAGAATCTTACTCCTTCTTAGAAACCTACTATAATACAGGTCAACCTTGATGGGGCAGGGAAAGAATCCATTTTTTAAAAGAAAAGTCTGTAAACAGCCAGAACAGTGGACATTTTTCTCTGAGAGACTTGATGATTGAACAGACAAAATTATAGATACCTAAACCTTATAATAAATACATCAAAGTTTCAGATGGGCTATCAGAATTAAAGAAATAACCTTCCAGACCTTCCACTGTGATAGAAACACTTAACCCCACTCTCCCCTCCCCCCCAATAAAATAACTGCTAAAAACTATTCAACAACACAATCCAACCCATTCTACGTATGGGAGTGAAATTGTGGGGCCCAACTTAACAAACGACATTAACTGGGATAAGCCCCGCAACAGAAACCCTACATCTGCAGTTCTGCAAACATACTCCATGTGCACAGGAAAAGAGCAGAACAGGGATGTTTTCCTCTTATTAATAAATATACAGAAAATATTCAAATTCTAATGCCACCACAACCAAAGCAGCAAATACTACCTCTACCTCAACACACTAAAAGAGCTAAATCTAAATGAAAGCACAATTTACTGCTATATATCATCATTTCTTAAGCTCAACGCAAATGTATAAATAATATGTAGCAGGCGGCCTTATCTCACTCGCCTTGTTACTCCCAGGATATGAGAGAGACCCCACGGGCCGGGCCGGGCCGGGCGCCTCTGCCCCCGGCCGAGACCCCACGGGCCGGGCCCCTCTGCCCCCAGCCGAGACCCCACGGGCCGGGCCCCTCCGCCCCGACTCACAGCGCAGACCTCACCTGCCCCTCGCCCAGGAAGTCGAGCTTCTCGTAGCGCTTAGCTCGCGCCCGCGCATCCATCACCGGCCGGGGAAAGGAGCCGGCCGGGCCAGGGGGATTTAAAACCGTCACTACCTGAGACGCCCGCTGCTTCCGGCCCCGCTCACGGAACCCGGCCCCTTCCCCGAGCTCCCTGCGCATGCGCTTTACCAGGGGCTGCGGCGTCCTGCGCACGACGCCAGCGTCCCGCTCTAGCAACAGTCACTAAGCGACGCACGCTCATCGCCCCTGCCGCAGGGCTCCAGCCCCTTCCGAGTCTGCCCCGTCAGACGCCTGCCGCGGGAGGCGCCGCGTGGAGCCCGGCTCAGGGTTCCTAGGGCGGAGCTGGGGCTGCTGCAGGGGAGCGCAGCATCTCGCTGCGCAGGGCGGGGTGCGGAGGCTGCGGGCACCACGCTACCACCCCTAGAGCCGAGCCGGGGAGGTTGTGTGAAGCCCAGCCGGGCAGGCTAGGCCGGATACAGTCCGACCACACCAGGCAGGTAGCAAGGGGCTGGGCCCATTCCCCTGCGTGAGAGGCACTGGCAGGGCCACCAAACTTTGGGAAGATGGGAGCTCGAACCTGAATGCGAGACAGCGCCTTAAACTCCTGCCTGACATCCACCAACGCTCGCTGCAGCTCACCCAGAACCGCTGACAGGTTGCCGCTGAGCCGCAGCTGCAGCACGCTGCTGCAAAATGCACTCCCTTCAATTTCTAGAGAGGTGAGCCCTTTGAAAAGTGCATTGCAGTGATATGGGCTGGAAGCAACAAGCACGGATCACAGTGGTAAGGTCTGCATCTGACACAGTCACAATCTCTTGCTCAAGGCTAGATGGAGATAAAAGCATTCCTAAAGAGCACAGAATCAGAGAAGATTAGGGTTGGAAGAGACCTCAGGAGGTCATCTAGTCCAGCCCCCCTGCTCAAAGCAGGACCAATCCCCAACTAAATCATCCCAGCCAGGGCTTTGTCAAGCCAGGTCTTAAAAACCTAAGGATGGGGCTTCCACCACCTCCCTAGGTAACCCCTTCCAGTGCTTCACCACCCTCCTAGTGAAGTAGTGTTTCCTAATATCCAACCTAAACCTCCCCCACTGCAACTTGAAACAATTGCTCCTTGTTCTGTCATCTGCCACCACTGAGAACAGCCAAGCTCCATCCTCTTTGGAACCCCCCTTCAGGTAGTTGAAGGCTGCTATCAAATCCCCCCTCACTCTTCTGCAGACTAAATAAGACGAGTTCCCTTAGCCTTTCTTCATAAGTCATGTGCTCCAGCCCCCTAATCATTTTTGTTGCTCTCTGTTGGACTCCCTCCAATTTGTCCACATCCCTTCTGTAGTGGGGGGCCCAAAACTGGAAACAGTACACCTGAGGCGGCCTCACCAGTGCCGAATAGAGGGGAATAATCACTTCCCTCGATCTGCTGGCAATGCTCCTACTAATGCAGCCCAATATGCCGTTAGCCTTCTTGGCAACTGTTGACTCATATCCAGCTTCTCATCCACTGTAATCCCCAGGTCCTTTTCTGCTGAACTTCCGCTTAGTCAGTCGGTCCCCAGCCTGTAGCAGTGCATGGGATTCTTCCATCCTAAGTGCAGGACTCTGCACTTGTCATTGTTGACCTGCATCAGATTTCTTTTGGCCCAATCCTCCAATTTGTCTAGGTCACCTGGACCCTCTCCCCCCATCTTAGTGTCATTCACAAACTTGCTGAGGGTGCAATCCAGATCATTAATGAAGATGTTGAACAAAATCGGACGTAGGACCAACCCCTGAGGCACTCTGCTTGATACCGGATGCCAACTAGGCTGACCAGTCTGTAGTTCCCCGAATTCTCCTTCTTTCCTTTTTTAATGATGGACACGATATTTGCCTTTTTCCAGTCGCTCCCCCGATCGCCCTGAGCTTTCAAAGATAATGGCCAATGGCTCTGCAGTCACATCAGCCAACTCCGTCACCACCCTCGGATGCATTGCATCCGGCCCCATGGACTTGTGCATGTCCAGCTTTTCTAAATAGTCCTTAACCTGTTCTTTCACCACTAAGGACTGCTCACCTTCTCCCCATACTGTGCTGCCCAGTGCAGCAGTCTGGGAGCTGACCTTGTCTGTGAAGACCGAGGCAAAAAAAGAAGCATTGAGTACTTCAGCTTTTTCCACATCATCTGTCACTAGATTGCCTCCCCCATTCAGTAAGGGTCCCACACTTTCCCTGACCTTTTTGTTGCTAACATACCTGTAGAAACCCTTCTTGTTACACTTCGCATCCCTTGCTAGTTGCAACTTCAGTTGTGCTTTGGCCTTCCTGATTACATCCCTGCGTGGTTTAGCAATATTTTTTATACTCCTTCCTAATCATCTGTCCAAGTTTCCACTTCTTGTAAACTACCTTTTTGTGTTTAAGCTCACCGAAGATTTCTGTTAAGCCAAGTCAAGCCTGCCATATCTGCTATTCTTTCTTCACATCGGGAAGGTTTGTTCCTGCACCCTCTATAAGGCTTCTTTAATATACAGCCAGCTCTCCTGGACTCCTTTCCTCCTCATATTAGCCTCCCAGGGGATCCTGCCCATCAGTTCCCTGAGGGAATCAAGTCTACTTTTCTGAAGTCCAGGGTCCTGCTATAGGATTACCCAACAGCAGTGGAAGTAGAGGGATAAAACTGACTTTGAATATGCAAAGTGATTTATTGTTTTTTGGCTTTATTTTCAGAACTTTGGAGGAAGATGGTGTTTTGGAAGGCAGAAGACAGGGGTTTTTTTTGTTTTTTTCCCCCCTAAATCCATTCACTTCATTGTGTGCTTTTGGGCCCTCAAACTGGTTTGTAGAACAGAACTTTATGGATAATATTCCAGCTCTCAAGTGGAATCATTTTCAGGAAAATTTGGACACATTCTATAGTATACTCCTTAGACTCAGACCTGCAGTTCTCTTCTTGAGGCCAAACCCATCAGCCCCATGATGTACCTGACCCCTAAAGCTCAGGAAAGCAAGAATCAGTTCAGAATGGTAGTTTTCTGTAAAACTGTAGGCAGGTGAGTTTAAGTCTGTTCCAAACACAATTTTAATTACTAAAATTAGTCCAAGAATAAGTTGATCACCTCTATCTTAATTCTGTTCCCACCCCAAAAAGCTTTTAATCTGTCAGGGCAAGCAGCCATCATGCAGCTGGATGCCAGAATCAAAGCTTGTTTTTAGATAAAATCTGTCTGAAGTTGAAAAATAAGAACATTAAGATTGCAGAGTTCTTATAATAAAAAGTAGCAATGCTCATCTTATGGGCCTGAGAGATTTTGCACTAGATCTGGACCTTTGTTTGTGGATCAACAACTAGATATTCTTGACAATTTTATTGCTTAAGTTACTTTTTAATAGTGTAGGTTTATAAAGTGGATTCAGACAATTACCGTAATCAGCCTTTAACAGAAAAGCTGGCCCAGAAACATAAATTAGAAGACAAGTATCTAAAGTCCCATCTTTCTCACCCCTTTATACAGGGTCTTTATTAAAGCTATTAAACTGTTTATAACATTCATAGAGTGAGGAAGGCCTTTAATGTGAGTACAATAATTCATTCAACAGTAGTGAACAAGTATCTTCTGTAATTATTCTGGACCTCCACGCTGTAAAAGAGAAACAGACAATTACGTGTCTTCTACTAAAGGAAAGGGAAGCTGACAAGCTGGTTTGCACTTTGTTACTGAGTAGGGAAGTACTGTTTTCAATACAGGGTCATTGCACATTTAAGAATTCTACCTTTTATTTATTACTTTCATGAAGGGACACAACATTTCTACTTGTCTTAGATGTTGTAAAAAATCTCACAAAATCTGAGAAATGTTTATGTAACTTTTTGTATAGGTCCATGTAAAAATGAACACTGCAGCATTACACTGGTAAATAAAAGCCTGCAAAAGAAACTGACTAGTTATTTTCTTTGTCCAAGTTCAAAAGTGCAAAAAAGGCAGTAAAAAGCAAGTTACCAGTTTAAACATTCTTTGTTTTAATAATCTAAGGTGTCCAGCAGATGATGTTTCCACTGTTTCCCCGCTAGATTTTTACAGCTTAATACCTCTCATTTTTGGGTAACTTTTAGGCTGAACATCAGAAAGTTTCACACCTTCTTTAATTCCATTACTTCTAGTTATATCCCCTCTTTCCACCCTATATAAAAATTCCTCTCGGTCACCCAATGTTCATATCCTTTGAATACTTGTGGACTTAATCATCACCTAACCAAGCTAACAGATTTAGTTTTTAGTCTTGCCTCAAACCCATGCCTCCAGCTCTTTAATATTTTTAATATTCTTCTCTAATCTCCCAATTTGTCACCATCTGGTAACGAAGTGCTCAAAACTAAACGAATTACAGGTACAATGAATGCCATTTTGTAGTCAAAATTTTCTGCCTCCCATGCACTTGCACAATGCTGCAATATTAGTTTGCAAACACTATAAGGGACCATTTAAACTCAGTTTGTTTTCAGTGAAATAAATCATGAATATTTGTTTCTGTAATTTTTATTTTTAAACACAACCTACATTTTGGGCATAAACTACCTGTTTAGCCTCTTCAGTCTATGAATAAACTCATAATTGAAAGGATCAACCCTTTGTACATTGTATTTCTATTAAAATTAGTATTTATTTATTGCACATTCTACAATTGTAAATACAATAGGCAATGACATTGAAACAACATGGTTTAATGGATTAATTGTAGTCTCGAATTTCAAAACAAATTCTAATCCTGATTTTGTCACTGGCTTTGTGTGTGACCTTGGGCAAGTCACAGCCTCTCTGTGTCAGTATCCCGAACTGCCAAATAGGGATACCTTATCTGCCCAACTTGTGTATTGAGGAATACTTAGTTTGCATTTACTGCAAACTAAGTTGTAATGCTTGATGTAAGTGTAAAGTTAACAAGAGTTTAAAAGCAAGGATATTTATCATGTTGTCCAGAAATTGTTTTGCAAAGTTTTCAACATAGTGAATAACTAAAGAGGACATATGTAGTAACAAATATAACAAAACTTACTTGAATGTATTCCATCTCCTCATCTGATATCAGCTTTCTCCTGTACTTTTGAGGTAATGTTTTTACTAATTCTGTTGTGTCTGGTGCGCCTTGTACTCTATTAATGGATGAAATGTTTTGAAGGGCTTGTGGTCTGTCTCCTACAGACATATGTGCTGCTGAAGCATGGAGTGGTGGTACCCTTGCTTGTAGAGATTCCTGCACTGAAACCCAGATTTCAAAACCATGTATAGAAGTACAGAGAATATTTTAATACCTTAAAGAGCTTGAATATAGTTATTCATTAGAGCAGTCAGTAAAAGAAAGTACTGGTCGTACAGTTGAATGTTTCACTATAAAGCTACTTGCATGAATTAAAAACCCTTCCTTCTCACCATATACTTTTATTTTCAATTTTAGGGACTAATACAGCAATGAGAACACTGATACAGTCAAATTTTGAGAGTTGGAGGAGGCACAGATTGAAAGGGATAGTTATTGATGTCGCAACGGTAGCTAAATCAGTACATAGTGTTACAAATACTTACACTGGGAAGCTGTAACCGCAGATTAAGAATATGCAGTGCCCCACAGCGTATTTGTATTTACACAAAGCCATAGGCGTGTGGGATTCTTTAAGGGTTGGTCATTATATTTCTACTCACGTAGTTTACAATACAAGTTGTCCACAGACAAAGGACAGGTCTACTGGATGAAGGTTGCAATTGTGAAATATTACAAAATGTGGTTTGTATTATACCCATTTTTTATGTTTTGTTTGTATTTTTAATTAATTCACATACTATAGTTTGTAGGTAACATCCAAAATGAAGGTCACAGGGAGGCTAAACAGGGGGTGGAGGTCAGTTGCTGAACATGGACCAAAATGGGTGAGTTTTGAGGAATTGAAGATGCACAGGATCAGGAAAGATGTTCCAGGCATAGGAGACAGAAAAGGCATGGAATAACTTGTGGAAAAGTAAAAAAAACAGCATCAAGTCTAAATAAGCACTTGGGTCATGAGCTGAGGAGTAGGAAACTAGGTGTCAGAAAGACCTTGAAGCTGCAAGGATGGAAGATTTTGAATGTGATATAAGTCAGCACTGCACAGCAATACAAGGACTCGATGGGGGCTAGATGGTCAAAACAGATAATGAATTATTCTAGTGGCAATGTGTTTATAAAGCATTCATCCTTCTGGGCAAAAAAACAGAACTAGAAGCATAAATGATTTAGACTTGACAACACAGTAGACTACACAATTATACTATCCTATGGAAGTAAAGATTCCTAACTGAAGTCCCAAGGGAGCAGTATTTCCCATCCTACTACACCCCAGCCTCAATTTGTGGACTAGAGTAAGTGTAATGCAAAAGTCAAGGAAGCCAGAGATGAGGAGGCTGCAGTTGCCCAGGTGAGAAATGATCAGACCTAAGACCAACATTTAAGCAGCAGTGACAAGATAAGCAGTAACAGGATTTAGCAATCTTAAATGAGTCAAAATGTACAAGGAGTCAAATGCGACACTATGCTTGCCAACCCAGGCGACCAGATGGATGATGAAGTTGCTGATAAGGTCAGAAAAAGAAGTAGAGGAAGATGAGTTTTTCTATTTTAGCCATGTGGACTTTCATCTAATTCAAGGATATTGAGGAAGAGATGTGGGACTGAACACTGCGGGTGATAGCAGCAGAGAGATATATTTAGGAGTTGACAGTGAAGAAACTATACTTGATACCTGCAGTATAGGTAAGGCTTCCCAGAGACTGAGGAGGGAACCCAGAACAGAGCCCTAAAGGCCAACCAGTCAAGTAGACAGCCAACCACAAAAGCATCATGTCATGGTAAAATACAGGCCGTCATATTCTAAATCACTGCAGGATGAATTGATTGAAAGTGTACAGAGCAGTTTTGAGGTGACAAGGGCATGGATCAAGGTAAGAAGGTCTATATCTACACACACACACAAAACAGTCACAACTAAAGCTAGTCCAAAATTTTCCAGGGAAGCTAAAGAGTCATGCTGGACCACAGACCCTGGGAATCCCAGCAGGGGCTCAATTAAACTGACATTCAGTAAATAGCATTCTGATTAGTTTCCCATATTTCATTCCACAAACACCATGTTCCAAATTGAAATCCTGGATTTGTTGAAATATTTCAGCAAATTTGGTTTTGTTGTGATGAGAACAAATCCAACTTCTGAAAAGCTGAAATTTCTGATGAATCAAAAATTGAGAGTTTCAGCCAGCTCTAATCAGAACTTGCATATCAGATTTAGAAGAAGAAGAGACGAGAAATTAGTTGTTTATTCCATCATTGAAAAAGATTTTCAACAGAGTAGAGAGTGTTGAAACTGGATACAAATTAGATGGTGTGGGCAAAAACTGACCAAGACATTGCACAGAATTCTGTCAATACAAGTCATTTTTTAACAAAAGTATTCAATGCGAATTCAAACTCAGGTCAAAATCAAGCCAACCAATAGATATTTTGTGGCATTAACAGGAAAACTTAAACTCTCAATTCTCAATTGTGATTTAACTGGTATTCGAACTCAAGAGAAAGGGTAGTTTATTAGCAAATATGTAGTGCAACTACTCAAGTGAAAAATGTAAATCAGTTCAAAGTAATACAGGTGACAAAAAAATGCAGCTGCATAATTAAAGTGGCTTCCAACTATATTTTGCAGGAAGGTCATAAACTGAAGATCAATCTCTCGTACAGTCATCAGATTTAAAAAAGGTTTTTATGGAGTGCTTCCAACACTAGGGTTGAAGGCATTAGATTCCAAGAATTACAGTTCTCATTTTTTAAAATTCTATAGTATTGTAATGTTCATTATATCTACCTCTACCACCACCAGTGAAAAACCTTAAAATGAGTAGGTGAGCTCTGGGGACATCAACAGGAAGGGATCCTTTAATTTTAGGTGCGCTGAACAGGTTTGACTCCAATATTTAAGAAGTTCTCACAGGTACTGAATTAAAAGAGGAATGAACCAGGAATTATCACAGCCTCCAAACAAAAAGTGAAGTATTAGGCTAGAATTTTATAAAAACAGCTCCTATTTTTGTTTCAAATACTTTATTGAGTCAAGAGGAATGTTAGTCATAACAATACACAAAATCCCATTTTAATGGAGCAAAATGACAACTTTGATGTCTACATATGATAGATAGTGACTGGTATCCTGTAAGCATCAGTGTAGTAATATACACATATACAGTAAAGTCAGATCAAGTACTGTTTTTCAAAATATAAACTTTTTACCCTTATGCATAGTGGGAGTAAACTGCCCTCACAGGTACCACCAGGATTTAAATATTGCAGACAAAGCAAGGAAAAAGAAGACTGCCTTTTTGCAGCAAACTTCACTGAAAACCCATGCTGCTCAAAAGTGAGTTTAGCACAGCCTCTCTTAAATGGAGATTAGTGTTTGCAAAATGAGCTCATGGTATAAGATTAAAGTAGGAGGATAAAAATGGAGATCCTCAAAACTCTGCCTGGGCAACAGAGGAAATAAGGTAATCTCAGTTTTATGCATTAAGCGTAAAATCAGGCAGCTGCCACCAAACTAGGTCAATGCTCAGAAATAACTGAGTCATATAAGCCAAAAAGAAACAATGTGTCATGGTCCTTATGTAAACATTAAGGCAAATAAGTATGATATGGTATAAGTTTTATTTACAAATGAAATACTTACTTTTAGGTTTGGGGCTATTTTTTCTGTCCGGGAACTTGATTAAGGGTGTATGTGGCTTGACTACCTAAAACAAGACATAGCAGTGGAAGGAGGCAGGGAAAAAAATATAAATTTGGGTAAATAAAATGTAAAAGTTCATGAGATTTTCATGGCAAGAATGCTACACACTAAGCAATTATTTTTACAACTGTTGCGTTGTGCTTTCATTAACACCAGATTTGGGAGATTTACAATAATTTATATTTTATTTTTAATCAAGGCAACAACTGTCCAAGTGACATTTCAGATTCAGAGTTGTACTAGACTATAAAGCAAATGCAATGCTATTTCAGTTTCCAAACAACTAACTATAGCCTATAGAGGAGTAACTATAACTGCAGTATAAATTGGATTCTAAGGTTTTTGTGCTATGATCATGGGACCTTTGGTTCCTTTCTGCCTTTTCACATTAGCTCAGATGGAGAGACAGAGTTAATTAGTCTCAAGCCATTCATTAGTAGGTATGGAGTTCAACCCCCATCTGCATTAAGATATTTTTTCATTCAAAGTGTATTTCTTAAAAAAAAAAAAAAAAAAAAAAAAGGCTTTCCCTCATTCCCAAGAACAGCAATTTATGAGTTGCAAATAAGCATTTTTGGGAAGGTGTCATTTTGAGGCTGCATAATTCTCATGAGGTCATTTTGAGGCTGCATAATTCTCATGAGGGCTACTGCAAGTTATGCAATTTGCTGGCATCCCTATACCAGTAGGAATAATACCACAAGAGAAGCAGGCAGTGGAGCACTGGGTCCAACAGACCAGGTGACTGGTCAACAGGGGTAGGGAAGAAAGGGATGTGAGGACATCAGGATACTGTAGAGCCACTGTTTGCTTGGTCCAGGAAGCAGAAAAGAAAATTCTACTACACACAAAATGCTGTCAAAGGCACAAAGGAAACAAGACTAGAAAAAACAGAAAAGAAGAATTTTCTCAAATTCCTTTCATGTATCTTAACAGTTACTTGTACTAATAGCTGGTGCATATTTCTGACAGAGGTGTGATTTGCAAAATGGTGCCCCTTTAAGCAGAAGCTGAAGACAATCAGAGCAGGCTGTTGCCCACATGGCTAAACCAGAATGGAAAGGACTGGAATAAAAACAACAAGGAGTCCTTGTGGCACCTTAGAGACTAAAAAATATATTTGGGAATAAGCTTTTGTGGACTATAACCCACTTCATCAGATACATGGACTGGAAAATACAGTAAGCAGGCAAAAAGAAAAGGAGTACTTGTGGCACCGTAGAGACTAACAAATTTATTTGAGCATGAGCTTTCGTGAGCTACAGCTCACTTCATCGGATAATAAATTTGTTAGTCTCTACGGTGCCACAAGTACTCCTTTTCTTTTTGCGAATACAGACTAACACGGCTGCTGCTCTGAAACCTGTCAGTGAGCAGGCAGGTATAAATATACAGTACATGAAAAGATGTAAGTTGCCTTTTCAAGTGGGGACTCAGGGCTAATGAGGCCAGTTCAACTAGGGTGGATGTGGCCCATTCCCAACAATTAAACTGGCCTCAAAACCACGGGTCGTGGGAGCAGAGCCTCGGCCCTTACACCTTAATGCAGAGCCAAGCCGTGGTCACAGGACAAAGCCAGTGCGGGAAGGTGGCAGCAGCTCTGAAGGGAGCCTGGCTGTAGGTACTGCATGGCAAGTGAGTATCATCCCTGGACTCCAAGATAGGCCCGACAGGGCCCGCGGGCTGCGGCAGTCCGGGCTCCGCCCCCGGACAGGTGAGGCCCCCACTGCTGTCACTGACCCCCAGCGCCCTCGCAATCCCGCCCCGCAGCTCAGACCCGCTCGCCCCCTCGCCGAACTCGGGCCCAGAAACACATCGGCCCGCCGCTGCCCAGAGCCCTCCCCCGGCGTCCCGGCTCCCTAACGGCACCTCCAGGTCAAGGGCATCAGCCCCGGCCGCTCTCGCTCTGCGGCCGCTCCAGCGCCGCCAGCCGCCGACAGAGGCGGGCAGATCCCACTAGCCTCCCCCTAGGCGGCCGAACGCAGAGCGCCGGGCCCGCCCCCTTCGCGGGGAAACAACTCTCGTTACCTGAACGACCCTGCTGGCGGCCGCCATCTTGCTGCCCATAGTGACCCGCAGCCAGTTACTGCATCCTCCCGCCCGCGCGCACGGCGCCCACCGCGAGAGGCGGGGACGCGGCAGGGGGCGGGGCTGAAGCCAGGATCTCTGCGAGGGGCGGGGACACGGCAGGGGGCGTGGCCGAGCCAGAACCGCCTGGAGGGCGGGGCTGGAGTCGGGTTCTATGCGCGGGGCTCTGCTGCCTCGTGAGTCTTGGTTGCTCTCCAAGGCCAGCCTGTCCAGGCTTTCTTCGACAGTTGTGGCAGCTATGGCTGCGGTAGTTCAGTTAGCAAAGTGCTACGCTGAGTACAATCCTATGCTGCACACAGAGATGCTGGAACAATTTGTACAGTGCGGGTGCCGAGAGCCATTGAACCAAACTAAACCCTGTATATGATGGAAACCACTTCAAACCAGGGAGTGCTGCAGCACCCCCCACACCCTTAGTTCCAGCACCTTTGGCTGTACATTCACTATTAGACCCGACCTAGGTGTTTTAAATATACTGCTCCAAAGAGTTGTGAACCTTCCATCCCAGCAAGCCTGGCTTCCTTGTCAGAAGTATTATTAGAAGGTTAAGAGGGAACCTTATCATGTGCTTACTCAGGGAGAGGCTATCTGGTAGTAGAATGCTTATTAGTCTAGCAGAGTTAGGGTGACCATATTTTCCCAAAGGGAAAAAGTGAAACACCGTGGGGCAGGCCCACAGCTCCGCTCTACCCCCCGTACACAGGGCCAGCCTAAGACTCCCCCTCTCCGTGTGCGACTGGAACGGCACCTGAGCCATTCACCCTAGCCCTCCCTTCTGCGCAGGGCTGGCATTGCAACTTGTCCATCATGCCTCCCCCACGCATTCCTCCACACCACAAAAGGGGTTGCACCCCACTTTTTTTAGCATTTGTCCAGTTTGTTCTTGCCAGACAGCTGGGACGGGGCTTAAAAAATGGACTGTCCCGGCCAAAACAGACATATGGTCACCCTAAACAGAGTAGTCTAGCAGCGAGAGGCTACCAAAGATCCATTATGTGGAAGTTGAAAATTCAGACTAGAAATAAGGCACTTTTTAAAAAATGATTTAACCAACTAAGGAATGTGGTGGATTCTCCATCACTTGAGATTTTGAAATCAAGAGTGGATGCCTTTCTAAAAGATGTGTACTAGTACAATCATAAATTTTTGGCTTGATATAGGAATCACTGGATGAAGTTCTACAGCCTGTCTTAATACTGGTGGGCAGATTAGATGATCATAATGGTCTCTTCTGGTTTTAAATCTACTAGGTGAGGATGATAGGAAAGAGCTCCAATGACTGGGAGTTGAAGAAAAGGGGAAGTTCTGTGGAGTTTTAAGGTAACATATGCACCAATGTTGTTCAGCTCCAAAGACTATTACATATTTTTATTACTATTTATTTGGGAAATATTAACAGGTTCACAAATCCTTGCCATATAAATATCAGAAACAAAAAAATCATTGTAACAGTGAGCTTTTAAGGAGACATTATACAGGAACGTACTAATCTCTCTATTCAAAAGGATGTTACCGTATTAGAGTGGGCATAATTACAACAGGCATGGCATGTCATTTCTAGTTATTTTATTAAACTGAATGAAATCTATGATTACACATTTAACAGACTAGGCATGTCTATCAAAAATGTTAATATACAAAAATTGGATTGATGTGCTGGTGTTTTTGCAGGTGAATGTATTTGGAATATTGAATACAAAGTAATCAAATACCTAAGTATCTATTTGTCCTCTATTTTCCTGGGTACATAATTGGCATGTTAATATTTCCATAACCACAATCTCCCATATTTTTGAACCATTCCTCTTTAGTTGGACTATTTGTATTTTTCAAATGAGATGCTATCAATAGCTGAGCAGCTATTAGCAGACAAAAGATCAGTTCATTTCCTTTTGTGTGATCATGTCCAGTAGGAAGCCCTAGGAAGTTTACCAAAGGATTATTGGGTAATATATCCACCAAATTGTGATAGTTGGTTACAGATTGCATCCTATTGCTCTTTAATGACTGGACAAG
This sequence comes from Eretmochelys imbricata, assembly GCF_965152235.1. Lineage (NCBI taxonomy): Eukaryota > Metazoa > Chordata > Testudines > Cheloniidae > Eretmochelys > Eretmochelys imbricata. Next base: position 44,145,146 of record NC_135576.1, on the reverse strand, counting down.
TCCACCATACATGCATAAAATCTCCTCTTTCACCACAATTTCTCCAACATTTATCCCTATTCAATCTTTCTCTACATTTTAACCTGACTGGTGAGAGGTACCATTGAACAAGTATCTTAAATAAAGTGCATTTTATTGTGCTACAAAGGTTGCTGGCCCTCTTTTCCATGCCTCCAGAGTAATTTATCTCTACAGGTCCTTTTCCCCGTATGTCGTACGTGGACTTTTGTTAGAAAAGTTGTAAATATTATCAATTCAGTACATAAATAATTGATAAGAATGCTGTAGCTTGGCTTGAGCAGACTATACACCAAATAAGTTATAATGCCATCACTTCTGTTAAAGTTCTCTCTCTGTATAAAACAATTTTTTGCTAGAAAGATGAGAGACATACTGCCTGATTCAAAAGTACTGGTGCTACACACGAGTGGGCCAGTTAATTTTGATCTCTAACTAAGTTAGAAAAGTTTCTTTACTGAAGAGCTGGACAACCGTATATATTCTATGGCTCTTTGAATCTTTAAAATGCTCTCGTTTGCCACTTGGTTAAGATCTGGATTATTTGTAATAAGTGTCATTGGGAAAGAAAAAAAAAAAAACCAAGAGACAAGATGTTGTATATCAAAACCATAGAGTCTTTGCTAAAAGATATGTATACATTTATGGAGGGTGGGTTTTTTTGTTTTTTGTTTTAATTAATCCAGGGTAGTTTAGCGAGGTTTATACTGGCACAACTTTTTTGTTCAATAAAGACCCAGTGTTTGGCGGTGTCAGGGTGCTACCACTCCACTACTGCTTTGGGCTGGCTGATTTTCATAGTACCATAGAATATTTTGAACAGCAAGTCCACCCTGTTTAATAGGATAGTACAAAATGTCTGCACTTACTCGTGGTCTTCTCTTATTCCATATACATTCTAACAACATGCTCTGTATTGCTGCTAGGGTTTTACCTGGGATGATTACAGGAATATTTTGAAACAAGAAAGATACTTAGCAAAATGTTCATTTTGACTGCAGCAATTCTTTCCGACCAAGAAATTGGCAGACTTCCCCCAACCCTACAGATCTTTTTTCATTTGCTGAAGTCATGGTTTGATATTTAAATCATAGAGCTCTTAGAGTTTGTTTGAGATTTGAATTCCTAGGTATCTTATAAAGTTGGTTACCTCTTTGTACCCAGATAGTTTCTGGAAGAGTGACTTTTCAAAGTCTGGAAAACTTATAGCTAGCATTTCAGATTTGGTATAATTCATTTTAAATCCAGACATTTCCCCAAGATCCTGGATTTCTTTAAAAACTAATTTTTGGGAAAATTAGATAAACAATATTACATCATCTGCATATAAACCTATTTTCTGATGTGTTCCTGCAAGTTTTATTCTTATGACACATTAACTGTTCCTTCGCACCAGTGCAAAAAGTAAAGGAGACAGCGCGCCTAGTCCTTCTGTGTAATTCAAACAGGGGAGACTTAACCCCATTAACTCTCAGCTGCTTTTGGAGTGGTGTAAGGAGCAGTTATCCATTTAAGGAACTGAGACCAATATCCATATAGGACAGGACTTGAAACAAAGTTCCACTCCAGTCAATCAAAGGCTTTCTCTGCATCAAGTCATAACAAAAGATTTATTTTTGTTCTGGCATTATGGATGATTGCAAGTACTTTCTAAATGTTGTCTTACATTTGTTTATCCTTAATAAATCCAGTCTGATCTAGATTTATATAAGGTGAGAACACTGACTGCAATTGGCTAACTAGTAATTTTCCTAAAATCTTTGTCATGATGCAACAGTGATATGGGGTCAACAGGAGCTGCATAAAGATGTGGTTCTCCCTAAAGCTGGCAAAGACCCTCACAGTAGCTTCTTTCATAGGCTGTGGAAGTTCCTCCCCTAATAGAATGGTATTGAAGTTTCCTCTCAAGGGACCCACTAATACCTCCTAAAATTCAGCTGGAAATGGAGGTCCTGGAGCTTTACCACTTTTCACACCTGCTACTATTAAAGGGAGGTGATAATCAGTGCAATGCTCAGTAGGGTAAAAAAATGCTTATTTAAATTTTAATTTTAGCCATGTACCTTAGTAACATGAACATAAATTTATCTTAAGCTTGACAGATTTAATTTAGCTATCACTTCCCTCTTATGACAAGGCCTGTGCATTTTTTTTTTCCAGAGGAGCCTATGGCCAGAGGGTTGATGGCTTCTTCTGTGAAGCAGCTGTTTCCAGAGGGCTGAGAGAAGTGAAGCTTTATTGCCACGAGCATTGGGCCAGTTTCCTTTCACAGGCCCCAGCCCACAGCAGGGGTACTAAACTTTCTTTCAAAGAAGGGTGTTCTGTTGCCAAAAATGGTGACAGCTGCATTTTCTCTCTGATTTAAGGAGGCTATTACCACTGACAACAGTGTTTTCACTGAGGGGTCCTTGCTCTTGAAGGGTGAGAATATTACTGCTGTCCCTACTCTACAATAGTGCTCTTTGAAGGGGCTGAATCAGAGGAGGCAGATACCAATTTAGAGTGCACAGGTGTGGGGATAGAGGGGAGAAAGACTGGAGGTGATAGGAGAATAAAGAACCATAAGCCAGAGCCTTCTCTCTCAACAAAAACAAGGTTGGTGACTGAGGTAATATTTTTTTACTGGACTAGCTTCTGTTGGTGGAAGGTACAGGCTTTCAAGCTACACTGAGCTCTTTTTCAGGTCTGGTATCTTTCACCAGAAGACAGTGGTCTAAGAACAGACATTTCCTTAATTACCTTCTCTCTCATATTTTAGGACCAACACAACTGTAACAATGGAAGATACTGAATTTTCTGTCTGCAGTCACTTAAATATAAACTAACATGCCTGTCTGAGTCAACAGAAGGAAGTCAGTAAGCTCTAAAATAGCACCAAGTCATCCATACATATTACTTCACATGGGAACATTCAAATATACAGATCATTTACTATATTATCACCAATTCAGAAGAACTGAAAGATTCATGAAAAGACAAAGGGAAGCAGTCAGCACAAGTCATTTTATTGAGGTTATTACTAAGAAATAGACTTAAAAACTACAGTATATAGTTTAATCTATTTTTGCATTTTGAAGCTTAACAAAAACAGAAGTCACATTCTCATCTTAAGAGTTTTGTCCTCAACTCAGAAACTCAGGCACTGGCCTATATAAAAATTCCACATGCCTTCTGCACAACCGCCATTTTCTCTATGTTGGCTGTTGTGATTCAGGACAGACAATTTTTATTGAAGCTGGTGTTAGAGAGCTATGGTAGCAGATATAGCACAGACTAAATTGGTTTTGATCATCATTTAGAGTAATTTTGAAGTCATAAAAAATAAAATGAGCACAACTTTTTACAGTTTTAAATCATACACAACACTTTTGGCCATAGTGCTATCTTGGTTATCAATGGTAGCCTTTGTAAATAACTACTACACAACCTTTGTACGAATACAATTTTCACAATGTGCAGTACTGGGACATGTCCTTAGGAAAGGATGCAGGGGAATAAGGGGAGTGAGGTGCCCCTTTACTCTCCTGCACAGGCTATCCCACAGTGAGAGTCACACTTCAGGAAGGAACAGCACCAGGGGGGACTGCTACTCCCACTCCCAGGCAGGAAGATGGGGGGAAGAGAGCAGAACCTTGGTTCCACCCTTCAATGTGCCAGCCAGTAGCAGATCATTGTGCTCCTTGGTGTGGAGGGACAGACAGGACTTAGACAGCTGCAGTCCTTTCCCTGGACAGCTCCTGGGGTTGAGCAGCTATGTACTTACCTCAGATCAGACTGTATTGTTACAATCTAAGCCCTTAAAATAATGATTCAGTTTTGCACCAACAATTATGTAATTGCACATATGAACCACCATAGCAGAGGAAATGCACTTGTAGAAAGGTCCTGTTTTCAATGTCTCTTACGTTGTCTTGCTATTGTTACCATTACTTGTGTCAGTCTAGTTGAACTCCGGTTTATTGATGCATATTATATAAAAACTATAGCTTTAAAAAAATTCTTGTGGCTTATTCAGATACAGTTCACATTTTTCTCAAGCTGTAGAACAATTGCCTTTAAAACTGGATCCTCTGCCCAGTTGACTTTACTTCCAATAATGATGCTCTGTAATAAGACAGTTATCATTAGTTTAAATGCCATAGGAAAACCAGTTAAAAAAAAACACCCTAAAATGTTAAAGCACTATTTTAATTGTCACTTATTAAGAAGTTGCCCAAGTTATTGCTTTTTTTTAAAGTTTGAATCAGTACATAAAGATTTATCAGTTCATGTAGTTTTAGTAACTCAAAGCACAGAAAATGTGTTGTTTTAACACCATGCATATGATTTTGGCGCTGCTAACAGGAAGTATTAATTTCAACTCAAAGGATAGCTCCCCTCAAGAAATATTCAAGTGCTTACAAAAATGAAGGCTACTTACTTGTAACTTGTACCTAGCTCAGTATATTCACACTTAGGAGTACTGCACCATTTTGTGGTAGAACCTTCTAGCAGCGTCAGCTCGAGAACTCTCATTCCCCCCCACCCCCTGGTGTCACTGAGGTACTGAGGGCAAGGCTAGATAGGGGTCTGAGCTCCCTTCCCACCTCAGTTCCTTCCACCACAAAGCCAGAGCCAGAACAAAACAAGGACTCCAACAGAGATGTAAGCTGGGTGGGAAGTGTGAACATGCAGAGCCATCTCAAACTCTGGTTACAAGTAAAAAATGGTTACTAATCTTTCTGTAACTGTTGTTCTTTGAGAGGTGTTCCACTGTAGGTGTTTGTGTGCTCGAGTGCACAGCTGGAGAGTTTTTACCCTTAGTGGTACCTGATGGGGAGGCCTGAGCACCCTCTGCTGTCTCTCACACACTGCCCAGGCATAAAAGGCTGAGCTACCCCAACCCCCTCAGTTCCTTCCTACCAGACCAGCTCCATTAGAGAGGTGACAGAGGGTGGATTGTGGAATGGACACGTGCAACACAGCTCAAAGAACAAATTACAGAAAGGTTAGTAACAGTTTTTCTTCGAGTGATTGCCTATGTCCCTTTCACTGTAGGTGACTCAAAAGCAGTCCCATCTGGAGATGAGTTTAGAGTCTATTTGAACAGGGGCGGAAGGACCACTCATCCAAATTTAGCATAGTCTCTAGGTTGCTGAGAGATTACATAGTAAGAGGCAAACATGTGATGCGCACTGACACGGAGGTGCTTGGTACCCGAACTGAGGTAGATGGCTCAGATGGAGGACATGGTGCCAACTCCATCAGCAGATGGAATGGGGCTTAAAGCCCTTACAGATGTCTGTCACACATGTCATTCACATGAGCCTCCCTCAAACACTTAAGAGAGCTGGGGTGAGGGTCACTATTAGGCATTGCCTTATCACAAGAGTGGCAAGGCTTGAAACCCAGAGAGTACAGCATATCTCCAGTATCTAAACTGGGTGCTGGAACTACAGAAAACAAACAAACAACCCACCCACCCTCCACTCTAGTCAAAATCTGTAAATAGTACCTGTGTATAATTAGTGTAGATTAAAGACTTGTGTAGGCAAGGATAGGGAGCTCCAACAACTGTCATGAGTAGTAGGAAGGAATTGAGGAGGGTCAGTGGCAGCTTGGTCCTTTATGCCTGCTCAGCGTGCCTGAGACAGCAGCATGTGCTGGAGCCACCCTGACAGGTACTGCTAAGGGTAAAATCTCTCCAACAGCCATGCACTGGAGGGCACAAACACCTGCAGTGGAATGGACATGTGCAATCACTTGAAGAACCTTCATTACTTCTTTGCCTAGCTCTGCACATTTCCATTTATGGAACAGACTCATAAGACTAGGCACAGAGAGTCCTAGCTGAATAGAGACCGAAGCACCACTTTGCCAAATCTGGTATCCGCCGTAGAAGCCAAATTCAAGGCACAGTGCTTAGTGAATGTGTGAACTGAAGTCGAGGTTGCAGCTTTGCAAATTTCAGCAACTGGCACCTGCATAAGACAAGCCAAGGAAGTAGTCATGACTCTAGTGGAATGCAATCAAATAGCAGCAGGTACCAGAGCTTTTGCCAGCATGTAGTATTCAGCAATAAATTGTTTAATCCATCGAGAAAGTCTGGGAAGAAACTGCATCTCTCATGTGGTTCTTGGCATAAGAATCTAGAAGAAGATTTACAAAATTTAGTCCTGTTCAGATAATAGGTGAGGGCTCATCAGGCATCCAAAGCGTGTAGGACAGATTCCCCCTTATTAGTGTGGCTTAGGGGGGAAAACAACAAATTAATGGTATAATTGATATGGAAATCAGACACTACCTCAGGTAAAAATCTGGGATCAGGTCCGAGAATTACCTTGTCCTTATAAAAAGAAGTGAAAGGCAGATTAGCCAGAACAGCATTCAATTCACTCTCCTGGCTGATGAGAAGGCAATAACGAAAGCCCTTTTGATAGATAAATGGTAGAGCAGGGGTCGGCAACCTTTCAGAAGTGGTGTGCCGAGTCTTCATTTATTCACTTTAATTTAAGGTTTCACGTGCCAGCAATACATTTTAACATTTTTTAGAAGGTCTCTTTCTATAAGTCTATATATTATATAACTAAACTATTGTATGTAAAGTAAACAAGGTTTTCATAACGTTTAAGAAGCTTAATTTAACATTAAATTAAAATGCTGATCTTACGCCGCTGGCCCACTCAGCCCGCTGCCAGCCTGGGGTTCTGTTCACCTAGGCCAGCAGCAGGCTGAGTGAGGCCTGCGGCCGGGACCCCGGCTGGCAAGGGGCTGGCAGCCAGGACCCCAGACCGGCAGCGGGCTGAGTTGCTCAGCCCGCTGCCGGTCTGCGGTTCCAGCCGCCGGCTCCTGGCTGCAAGCCCCACTCAGCCCACTGCCAGTCTGGGATCCCGGCCCTGCCTACATAGAGTGGGAACCTACCTTTTCCCTCGTTCTAGCCCATTCTCTTCCTCTCTCTCTGCACTGAGCTGAGGGTGGGAGTGCACTAAGCACAGGGCTGGGGGTGAAGGAGCAGGCTGGGAGTTGGGGTGTAGGATCTGATCAGGAGCTAGAATGAGGGAGGGGGCTCAGGGTTGGGGCAGGAGGTTTTGGTGTGGAGTGCTTACCTGGCAGCTTCCATTTGGTGCGAGGGGTGCAGGTGAGAATGCGGGGGGGTGGGGGGGGTGCAGGAGTCAGGGCAGGGGGTGTGGGGGGGCTGGGTATGTGTGAGGGTGCTGGAATCAGGGCTGGGGTCATGGGGGGGTGCAGGGCAGAGGGCTGGGTGTGTGTGAGGGGGGTGCAGGGGTCAGAGCAGGGGGCTGGGGTGTGTGTGGTAGGGTGTAGGGGTCAGGGGAGGGGACTGGGGGTACTCCCATCCCCCTGCGCAGAGCAGCTCAGGGCAGGGGGCTGGAGGGGATATGCCCTGATTTCAACCCCCTTCCCCAAGGCCCCGTCCCCACCTCTTCTCCGCCTCCCCCCCAATTCCGCTTCTCCCCCTCCCTCGCAAGGGCCATCAGCTGATCGGCGGCAGGGACGGAGAGGAGGGGCAGGAACGCAGCACACTGGGGGAAGAGGTGGGGGAGGGGGAACTTGCCTACCCTGCAGCAGCAGCCGGCAGAACCAAGCTTCTTCACCCTGCCCCCGCTGGGGGTGGGGGCACGGAGAAGAGCGGGCCGGGGAGGGCAGAATTTTTAATGGCACGCTGCTGCCTGCTGGGGTCCCAGCCTGGGTTCGGCAGCAGGCTGAGCGGGGCCGGCGGCTGGGACCCGGCAGGCAGCAGCATGCCATTAAAAATCGACTCGCGTGCCGTCTTTGGCACGCGTGTCATAGGTTGCCAACCCCTGTGGTAAAGGTTCAAAGGGCAATTTTACCAGTATGGCCAACCTCAACTTGAGGTCTCAAGAAGGGGCAAGGTCTCTAACAGAGGGATACACATTTCATAAATGTTTTAACCCAACAAATGAACAAACAACAATCTACGATCAACTAGAGTGTAATACATGGAGATGGCTAGCAAATTAACTTTTAATGATGAGTTAGACAACCTCTGATTTTGTCAATAAATCTGTCCTCTGGCAGAAAAAAGGTCTCCCTTCTGCAGCATGGCACCTATAAAGAGAATCCTTTGTGAAAGGCAGAGGACTGACTTTGGGCTCTTTCTCAGTTGCCCAAGGTCTGAAAACAGATTGGTCATGAAGACAATAAGGCTTAATAGATCCTTGTGCAAAGAGAACTTCAGTAGCCATTCGTCTAAATAGGGTAAACAAAAGTACCTTGACTCCTCAGATGAGCTGCCAACACAGAGAGACACTTTGTAAAAAGTCTGGGTGCTGTAAAAAGGACATCTGGGAGCACCTTATACTGGAAGTGGCAACTAGCCACCATAAATCAAAGGTACTTGCAATGATTCTGACAAAATGAAGTATGAAAATATGCATCTTTTAGATAGAGAATTGTGAACCAATCCATGACCAACAGTGACGGGACTATGGTGGCCAGAGTCAACATATGGAACCAAAACTTCCATATGTACATGTTCAAGGCCCATCAATCGAATAACAGTCAAAATCCCCCAGCCTTCTTCTGCAAATCCTGGCCTCTCAGGTATTTGAAAGCATCCTTGACTGCTTCTATCAGAAGAAATGTTTCTACTTCTGCAATAAGAATCACCTTGAGAGTGGGATTCCTGAAGAGGGAAGGACAGGGAAAATTGCAGGGAGGCAACCTTTGGACTGTTTGGCATAGCCTGTTTCAATAATCTCTAGGACCCACTGGTCCAAGGCAATTTGCCTCCATACATTGATGAAGTAGGTTAGTCTGTTCCCAAATTAAGGAATAGATTGGTCTTAGTTGACTGGTTTTTTGACTCTTGCATATCTTGTCAGAACTGGGGCTTGAGGCTTTGTGATGAGGATGCTGATGCAGTGGCTTGTTTAGGTTTAGACCTTGGTTTGAAAGGCCTTTTTTCATATTGACTGAGAAACTGCCTGCTGCTGGTATTGCGGATGTCCAATCTGTTAAAAAAATAGGACAATGAAGACTGTGGACAGGATTACCTCTCGTACCTGAAAGGGGGAGAGGAGGGCTTCCTTCTAGGAGAGGGATTCAGACCCAGATAACGAGCCATCGATCTCATATTCTTCAGTTTTTCAGTAACTCATCTGTCTTTTCACTAAACAGACCTTCCCCTCCAGCTTAAGTCTAGTGTCCATAGTTAAGGATGAGGAATGGTGCCATGCATGCCTCCTAATGGTCACAGCAGACACCAATGCGCTTGCAACAGAGTCTGAAACGTCAAAGGCAGCTCAAATGGAAAGTTTAGCTACACTCTGACCCTCTACTAAGAGGGCACTAGCCAACCTTTTTCTGTCATTCGGCAGGTCAAATAAAAATAGTCATTTCCCACCCAATAAATGGAATTGGTAATGGGCCATGGTTGCTTGATAATTCATCACCGTAATACTGAGGGACGAGGAAGAACACTTTTCTCCCTAACGACTTGATCTTTTTGCCCTCTTTATCAGCTGGTATGGAATGCTTCTGCTCAGTTCTTGATCTATTGCTGGCAGCAGCCATCACCAGGGAACAGAATATAGGATGGGCATGAAAATAAGAAAAACCTTCAGAAGGTACCTGGTACAGTTTATCTGGCTTTTTGGAGATGGGCTGATGATGCAGCAGTGGACCAAATGGATCTGGCTGGCTGTAGCAGTCCATCCAGGATGGGTAGGGATATCCTACTCTTAGCTGTAGCACCATAGACATTGAATACCAGGCAGAAAGTCTCTTCCAAAGATACCACAGGTAGATTCAAGATGGAAACCATGCTGTCCACCAGATTGTGGAACTGCATAGTATCCTCAACTGGAGAGGAGGCTGAAGCCACCCCCACATGTTTGTCAGGTGATAGATTTGGTTCATAATCCGTGTCCATCTGCTTCTGTTAAAAGAGGGGAGCTACCTCCTCCTACTCTTCTCCCTTGGACAAAACTTCAGGAATCACTGCCTGTATCATCAGTGGATCCAGAAGAGTCGGATAAAAGTACCTCTGGGCTTCTGGATCCTTCGCAGATGAGACATTACCTTTCCATCCATATGGAGAATAGCTCAGACATTCCTGAGGTGGCTCCCAGTACAATCATAGTCCCCAGGGCTGCCAGCCTCCCTAGCAACTAGGATGTGGGAATATGCTAGCCGGGGAGGACCAAAGGCAGGTCCCAATCACACTGTCAATCTCTGCATTCTTCCTATATCTCCCTCAGTAAAAACCTGGGTCTGGATCAGAGATAGAGTGAACCAGGGACAACAGCAGATCCAGCAGGACCAATATGGGGAATTGGCTTTTTGTGGAGAACCTGCAGTGGTCCTTGGAAGAGGGAGAACAGGAGGATCTGTGAAATGGTCCCCACACACCTTCTAGTATCTTCTTCCTGATGTGGAATGTGGAAGAGGATCCGAGTTCAGGAAATGGGCCTTCTCTTAGAACACAAGCCCCTTACGTTCACACTTGGATCTGACATGTGTAGTGATGTCAAGAAGTGAACCTGGTCTCCCATAATGATAGAATTCTCTGGAACTGACGACATGGGAACAGACAGCAGATCTGAAGATTGAGACAATATCAGATCTGGTGCTGGACTCAAGTCCATCTCCCATGATACTGACAGTGAAGGGGAACTGGTTTGTGTTTTGGGGCTGTAGCACTCTTGTATGAATTGGACAGATCCAGTAGCTCCCATGCACAGGAACCAGCACTGCTAACAGTGGTCACTTTGTCCTCATACTTCCTTTTCTTTGGTACCAGAACGGTCGACACCAAAGGCACTGATGACTCCTAATTCTGAGGCCGCAACGAAGTCTGTCTTCCTAGATCTGGAAGTGGACATCAAAGTTGATCATGGTCCTGCAGTCACAGGAGTTCTGCCAGGATTGGAAAGCTGTAAGGCGTGAGGTATGGCATTGATGAAGGTGGCCGAACTGTCTCTTGACCTCTCCTCTGGAACAAGGGCAGTAGCGTTTGGCCACATGGCCCTGTGTTTGGCCACATGTAGCCTCAGAGGTTTAAATGAGGGAGCCACAGGGAAGAGATTCAATCCCGACTGGGGATGCAGCCCCTTGAAAACCTTCAAACCTTTGCTGCTGAGGGGCCACAGGGGCCAAAATTTGCCTTTTTTGGATGACTGTTGGATCAAAGGACTGTTTGGATCCAGAGGGCCTGGCCTCAAGGCATTCCTTCAGAAGGAGCTAAAGGTGGGTCTCCCTATCCTTATGGGCTCTCGGAGTAAAGGTCTGGCAGATTAAACACCCAGAAGATGATGAATTACCCAGGCACTTCAGACACCGCACATGGCTGGATGCTGGAAAGATGGCTCGGCAAAAGAGCACGCCTTAAATCCCAGCTTCTTCTGTTTCTTTAGTTCCACCATGACATGGAACTGAAAAAGAATCACTAACTGACTAAACTAACAGCTCACACTAACTATTGAGAAAAGATGCTCCGGTGAGAATGAAGAGGTTCACATCAGTCTGTGGCATGCAGTTGGAAGGAACTGAGGTGGGGAGAATGCTCTGCCCCTGTAAAGCCTTGACCTCAGTACATCAGTGATGCTGAGGGGAGGATCAGGACACAAAAGAGTACTCTAGCTCAGTGGTTTTCAACCTTTTTTCATTTGCAGATCCCTAAAACATTTCAAGTGGAAGTGTAGACCCCTTTGGAATTCTATTGTCTGTAAATATAATTGAATTCTGTTCAGTCAGTTTCCAGTCTAAGTGGACCCATTAGACACAGTCTGCAGACCCCAGGTTAAGAACCACGGCTCCAGCTGACACTGCTAGTAGGTGCTACTGCAAGGCACCACAAGGTGGCACAGTACCCCAAGTGGGAATACGCAAAGCCACTCAAAGAACAAGAGAAAATAGGTATTTATGGCTAAAGCTACGATTTTGTCATGGATATTTTTAGTAAAAGTCAGGGACAGGTCACAGCTTCCGTGATTTTTTGTTTATTGCCCGTGACCTGTCCCTAACTTTTACTAAAAATAGCCATGACAAAATGAGGAGGGAGGTGGATCCAGTACCCTCACCCCCCTTACTGGCAGCAGCTGAGAGGGGTCCCCCCGCCGTCCTGCAGGGCTGGAGCTGGGGGTCCCCCACTGCTGCCAGCCTTGAGCAGCTCCAGGGTCCCTTTGCCGCCACCAGCTGGGAGCTGCGGGGTAGGGGGCGGCCTCTCATGCAGCTGGCAGTCGCTGGTCAGCTGTGGGGCCCTCACTATCACGGAGGTTGCTGGAAGTCACAGATTCCATGACTTCTGCGACCTCTGTGACATAATCTTAGCCTTACTTATGGCCTGATCCAAAGCCTACTGAAGACAATGGCAATCTCCATCTTGACTTCAGTGGGTTCTAGATCAGTCCCTTAGAATGGAAGTACCTTCTCATACTTAACTATGGAGTTACTAATGCAATGCTAACATCCACACCAACCTCTGGTAAACATAGGATCACTCAACACAGTAATGTATGGGGCTCCCTTTGAAATTTTCCCCAGTGCCACTCATCTTTACAGAAGATGATACAGCCAGCAGCCCTTCTCCTCTTAATATCCAAAACCTTCAAAACATGCTTCTCCCCCTTCTTCCACTCTAGACTTTTAATCCCATGTTCATTCCTAATTGGGATTTAATGGACATTCAACTAGAAGATCTATCATATCATTTAAGTACCTTAAAAAGGTATAACAAATGGATAAAAATCTAGTAAACATCATTTCAAAAAGAGTTTAAGACAGTTTCAGATTCTCAGTTTTTGAAGTACCATAATCATGGTATTTACATACAGGCTAGTTTGCATTTATAAAAATTACAATTTTAAAAGAGTAAGTTAATCAGAGACATTTTTAAAGATTCTATAATGTATTTCTCTCAAGTAAATAGCCATCACCAAAAAATAGTTGAATGTCTACTAAAAGTTCATAAATTGTGTTTGGTTGAGATACAATAGAAATGAGACTTACTTAAATTTGTCCTGTTTTCAAAGCAACAGATTAAGTTACCTGGAAGATATTTTGAATTAACGTAGTCATCTGTGTTTCTTTTTGCAAGTTTCTACATATTCTCTTTAACATTTCACCCACTTCCATACCCTCTAGTTCCTCTTTTTGTTTTTTCTTCAGAGTGTGTATCTGTAGCAGTTTGTGTTCTCCAGCTTGCTTTAGTGCTAATTCAATTCACAGAAAAAGAAAGATTAGACTAGACAGGATAAAATCCTAGCAAACATACTGTAGAGGACAATTCCTGGACTGACAGAATGATGTTCCATCTTACCTAATATATTTTGCTCTTTCTAATTTTTATGATCCGGTAAAGAGATTGTTAGAAGAAAATTTTGGGTGCCCTGGATTTCTAAACATAGACTCACACTTTCCCTATGTTAAATTGACAGTAAAAGAACAAAGCTGATTGTTTTGTCAGTAGTTTTAACTAACTATGCCATTCAAAAGGCTGGTACAGATATCTGTAAAGATCTGCATATAATATATTAATTTAGGTTTGAAGAATGGTTTTAAAGAAGTCCAAATCCAACCCCTGGCCAAGTCATGTAGGCATGTTACAACCATTCCCTCCTCAAAATTATTATTCTTTACGAAGAGATCTTTATGAATCACACTTTTCTTTTTCTGCCAAAACATTATACAAAGGTACAATATGATAAAATGGTATGTGAAGAGGTATTGTAAGATAGGGGTTTGTTGTACTAAAGCACTCTAAATGAGGTTTAGTAGGAAACAGTGGAATTAGACTGCATTCTTTTGAAGTTCTTCAGTCTCCTTGTTCTAAAGCATAGTACTTGTCCTGTTTGCCTGCAGACATTCAACATACCAGCTCACTTTCATGTACCCATCATACTTAATTTTTAGAAAGTTTTACATCTAGAATTTTACAGTTATATAAGATAATGCAGTTGTCAGCAGACACTTTTTAAAGCTTGTCACAAAAGTTTGAGATTACAATCTGAAAGATACAGAAGGTAGCAAGACAATAGATGCTTGCTAACAAGTTATATACACTTACTAAATCTCCTTTTTTTAATCTCATTCAGTTTTTCTTCCAACTCACGTGCTTGCTGTGTTAAAGAAAAAGGATTCGACAAATTGATATTAATATATTGTCCATCTGTAGTACTATGTTTAATAGGTACTAATCTTATACACAAAATAAATTAAATAGAATAAAATGAGGTAAAGTGCAGTTCTATGTAAAAAGGGACTTTACTGAGCAGACTCTCTCTTTGTATATTCAGTCACCTGTTTATTTTAGTGAAAAAGTAATTTTTTAAATAATTTTATTACTGTCAATGAGAACTATGGTTTTTTGGTTTGTGTATCATTAAGTTCCAAATGCAGGACTGCTTGTGAATTTCCAGTTTTCAAATTCTGCCCTACATCACATCTGTACAAGATCACTGAGGTTTACAACAGACCTGTACAGTTGTAACTGAGGGCACAATTTGGCTTGCAGAATATTTGTTAAAGGTGATGATGCATGAACCAGGAAAAATCCAGCTTGACTTTCAGATCTCAAGATCAGTTCTGCATTTGACTTACTACTACACAATACTCTGATTAAAATAAATAGCACTATACAAAGTCAGTAAGGCACATATTTGGACAGATCTCAAAAATGTAATTCTTGAGGATTCTCCATTAATGAGAGGTTTCTAGTGAAGTTCTGGAGGATTCTTGTCCCAATGCTCTTCAGTATTTGATTAATGATCTGTAAGAATATATATCACATCACTGCTTTGCAGATGACACAAAGATTGGTGGAGTGATGAACAGGGTAAAACACAGATTTACTCAGAGCAATCTGGATCACTTGGTAAATTGAGTGCAGTCAAACAATATGCACTTTAATACAACCAATTGCAAAAGTTATATATCTAGGAATGCTGGTCACAGTTGCAGGACAAGGAATTATCCTGGAAAGCAGCAACTATGAAAAAGAATAAGGGGACATGGTAGAAAGCCAACTGAACTCCCAATGTAAAGCTGTAGCTAGAAGGGCTAGCCTGATTCTTGGATATATAAACATGCAAATCTCAAGTAAAAGTAAGCATGCATTAGCTCTATAAAAGGCATTGATGAAGCCACTACTGGAATACTACATCCAGCTTTGGTGTCCACATACTGAGAAAGAAGTTTTAAAATTTGAGGATAGAGAAAAGAGCTCCATGAATGACCTGTCTGGAAAACTTGCAGTCTTTAAACAATGACTGAATGTCTTTCTAAATGACGCTCTAGTTCAACCACAAGTTATTGGGACTATAGCAGGAATTATTGGGTGAAATTCTGTGATCGTTATGCAGGTTAGACTAGATAAATCAGTCATCCATTCTGGCCGTAAAGTCTGTGAATCCACGGACTAGCAGTCTTTTTAATTATAGACTAAATTTGATAGAGACTACATCAAAACTGTAAATATGGAACACACAGTGCCTTGAAAACATAAAAAAACTTTCTTTTCTAGAGTAGATTTTAATGCGTCGTGTTTCAGGCTCCTCACAGCAGTTCTGGCTAATGTCCCTTCCTCTCTATAGCTGTTGATTCAATTGCTGTAGACTAATTTCCAGCAGATAAGGCAGTCCCAAACACAAATCTACAGCATCTATTATCTCCATCATAATAGGTTCAATATCAACATAAATCTCAAACCTAAGATGTCAACAGTCTAGACCAAGTTAGAGTTTTCTCCTAGAAGAATCAGACCACATTTCAGAATTTAAAAAAAAAAAAAAATTTTTTGGCAACCCACTAAAGTCTGAAAATGATTCAATAATTAGTAATACCAAAGATACTTGCCTGCTGAGATTCAAGTATTGCAGTACTAAGCATTATTATGTGTTTTATAGTTTCCAAGATCAACCTAATGAGGGAACAAATAATTAATTACCAAACCATAAGTTAACACTATGAACATTTTAACCATAATGATTTGAATTAGGGAAAGACTGTTCCTTTAGCATCATTAAAAGCATAATGTGCTTAACACTTGAAAATGTAAACATTTATTCCCTAGGTATATTATGCTAAATACAGTTCAATCAATCAATTAAATATTCTCTTTGCACCCTCATCAGATCATCAGGCTGACAGGCTTTAATTTTCAACACTTCTAGCACTGTGCAAAAGGTACACAACTTGCTAGGCATCAAGGTGATAGTGGCGGTAGCATCATGCAAAAGAAAATCTAGGTTAAGAAGTAACCTAGAACTTTTGCCTTCAGGCTAGCGGTGAAGGCATCATGGAGGTGGAGCATTATTATATCCTAGAATGGGAAGGAAGGGTGCCCAAGCCAATTGTTCAGACAGCATCCCTTAGTACCACTTTCTAGCTACCCAGCAGAACTGTGCTACAAACAGAAAGGGGAAAGCATATTAAAAGTAACGTAGGTAGTTTGGCAGGCTCTCTACCCTGGAGTGTCAGGTCCACCTCCCCACCCACCCACTGCACACAAAAAAGCACCTTACTTTGAGTCGCTATCATTGTGTCTCAGTTTGGTTCTGAGGGCATCCATAAGCTGGATCCTACACATGGTGGGGAAAGAGGAAAAATTCTGGTTGATGTGAAAGCCAAAAAAACCCCAAAACCTTAGATAAATCTGAAAGAAAAGCTGAGTTCTGAGCATCTGTTCTCCTCTCATGTATTTGGTGCATATGTAAAATACATGATGATACCCAAAATGTATTGTATCTGAGGATTCTCTTATAAATGGCATTAAAAAAAAAACATAATATCCTCCCTCCAGGTTCTGTGTGTGTTAAAGTGAGAATGTCCCCCAACCACTCTTTAATTCTTTCAATTACTTCAGTAATCCTCCTTAATCCAAGACTATGAATGGGGGGGAGAGAGAAGGTGGTGTGCAGGGACGTGGATCTCTATGAGGGAATCAAACACCAATGCAGGAGAGCTACTGCTTTCCACGCATGCTGCATTTTTATATAAAAATAATCTGTCCCTATGTTCCAATGTTTAATTATTAACAGTTGTTAATTATTTGTATTAGGATAGCACCTAGGGAGCTCAACAGATCAGGGTCCCATCGTGCTAGCCCTTGTATGCAGAATAATGGTCTCTAACCCAGAAGAGTTTACAGTCTAAATAGACCAGACAGACAAAGACTTTGGGGGAAGGATCTAACATACAAGCAGAGTGAACAATTTGATGGTCTGTGAGATGGCATGGAGGTCACCCCCTTTCAGTCAGGCATGGTACCACAGGTCAACCCTTCCTCACTTCCCTTCCCTGGGCCATAAACAACAGTGCCCCTCCATCCCCTTGTAAGAGTCTCATTTATTGACAGCCAAAAGCACAGGTAGAAGCTCACTCACATATACCCAGGGACATTCATTGCCTTAGGTTAAGCCCAACTAACAATCTCTGTCTCCTTCCTTCTGGAGACTCTTCTTTCCTGTGCCTGAAAACCACGTGTGGGCCAGGAATGCTTCCCGGTTCCTTTGAGGGTTACCTCTTTTCAGTACTTCCTTAAGCAGGAATCCCCAGCTCTCCTCTTTGGAACTGGGCTGTATTAGTTAGTTCCACACTTTCTCCTTAGCCAGGTCTCCCCCAGCTCTCCTCCCTGGAGCTGGGTTCTGTTAGGAAGAACTAGACAATCTGACTAAGCAGCTCTCAGCTCTCCTCTCTGGAGCTGAATTGTGGATTAGCCAGTTGTGGGACATTGGGAAGCATTGCAGTATTTAGGATCTGAAGAAAGCTGTCATTCAGAAACTCCCTGAGCACAGAAGCCACTGAGATCTCACTGGAGATTTGGTAGAATATTAGACAGGGGAGAGGAGGGAAGACATATCTAGTGGAAATTAGGCCTGGTTTGCAATAGAAAATTAGGTCAGTTGAACTACGCTAGTCAGGAGTTTGAAAAATCCACACCCCTGAGTGGTGTAGTTAAGATGACATAAATCCTCATGTAGACAGTGCTAGGTCAATGGAAGAATTGCTGAACTGCTACAGCAGAACAGCTGTGCCACTGTAGCAATCTGTGTGTAGACAAGCCCTTAGATTAAGACAACATTTTTGCCAGTGTTGCCACTTTCATCAGCCCACCCCCAAAAGACTCTTCTCTCTCATAAATTTTAGTCAAATCTAGTTTCTTTCTCACAGATTAATAAAGACTGTCATTTAAAATCTATAATAGAAAGCCAAAGATTTTAAAAACTGATCATTCAATAACAAATGCCTTTTTATTCAGTTCTGACCTTTCAATTATATACCTAAAAAGCTGATAATGAGAGAGAGGAAGGAATTTGGATTTATTATTTTATTTTGTGAACCTGTACTCCAGAACTGGTACCATATTTTATTGATGTTAACTTCATTGATCTGTTGTATTATGAGCTTCCTAATAAATAGCTTAAAGAAGATCAACACCTAGGTACCCAAGCTGGAAAAAGCAAGCTTTATTTTCTTAATTCCTGCTTCCTGTTTCTCACATTGTATTTACAGTGCAGGAAATTCAGAGATTACTTCTTCAACTGAAGTGTTAGAAATGTACAGTTTATGAGCCTATGCCTGCAAAGGCTTATGCATGTAAGTAACTTCTCATGGTAACAGTCCTATTAGCTTTAGTAAGACTTTATTTGAATATAGATGAGAAAATGCATCTTTTCAGCATTGGGGCACTTCCATGACTTACGTTTGGAGTATTATTTGTTTTTATCCTTTTCATGTCCCTTTATAAGGTATATTTGTCTACATTCTTTTTGGTCACCCGTGACAGAGGCCCATTGGTGGTTCATTATGCTGTGTCAGCAGCTCTTGTCAAGGCTGGCATACTCACTACACCTAACACACTGTTGTCATGATATACCCACAAGGTGGCATCTAACATATCATTGGAAAACTAGTAACTCACTGATCATTAATATTCTTGCATGATGTATGTATGAGGGTGTGTACAAAGTTATGGATATGTGCTAGAATTATGTTCTTAAAAGGTGTTTGGCAAGCAATGCATAAGCCCAGTCTGCCTTAGACAAAGGAATATGTATTTGTTTGTCTGACCAGCCTGGTCATCAGGCAGAGACAATGAAGTTATATTTTCATAAAAATTGTTTCATAAAACAAAGCCATCAGCTAGTGAGTGGAGACAGCCTCTTGCAGGAATATGAACCTCAAATGATAAGCAATTGAATCAACTGACTATACACAATATTACTGTATTATAAAAGTATATCAAGTAAAGTCTTTTATGAAAGCTAACACTTGTGATTAATACATACATTTCACAAAGATATTAACACTATATGAGGAATTATGGATACTTAATGATATTATACTTTAAAATCTTTGACCAACCACAGGGAGAAACAGGTTTTCCCCCAGACAGGAAGAAAAGGAACTATCTACCTGTCTCCAGTGCAATTAAGCAAGATATGGCCAAAAACAATGGAAACTCTATTTACATACAAATCAGCAAGGGAATGGGAAGTCCACAGGAAAGGAAGAATACCATGTAATCATCCGAGTCTGGGGAAAAAACTGAGTTTGGGCAGATATAAAGTAGAGAGAAGACAGCATCCATTGCTGGACACACAAGGGGTCAGAGTTCCTGCAGCCAAGGTAATTGAAGTCTCTGGGAACGGAATATAAGTGGAAAAACTTGCTTAGGCAAAGATCTTTCACCTAGGAAGACAAGGGAAACCAGCATCTTGTACTTCTGTGGAATGTCCTGACTGAAAGTCTGTCATGGCGAGAAAGAAAAAGATTGGTAAGAAATTTACCTTGAACCAAGGCTGGTGGAGACCAGAGTGGGGCTGTTGTGTTCTAGGTCGGCTGGTGGAGTCAGAATGCTGAACCGACATTGTATACTTGTTTGCTGACTGTTGGTGTCTGGGCTGTGAGCCACAGCAGCAGAGCATTTAAGGCACCCCAGAGTTACAGGGCAGGTACTGATACCACCTCACTAGTGTGGATTGCACTGCAAAACGTGACACCACCATTCTAACATTTCTGATGTTATTTGCAACTCTAACTTCTTGCTTCAACATTAATAAAGTCTTATGTAGTTCTGGTACTATTTAAACAAAATTTCAGAATAAAACTTTAAGGAGAGCTTTACCTTTGTAACACCAGTGTTTTGTTTTGAAAGGAGACTTTCGCTTGTTCCATTTCTCTTTCCAGATCTTCTGTGGCACTAAAAACAAATGCAATAGCAGAAGACTTTAAAATTCTATAGACACAAAAACTACACATTTTAAATAAAACATGGTTACACTGTCTTCTTTTGGAGTAAGACACTTTTCCAGTATATTATTGATGAACTTCCCCTTTAAAAAGCAGAGGATTCCTGATTATGGTATCATTGTGCCACTGGTATCACAGTACATGCGTTTTGCTGTGCTTTTATATCAACTTGGTTTCCAGTGCTATGGCAGAAAGAATATTTGTATAATGATTTGGAGGAACAAAAGTTAAAGAGAACCACTAAGACCCACCAATTCACAGATTCAACCCCCCACCCCACACACACAACTAAACAAAGAGGGAGCTGATAGCAACCCCTGCTTGTCTAAACTCTCTATTATGAAGTATTCTTGTGACCTTTTCTTTAAGAACCATCATCACCTCCATTTCTGCAGCAGACCTTTAATACTCAGCAGGGAGAAATCCTCTAGTCTATAGAAGTGCCTTTTATTTGTCCCATGAAATTCCATTCAGATTTACGCTTTGTAAAGTGTAATTAGGCTACTCAGGAAGATGTAGCCTGCAAACCCAATGAACATTCTAAAGAGCCTAGTCCCGCTGCCACCAAAGCGGCAACAGCAGCCTGTCCACTAGGAATACTTCGGAGAAGCTATACCAGAGCAGGGAGAGGGAAAGGATCTCCCCACTACTCTCCTGATCCCAGCATCCGGTCAAAGATCCTCATCCCTACTCTGGAAGCACCAGACGGAACAGAAGCTCCCTCAACTCCCAAGTGGCAGAGGGAGTGAGTCAGACCTAGTTCCCCTCAGTCACCCCCTGGATTCAGCACATGGTGTCAGCCCTCCACTATCAGAGTTAGTCTTGTAGCCCAAATTGTAGAAATTGGTGCTACAGTATTGAAAGCTGAGGGTTTAAATCCTCCTGATGAGACACAGTTACACAGTTAGGATTTGGTACATAACAGTTTTGTTGAGGAAATTACACATGAAACAAACCCAACTCCCAAAGTTAAAAGAATGTTATTTAGCCTACAAAAATCAAGCACTTGAAATTTAAAGGAAGTGCCAGATGTATAATTGTCCATGCAGCCTTAATTCAACCACATTGAGTATATGCATTATGATCTTAATTACACAATCACAATCTATTTTTTCCATAGGACCTCTGTCTCATTCCACACACAAATTGGATGCACAAAAGGGCTGAATTAAGATTGCATGAGCAATCATGAATCTGGCAATTCCTAACTTTGTGTCCAGTTTTGCAACCTAAATAATATTATTGACTTTTTCCTATGTAAGGATATTTACATTGCAGAACTAACTAGCATCACCACAGGAATGTGTTAGTTTTTTTCCTGTAGGCCATAATACTAGAAGCTCCTGCTGTCCCTCAGTAATGCAAAACAGCACTCAGAACTAGTGCCAAAAACTGCGATCATGATTCTCCTCTGATTATGGTTGCTTAAAAATATTTAACAGAACAAAAATCCTACTATGAACAGATTTGGGGATGGAGAAAAATCAGGAAGGGGAATGCCTTCACTTTTCTATTCATAATCAGCATTTTAAAGACCAGAAAGAAAAGTAAGAACACATTATTTAGAGAATTCTGTATCTCCCACCGTTTGAATCATTAGAAATATTTGTTTGAAAATAGCATCTGTATTTGAGTTTCTGCTTCTGATGCTTATCTATCTGAACTCTTAAAGAGAATATTAGAAATATTCTGATCACTGCAACCTGTTACAAGAGTACATTCCCTTTTTTAAAGCATCTTTATTATAAAAGCATAATTAATAAGAGGAACCAATAACCTGAAAGTCCAATGTAGTTTTGGACCCTAAATGCAACTTGCTATCTGAATGCCTACCATAGGCAAAATACTATGATTCTACATAAGATTCTATTCTCATTTAAAAGTGGAATTTAGTTTAGCACTTGGATATTTCTACCTAAATCCCAGCCAACACTCTGAAGACTATGGGTCTGAGAGAGCAGAGTCCACATCATATGAAAAAATATTTGAGGGGTGGAATAAAATTTCTCTGCTTCCCCCTCTGCACTCCACAAGTGAAATTAAAGCTCTGATAATTAATCCAACATTCTTATTAAAAGGAGAACAGTAAGAATAGAACCTATGACAGCTTTCCCCTTAACTATTTTTAACTTTTAAAATAGTGGTATCAGAAGACATACGCCTCAAATAGCTTTTCTTCTATGGCTTGGTCTGGAATGCTTTCTTCACCTGGAAATAAATAATATTTTTAAGTTAACGAGACTGAAAAAAAAATCTGTTTACACAGAACATGTGAGATGTCAGTTGAACAGATTTTTGGAAGTCTTTATTATAGTTTTAACTTTGTGATGATATTGAAAAGGGTCTAATTTGAAATTCCGAAACCACACCATTGTCACACGATTATAACTTTGCAAACAAAGAGGTTGGATATTCAGTGCAAGAATAAGGTATTTAACAAAAATCTGAACAAGCATCTTGTTTGTAAAATAAGAAACACTTTAAAATATTTACATTTATTATTGGTTTCATCTTTTATTACTTTACTGCAATATCAGTCAAATTAAGATAGAACGTGCAGGTACATTATTTTCTGTTATGACAGCATGTACACTTACTTGCATTGGATAGACACGGTGAAGAATGACAGAGAGAAAAAGGTTTAAAGATGAATGAAGCCAGGAAAGTGATACAAAACAGAAAGCGGTGGAAGACTTTGTTTGGCTCCATTGTTGCTGTGGAGCTAATGGACAGGAATCAAAGAAAGACAAAGACTTACCTGAATGAACTGTTGTATTATATTCCATAAGTTGCTGTTTTATTTGTTCTCTTAGTCTATAAGAGGAAACAAGAAAAGTAAAATAAAAAGTATTTTATCATTTTATTTTTTTAGATTTAAAACAATAAAGACACCTAATCTAAAGCTCTAGACACCCCCAAACATCATAAATACAACAAATAAAATCCCAGACACTTCAAAAGAAAGTCAGACACCTAAAAAAACTCCTTTCCATCCATTTGTTATTGTGGGAAGTATACTCTCAGCCCTCTCCAACAACACTATCAAAAGAGTATTTTGCAGCATACCCAGCAAAATATTTGCAGTTCTGGGTTTTTTCTGTTTTTTTAACAGCATCTGTTATTCTAAAGGCATCCTCAAACCAACAGTGAATTATAATAGCACAGTCACTGTGATAACAATGACCTCAATGGACTAAGGCGACATCTTCACTGAAGGGGGGGGGAGGGAGGGAAGGAAGAGTGTGTGTTTTCATCAGGATAGATATCCATGTAAAAATCCTAGTGGAGAATTAACCAAGATAAGAACCATCTCCCCAGCTACTCACTACACCTGGCTCCGGACTGCCCCAGCTCCACTCTGCCTCAGCACTGCTGGTGCTCTGGCTCCAGCTCCCTGGGCTGTTTTTTCTGGCCCCTCTAGCTCTGGTTGCTGCAGCTCTGCTCCCAGCACAGGACTACTCTCTGGGCTGCTTCTGTGGTTCTGCTCCCAGCACTGGCCTGATCCCAGGGCTGCTTCTCTGACTAGCACAGCTCTGCTCCCCAACTCAGCTCAGGCCCACTCTGTATGACCCAGGCAATTCCAGCTCACATGGAGCATGCCTCCCTCCCAGCCTCCTGACTCCCTCACTAGCCTGCCTGCCCTGACCTGGAGCACTGGCCTCTCCCCATTGCCCCTGGGGACCATTAGTCTCAGGCTTCTGATTTCCCAATGACCCCTCCCCTTCCTTTTGATAGTAGGAACTAGCCAACAAACCCCGCTCCCCCCCCCCCGAATTTTTTAAGGGGACAACAGTCCCCTTACTCAGACATAACCTCAGCTACACAGACCTCCATATTACAATGTCATGGCGAAGTTTTACTGAGCATAGAAATGAAGGGCTCCAGGCTCAGCCCTGGCTCTTTCGGGAGGGGGCCCCAAGGCTTTGCTAGTGCAATATCAGTCACCAGACATGGTTACTACTGGACGCTTCAGCAACCCGGAGAGGTTCAGATCTGGGCGGGCTGCATCCCTAGGTCACGTAGGCCCATGGGATGGGGGCTCGGCCCGCCCTCGGCTCCCCTCCCGTACACGCCAGGGCCCGGACGGAGAGTGCCAGGGCAGCAGCGGGGGGGCTCTAGGAGCCGGGCATCACAGAGAAAGGGCTGGGCTGAGCCTGGCCCGGGGGTCATTTCAGTCCAGGTCCCCGAGTCCGGCTCTGAGCGAGAGGCTCGGCGGAGGGGGCCGCAGGCCCCGCCCGGCGCGGAGATCCGCGGGTTCGACCGACGCTTTGGGGCCGCTGGAGACTCCCGCAGCGCAGGCGCGGCCAGCTCCGGCCCCGAGCCGCAGTACTGACCGGAACAGGGTCACCAGGTCCAGCTTCTCGCCAGCCTCAGCCCCCAGCCTCGAGGCCGCCCCGGTCTCCACGGATCCACCGGCAGCAGCGCTGTGGGCCGCCAGCTTCCCCAGGGCTTTGGACGCGGCCTCCACTCGCTGTAGCGGCTCCATCCAAGCGGCGGCAACAACGCCCGACAGCAGCTCAACCGCCGCCGGGTTGCGCCTTCAAACCGCCCGCCGCCGCCGCACGTCACTAGCGCCATCGATGAGCGCGGCCAGCGGCTACTCCTGGCTGGGTACCAGCAATCCTTCCGGTCGCTTCCCGGGCTCGTAATTCGGCATTCTCCTCTCAGGCCTGATGAGAGGACAGTCCCCGCGGGAAGGGGCGAGGGAGCCCGCAGGGTGGTTGCGGGGAGCGTGGCTCCAGCTGACCCAGCCGGGAGGGGGGAGAGCTTTCATAGCTCCGCCATATCCAGCGGGGGGCGGGAGGATGGCTCCAGCAGACACGGCCCCGGGGAGGGGGGAGAGTTCATAGCTCCAGCATAGCCGGGGCGGGGGAGGGGAACGGCTCCAGCTGACACAACCGGGAGGGAGGCGGGAGAGGGTTCATGGCTCCAGCAGCATGCCCAGCCGAAAGGGAGGATGGCTCAAGCAGACACAGCATGAGCTGGAGTTGGTGGACAAGGCAGCTGTCTAGGGGTAGATGGTGCCCGGGGCAGGGTGGGGCACTATTGTGCTCTGACCCCGCACCACACCATGGCTAATCTGAGCAATGCGTTGCATACTTCACCCGCAAGTGTTTTTGCCCCTCACACTAGACTCTAGCCAGGCACAGAACTGCTGTGTGACCTGGCCCGCCCATGTCCTTTCCTTTATCAACTTTCATACCCAGCTCATTTCACAGTTCAGCCCCGTCCTGACATTCTGCTGCTCTAGCCAAGAGGATTTTAACAGAAATACTCCTTTACCTTCACTTTTCAAGCACGGAGGTGTAGCACTGTTTCATGCTTGTTCCTGGTTTTTAAGCGCACTTGCACCATTACATCTAAGTGTAGTGATTTTGAACAGGCCCACCGACAGAAATTCCAGGCCTGAGGGCAGAACAGTCAGTGGGCCCCCACGCATGCACAAGCCGTGTGGACACAGTCCACCTGACATTTGGGGGGTGCTGCCCCTGCGCTGGCTGGTGCCCAGCGGGCTGCTAGCTGAGCTGCTGGGTGTGCTCTTCCAGCACAGCCAGGGCTTCCACATGCCCGCCCCATAGGGTTGCCAACTGTCTAATCATGATGCAAACCCAAAGACCCTTGCCCTAGCCCAGTTCCTTCCGAGACTAGGGCCCTCCTCCTCCTCCAAGGCCCTGCCCCTGCTCACTCCATCCCCCCACCCTCCATTGCTTGCTCTTCCCCCCCTCACTCTCACCAGGCTGGGGCAGCAGTGCGGGAGCGGGTGTGGGCTCTGGGAGGGAGTTTGTGTACAGAAGAGGGTGCAGGGTTGGGCTTTCGGAGGGGTTTGGATGTGGGAGGGGTGACAGCTCAGGGAAGCAGTTTGGGTGAGGAGTGCGGGCTCTAGGCTAGGGCAGAGGTACAGGAGGGGGTCAGCGCTTACCTCAGGTGACTCCCGAAAGCAACCAGCACACCTCTCTGACAGCGGCTCCTTGGCAGGGGGCCTAGGAGGTCTCTGTGTGCCGCTGCTTACAGGCACTTGCCTTGCAGCTCCCAGCCAATGGGAGCTGCAGAGTTGGTGCTTGGGGGGTGGGGGGGGGGGACACAGCACACGGAGACCCCCTCTCTAGGTCTATGCCAGTTGCTTCCGGGAGCGTGTGGAGCAAGGGTGGGAAGGAAGCCTGCCTTAGCTCTGCTGCTAGCAGTGATGGTTGGGGGCCCCTGGGCCATTGCCCCCTTTCTCTCCTGTCAGCAGGCCTGGTTTTCTTGGAAGTTTGTGCAAGACCAGCCTGAGGTCTGAGAGTGATGTGCTTACACACACACACACACACCCCTTTTAAGGAAACAGTACATGTAAGTAATTCTCCCCCCACCCTGCTTTATAAGATCTCATTGAACAGGTTACTAAATTTGTTTCATATTTAATTTATATATAAAAAGAATTTGAACATTACCACTTCATAAAGTCCAATTCTGTGACACTGACAGACCAGCCAACCAGTGTATGAACCATAACAAGAGGTATTGCACTTGTATCAAGACAATTTGTGAATTTCAGAGATGTACTAGACTAGCACTCACTCAATTAATTCATTTGTAGTAATAGAAATGAAGGGTAGATGCTAAGTATGTTTGTGTTTACCTATATTCTGTGAGAAGTTTAAAAGAATAACCAAATAGCTTATAGATCAGGAGTTCTCAAACTGGGGGGTTGGGACCCTTCAGGGTCACAAGCTGTCAGCCTCCACTTCAAACCCTGCTTTGCCTCCAGCATTTATAATGGTGTTATAAAGTAGAAACCACTTAAAAAAAATATATTTAAGCATGAGGGTCACAGTGAGAGGCTTGCTCTGTGAAAGGGGTCACCACAACAAAAGTTTGAGAACCACTGTTGTGGATGCTAATTTCCTTTCATGTCTTAATTATGTAAGACTGTCTAGTTAACCAGTCCTCCATTATAACAGAGATAAACTGAAGACAATGTAGGTATTAGTTTCCTACAGTATTTTACACTTTTGATCTTATGGTTAATTGCCATATGTTAATCAGGGTAACAGCTTACCTATGTATGCCTAGTAAACAGAATGTTAGCTTTAAAGTGATGGGACGGTGTGCGCTTAAAGAATCCTCAGTCATATGATGTGCTCAAAAACGCATAACAGCTGCTTCAGGTATAAAAATGAAACCTGGGGCCTGATCCTTTCATCTCTAGTCTGCTTAAACTTTGAACAGGTAAAACATGTTGGATGGAACTCTTCCAAATAGTTATTTGGAATATCCTGGAAAAAAAATGCAAGGACAGACTTTAACTTTACATCTAAGCTGCCTTTTCATTCTGATCTGATGACATCATTCGAGAGATACCTTTTACAAGCCAGCAGTTGAATCTAGCACTGCTCTGATCCTGAACTATGTATGAACACAGAATCACTTGTATGTATATTGATCTTTTAACCATGTGTAGCTCTTTCCTTTTAATACTAAATCTAAGATTTAGTTATCAAGGATTGGCAGACAGGAGGATGATATGTAGGTAATCTCTGAGATTCATATTGACCTCAGGATGTGTCTAATCCTTTGGGATTGGTGAGCCAAGTGCAAGTATAGTAGTGAACTAATTGACAGTACAAGTTCTCCACAAAAGGTAATTTACTAGTCATCATACATCCATTACAACACTGAATGGATTTATGGTAGTCATGAGAGCACTTTAATATTCTAAGATTATGCCTGCTACTCCTATGTCATCTCTTTGAGAGAGACAGACTGAGACAGGCACCTGCCAATACTGCATCTCCTGTGGAGAGAGATTAAACTTTTACATTGATGCAGTGTATGGGTCGCCTAGCCAGGCCATCCGTTCTCCAGGCTAAGACACCCATGGCATTTTAGGTTAGAGGGGAGATGACTAGAAAAGCTGGACACCTGTAGCAAGAGGTAGTGGTAAGTTTATGCTCTGTGTTCTTAAGGATGAACCTATAGCTTGATGTTAGCAAAGCTGCACTACACTTTTACAGTGCAATAAACACATTTCTGTAGCTATGATGGGAAAACTGCCCTTGCTCTGGCAAATACAGTTGGTAGATGTCAGGATGGTCTCTTGCTACTGAGATTTTCTCTGGCATTATAGGGCCCACTGATCCTGCTCTTAGTGCAAAAAAGAGTTGTTTTGGTTTTTTTAAGCTGAGACAACCCCTACCCTTGTGAGCACTCCAGGTAAACTTAGAGTGACAAGGTGGGCGAGAATAAGCAAGCAGCTTCCCAGGTTTTAAGGTTTCTCACTGGAAAGTGATTATAACTTAGACTTCATCATGATAGGAAACCAAGTAAGAAGCATAAAATGCTTTATTAAAAGCTTTAGGTCAAGGACAAGATATTATATATACACACACACACAAACATACAATGGCACATGGTGCCAACTTTAGACTAAATTTTGCTAGTTTTATATAAAAAAGTTATACCACTTTTGACACAGGCTTAGCCAGATCCTGTATGACTGCAGAGTTCAGCAGTGGAAGAGTGCTAATCTTAGCATTTTTGCTGCTGGCATATTTATTCTTGACTGTCTGAAATGAGATGAAAAGGAGGTTAAGTCTTGCATATTATAATTCCAGATGTTTGGGGGGGGGGGTCAGTTTCCAACTAGACATTGGACAAGAGCTGAAAATTAGTCAGCTCGTCCAATGGCAGGTCTATGAACTACTAATATCCAAAATCCACATTTAAGCAACCTTTTCCATGAGCTCACACCAGAGACTGTCTATACTACACAGGTAGACCAGAGTGTCTATATTTACTGGTTAAACTTCATTAGCAGTCAAGTCTAACAGTGAGCAGTTTGTTGAGTTAAGAGTTGTGCTGCACCAAGTGTTCTGTATTACTTGGTTCCCACCTTCACCATACCCATCCTGTAGAGGAAAATAAAGTTCCTTACCATGTGCTTTGTAAGGCCCTGATTCACTAGGATCACATTCTTTGCCATATGTTGCATGACGGGGTGAAGAGCACTCTCAGTGTACGACATGTAGTGTTCTAAAGTTAGTGTCTAAGACAAGGAAACTAGAGTTATTCAGTAGTTTACGCCAATTCTGTTAACCACCACCTAGAGGCAAAGATATGCTCCTTACTTCAAGCAGCACGACCTACATCCCATGTTCCCTTTCCAGAGTTGGAAGGATGTCATGCTTTCCACAAAGCCATCTTATTTTAGGTGGAACTTGCTTGGTACTAAGTCCAGAGTTCCCATTTTGGGAAATGGAACCATGCACCCTAGCCACTAATATAGGCTGGAGTTTAGTGTAGTTTGCTGCAGAATTCAGTGGGGTACCCCTTGTACGTTAGTTGTACCCACTTGATCAGTTTAGTCTCAAACTGGCAAGCACCAAGCTGGACTTACCCACTCGCCACCATTAAGAACCTTTAGAGCCAAGCAAAAAGCAGCTGCAGCAATCTGGGATGGAGGGTAGTGTACCATTTCATAATCCACCAGGGATAATTCCATCAGATATTTGGCTAGAGTGTGCTGTTCTAGGTCCACCTAGAACAAGAATCAAGCATTAGTTGTCCTGCAGGAAGCCTCCCCCCGGGGGGGGGGGGGGGGGGAGGGAGGGCTGGGAAGAGAACCAAACCCATTCTACTTCTATTCTAGGGGGTGTAGAAAACAGACTGTCCATAGCCCCACAGCTCTTGTTGCATAGCTTATGCAAGTCTTGTCCCATTATTAGTGCACCTATTTCTGCCAATTGTGGCTTCTCCTTTTTGCCTGTACTAGGAGCAGCTTAGTCAGGTCTGCAAGCAACTCCATTCCCCTGAATATCAGCTGTCTTTGTGCATAGCTCTAAAGTGGCAGCTAGCTACCAGCCAGGACAAGAAACTTTCATTTTGGAGAAGCTGCATGGATGGAATTTTGTCCATTTATGAATACCTTCAGATCAAACTTGCAGAAGTTCTAAAGTGATAAGTTCTTTTAAGAGAGGCTTCTAGAGCCTCATGAATTTTACCTCTCCAATCTTTGATGCCCTCCTTAGAAAGTGCAGTGGCAGAGGGCGGCCCAAGGCAAAGTCTAGAGCTTGTAGAATCTTCCTTTCCATTTGTTTGATCTGGTACTTGGTGTAAGTGTGGTCTGTTACAAAGGCAAAGTCCCCAATTTCAGGAGGATACATTTCCTCATACTTGCTGGCAATAAACATGGCCGTGACACCAACCAGCTGCAACATCTTCTTGGGCACACTGTTGTCCTATAGTAAGGAAGTGTTTAAGACAGGAATTTCAAAAGCCAATAAGCATATTTGTCACAGGACAGCTGGCTACATGCTGATGAAGTCAGGTTTAACACAAGAGTCTTTATACTACATTTAGTTTACTGCCCATCACTGTCATGACCACACTGAAGTTCCTGGCCTGTTAGGAGGTAGTGTGAGTTTTAGTGTGCTACAGCAATTTATGAAGGAGTTACAGGAAAACAATTAAGAAGCTTCTAGATTAGCTGCAAGGAGGATTGTCATTAGCACACTAAAGCCACAATGATTCACGTCAAGTACAAAGTTAGGTCCACAAATGTAGTGCTTAAAACTAGTTATATTAAGTAGTCCAATTAGTCATGCTTATGATCCTGAAGTCTGAATTTTAATTTCAAAAGGATTATAGGAAAGGCTGATTGCTTTTCATAGTGACTGCATAGCAACATTAAGTAACATTCAGCTTGGGCTGTGTTCAAATGTCACTCTTATCCACTATATGCTAGAGATCAACAGAATCATGTCAAAGGAACAAGGTTCCACGTCATGCCCGTACCTGCAGAAAGCGATCAATGATGGCAGCAGTCATGTACATAGTCTCTGAAAGTAGTCTGAATTTCATCTGAACCTGCACAAGCCAGTCAATTAGGATAGCCCGCATGTTTCCAGTAACTTCCTGGCCTGCCAGGTATTTTGGTCTGACAGCTTGTTGCTTCTGCATGGAAAAAGGAATGTTTGTTACAATAGCAATTCCTGCATGTGAGGAGCATTGGCACTACTGTAGACCCTTTAGAAAACTGTAGGGGTTGCTAGTCTTGGCCAAAAAAAGTGCAGAGTCTCACTTCAAATATCTCTTGGCCAAAGAAGGCCACAGTACATGGCAATTGTTGCTACTTTGCCTTAGTAGAGTAAATGTCAGTGCTGATAGTGATCAGCAGAACTAGCCTGCTAAAACTAATGTTTTCAGAGAGTCTGTTAGAGCTCTTATATGCAGTGTATTTGTAGCCATGTTGGTCACAGGATATGAGAGAGACCTAGTGGGTGAAGGAATCTTTTATTGGACCAAATTCTGTTGGTGAGAGAGCAGAGCTCTGTGTGGCTCAAAAGCTTCTCACCAACAGAAATTGGTCCAATAAAAGATATTACCTCACCCACCTTGTCTCTCTAGGTTGTTAGATTAAGAGAAATGCTTGCCAAGATTCCTGCACTTTAGGAGTACCATAAGACAAGTTAAGGAATAGATGTCCAGTTTCCCAAATTGCGATTGCACCAAAGATATGGAGACATACTAGAGTCAGGGTAAAGTAGAATGGCAGCAGATATGGTTCTTTGTACCAACCTCAAGGTCTCTTAGATAGCCATAGATGTCCTTTACATATTCACTGCAGAGATTTGGGTCAGCCCCATCGTCTGCATCTACATCTTTCACTTCAAGCAAGACGTCAGAAAAAGCCTGGCACAGCACCTCCTCTGCTGGCACACATCCAGAGGTCTCCATTGGGCTTGGGGATGGAGACTCCAACTGGGGAGAAAGTTTAAGATTGAGTCTTCAGTAGAAGCTATTGGTGCTCAGGGAGGTGGATTGCCTGCACCAACGGGAGAACCCCTCACATGGTTAGAGTCTACACTGAAGAGCTACAGGTGCACCTGTAGCCTTTCAAGTGTAGGCAGGTTCTCAGGTCTGCACTAGTGGGGCCATATAGATACTTTATCTACTACTGATGGGTTAGCTAAATAATCCACTCACAGACTGCTACTTGACTTCACCACTGCTTTTATCCTTCCCCCGGGGGAGGGAACGGAGCTTGTAGGTGATGGGAGAAGCAGGCTCCACAGGCAGAGGCTCCAAGCCACGCAGGAGTCAGTGAGGTCATGGTACGTGTGGAGTGTGAAGAAGCGTGTTCCTCCTCCAGGCTCACCACGAGCCCTGCTGGTTGTGGCTAGCTCAGAGCAGGGGCTGCATGCCCAGGGGACTGGCACCGCACGGATACCTTAGCAGGCTCGGTGATTGGCTTCTGCTCCTTAGCCGGCTGGATCACCGTCTCCGCGGCTCTGATCGCTTTCCTGGCAAGGGGCTTCACCGCAGCGCTGGGGGGCTTCGCTTCCTGAGGAGAGAGAAGGGGGCCGTGAGCGGGCCAGGCTCGGGCTGCTCAGGGCTGCGTTGGGGACAGGCTCCGGGCCTTACCTTTTTGGGAAGCGCTTTGGGCGGCTGCTCGCCCACTTTGTTGCCGATGTCGCCCAGGGCAGTTCTCGGCCTGAGGCCGGGCTTAGCAGCAGCCGCTCCCCGCTTGGCGGCGGCCACATTGCTCTTCACTTGGTTCTCGGCGTTGACTCTGGTATTCTGCGGAGAAAAGCACCGGTCAGCGCGGCAGGCCTGGGCGGGGAGGGGACACTACGGCACCTCCACGCAACCTTCTGGGCGGCAGCTTCCTCGGGCGCAGCACTGCTCCCAGGTCCTCCCAGGCCATGGGCTCGCCGCCGAGCCAAGCCATTAGCCAGGCTTACCCGAGCCTGCTGCAGGCGAGCAAACTGCGGGGGGTTGGAGTTGTTCCCTGCAGCGGGACAGGGGAAGAAGCTGTAGCAGCATCTCGCGTGGAGGCGGATAGGTCCCCGCTTATACGATCGCTATCTGCCCCCCACCCCAAAGGAGGAAGGGCCGCAGCCACCCATTCCCCTCCACGGGGGAAGCCAGGCAGGGCCCATGACCCCTTCTTCCCACCACTTACCCTGCTAATCCGCAGCGCCATGGTCCCCCGCGCCTTCTACACCACAGAGCCCTGAACCCTGGCTCCTCCGCTGCCGCTTGTTGTCCTGACAGCAGCTCAGCTCTCAAATGCACGATCCCGCAGTACCTACCGCCGCAGGTTTAAACCACGCACCGGGCTCCGTTCATTGGCTGCCCCTTCGTCTTCTCTCGATTGCCATTGGCCGCTCCTCGTTCCACCCCGAATGCGTCGCCGTGGAGACCCGGCGCTGATTCCTTTGGACGTTCGAAAAGGGGGCGGGGCAATGGGGGAGGATGCTGGTTGTAGCACGTGACGCCTTGTTGCATTTATGATTTCATCTCAGGAACGTGGGGCTGCGTAGATTGGAGCCTGGGGGGTGGGACGTGGAGTTTGGCTAGATCCGTGGTTGACAGTGTTTCAGTGGCTGTGTACATTCATTAACCCAGGGATTCTTAAAAGCAAGCTTCGCCTTGGGGAAGCATTAATGTAATATTCTGCATGTGCCTATCGACCTTTGTTTCCTGATCGTGCTGGTTCTGAGGGTTAGTCACTATTATTGGAAATTCCAACACAGTCTGTACTTCAGGATTCAGAATTCACTGTCAGTCTAAATAAGGAATTAAAAAGTAAAATAAATATTGACCTCTTTGTGTCTGAATTAATTTTTTGAAAGATGACATCTCATTGAGATGTTGGGTGAAGCAGGTAAGCTGGGAACAGATGTATGAAGGACATGGGCATGTCTCCTGGAGCAGAAATCCAGGATTGTAGGGGGATAGGGTTATGTGGAGTGAAAGTGGGATGGGGAGTGTGCCAGTCTGTACTCCTTTTTATAGGACTACAATAAATCATGTAGGTAGTATGCCTTGTGAGGTATCATTTGAATATTTGTAAGTTACTGATCATTATTATGATCATTATTATCCTGGTAAAATATGCGTGGCAACATTGTATGTAAAGTTATAAGATTCTAGTGTATGATGTTATTGAGACATATTTCAAATTTGGGGAGCAGTCACACACTGGTTCTCCATAGACAAAAGCAGGGCTTAAATGTAGCCAGAGCCATCCAGAGCAAAGCTCTGGTCATTATTTTCAAACCCACAGGAGCCAGAGTGCTTCTCGCGGGGCAGATGTCCTGAGCCCTGGTGCACCCTGCTGGACTGAAACCAGTAAGACTGGTGAGAGAGACCTTTGCTTTGAATTCACTCTATCTTGTTCAGTTAGACCAGGGGTTCTCAAACTGGGGGTCATGACCCCCCAGGGGGTCACAAGGTTATTACATGGGGGGGTCACGAGCTGTCAGCCTCTACCCCCAAATCCTGCTTCGCCTCCAGCATTTATAATAATGTTAAATGTTTTAAAAGTGTTTTTAATTTATAAAGGGGATTGCACTCAGAGGCTTGCTGTGTGAAAGGGGTCACCAGTACAAAAATTTGAGAACCACTGAGTTAGACATTAGTTTTTTTATTTTTATTTTCTTATGACTTTTTTGCCTCATTACTTGAGTCACTTAAAATCTATCTTTCTGTAGTTAATAAACTTGTTTTACTATTTTATCTAAATCAGTGTGTTTGGACTGAATTGTTTAGGAAAATCCATTTGCGGTAATAGGATTTGTGCATATCATGTTCTATTAATAAAACGGTAGATTTTATATGAGCTTGTCTTCTCCAGGAGAGGGCTTGGCAATACAAGGCATACCCTTCTGGGAGAAAGTCTGAGAATGGGAGTGGTAACTCTCAGGACATGTCTATACTCAAGTTGACCTATGTTAGGTCGATTTACAACCACCACAGTAATTACTGTGTTTTTTCATGCCCACATTGCCATCTTTTGCTGGTGGTGCACATCCTCATCAGGAGTGCTGTAAGGGTATAGATATTCAGGCCTGTCTGCAAAGGCCTATACTTTAAGAATTTAGGTATATGTTTATCATTTAGCTAGTTATAATAGAGGTATAAAAGAGAGAATCAAAATCACTGTCTGACTGTATAAGGCCTTTTCTCACTGTGACAGTCTGAGACCCTGTTCTTAGGCTAAGGCCTCTGGCTAAGCGGCAGAGGCAGCCATAAGCTGGGAAGCAAATGGTCACATCCTCACATTCCAAACTAGTCACACTGAAATAAGGTGCTATTGGGCGGTTAGAAATACAATCCTGTCCTGATAATGCCTATTGCCTCCAGAGAAAGGGAAGTACCTAGAAGATGTAAAAGGAAACTTAGTTTGATAGCATCCTGTCTGGCAAGAACTCACTTATCAATAGCTGGGATGTGAAATCCTCATTTCTGTGTTGTTCTATCACTGTAGTCCCCTTTTCCCTATTGTTTGTCTGTATAATCTGTCTGGTTCTGTGATCATTTCTGTCTGCTGTATAATTAATTTTGCTGGGTGTAAACTAATTAAGGTGGTGGGATATAATTGGTTGGCTAATCATGTTACAATATGTTAGGATGGGTTAGTTAAATTTCAGAAAAATGATTGGTTAAGGTATAGCTAAGCAGAACTCAAGTTTTACTATATAGTCTGCAGTCAGTCAGGAAGTAAGAGGGGAATGGGAACAGGGAAATTGGAATCATGTTTTGCTAAGGGGAAAATGGGAACAGGGACACAGGTAAGGCTCTGTGGTGTCAGAGCTGGGAAGGGGACACTAAGGAAGGAAATTGGAATCATGCTTGCTGGAAGTTCACCCCAATAAACATTGAATTGCTTTGGACTTTGGGTATTACTGCTCTCTGTTCATGTGAGAAAGACCAGGGAAGTAAGTGGGTGAAGGGAAAAGCCCCTAACAAGTGCTTCCACCAGCTTAAGGGGGGCAGTGGTGGGAGGGGGCTGAGAGCCTGGCTACCACGAGGCTTTCAGCTCCCTGCCGGGAGCTGGGATGCCTCCCTGAGCTCTTGGCTCACTGTTCCCCACCAGGAGCCTGGGCAGCAACCCAGCTCAGAGCAGGGAGCTGGGAGCCTGGGCAGCAGCCCAGTGAGGAGCCAGGGGCAGCAGTCCTTGCAGTGTGCCAAGGAGTAACGTCACAGATCACTGCAGTGCCGGGGGAGTCTGGCTGTGGAGTGGGAACATGGTGGGTGGCCTAAAGGAAACTGCAGTTGGGAAATGGAGGATGGGTTGGGTGGAGAAGGAAGTGTGGGAAAACTAGAGCAGCTCTGGAGCTTTGATGTAAATAGAGGGAGTCAGTTGGATCAGGAGCTTTGGAGTAAGAGTGAAGCAACAGCGATGAAGGAGAGGTGAGCCAGATGAGAGAGAGAAGATGCCACGGGCTGCAGATAGCTGAGTCAGGATTGGTAAAGGTGCTGGAAGGCTGACTAAGCAGCAGCCCCCAGAAGTAGTCTAAGAAGGGGCAGAGGGCTGGATGGGCTATGGAGTCTGCTTGTTTTGCTTCCACAGTACCGTGGCCTTTAACCTATGGACAACTCTACCTCCGAGGGAGCCTGTCAATGAGCTGTAGAACTGCCTGCCATCAGCAGCATCCCTTGCACTTTGCCCCTATTCCAGTGCAGGGGAAAGCAAACCGATAGCTTAATGATATGCTACCCCAATACATGTAATACTGTAATGCATCACTATTTTCAGTTTATCTTGCTCTTTAGCAGTTGGACTGTTTGCCACTGTTATATTATGTACATCTGTTGCTGTTTCACCCTTGTTTGTTTTGCCCATGTTTCAGCTTTGTAAGGGCAGCTGGACTGTGCCTAAATATGTTTACCTTCAATAAAGATTTGGAGGATGCGTGTGTCTGGAGTTAAAATAGGTAAACACAACAAATAGAAAATGACAAGTTCACCATATTTATTTCATACAAGTCGAGTGCATGTCACACTCCTGCAGCAACGTGTGATCAGCCCCATGAATCAGCCCAGTGTACTCACCCCACAGGTCAAGAACCCAGCTGCACAAGGTATCTTACTGCCTTTGCTGTAGTGGACCCTGGACAGGAATCAAGAGGTGCACTAGTGGCTGGCTGTAAGCAGTCTCCAAACCATTGGTGTCTTCCATCCATTTTGCCCCAGAATATTTTCTCTTCTCCTCACTGATTGTGAAGCACTCAACATGCCCCAAAATGGAAATATTTTGATCCAGCTATGCTGCTGCATTGTCGCATCTCTGCAGGCTCCTTTACAGGTTGGGCTCTCTGGCCCGACTATATCTGCCATAACACATCAAAGCCAGTGATTCCCCTAATGCACCATCAACCCTCTTCAGGAAGGGAGACTATGATGCATCATGGGAGATGTAGTCTGACAAGAGAGCCTATCATATAGAGGAGAGCGGAAGCATGATATACCCCAACTACTGTTCTTTGGAGACTCTATGGCAGCATTTCTAAATTGAATTTTTTCAGTTTAAAATTTTTCCTCAAATAAGTTGTGGAAAAATTGGCAAATTATCATGATTTTTATGAAAAAAATATCCTATTTTCTGATCAGCTCTAATAATTAACTTGTGATTCCCCAACAGCAGGTTAGAGCACAGTGAATACAAAGTCTTACAGAAGTTGCCTCAGAGGTAAGGAGATGGTGAATCTCTGACTTTCACTTACTCCCAAAGGGAAGCTCTCCTGTGGAAGTCCCGCCCAACCACCGACAGGGCAAAGTTTGCATCTAGAGCCATCTGCAGGTTTTTGCAGAATAGTATTAAAGAGAGGAAAAATCCTGGAGGGTAATTGATCATCATTGTGGCTCACAGAACTGAGGAGGAACCCACTGCTTGCATTGGCACAGGCTACCACAAAACATGTAAAGATGTAACCCTTCTGCCCGTCAGAGTTGGCAGCAACAAGGGCCGGGTTCAATATCTAGGGGATCCATTCCAATAACACAATGCAAACCGGCTCGAGCCCCCACCCAGTGACCTGGGACAAATATATACCACCCCCGCTGGGCGCCTCCAAGAGGCAATACTTCCCCTCTCGCAAGCACATAGTCTGAGTGTAGCAAAAGCCTTTTAATAACAGAGAGAAACAATGTGGCATTATGTTGGGGAAACACCACCAACAGGATTCATAACACAACCCATGAGCAAAAAAAACCCCACCCCAGGCAAATTGGGGCATGCCCTTTTCCCTTTGGTTCTTGAGTCCAGCAACCCCAAATCACCCAAAGTCCCAAAAGTCCAATGCCCCAAAAGTCTCTGTCCCTGGTCAGGGCAGCCCCAGAGTTCGAAAGTTTATCTGCGGAGCTTTACCTCCCAACCTGGGTGGAAATGGGACGGGGGTAAGAGGCACCTTACATGATCTGAAGCTGACCGCCCCATAGCTCCATAGCGGCGCTCCGCTCCGCCAGCCGCCCCACAAACTCCTTCGCTCCGCTGCACTCCGCTCCGCCAGCCGCCCCACGAACTCCTTCGCTCCGCTCCGCCAGCCGCCCCACAAACTCCTTCGCTCAGCTCCACGGCCCACAAGCAGCTCCTGCCATCCACACACTGCTCCGCGTCGAACTGCTTCACCAGCCGTCCCGCAAACTGCTCCACAATATATCTTCAGGCTCCCCCACTACTTAACACAACACTCAGTGATTTCAGCTCTTAGGTGAATTCAGCTTGTAGTAGGGGAGCCCCAGTGCTGGTGCACTGTCAGCCCAAAGTGAGCTCAGCAGCCTATAACTAGACTTCTAATGAAATCAAAATTAGCTCTGATATTCCACAGTGGAGAGAGGAGGAAGTGCAATTAGCATGTAAGGCCCTCACCAAGGGGCCCATGCCACCAAGTATTAATACTTGTCCCCAGCCTCTCTCTATTCACACAGTTTTGGAACCCATGACCCTTGCCTAGCGAGTGCTACTTAGTTGATGGTGAATCCCTCCATCATAACAAAAGGCCACGTACAGTTCCAAGCACAGTTCCCATAATCAGGGTAATAACAATTTATTCTTCCTGCCCCAATAACAGAGATGCTGGGGATCCCACAGCAGCCAAAGTGACCATTTGAGCAGCTATGGTCTCATTCTAGGCGTGGTGGGTGTGCCTATGCAAATGACATTGGCCCCTGAAGTTCTTTTCCACAACTTGCCACACCTCACCACCAGATGTCAGGGTGGAGCTGACACTGCTTACATCCTCCCCCCAGCCGAGACTTTGTCGTCCCGACAAATCACACTCCCTTTATACCAACTCATTGGTTTCCTCCAAAGGGCCTCAGGAAGCCCACTTTAGCTTCCACAAGCCTGTGTGCTAAATGTATTGGCTCCTCACTAGTCACCCCAGGTGCATCATAAGTTAACCGTTTCACTGGTCTTATCACCCTGTCTCGTCTATTGAGAATCTCTGTTGCCGAGGTAGGGGGAACATCCTCTTGAGTGACGGATGGAGAGGCTTCCCTGGAGGGTCCCTCGGCTACTGGCGTAGGCCCCTGCACTCCTAGTTCTAACGCTGGAGGGTCCAAGGTGCCCAGGACATCCTCTACCTGTCTGTCCCCATTGTCCAGTAACCTGTGTGTGTCATCACAGGGGGGTCTCATCAGCAGCACCGGGGTATCAGAATGGGGCCTAAATAGTTCCGCCATTGGGTTTAGGGCGGAAGAGGGAAAACTCTCGTTTGGTTCAGCTGATCGAGACTGAAATCTTGTCTCCATCCCAGGATACACCAGGGTTGTGTCTTCCTCCTCAGACTCACTCTCAGATGTGCAGAATAGGGGTAAGTTAGCTGCAGGGGGCCCACTGTCTGTGTTGGATGGCGGCTTTGGTCTAGCACCTCTGTTCTGCCCGGCGGCCCTGCCGTGGCCCATCTCATAAGGGGTGCTTACCAATTCCCCCACAGGGAGCAAAAGGTTTCTATGCACCGTCTTTATTTGCCCTGGACCGTCTTCAG
This sequence comes from Eretmochelys imbricata, assembly GCF_965152235.1. Lineage (NCBI taxonomy): Eukaryota > Metazoa > Chordata > Testudines > Cheloniidae > Eretmochelys > Eretmochelys imbricata. The sequence continues at coordinate 44,105,160 of NC_135576.1, read as the reverse complement.
GTTTGATCTTGTAGACCGGCAGATCTCCCAGCTTTTCCATCACCAGGTAAGGTATTGCCTTCCATCTGTCAGCTATCTTGTGTTTGCCAGCAATACCCAAATTTCGCAGCAGGACTCTGTCCCCTGGCTAGAGCTCCTGCGAACGCACTCTAGCATCATATCGATGTTTGTTGCGGTCTGCGTTCTTCCGAGCCGCAGCAGTAGCTAAGCGATAAGCATCCCGCAGCTTTTCTCTTAGTCGGGATACATACTGCTGATGAGTTTCATAGCTATCTCCATCCTCTGATACACCAAAGCACAAGTCTATGGGTAATCTTGGTTCTCGCCCAAACATCAAGAGATATGGGGTGACTCCCGTAGCATCGTTCTTTGTGGCATTGTAGGCATGCACCAGAAATGCGACATGCTGGCTCCAGGTTGCCTTCTGCTCTGGTCGCAAAGTTCCCAACATATCTAATAGGGTTCGATTGAACCTCTCTGACTGAGGATCACCTTGGGGGTGATAAGGCGTTGTCCTAGACTTTTTAATTCCTGCTATCTTCAGCACCTCCTTCAGAAGGTGACTCTCAAAATCCCGCCCCTGATCAGAGTGTATCCGAGCCGGGAATCCATAGACTGAGAAATATTTGTCCCACAATACTCGAGCAACGGTGGTGGCCCTCTGATCACGTGTGGGATATGCTTGTGCATACCGTGTAAAATGGTCAGTCACTACTAGAATGTTTCCAACATTCCTCTTGTCTACCTCTACAGACAAGAAATCAATGCATACCAACTCCAAAGGTTTGTTGCTGGTGATGTTCTTGAGATATGCAGTCCTCGTGGGCAGAGTTTTCCTTTGAACACATCGAGCGCAAGTCTCACATTTCCTGCGAACATCTTCAGCCATTCGGGGCCAATAGAACCTACTACGAATAAGTTCCAGGGTCCTCTCCATCCCTAAATGCCCAAAGTCATCATGCAGGGCCCTCATGGCCAGGGCTCTGTACTTTTTTGGCAGTACTAGTTGTGCTCGTTGTTTTTGTAAAGGGTCAGTGGTCATTCGGTGTAGCACTCCCTGAATCAGTTTTAGTTTGGTCCATTCTCTCAATAGTAGTTTACCCTCCGGGTTAGGTGGGACAACCGCAGCTGGGCTTCGCCCCTCCCTTTTGGCAAGTAGTGTATCACGAATGTCAATATCTTGCCGCTGGGCTTCTTGCCAGTCAGCCGCATTAAGCATGGGCAAAGGAGATTGGTCTAATGCAATAGAGTTCACTGAAGCAGAAGGCATACATTCAGGGGGCAGGCCCAAAGCTTCTGCAACACATCCCTGAAAGCCCTCACGGGCTTCTGGCTCTCGGCGACTCACACTGCAAATAGCTCTCACTCCATCTGTGGGTATCACAGCAACTTCTGGAGCCTGCGGACGCCTGGACAATGCATCTGCATCTACATTGCTTCTCCCTGATCGGTACTGAATGCTGAACTCATAGCTAGCCAAGGCGGCCACCCATCTCTGCCCTGTAGCATCCAGCTTAGCACTTGTTAACACATAAGTCAGTGGATTGTTGTCTGTCCACACCTGGAACTGAGCACCATACAAGTAGTCCCGAAATTTCTCAGTGATGGCCCATTTCAAGGCCAAAAATTCCAGCTTGTGGGTGGGATAGCGAGTTTCACTATCAGACAATCCTCGGCTGGCAAAGGCTACAGGTTTACATTTGCCTTCCACTTCCTGGTACAGGACTGCTCCCAGACCCTCCAAACTGGCATCAGTATGCAGGATAAATGGTTTGCTTGGGTCAGCAAAAACTAGGACTGGAGCATGAGTTAGGCAAGTAATGATTTCTCGAAAAGCCCTTTCACATCTCTCATCCCACCGTGGCCCAAATGGTGCAAAGGGGCCATTGTGTCTCTGCACAGGAGGCTTTGGGGACCTCCCCTTATTCTTGGACTTAGATTTGTTCTTGCTGGACTGATGTCCCCTGGTAAGATCATTCAGAGGCTTTACAATCGTAGCATAGTTTTTCACAAATCTGCGGTAGTAGCCACTAAATCCAAGAAAGGTCTTGAGTTCTCTGTAGTTACTTGGGCGTGGCCATGTAGTGAGTGCTTCTATTTTATCAGGATCAGTACTCACACCTTCTTGGGACACAATGTGACCCACATACTTCACTGAGGTTCTGCAGAACTGGCATTTGTCAATTGAAAGCTTCAGACCATAATCCTCCAACCTATCAAGCACTTAAGAAGTCTTTCTTCATGCTCCTCTAAGGTTCTTCCAAACACAATCAGGTCATCCAAATAAACTAACACTTGCAGCAAATTCATGTCTCCCACAACTTTCTCCATGAGATGTTGAAAGGTGGCAGGTGCTCCAGAAATCCCTTGGGGCATGCGTTCGAACTGATAAAACCCTAATGGGCAGATGAAGGCTGTCTTCTCCTTATCTTCTTCTCCCAGAGGGATCTGGTAGTATCCACTTCGAAGATCCAACACAGAGAACCACTGGCTTCCCAGCAAACAGTCTAAGGCATCTTGCACTCGAGGCATAGTGTACTGGTCGACCACAGTACGGCTGTTTAGGGTGCGGTAGTCAATACACATCCGGATTTTCCCATTCTTTTTGCGGACTACCACAATGGGTGAGGCGTATGGGCTACGGGACTCTGTAATGATGCCATTCGCAGCCAGCTCCTGAAGATGATGTCGCACATCTTCCATCTCAGAGAGAGCAATCTTCCTAGATCTCTCCCTGAAAGGTCGAGAGTCATGTAGTCTGATATTGTGCTCTACTCCTTTTGCACATCCCACATCCCACTCATGCAGTGAGAACACCTTGGATCTTTCACAAAGTTTCTTCCTCAGGCGATCTTTCCAGTCCTCGGACACTGGTGAATCTCCAAAGTCAAACTTTGCTGGGTCTATTGTCGGAACTTGAGTTTCACACTGGGGTTTTACAATCGACTCAGGCTCAAAGAGGTCTGCTATCTTTTGTCCTTGCTTCACAACAACATCACGACTCGTTTCATTAGCAATCAGTATAGTCACCCTTTCCTGGGCTTCAGCAGGTAGGGTTATGACTCCACTGGGGACCAACACTCCTTCAGGGAGCTCTCCTCCCATCGGCTGCTCTATCATTGCTAACGTCCCTTTACTGCCTTTCAGACAGGTACTCATGACAAGCACTTCTTGCTCCGTCCTTGCAGGCACTACTAAGGGGGTCGTGCCCGCGTACTTCAGTGCCCCAAGCGGTAGCTCAGATGTGTCCCTTTTAGCTCTCTCAATTTTCCTATAGGCTTCAGCACAAAGCGTATGGATCATCAGGGTATTCAGGTATTCAGGTCCCCGGCCCGCCTTCTGCAGTAATCCGCGAGTACCTTGAAGAGACTGGAGTTGGTCCCTATCAGCACAGACACATCAGAAGTCCCTTTAGGGTCAGGGCATATTAAGACAGCTGTGTCTACCTCTTCTCTTACCCCAGCAACCTCCTCTGGGAATTCCAGGTGCACTATGACATACCCTTGATAGGGGTATTCATCCATGCTGAGGCCACACAGGCCAAGGCCAGTCAGTGGCTGTATAGGCAGGTGCCTAAGCATCTGTTGGTAGAATGACTGAAATATAATAGTCACTTGAGATCCAGTGTCAAGCACTGCTTTACACTCCACCCCTTCGATCCTCACCGTGACCTCTGCTCGAGGCCCTATCAGTCCTGCAGGGATCCCAGCTGGACAGTCTTTTCTGCGGGAATCTTCAAATCCTGCAGACCTGGGGGGTCCCCGTCCCCAGACCCTCTGGCAGCTACCGGATCTCTCCCAACTGATCCTCAGCTTTCCATACACTAAGGAGGGGGTTTCTTCATTACGGCACTTGGCAGCACTGTGTCCATCCTGACCACATCGGTAGCAGAAGAATTGACCTTTTCCCCTTCGCCTGGGGGGGATGGTGGCTCTAAGTGCGGGCTTCTCAATCGCCACAGTTTGAGGCTTCTTATTCCTGGAAGTCTTAACTCGGTCAACGGTACTTTGCAGCTCAGCTATCCGTTCCATCAGGACCTGCATTTGTTGGGCAAGTTCCTCTCTGATGCTCACCATCAGTACACTGGCCGTTTGCAGTGGTGTTGTGCTGCCTGGCTCCGATGTTTGGGCTTCCCAAAACTCACTGGCAGCCTGCCTTTCTTCCTCCTCTCGGACCTCTTTTATCAGCTGGGAGTAACTTGGGGGATGTTCCCGTCGTTCTCTTAGCTGGAGATGAAGTAGAATCGGGTTCTGATACTGAGTTCCTCTTACAATTTGAGCCAGTCTGGTCTGATCCATCTGCTCAGCAGTCACTGCTCCCCTCATGACAGCTCTCTGAAGCAGTTTCTCCAGTCTCTGTATGTAGGCTGAAGCCTTCTCGCCCTTTTGTTGTCGGGAATTAAGGAACTTACAGTAGCTGTCTTCAGGGCCCTCTACGCTCCCAAAGTTGTGTTCAAGGGCCTCTAGGCAGTCCTTCACACTGACCCCAGGGTCAATGAGCTTCAGGGTGCGAATCACATCTAATGCTGGGCCGCCAAGGCTCTCTATAAGGCATCTTCGCTTTTCTGCATCTGGTACGGCCCACTCTTGCAGCATTTCAGTGGTATGCTCTAACCAGGGTTCAAACTCCTCCTCCCCAGCAAATAATCTTAACTTACGACAAGAGTCTGACTCAGCATGGGGCAGCACAACCTTTTCCAATATTTACCCCAGAGCTTTTGTCCAATCATCAGCCGAGGCTGCAGCCCCTGAGCTAGAAGCTGCTGAGCCAGGGCCCAACAAACCTGACATATTAGCCATTATACAAACAGTAATTTCCTCAAAATATAAGCACAAACAAAACAAAAAAAAATATAAATTGTTTCCCAATGTAGTGGATCACTCAACAGGTGCTTGCGAGGGGTACTGACCCAGGCTATCCCGGACGAGCCCCCAAAAATGTAACCCTTCTGCCCGTCAGAGTTGGCAGCAACAAGGGCCGGGTTCAATATCTAGGGGATCCATTCCAATAACACAATGCAAACCGGCTCGAGCCCCCACCCAGTGACCTGGGACAAATATATACCACCCCCGCTGGGCGCCTCCAAGAGGCAATACTTCCCCTCTCGCAAGCACATAGTCTGAGTGTAGCAAAAGCCTTTTAATAACAGAGAGAAACAATGTGGCATTATGTTGGGGAAACACCACCAACAGGATTCATAACACAACCCATGAGCAAAAAAAACCCCACCCCAGGCAAATTGGGGCATGCCCTTTTCCCTTTGGTTCTTGAGTCCAGCAACCCCAAATCACCCAAAGTCCCAAAAGTCCAATGCCCCAAAAGTCTCTGTCCCTGGTCAGGGCAGCCCCAGAGTTCGAAAGTTTATCTGCGGAGCTTTACCTCCCAACCTGGGTGGAAATGGGACGGGGGTAAGAGGCACCTTACATGATCTGAAGCTGACCGCCCCATAGCTCCATAGCGGCGCTCCGCTCCGCCAGCCGCCCCACAAACTCCTTCGCTCCGCTGCACTCCGCTCCGCCAGCCGCCCCACGAACTCCTTCGCTCCGCTCCGCCAGCCGCCCCACAAACTCCTTCGCTCAGCTCCACGGCCCACAAGCAGCTCCTGCCATCCACACACTGCTCCGCGTCGAACTGCTTCACCAGCCGTCCCGCAAACTGCTCCACAATATATCTTCAGGCTCCCCCACTACTTAACACAACACTCAGTGATTTCAGCTCTTAGGTGAATTCAGCTTGTAGTAGGGGAGCCCCAGTGCTGGTGCACTGTCAGCCCAAAGTGAGCTCAGCAGCCTATAACTAGACTTCTAATGAAATCAAAATTAGCTCTGATATTCCACAGTGGAGAGAGGAGGAAGTGCAATTAGCATGTAAGGCCCTCACCAAGGGGCCCATGCCACCAAGTATTAATACTTGTCCCCAGCCTCTCTCTATTCACACAGTTTTGGAACCCATGACCCTTGCCTAGCGAGTGCTACTTAGTTGATGGTGAATCCCTCCATCATAACAAAAGGCCACGTACAGTTCCAAGCACAGTTCCCATAATCAGGGTAATAACAATTTATTCTTCCCGCCCCAATAACAGAGACGCTGGGGATCCCACAGCAGCCAAAGTGACCATTTGAGCAGCTATGGTCTCATTCTAGGCATGGTGGGTGTGCCTATGCAAATGACATTGGCCCCTGAAGTTCTTTTCCACAACTTGCCACACCTCACCACCAGATGTCAGGGTGGAGCTCATCCTGACACTGCTTACAAAGATAACATACTTTTACAGAAGAGGGGCATCTCCACACCCCATTTTGTGTTCTAGGGATATGGACAAGAAGAAATATGCGTTATTGTCTTAATTTCCACATGCTACAACCAATTTTAGAACAAAAAGCAATGTGCATTGTGCGTTATTATGGATTTCCATGAAAAGCTGTTAGTATTTTCAGAAGAAAGTCTCTACCTACTAAAACTGCACATTTTTACACTTTACAACAGGACAGGAGGTTTCTTTGAAGCTAGTAAGATTTAAGTGTACATTACAAGCCATAGTAAAGCTCACGATCTAACATAGCATAGTGCTGTAGTATTGACTAATATGAGCAGTAGCAGTCTGAGTTCATCTTCTGCACCACGAGCAGGTCACAAAAGGTAAAACTGAACCTTCTATAAAATTTTTAATCTGCCCATTTATACATCCCATGAGATGAAAATAAAATTCCAGAAGGCAAGATGCAGTGCATGATAAACATTCAAAAAATACAAACGAGATAGTTGCAGTTTCAGAGATTAAACTGATTTAGAACATACAATAAAACACTCTCTACCTGTACACAAATCAAATTACTAGAACAGGAACTTGTGTGAGAGCTGAAAAACTGTCTCACAGTCCAATTCTGCTCGATTGTGCAGTGAAACCTGAACCCTTTGCTTAAAAATATGGTTATAGCCTGAAAAGGGTTTCTATGGAAGTGGCAGAATGTCTCTCTCTGACTCTATCCACATGGACAAACAAAGTGTGGTTTCCAATTGTTGGCCTAAAACAATTGAGGAGCCCTCTTAATGCTTATTAAGATGCAGGGTAATATGTTTGAAAGTATGAAAGGTTGTAGGCTAGAGTAAGCCTAGGCTACACCACCACCACAGAACATGCTTTTAAATGTGCTAGCCTGGGTCTTAGGCCTTATCTAGGCTACAATTTAAGGTGTGATGTTAGCATGTCTAGACAAGACCTTAATATGCATTAAGAGGTCTTTTCAATTGCTGAGAACTTGAAGTATCACACCTTTTTGCCTATCAGGACAGGCCATTGGCTTCCTACTCAGGTTGGTCAGTTTACAGCCACCTCAACTACCAATACTGCAACTCAAACTTGACCATGATGTGTGAAGGTGGTCCCAAACATTGTTTGAAAGACTTGTTCAACAGTTTGTCAACACATTATTCTCCTCCTCTGATAATCAGGTTTAAGTTGCTTGATAGCTGTGATCACATAAGGCTACTAGTTCCGTAGTTGGCCAGAGCCCGCCCAGAAAAAAAATGGACAATAAAAAACTCAAAGCAGAAAAAAAATCCCCTTTGCATGTTGAATTTGCAGTAGCATCTGCAAGTTAGTGGTTTTCTTTCTAGCTCACACAACCATCAATAAAATAAACGCAATCAGAACATTAGCAATTCTGTTGATGTAGTCAGATGATCATCCTGATCACACTTCCAGGGCTGTATTGGTTCTGTAGCGCTTACAGAAGTAAAAACTTATTTAAGTTGCAAACAACTGAATCCACACATGTAAGATTTGTTGAGTAAGGAAGATGCCATTTTTACAGATGGTTTTTCTGGCCACAGCTACATTTAAAAAAAAAAAAAAATCAGGCCAGTTGCTGTAGAAATTATTCTAATTCAGCACTATTGGAAGAGCAGAGAATGGCATGGAACTTCCTTGTTTAACACAGACATACTGGAAATTAATACAGAAGGCAAGAAAAATTCTTATCACAAAATAAGTTGGTTTGCTAAATGATATTTTAAATATTATTGTTCAGTTTGATATGATACAGTAGTTACTATGTCATTGTATGCTAAATTCCACAAACACTAGTTCACGTCTTTCATAGTTAAGATCAAAATATAAGAATTCAGGTACCTTCTCCAAACTGTATAAACAGGACAAGCTTTCTGGTGGCACCTTAAAGACTAACAGATTTAATTGGGCATAAGATTTCGTGAGTAAAACGTCACTTCTTCAGATGCATGGAGTGAAAATGACAGATGCAGGCATTATATGATGACACATGAAGGGAAGGGAGTTACCTCACAAGTGGAAAACCAGTGTTGGCAGGGCCAATTCCATCAGGGTGGATGTAGTCTACTCCAGTAATAGATGAGGCGGTGTCAATTCCAGGAGAGGCAAAGCTGCTTTTGTAATGAGCCAGCCACTCCCAGTCCCTATTCAAGCCCAAATTAATGGTGTTAAATTTGCAAATGAATTTTAGTTCGGTTGTTTCTTTGAAATCTTTTTTTGTCCAAGTATAGCTACTTTTAAATCTTCTATAGAATGACCAGGAAGATTGAAGTGTTCTCCTACTGGCTTTTGTATGTTACCATTTCTGATGTCCGATTTGTGTCCTCACTTACAGACAGCCCCCCAAGCTGAAGCAAATACTCACCAGCAACTATACACCACACCACAGACACACTAACCCAGGAACCAATCCCTGTAGCAAACCTCGTTGCCTACTCTGTCCCCATATCTACTCTAGTGATACTATCAGAGGACCCAACCACATCAGCCACACCATCAGAGGCTCATTCACCTGCACATCTACTAATGTTATATATGCCATCATGTGCCAGCAATGCCCCTCTGCCATGTACATTGGCCAAACCAGACAGTCCCTACAGAAAAGAATAAATGGACACACATTGGACATCAGGAATGTTTTTGTGGATATAGACTAACATGGCTACCCCCTGATACAGAACAAGCTTTGTGTCACAATAAAAATATTGAGCAAATATGTGGACTAAATGATGAAAGAACTACTCAGTTACATTAAGTTAACCATTGCATTATGTGATTGCTGATTTTGAAGGACACATGTAAGTGTTTTTAATATAGGAAAAGGAAAAGCATGAGCATGGCACAGGGAAATAAATTAATAACTTTAAGGAAGTCTGTCTCCAACACACACAGTAAGAAACAGATGCCCTCTTAACTACTGTGGATTATTTTATTACCAGGCTTCTGCTAAGAGAACAGTGAGTAAGGCTTTTCTTCTGTTATGTATATATTGGCTAAAGTAAATATTTTTTTGACTATGAAATAGCTCTTTGCACAATGCTGAGATATTCCACAATTTTCTATTCAATGCCACAGAACTTACATATATCAATTGCATGAAATTCCATAATTAGTTACCCTGCTAAGGAGAAAGAAATCTAGGCATCTAAAAATGACTGGATTATACCATTTTAACAGGAAGAGAATGGCTAAAGAAGAGAGCTGGTTAAGATGTTCAGGGATGAAACTTCAAACAATAATATTTCACTTGCAATTATTATAAAAAAGTATAAAATGTTTATTTTACAAAGTGGTTCAAATTGATTTTTCAGCCTCCCCAGTAAACACCACCACAACATAGTGCAAGGGCAAAACTTGCAATTCTGTTCTTCCCTACATCCACACTGCTAGCATGAGTACTGGTTGTGTGGGCTTTTTTTTTTTTTTTTTAAAACACAAAAAAAGTTCTCTTGATATAAATGTAAAATGATAGCATCTATTTGTCTTGGTGTAGTAAAATTATGGTTAGAAATCAGTTTTATACAGAGTGAATAAATATAAAACTGTATATTCCTTTTTTTATCTAATGAACTCTGCAAAAAGCCTTTACTTCATATGCAATTTAAGTTTTATTCTTCATAATAAATATGTAAAAACACACACTCACTCTTCAAAATCATTTTGAAGGAAATAAAAGTATTTTTGGAGGCAATTTTGTTTCTCTTGCAAAGTGTTTTCCTTTCCCCTTAATTTTGACATGAACATGATTCTTGATTTGACATTTCATACTTTAGGGAAGGTATGGAATATATTTGTGCTCATCCACACACACGTAGCAAGATTTCTGTTTAATAAACATCAAGTACAGTATTTCAGATTTACATTATTTCCACATATACAGCAAATGTTCTAGTCCATCTTATTTCCTTTATAAAAAGCACCCTGATCCAGTCTTAACACATTAAGCTTTTTTAAAAAATTCAAATATATACTATATTTGTTTCTGTACATTTATGTGCAAGTTCTCCTGACAAAATAATACAAATATTGAATACTACAGCTTATATCCCAGTGGCGAATGTATCTTCACATCACATGATGTAAGTGCCATCTTTGTAGTATTTCATGGATTCCATTTGTTGTGTCATAGAAATGACTTCCTGGAATCCTGTACTGAGGCCAGACATATGTTGAAAATAGGCTTCTTTCTCCACCTGGACAGTTAAATTGTTCACTCCAACATCTTTCAGAACTGCTGTTACCTGAGCAGAACAGAAATTCAATATTAAATCTCTGTAACTTGTGATTATACTCAGACACTAGAACGGTAGTTACAAACACGAGCAAAAGGTCACTTCAATTTCTAGATACAACATTTATTATGGCCCTGAGAAGAGCCAGTCAGAAAATTAAAATGACTTAATTTTTAGCTAGAATTTCTGGGGAGAAAAAGTCAAGCACTCAAAAGTTAGGAATCGCACAAGCAACCTTAATGCTTAATTGAGGGGGCTGGATTATGATATATCCTAATATGACTCCATATTTATTCCCTCAGGAATTCTGCATCATTCAGTGCAAGAATGGACATTATGTTTTATCCTCACAGTTCAATGTGTGTCCTCAAGCCTTATTTATTGCATCGTATTCAAATCCTGCTCTGAATAAAGAATTATTAATTTCCTCACCGGTTTTATTATGGTACCCATCGCTATGGTATCCGAGTGTTTCACAAACAAACAAACTATCTTTATAACACCCCTATTTTACAGATGGGGATCTCAGGCACAGAGATTAAGGTAAAAAGTATCCAATAATTTTGGGTGCCCAATTTAAGATGCCTAGGATCGGATTTTTTTTCAGGGTACTTAGCATTGTATAGGACTTTATATGCACCCATTGACTTCCATTGCACCATGAGTGCTCAGGACTTCTGCAAATCAGACCCCAGGGTCTCAAAGCAAGTGGCACCCAGAAAATGAGGAACACACAATTAATAGTGACTATGAAAGTTTGGTTTAAAGCAGTGGTTTTCAACCTTTTTTCATTTGTGGACCCCTAACAAAATTTCAAATGGCGGTTTGGACCCCTTTGGAAATCTAAGCCATAGCATGTGGACCTCAAGCCCCAGCCTCAAACCCCAGCTCCTGCTCACTTTCAGTCTTGCTCCCATGTCCTTCCCACACACCATTTTCTTCCTGGCTCCCAGTTTCCTTGCACGGTTTATCCAGTCAAAAGCCCCACACCCAAGATCACTCCCAGTCCTCCTCCCGGCCCTCTAATCTACTTCCATTATCCACACTTGTCCCTCCTGACTTAGGCTGCTCCCTCTTCCATGCTGCCTGGGTTCCAGAAAAGGAAGCATCAAGAACACCCCTGCTCTCAATTCCTAAGCCTAGTGCAACAGCAACTCCTGGCAGCTACGGGCATGAGTTGCAGGGAAAGTACAGGGAAGGGGATGGAGCATGCTCAGGACAGACAGAATCTTTGGAGAATTTACTTGCCAAATTAAGAAGTCTCTACTTAGCATGTATGAACTAGATTTTATTTCCCAAAGGCTTATGAACTGGGTATTTTTTCATAGCAACAATAAGCAGCATATCCCTGATAAAAGACCACCTCTCTACCAAATCTAAAGCCCTTGCTTTAAACCTGGAAGTGCTAAAACTTCAATAAAACAGATGTAAGATGTTTTGTTTTTAAAACAAGGGCAAACCACGGTAAATCATTTTTGCTGAAACTTAATTTTTATTGAAGTCGGAGGAAAACATCTAGCCTGGAAAGTTTCAGCCCTAATCGTTAAAGTTTGGTAAAGTGACTAAAAACAGGGTCTTTATAATGAGAAGTGTCTGACAACCTCAACTATAGGCAGAGCTGGTAGCAATGCCTAGAACATAAAGAGGGCCTGAAAAGGTTCTCTCATTTTTTAAAAAACATTATTAATTCAGGTCTCATCTAACTTGGAACAGTTTACAATGAGAAGAGAACCAGTGAAACTGTATTTACAAGAGTAAAAAACTGAGTTGTTGAAGTAAGGGATTTTTATTCAGACTGTTTAAAACCTTTGTTAGTACCTATTTAACTGGACTGATTAATGAACATTTTGGAGAGAATGTCGTAAAAAACACATCACTCTTGCCTCTTCATTTAAGGTGAGAGTTCCTAAAATACATCTCTGATCCCCAGGAAGTCCTCCAGCAAAACAAAGGAAAAATAGGCTTAACGCTTCTGATATTTTTAAGATTAAAAACAAGCAGAAAAAAACCCCACACTACCCCCCTCCCCCTTTTTTTGAGGAATTCATTTAGGCTTTTGTTATACCATGAAAAAAAAAAAAGTACAAAACTAGTGCCCCCCCCCCCACAAAATCCTTTTGCAGGTCACCTTTAAAGCAAGACAAAAGAAACTGGCTGATCTGTTTTCAAATGTCAAAAGCCACCAAACTTTTTATAGGATAACAGCAGGAGGAGCAGCAGAGCAATACTGACAAGGCCTGTCCTGGAACATCAGCTACTAGCTAGAGAAATCATTAAAACAGCAGCTTCAAACTTAAGCCTATGATTGAAATATTCAGGGTTAATCTACAGGGGGTAAAATATGAAGAGCCAAAAGATTTCTGAAAGTGTTATACAGTTACCTGCTGTATAATTCTCTGTTCCATGACATCTGACATCACCTGTACATGTATAGTACCTGCCACAACACTAGCAGAGTGACACCAAAAATGAGGATCTCTGTAGGATATTAAACCATCTATTTTCTGGATCTGTAAAAAATTGCATTAACAGTAAGAATTACTTTTGCACTATTCTACTTTATGCCTTCCTGCACACTTAGATAGCTACCAATGGCAATTATTTCATGCAGTAGATACTATTATACAGCAAAATAAACTGCCATCATTTAATATTATATATAGAAATTTTGTTATATAGAGAAATCTGTGGAATTGGGACAGTTTCCATCATTGCCAAAAATAGAAGGCAAAATGAAAAATTAGAGGGTAGGGGCTAAAAAGGAGGGACAAAGACACTGAAGTGGAGTCCCCAACTGGTGGCCAGACTATAGTAGCATCAAAGGAGAGACTGGCTTTGGGCACCCAAGCATTTCTAAGGACCTATCCCCATGATAACCAAGATAAACAGGTACTTCAATATCCTAGTTGGACTTAATATGTAACCTTATTAAGTTATTTATTGTAATATTTCTTTATGAAGTTTCATACTGGTTATTTTTTCTCTCCCCACTCCTAGCATTTTGATTATTTTCTGGTTTTGTTTCTTGTTTTTATTTATCCCACCTCAAGGTCACTCACACTTCAATTCCCTCTTCTGCATCTCCCTTTCACTAAATCATGTAAGTCCACAATCCTCACCTTCCTCCCTCTTCTTCCTCTCCATGGATCTCCCTCACCCAATTTAATTCCATCCTCTCATTCCCTGGTGGCTAGAATCTATTATCCCCGTTCCCTGGTGATAGGCAGTGTTGAATACCCTTGTTGCTGGAGTCCCCCTTCTACTCTTGTTGCTGGAGTCCTGAAAGTTCCCACACCAGTTTCCCGATTTACAAAGCTCTCCATGTACTTCAGGACTATGCCCATGGGGGTTCTGAGCAGGGCACTCAGAAGAGTCAACACTGGGAGCAACAGTTAGTGGATAAGAGTTAATAATGGGAGTAGAGTGCTGCCACAGACTACAGGCCTTGACTGATTTAGTAGGAGCAGAAAGCAGTCTAGACTGAAGGGGAAGAAAAAAAAAATCAGCAATAGAGACTGCAAATGGGAAGAAGAGAACTAGCTTCAGTTTTGCAGCCCCATTTGCTACAAGCCCACTTGTCCCACAGTAGACTGGAAAACTGTCAAAACTGCAACTGCATGCCCAGGAAAGAATACTGCAGTCAAATGAAATCTGGTCATGCTAGGGTTAAAAAAGACCTCTCCAGCTTTTATTAAATTTATTGGGTTTAATAATTAAAACTAAGTATTAAATAGTTCTCCCTCATTCTGCTGGATAGATTTACAGAGTTACCAAGTTAGTCTAGGGTTATGAACTGTCCATAAAAGCAAAAGCAACATATGGCTGCCACTGTTATTTGAACAGTTGATTCCACAAAATTCATGGATTTTTAAAATTGCGAATGATAAACTAATAAAACCAAAAAAGACTCAAGTATCTCTATAAAACTGATGAACTTAGACAAGAAATTTGGGACGCCCAAGAGTCTTAGACAAAGATAACTGGCACAATGAGGAATGATTGCATGTAAAAGTTAATAAATGCAGTTCTCAAACTCACTATAAAGCTAGACTGTATATAAACAAACAAAATACAAGTTTAAGTTCCGACCTTTTCTAGCGCAATGTGCAGATCTTTCTCACATTCTGGTGGTAGCCTCAGCAAAAGTACTTGACAGGCATCTTTTATCAGTGGGATAACACTGAGAAAAATTAATGTAGCAATAAAGAGAGAGCACAGGGGATCAGCTATCAGCCATCCAAACTGTTGGATAAATATCGTAGATATGATCACACCAACACTACCCAGGGTGTCTGCCAACACATGTAAAAACACACCTGAAACAAAATAAGACTTTGAATGATTGAGTACCTGCATTTAGTTGCCATCAGCACATGGACTATATAGCATGAGTATTAAAATAAAATTTCTCAGTACAGGGATCAAAATTCTCTCTTGGATCCCTGGTCTTGGACCTATGGTAGAAAACTTTACTGATATGCTAAATAGTTTCTAATGCTGGCAAGTATTAAGTTAGAATAAAAACACAAAATGATAATGTTCTAATTCTGCTGTGATTTACATCTCTCAAACTGCTGCTGCTGCTAGGATTAAAGTTTTATATCATTTGAACTCTAGTACTCTGTTTGCATTTAGAAGGTACAAAACAATCTTTAACACTAATAGTTCGTGAGATTAATCCTGGTACTTCATCTCCCACTAAAGAATATGCAAGTAGTGAGAAGCTGAGCAGACTTTACAAAAAATAAAAAAATTCAGATGGGTGGAATAGTCATCTCAGCTATTTGGTTGCATTCAGCGCCTCAATTAAAATAATATAGCATTGTGATAGTTAAATGCTTGAAACAATACATCTTAACGCACTAAAACTTCTTATAGTAGACAATGTGACAAATATTTGGTAGATGTGCTATATATTGTATTTTTTCCATACTATCAGGAAGATTCCAGCAAGTAACCACACTTATAATATACTTGCTGATAGTATATGATACACATACATATACACATATTATATATAGATATAAAATAATGCTGCCAGCTTTGTGTTTTAGGTTAGTCTGGTCTTTAACAGAACTGACAAGAAGTATTATTTTATATTATGAATCAGTGACAAACACGGTTTACAAAAATAAAGTTTTGTAGAAATTGTGTTGCATGCTGGCTCGTAAAGGCAAACTATGAAAACTATGTCAGCCTCAATGTCCCATTGGTCTACTTCGCTCACAACCATCTCTATGACTTTGTTCAGACTACTACCAGTGTTACCAACAGAGAGAATGACTTCCTAGTCCTGGCCCACCCAGTTACTACTCTCTTCCCTCAAACCCTCTCAAAATTCGCTTCTTCCTCACGGATCGTAAGTAGCAAGTTAATTATTTTTAAAAATCCAACACTTTAGCTGAACCAGAAGTTCAAGCCTATAGATGCTACCCCAGTGTGACAATCCATACTATTATGGTAACCACTTTTCATACAATTATGATAACACTTGTACAAAGTATGCCTTGTGAGGTGCAATTTGAAAATTTATAATCTGCTGAACAGCATTGTCCTGTTGGTGTGTATAGCAACAGTGTGTATGAAGTTATAAGATTCTATTGTATGATTGTGACTAATATGCTATACTTCTGGGTAATGTCCACAAATCAGTTTTTCAGAGTAAAAGGCACTCTGGCTCCAGCCAGGTGTGAAGAGCAATCATCGGCTTACGCAGCTGTTCTTCAGCAACAGGAATTGTAAAGAAGAAATTTACAATTCACCTGAGGGACAGCTGGCAGAGCATGTATGCAATAGAACTTCTGACCCCAGGACCCAGGAAGGCCTTTTCCAGTAAAAAGGGTCAGGATATAAGAAGGGGGCAAAAAGGCCTCTGACCACCTCTCCTCCCCCATCTCTACTCACTGCAGCAAGAGTGTTTGAAAGACAAAAAATCATCATTGAACTGGGGGATAGTGGTCCTAACTGGAAGGCTTTCCAGTTAGCATGGACTGCTGAAAGTTTTGGGTGAGAAACCCTTCTGCTTTCAAATCTTATTTAGCTTGATAAAGTTTAGGATTTAGCTTGGTAAGGTTTCCGTGTTTATCTTTTATTTCCCTTGTAACCAATACTGACTTTTATGCCTTTACCACTTATAATCACTTAAAATCTCTCTTTAGTTAATAAACTTGTTTAATTCTTTTTGTCTAAACCAGTGTGTTTTGACGGAAGTGCTTGAGGATTGCTACTCAAGTTAACAAAGGCTGGTGCATAATCATTCCCTTTGATAGAATGATGGACTTTTAATGAGCTTACACAGTTCAGGGAGAAGGGGAGGGAGTCCAAAGCAGTGCAAGACACATTTCTGGGGTCCAGTGCTGAGATTGGGGGATTTGCGGGTGTCACCCCTATATATAGTTCATGTGTGGCTGGGAGAGCATTCATATTTTCAGCTGGTTTGATTTTGCATGCTGAAGGCTGCATGTGCAGGGCAGAAGTGGCTGTTCTGACGGCAAATCAGAGTAAAAGGCACCCCAGGCTGGAGAGTTAAGGGGACACAGTGGCTCCCCAGTCCAGACTGTACCCCAGGGGATGTCACACCATAAGTGACAAGTTAATTATTTTTAAAAAACCTAACACTTTAACTGAACCAGAAGTTCAGGCCTACAGATGCTACCCCAGTACAAATAATTAAATAGGTGAATGTGTCTAAAGAGAGTAACTGTTTAAGTGTATTGCTGTTAACCTTGGTTCTTCTACTCCCCATCCCTTTCCTAGTTATTTTAAATCAACCAGCTGTCATATACTATCTAAAATTAGATGCAGGAACTCTGGAGTTCTATTTGGTCTTTAAGATATGTAGTACACTTTGGGTACTGTAAAAATATTATGGATCAAATAATAATGAAAAGAAATCAACATTGAAGAGCCTCTAGGACCCATACCATCACAAATCTGAGAACATTAAGTGTGAGGTAAGAAGCTAGTGGAATATCTCAAATTATGTTTATTCTTTAAAACATTTTAGCTAGAAAAAGCTTTTCCAAAAAGCTCTATCTGTGCTATGTAAAAAGACTGCCAGAAAACAAGTTTTAGAGAGATTAAGAAAAGTGGACAAGGGATACTTTGATGTAAAAGGTTTCTCGAAGGCTAGGTTACTTTTAAAATTAAACAATTTGTACTTACCTCTCATGTTGGCATTCATGCCTCCTCCTGAAAACCCATGAGAGTGTCCATGACTGTGATTGTGTCCGTGGTCACTGTGGGAATGGCCATGACTGTGTCCATGTCCATGACCATGGTGTGAATGGTTGTGATCATGTGAGTGACAGCCTCCACGAGAAGCCCCATGAGAGTGGGCATGGCTAAAGGCACAGATACCAACAAGGTTTACTATCAGCCCTCCAACTGAGACTGGCTATGAGAGGGAGAAAAGAGAAAAAAAAAAAAAAAAACAAAAACCCAACCTTTAAATCCAATTTGATTTCTTCCTAAACACTCAGATTAACAGAAAAAATATACTGTTCTAGCAAACAAGTTAACAGCATCTAACATACTTCCGTAGCACATCCAATTTGCTGCATTTAACATTGACAATAGCAGGAGGATTCCCTTGCCGCTGAATGCTCACAAGTGAAACTTCTCTTCATATGAAGGATTTCTCTTTTCCTCTTAAAGATCTAGTATCAGCAGGTACAGACATAAACAACTTTGCTTTCAACTAAGTGAGACTGAGTTTGTCTACTTCTCCCACAAGAAACAAAGCTCTGAGGATAGAGCGAAAGTTCTCTCTTAACTCCCCAGAATCACTTATTGAGTAGAACATACAGGAACAGTTAAAAAGGACCTGCATGCTTCATCTTAAATTGTAAATGTTTTGGGGTAGGGACCATGTCGCCTTCTGGGTTTGAGCAGTACATTGTGGGTGCTACCACAATACAAATAACTCTCCACCACTCTTGCATGAAGAGACTGGAAAACTAACAGAAAAATGCTAGCTAGGAAGGAGACAGAAAGAACCCTCACCTACTAGCAGAGGGTACAGGAATAGGAAGCTTTCCTTTGGAGAATGTGGCCACAGAACTCATCCTGAAAGCTGTATGAGAGATAGGCCTTAACTCCAGAGGATTGTCTCTTAAATTACACTATTAAAATTTAGTATTTAAGTGTCTATATAAGCACTAAGAAAAGGAGTACTTGTGGCACCTTAGAGACTAACAAATTTGAGCATAAGCTTTCGTAAGCTACAGCTCACTTCATCGGATGCATTCAGTAGCTCACGAAAGCTTATGCTCAGATATATTGGTTAGTCTCTAAGGTGCCACAAGTACTCCTTTGTGAATACAGACTAACATGGCTGCTACTCTGAAACCTGTCATTATATAAGCACTGAAGTTCAATGCCTTCAATGGGAGGAAAGAGGTAACTTCACACTTGTTCAAAAAAACAAAATAAAAGTAAAATTTATTTTTGTTCAGGAAGTGAAGGCTTAAACTGAGGGGAAAAAAAAGCAAAAATTGTGAAAAGACTGGATCTACAGTTTTGATTCCATGATCCAGCTGTACCCATACATACATCAATGACGGTTTTAAGACTACTTGCGGTAATCAGAACCAGTGTTCCCTCGATTTTTTTATGTCCATATGCAGAATGAATTTTGTTATATGCCCCAATATGGGGCAGAAGGTTGGGGGGGGAGGGGCGGAGAGACTCTGGCTAGGGGTGCAGGCTCTGGGGTGGGGCTGGGGATGAGGGGTTCGGGAGGGGGCTCAGGGCTGGAGCAGAGGGTTGGCGGGGAGGGCTCTGGCTGGTGGTACAGGCTTGGGGGGTGGGGCCAGGAATGAGGAGCTTGGGGGTGCAGGCTTCCACACTGCTACAGTGGGGAGAGAGAGGACTCCCCCCAGCCCTCTCTCGCCGCAGCAGTTCGGGGGAGGGATGCCTCTCCCTGCTGCAGCAGGTCCATGCTGGGGACAGTGGGGAGGGGTGCCTCTCCACGCTGCAGCCCTGAGTCCCTGTGTGGGGCTTAATAGGCAGCTGCGTGGCCACGCAGCTTAAAGGGAACTTAGATCAGCACCTGTTTGAACAGTAAGCTAATATGAAATCTGATCTATGGCTCCTTCACATCTTTGCTGAAGCCTTGAGATTTGTTCCATCCAATTTGAGCCTTGCTTTTCTTATAGGAAAGGCACAAGGTCGAAAGATTGAAGTAATCAGTGCTACTCTTTCTGCCCAAAAGATTGTTACTGAACATACAGCACTTTTCTCTCCAGGAACTGAACTAATACTTCTTTAATCACCCCAGATCTTACTGGACTGGGGATCAAGAGGCTGGAATCTGAAATTGCGAGTTAATTCAATTTCAGTGAAGGGTAGTTAAAGTTACTGACACTAAAGGTTTTACTGACTAAAGATTCTAACACACAAATCAGAGAAACAGCCAATTACACTAACGCAATTATATGGTTTGATGTTTTTGCAAGTGACTATGAAATTACTATTTCTCCAGAGATCAAAACCCTTATCTTGTTTTAAAAAAATCTGGTATCCAGTAGTATAATATACTGTATGCAGTAGTAAAATAGAGCAAGGATAAGATACGTTATTATAGCAATACAATTACACATGACAGTTACCAAGTATGATATATTTAGATGCTTCTATTGACCAACTCCAATGACCTGCTTGGACTGATTTAAAATGCATGTTAACTACTTACGGCTCCATCATGGTTTTAACTAGAGGCACACCTACCATACTGTATCTTAGCTGACTTTAGAGGTAACTCCTCACTTAAAATCGTCCCAGTTAACGTTCTTTCATTGTATGTTGCTGATCAGTTAGAGAACATGCTCGTGTAAAGTTGCGCAATGCTCCCTTATAACATTGTTTGGCAGCCGCCTGCTTTGTCCACTGCCTGCAGAAAGAGCACCCATTGGAGCTAGCTGGTGGGGGCTTGGAACCACGGTGGACCGGCATGTCCCCCCCCCCCCCCCCACACACATCAGCTCCCTGCTCCCCTAAGTTCCCTGTGAGGCAGCCGCCCAGCAGGCTATCAATTGCCAGGCAGTTCAGCTGTCCCTCCCCCTACTGCCCTGTGCTGCTCCTGCCCTCTGCCTTAGAGCTGCTCCCAGGAGCCTCCTGCTTGCTGTGCAGAAGGGGGTGGGAGGAAGAAGGGTGCTAATGTCAGGGTGCCCCCCTGCCCCCTACTCCTAAACCTTACCTCCACAGAGCGTGGGGGGTGACATGACAGGGCTCAGAATGGAGGGACCTTGCTGGCAGCAGCTGCTGTCTCAACTTGCTGATCTACTTAAAAATGCAATGTACTTAGAGTGGGATCAGCATACTTAAAAGGGCAATGCGTATCTCTCTCTCACACACACACCCCGTGTGTGTCTCTCTCTCTGCCATGCTGTCTCCCCTTCTTCCATTCCTCCATATATAAAAAAAACAGCCTTTTGTCTGGCGAAAAAAATTTCCCTGAAATCTAACCCCTATTTACATTAATTCTTATGGGGAAATTGGATTTGCTTAAAGTAGCCTTTTTCAGGAACATAACATTAATCAAGGAGTTACTGTACTCAATAGTTTATTTTGTAGATAAATGGAACTTCCTTCCATGTAATAGGAGGATCAAATAACTAAAGCCAATGACACTATCCCCCTTTCCAACCCACAAATGCCATTCATTATAAAACTAAGATGGTAATATAAGGAATTACTTCTGTAATTTACCTATTTTTGAATAAGTTGAGATATTTTTATTTTTAAAAAGGAGAAGATAACATATTTAGAAGCAGGCAATATAACAAAGTTTTTATCTTTAGACATATTGACTTTTAATTCTGTTAGTCACTATATAATAGAAAGCAAAGAAACATTTTGAAGTCACACTGAAAGCAAATGCTTGACATTATATAATTTGAGTCCTCACTACACAGATAAGTGGATCTTAATTTTAAATTAAGGAATAAATATTCAACAGGAGTAACAAACTGTTTTTAACAGAAGAAAATGACAAAACTTACAGTTAACATATTTGTGTCTATGTCTGGAGGATCTACTAGTCTGGCCACAGACTCCATGAATACAAAGAAAGCTATTACCATTAGAAAAAGGCCATTAATAAATCCAGAGAGAATTTCTACACGGCCATACCTGAAAGTGAACAAGTGTAATGTACATTTTAGAAAGATTGAGCAATAGCTAGATTTAGCATATTTGAAAATATTTTTTGGCTTATTCATGCATTTAATACAGTATTTTCTTTTCAAGTCAGTTTGATTTTTCACTATGTTAGAACAAAGTACCATAACAAATATGTTACACAATTATTTTCAGCTCTGTCCTGTGGTAGCATCACAACGTGGTAGGTGCTTTCCCAACACAGCACAATCTCTACCCCAAAAAGCTTACAATCAAAGACAAAATAAAGAGATGGTAGGTAGACAAAAGGGATAAAAGATGGCCATGACATAATTGGCCTTGTCCTCAAAATACAAAGTGTTAGTGATACAATTAAAAAAAGTTAACTATACTACACACATTACGGCTGATAGTTGTCAAGCTGGCTAGCAGAATTGTGTGGCTAAATTCCCTAATTTCATTGGGAGTTACATGGCTAAATACCCCATTAAATTCTGAATATCTCAACGTGTACACACACAATTCCAAATCCCTTCCTGTAATCATGCTGATATAACTGCTTGTATTTTTCACATGTAATATCTCATTTTCTTTTTGAAAAATTGACTGATCTAGACTAGCACAATGGGTTCATAACACTGGCAGACATTTTTGAGGGGCAGGGAGAAAGAGGAGGTATAATAAAGTGTTGAAATATTAAGTGCCATGAAAACATTTCATATTAGGAACATACCCCTAGTCCCCTGTGTTTAACAGGAAAAAATGAGGACCTATAACTAACTAGCAGAATCTCCTCAAATAATTATGTAAAAGTCAGTGTACATACCCATATGAAAATATGCGGGTTGCTTTCCATCTAGTCATTAGAGCTGCTAAAAGTCCCATAACTAAAGCAGAACAATCAAAAAGCATATGAAATCCGTCTGAGATTAGACCAAGGCTATTGGTCCACACTCCATAGAAGAGTTCCACAAAAGTGAAAGCCTAAAACGAAAGAAACATTTTGATTTTTTTCTTGTAACACGTTATGAGATGAAATTGTGCTTTTATTTTGCATATGCAGTTGGCATGAAGCTCTGCCATAAGAGCACTACTAATTTTAGAAGGTTTAAATATTTCTGCACCAGTTTTACTCTAGTCTACAAAACAATGGATTGTAATATTAAGTTTTGTATTAAAAGTCAATGTAAATGCAGACATTTTAAAATTCCCCCTCTCTTCTGCACAAACAAATGTAATTTCTATAAAGCGAGAGCATCTGTATGGGAAACTAGAATTCTTTATTTACAAACACATCAATATAAACAGCACTGAGCAGGGAGTTTCATACACACTGCCATGCCAATGTAACACAACTCTGATCTGATCTCTTGGGCTGAAAGGACAATAATATCGGCAAACCCATCTAGTCTACAGAGTGCCTATCAAAGCAGTCAACATGGGAAACAGTTCTCATTAATTATGATGGTAATTATGTGGACATCTGGAAGCCAGACAGTTTACCGATTCATTTGGTGGGTGCTTTTTTAAGATCACGACTTGTCCATCCTGGAGGATTATGAATATCTGAAAATTGGACAGCTGCTGTTCATAAATTACTTGTATCAAAGCTAGAGCACTCCTTAAGTGGTTAGCGAATACCTCAGACACCTGGTATGACCAACCAGCATATATTGGCTACATTAAACTCCTGCAGAAGAAAGTACTCCTCTTAAAAAGTCTGAACACAAGCCCTCTTACTCAGTAACAAGTGTCCTGAACACAGATTTTGAATTCCTCCCAAGCAAGCATTATTTGTAACAAATCAAAAGGCTGTCTACCCAAAGACTGTCACCTAATGGATGGTTTGTTATCCACTGAGCAGGCTTCAAAAAACCATTGCATTAAGATGTAGTTTAACAGAAGTGTTTTTCAGTCACTACAAATTTTATTTATGGAGGTTGCTTTACAGAAATTATGTCAATTTTCTTTGCTAACTAATGGCTTTATGTAGTTTAGGAATTAGTCTTGAGGAGAGCAAGATGGTACTTACCTCATATATCTCCTTCTGCATGACCCATTGTTATCTTTAAATCTGTGTCTCTATAAAACCAAGCTATCTTCCTAATCCTTCTCCAGTTCCTTCTTTCTCCATTAACTTCCCCATCCTCTACATTCATACCTTTGAAGTCATCTTTGGATATATCTACACTGCAATTAAAAACCTGCAGCTGTCCCATGACAGCAGACACAGGCTTGCAGGGCCTTTAGTTGCTGTGTTGTTTTATTGCAGTGTCCAGTTCCAGGCTTCTCCTGCCTGAGCTTTGGAACCCTCCCACCTCGCAGGATCCAAGAGCCCACGCTGCAGCCCATGCCCAGAAGTCTACACTGCAATTAAACAGCCCCTCAGCTAGAGTCTGATGAGCTTGAGTCAGCCGTGGCTGTCTAACTGCAGTATCAACATACCCTTTGACAATTTACTCCCCTCACATCCAAACTTTCACAATCCTGGAAAATTACTAGAATCTTATTTGTGAACATTTTTGTGCATTCTTTGATCTCACACCTCAATTATTATAATCTTAGTCCATGCAGCTTCCCCATTTCCCATCTCTATTCCCGTCTATTCCAAAATGACACTCTAAACTGATCTCCCTCTACTGCTGTTGTCATCCCCCTTTGAATGCCTTCAACTAACTTCCCACTTTCTATCTTATCTGCAGGCACTCAAGCTCATTGCTCATATTTCTAGGTCTTATGTGATCTCCCCTGTTTCCTCACTACATTTTTGATTTTGTTCCTACTGCCAATTACTCATTTTGTTTCTCAGTCATCTTTCATCTCCATTATCACACCATCATCCTGTCCCACACATCTGAAATTTTTTCCCAATTCTTGTCCACCAATCACCCTCTCCACTTCTTCAAGTCGATTTCAGAAATCCTTCATACCTTGATCTCTGTCTTTCAACACTCGTTCCTGAATTACTATGGAGTGTCTTGTGTGTATTGGATTGTAAGGTCTTCAGGGCACGAAACAGGAGCCAGTCTTTGTAAATGCATTCAATGCTTTGTCAGGGTATATTTATATTGCAGTAGGGCCCAGAAGAGTCAATGATGAGTGAGGCCACTTTTGCTAGTTGCTATACAAATACACACAAGGTGGCATGACTATTCATATTAACCTGACAACTGTAAGTCAAACTATCCTGTCTTTCACAGAAGATCCAGCAAATATGTATCTTATCTCCGTTAAATTAACTATGCCAAAACTAATTAAGTTTTGGAAAAACTTCCTGTCAGAGTGGCTAAGCACTGGAATAAATTGCCTAGGGAGGTGGAGGAATCTCCATCATTGGGATTTTTAAGAGCAGGTTGGACAAACACCTGTCAGGGATGGTCTAGATAATACTTAGTCCTGCCTTGAGTGCAGGAGACTGGACTAGATGACCTCTCGAGGTGCCTTCAGGTTCTATGATTCTATGTTAAAGCTCATATTAAAAGTTGCCAGTAAATTTTAAAAAGAGTGACCCTTTTTCTACAATGATTTGTCATTAGAGTTAAAAAAGTGCACTTACCAGATTTAGGCACAAGAAGTAGAAAATCTGTCTAGAGTCATACTCCTCAAGGATTTGTTTCAGCGACTCTTTAATAAACCGGGGTAACGACTGAGAACTATGCTGCAAAGCATCACCCATAAAATTATATAGAGGAATGCCTTCAGGAGAATAGCCAACAAGAGTGCCTTTCTGTCCTTTCCTGGAGGGGGAGGACAGAATATTGGCAGCTGCAAAGAGAGGTAGATGTTTTTGTTGTTGTTTCTAACCTTTATGGTGGATTGATAATGCAAGTGTTTTATCAGTGATTAAAACTTCCACAAGCATATCAAGGTGGTGAAAGTCACCAGCTTCATTTTCAAGACTAACACTATATTTTATTGTTATACTAGATTGGATCATCATTTCCACAAGCAGACAGATTTACTGTATCCTTTTTTGTAGACAATGAATTATGAATGTAGCTATAGGTTTACAATACTGTGCTGTTCCCCCTCACCCATGGAACCCACCGAAGCAACTGTGGTGGAATTCTACAGAGAAATAGTTTTAGTGATCTTCCAGTAATATATAATTACTTTTTAACTGGTTTATCATTTAAAGGGGAAAAAAAAGAATACGTACATAAAATGAAGAAAATGGCACTCACTACCACTCCTCCAGAGAGAACATGCTCTGTGATTTCATGGTGTGCTGGCTTGTTCATAGCTCGAAGTTGATCCGTTATCGGATGTGTCCAGAAGCTGCCAAAGAGCAGCGCACTAATCAAAATGAGCAGCGATCCATAACGGGCACACTTTGATGCTTCCATCTTGACAGAACATATGGACTCCACATAAAAATCCAAGATCACGACGAAAAAGATAACAGTTACGAAAGGCATGATGAGAGAGGACCAGGATTCTACTTTACTCTGTGATAAAAATGAACAAATTCTGAGTAATATTGATCACAAGTTGGTAGATGTGTCACCTATCTATAGTACCAGTTTATGTATCTAGTATTTAGTCTATTGCATGTTTGCTATACATTAGACACTTTAAATAAACAGGTATTCACAGATTCATAGATTTTAAGGCCATCGTGATTATCTAGTCTGACCTCCTATATAACACAGATCGCAGAACTAATTACTGCTTCAAGCCCAATAGCTGTGGTTGAACTAGAACAAATCCTCTAGAAAAAACATCTAGTTAGGAAATTAATGAAGTTGATTTGCTATAAAAATGTTTTCTATTGATTTAATTATCCCTACATAGAAAGATAGTGGTGTAAAAGCCTCAAATTTAGAACATGTATTCCCCAAGAGAAACAGTATCTTCATCATCACTGTCTCTGTAAGGTTAGTAGAGAAACCAAACTACTGCACACAGTTCAACATATCCTCCTCTTAGGAGTCTTTAGAGAGCAACACCCCGCTTCCCCCCCCAACAAATCACACAGACGAATGTATCAAACACTGTGCATATAGAAACCAATCTATTTTTCCAAGTAAAAATCTCAAGAAAAGTAGTTTCAATAATGTAAAATAAAATTCTTGTAAAGGAAAGGTATATGTTGCAGTTTACAAATGCAGTTGTTAGAATATTAGTCACTTTTGCTGATGAACACTTGCTATGCTGTTACCTCAGTTGTCAGAGATAGGACGATGACCCATGGGCACAACAGAAGGACGGAAACAAGATGAGACAAAGCTTGAAGACGCTTGGCTCCACCTACATCTACAGAGAGCTTTCGGGAAGCCATATGAAAACCAACCTTGCAACACAATGCCAGTACCAGCAACAGCACTCCACCCTGGAACACAGATAGATCCTATTAGCAGTACTTAAGA
The DNA here is from genome assembly GCF_965152235.1 of Eretmochelys imbricata. Taxonomy (NCBI): domain Eukaryota; kingdom Metazoa; phylum Chordata; order Testudines; family Cheloniidae; genus Eretmochelys; species Eretmochelys imbricata. The sequence continues at coordinate 44,078,149 of NC_135576.1, read as the reverse complement.
ATCAACTACCTCACTCCAATATAAGTAGTATTTACATGACAGAATATTCTTTTCCTTATTTCCTTCTTTTACTGATTAACATAAGACACAGACAAGGTATTCCCCCTTTCCCCCAAAGATAAGCTTTATTTGCTAACAGTAACGTTCTATGACTTAGTTTGCAACTCCCAGTATTTCTAACTGGAACTCCATCTTCAATTTCTCTCTGGCCATTCTCCCTTCTTCCACCCACAAAGTAGCACATTGGAAATGTTTGGAAATAAAATGGAATCATCTTATATCACCCACACTCTTTGTATTTATTTATCTTCATTGAAGCCCTGTGTCATTTCTCCCCAACCTTTTCTTTAGAAATTGTTCCCTAATCTTTACAAAATATATTTACGTATACAAAATTAGCTTCTCGTATTTCTTGGATCTAATCTACCCTGTGCTGGGCTAACAAATTTCACTTAACTCATCTGTCTGATTTATTTTTAAATAAGACCATGTTTTCTAGCGGTGTCATAAATTCAGTATTTTCTTTTTGGCTTCTCATTTGCAGGGCAGCAGTTCCAGCAACAAGACTAGCTAGCTGGACAGTTCCAATCAAATACAGCAATAAGCCTCATACAGCATGATTCTAATACTTTACTCAGTAAAAAGCCCCACTAATTAAAATAGGACTACAGAGAAAACTGGGGTACCACCCAACTCAAGCAAGGATATCAGAATCTGGCTCTTAGGCTCCAAGTAGCATGGGAAAGAGATAGATACACAAGACAATGACTGATAACACTATGGAACAGAGGACTTGTCTATTAAGGATCATGCATATCTAAGTCACAATTGAAATAAAACTTCAAGTAAAAAAGGAACAAATTTAATAGATACGTTCAGATTATGTATTAAAGCAAAATGCTGTTAAGTAAATAGTTGATAGGACATTTTGAATTAATGCAGTTCTCTTCACAGAATTTTTATGAATACATCATTCAATAATTCAGCATCTAGATTACAGAAGAAAGCAATTTACCTTGTGATCGGCAACTCCTAGGAAAGCAATGATTGTATGAAGAACATGGGTAAGAGCACTGTCATGATGTCCCTCAGCTAAACAAATTAAGTTAAGGAAGATTCTCCAAATGAACCCTCTTCCAGCTGCCTAATCACATCTCAACAGACTTAATAGGACCTCATTCTCATAAGGATCACAAGTGATTTACTGAGGTTATTTAAAAAAAAATGAAAACACAGCTACAGGCATACCAGAGGAACAGAAACTGTAAATACCATAGGAGATCAGTAGAGGAAACAATATACATTTAAAGAAAGTAATATCTGAATCAATTTAAGCTTTGAAGTATTGATAATTCTAAAGTTTTAAACTACAGAAGTCCGTAAGTCTGTTGCTTCCGTAGGGAAAATATTAAAAATGGTGTTACCCGATGACAGAACTTGAAATATTTCACATAAGCTAGTCTTAATACTAATGTTAAATCTGGCAATTATTTGGACTAAGGAGGATGAACTGGATACCAGAAATAAACTTAGATGAATTTTCACTGGAAGCATTACAGTATTTCTTTATCAATGAAATGTCTTAAGTATGAAACAGTCATTAATAACTTTTGAAGAGTTTCCGAACAAAAATTTAAACTTGAGAAAATTTATGAAATTGAGAAATAAAAAGAGGTGCAATCAAGATAAAATATTTTAAAAAAATATTCCTTTTGAATAGGCAAAATTTATGTTTTAACTTAGAAGCACGTGAAACTGGTTTAACAGAAAACGAAGGAAGACAATTGGTAAGCTTGGGTGTGGATGAGAGACCGTGCAGAATAAATATGAAAATAAAGAATTAGAGTTATCTTAAGTTTGGTAAAGAAAGACCATTACCAGCAAGTAGAAGGAAGTGCGTGAAAATAATGAGTTATAAGGCTAGAAGGAATGGAGCAGGGGATGTTGAGATAAGGGAAAGTTTCTTAAAAGAAGGTTGTAAATAAGACAAAAAGAATCTGTCTTAAAAGGAGCCAACATTGACCCTCCCAACCCACATTCCAGTGGTATCTTAAAAGCAAAGCCTATGTGAACCTAGGTGTAATGTAAAAGCTGTTGGTCAGCAGGAAGGAGGGGAAGAAATAAGGAGGAAAGAGGTTATAACTCTTATCTGGATGAAAATTGAAAATCAGTGCGAACTGTCTCAGATTAGTTGTTAGCTAAAGTGGTAATTGGCTATTAGATCATTTGTTTGTTGAAGGGTATAAAGAGTTATGAATCTGAGGGTTCTTTGTCTAACTGTGCTGGAGCACATCAGGATGAGACAGTTTCCCCTAGGTCTGACCTAATTTGTAAGTACTGTATCCTGATCACATGCTTATGAATAATTTGTTACTGTACTGGGTGTAGTAACTGCTTATTTTTAGCCTGTTAGGCATGTTTAGAGCAATTGCATAAAATACTATTCAGCCTTTGGACTTAAAGGAATTTATGGTCAAATTAGTGTCTAGTTGTCTCCACATTAATATTAATACTTTACAATATAGTTAATAATTCCAACAGACCAGCTACATGAAGTTCAATGCAGATAAGACTGAAGTGATGAAGGTTTGGGGCAAGTCAACTAGAAGGAATGGTGGCAGTGATATTTATCCACTGTGTTACTATTTTCCAGGAATCTTGTCTGTTACCTTTATCACCCAACAATGAATGCAATCTGCTCCAAACTGGGTTATATTTGAAGACTCTGAGGAAAGCTTAGTTAGTGAAGGACATCCCACCAAGAGGTGTTTCACACAGGAAGCATATATCAACTTCCAACTGTAATTCAGAGCGCTGATCTTAACCTATCAAGCTCTTTACAGTTGGTTTCTTGAGCATTTTATAGGCCATCATTCTTCAAATTTTATCTTGGGAGTTGAGATCACCCGAGACATTCAAGCAAACTCATTTTCTTCTCCCACGTCTGAAAGGGCCCAAGATGGTTGATCTTCTGAGCATGCTGCAAGACCCAAGTAGATACTCAGGTCAAAATTTTTAACAGAGGATGTCTAAAATTAGGCATTCCTACATATAGACACCAAAGCAGTGTGATTTTCTGATGGTATGTTTACACTGCACAGTTAGCCTGGGCTGTTACCTTGGTTTTAACTTCCTTATTATCCACATAGAAAAACCTTTGACTCAGATTTGGAGGTGCTTTAAGCATGGTCTATCTTACCTAGCTGAGCATGTAGGTTAGAACCCAGGCTCCTCTTTAACTTGGGCTGAAACCTGCCAACTTGGCAGCGAGGAAGCATGCTAAATCACTCGAGTACCAATAGACCTCTAATGCCCTTCCCACAATTCCTCCCGAAGGACAGACAAGCTCTCCTGCATCTAACAGAATGACTGAAAAAGAATCTTTGAGCACCTCAGCACAAGAAATCATGGGATGTACCGCAGACACACATGGGATTGCAGAAACAGTGTGGATACAGCTTTGCAGTGGGGAGATTCACACCAGGCTAGGCTAACCCAGGAGCCAATCCACGCAGGTTAACTGCACAGTATAGACATACTATGAGGTGCTGAGCATCCACAACTTCACGGACATAGGCCTCAAACTTTCTCTGAGAGGGAAAACTGAACCGAGAGGCTTCTATAGTTGAAGGGGCCTTGCAATTAAATTGGGATTTTTCTGTCATTATGTCATTTAGATTGTAATTATTTATAGCAAATTTATAGCTGATGCTATTATCACTAAAGTAACTAATGACCGTGCATTTGACTGGATTAGTTGCTCAGAATGACTATTTCCTTTTCTTTTCAGTCATAAGTACAATGCTCTGGAGAGGAAAATGCAGTTGAAACAAGGCTAACTTACACTTTTACTCCAAACACATCGTAAGAAAGGATACGATGTTCTGCAATTTTAGCCATGAGATCATCATTATCAAAAAGCAATAAGCAGATCACAGCAATGATGAAAAATGCAGCACCTCTTGTCTGGAAAGACAACAAAAGGGAATCAATATAAAATGGTTTATTTGGATGACAAACATTAAAAGTTGCAAAAAAAATGCAAAGGGTGTGTGCGTGTAAGTGTAAACACGAGAAAAACAAAGTCAAAACAAAATCCTTAAAGCAAAAATTACATTTAGTGAAACAGATAGAGAGATCTTGGTTATATATATAAAAAAACAGCCCACCTATATTCAGCTTTTATGAGACTTGTTAGGTGATTTTGGGCAAGTCACTGCAGTTCTGGGCCTCATTCCTCCCCCTCCCCCCCAAAAAATCTGTAAAATAAGGATAATCATATTTGCTTCATTTGTAAAGCACATTGAGATCTATAGATGAAACGTATTATAAGAATTATTTGTCTTGATAATATGGCTATGGTCACTGCATGTGACCTTGGGAACATTACCTAATCTCTCTGTACTTCAGTTGAAACATCCATAAGATGGGGATAATATTTCCTTGTCTCTCTGCTCACAGAGCTATGAAGCTTAATTTACTAGTATTGTAAATCACTTTGAAGTCCTTGGTTGGAAAGTGCTATAGAAGTGCAAAATACTATATTTTAAGTTTCTTCTGCATACAAATGATAAACTTGCATCTCTTCATCATCATGAATCTCAAACACCTTTTCATGTTGTTACTCCTTGTATATGCACCCGTTGCATATTTGTTTCATTAAAAAAGGAAGTACAGATTGTAGTTTCTCCTACATTTAAAATTAAAATATACATAATTTACCTACCCCTTTTATGAATTTGAGTCTGAAACAATTAGATTTACCTCTACTGTATTCCTGAATACCTGTTACATTTAGAACTTTATAATGTATAACTTTATTTTCTGCAAAAAATATTTAAATACCTTTGTTGGTCCTCCTCCTGAACTCGTGAACAATACACTAAGCAGTGACACAACAACTATATCACTGTGCTCAAACAGCAACAATGTCCTACAAAACAAAAGACACCCCAATTTTTATCAGGTCCATTTCAATATTATGCACTAGCTTGATATACCTGGTTTCAACTAAAATTAAATGGAAGAGAGGTCAAGGATTTATTCTATGGCTTCAACAAGAACGTTGTACAATTCAAAAGGATGGTAGGGAACCTGAAGTCTCAACAGCTGGATCCCTGAACTATAGACTCTACCATGACGACAAATCACATAAAAACACCTATTTTCTAGCTCAAACAATAGATCATGTACAGTAATTGAGTAGCAGAAACTACCTAAACACTTTTTAAACAGTAACATGCTTTATTAGAGCACCAAGAATCAAACTGCTCAAGATGGAATTAATATTCATATTATAATAATGTCTGATAAATCTTAAGTTCCCTGTTCTCTGGCTGGGAAAAGGACCTTTTCTTTTCCTGTTAACTTCTGATTACTGAGGAGTTGATTTCCACTACTCTTCCTTCTCATACAATCTCCTCAATGCTGACAATGTATAGTTCTCACTTTTGGATCCTCATCCCCCATTCATAACTCCAGTGACTTCATCTACTGCTGGTAGCTTTCCCAAGCAGCAGAAGTCTGAAAGTGACAGTTTGTCAGTTTTACAGATGTCCATGGTTTTCTTAATAGCAGCAGTAAAAGTGACTACAAGACATCATTTTTACCGCTTCTGCTTGGGAAGACTTCTAGCATTCACAAAGGCACTGGAACTTTCAGCTGACCTGAGAACAGGGCAGTAAATTGATTCACATTTGGACATCTTTGCTATCTTAAGAGCTAAAAACCAATTTTTAAGGCAAACAAAGCTTAACCTTTGCAAAATTTGATAGCTTTAAGCCCTATCTCCATACACTATTCAGAGAGAGGCTTTCCCGAAGCTCTTCACCTCTGAAAGTCCCACTTTGTCATCTTTTTTCTGATCCTTTATGAATCAGTCAAGATTGCCACTTAATGAACTAAAGGGACCACAACTGAATAATGCAAGGAACTTTTTCTATACACAGACCTAGGAGTATTACCAACACCACATTACGCTCAGCCGCTGCACGCTAAAAGAATGAACTAGGATGTCCTGCAGCAAACCAGGAACTGAATAATGGCTGCTCATCTGAGGATTTATTTTTATAAACAAACAGAAGTACATTTCTCTCAAACACATTTCATTTAAAAAGAAATTAAGTGTACAGAATTGATATTTCAAATAACTATAAAACAAATTAAGCTAGCATACTTTATTTGTATAAACTTTCAGGCATATACATTACCTGAGAGGTCCACAAAGAGTGAGGCCAAAAAACCACAAAAGTGAAATGATACAGCCAACAACAGCATGTTTAACTATTTTGATCCACTATAAAAGAAAAACATTTTATTAACATTTTCTGCCTGCTTTCCAAACAAACATCTTGCATTCAATTCACATACCAACCACTACATTAAAGAAACATTAAAATGTATGCTGTTGAGCATCTTCAGAAATTAAAACAGTCTGACTTGTCTTGACTACTTCACAATGCCCCATTATGTTTACTTTTCGAAAGACATTTTATGGCTGAAATTCTTTACTTTTATCATTTTCTATCACAGCAGCAAGTTCTTTCGATGTAGTTTTAGTACCCTTTTAAAAAAAATCCATGTGTTACAGTAGTTAGGCTGAAGTCAAATTTACTTAGTGGTCAAAAAAATGCTGACATTCAGTGTATTACACAATAAAATACATCTGACAAACATGTACAGTGCTAGATAAAGTTGTTCAACGTTACAAAACTAAGGCCTTGACCCTACAAATATTTACATATATACTTAGTTTTATCCCAAGGAGTAGTTCTATTGAAGTCAACTGGGACTACTAATGTGCTTCCAATTAAGCACGCACCTAAGATTTGAATGATTAAGATTTTAAAAGTCTTAATCAGGAGATGCAGCTCATTTTTATTAAAATAAAACTACTTAGGATGTATTTTAGTGAGACAAGGGGGGTGGGAAGGTTGGTCCAATAAAAGATATTACCTCACCCACCAGATCTCTCTAATATCCTGGGACCAACAGGGCTACAACAACACTGCAAACAATAGATGTATTTTCTAGTTTTAAACCAGACAAACAACTAGATAAAGTTGGATGCGATTTTTATTTTTTAAATAATCCACTCAAGTTATTCATACGCCAAAAATCCAATATTTGAGTTAAGACCAAATTAAAACCTTTAGCAGACAGAAAGATAGATTTTTCCTGATGTATGACAAAGCCAAGAAATTTGGTCCCCCTCTCACTTTCTTTTAAATTCTGTCATGAGCTTTCTCAAACCAAATTTACCTTTAGGACATTTCCTGATACAATGGTTCAGATCCTCTATACTAAATACATTCCAAATTACTATGTAGTGGCACAATCAATTATTTTATTTATTTCATACAAAGATGAATGCGGGGAGAGGGAAGGGGTGATGACAAAAGTTCTTCCTCTCCATATTTCAAGCTCCATTCTGACAACTGCTTGGATTCCTCTGCATTGTGGGATCAGCACAAAGGGGCTGAAAAGCTGATGGCCCAGACCCTCCCGCACCATACAATCCTCTGGGCCACCCTCCTCCTCCTGGTCCCTGGTACAGGAGGCATTCCGCAGGGTGCAGCTCAGGACTGATCTTTTCATATTTACAGCTATTTGCATGTTAGTTGGTAAAGCACAGGGTTCTCATGCAGGGTGTAATTTTCCATGGGACTAGCGCTCCTAAGTCACTTAGGTCATTTTGAAAATCCCAGCCACATTTTCCAGATGAAACCAGAAACATCCCTTTCACTTTCAGTGAGCAACTAAATATTTTATTAGAGTCATTATTCATATTGTCCCAGAGTATCTAAAAGTGAATGTTAAGTATAAGTCAACTCACCTGGCGCTTGGTCACAGTTTTTCCAGAAGAAAATGGCTTTTGAAACAAAACCATAAAAAATGCAGACCTGTTAGGGGAAATATTCTCCATCAGCATACTGATGTACTAAGTTCAAGTGCACTTTCAGACAAAGGTCAAATATAGCTATTTTATTATTCAGACTAGTTCTAGGCAATTGTTTCAACCCTTGTACAAGTAATTATTCTACAGCTCCACTTGTGTTTTAAATGAATGCTACCTAGTTTTTGCCAGAGGGAAAAAACAATAGTGACACAATCTGGTTCTGTTCCCTGTAGCCAGGGGTGAAAGTAAGGCGGTACGGGCCGGTATGGCGTACCAGTAAAAAGTAGCCGCCAGTACCGGCCTGTACCACTGACTTTAAAGCACTGCTGCAGCAGCGCTTTAACGTCGCTGCCCCTTTTGCCCCCCCGCCTACCAATTGGGGGTGGGGGCAAAAGTAGCAGCTGCCCTGAGGCCCGGGACTCCGGCAGCAGTGGCTGGAGCCCCGGGCCCTTTAAATTGCCACTGGAGCCCCAGGCAGCGCAGACAGGCTGGCTGGGGAAGTTGACCCCAGCCCCACCCCTTCCCAGGGGCCCAGAGCTGGCCCTGTATTGGTAAGAGCTCAGTTTTACTTTCACCCCTGCCCATAGCCCATTTCAGCTATTCAAGTAGCCATAAGGTTCAGTAAACTTTTTGTAGCAGATGAATTTTAGTCCTGCCTACTTTGCCATCCACACAAGTCTGGCAGAGAACAGCCAAATGGTTGTTAATTCAGACTTAGTATGGATCAAAATAAGTGAATGTGTAGAAAAGAAGAGAGTTTTGAAGGGGAGCATGATAATATATTACTACTGTTACATTTTCATTTCTAAGGTGTCCCTACCTTGCATAAAAACTAAATAAAACCACTCACCCACACACCTCTACTAGAACTGGCCTGAAACATTATACCCAATATCCTACCTTCCCAACAATCATAAAAAATAAACTAAAAGAAAAAAAGATTATGTTGATCAGGAATAGTCAAGTGAAAAACCCAAAAGTGGAAATAAAATGGGAACATAAGCTAACTGATATTAGTCAATGTTGTCAAGTTAGAGTACAGCTTTCACAACTCATTATGAGCCAAGCTTAGATTAGTGTTGGTCCAGCTACCAGCAAAGATATTAATGATGACAACAGATGTAGGAAGTAAGATTCTAGAGTGGAGGGCAGCTTAGCTTCCTTCCAAAGAAAAGGACAGCACAAGGAGAGACCACACTGATTTTACTTGTAATTTTTAATTAAATGAAAAATTCTAGATACAGATTTATTCTCTTTACTCAGTATTTGTCATTACATCATCTGTTTAAAAGTAACAACTACAAGCACTTTAATGAATGAATTAAAAAAATCCCCTTCTTCCCTATAGTTTCTCAAACTACAGTAAGTATGCTTAAAATATTAGGATTTAGACAGTATTGATTCCAATGAGATATTCTTCATCTTAAGTACAGGGACTATTACTAGAACTGGCAATGATCATTTTAAATACATCTATCATTATATTTCTATTATCAATTAAATGGTTAGCTTTGTAGCATCATACAGCTGTCCATCACAACACAAATCCTTTCATCACCCACGACAAGAGTATGCTTAGATTACCCTTTATCTAAGAAGAAAGTCAAAAGCACAACAGCTACGCTCTAGACATCTCTACATCAGTACCTATAGATTCCACACTGAAAATGAAAATCTAAAAAGGGGTGAAGGAAAAGCAGGCCCAGTAGCTGGATAGGACAACACAGCATCTCAACTTTTTTTCCTGCACAACTATCTGTCAGGAGCTGTTATGCTGTGTCTAAATGTACATTCCACCAGAAACAAGGAAGGTTTTGCCCCTTTAACAACCTGTCATGCAGCACACAATAGGCACAAACTCCCTTGACTTCTTGTGAAAAACTTTTTCTTTCAGAATGAATCTTTTCCAAACCCAATGGGAAGAAACCCAGGCATTCACTGCCAAAAAAACGATTCTCAAAAGGAAGACGCTGCAGCAGTGTTATAAAAGGCTTACGCAGCAGCACACTTACCCCAGCTGTACTATAAAGATAAACTGGACAAGGTGGACCACTTTCAGCAGATCATAGGATTCAAAAAGTCCCAGAGCCTTTAGAAACTTGGTGAAACACAGCAGCACAATGTATCTAGTCAGCCTGCAAAAGAACAAATGATCACAGGCGTGTCCTAAGCGCGGGGGGGCAACACGGACCGAGACCCACTCGGGGACGCAGGCTGGCTCAGAGGCCCCCAGCCCGCCCTGGCACTGGGTGAAATACAGCCTGACCGGGCAGCGCAGGGGCTCCCCTGCTGGCCGTTCCCAGTCCCCCCACCCCCGACCCTTCCCCGCGCTGGGAGCGGCAGTTACCGGGCGCTGGGCACATCCACGGGCCCCAGCCCCCCGCCTCCGGCCAGGGCCTCGCCGCTGTAGGTCGGCTCCATGCCGGGTCTCAGGAGCCGCGGAGGCCGCCTCCCCCGCCGCGGGGCCTCCTCATCCTCCGCGTGCTGCGAGCTTGGGCCGGGCGCGCTGACACGCCGAGCTCCGGAGAAAGGCAAGGCCCGTAGGCCGCGGCCGGCAGCAGGACTTGCGGAAGCTGAGCCGGGCCAGCCACGTCCTCAGCGGCCGGAACCCCTCACTACAGCGCGGCGCGCGGGGGAGCGCCTGCGCCCTCCCCCTCCCCGGCCCAATGGACCCGCCCGGCTAGGGACAGGGCCCAGCTCGCGGCAGCGCCACCTGACGGCCTGGAGCGGAGGCTGAGCGCACCAGCGACCCTCCCTCTGAGGAGCGAGGGGGAAGAGCAGGGGACGGGTCACTGGCACTGCCCGGTGCGGGGCGCGCAGTGAGCCGGGCCTCCCCTGACCTGCCTTCCCCTCTCCCTCTCCCTCCCCCTGGGCCCTGTCCCACTGATCCCCCCTTGCCCCGCCCCTGCCCCTGCCTGCTCCTCCTCCTCCCCCCACCCTCACTGCCCCCTTTGCCCCTGTCCCACCTTTAGAAGTCTAACACCTAACTGGAACAACACTAACATATAGGTGAGCTGGTCTAGTTTCCAGCTATGAATTTGTCAGTGCTCAGCGGATGCCTTGGCAAGAGCTGGCACCTGGTCTACCACTGTCACAGGTCTCTTCTGCCCTGCACCCTTCTCACCCGTGCAGCCTGAGCCTTCCCCTGCCCCATGCCCCTCTCCATGCAGCCTCGGCCTCCGCTTGCCCCTGTGGCCCCTCTTCCCCGTGCAGCCTGGGCCTCCTGCTGCCCTTGTACCCTCTCTGCCCTGTGAGACTGAACCTCCCCCGCCCTGTGTCCCCTCCTCTCCATGCAGCCTGGACTTCCTCCATGCACTCTAAGGCCTGGGCTTTCCACTTTCCCAACAGCAGCCTGCCTTATGCCCCCCCCGAGGAACAGCCTAGCCTCTCCCTCCCCCTATCTGCCCCCCACGTCAGCCTGGCCTCCCCCTCCCATCTGCCCGCCAGTGGCAACCCAGGCTGTCCATCTCCCCATGGGGATCTCCCTATCAGTCAGTCCTCTTTCAGCTTTTCCTAGCAGCCTCTATCTCTCCTCCATTTCCCTGTGGGTCTGGCCTTCCTGGCATGGCTGTCACAGAGGACGCATGTGTAATTCGCAGCAGTTTGGTGCTCAGACCAAGGCACTACCAGGCTCAAGTTGAGCACCAAGGGCTCTTTCCTACACACGTGGGCCAGGTGCGCTCACAGGGCTTATTTACATTGTGCAACATTACCACCATCAGACACAGTTGTGGAGGTTTGAGTGAGCTGACACAATGCTGACCATGTCAGCGTAGGCCAGGGCAAAGAGTGTGCAACATGGTATCAACTAGTCCTGGTTAAAACCTGGTCCCAAGGAACTCAGACATGTTGGGGGAGGGATGTGTATGTGGGACAAAGCTGCACTGAACAGGTGGTGGGCTGGCCGATGTACGATTATGTCTTGGCCTTACGCATGCTATGGAGCACTTGCTTGAGCAAGGGTTGACTACTCTTCTGATTATGTTTGGATTTAGGACCTGATTCAGTGAGGTGATTAATTCTAATGCCAGTTCAAATGTCTTTGTAATTTGACATTACATTACATCACAAATCAAAGAAATCAGCATATAGTTTTCTCATGTAGGGATGATACTTTAACGTCTGAGCGTTCAAAATCATAGTCCACAAGCATTAAATTTTTCTGTCTTTATAAATAAGGTTACAGTTTTCAAAAATTAATAGAAAGGAAAAGCTGTGGGGTCAAAAACTCCATTAATCTTTTTTCAATTAAGATGGAAAAAAATATCTAATTACACAGAGACTTATATTTGGATAACCTGGTAGCACAGAAAAATCTTGTGTTACATTAGGCCCTTTTACCTTTTCAGATGGGTGTTTGTTCTTTACTTTCATTTACTGCTTATGATATAGATCTATTTCCGTTGATTTTTGTCTGTGCAGGCGCTTATTTCTCAAGGCTGCCCATTGATGCTCCGTATCAGACATGCTGTTAGACTCCCAATCCAGAGACTTGAAATAACTGCCAGGAATGTGGCAACATCCACTTGTTTGTGGGAAAAGGAGGTGTACTGGTACATTTTACCAAACTTTTAATTAGTGCCACCTTCAGTTTGGCACCCATTGCCATATTTTGCAAAGATCACTTTCCCTTACAGCCTACTGCCTGCATGCTGATGTACAGTGGTCCTGTGCCCGACTGTCTTAGACTAGTATGAGAGCTTTGCTTGCACTGACTGATTCTTTCTCTTTCAGCCAGTAAGCACAGGACTAGCCAGAATAGTGATTTTTCTCAGTATCCTGACTGATGTCACCCTGCTTCTTGTGAGCTTCTCAACTACTGTAAATGAGCAGCCTTTCCAATGGTTTTGATACCATTCTTCATGTTTATTTATACCATGCTACCACTAACTATGCCCACTGCAGCCTATGCACATGGGATAGGACTGTAAGTTGATCAATGGTACAGTGCAGCAAGAGCAACCCTCCTGTAGTGCAGCTTTGTGCATGTCTTTTCCTTTGCATTTTTGTGGGGCACTTTTATTTTATTTAAAAGGAATGATCTGGCCCTGTATTTGTCTCTGTCCTCTTGTCTCCCAGAATGAATAGAAATTGACACGAATCACATAAATAAGGCACTGGAGATAGCACTTCAGATAAATTGATTCTAGTCATTTTCCATTGCAGCAGCCACTTCACCTCATCTAATGCTACTCAGAAACAATCAACCTGCATGCGGAACAGGCTGGAAGGAAAAAAATCACTTGAGATATTGGGGCTAGTGTGTCTCTTTTGTGTTTTTTAAAAGGATATAACAACATTGAAGGGGAAGCTTCCAAGAAGCACTTATAAAGCATCTATGCATGTTTAATCAGAAGGCAGTTGACCTGATAAACTTGTAGATAAGTGAAACTAATGCATTTATTATGCATCAGATTATAAATTCTCCTTTCCTACAAGATTATTTCAAGTAAATGTATTGCGAATTAGGATACCTCATAATTGGGCTTTGCAGAATTTGATATTTTAAAATAATTTTGACCTATAATATTGATATTTATTTTAAAGCACTTTTAAATATTTGTATCTTAAAATTTTTACAGTTGCACAAAATTATGGTGTTTATGCATTTTTTATTTTTATTAATTTAAATTTTCACAATGGCAGGAAAATTTTGGAGGGGAAGGGGGAAGTCAGTCAATTATTTAATGACAGCAGACACTGAGATTCAAAAAGTTAAAGCTTTATAACTGTTAAAACACAAATTGTCGACATCACATGTCAAAATTTAAAAAGGAAATAGCTTTAAATCAACAAATCATACCTGTTATTACTGTTCATTTACTCGTAGTCCATCTGTAATAAGCCTAATTCAAAAGTCTAAATCACTGGATTTTGACTCTAATAAGTTCTCAGGCAGCATTTTTCTTTCGTTGCCTATCTGTAAATTTTGATGATTGTTGATAGAAATATTTTTATTGGTTTGTGTGCATCCAGTGACATCAACATTTAGTGATAAAAATCAAAACCTTCCAAGCCTACTACTAATATAAACATCTCATTTTCATGAGGCTTCCCAAAGGGGTGGTGAAATATAGTCTGTTGCCAGCATTACAATACAAATGATATCAAGCAGGACACTAGGGTTGCTAAGTGTCCAGTTTTCAACTGGAAATTCTGATCTAAAAGGGGATCTGGCAGCGTCCAGTCAGATGTGCTGATCGGACACCAAAAGTCCGGTTACCGCAGTGCTGGGATAGGCACCAGGTCATTAACCTGTCCCAGCCCCGGAGCGGAGGAGCCCAGCTGGGGGACAGAGGAGATGATCCGGCAAGCAAGGGGGGACTCTTGCGGGGAGAGATGGGGTCTTGGGTGTCCGGTTACCAGCAACTGGAAAAGTGGCAACCCTACAGGATACCCAGTCTAAAATAGCAGACAACATTGAATTGTCACATTTACAATCATAATGGCGAATACTTATGCAAATCTTAGGGCAGTAAAAGGAGTAGACTGTAAGCGCTTCATTGTTTTTGTGTATAGTGCTTAGACCCTGATTGGGGCTTCCTAAGTGCTACTGCAATGTTAATTAACCACAACAATAATTAATAATGCGTTTTTGCAGCACCATATTATCTTGTTTGGATCATGACAAATTGTACCACAGTGCCAGCTCTTAGAGAAATTGCATCTTACAGGTCAAAAACATCAGCCCTTGTCTCTTAACCCTTCAAGCTTTAGAAAATCTGAGATTTTCAACATCGGAACTTGCTTGGTGTTAAAAAGAAACATCAAAGTTTCCAGCTGTACTGTTTTCTGATATGTGACTTTTTCATTCAGTGAATTGCACTTTTAAAACTTTTTATTGTTCCTGGCGCTTTATACACAGCACCATTCACCAGAGGATTTAAGTCACAAGCTGCTGTTGTCGCAAAACTAAGAGTGAAACTGTGATTCACTATATTTTAAAAACGGTAAAAATATGCAGCATTTAGGACAAAAAAATTTTTACAGAATTTTTTTATGCTTTCACTACTTCTTAATTAGATCTTCTGTTCTTGCTTTTGAGTATAAACTTATTTGTCTTTAAACTTGAACATGATACATACAGCTTTCCTTATCAAGTTTTAAAGCATTTTGTGATGTGGTCTAAATTACAAGTCCCCCCAGTGCTCAGCTGGCTTTAGATTTTTTCATGTATTAAACAAGACTAGAATTTCGTGCACCCTCTGAGACTGGAGGGATTTTCTGTCTGTTTCTGTGGTGTATCTGTTGCCTGTCTCTCACGCACACATCTCCATCAAACAGCCAGCCAGCCCCCAGATTTGCATTCAGCCTCCAGTCAACTGTCTCCACCCACACTGCTCAGATTCCTGGCATGTGACTTGTGATATGAGTAGTGGTATTTATTTTTTCAACTATCTTGTTACTTAAAGGAGTTTTATTGTTATTTACATTTATCCTGAATGAAGCGCAGCTGTTATTCCCACCAGCTTTACCAAGTTTTTACTCCCAGCGTAACAATAAAATCTTCTCACAGGGAGTACTTCATCCACTAATGAAAAGTAGCTACATCTTGCATAAGAAACAAAGTATTTATTAGTTTCAGAGTAACAGCCCTGTTAGTCTGTATTCGCAAAAAGAAAAGGAGTACTTGTGGCACCTTAGAGACTAACCAATTTATTTGAGCATGAGCTTTCGTGAGCTACAGCTCACTTCATCGGATGCATACCGTGGAAACTGCAGCAGACTTTATATACACACAGAGAATATGAAACAATACCTCCTCCCACCCCACTGTCCTGCTGGTAATAGCTTATCTAAAGTGATCATCAAGTTGGGCCATTTCCAGCACAAATCCAGGTTTTCTCACCCTCCACCCCCCCACACAAATTCACTCTCCTGCTGGTGATAGCCCATCCAAAGTGACAACTCTCTACACAATGTGCATGATAATCAAGTTGGGCCATTTCCTGCACAAATCCAGGTTCTCTCACCCCCTCACCCCCCTCCCAAAAACCACACACACAAACTCACTATCCTGCTGGTAATAGCTCATCCAAAGTGACCACTCTCCCTACAATGTGCATGATAATCAAGGTGGGCCATTTCCAGCACAAATCCAGGTTTTCTCACCCCCCCACCCCCATACACACACAAACTCACTCTCCTGCTGGTAATAGCTCATCCAAACTGACCACTCTCCAAGTTTAAATCCAAGTTAAACCAGAACATCTGGGGGGGGGGGTAGGAAAAAACAAGGGGAAATAGGCTACCTTGCATAATGACTTAGCCACTCCCAGTCTCTATTTAAGCCTAAATTAATAGTATCCAATTTGCAAATGAATTCCAATTGAGCAGTTTCTCACTGGAGTCTGGATTTTAAGTTTTTTTGTTTTAAGATAGCGACCTTCATGTCTGTGATTACGTGACCAGAGAGATTGAAGTGTTCTCCGACTGGTTTATGAATGTTATAATTCTTGACATCTGATTTGTGTCCATTTATTCTCACGAAAGCTCATGCTCAAATAAATTGGTTAGTCTCTAAGGTGCCACAAGTACTCCTTTTCTTTTTGTAAAGTATTTATTAGTTTACAGCAATGGTGGTTCTCAACCTATTTACCATTGTGGGCCGCATCCAATACTACATCTATGGCCCTGAGGATGTCACATGGGCTGCAGCTCTGTGCTGATTGGGCTGCAAGTGGCCCGCGGGCTGCAGGTTGAGAGCCACTGGTTTACAGCAACACTACAGAAGACTTTAGGACAAGAAGTGAAGATTACAATAACCAAATGAAACTTCAGGGGGAATTTAGTGAGTGGGATGTAATTATCCAAACTGGATTTGGGCTAACGCCCTGCATTAACAACGCTAACTCTTGCAAAAAGTGCTGTGGAATTTTTAATTTTTAACAATCACAAGAGGTGAGGATCTTGGTTTTAGCTCATCCATATGGCATCTCCAGCTGCGTGGGACCTTCTAACACCATTATGAGGCATTGGGTCAGTACTTACTCTGGGAAAAGCATCCAAGTATAAATTTCAGATCAATTGATAAATGAACTGGGAGAGGGGCAATAGTATGGACATTGATTAAGTATCTCTCAGGACCCTTCAACAGGTGCGGTGTGTGGAAAGGTCAGAAAAAGAGAGATTCCAGTCTGCATTTGTTTATCTTACCCACCCTTAATTCTATTCCTGTGAGTACCACCTACTGAATCACACTCAGCAGAGTCCAGTTGTTTCTTGAAGGTCTTCTACCCAAGCATCAACCCAGCACAATACTGTTTAGCTTATGAGGCATGATGAAGGTATCAGAGTACATAGCAGTATGGCTGCTGGAAAATGAAAGCATTACAGAAGTGCTTATGCTTTACAGAAATAATAGCAATAGAACCCGATCATCTTGTTGCATTCATAAACAGGGACGTTATTAAAAGGTTTATTTACTTATGCAAGGTGGAGTTGACATGTCATGAGTCCTATGTCCAGAAGGGGGAGATGTTAACAAACAGCACAAAGTTTAGGTGGAGAATTATAAATTAGACAGTTGGAAGACAGCAGCTGGAGAGTTGAAAAAGTTGGTGAATGTCTGGGAGTTGAAGAGAGACATACAGTGGCTGTGGAAAGGTGGGGGAAATGGGAAAAAGGAAGAACAAACATCCTGTTTCAAGAAAGTGAAAATGGGGAAAGGAAATTGGAAGGAAGTAGATAGGTAGTGGGCATATTTTAAAAGGACCAAAAAACAGGAGAAAAATCCATACCAGCAATAAAGACAGAAATATTGAAAATAAAAGCTTTTAAAACAGTGAAACAACAACATTATAAAGACAATGGAATACAGGAATTCTTTCACAACATTGCATAAGGATTATAATAGATGGGTATGTATTCCACGTATAAGTTGTTCAGTCAATGCAATCATTAAGTATTTTGTTCAGAAAATACCTTTATAGCTTTGTGTTTATTGACTAAAGGCAATTTGGACATCTGTTCCACAAAAAACTTGTTGGGATTAACTAAATAACCAGAGTGGCAGAGGATGTCTGTGTCTCTCTTCCCTCTGATTCAGAATAAGGGGACACAGAGTTTGCTGTGACTTCACTTCTTATTCTTCTTCCCATTCTAATGCAACCACCCACACTTGCCTTTTTCAGGTATGAAAGCACACTAAGCCACTGGAGAGAAGCATGCAAAGGACTACATTCCAGGGACCTTGGCTCAGTTCTTATTGCCTGCATCCAGTAATGAGATCTACAGCAAGTGGTGGAGAATTCCAAGATTGGCATCTGTTCTAGGGGGGAGGAAGGGAAGGGGGGGCTGTTTTCAAAAAAGGATTATAATGACTTCGTTTACTGTGCATCTGATTCACCTCTCACACTGTTTTAAATCAGGGGTAACTCTGTTGAAGCTGGTGGAGTTATACTACTATAAGTGAGAGAAAAATCAGTCCCTATATATTTAATTTGTTTAGATAAAGGAACCCATTTAATAAGAAAGCTTTACTGTTACTTTAAAATCTGACATTTTCTGGTTTATAAAGCTCCAGTATTGACTCAGAAACAATAGCAGATTGAGAAGGCAAAAGATTTGATGCAAAATCAGGAAAGCTCCTGAAAATCAGTCACTTGAGAGGATTTTGCGATTTCCTGTAATGTGACATAACCCATTTATTGTGGTTTTACTGGGAAATTATCAGTTGAGGTCAATGTAGCAGAAAATAAAACAGTAGAGAAAACATGCTCAGACTTGCTGAGATGGTGTGTGAGCTCTGTTCCTTATCAAATCAGTAGCAGACTATAGTGCCAGATCAAATTTACCTAAAGCAAATCCTGCAGCATCTATCATCCCACATTTTAACATGTGTGTTATTTCCTGTCAGTTTAATTTCATATTATCAGAAAACTTTTGTTTAACAATAAACCAATCTTGGTACTTGATTTTATAAATACAGGAATATACCACTGATTTTCCTTTCTATCCTGCCTGCTCATATACAGCGTGATATCAGCAGTACTAAGCAACTACAACAGTCTTTGGCCCAAATCCTGCCTTCCTTGCCTAGGGGAGTTCTGATACTGAGTGGGCCTAGCGGAAGGCACAGAGAAGATCCTCATCTACTCTGCAGTCTGGACCTGCTGCCTGCCGGAAGGGGGGGCAGATTACCTCTCTGCCCCTCCACCTACCTTTTGAGGATCCTGCTGCTCTATCTGGTACAAAGGAGCCAACAGACTCCTGGGGTTGCATGAACCCTTGCAGTGCAGCCTCCACAGGGAAGGCAGAGGGATGAGGAGGGGCTCAGATACAGCACCCCCCCTCCAAAACTGGTATCTGTGAGTGGGGATTTGGTGGTCCCTAGAGGCTCTGATGCTCTCCCTTGTAATTGTAGTGTCCTGCAAAAGTGGGTTCCCTTAATTTCAAAATTTCCAGGCTGACAGCTCTGGTTTGGAGCTGCCAGATGGCTTTGCTGGCAAAGGACAGCAGTATTTTCCTGGTTCATAGGCATTTGGAGAGAGCCTGAACCCTATGCAGAGCCATCAGAAGAGGTACTGCCTCTCTGTTAATTCACTCCTTAGCAACCTCCATGGATGTATAGGACAGTGGGGGTGGAGTTACAGACTCAGAGGGGTGGGACTGGACAGCTTTGAATCAGCTTTGCTGCTGCGGAAACCTGCTCTCTCAGGATGGAAACTTGCAGACATGCAGGGCCCTGGCCACTAGCCTGCACACCTGATCAGCAACTGCTTCTGAATTTGACTACTGATGTTAATGTGAGATGTAGGAGCTCAGCATCTCTCACGATCAAGTGCTCAGTTTATTAAGAAAACATTAATAATTGTCTTTAGCCAAGGCAGGAACTCATGAGCTTGTGCTAATAAAACACAGAGCAATTAAGTGACTTTCCAGAGGTCACATGGGAATGTATGGCTGAGTTTGCAATTGAATCCAAACCCGAGTCTCAGTCCAGTGCCTTAGCCATGAGACCAACTTTTCACTATGTACCAGTTTTTGATTTGATGTATAAACTGAAATAAATAATTGAAATCACCTCAAGTATTTCTGTAACTTTGCACTGTAAACTAACTAGGCGCTGAGACCAAAACTTCTACTCCTTTTCTGTCTGAGTACACCTGAACCATTAGAAATGTTTTACTTCTTCCCTTAGAATTGACAAGATACATGTTTGATAATACCCCTTTTTGCTGACAGAGCTGAGTTCTGCTCTAGGAAACCTGTGAAGCAAGATCAATGTCAGCAGAGACAAATGACACTAACTCTGAGTATTAAGGCTGTAGCTTTGATCTGGTTGTATCTTACATCATCTCTCCATTGTGATATTTATAATTTCAAAATAATGAGGAGCCACATGCTGTCTAGAAACTGAGCCTCATGAACCTGTCTGCACTAACTTTTTACTTCAAATTTCGCACCCTTCCAGTATCACTGGCTGTAGCAATGGTGGGGAAATTAGAGTAGGAAAGCCCCTGGCATTGTACACAGCAACTTCTCTAGACTCTGAGCTGCGTTTGATGACTTGGTAGTTAAAATGCCAGGGGTCAGTCTACACTAGTTCTCCCACAGTTACTACTCCTGGTTGCACTGCACTGGTGGGAAATTTGAAGAAAACTAACAGGGTAGACATAGTCACACGGAGTCTATTGTCAGGACACAGATATAAATGAAAGCTGTAGAAAAGAGATAGAAAGCAGAGCTCAGACTACAATCTATTTATGATATTCCTGTTCATATTTTATTTCCAATTATTTTAATATTAAGCCATAAAATGAAGTCAGAATCCATGTTACACATTATTCTCCCCTTCCGCAGACCTCAAGAGGATCAATGCTGCTTTATCATGATACAGAGAGAATAGACGACCATTATCCATCATATGCACTCTCTCTCTGTGTATATATATGAATGAGCTTGGGTCCAGATCCTCAAAGGTATGTAAGTGCCTAGCTTCCACTGATTTCAGTGGAAGTTAGGCCACCTAAATGCCTTTGAGGATCTCAACCTTGATTCCCAGTGGAAGCAGGACATATACTGAGGTCACACTTCTTGTCCCTGGCAGAACATGTTATTGGCCTTCGGAAATATCTTCATGAAAGCACTTAAGGTGAGAAGAAGGAGAAGCAAGGAGAGAAATATTGAGGCATTGAGAATAAGGGAACATTTTAGTATCAAAGAAATAAATAATTATTAATAATACTTTGGATGTCGAGAATGACTTTGAGATCCTCAAAGTCTTTCCAAGCATTAATTAATCAACCAATTAATTAAGCCCACAAGCCTGTGAGGAATGCAAGAGATATAGGGATCACTTTACCTGCCACTGAAATGCAGCCCCCTCTGTGGTAGAATATGGCAACTGTTTAATAGTAAAGATCAGCACTTCACAACAGAGTAGGATGTGAGCTGCATACAACTGAAACTGCCAGGCAGATTATAAGGACCAGAACTGGATCCTGAGAAGGACATCCCAGCTCTTCTAAAAAGTGCCATGGGATCAAAGTGGTCAGGACATGGGTTACATCTCATTTAAAAATTATACCTCCAGCAACCGTGTGCTCCCTAATACCATTTTGGGACTTTGGTTTGGTTCTGACTCAGAAGGGAAAGTGATTCATAAGAACATACCAGCACTACTTCCTCCAGTTCCTTGGAGGTCTCCCATCTCATTGCTGTGGCCAACCATACTGAGCTTGTGAGATTTAATGGGATCAAAGTAGGGTGAAACGGAAAGCTTGCTTAGGAAAACAGGGAGAATTGCTTAGGAAGAAATGGGAATAAGGAAATATAGGGGTTGTTAGGAGAAGGAATTATAGGGAACTGAGGCTGTGGTTGAAGAAGGAAGTAATGGAAATGAAATCTGAGGGAAGAGATGCTGAAACATGGAAGGAAACAAGAGAGGAGGAGAAATGTTAAGGAAGACATGGATATATTGTGCTAAACTCCATCTCCTCTACCTCTCTTCCCTTCAAAGCCCGATGTCCATCTCTGATCTCATTTTATCCTACTCCTAACTGGCTCTATATGCTCCCATTTTGTCAATGGTACTGTGTTAGAGAGGTAGCATTTTCATGCTTAGGCCTTCAGAATCTAAGCCACAGACAGTGGCTGGGATTGAGTTTTCATTACATTTTGGCTTGACAGGCTCTATTTTCCCTTCAGTTCAAATCATTTGTCCTTTTGCCACCAAATATCCATCCAGACAGGTGACAGCCTCCCTCTATTACATGAATGCTGCAGCAGTATCCTACAGCCAACAAGACAGACCTTTATAAAGCATAGCTTCTCACTCAAATTTGCTAATAGGATGAGTGTGGGAATGACCAGAAGCAATTCCTTTGTTATATGACAAAAAAAGCCCTAGCAAAACTTCCTTGAATTTATGTGTGTAGGTGCGTGTGTGTGTGTGTGTAAAGTGCCAGTGTCCATTTTGCATAACTATCTAAGGTTTTGTATTTGTTACATACTGTGAAAACTAGACAGGACATAGCCAGCAAGATGATGCTCCAGATAATTGTACAAATGTGTTAAATCATATGTTCCTGTGAAACAGTTTGTTTCTTTATGCTAGTGGTCAGGAAATTTATCATAACGACTCTAAATTGTCTCAGCGTGCCATGATACTAAACATGGTGAGCATCTCGCCTTGAAGCGGCTTTTCTTGCTTGCAGGAGGTGAATTTAAAAAAAAAGGAATTAGTCAAGGATATTAGAGCAGTCTAAAAATCACTGAGCTCAGAAGCACCACATACACTACTAGGTAGATAGTTACTTTTTACAGAACTCATGTGCAAGGAGACAATTACAGTCTAGGTGCCAGAGGCGTTTGTTTTTAAGAGCGCTAACAGTGAAAGGCAAATTTCACCACTGGCATAAGCATGTTCAACTCCTTTGAAGTTTGACAGAATTTACCTGTTTATGCCAGGGCTGAATTTGTCCCAATATGTTAAGAAAGATGGGAATGGGAGAGAAGGGGGTTGACAGAATTTAGAAAATGCCTGCAAGCTGCAAAGAAACTATTTTAAAACACCATAATTGAGGTTTAAACTAAATCTATACCCCAAATTAAAAAACAATGACAGTAAGAGGACCAAAAATGCTACGATGGCTAAACAACAGAGTAAAAGAGGCAGTTAGAGACAAAAAGGCATCGTTTAAAAATTGGAACTTGAATCTTACTGAGGAAAATAGAAAGGTACATAAACTCTGGCAAGTCACGTATACAAGTATAATTAGGCAGGCCAAAAAAAATAAATAAAAAAAAATTGAAGAACAAGTAGCAAAAGACACAAAAACTAACAGCCCATTTTTTAAAGTACATCTTAAGCAGGAAGCCTGCCAAATATTCAGTGGGGTCACTGAATGATCAAGGTGCTAAAGAAGCACTCAAGGAAGACAAGGGAATTGTGGAGAAGCCAAATGAATTCTTTGCATCAGTCTTCACTGCAGAGGATGTGAGGGAGATTCCCACATCTAAGCCATTTTTTTTTACAAAAATTACAAATCTGAGGAACTGTTCTAGATTGAGGTGTCAATACAATAAATTTTGGAACAAATTGATACATTTAACAATAATAAGTTACCAGGATCAAATGCTATTCACCAAAGAGTTCTGTAGAAACTCAGATATGAAATTGCAGAACTATTAACTGTGCTATGTAACCTATCACTTAAATTAGCCTCTGTACCAGATGGCTGGAGGATAGTTAATGTAATGCCATTTTTAAAAAAAGGCTCCAGAGGTGATCCCAGTAATTACAAGCCAGTAAGCCTAACTTCAGTACCAGGTAAATTGTTTGAAACTATAGTAAAGAAGAGAATTATCAGACACATAAATGAATGCAATTTGTTGGGGAAGAATCAGCAAGGCTCTTGCAAAGGGAAATAATTTCTCAACAATCTGTTAGAATTCTTTGAGGGTTTTTTCAAACATGTGGACAAGGGTGATCCATTGATATAGTGTAGTTGGACATTCAGAAAGCCTTGGACAAGATCCCATACTAAAGGCTCTTAAGGAAAGTAAGAAGTCATGGGATAAGAGGGAAGGTCCTCTTATGGGTCAGTAACAGGTTAAAAGATAGGAAACAAAGGGTAGGAATAAATGGTCAGTTTTCCCAGTGGAGAGAGGTAAATACCTGGGTCCCCCAGGGGTCTTTACTGGAACCAGTGCTGTTCAACATATTCATAAATGATCTGGAAAGAGGGGTAAAGAGTGAGATGGCAAGGTCTGCAGATTCTACAAAATTACTCAAAATAGTTAAGTTCAAAGCTGACTGCAAAGAGTTACAAAGGGATCTCACTAAACTAGGTGACTGGGCAACAAAATGACAGATGAAATTCAGTGTTGATAAGCGCAAAGTAATGCACATTGGAAAACATAGTCCCATCTATATACAAACAAAATAATGGGGTCTAAATTAGCTGTTACCATTCAAGAAATATCTTGGAATCACTGTGGATAGTTCTCTGAAAACATCTTCTCAATGTGCAGCAGCAGTCAAAAAAGATAACAGAATGGTAGGAACCATTAGGAAAGGGATAAATAAAACAGAAAAAAGCACATCTACACCTGGATACTGAATGCAGTTCTGGTCGTCCCATCTCAAAAAAGATCTGTTAGAATAGGAAAAAGTACAGGGAAGGGCAACAAAACTGATCTGGGATCTGGAACAGCTTCCGTATAAGGAGAGATTAAAGAGACTGGGACTGTTCAGCTTAGAGAAGAGATGAATAAAGGACAATATGATAGAGGTCTATAAAATCATGAATAATGTGGAGAAAATGCATAATACAAGAACCAGGGATAACCCAATCAAATTAATAGGCAGGAAGTTTAAAACAAACCTAAGGGAGTACTTATTCATCCAACATACAGCCAACTTGTGAAACACTTTGACAGGGGATTTTGTGAAGACCAAATGCATAAAAGAATTAAAAATATAATTAGATAAGTTCATGGAGGACAGGTCCATCAATGGCTGTTAGCCAAGATAGTCCACGACACAACCCCATGCTTTTATGTTCTTAAATGCATTGAGAATAAAGCTAGCTTTTCCAAATCTCAGATAATCAATTTGTTCCCTGACTCCTGAGGCAGTTATAAGCAATCACTCTGATATCAGAGTATTTTTTATGGAGAGATGTGTTGTGTCTCATAGATTCATAGATTCCCAGGCCAAAAGGGACTTTTGTTGATCATTTAGTCTGACCTGCTGTATAACACAGGCAACAGGGCTTCTCCAATATAATACCTAGAGTAGATCTTTTAGAAAAAAACATCCAATCTTGATTTAGAAATTGTCAGCGATGGAGAATCCACTACAACCCTTGGTAAATTGTTTCAATGGTTAATTACTCTCACCGTTAAAAATTACACCTTATTTCCAGCCTGAATTTGTCTAGCTTCCACTTCCAGCCATTGGATCATGTTATACTTTTGTCTGCTATATTGAAGAGCCCATTTGTTCCCCATGTAGATACTTATAGGCTGTAATCAAGTCAATCTTTAATCTTCTCTGCATTAAGCTAAATAGATTGAACGTTTTGTATCTATCACTCTAAGGCATATTTCCTAATCCTTTAATCATTTTTTTGACCCTTCTCTGAACCCTTTCCAGCTTATCAAGATCCTTCTTGGATTGTGGGTACTAGAACTGGACACAGTCTTCCAACAGCAGTTTTACCAGTACTAAATATAGAGGTAAAATAACCTCTCTACTCCTACTTGAGATTCCCCTGTTTATGCATCCCAGGATTGCATTAGCTCTTTTGGCCACAGCATTACACATTTTGAGACTTATCCGTTAGCCAGCTTTTATCCATTTTGTCTCAATAGTTCTGGTTGAGCCTGTCATGAGGCTTATTTTCTCACATCTCTAACTTTTGGATACAAACCTGAAACCACTTGACATCCACAATGCCACATCTTAACATGACATAGTTTGATTCTTATGTCCACTAAGTCTGCTTTCTGCCGTCCCCTGTGCAAAGCAGTCAGAAGCTTGGCATACCCAACTCCTTGAGCATTCTTCTGGTGTAGGGGAATCTTTGGGTGGTCTAGTCCTACATCTCCCCCTGTCTACATGGGAGTGGGGGGCATAGCCGAGACATTCCTGTGCTCCACTGATCCCTGGATGTAGGAAGAGCCCCTGGGAGCTAGGACAGCTGGGCACAAAGTAACCTGTAGAGTAATAGATGAGATGGGCAAAGTGAGACAGTGAAACATTCAAAGTCAGTGTAATTGGTTGTACCGCAGAGATGGGGAACATTTCAACTAGGAAGACAATTACAGTGCCCTAGGAAAGCTCCATGATGAAGGGTGTGCTATGGTGCAGGGAGGAGCATGGAGAGCCAGGTTTGCTTATAATAAAGGGGAGTACTCTGGGCCTCATTCTGCCATTCTTACACTCAATTGCACCTTACTAGGTGAATAGCCCCCTTGAAATTGAGAAGGTCTTGTTCTTCTCATTCCCACTCCAAAAGCTTTAATGGCATATTGCTACCCCATTGCACATTGCCCTAGTATTTGCTACTGCATCCTACACACAGATAAGCCCTTTAGCTGGATGTTTCTGCTAAAAGGATCAGAAGTGAAATATTGTCATAGCTGGGCTTCAGAGTTAAAACCCCAGGGCTATATTTGAAGCAGTTCAGACCTCTCTTACAACTATTATTTGAAGCTGTTTGAAGAATCAGGAAGACAGCAGTGCACAGGTTTGCAGAGAATTCCTGTTAGGAAGGTTAGCTCTGCCACAACATTGAATAGAAACCATATATTTTTTAAATGAAAGCTTAGGCTCTGGAGCATAATTATGTGGCAAGTGATAGATTCTGCAGCCAAGGAAGCACTGAACACATGGGGTCTTGGATACTGGTGTTTGGCAACCACTGTTCTAAAACGTAGGGTCAGAGTCTCTGTTCTGATCTGACCCCTTTATCATAGACAGCACAAACAGGATGGGTTCTGGCTGTAAAAAACTAGCAGAAAATTCCTCTGGCAAGGGGAATTCCCTACTGGCACAAAGCCAGCAGAACCACCTCCTAATGCTTACTGTCCCATCTCCCTCTAGGCATAGGGATATGGGTGGGTGGGTTTTGGGAATAGAGAGAGGGAGTCATAGTTGATCTCAGCTCTGCTAATCCCCCACTATCCACGATTCCAAGATATAACTCAGAGCAGTCCCACAGCTGCTTTACATCATGCTGGCACTAGGCCAATATAGAATCAGGAAACTATATAAGCAGCTCAATGCACGTCATCGTCTCCTCCGTGTGCTGAGCAGAGGTCAGAGATGTTCTAAAGATGAAGTAGGTTTTGCTTTCTAAAAAACATCACCCCAGACTTGGTATCGTGCTACTGACAGGCTTCATCCTTCAGGGACTCTCCTATAAAACACAGTTCACTGAAGGGCATCATCACATTTACGTGTGTTGACACTGTTATATAGCATTATTTTTTATTTACACTATTCAGAGTTTTATTGTGTTACAGAGTCTAAGGTTTCAGGGCATAGGGAAGGGGTAGGAGTTAGAAAAACAAGCAGTATCACAGTGCAAGTCACGTTTCTTTACTGTAAACACAAAATTTCTTTGCTAACAACACAATATGGTAAAAGCAAACTTTGATAAAACCAGAACTCAGGGATGGCTGATCCACTGCAGATAAAATAAAAGCTATGCTGAATCTTCAAACCATACTCAAACCAGACAAAACCCAGAGCTTTCTTGGCTGTACTGCGGGGATCAAGTACATTGCAACCATGAAGGCAATTATATCTTCCTATTTTTTTGAGCTGTGAAAAAGATTTGGTTAGCATTTCTTTTTCATTTTTGTATCCCTGTGCACTTCCTCATTTCAGACATTACCAAAGTGGAACAAAAGTTCCATGAGAAAGACTGTTATTGTGGTATTTCCAGCATAGCTGAAACACGGAAGTGATGGAAAACTCCTGAGCAAATCTGATCATGTGAGGGTCTCAGTCTCATTTCCAAATGAGGTCTGGATAAGTTCAACAATGTTTTAAATCTTTTCCCAAGTTAATGGAAGCTCCATGAATACAAACACTGAATCTTCTGTACTAGACTATTGAGTTAATAGGATTATTGAATGTATCTACATTACATGTGTTTCTAAATGGCGGCGATTAAAATCCTATGGTCTTATTTACATGAAGGCCCCTTTATATCACTCTAGCAGTGTAAACACGTTCTTAAAGTGGGAGTAGATCACATTTATATAAGGGCTAAACATTATTACAAACAGATCAGTGTGGTAAATGCAATATTTCTGTTTTACAAATGATAATCAAAATATAAATTTTTAATTTCCTAGTGAAGTCAATGGAAGTTTTGGGTGTGCAAAGAATGCAGGATCAGGCTCTTCTTTTGTGATATTTATATTGTAAATTCAGGTTCAGCTGGTACCTAAGGACCAAATTCTGATTACATGGAAGTCAATGGTAGTTTTCTCATTTACTTCGGTGCAACAAGGACTTGGCTCTCAATCTCAATATGCACTGTGTCTTTAATAGTTTTGTTTCTTGCATATCTTTAAATTACCAGAGATCATAAGATAGGCATGGGGAGAGGTAAAACATAATAGGGACGGTTTAATTTATTTCTGGGTCTACCAAACATTTGTGTTGATAGTATTTTTATGTTCTTAGTTTTCATTATAAAATAAACAATAACACTGATGGGAGATTTCCTAATTTCCTGTTAATAGAGTTTAAATTGAAATGCATTTTTCAATGGGAATGCTGCCCATTTAAATTATAGATGGCAATTTTGTCGCTTTTTTTTTTTTAGCTCTTCTCTTCTGGCTGGAGATCCTTGAGTCATAAGGCATTTATAGCTTCTGTAACAATATATAGCAACGATAGGGCTGCCATTTTTGCATCATATTGTATATATGTATAAAGATGTTAACAGCACATTGCGATTATAACAAAATAACTCTGCAGCAGTGCAGAGTAGGCAGTGCAACACACTTCATGGAGAGCTGTGTCTACAATGCAAAACGCAGCTCTGAAAGGGAAATCCTAGCCCCACTGAAGTCAATAGCAAAACGCCTATTGACTTCAACAGGGGGCAGGAACTCTCCCAGTAGGAAAAAACAAGGAGAAGGAACTGATTTGAAAGGAGAAAACCTGATGACCAATGTCCAGAAGAAAGAAAACAGGAAAAGTACATGACAGCTTAATGAGGCTTTAGTTTAACAACACATTTTATTCTGTTCAGGTTTGATGTAGTGGGGCAGTGATTTTTCAAGTCTGAATTTATTTGCTCGTATTGGTTTTGCGTCAGTGTCATAATTTTATTGATTTTTTAAAAACAGTAGTATCATTAAAGGCTGGGCAGGATTGAACCTGCGATCTCTGGAGCTTAGTGCATGAGCCTCTATTGCATGAGCTAAAAACCAACTGGCTATTAGTTAAGGCTGTAGAGCAAACTCATTTTATCTCTCTCTTTAACTGGTCTCAGTGCCACTAGATGGGACAGAACACCACACCCACCAGGTGTGTGGGTTACACTATGAAGCTTGCTGCAACTTAATAAATGTTCATCACCCTATAGGTGACTGAAAGTGGGATAATCTGGGTATTCCTTTATTGGTTCATTTTTGGTATAAAGGATCCCTCCGATTACCTATGCATTATAATTATCGATAATGTGTCCTAATTGTTCATATGGAGGTTGATATATAGTAAATTACCAAACTTGTTAGGGTGCCATTAATCAACAAATCATTGACAAGGTAAATACTAATGTCTCCTCTTGTGCCTTTGGATATGAAGGAAAAATGATGAATGTTACAGAACTGTTATAGGGCGAATAAACAAGCATTACTGATTTCCTGGGGAGTTTGTATATTTTATTTGTAATGGGGCCACATTTTCTTTAATATCTTTGCCCATCAAATTTAATAGGCACGTATCAGAGAACGTTTTGCTGGCTGCATACCAATTGCCAAAGCAATTCACAAGATGCACATTCAAGATTTTATGGAAAGGAAAAGAAAAATTGTTTGGGGCAGTTTGGGTGGATCCTGGGTTTGGATTGCAAATGGAATCCTAAGATTGCTTGGAGAGCAGACTTAAAGGCTCAATCTTCCCTCCTAGGACAGGAGTAGTAGCTATGCGGCACATTTGACTGTTGAGAATGGAAGATGTGTTAACCCTTCATAACCTCAAGACAAAAACTGGGGTAAGAGAAACCTATTTTATCATTTGACATAGGGATATGGTTATCATTTATAATACAACATACTTGTAATTTGGCATTCTAATACAGTATTCACTGAAGTGTTGGCTGTTTTAGTGATTTTCTTAGTTACATTTTCAAGTTCGGTTCAATCTTCCTTTCCTATAAGGGTATTTAGCCTTTTGCTAGAGTTAGAGACTTTTAAATAAATGTTCTCTTTCTATATATTTTCTCCCACTTTGTGAGACTATTTTGTTTGAGCTAACAGAAGCAGTAGACCAAAAAGGGGTAGGGGACAGGAGAGAAAAATGAAGCTGATGATCACCTTTGAAGCATGCTACTCAATATTATAGAGTGATGCAGTGAAATGTGCTTAGCCCTGGTAAATTTAAACACTGACTCAGGGACAAAGCCTTAGCTGCAATATATTGGTTCAGCTCCACGTACTTCAAATTTACACGACGAGAAAATTTTACCCTAAAATCTGCTCATCCCTGGTGAACTTCAAGCAATCACCTGGGCAGCATAGCCCAAATCCTTTTGTCTCTATGACCTTACCCTGATACCAGAGCCACTCATATTCTGTGTCCACTGGCTCACAACAGCACACAGTGCAATACGGTAGAGGCTCAAAGGCCTTAGGCACAAAAGTTAGAGGCACTAACGCTCTTTATCCTACTGCCACTCATGTACGTGCTCTAACTTTAAAGGTGACGGACTAGTCCCATTGATATTAATGATTATGCAAGGGCTTACAGGCAAGGAAATGAATAAATGTTTGGAAGACTATGGCCTAAAAACCTCACAGTATTGGCCCTTAAATGAGAAGGAAAAGGCATCACAAGCTGTATTTTATTCTTTTGACAGATGTATTTTCGTTTTAATTATTTATAACATTTCAGAGGTTATTAGTACACATGCTAGGAGCTGCATAAAGGCAGAGTAAAATATTCCTGCCCCAAAAGACCTGCAGTCTAACTGGGCAGGTAATAGTAAAATAATATTTTATCACCCCTGTTTTACAGCGGGGGAACTGTAGCACAGTGGCTACTTACTGCTAGGCACACTCTCATGACCAGGTGTGATGTTACCGCTCTCTTACTGGGCTAGCGGCCCCTGACAATGGTACCTCCTGCACGGTGGCAGTTTCTCTGCTTGGTAACTCCACCCTCTGGTAGGTCATCAACTTTAGTCCACCTCTTCTGGGGTCATAATTGTACCAATTAAAAATCCAAAAATGCCTTAACAGAAACAAAAGAATCTTTCTGCCCTCTCTGGGGCTCTTTCCTAGCCAGTCTTCAGCTCAGCCTGCTGCCCCCTTGCAGGACTTGACAGCCCTGACATGGGTATGTATGCCCCCTTCCATGGGGCTGGTAGGGGAACCAGTCTCATTCCCCAGCCCAGGGCCCTGTATCAAAGAGCTAGGTTTGCTCCTTTATCCTTGGCTGTGATTTTCCCTGGGCCACTTCCTACATCTCTTCTCAAATTCTCTGGGTCTCCCAGTCACTTCCCTGGTTTGTCAGAATCTCCCTCAGTCCTCTCAGCCTAGAGAGCTTTCCCCCCTCACTCTCTTCCATGCAGCTTCCTTTCTTGCTCTGAGCTTTCTCCCCTGTGGGCTCAGGGCTCTGCAGGAGCCTTCTTGCTCCCTCCAGTCTCTATAGACACCTCTGCAGTCTCTTTATACAGAAATCACCTGACCCCTCACAGGTGGGGCTCCCCCTGTAATCAGGATTGGCTTAGGCTCAGGCGCTCCAGCCCACAGGGCAAGCTACCCTGTTACAGGAACCAAGGCACAGAGAAATGAAATGACAAGGCCATTGTCAGTTACAGGACTAAATGGACCATAGTGATGGAGTACAGCAGTTCTTGTGTTCTAACTGAGCCCAGCTCAGTCCAGTGCTTTAACCACAAAACCATCCTTCCTTCTGGCTTCAGTTAAGTTCAGTGGAGTTACTCTAATTCACACCAGTGCAAATGAGAGCAGACTCAGGCCCTTTGTAGCTGGCCCCACTCTGTATTACAGGCGGCTTCAACACTGGGGATCCAAATTGCCCTAATCTTTAGGAAAAGTTAGATTCAGAACCAGACCTGGCTATGAATTTTGGCCTGTCGTCCTGTCTTTAATGTGCCCCAAGAAAACAGGCATTTTGAAGTCATGATGGGGGCTTGCTATGTCATTCGATAATAAATTGCTACATATTTCTTCTCTCTATGCTGCCTAGCAGATGGAAACATACAGCTATCTGTGGCTATTGCAGTGGCAGTGAAGTTGAAAGTCAGCATTGATTGTCGTCTACCAGCAAGATTTTAAAAGGGGTCTTATTAATGAGTTAGGGTTCCCCATCAGCTGGAAAAATTTCATTGCTACCACATTTGGTACATATCTGGGGGGTCATCACCAGGGTGATGTAGATGCCAGAAGTGGTACAGTTTTTCTGTATCACGTAAACATTACCGAGCATGTAATCTGAGGTTTTTTTTAAAATCACAAAAAGGGCCATAACTTGAAGAAAATAGGCTAATTGTGACCAAAATTGGCAGATCGGTTCTAAATATAATTGATAATACAACTATGTACTCAAAATAGGACTGTTTTAGAAAGTTTTGGAAATATTTAGCTTCAGAAGATATATTTTATGCATTTTCCCATACTTTTTTGCCTTTATTTAAAGCAACAGTCAATAGCCACATGACAGTAACAACTTGTTTGTACCATGTAACACATGAAAATATTTGTTGTTATTTGTAGAATGGACTGATTTGAGAAAAGGTTTTCTCTCTACTATTTTTACAAAATTATGCAGATTAGAAGATCCCCTGCCCCCTAATTATAAAATTATAAAATGGCAGACTTTCTGAGCCAATCACTCCATCAGCTCATGGTCATTTATGTTACCCAAGGAAAAAGCTGTTCAGATACATAATCTTCCCAGAACAGAAATGTAACGGATTTCTCCCAACTACCCATGGATCACATAGTGGCAAAGAGAGACAATAACAAGTCCCTAGAGCTTGAGACATTTGCAAACATGATTTCACTAGATTTCTAGGGTGCTCATGTGAATTGTGCTAGATGGAGTCATATAAATGTAGCAGAAGCCAGACTTCTGGAAGAGGAGAAGCCAGATATATATCAGACCCTAGATGATAGTCAGGGAGCAGTGCATCAGAATGCCAGGCCCTTCAGTGGTGTATGGCATGATATGGTCATCAATCAATCTCTCATCAAGGACTGTGGGAAGCATCAGCACCTTTGCACAAAAGATAAGGCTCTGACCAAGTATTACCTGACTGCACACATTAAGGCAGCTATAACAGCTATGACAAAACAAATGTGTGGAATGCTGCTTTCAGTAACACTCTCCGCAAAGAAGCTACTGCCAAGTGCATAGCTGCAGAAGGTATGATAAAAGTTGTGACTGAAAGAATAACAAAACATTTTAGCATCGAACCTGGAACAAGCCCAGACAACAGACAGCCACGTGTACACATTGCAACATCTGTTGTGGCCCCACCTGAAGCTGTAGAAAGTTTGTGCATGATAAGAATGACACACAGAAGTTTGCAACCAGTAAGCTACAAAGGGGTGAAATACAATTTTCCCCCTGGAATTTCAGTTTGTGGGAAATTTAGAATTGTTTTTGGTTTCATTCTGTCCCCAAATGGAAGAAAATCTGAAATTGTGAAACTCCTCCA
Source organism: Eretmochelys imbricata (assembly GCF_965152235.1). Lineage (NCBI taxonomy): Eukaryota > Metazoa > Chordata > Testudines > Cheloniidae > Eretmochelys > Eretmochelys imbricata. The sequence continues at coordinate 44,044,366 of NC_135576.1, read as the reverse complement.
GAACAAAAAATCTAGTTCCCGCACAGCTCTAGAATTAAGTTTCATATAATCCTTGGGTATGTAAATATTATCTCCATTTTACAGATGGAGAAATTGAGGCATGGAGAGGTTAAGCTGCACTTTTTTAGTATCCACTAACTTTGGTCCTGAATTTCAGAGGGGCTCAGCACCCACAATTCCTATTGAAATCAGAAGGAGCTGTGGGTTTTCAAGGCCTCTTAAAATCAGGCTTTATGTGTCTCAGGCTGTGTACCAAAAAATTGAGGCATTGAAAATTTGTGGAAAACTTTGAAATTTTAGACCAAAATTGCTTGTGCACATCACCCAGGAAATCTATGGAGGACTTCAGAGTAGAACTCAGGCCTCCTAATGTCCAATGTCTGGGCTGTAACCACAAGACTGCATGTTCCATGACCCTCACTGAACTTCCATCTGCACTGATCATGTTCCTCCATTCTCACAGACCATAAATTCCAGATAGGACACCCATGCAGCCCCTTTAGATTAGGAGAAGGTTTTTGGAGTGGGATGCCACTAAGAGTTCTAGACTCATCACTTCTACTGTCTGGTGTTAATAATGCTGTGTTCTTCACAGAACTTCTTACTGAGCATGGCCTCCTACCCCTGCCTTAGGAGAAAGGCAAATACCCCTTAGTTAGATAACTGAGAGGTTGCACAAGATCACCTCTGGTTGTGCAAGCCTCTAGAGAAGTGTCTTTTGCATCTCCCTTTAGTGGCTGGTCCACAGAGGATGACAGTTTACTACTTCTAACAGTTAATTTAGCTCAAGTGGTAGAAGACACAAAGGGCCTTGGTTCATACCCTGGTGCTGACCCTTGCAGGGGGTAGCAATAAGTTCCATATGATGGAATTTCTGTCCTCTTTTTCAAAAAGTGAGGAAATTACATAAAACAATAAAAAGCTATGTTAAAAGAATGTTAAAGTTGCAAAGTCAAGCACTCGAAAGCTAAGATTTACAGTGACTGAAGGTAATGGGAAGAAAGAGGATGTTCTCTCATGGCTAAGAGACTAGACTGGGACTCAGGAGAGTAGGGTTTTATTCCTAGCACACACACTTCTTATTTAATGGGTAAGATTGTAGCAAAATGCATTTTACAAGGGCGGCAAATGAAGGTTGCAAAGGCAATCTTAATTCTGGCATTTTCTATTTTTCAATGCTTGACATCACAATCTTAATATTCTCTTAACTCTTGTTTTAAATATAATATTATATATTGTTTAAAAAAGTATATGGGCCAGATTATGTTCCCCTGTTGCATTGTGGCCCCGTTTTAACCCAAGTTAATTGAATGCCAATTAACTCAAGTTAACTAACATGATTGTAAATGTTAGTCTGGACCTCCACTAAAATTTGCTGCAGAACACAAACATTTGTTGTTTACTCTCAGCGGTTTGCTGGCTGCCAAAGTCTACGAAATTCCACCTGATGTGGCCAGCATGACGAAAGCTGTGATAGAAAGGCTTCAGCATCATCAAAGAAACAAAAGGTTTTTTTAAAAAGGCTACTTTCCCTGATAGTTTTTTCCTACCTGGTTATATGATTACCAATATGATGGAAGAAGGTAATGTGGCTAAGTAGCTCTGAACCCATTCACTCAGTCACTCATACATTTATTTATATGCATAACCTGGAATGGCTGTAACAATTAGATCACCCGGCACCTCCCAGTCTTGCCTATTTTGTAATGCTATTTTCACCTGTTTAATATTCTGATAGAGAAATCACCAATATGCACAAATTATAAACAGATCAATATACCATAAAAGATGACCATTAGGAAGATAAGACCTCCCTCGCTTGTTGGCAATTATTTTATGATATTTCTGATTAATGATTTCATTTTAGCCATTACAGTGTTCAGCAGTCTTCATTTGTTAGTGTTGATTATGGGACTTCATGCCTTGCCTGAATCTGAATAATTTCGACCAACAAATGTGAATTAAAATCAATAGAAATGTCATTAGCATCCCAGAACCATGAAAGATAATGCAACCATTTCTCATGCATTCAGTTTATTAAAATCTGCTAAAGTGTGAAGTATGTATGACAAGTAATGATATTTTAATCTTTCACCAAGGTAACAATTTAAAGCTGATTGATTCCATTCAGTAATTATAAAATCAAAATGATGGAAGATTGTAATCAAGACGGATTCTGTCTCACACTTTGTGACGCCTCCATGCAAGACAAAATTCTCATTTGCATCATTTCTTTTATCAGAAAAGAAATCAAACTCCTATTTGCTCCAGTTTAAACCTCCTGAATGGCTAGATAATAGCCTTTTTTGACTCCAATGAGAAAAGAAAAGCAGCCTGTCCCCATTGACTGAAAGATTGTGTCCCCATGTGTGCCAGAGTTTCTTAAAAACAGCTCATCTCTATTTTCACTAAGTACAGGGTTCCACATGTCCTCCTATGGAAAAGGTTGGCAGGGCCATCACTTCATTTTCCTTCTTCAGTGCTAGATTGTACCTAGACCTAATGAATCCTTGCCTTGGAGTAAGGGATCCCCACACTGTGTGGCTGGGTTAGGGCTACCTACATTGCAGCTCTGGGTGCAGGGGTGAGTTCAAGGGCTGTGGTGCTCCTCTAGTGCTTCCCCACCCCTACAGCAAGGGGTGGGGAATGGGAGGAACCAGGACTCTGCTCCACCCCTTCCATGTGCCAGCCAATGGAACTAGCCAGGAGAAAGACGAGGGAGTAAGTTGCTCCCTGAGAAGGGATAAAGTAATGTACTCCTCTCCAAAACAAAAGTTGTTTGTTTTCTTAATCACTGTGTAAGGTCTTCTCCAAAAAGGTGTAAGTTTGTGATTTTTCCCAAGATGCTTTTTCCATTTGCATTGCCACACCTTCTCTCTTTCCTGGATGGGCATGTCATTTTCCTTTTTTCCTGGGGTCTTGTGTCTGGCATGCTCACTGCTGGCTCATCGGTTCTTCTGTCTTCTGGAATGCTGTCCTCAGGTCACTAATATAAGACTCTGCCACATCACCCATCTGTGTAGGCGCAGGGAGCCTTGCCAGTACTTTCTGCCTGAACATCAAGGCACAGAGAAGCATGAGTTTGCAGAGTCCAAAAATAATCTCATAAGGAAAATAATGGATAGTTGAGGGCTGGCTGGTATTACAGCCAAACATGAAAAAAGGTGACTTTGTTTCTGAGTCTCATTAGTCTTCACTGACTAAGATTCTAAGCATAGACCCAATAGTGCAGTGTACTCTCTCCATTCCCACACACAGGGTGGGCAACACTGGTCCTCGCCTTGGTTATCTGGAGAGGCTGTCAAACTTTGAGTAAAAACTGTGATTCAAATTCCTTCCCCTGATCACAGCAGATGCAGCTTGGTGGGCTGAACAGCAAAGCTACAAGTTTCATCAATACATCCGTTAACTGTCTCAGTCCTTTTATCCTTCAGTGGTTGCGACACCACATATTTGGAGACGGCGTCATATACTAGCAGCAAACACAGATTTCCCGCTGGTGTTTCTGATAGCGGGCCTTTTAAGTCAATCTGTGTGAACTCCTAGGGCTTACTAGGTTGGGGAATTTCTCCAAAAGGAATTCTGCCTCTCCTTGATAGTGCTTTCCTTTCTTAATGGGTAAGACATTGTGGGCTGGGTACTTTTCTATCTGCAGTTATACTCAGCCAAAAAAATCAGTTAGCTACCTGGCTCAGTATCTTTTCATACCTCAGGTGGCCAGGTGCTTCGTTACCATGAAGACACTACAATACCATTCTCTGTAAACTTTCTGGTGAGACAATCCTGTTACTTTCATACACCAGGAAGTTGGCAGCCGGATCAATGCATAATCATTCCTGAACCGTATTGAACCTCCCCAGGCTGGTTCTCCTTCGGTAGATCTTCTCCGAGTCCTTAGACTGTTTTTGACAGACATCCTCACAAGACCAGGCTGGTCTAGGCTCACTGCCCTCTCCTGATTAAGAGCATTTGCCACCACATTTTGATTTCCAGGTTACGGTGCACTGTGAATGTATATTCAGTTAGTTTGTGAATTCCTCTCCACAGGTGTCCTTCTGGGTTGCGCTCTGTAGAATTTGCAGAGGCTTACAAATTGCTGTACCTCTTCCAGGTCTGTAGGAACCTTCTTTGCCTTTTTAACATTCAGTTTCTGGGGTTGGCACTCCAACCCATTCTTATTGACTATATGTCCTATGAAGATGATGTGACTTCTAGCAAACTGAAATTTGTTTCCTGCAAGTTTAAACCCTGACTCCTTAAAAAGCTTTAGAATCCTTTTCACTCCTTCCTGACATTCGCCCCATGTTGTGTGGAAACAAATGAAGTACATGAAGATGTCTTCAATTCTCAGAACTAGGGTTAGATCAGTTACTGCCCTCTGAAACATCCCTGGTACCTTTATGAGTCTGAAAGGCATTCTGCAGAACTGAAACAGCCCATAAGATGTCACAATGGCATTTTTTTCTTGATCTTTAGCGCCACTTTAATCTGATGGTGTCCAGATCCCAAATAAAAATTATAAACATATTTTGCTCCTGATGTTTTATCCAGGGTGTCTGCTTTATGGAGGAGTGGGTAGCCAGCTTGAGCTGTCTGTGAATTAACTCTCTTATAATTGATGCATATCATCAAGTCTAAACTGGGCTTTTTCACAACTATAGTTGTGGTTGCCTCAAGGTGATGCAAACTCATCAATCAGACCATCCTCCAGCATACGATTTATCTTCTCTTTCACTGCAAGCTGATACACCAGGGGAATCCAACTTGGGGGCTGTCTCATAGGAACACTCCTTGGCTTAACCACAATCTCATGTTGCACCTGATCATATCTCCCAAGCTGCTCATTATTCCTGGAGAACACATTAGGATATTATACAAGCAGCTGTTCTGATTGCTTCTTTTCATTGCCTTCTACAGTGGCTTCTGTCAAGTCAACCCCTAACTCTTTTATTAATTGGGCTGCTTCACAGCTCCTGTTCTCTGCCCCATGAGAGGCTTTGAGACACCAGCTACACTGGACACTGTCCCCTAGTCTAATTTTTCACTAGCTGCACTTCCTGGTCAGAGGTACTAGTTGCTGTTACCCAGAACACCCCCTTTGGTCCAGGTGGAAATAGAGTTCTGCTAAACTGCATATAGATAGCTCCAAACACCCCTACAGGTTCATCGCTGCAGTGTTTTATCCTTAGTGGTATTATTGCTTGAGGACCTGGCTTCACCACCACTTTCTTTTGAGCCACCACAGGGAGCAGGTTTTCTCTGTTACCCTGTAGGCACGATAGAGGCACCTCTAAGGCCCAAGAGTTGCTCCCCAGTGTCCATACTTCCTCCTACCCACATTCAGCAGGGGTATATGAATACTGTGCAGGGACAAGTGTGTTCCCTTAACAACCCAGAAGTTTTTGTGAAGCCCTTGGCTGAAATCCATATCCAAAACAACAGCATTAGAAATACTGGTCGCCACAACAAAAGTTCCATTTAGTACACAGAGACCCCCGAGTTCAGAGGAAGCTGGATTTCTCTTGTTGTCTGCAATGGCTGATGATATATAGTCACCAGCTGAACTCCTGCAGTACAAATTTTCTTCCTTTTCATTCCCATGGGTCAGACTTATTTCAGATTGTGAGTCCACAGCATTGTGGTTTTCCAGCCATCAGTATCTCCAGACATATAGTAACAGGTATCTGGGCAGCTCTTCAATTGCCAACTTTGTAATATTTAAAAACTGGACACTCCAGCAGGAGTGCTGGAACCTCCCCTGCCCCGCCTCTTCCCCCCTCAGGCCCCCCCCGCCCTGCCCCTTTGCCCCAAGGCCCCACCCCTGCAACCCCACTTCTTCCCCCAAGACTCCACCTCCCATTCACTCCTCTTCCCTCCCATCCCCCGTCGCTTGCTGCTTTTCCCTCTTCCCCGCCCCACTCCCCTCTGCTTGGGTCAGGAGGGACTCGCCTGCGGAGCCAGGACTGGGAGTTGCAGCTGCCCAACTCATTCAAGACAGCATTCAAATCCACTCATTCAAAGATAGCAACAGCTCAAAGTTTGTCAAGTATTCACAGGTTCTAGACTCATCAGCATGACCAGTACATTTCTTCTTAGGCAAAAGTGCTTTTGCCATCTTGAAGCTGCTGCCACCAGATGTAATACTTGCTTATATAATCACAGAAATTTGTTATGATACTGCAAGTACCAACCCAGCACACACAGGCAGGATTGAACTTCCTTCTAACCCCCCAGGTCAGATCAACAACACAAAAACATATCAGACAACAGCTTAGCACTACCCTAAAGATATAGCACAAGTGGAGGTGCTGTCTACACTAATGATTGCAATATTTATGGTATGGTGAATACTTAGAGGAGTAGAGTGGTCTAGTTGATAGCATACGGGACTGGTGGCCAGGGAATCTGAGATGTTTTACAGGCTCTATGACTGATGTGTTTCATGACCTTGGGCAAGTTACTTAACCTCTCTATACCTCTGTTTCCACATATGGAAAATAAGAGCTAATGATACTTAGCAGAGGTAAGTGAATATTACAATTTCCCACAAGTATTAGTTTGAATTTAAAACTTGGACCACATTTATTTTCTGTGAACATGTCCCCTCTCTTACACTGGTGTAACTCCAGACTCTCGGTGGAATTACTCTTCATTTATATTGGAGTCAATGAGAGGAGAATTAGGCACATTACCTCTGAAATCCCTTGCTAGATCCCTGTACAGTAGTCAATGAAAAGCTCAATCTTGCCAGGTGCTGAGCACCCTCCCCATCCATTGAAGTCACTTGGGAGTTGAGGGTGCTCAACATCCTTTAGGTTTGAGCCCTACATGAACCAAAGAAGGATCTGCACTCTTCACAGCTAGGACAATTATTTTGGTTGAACATGATGAGACAAATTAAACCCTGCCACCAGGAGTATACCATGCACTAGCATGAACCAGTGATTAGGTTGGTACTCAGGACACCTGGGTGTGACACTGTACCTCAGAATAGCACATTGGAATCCCCATATCCACCACTGTCATATAATTATGATATGTTTTGTACAAAGGATGCCATGTAAGATATCATATGAAAGGTCATGATCTGCTGAAACCCATTGTTCTGTCCAAATATGTATATTGTTAGTGTGCATGAAGTTATGAGATTTTGCTGTATGGTTGTTATTGAAATGTGTTGTAAGTTTGGGAGTCATCCACTGTTCGTTCTCCAGTGACAACATCGGAGACGATCTACACCCAGGTGAGTGTTAAATGACCATTAATCAGCAGGGGAGTTGTAAATAAGGATTTATGGTTCTGTAAGAGAAGCATCACACAATGAGGATTCCTCCACCCTGTGACTCAGCAAGGCCCACCAGGCATGCTATGGATTAAGAATATAAAATAAGGGACAGTGGCATCATGAGGGCACCTTTCTTCTCCCCCACCTATACTGGAAGCGACAAGAATCCTGGAAAGACAAAGAATTGAACTAAGGAGACTAGTCCCAGGCTTAAAGGGAAATTATTAAGGATATTAATATTGCATATTAAGGACTGTAACCTACCTACAGCATCCAGTGGGGTGAAAAAAACTGCTTGATCCAAATATTTTGTAATCTAATAAGGTTCAGGATTTAGACTGTGTGCTTACCCTTTTTTTCCTTTGGTAGCTATCTCTGACCTTTTATAGCTGCCATTTATAATCACTTAAAATCTATTTTTCTGTAGTTAATAAAATTGTTTTATACATAGGTGCCGACCCCCTGGAGCACCCACAGAAAAAAATTAGTGCGTTCTTAGCACCCATTGGCAGCTCTGGCCCAGCCCGGGTTGGGGTCCGGCCAGTGCGGCTGGGGCTTGGCCCACTCTGACCCAGCCGGGGCTGGGGTCTGGCCGGCCAGCACAGCACGGCCAAAGCTGGGGTCCCGCTGGCCGGCCTGGTGTGGCTGGGGCTGGGGCCCCTCCTGCCAGGCTGGGGTTCTTCTGGCCAGTGTGGGGCCACTGGGATTAATGGTTAAGGTTAGTTAACCATTAAGCCTAATGCTTACCGGTTAACCTAGCTCTGATCTTGGTTAAGGTTTCTAGGTGTTACTGTTATATATGTAATCCTTCTGCCAACCGTGTCAGCAGCAACAAGGGTCTTAGGGAAGCACTTTAGTCTGGCTTGTGTAGTCACAACCACCTCCATGAGAGGCGTAGCTACCAGTGCTGGGAGCATGGTACTTTACGCTGGCACTTTACAGCACGGAACCTTGCTGCGCTCAGGGGGGTGTTTTTTCACACCCCTGAGCAAGAAAGTTGCAGCGCCATAAATTGCCAGTGTAGGCAAGCCCTATATTCAGTTTACCTTAATTTACTTTGGCTATGGCCTGGTCTAGACTAGGAATTTACATCGTGTACATAAGCCCTGTGTGTACACTTAAAATGCTAAAGCTGTGCTGGTGTAGTGCTTCAGTGTAGACGCTCACTAGAGTGAGGTCACTCGACCTAGCGCTGTCTACACTGGCAATTAGGTCGTCTTAATTTCATCACTCAAGGGTGTGGATTTTTCACACCCCTGAGAGACATAGCTATGCTGATGTAAATTTCCAGTGTAGACCAATCCTTCAGAAGTGGCCAAATTAAAGCCACTTTAATTCTGAATGAGAAAGTGCATACACAGATTTATGCAGTTTACTTAATTCACTTTAAATCCAGATCACTGGTTAATTCAGATTAACTTTACTGAGTGTCCACGTGAAGACAAGCCCGGATATCTACTCATGGATATCTGTGAATAGAAAACGAGGTTCCATTTTTGAAGAAAATTATTTGCACTTCTCTAATAGCCAGATTTGTGAAGTTTATTGAGGTTGGCAAGTGGCAAATGCTGTTCACAGGTATATAAATATTATGTATATTTTGGGAAAGGATGAATACTCTGAGGGCACAATCTAAAACCTAGTGAAGACAGTGGAAAGACTGCCATTGAGTTGAAGGGTTTTAGATTAGGACTTGAGTGTAATGTGAAGATCTAGCCCTTGGTTTGTCAAAGCATGTTAAGCATGTGCTTAACTTTAAGCACATTCTTAAATTCCATTTAAGTTAATGGGACTTAAGCACATACTTTACTGCTTTGCTGAATCAGGGCCTTAAATATGATGGGTCAAATTCTGCTCTCAGTTACAGCAGTGTAAAAGTGGAGTGAATCAACTTAAGACAATAGAGTTACTCTGGATTTACAGTGTCATAATCAGAGCAGGCTTTACCCCTATATTTCTTGGAAGAGGGAAATTTTATTTTACTATCACCTGCAGCTACTCAGTGCAACATCTTTCATAATAAAGGTTCATGCCTGTCTGTAGGCAGAGAATATTTTTCTACTTCAGTTTGTTTAACAAGATTCTTGGTATTCTATTCATTAGAAGCGGGCATTTACTTTATCTGTATTCCTGAATGAATGCATTTTATCAATCTACTGCAGGTTTATTTTTACATGACCTTCCTTTCTTTTCAGTTGATAGTTTATGGATTTCTTTTTCTCTGTATATTAAATGATGTCTCCAGGTATGTTTTTTACCTTAAACTCTGATGGAAGTTTTTGTTTTTTAAACAAATACACTCTGTACTCCAATATACATTTTTTTAGTCAAAAGAGATCTCAAGTGTTGATCTCATTGCATGTGCCAGTGAAATCTATTTGAACAAGCAGCTGGCATACCTGATTTAGCCAACAGTACAGAAAGCACATTAAAAAACCCAAAGAAAATGCAAGAGTAAATTGAGAGGAGCCAAGAACTGCATTTCCCTGTTGCCTTGTGAAGGCAGAGTAACCTCTGAGTGAATACAAACTCAGCTTTATCATTGGGACTATGGGCCTTTCCTCCAATCTGATCATTCAGAGGTAAATTTGCTTTTCACTAGCTCAGATAGACCATGGCCCCTCAATGGTATACTTATTTATTAGTAACATTATTTGTAAAATGCTAACTTCATTGCCCGCTGTTATGATATTATCTCTATGTGCTCTTGTGAAAATGTAAAGAATGTCAGGAAGAAAAATGATGTAAAAATGATGTGGGCACATAAAATGGGATTGACAAAATATAATAAATCACTCCTGGGCTGAAGAGCAGAGCTGCATGTGTAATGAAATACTTTAGCATTACATCACCGTTTATGTAACATCTGGCAGTGCCTTGTACTTCAGCACTGCTTTGAATCAAGATACTTCTTTCTGTATGAAAAAGAAAAAAACAAACCATTACATTGTGCATGCAGGAAATGCAAGAAAAAAAAATGGATTAATCTCTTGAGATACCTGTGAAGTGTTCCAAAAAGAGTTCTCCCCTCCCCATCTCTCTGTTAACAATATGAGATCAGAGAGGCCCGCAAAAGAATGTTATTCCAAACATTAGTCCTGCAGTTATATACAGAAAAATCTTACTTTGTCAAAACAACACACCACCAGTGTGAACATGATGCTGTGGGGATTACACAGGCAGTGTTCCAAAAGAAGAGCTTTGGGACCCTTCTCATTTTCCCCATTACATGGCAAAGCAAGATGTGAGTCATGGTGTTCCTGAATATGTTCCACAAAGATCTCTTCCACTGCAAAGCCTATCCAACCCCACCCCACCGTGTTTCACCTCCTACACAATCCACCCAACTTTGTCGGACTTCCTCCAAAGCCTTCATCATATCTTCAGTGCTCTCCTGGGTGAATATATCTACGAATGGGTCCTAAACTCATGCTGAGAGGGCAGCATGAGGCAGATAGTCAGAACAAGTTCCTATGAAGAACCAGAGGGTGGTAGTTAATTACTGCTCCACATTATAACCGATGCCTCATTCATAGCCTGTTCCCACCTCCAACAAAGTAGCAGAAAATCTCATGGGGTATATCTACACTGTAATTAAAAACCCAGGTCTGGCCCATGCCAGCTGACTTGGCCTCATGGGGCTCAGGCTAAGGGGTTGTTTAATTGCACTGTAGACATTCAGGCTCGGGTTGGAGCCTGGGCTCTAAGACCCTGCGAGATGGGAGCATCCCCGATCTCAGACTGTAGCCCAAGCCCGAACATCTAAACCACAATTAAACAGCCCCTTAGCCCAAGTGCCTTAGCCCAAGTCAGCTGGTGTCTAACTGAAGTGTAGACATACCCTATTGACGTCAATGGGCTTTAGATCATGGTCTCAGTGCATGGGTTGGACGTGGTGCAGATTATAGCTTTGGGACCCACCTGCTGAACAGTGAAGATGAAAATAAATATTGAACAGCTACCTATTCCACCGCATACTGTCCATCCTGCATACTGCATGAGGCTCCGGTGCTGAGGAAATAATAGTGTGTGATCATGCAATGAAAGGCAGCGTCACAATGCATACGTGGAAGGAGTCAGAGATCAGATTGCATACACAGCACTTTCTAAAAATCAGACCTGTTTAAAGGGCCTCAAGCTGGGCACCCAGAATTTACTTTGGGTAAATTGCTAGACTCTTGTGAAAATCTTGGCCCTTCTGTGAACTTTTCTGTAAATCTTGCCTTTCACACGAGATGGGTGGTAAGCTACAAGAAAGAGGAAGAGCTCCCATGCTGAATTGCTTTGATAGAGTAGCTACGTGTTTGTGGAAGGAACTATAGGATGCCAGATTACTGGGAGTATGGGCAGTTTCTTACATGATGTGCTAATTAAATACACTCTATTTTCTGCTGTGGTGTATCTATTCAGAAATGGAAGGAACGGCTAATAAAGTTTCTGGATGAAATGCTGGCCTCAATGGAAGTTTTGCTTTTGACTTCAGTGATTTCACTCTCTTGCCTTAAAACCAGTATTTGACTTGCTAACATTCTCTATTGTACAGTCCTAATAGAATCGGACGTTGAGGCATTTAATGGAGGTCCCTGGATACCTGGCACCAAGTGTGTTAGGGTGCCTGAACTCCCTCGGAGGGATGGCAGCAATCTCGCAGATGGCTCTTTTGTTCTGCAAGGTTTCGGCAGGTGGCAGTTGATAGCAATACATGAACAGGTAGCTGGAAAACAGTTGTGGTATCTAAAAATAGGGTTTTTGCTTTCTTTTACTGATGCCCTATCTTGCAATGAGGTAATAGCCCAGGTTGCCAAAGAGAAATCACTGTTTTGTTTAGCTTCATTTTTGTTAATCAAATGTCATGTAGATAAGCCAGTCTTAGCATAATCGCTCTTCTCCCGGGGATTTTCACTGGGTGTATTTATCCAGTAATATGGTCTGTCTGGTACATAAACTATTAGTTGTTACAGCTATTATACTCTCCTTCTAATTTTTCACTGGCTGGTACAGAATGTTAGACCTTGATAGGCTCTCAAGAAAAGCGTGATTTAAGAGTTCAGTCTGTAAGAAGGGAAGTGATAATGGAAAGTAGTGCGGGACTGATACAACAGTTAATGTTCTAGACACCTACCTCAGTTTGTGTAGGTGTCTTGAACCCTGTTGCCCTTTCTAAGTGAATGTTTCAGTTAGTGAAAGGGTTGTGTGCTTTGTACTTTTAATCTGTGTTAGTTTTTTTATTGATTTTCATTTCTGAAGAGAACAGTGCTACGCTATGTGAATGTTGCCGTGGGCAGGCTGGAATGAAGTTGGCAAATGCAGAGGAAGGAGACAACGATCTTGTGATTAAAGAATAGGACTGGGAGTCAGGAGCTCTGGGTTCTTATTCCTTGCTCTGACGCTCCCTTCCGGTTACCCTTGGAAAAAATCACCGGTAGGGCCAAGTTCTAATCTCACTCAGCGCTGCAGTGACTGTCAGCAGCTCCAGGGGCAGCAGCGGGAGGGGCTAGCTGTGCACCCCTCTGCCTCCAGCCCCTGTGAAACTAACCCTTTTGGGGGTACAAGGCCACAGTACCCTCCCTCCCCCCACGAGCACCATGTTAGCTGGAGCTCCTCCATTGAATTCCCCTGCGGGAGAGGGAAAGACTGTGCAGGGAGGATACCCAATGGTATTTTTAGTTCTGGACACTGTGAGGTGCTGTGTAGGGCTGGGAGACAGACTGTTGCATGGGGGAGGCCTGGGTGTGGGAGGAGAACTGAGAGGGTTAGGTAATGGGGAGAGAGTAAGCATAGCTAAGGGTTACATGAGGAGAGTGATGGAGCTATCCCTAGGAGTCCAGAGACTAAGCCTGTGTTTGCGGAGCAGGCAGCAGGTATGATGGGAGTGCTACGTAAGGACGATAGCTGTGTATCTGTAGATAGATGGTTACTATAAAGGGGGCTATTTACAGGCACAGAAGACGATGCAGCACTGTTCACAAGTTAACAGGGTCAATAAAGTTGCTGTTGTGCAATGCAGATGGCTTCCTGAGTCCAGCTCCAGGAAGCGTACAAGAGGAGCAAAACATGCCTCCTGAAACAGCAACATGGGCCAATACTTTCATGGTGTAATCTGGCCCAAGGAAGTTGCCCTCCAGCCAGGGCTGTCCTTAGGATTTATGGGGCCTTATGCAGTATTATTAAACTGGTGCTCCTGTGCCCGACGGCAGCCCGGGCTCACATGTGTATTTTAGATAAGGGTGGTCTTTTGAAGGATTTATTTTAAAAACTATATATCTGAAGATCCAAGCATTTAAGGCTAAAGATGAATACTCAGATTGTGCAGCTAAAAATCTATGCAAGGATTTTTCAGAGATGTGATTTTATAATCTTCAGCAACACTCTAATGAAATATTTTTAAAGACAATTTTAAACTAAGGTCCTGTAGACTAACATGTTCTGAGTAAATATTACGGTAATGCACAACTATTTTTGTCAGTAAATTCAGAAACTGACAGTATATACCTCGGGGTTGTCAAATGGCTTCATTACCACTTGATTGGCTCTTTAACAGTAAGCAAGGACTGGCCTGTCTCCCAAGGTCTGTGAGAGTGATGCGTCATCCTTCAGGATAGGTTGCAGATCCTTGATGATGCACTGGAGAGGTTTTAGTTGGGGGCTGAAGGTGATGGCTAGTGGCGTTCTGTTCAGCCCCCAACTAAAACCTCTCCAACACATCATCAAGGATCTACAACCTATCCTGAAGGACGACCCATCGCTCTCACAGACCTTGGGAGACAGGCCAGTCCTTGCTTACAGACAGCTCCCCAACCTGAAGCAAATACTCATCAGCAACCACATACCACGCAACAGAGCCACTAACCCAGGAACCTATCCTTGCAACAAAGCCCATTGCCAACTGTGTCCACATATCTATTCAGGGGACACCATCATAGGGCCTAATCACATCAGCCACACTATCAGAGGCTCGTTCACCTGCATATCTACCAATGTGATATATGCCATCATGTGCCAGCAATGCCCCTCTGCCATGTACATTGGCCAAACTGGACAGTCTCTACGTAAAAGAATAAATTGACACAAATCAGACGTCAAAAATTATAACATTCAGAAACCCATCGGAGAACACTTCAAACTCTTTGGTCACTCGATTACAGACCTAAAAGTGGCAATTCTTCAACAAAAAAACTTCAAAAACAGACTCCAACGAGAGACTGCTGAATTGGAATTAATTTGCAAACTGGATACAATTAACTTAGGTTTGAATAAAGACTGGGAGTGGATGGGTCATTACACAAAGTAAAACTATTTCCCCATGTTTATTCCCCTCCCCCCAACTGTTCCTCAGATGTTCTTGTCAACTGCTGGAAATGGCCCACCTTGATTATCACTACAAAAGGTTTCCCCTCCCCCCGCTCTCCTGCTGGTAATAGCTCACCTTACCTGATCACTCTCGTTACAGTGTGTATGGTAACACCCATTGTTTCATGTTCTCTGTGTATATAAATCTCTGCACTGTATTTTCCACTGAATGCATCCGATGAAGTGAGCTGTAGCTCACGAAAGCTTATGCTCAAATAAATTTGTTAGTCTCTAAGGTGCCACAAGTACTCCTTTTCTTTTTGCGGATACAGACTAACACAGCTGCTACTCTGACACCAGGGATAGAAGCAGGAACATCCAGAGCTGCTACAGGTTGAGTTTAGAAGCCTATTGTTTTGGTTTGGGGCTATAATAGATCAGACCCTTGGGAGATCAGACATTGAGGGGTATTTGTAATACACCTTCATCAGTGGGTTACACCCAGTGTGTAACTCATACCCCATTTATATCACAGTGGAATTTTAACCAAGACATTGTGAGTCTCTTTCAGTTCCTTGGGTACAATCAAACACATATTAGCTGATATTGTAAATGTGGGTGGGGAATGGATTGGTGAGCATTGATTGGGTAGAAGAGAGGGAGAGGAAGGAAAGAGCTATCTTTGTTTTCTCATTATTTCATGTGCCAGAGTAGTGGCTCCCCTACGGAGAACATGCGAATGGTCTAGAACCGCTGGGCTGAGCTAGGCTCAGGTTTGAGGATGTTTTCAAGAGGGACGTGAAAACTCTCAGCTTTGTCATTGCAAATTGGGAAGATGCAGCTAGCCAACAGGCTACACTGGAGGGCGGTGCTGTGCCAGGGAGTCAGAGGCTGAAGAGAGGTAGTTGAGGCAGGGGAGAGCAAACAGGAAAGCACAGCAGGTCTCAGGCACTAGGATTAAGCTGGCTTCATCTTCTGGCCCTGCACTTTATGCCTGAATAATCTATGCAGGGACTGTTCCTCAAGAATTGGATTGTTTAGCCACTGGCAGTGCTGCACCTGGACACACAGCAACTAAACTGCTTTGATGTTTTCACGATCATCTTTCGAAATCAGATGGTTGCCATCCTACTCTGACAGTAATCTATAGGAAGCTGGCTACTGAACAGTCAGGGAGTGAAGCTTTAAATAACACTAACTAACTAAAAATACTTTTCTGTGCTAGTGGAATGGATCTCACTGGCTTCGCCAAAAGTATATGACAAAGTCAATTCAGATTTCACGTCTTGACAGCTGTTTAGCATTATATGGCCAGCTGTATTGATAATTTTTGCTCATCATTTTTGGTGCAAGAAGCTATAGTTATTTCACAGATCTATTCAGTTTAGCTTAATAGCATTTAGTTGCATTTTAAAAAGAAGTTTGGTGACAAATATTAAAATGAATAGCTATTAATGTCATTTACCAGACTAAAGACTGTGACTGGAGCACATATTCATTGAACATGCTCTTGCCTTAACTTGGGGAACTGTGTGTGATCTCTCTCTAATGCCAGATCTGTGCTAAATACTCTACTGGATTTTTAAGAATTTTTAGTAGCTAGGATTCCCATATTCTTTTTCTCTCTATTGGTTTTTGATTGTGATCCATACTAAAGTTATTGGGCCTGATTCAGATTCTTCTGACATTGATTTTACACTGGTATAGCTCAGCTCACACTAACTGAGTTAGTCCTGATTTACACCAGTGAAAGATCAGAATCAGATCCATTATTTTAAAAAGATAATGATAGAAAAATATTGTGTTTATGTTTATGGCCCTTTGCTATCTTCTCCTGGAAGGTTCTCTTCCAGTGTTCCTTCCTGCTGAATTCCAATAAAGGTTTCTAGCTCTACAAAAACACAAAGATACATTTCTGATATGGACATTTTCTTCCTTGAAAAAAGATCCCCTTTTGGGAAAACTGACAATTTTATCTGTATGTATGTCTTATTTGCATTTGCTTGGAAGAGTTTGGAACCCAGAGACAAGATTTACGTCAAACAATTCCTCTCCCTCTTATCCAATTTAGTTATTTTAAGCTAATACAATCATTTTCTAAATCAAGCTGATGGAGCAGTTCCTAAAGGCATTACACAGACTGTAGATCTGGAATCATATTCGCCTTCTTTTATTGCATTAGCACCATACTTGAACTTTTCAATTTGCATTGTGTGTTGCAGAAGTTCTCAGGATATTTGAAACTGTTTACAGCTGGACTCTGGTAAGTTGGATGAATTATATGACAAAGCTTGTATAGAGATGAGTTCTTTGTAACAGGGAACAACTAGAAGGCAAAATAATGAAGGAAGAAGAGATATTATGATCTTTCTTTCACTGTCCAAGTGCTTATGGTGAGATCAATTGGATGTCTTATTATAGGACAGATTCTGTTGCCCTTATGTAATACCTCACTCTCTGAAAACTTTCACTGACTCAGTAGGACTTCTCTTGGAGTAAAGTACTGCTCCATGTAATTAAGGGTATCAGAATGCTAGGTGTAATAATTTCTGCTTATGGAAAAGTAGCATGGGGTGCATGAGAGCAACTTCTGTGATAGGATGTGGCAAGAAATTCTGCAAAGGCTTTTGCAAACATTTCTCAGGTTGCTTGAACATTATATTTCTTTTTTTTTATACACACTGTTGGGCTCTAGCAATCATGCGTTCTTGATAGGCCAGAGGATAGATATGGGTAAAACACTAATGCAGGAAATTTTCAAAGGCACCACTGGGAAGCGAACTCATCTGTTCTCACGAAAATCTTCCCCCATTGTTCTTAGAAGCCTTTATGATATTTTAATGATAAAAAATAAAAAAGTCACAGGCTGCTGGCAGCTAGATGGCTCATGAAACTGTCAATAGTGGATGAAGCCTTTCACTTCTAGGTCCCTGATGCCTGTCTCATCTAGTTTGGTAGTTATTACCACCTGTCTACACCATAGCCTGACTGTCACAATTGGAACAAATAAGCACCACTGCTGTTGGGCTCAGGCCTGGTCTACATCTAACCCATAGGTCCACCTAGCAACATCACTCAGGGGTGTGAAAAAGTGAAAGGAGAATTGGCATTCTTGTTTGCCATCAGTGCTCTACTGCACGAAACTGCTGGGGTGAAATCCTGGCCAATGTCAAGGGGAAATTTTGCCTGCTCTGTTGAGGTTCCTGTGGTTTGATAGGCAGGGATCATTAAGGACCTGGCTACTGGAAATACTGCTAATGATCCTGCTGGTACACTTTGGATAAAATGACCTGGTAGTATGCCAGCTTCTGTTGTAGGAGCAGATTTTTGATAGCCCCCAAGTCCAGTAACATGCTTAAATCAGTGCCAGGAGCTGGAATACCAATTGTTATGTTTATTGCCAAAAGCAGCTAAAAGGAGGCCTTTCTGAAACCTTAGCACAACTAACAGACCAGGAGAGGAGCGGGAAGAGAGGAGTAAACATGACCCTATGCCCTCTTGACTTGAGTGTTTTGCAAGATGGAAAGTCTGGCAATAGTTAACTATTACTATGTGAAATACTGCTGGTTAACTGATGGAAAATGACAGGCTGGATAACTCCACACTTAACTTAGCTTGTGCTCAGAAGTTTTTTTATGAACAAGCTATGTAATACTAACAAATTGGGTATAAAAAGAGAAAGAAATCTGGGATCTGTGGACACTTGAACACTTGGACACCTCTCAAGTTCCCCTGCAGACAGAAGGCTGGCCACTGGACATCTACAATTATCCACTCAAGACCGCCTCAAGATCCTGAGTAAATATGAATCTGGGGGTAATTTGGGGTGCTTTAGTAACCTGTAGCAGACGTGTGTAACTGGTGAAGACTAAATAAAGTAGAAGTTTTGAGTGAAAGTAATTTTGTTGGCCTGCTTGCATCACTATCTATTGGCCGGACAGCCATGTCCTCTTAGATTTTTTTTCCTGCCACCGCCTTGCAAAGAGTAAAGTTACCCAGAGATTTGGGTTCAGCAACCCCCCAGGTAACACTCTTGAAAAGCAGGAGGTAATGTGGGCCATTACCACAATTATTTCCTTGCACTAGATTGGTGTGGTCTGCACTTTTGCCCAGTTGTGGAGACAGTTGTAGGCTAGCCGGTGATGACTGAGAAGTTGCCAGAGGAAAATAACCATTTGGTCACCTTTTGTGGTGACTCTCCCTAATGTCCCCTTTCTGTGTAATTGTCTGCCTTGTTTTGATGAGGAGCAAGCTGCTGTATGACATATGCATGGACATTTCTAATTTGGACCCTCCAGTAGATTTTGGAGGTCTATAAGCAGTCATTCAGAATGCGTGAAGAGAGGAAATGATTGTCAGGCCAAGACAAAGTTGGCCTTACTCTTGGCAATGGGATAGGATTGCCAGGTGTCCGGGTTTTTGACCGGAAAGTCCGATTGAAAGGGAACCTATACAGTGTCCAGTCAGATGTACTGACCGGACACCAAAAGTCCGGTTACCTTGGGTTGGGAGGGTGGGAGAGAAAGGCTGCAGGTCATCAATCCTGCAAGGTGCTGACAGTTTTTTGCGAGGCATTAAGTGCTCTCAAGACCCATTGCTTTCAGTGGGAGTCAGAGGTACTCAGCGCTCATACAGGAGCTGCTCAGCACATTGCAGGGACAGGCCAATGACCAGGAGATTGATGTAGTCTGACTAATATGCAGATAAAACTTCCTGCATTCTATGCAGAGGTGGGTTACAATTTTGTGAGACCCTGGGCCAGAGCAAATTGGGGCCCAGTCCCACCCCTTCTGCCTGCAGTCCCCCCTTGTCTCTCTCCAGTGCTCCTGCCGGGTAAATGGGGTCAGGGTGCAGAGGCTTTCCCTGCTCCCTGGCAGGAGCACTAGGTGGGCAGAGTGGGTCATGGCGTGGGGGTGCTTATTTTTCTGGGGCCCCCTAGTTGGCTGGGGCCCCTGGGCATGGGCCCCGTTGGCCCAGTGGCTAATCCGCCACTGATTCTATGCACACAAAAAGTAAATGGAAAGATAGGGACTTACAACAAATGCTATTAAATGCATACTCAATACAATATGCTTTGCAAAAATGAGAAGTTTGCTGGATTTTAAAGGTGCATGATATGAAGGAGCAGATTCCAGCAGACAGTGCACTAAATCTGGCTAAACTGAATGCTGAAACATGCCAGTTAAAGATGTTAGTTGTTTTTAAGAGTCTTTAAAACTGCCTTTTAGTAGGTGCCATTGACTGCTCACACAAGCAATTTTACTTACAGTCCAATCTTTCTTTTACTATTGATTATAGCAGGAAAGAGATGAAAAATATGAAACCGGTGTTGCGGAGAATAGATCAGTTTATTAATGCTCCCTCTTCAATTTGGCTATTGTAAAATGCAATAGAAGAACATAAAAAGCTGGTCTAAGGAAAAAGCTTTGATACAGTAAGTTCCAAAGGTAGGTTCCCTCTGCTTTGTATTACCACACTTTCCATGGACCCCATGAAGTTGGAGCATGCTTGACCTCTTGCCAGGTGATTATGAATAGAATTTTACCTTAGAGAATCACATTTTTGCTGATATTTGGTATTGAAACAAGTTGCAATTTACTTTCTACATACATTCCACTTGCCATGTATCTTATCATAACAACATTTATCTATATGTTAATAAGTAGCTTTTAGATCAATACAATAATGCACTGTGCTCTGTATTAATATAACTTACAAGTTTAAGTACTGTAATTGCCGGCCTAGCCACGGACCTGAGGAATCCCTTCCTGTTCAGCAAGAGCCTAAAATGTACACTGCATTGCTCAGTTCTATGTGGCACAAATAGCAAGGAGCTTAAGACTCCAAAACCATTAATGCTGATCATGCTGTCAACAATGGCTTTGTACATATCACAGAATCATAGCAGGTAGGACAAAAGACTTATTAGGTCATCTAGGCCACCTCTCTGCCAATACAAGATTATTGTGTGTGTTTACTTCTCCTTTGTCCACTCTGCTTGTAAATGTCTCAAATGAATGGGCTTCCATCACTTCTCTTGGGAAAAGGCTTAATTTTGTATGGTGCTTAGAAACCAAGATGGTAGGTGCCCTAGACATACCTAAAGCAGACCGTTCTGCAACTCAGTATATCTCATTCGCTGGAAGTTTTTCCTGATATTTGACCTATTGCCCCCCTTTCTTTATTGCATCTCATTTGACTACCTTAAATAATTCCTCTCCCTGTTTGATGTTTGTACCCTTGAAATATGTGTAGTCTTTATTCTGCCCCCAGCCCTCTCCTCAGGCATCACTTAGCTCAGATAAACAATATTATAATTGTTATGATAATTCCTAGGAACCCAGTCAAGGATCAAAGCCCTATTGTGCTAAGCACTGTATGTAACAAAGACTACAGTCTCTGCCCCAGAGAGCTCGAAATCTACATGACAGACAGGTGGGCAAAACAAACGAAGGGGCTGATGAGGTAATAATAAATTTTTCCCTAGGAATTTTTTCCCTGTAGAAAGTCAGTCCCTTCAGGTCCCAAAAAATGTTCTCTGAACTCCCACCGGATTGGTCAGTATGTTTTTGGTAATAAAGGTACCTAGAACTGAATACAGTATGCCATGTGCAGTTGCAACACAGCTGTAAAGAAAAGGGATTGCTGTCTTATTGCTCTGACACGATTCCTCTCCATATACAGCCCACAACTGTTCTGACCATTTTTAATGCCATACAACATTGCAAAATTGTGTCTAATCTGCTGTCTGCTATTCCTCATGTTTTTTTTTCTAGGTGTTATATTATTTCCCTCCGAGATGTGCTGATTTGCATGTATAAAGGTTTTGCTATGATAATACTATACTAAAGCAACCCATATATCAGCAACTCCACCCTAACGCTGTTAGAATTTTGAAATGCAGAGATTAGCAATATAAAATACATATACAATGCTTGTAAACAAGTCGTTATAGCACCGATACTGGGCCAAATTAATGCCTTGTTATTTCATTCTACTGTTTAGAGAGTGCACTTGATGACACTAATTAAATACGAAACGGTCCAGGACGTGATTTTTTAAAAATATTCCTTTTCTCTGTGTTCTCCAAGTTGTAGTGCATAAAAGGATTTTACCTGCAGTTCCTCCATTTCAGCAGCTTCATTTCACACTATAGGCCATCTCCTGATTTATGCCAGGTGCATTCCCGCTGACTTCAGCTCTCGGCAGTGGGATTACCTGGGGTGTCAATCCGCACAGAATCGGGCCCAGTATATCAGTAGTTGAACTGCCTTCACTTGATCTCCCTTACCTGGGTCTCTTACCACCAGTTTCCTAGCACAGCAGCACTTAACCTTTAGGACATCCTTGTTGTTTTAATGCCGTTATGAAACAAAGCCACGTTGTATAATCTTCCAGATTTGTTGGCAGTGTAGAGAAGAAAGCCAAACACAAGCTAAAGTTTGTCATTTCTTTCCTAATCAGAAATTAGTTCACCAGCTGGGGGGCACTCATTTTTTCTTCATAAGGTTATTAAAAGGTTTAAAGAAATTATAGACATGAATGATGTCCACATTTCCCAGTGTTTAGTGCATTGGTGGGATTTGGGGCTGAATATACAGGACTCCACTCTGGCATCATATAGCTGGCAAGGGAAGGGGAAAGGAAACCCTGCACACACTCCAATTTATCAGCCATGCCCAGTTCTGAGATGCACAATGTGGGGTGAATGACAACCAGTAATGACTGTTTTCTTCCTAACAGTTCGTGTAGGAATATTAATTCACTGTGTCAAGGCAGTAATACTTGGAGATTAGATAGCTCATGTTAGTTGAATAGCATGGTATTTTCAAAAGCACCTAAGGACTCTCTAAAGACCTGGATTCAAACAGTGGCCTAAAATCTATGGGTGGGTTTTCAAAAGTACCTAAGGAAGTTAGAAGCACAAGTCCCATTGGAAGGCAACTGATTACAACTGAAAACTGCTACCATCTGACAGCTACTCAGCTGCTTAAGTGAAATGTGAGAGACAAGGTGGATGAGGTAATATCTTTTATTGGAACAGCTTCTGTTGGTGAGAGAGATGATCGAAAGCTGGTGTCCCTCATCAACATAAGTTAGTCCAATAAAAGAAATTACCTCACCCACCTAGTCTCCTGTGACCAACAGGGCTACAAGACCACCGCATATGAGTGAAATGAGTCTGGCCTGACTGACTGGACTCTGTCCAATTTCTAGCAGACAAATGTCCATGTTACAAAAACTATCACCACAATTGAGACTAATGAGCAACTTTGTGGACAGCATCAGCAAAGACAAAGGACAGAATGGGCATTGAGTGTACAAGCCCAGCAGGCATTCTCTTACTCTCTCTCGGTATGGACAATCCAAGCCAAAGGGGAAGGGTGTGAAGAGCAATGTAAGGAACTTTATGCTGCTGTTCTGGAGATAATCAGAGAGACGCTGGAACTCCTCACCCTGTGTAAATTGGTGTGGTTCCATATTGGCTGCTACATACCTATATGTACATTGTGGAGCTAGACCAATTTACATGAGCTGAATATCTGGTCCAGAATCTCTGACTATCCTTGTAAAGAATGATTGACCTCAATGGAGGTCTGCTGATTTACACCAGCTGAAGATCTGATCTTCATGGCCCAGGAACTGATCCTCATCTTCCTTCAGCTTTCAACAGCACTCAGTTCATCCCAAATTTATCCTCCCTATGTAAGACAAGTAGGAGAATTCCATGACCACCTGAACTCTGTGAGCTCATGAATACCAGCACCTTGTATGCTGGGTAGCCCACTGGACTTTGCAACTGTCTGTTGTCCTTAGTGGACCGTTATTATACCTGTTCACTGTGGGTGAGATTCACCCTTGTGCAGTGGGCCAGCACAATGCCTAAGCACCATTTCAACCCCACATAAACTCTGTTCTGAGGGGTTAAATGAATTTTAGGTGCTGCATAGACCTGGTGCTGGCCCTCTGAATTTCATCCAGGGTGACCATGGTTTTATACTTTACTCCTTTGTATAGAATTCTGTAAACAATGCCACTGTACTCTGTTAGTCACTATTAACAAATTGTAATAAACAGGGGTTAAGCTATTATAAACTTTTATTTTTGATTGAATTATATATTTAACTTTCCTGTTTCTCTGCAGGCTGTGCAGCATGCTTTTTTCTTGCCTTTCTGATCATTATTCATTTTCTGAGTTATATTTTTACCACATCTTGTCTGCATAAAGTATGGTAAATTATTATGCTGTAATGCAACTCTCAGTAAAAATCCAGTGCTGTAGTGGCCACTGGGAGTCATATTGTGACCAATAGTTGCTTTAAGGATTTTGATTTTCTAATAAACTTTATGATGATAATAAATAAATGGACATGATTCTGAGTCACTAGTGGGGTGTGTTTGAAAATAATCCGTATGAGCTTCCTATATAAACAGGAAATCTTTTGTTTCATGTCTTATGAAATACAGTAATTTTCTGCAGTGGCATAAGGTGGGTTGTTACTGTAAATTACTTATTTAAAAAGACAAAATAGAAATAAAATTAAGAGGAAAAGTAAATTTTCAGAAGCTCTGTGTGTGTCGTGCAGTTATTTCATTATTTTCACACGTACATTATGGAGAATCTTACCCTTTTATTTCTTTTTTAGTTCCCTTTGTGCATGTAGAAACACATTTTGAGTAGAATAGAATGATAGGAATTTAGAGTACCACTTAAACTAGTTGTTTTAGAGGAAAGAGAGCTCTTTATGTTTATTTAAGAAATGGGAAAAATAATAAAATCTGGTCCATTAGTTTTAAAGTTTAACTTGCAAAATGTACGGCAGATTTTTGTTTCACAATCTTGACTCTACAATTATATGTAAAAGCTCCTCTCACAAAGTAACTAGGCCTAGTGTTCTAGACTTTCAGGTGTAGTTGTCACTCACTGGCAATAATGATAAGTAAACACAACAGCCCACCACTGTATCTGAGCACCTCATAATCATTTTACCTATTCAATATACCTGAGAGATAGGGAGGTATCAGCTCTATTTTTATCAATAGAGAATTGAGTCAGAGGATAGATAAAGTGACTTGCCTAAGGTCAAAAGTGGCTTTTTGTCTGAGCTAGGAATTGACCATAGAACTTCTGAATGCCCAAACAGTGCCCTGTCTAGTAGACCACTCTTTCTGCTACCAAATAGCACTTATTAAAAATATTAAACCCCAGTAACCTATCTCATAACCCCTACTTCACATTGCTGTTTGTGGCACTGCATTGCAATGAGCCTTACGATGTAATTAGAGTCCTGTCACCTTAAAATTCCTCCATCCCTAAATGGCATTTCCTGTCCTAGAGGTTGAATTCTGTAGAATAAACACGGAGTTCCTGTGATAAAGGCACTTCCTTCCTGCACGGCATGAGGAATTTTAAGGTGACAGCGCTGTGCAAACACATTCCTGCCACCTTAGAACAGTCACAACTGATTCCTATTTGTCAGGGAAAAAATGTCTTATTTTGGGTCAGGTTGGTTTTCTTTGATGCCCTCCTCTGTTACCTAAAGAAGCCGAATAATATTTGCACTGGTCCTCTGCAGAAGGGTGAATTACACCCTTTATGAGCAGAGTTACCCAAAGCAAACATTATACAAGTGAGCAGCTGACTCAGCCAGGCAGCCAATCTTATCCTGTTGCTGTGTGGAAACCCACTAACAATGAGATCATTAGGTTTACTGAAAAGTAAGCAAGGTTAAATTAAAAACATGTGGGCCAAATTTATCCTTAGTGGAATGCCACTGAAACCAGCACAGTTCCACCAGTGTTGCGTTTAGCACATTCCATTGAATGGCTTACAATGCACTTGCGTTTTTAAAGACACTCTATAATTCATATTATTCAAATCACTGGAGACTCAGTAGGCACATTTAGCTTATGTCCCTGAATGCTTTCATTACATGAAAAATTCCTCATCTTATCAGACCCTCAGTTATATTTAATGCCCTGTTTCAACTGGGTAACTCACAAATGTACAGTAATACTATCTTTGGTACTTGGTTGCCTGTTCCATTTCAAGATATTTCCCTGCCTCTGCTATCTCTTTAAAACTAAAAGGAGATTTTGAATGGAGAGCACAGAGCTGATTATCTAAACTGTGGAGCATAATTAAATGTAGACAAATCTAGGTGATGCATGGAGAGAAAAATGAATAATATGCTAAAATATAATCAATTTAATTTTCTCTAGTTTCTTGTTTAGCAAATCTCACTTCTGTTCTCCAGGCTCCCCTTTTAATGGCCCTGAACCAAAATGTTGGATCTGAATGTTACCTATCCACTATCTTGGTTACATGAACACCCCTATGTTTTTGAAGGAATTTGGATAAAGATCTGATATTTGTGACTGGCCTCTCTCCACATAATGAACCTGTGACAGAGTGTATGGATCCCACCCACAGGCTGGCAGAGAATGTGTTAACCCTTACCTTTATGGGATTAATGGCCTGCCTTGAGCTAAGGGAGTTGTAAGTCTGGACCTTTTCTGGGGAACCGTTTTCCCCTGGGCCTTGTTAAAGCGATCTGTGGTGGGGAGTTGGGAGCTGAGTCTGTAAGTGAGGGTTAAGGGGAAAGACCCATAGAAGGTAGGGCAAGAATGAGAAAAGAACCAGGGCTTTCTCTCTTCCTGTCCCCTTTGCCAGAGGCAAACAACAATTTTTAATGCTGGTTCTGTGACTTTGGCAGAAAGGAGGAGAAAGAATAGGTGTGTGTGTTAAGAGATATTGACCCCCACTCTACCAAGAGCTTTTTCTTTGGCTTTATACGTGCACGGCTTTATAGCCTTGCTGGAAAATTGTATCTGTTCTTACTGGTTCCTATTATGATGTTGGACTCCATATGTTTATAGAAATATGCTTATGAGTGTGAATATAATGTAACTAAAATATGCTTTACGCAAAAGGTCTCTTGTAAGGAATCATTACAAAGCTTATAATCTACTGAGTGGGTTCAACCTATTTGTATGTATGTATCATTCTTGTATCTGAAGCTAGAAATATGAAGTATTACTCTGAAGTCCTATTATAATTATGCAAAGTGTAGGCATTGATGGTGGCTTGGAATCTTGATGGCTCCCATTGACTAGGACAATTGGTTGTGAATGGCTCTGTTTACTTGCAAACCTTCCTGGGGAACTGCAGGCGGGCCCTGGAAGAATGAAGGCTGGGGTCTCACAGGACATGTGACCATGTCACATGTTACTGGAATCCATCTTAAACCTGGTGCTTTTCCATTTAGAAGGAGGGGTGGGAACCCAGAGAGACAAAAGATTCCCACCTTTGCCAAAGATATAAAAGGGGGTGGAACTTAACAAAGGGGGCTAGCAGTTATGAGAACACCTCTGCTTTCCACCTAGTATGCCTGCTGGAACTAACAAGAACTGTACCAAGGGAAAGGTTTGGGCCCAGTCTAGGAAGGAGTCTAGTCTGTGAAAGAAGCTTATTGGAACATCTCTGAGGATGAGATTTACCTGTATTCAGTTTCTTAATGTATTAGGCTTAGATTTGCGTGTTTTGTTTTATTTTGCTTGGTAACTTACTTTGTTCTGTCTGTTATTACTTGAAGCCACTTCAATCCTACTTTTTTATTTAATAAAATCACTTTTGTTTATTAATTAACCCAGAGTAAGTGATTAACACCTGGGGGAGCAAACAGCTGTGCATATCTCTCTGTCAGTGTTATAGAGGGTGGACAATTTATGATTTTAGCCTTTACAAGCTTTATACAAAAAAAAGGAGTACTTGTGGCACCTTAGAGACTAACCAATTTATTTGAGCATAAGCTTTCACGAGCTACAGCTCACTTCACGAAAGCTTATGCTCAAATAAATTGATTAGTCTCTAAGGTGCCACAAGTACTCCTTTTCTTTTTGTGAATACAGACTAACACGGCTGTTACTCTGAAGCTTTATACAGAGTAAAATGGATTTATTTGGGGTTTGGATCCCATTGGGAACTGAGTGTCTGGGTGCTGGAGATCGGTGACCTGCTGAGCAGTTTTTGGTTAAAGTCTGCAGCTCTGAGGGTGTGGACCAGACCTAGGTCTGTGTTGCATCAGGATGGCATGTCTGGCTCAACAAGGCAGGATTCTGGAATCCCAAGCTACCAGGGAAAACTGGCTCAGAGGTAGTTTCAGCACATCAGGTGACAGTCCCAAAGGGGTCTCTGTGACCGAACCTGTCACACCTATTTTCAGTGATCATTTGTATGAAACCCTTGGAGCATGAAAACAGTTGAAGTACAAGAACAGCATAAAATACACAGCTGTATTTAAGCAAAAATCCTTTTCTTAACAACCCTTCCTTCAGAAATCGTACTGCAGGTTACACCCAGCCCCATGCCATTTTAAATCTCAGTTGCACCATCAGTTTACACACTTACATAGAGTAATCCAGAGTCTGAAAGAGCTCTCCCTTTTCTTCTAGTGATGAGACCTTAGGAGTAGACCATATGTGCATAGATACACCTCGTCTACCTGGCTCAGCAGAGCTATTTTCCCAGGGATAACAAAGTGTTATTCTTATTGTATGAGTAAAGGGCAGCAGAACATGCCCTGAGCGAGAGGATCACCAGGACTGTAACCTCACTTGGTAAGCAGTGGTTAGTGATGCCAAATCCATGTGAAGGCTGGGGGGTGGGGACAAGTGTTTCTACCTGGTGCTGTGGCCCTGTTTAAAGGCTCCTAGAAAACATTTCCCACTTTCCCTCCAGTGTTTAAAAACAGAGCTGACTCAAGTGTGAGCCCAGGTTCTCTCTCAGTGGTCATTAGAGCTGGAAGCACTGATAAGGGGGTCTAAGGGCTGAGTCTTAAAGCTGCTGTGAGGACATTGTTGTACTCTCCTTCTTAGCATATGCGCATTATGCCTCAGATGGCACGTGAATTTATCACTGAATTTGGTCGGCCAGTTGGATCATTAGCTTCCCCAGCCTGGGCCGGGCACTGACAGGGAGTGTGACGAGAATGCTGATCCATGCCCACGGTGCATGAAAAGAATGCAGAGACTGCAAAAGCAGTGAGGTTCCTCGCTAGGCAGTGAAATCTCTAGGAGCTGAAGTCACGAAGAACTGGGTCGAGTCAGAACTTGGCATCACAGAGGTGGCAGTGGCAAAGCAACAGCAGCATTGTTCAACATCCCAACCCCTCCTGAACACACCCTCTGCCCAATGCTGGGATTTTCCTGACTGTGGGCAACCAACGGTGAGTGGGGTGCAGTGGAGGGCACGGGGAGTGGCCTGTGAAAGGGAGATTTGTCCATTAGACTTTCACACCAAAAGTTGGAAAATGGAGGAAAAGGACGTACGGTGGGGCAGGTGTTTACCTGTAGTTGGCAAGCTTTTGAATCATTGTTGTGTTTTACCAAATCAGTGGTGAGTTCAGCTTGGAAAAGAGGTGACTAAGGGGGGAAAAGTCTTATTAATCTCTCCTCATATGGAAGCCGTTCCATAACAATAATAATTTGTGTTGCCTTTTTCTGAACCTTTTCCAAGTCCAATATATCTTTTTTGAGAGGGGGTGACTACATCTGCATGCAGTATTCAAGATGTGGACGTACCATGGATTTATATAGAGGCAATATGATATTTTCTGTCTTATATTATCTAAGAAAGTTCTTTTGTTATATATGGAGTCACTGCTTGCAAGTGGGGGAAGTGTTAGCTCTTAAAGGTGCCCGGGGCAGTGTTTAGTTTTCCCAGATTACGGGGTCAGGGCTCGAACTAGTTCTCTTTTGTAATGTTAAGAGGAACCCCTAAATATCGAACCTGCCCTTGTTGCTATCAATATCACCTGGCAGAGGGGTTACAATCATAATGCACATTTATGCATGCTAAACGTCACACTTCTGTCTATAACAAGCACTAATGCTGAGCCTGGCTGGGGCAAATCACTAAAACATAAAATCAGCTGGGCATAGTTCTTGAGTGACTTGGCATATTACTAAGCTGCCAGAACACACACGAGAACAAAGGCTGCAAGAGAGGGAGATAGTGAAATAGCATAAGACAGTTAGAATGATGTGAGATTCATGTCTTTAGCAACATCAGACCTACATTTAATCTTTATTACATAATATTGTCTATATCTCCTGTTTCATGATTCAATCTGCAGGATCGTTACAGCTGCATTAAGTCAGGGTGGGTACATTTAAGTCAATGCAATGCGCTCATTTACATGAAACCAGGGAAGCATTTGGTGCAACATCTCTGCTGTCACTAACAAAGAGAAAGGAGCCTGGGTTTGTGTGGAACTGACTCACTCAGTTCTAAGAATAAGGGATAGTTGCCAGGTTGGGAAGTAGTCCAGCTTCTCTCTTCTTCTCAACTTTGGTCTTGGAGATGTCAATACTAACACCTAATCCCTTCAACAAAATTTAGGATCAATACATGTAAGCCTGTTGATGTGAATGCAGCTTAGATGTCAGTTAAATCTCCCTGGGGCACATCTACTGCCTATCATATAATGGATTTATAAACCACTGCACGTTGTCATGTATATCGTTCCAACTGGAAAAAGAACAAGCCTACCTGAGCAACACCAATATTAATCAAATCGTAACAAATGAACAGAAAGTTGAAATTCACAGATTGTCAGTACAGAAGTCATTGATCAAAAGTCACCTCAAAACACAGTGCTATATACAAATCAGAACGTCTCAGTAGCTGTCATTCTAGCCACAGCCCCACTTTAGGAGGCTTTTTCCTGGTGAAAGACGGATGTTTTGGATTTTTTAGTTACTATTGGCATTGTTGCTGCATTTTCTATTGTCTTAAGGAGTGATTTTTCAAAATGTTAGTCTATCAAAACCAGTGGAATTGGCTTCAGAGAAACGAACATTGTATTTACAAAGCCAAAACTCCACCCACCACAAAAAAAAAAAAAAAAAAAAAAAAAAAAAAAGCCCATACAAAACAAACAAGACAGGCAAGCAAATAAAACTAAAAATCCCAGTTAAACTCACTCATTTCTGCAGGCATCAAGTTTGATGAACTGAGATGCAAAAACTTCCACATTGATTTCAATGGGAAAAGTGATTTGAACACTTTCAATATATATTTACTTTTTTGTCCAAAAGAAAGAATGTTATTTTGTTTTCCTTGTGGCGCCTATTAACGTTAATGTCAACCATGTGGTTAAATCCCCTGCATCAAGCTCTAAATTTACTAGTAAATGTCAATATGGTGAAGGCTGATACAAAACTTAGACTTTCATCAATCAGTTGCTTAAAGGATCAGGACATAATACCACATTTATTAAGTCAAAAATCTCTCTCTCTCACACACAGAGTTGACTATTCTAGGGAAGGGAGGGAGTATATATACTTTAATATACATTTTAGACATGAATATAGCCTATTAATTGAAAGTATTCTTATAATTCTAGCAAATCAACATTTGCCCTTGTATTGCCTGAATGGAGAGCATTAGTACTTCATGATATCAAGGTCATAGGCCCAAATTTGAGGCTTTATTTCAACTCTTGGGAGAATTACCTCCAGAATAACTCATTCGATATACTATATAACTACCAGCTCCTAGAAGTCTAGGAGAGAGTTACATCTAATAGCTTATTCAGAATGCTCAAAGTTGATTTCAGATGCTCAGAGTTACATCTAATAGCTTATTTAGAATGCTCAAAGTTGATTTCAGATGCTCAGAGTTACATCTAATAGCTTATTCAGAATGCTCAAAGTTGATTTGGGCAACAGGATGCTCAGAGTTGATTTGGGCAACAGTCTTAATCTTGAATCCGAATCTTCACTGCATCTAGAGATCAATGGAACTGTGAACTTCCCAAATTAGACATGTATAGTAGTAAAACACACATTTGAAAAAGAGAAAAAAAAACAGTGTCTTCTCTAAAAGTCTAAGAACAATCTAGATGTCCACACGTCCAAGTTTTTGCTTACACATAGAGATCAATTAGTTTACATGTCTATTCAGTTAATGCACTCAAATCTCAGTTTTTGCATGAGCAGAAGTGCAGAAAAAGGGCCAATTAAAAAAATAAGTTTAAATTGTAAAAAAGAAGCTCAGGGTTCACGTGTAATCAAGCAGCTGCACTATTGCAACTATGCATGCAAAATGGGTGACTATAAGATCAAAGGGTTAATTTAGCACGTGAAAATGTAAGACTTGATTTCAATGGGCTTAGCCTGGATAAAACCTACAGGGTCAGGTCCTATATTACCTGATTCATATAAGTGCAGGTTTTCCTGCCCAACCTTCTTAAATTGCCCAACCTTCTTAAATTGTTAAGTGTGTTTGTCTCAAAGATTACTTTGAGGAGAGACTGCTAATGATAACTAAAAGCTAATAATTTACACTGTCAGTCTGTGGACATTAAACCCCTCAGTCAGAAATATAAACAAGGAAACTATCAGAAAGTCAGTCTAGAAAGATGTCTTTATGAAGAAATTATGGGCCTCATTCTCATTTACATTAAGGCCCCGTTATACCAGAGTCCAGTGGATGAAGGCCTTAAAGGGGAAGTAAATTACATTTAAGCTTACTTTAAAGTTCCTTCACAATTCCAGAAAAGCATTCAGAGACCTTACTGGGACTAAGAATCATGTCATATTTGTTTACAATTGTCAGCTGTTTGGCCACACAGATAATGGAAGAATAAAGAGAACCACAATTCTGGTTCCTTTTAGTGTTCTTGTTGGGACAAGACAGCCCTGACATGAATATGACAGCCCTGACATGAGTTGACTCCAGTGTGCTTGGATACCATGCTGAGGAGCATCTTAGAAATACTTCACATAAGAACATAAGAACGGACCTTTGGTCTGACCCAGCAGGGCCATCTAGCCCAGTATCCTGTCTTCCGACAGTGGCCAATGCCAGGTGCCCCAGAGGGAATGACCAGAACAGGTAATCATCAAGTGATCCATTCCCTGTCGCTCATTCCCAGCTTCTGGCAAATAGAGGTTAGGGACACCATCCCTGCTCAGCCTGGGTAATAGCCATTGATGGACCTATCCTCTATTAATTTATCTAGTTCTTTTTTGAACCCTGTTATAGACTTGGCCTTCCAAACATCCTCTGGCAAAGAGTTCCACAGGTTGACTGTGCATTGTGTGAAGAAATACTTCATTTTGTTTGTTTTAAACTTGCTGCCTATTAATTTCATTTGGTGACCCCTAGTTCTTGTGTTATGAGAAGGAGTAAATAACACTTCCTTATTTACTTTCTCCACACCAGTCATGATTTTATAGACCTCAATCATATCCCCCCTTAGTCATCTCTTTTCCAAGCTGAAAAGTCTTATTAATCTCTCCTTATATGGAAGCCATTCCATACCCCTAATAATTTGTGTTGCCCTTTTCTGAACCTTTTCCAAGTATTCAAGATGTGGGCGTACCATGAATTTATATAGAGGTGTCACAGGGTCTCTGCAGGCTTTCTCCCTCTTGAGCCTGCACCCTGTGTTTAGGCTAGTATAATAAAGGATCTTCCATGCCTTCTTTTGCTGGATCATCCAAGTGTCTTTATTTATGGTGTTTGTGCAGTTCCCAGATCTCCCAACAGCTAGTGCCCCACAGACCCTCCCCAGGGTCGCCTGGCTTTTGAGGTTGCCTTCTTTAGTAAGGAGACAGCAATACCACCCTCCTGTCTCCTCCCAGGCTAGCCTCCCCACTGAGGTTTGCCCAAGGCTTTTATAGCCCTCTCGTGCCTCAACCCAGCTGTCATAACTTAGCTCAGCATGTTTGTTTGAGCCAGCCCTCATTAGGGCTTGCAGCTGGGCTCCCTGCTGAATACCTGTGTCTCTACCCCTGGCCAGAGAGCAGGCTGCAGCCAGCATTTTGGCAGGGCCTTAAAGGGGTTTACCCCTGCCCCGCCACAAGAGGCAATATGATATTTTCCGTCTTATTATCTATCCCTTTCTTAATGATTCCCAACATTCTGTTTGCTTTTTTGACTGCTACTGCACACTGAATGGATGTTTTCAGGGAACTATCCACAATGACTCCAACTCTTTCTTGAATGGTAACAGTTAATTTAGACCCCATCATTTTATATGTATAGTTCAGATTATGTTTTCCAATGTACATTACTTTGCATTTATCAACATTGAATTTCATCTGCCATTTTGTTGCCCAGTCACCCAGTTTCGTGAGATCCTTTTGTAGCTCTTTGCAGTCTGCCTGGGGACTTGACTATATTGAGTAGTTTTGTAACATCTGCAAATTTTTTCACCTCACTGTTTACCCCTTTTTCCAGATCATTTATGAATATGTTGAATAGGACTGGTCCCAGTACAAACTCCTAGGGGACACCACTTTTTTCCTCTCTCCATTCTGAAAACTGACCATTTATTCATACCCTTTGTTTCCTATCTTTTAACCAGTTACCAGTCCATGAGAGAACCTTCCCTCTTATCCCATGACTGCTTACTTTGCTTCAGAGCCTTTGGTGAGGGATCTTGTCAAAGGCTTTCTGAAAATCTAAGTATGCTATATTCACTGGATCCCCCTTGTCGACATGCTTGTTGACCCCCCTCAAAAGAATTCTAGTAGATTGGTGAGGCATGATTTCCCTTTACAAAAACCATGTTGACTCTTCCCCAACAAATTATGTTAATCTATGGGTCTGACAATTTTGTTCTTGACTATAGTTTCAACAAGTTTGCGTGGTACTGAAGTCAGGCTTTTCAGCCTGTAATTCCTGGGATCGCCCCTGGAGCCCTTTTTAAAAATTGGCATCACATTAGCTATCCTCCAGTCATTTGGTAGAACAAGACATTCCCCCCCTTCAAAGAAAGCAAGTGTAAGGTCATGCATTTAGGGATTAATAACAAGAATTTTAGTTATAAGCTGGGAATGCATCAGTTTGAAGTAACGGAGGAGGAGAAGGACCTTGGAGTATCTTCTGTATTTTCCACAGTATGCATCCGATGAAGTGAGCTGTAGCTCACGAAAGCTTATGCTCAAATAAATTGGTTAGTCTCTAAGGTGTCACAAGTACTCCTTTTCTTCTTGGAGTATTGGTTGATCACAGGATGACTATGAGCCGCCAATGTGATATGGCCCTGAAAAAAGCTAATGCGGTCTTGGGATGCATTAGGCGAGGTATTTCCAGTAGAGATAAGGAGGTTTTAGTACCGTTATACTTCCTCACCTGGAATACTGTGTGCAGTTCTGGTCTCCTGTGTTTAAGAAGGATGAATTCAAACTGGAACAGGTACAGAGAAGGGCTACTAGGATGATCCGAGGAATGGAAAACTTGTCTTATGAAAGGAGACTCAAGGAGCTTGGCTTGTTTAGCCTAATCAAAAGCAGGTTGAGGGGAGATATGATTGCTCTCTATAAATATATCAGAGGGATAAATACCGGAGAGGGAGAGGAATTATTTAAGCTCAGTACCAATGTGGACACAAGAACAAATGGATATAAACTGGTCATTGGGAAGTTTAGACTTGAAATTAGATGAAGGTTTCTAACCATCAGAGGAGTGAAGTTTTGGAATAGCCTTCCAAGGGAAGCAGTGGGGGCAAAAGACCTATCTGGCTTTAACATTAAACATGATAAGTTTATGGAGGAGATGATATGATGGGATAGTATGATTTTGGCAATTCATTGATCTTTAAAAATTCATGGTAAATAGGCCCAATGGCCTGCGATGGGATGTTAGATGGGGTGAGATCTGAGTTACTACAGAGAATTCTTTCCTGGGTATCTGGCTGGTGAATCTTGCTCATATGCTCAGGGTTTAGCTGATCGCCATAGTTCGGGTCGGGAAGGAATTTTCCTCCAGGGCAGATTGGAAGAGGCCCTGGAGGTTTTTTGCCTTCCTCTGTAGCATGGGGTCACTTGCTGGAGGATTCTCTGTTCCTTGAAGTCTTTAAACCATGATTTGAGGACTTCAGTCGCTCAGACATAGGTGAGAGGTTTATCGCAGGAGTGGGTGGGTGAGATTCTGTGGCCTGCATTGTGCAGGAGGTCAGACTAGATGATCATAATGGTTCCTTCTGACCTTAATATCTATGAATCTATGAAAAGCATCAGCGGAATTATTTCAAAGAGAAATTGGAGAAATTGGCAATACTGGTGAGTATATTTTTGAAGTATACTTTACTACTTTGTAAATGTTTCTCTTCTCTCAGAAAACTAAAGAAAAAAAAGCTATCTGAATTACATAGATTTTCCAAGAGAATGGCAATTGTGCTCTTTCTTCAGTGTGCTGAGTAGAACTAGATGGGAATTTTGGACAAAACTTTTATTTTTTTTTGGTCAGAAACTGCCAATTTGCTAAAATTGAAGCTTTTCAGGGAAACATATTGGCTTTGACAAAACATCAATCATGAAGGATTCTCAGGTCCAGGATGGAATTTCTGAAGGGGGTGGACACACAGATGGACATGAACATTCTCTTTCTCTCTCTGGTGGTTAGGGCACTTTCCTAGGATGTGGGAGATCTTGCTTTGAGTCCCTGCTCTCAATCATGCAGATCTCCCACATCCCAGCTGAGTGTCCTAATTACTGGGTTATTGGCTATTGTGTGGTGAGTCTCTTTCTTTTTGTGACAAATTTTAAAAGGTTTCACTTTTTCCTGCACTGGAACAAAAACAAATGTCAAAAACTAATTTTTTTTTGCAAAATGGAATTCTTGTTTTCCAGCCAAAAGTGCTGAGTCCTATTCAAACTCCTCAGTTAAATTAGTTTCTTTCTGGGTCATACAGCTCTTTTTTTATCATTACCCTTTAAAAACAATCTTATATGTTCTAGGGATATTTTATCCATTTCCCTGAGCTTTTTAGGGTTTCATGACCCTTTGCTACTTTTTATCCTGGTTAAGGTCTTTGTTCATCTGATTTCACTCTCCTCGATTCCAGACTCTCACATTCTTGAGTTTCTTTACCTTTGAGTACCACAAGCTGACACAAGGTATCATTGTTCAAGAACATTACTCTTGTCACCACCCATTAACAAGCAGCTATTTATATAGTTTTGCTGTCAATATTACATTGTATTAAGGTCAGTGATAAGGGCATAATAATGCTATGCTCTAAAGGTTGGAACTACATCAGCTGCAAGGGGATGGCCGTGTACAGCAATGTTATTATTAGGGATCACAATAACCTACTTCAGGTGAAATAAGAAATGACCTGAACTTTTGCCCAAAACTTGAATCATATCCAAACCAAACCTTCAGAGTTTGAGTCAAGTCTGGATAATCCTCTGACCTATTAATTTTCATTTTGGTACTAATTTGAACTTTGTGATTCTGGATGGAAGGGCCAAGCTCCTAAAGATGCAGAAAAATGCCTAACAGGATTTTCAAGAGCACCCAAGCAGGTTAGGTTCCCCCCCCACAGGCACCTATCTGCATCTTTAGGAGCCTATATATCTTTGAAAAATCTGGCCAGGAGCGTTTTCCATATTATGAGACATTTTTGTGGTATTCCCATCCAAATCAGAACTAGGAAGTGTGGCAAATCTTCTGAGAGCCAATTTCAAAAGATTTTTAGATTCAAGAGACTGGATAAGGTTTGGGCAGGTATCCAGACTTCTGAGTGCTGAACCCAATTCCAAACCTTCTAAGGGTTTTGATCACAGGTCATTATGTAAGATTAGTTCTGCCACTGACA
The DNA here is from genome assembly GCF_965152235.1 of Eretmochelys imbricata. Lineage (NCBI taxonomy): Eukaryota > Metazoa > Chordata > Testudines > Cheloniidae > Eretmochelys > Eretmochelys imbricata. The sequence goes on along the minus strand of NC_135576.1, from coordinate 44,007,172 downwards.
GCCACCCATAAGGCATGGGCTTCAGAGGGTTTTCTTTGGTTTATGCATGATTTGCCACAAACAACTTTTAGGTTTTGTTATAGCTTTTCATTGTCGAGTGGAGTTCTGGTACAAGCTTTTGAACTGATTGACTAGCGGTTATTGTTCTGCTGGATAAGGGATGGTGCTGGTGTGTTTGTAACTGTTCTCTCATGGTTCAAGTTGTACATAGAAAAAGGGGAGTTGGTCATAGAAATGGGCAATTGTGTGTTACCCATGAGGGATATGAAATATAGTGTCCCTCGTGGTCTAGCCTATTTCCCATGTTATTCAGTGTATTTATGAGTCTTTCCTGTCTAAGGTAGTTCTATGCCCCACATCGCTGTAGTATCTGAGTGCCTGAGATTAAATAGACCAAAGATTGTGAAACACCCTGGTGAGGTAGGGAACTGCTACTATCCTCATTTAACAGATGGGGAACTGAGGCACGGTGAAGCTAAGGGACTTGCTTGAGGACATGGTAGAGAGGGACCTGAACCCAGTTATCCCAAGTCTTAGGTTAGCATCCTCACCACTGGATCATCCTTTCTCCACGAGAGAATTTTAAGAGATGATTTCCGGACAAGGTAGAATCGGGTTCTCAAACTGGGGGTCATGACCACTCAGGAGGTCACCAGCTGTCAGCCCCATCCATGCCGGGCTCAGGCTGTCAGCCCTGTACCATGCACAAGGCTGACAGCCCAAGCCCCTCCAGCCCCACCCACACTTGTGCTCTGCCTCCAGCATTTAAAATAGTGGTAAATATTAAAAAGCGTTTTTAGTTTATAAGGGCGATTGCACTCAGAGGCTTGCTGTGTGAAAGGGGTCGCCAATACAAAAAGTTTGAGAACCGCTGACAATATCACCACTAAACTAATAATATGCAAGTATATTTGCATCATGGATCCTGCACAGTTTGATGTCTGATTTGGTGGCATGCTTGAGCAGTGTTGCTAGCTGGATGTGTTAGCGCTCTCTTGTCCTCAGGGGAATGACACAGTCTGTGCAAGAAGGTTGGTACCTCCTTAATGTTCCTGTTTATTGAGGGAACTTGTTCAGAGGGAGTGAGTCAGGGTAAGAATCTTGGTGTTCTTTGGACCAGCTCTTTCCATGGTGCCATCTGAAAAGCTTTTTATAGCAGCATAATATGCATTTGAGGACTTTTATTTGTGTTGTGATGACCTTGCAATACCAACACACGCCCTTGGGAGCACAAAGCTTGATTGTTCGCCCCCTTCATTGCAGGGCTTTTGAGAGGACAGTCCCATCTCTTGCAGCTTTTTCACGGTGCAGTAGCACAATTATATTATGTCCAGAAGATTAGAAGAGGGCTAATTTTGTACCAATATTCAAAAAGGGCAAGCAAGATGACCCAGGTAACTATAGGCTGGTTAGCCTGACATCCGTCCCAGGCAAAATAATGGAAATGCTGATATGGGATTCAGTTGATAAAGTAGTAAAGAGTAAAAATATAATTAATGCCAGCCAACATGGTTTATGGAAAATAGAACTTGTCAAATCAAACAAATCTGATTTCATTCTTTGATAAGATTACAAGTTTGGTTGATAAAAGTAATTGCACAGATGTAATATATTTAGGCATTTGATTTAGTACTGCATGATATTCTGATTAAAAATTAGCACCACACAATATCAATAAAGGACACGTTAACTGGATTAAGAGTTGGGTAACTGACAGATCTCAAAAAAGTAGTTGTCAACTGGGAATTTGTACTAGGCCCAATACTAGACAACATTTTCATCAGTTATCTGAAAGTAAATATAAAAAGACGGCTGATAAAATTTGCGGATGATACAAAGATTGTGAAGCGGTAAACAATGAGGAGTACAAACGCGTCATACAGAGCAATCTGGATCTCTTGGTAAGGTGGGTCCATTCAAACACAATATGTTTTAATAGAGCTAAATGCAAAGTTATACATCTATGAATAAAGAATGCAGGGCACATCTACCGAAGGGGGCACTGCATTCTGGAAAGCAGTGATTCTGAAAAAGATTTGGGGTCATAGCGGATAAACAACTGAACATGAGCTCTCAGTGAGATGCTGTGGCAAAAACGGCTAATGCGATCTTGACACTGCACCCCATATTTGGCATAGTAATATTATTATGATATGATTATGGCATAATTATGATGCATTTTGTACAAGATAAGTTATGTGAAGGGTCATTGAAAAAGTTATGATTTGCTGAATATGATTATCCTATTTGTATGCATGTATCATTTTTGTATTTAATTTCTGAATATTGACTATGTATCTGTATTTCAAATGTAGTTCCACCTAGGTGATCCCCACTAGACAAGATGCTTTCAGTCTAGATAGTGGGTGGAAAAGGGTTTACTCAGGGCAATGAGCCATTTGGGAAAACAATAGGCCTTAGGAGAAGCTTATTGCCCACCTGGTGAGCCTTCCTGAGAACACTCCAGACAGCCTGTAAGTAATGGCTGCTATGACTCTACAAGGACGTGTGACCAGGCTACATGATTCTGGACTCCATCTTGGGACGTCAGTATTTTTCCACAAGCTGGTCTGGGAATCAAGTTTTGAAACAAAGGGTTCCCACCATATGCTAAAGCTATATAAGGCAGGGAGTGACACATATATGGTTCTTTACTCCCCACACAAGAATAGTCCTGGAAACACTTGAGGAAAACAGACTGAACTGTGCTGGACCCAGGCTAAAGGGATTTCTAGCCTGTGTATGAAGACCTGAGAAACCCAAGCTGTAAAGCTAATGCAGCTTGTGCGTTAAAAATCTACAAGTCTGCCTGTACCATCAGTTAGGGTGAGAATCTGCTATTTATATCCAATCTATCTAGACTGGGAGCATGCCTGCAGCTTGTCACAGCAGCACAGTGTGAGAGGGAGCCCAGGTTGGTGGGTCAGAGGTCTCAGTGGTACCCCAGTTCCAGGTGGAACCCTGGGGGGAACCCATCACAGTGACCCTTGGATGTATAAATAAGGGGAAAAGTGGAGTAGTAGGAGGGAGGTGATTTTACCTCTGTATACAGCGTTGGTGAGACTGATACTGGAATACTTGTGTCCATAAATCCTTTAAAAAAAGGATTTGGAAAAACTGCAGAGAGTTCAGAAAAGAGACACAAATATGATTAGAGGGCTGAAGAAAATGCCTTACAGTGAGAGACTTAAAGAACTCAATATGTTTAACTTATAAAAAAAATTGAAGGTACTTACACACTGTAATCAAGTCACCTCTCACAAGTAGAAAATACTGAGTACTAAAGAGCTCTTTAATTTAGCAGAGAAAGGTGTAATAGGAACCAATGGCTGCAAGCTGAAATCAGGCAAGTTTAAATTAGGCAAACATTTTTAACCACTGGAACAAACTACCCAGGGAAATGGTAGATTCTCCATCTTTTAATATTTTCAAATCAAGACTGGATGCCTTTCTAGAAAATATGCTTTCGTCAAACAAGTTATTGAGCTCAATACAAGGGTAAGTGGGGGAAATTTAATGGCCTGTGATATATAGAGACTATACGATCTAATGGCCCCTTTAGGCCTTAAACTTATGAATCATACCTACCCAGTATCTTTTAAAGAGGAAACTTAAGTGATGGGTTGACTTGAAATTGACACTCCTGTTTTCTGAAACTGTTGGTGACTCTGGCTCCATTCCATACCTGCTCCTTTAGCTTGTGGTGAGGGCATGTATATTATTTAAAGATCATCCCACCATATGTGAAATCAGCAGATGACTGTGCTTTTGCTGTGGTGGGTTCTCTGGGTGAAACTTGCCCTAGTAAGTTTCATTTTGTTCTTCCCTGCTTTTTAAAAGCATCTGGGAGCTTCCCCCTTGTAGAAGGTTTTTAGGGCTACTCCTGACCCTATATTAACACCTTCCTTTCAAATCACTTAATTTTCTTTCTTAAAAATTTACTCTATTTATGTTTATGCGTTTGAAGGTTAGGAGGTTGACATTGCATTTTATCTTATTGGTTTTGTTTTTACTGTGTTGTACAGCCCCCCGGAGTGCTTTGAAGGGCAACCCCTATATAAATAAAATGACTCTTTATTAATAAATTACCCATCTTGTGCCTCTGATTTTAATGTAGTCCCCCCTCTTGAGGGTAAACCAGATTAGGATACTTTATCTACAAGAAACACTTCCAGAGGGTAACAAAATAAGTATAATAAATATTACAAAAGACTAGAAGACATGGCATTTACAAGAAACGCAAAAAGCATCATCAGAAGGGCAATGCACAGAAAATGTACAGAAGAATAAATTGCTAAGCACAGAGAAACTGTCTTAAATATTCTCTAGCACTTACACAAAGAGACCAGTGAAATGTAATGAGCCTGTGCCAGAGAACATTATATTGACTAGTTGACAATGAAACTTACAGCCATTCTAAAAGTTTTCCTAGAAGAGAATACTCAGTTGGAGGTTCTTTGGTCAGAGGGGAAGCAAAGAGATAGGACTGTGTAGTGTGTGAACTGCATGGCTGAATATGTAGAGTTTAAAAGGCTCATTTGTGTCTCCAAAGGAGAGAATAGTAGCTCAACCTGTAAGACTGACTGCTGAAGCTAAGGTGGGGAAAAATCTCCATTTGAGGGCCCATTGTTGAGGCAGAGATTGGAGATTAGAAAACCCCTGGCTCAATATAATTTCAGTTTAGTATTTACTTTTAGTAATTATTTGTAGTGGTGCTATTCTTTCAAGCCAGTCTGGGAGAGCAAGGCTTTTATGCAGAACAGCATCAAGGTTTGGGATACCTGTGCAGAACTATCCTTTGAATTTGATGTCCATGCATCAGTACACAGCAGCCTTTAATACCGGACACATTGAGCCCATGGATCCTGAGGTAAGTAGTATTTCCTGAAGCCTCCAAACGAGACTTCTAGTTGTAGGCCATCCTGGAGGACTCTGAAAGGCTCAGAAGGGCTTGAGATTTCAATTTTACATTTTTTTAAAAAACACAAGGCAGCTTATAATGTAAAAAACAAATGAATCCAGTAGAATTGACAGAAAGAGTGGAGAGACATACTGGCGTGGCAATACGTTCAACACTGACAGGAGTTCATTCAGTTACTATTATGAATGGAATAAGACTGGGCCTGACATGGAAGAGATTTACTGAGTTGCAGGATGTAATGGTATGTAGCCTTTCCATGACAGCACAGTTCCCTTAGGGCAAGTGAGGACGGTGCCATTTGCTGGTTTGTGTAGGATTTGAGCAACATGTTAGATTTGCCCTGCTACTGGTTACTATCTGTTCAATATTTCCCTCACCTCTCCCACCACCTGGTGCAGATGGACTTTTAAGAAGTCTTTCCCATTCTCCAGGGTAGATGACACTGCCTCAGACGGTTTCTTTGTTCTTTTATGATGTGAGAATATATGGGTTTGCGGAGGCTATGCTTGTCTTTAGTCTCAGAGTAGGAGTCCAGTCAATGTGTATAATTACTTCTAATTACTTAAAGTTGGAAATGGGGAGGATAGCAATTTTCAGTGATTTCCCCGGTGGTCTTGCCCTATCATAGAATTTTTTGGACCATATCTTATGATTATTACATTTCGAATTTGGAGAGCTCTGTTTCCCACTCAATGAGTAACTGAAATGGAATGCTCAGGCATGCTGGCATTTGGATCAGAAGGGTACAGTACCTCCATGGTATTCATCCTTAGCTGTGCTCTTTATAGAGTCTTCCAACCTCTAAGAAGTGAGGCCTTGCACAGGAGCAAGAGGGAGCTCCCATATCTGGTCTGAAATTGCTTTAGGATGCTGCCAAATCTAAGGATGAGAGTCTCACACCAACTCTGGCCCCATCATGCCAGGTGATAGGGTCGGAGCGGCATAAAGCAGCCCTAAAAGGCTTGGTTCTGGGTGGAGAAAGGATTTTATCAGTGCAGGTACCACAGAAGACAGCCAAAAGACTACCTTCCGCAGACCCCCTTGCAAGCCTTGGTGTAGGGAGCATGAAGGGATGGGGGAGGGGCCAGGGATGGGTCCGGGGAAGGCCACAGTATGCAGTACTGAAATTACTGTAACTGTGGTAGGCCCCCAGGGCTGTCAAAGTGAAGCCAGGACCTCTCTAGGCCATGGAGTAGCCCAACATTGTGAAGGCAAAAAGATGCTTAAAGATGCCTTAGCGCCCTCGCCCCCCGCCCCCCCTCCCCCCCCCGGTCTGTGAGTTCTGTGCTGAGCCTTTTAGACATGCAGTACGGAATCCTACCCTAAAAGTTTCCTTTGAAATAAAGCTGATCAATCATTTTACAATGAAGTTTTCCAAGCTGCATAAAGCAAGGAGTGATATTTACTCTTATTGATGCCTTTAATTTGTATATAGACTAGAACAAAGTTTGGTTGTATATAGCTCCTTTACAAAGCAGTTAAGTTAGAATATAATGCTGGTAAAGCAGTGACTGCAGGCAATTGTAGGTTGAACTAAACAATATATCCACAACCCTTTGATACAGTGCACACTGCACTTGATTTTTTTAATAGCTCTTCTCTGTCTGACCTTGATTCTCTCACTAAGTGAATCTGTATTATTAAATCTGTACCCTTTTTTTTTTAGATCTTATTTTCGTAGCGAATTTAGTGCTGATGAAAGTTACCAGATTAAGCTAGGTTTGTAGGACTCCCAGTTACAAGACTTTTCTAAGAATAACATGAGGGGTATTTGAGGCTTCAAAAGGCTTGGATAAGCTTCCAATCAGCATCCAAGCTTTTCTGAGGTCCATCCATCAATAGGGCTTTTCTGGGAAAGCCAGATTGATTGCCCTGACTTTTCTTGTGAGAGGCATTATTACAGAGGCACAAAGAAATTGGCTTTTTCCTCATACAATATAACTTGGAAAAATACATGACACACATTTCCCCGCAGACTGCTTTATCTATCTGCAAAACAGAAAGATTCCCGCACATCTCAGAGCCTTCTAGGTATGTCTTATTCTGTTGTGCTGTTTGTTCTTTCGAGAGGCTCTGGAATGACCAACAATGAACACTGAATCACCTCTAATTTCCCCCAGACACGGCAGTCTCTCCGGGGCAAGGTTGACACTGACAGCACAGAATTATGGGGCGGCTCACAGTTTACTGTAGCTGGATGCACCATGCCCATCCTGCAGATTCATACATTTCAGTGTTGCCCAAAATTGTAACCCCTTCTCTGCTGCAGATGAATAGGAAGCACTTTAAAATTGCCACCCCCACACAAGCCTGGGCTGCAGCAGTGAATTATTTAGTGCTGAGAGGCATATTACATTTGTTTTCAATAGAAAAAGCATAACCTTATGAGAATATTAATAGCCAAAACCACCTTGGGCCTCACTGTTCCATACTGCAGCTCCAACTCTGTTGAGTTATTGTTAGTGGCAGTGTTATTACCTTTAGAGATGAGCAATGAATAACTGGTTTCGAGTGAGCTGTAGCTCACGAAAGCTTATGCTCAAATAAATTGGTTAGTCTCCAAGGTGCCACAAGTACTCCTTTTCTTCTTTCAATGAATAACTGTTTCTTTTGCTTTCTAATACGTTTTTCACAATGTAGAGATTTAGAGATAATTGGCCAAATAACACTCTCCTTTACACTCAGACATTTTTACTGACATCAGCTGAGAAGAAAAAACCTCCGTTGAAGTGTCAATAAAAGCAGTATTTGACCCAAAGCATACACTGTATTAAGAATTTTTCTGCAATATTTGTAAAGAACATTTTTACCAGATCAGGCCACTCGGGCAGCTAGTCTGGTGTCCTGCCTCTGGCAATGGTCAAGGGAATCACAAACTCTCTCTCTTTGTACTGGGACCAGTGCTGTTCAATATATTCATAAATGATCTGGAAAAAGGGGTAAACAGTGAGGTGAGATTGTTTGCAGATGATATAAAATTATTCAAGATAGTTAAGCCCAAAGCTGACTGTGAAGAGTTACAAAAGGATCTAAGAAAACTGAGTGACTGGGCACCAAAATGGCAGATGAAATTCAATGTTGATAAATGCAAAGTAATGCACATTGGAAAACATAATCCTAACTATAGATATAAAATGATGGGATCTATAGTAACTCTTGCCTCTCAAAAAGATTTTGGAGTTAGTGTGGATAGTTCTCTGAAAACATCTTCTTAATGTGCAGCAGCAATCTAAAACACTAACAGAATGTTAGGAACCATTAGGAAAGGGACAGATAAGAAGACAGAAAACATAATACAGTAAAAGCTGTGTTATCTGGCACTTTACCAACTGGTAAGCTCTGGAAACCAGCATTTCTGATATCCATTAAAAGTCTGGTTGGTGCGGGGCCAGCAGGCTCCCTACCTGGCTCCGCATGGCTCCCTGGAAGCGGCAACTTGTCCCTCCTGCTCCTAGGTGGAGGAATGGCCATGGGGACTCTGTGCACTGCCCCCACCCCTCCCCGAGCGCTGGCTTCGCCACGGCCAATGGCAGCTGCGGGAGCAGTTCCTGTGGGTGGAGGCAGCATGCAGAGTCGCCAGTTATGCCTCCGCCTAGAAGCGGCAGGGACATGTCGCTGCTTGCTGGGAGCTGCCCGGGGTGAGCACTGTCCAGATCCGGCACCCCAAAACCTCTCCCACACCCCAACCCCCTGCCCTGACCCCTCTCCTGCACCCACACTCCCTCCCTCCATTGGTAAGTATAACTCTTAGTTAACCAGAATTTTTGACTTACCGGCACCCCCATTCCTCCAATATGCCGGATAACAAAGCTATTACTGTACTACTATATAAATCCATGGTACGCCCACCCCTGGAATACTGCATGCAGTTCTGGTACCCCATCTCAAAAAACGGTAAGTTAGAATTGGAAAAAGTACAGAGAAGGACAAAAAAAAAAGATATGGGGTATGGAACAACTTCCATAGGAGGAGAGATTTAAAAGATTGGGACTGCTCAGCTTTAAAAAGAGAAGACTAATAAGGGATACGATAGAAGTCTATAAAATCATGACTGGTGTGGACAAGTTGCATAAGGAAGAGTTATTAACCCTTTACATAACACAAGAACCATGGCTCACTCAATGAAATTAATAGGCAGCAGATTTAAAACAAACAAAAGGAAGTACCTCTTCACATAAAGCACAGTCAGCCTGTGGAATTTGTTGACATGGGATGTCATGAAGGCAAAAAGCAAAAAACTAATTACATTCAGATATGATAGGGCCATCAATGGCTATTAGCCAAGATGGTCAGGGACGAAACCCCACTCTCTGGGTGTCCCTAAACCTCTGCCAGAAGCTGGGACTGGATGACAGGGGATAGATCACTTGATAATTGTCCTGTCTTTCATTCTCTCTGAAGTTTCTGACATCAGCCGTGTCGGAAGACGGGATACTGGGCTAGATGGATCATTGGTCTGATCCAGTATGGCCATTCTTATGTTCTTATTAGTGTTCTGTGACTTTTTTTTTTTTTTTTAGTTTTTTACTTTTTCTGCAGAAAAAGTATTGTCTTATTATATCTTTACTTGCATATCACATTTACCTACTTACTGATGCTCTGTGCATGTAGGGAGAGTAATGTATTGGAGTTGAGTGGCTGATTCTGATCTCATTTACATTGCTTTTACACCACTAGAACTCAGCTCAGTTAAAGGAAATTACTTCTGATTTGTACTGATATGAGCTCAGTCCGAGGCCAAGATCTGCCAAAGTCATATAGGTCTGCTAGAATAATTTTGCTCCTATTGAGCTTAGAGCGGATTTTAATTGACTAATATTTAATGTGGCTCTTTTACTTCAGACGATGATGATGAGTTTATGACTGGACAGATTAAAAAAAGAGGACAAATTTCTACTCTCAGTTCATCACAGTGTTTCCAGTGTAGTTCCAGTGGTGTAAATGACAGCAACCTTTAGCTCGGTATCTTCAGCACCAAGGCAAGGTGAAAGGTGACCAATACAGACATCCCTTCTCCAAAATTCTCTTTGTTACAGGACGTGCCTGTGTCAGTAATCTGTGTGGATGAAATAAAAACCCCCAATGTCAATTGATATAAAAAGAAGAAATCTTTCTTGTAATCTTCAAGTTAAAAACAAGCAAATCAGGGGAAAGGATGCTTTCATATTAATATCATATAAAGGATAATGAAATTGGAAATAGATTTATGACTTATTGTCTCTCCAGTGACAAACGTAAGTATATGGGAAAATTGGCTTTCAGTATATACAGCAGCTGCTTACATAGCATGATTAAAGAAAGACCCCGTGACTTTGAAAGGTCCCAGATGAATGAGGCCTGAAATAGAAAACCTCCATTCTTTCAGCACAATGGGTTGTATGGCACGAATGTGCATTGCCTGTAATTTGCCAACATTTACATCGGCTCTTTGGCTAGCAGGAACATTGATTTAGTAGGCCATAAAGACTCTTTCTCTACCTACCACCTGAATCTATACAAGTTATATTCCAGTGGTCTCTTTGTCTAGATGTCAAGTTGGAAGGCCATTATCCAGGGTGTGCAGAGAAACGATAGTGTAAGCCCAATATGAGGTTCTGCATCACTTCCTACATCTGAGATGAAAAGCAGAAGAAACTATAATGCATGTCACTTAGCTGCAGGAGAATGGTTTCATTATAGTGAAGCAGAGCGTGTTCTAAATCATTTATGAATGGGAGAATATTTGATAACTGAAGAGAGCTGGTATTGTAAACATAGCCAATTTATAGAGGCAAGTCCTGTTTTCAACACTGTAGTAGCAGATTCACTGACCCATTCCCTCTGGCCCCTGCCTGGCTCCACCTCAGCCCTCATAGCGGTGGTGTTCAGGGCGCCCTCTGGATCACAGAACCATGGTGTGCAGGTACTTGGAATCCTATCCACATGTGGAGAAGAACTTTGCACCAGTTTCTTTGCTCTCTGCACCCCTGTGTGTGTGATGGAGGAACAAGATTTAGCCCATCAGGCTCACATATTCTTTTGTACCATCTAAGCTTTTAACAAGGTGTGCAGCATAAGTTCTTTTTCATATTAAAATTCCCTGGAACTCTGTGTTTCTTAGATCACTACAGTTAATTAAATGGCCAAGTACAATAGTCTGGCAGTAGAATTGTACTTCAGCAATACAAACAAAAAGAGTCTAATGTACATTTGTGCCAATACCATTAATGTAAATTGGTTATTAGCTATTTATGCTAAAAAGCAGTAATAGGAAACATAAAGGTAGTTTTATTAACTACATTTTGCCCTGTGAAATCCATGCTAGAAGGCACAGTTTGCAATCAGTGCTCCCCCCCCACCCCCACAAGGCAGTGTGGCATTTGCTCCACCTAATTAACATATTTATAAACAAATTACTGCCCCCTCTTCTGCACTTTGCATTTTATAACACATCACCACTAAGAAGTTAATGGGACAGCTGTGTGCAATGCTTTTGTAATTCAATTGCAATGTTGTATCATATTTTTGCTCCTGTTACTCTCATGTATATGTAGAAAGGGGTAATTAAAGAAAAAAATGGCATTTAGAAGCAATTATAATGCAGGAATAACAAGTACTAAAATGGCTTTCAATCATTGCTTTTTAATAGTGATTTGGGAAAGGCTGGGATATGCGGGGAGATGAACCACTCAAACAGTCTGCCTTCTTGCTCCAGTTACCTGCTCATGAATCTAGGAAACGTGTCTGATGACAGGTGGGTCAGATTTTCCATTAGGTGGTCTGCATTCACTCCCACAGGTGCAATGGTGTGACGTTTGCACCTCTCTTGCATTCCACTCAACAGGATTCATTGCGCTGGCAGTTTCGTCTTGAGGAGGCAGATTTAAAATCTAGTTTGGCTCCAGTGGAGCCCTGTCAGCTGGTGTTGCCCCAGAGCGGCACTGGATCAGGGCATTTTCTAGCCCTTCCCTCCTGGGCTGGCTATGGCCACTTTTGGAAGTGTGCCAGCCAGCCCTGCGTCACCTGGCAGAGTAGGGGTTGCAGATGATTTGACCCTGCACCACTGCTACAGGCAGACCTACCACCTCCAGGGAGCAACAAGGCACTGAATGAATCTGGCCCCAGAACATTTAACTCTGCATTGCATGCCAGGAGTGGATGGCTCAGGGTGACCGCCACTTTCAAAAGGAAAAACTTGGATGTATTGATTTATAAATCAGAACTGCCTAAGCCCCCAAGCTTTGAGATTCACTGTATTTACCCCTGAATGTGTCTTCTACAACTCCCAGCCCAGTCCTTTTGCTGTATTTTTCACCCTGGCCCTCACTCCTGATTTTATCCTTTGCCTCTCTCTGACCTCTTCTTGTGTTTTCTGCTCTTTGGGAATGTCTGGCTTGTGGCTTTCCTCGTTAGTCTGGTATTTATTTGTCACGTTGCTCTCCAGTCCTCCGTTTTCTCTTTCTCTTTTTTTTTTTTAGCCTGGAAATGGCTTGGACTGAGGTTGGGAAACCAAGGCCTTGTCTACACTTGGCTTTTTATAAAATGTGGTATCTTGATAAGGCCAGTGCGGCTCTTCCAGTATTAGCCGTATCCATAGTGCTAGCGTAGATGGGGCACTGGCAGCACCTGCCATTTAAAAGCTCTTGTAGAACTGCTTCCAGGCGTTGCAACCAACCACTACCTTAAGGTGGCTGGGATAGTTGTTGTTCGGGGGTCCCAGGCATTGTATAAGGGCAGCAAACCCAAGGCACTCTAACCAGTGGCTTCACACCATGTTTGGGCCTGTTTCTACTCCACAAAGAGCAACATATGGCACAGTATCAGGGGAATAAGACAATATCAGGGGAGAGACCAAGGAGTGAATCTTCATAGTGACTGAACCCCCCAGGACTCTATGAGGTTAACAATCAGGCTCTGGTACATAGGCAAGGTGTGAGGAAGTCATCTGATAGCGACTGATATGAGTTTAGATATCAAGCCTACAAAGACAGTGAGCTCAACCCTTAGAGGATGGAACATCTCACTCACTGCAGCCGACGCCTGGCTACTGCTTGGAGTAGCACCGACGGGTCTGTTGTCTTTTGTCTAGCCTGGGAGCATTGACACGCCATGGAGCCTTTAGGGAGGTTGGTTGGAAATAAAGTGGGCAAAATGAGCAGTGGGGGGGTGTAACTTGGTAAAATCCCTAAAAAGAATGAACACCAGTGATAGAGAAAAAACATTGTCATCTTGTCTTAGCTGTATTGCAGTGAAAATATCAAAGTGCCAGAGCTGGCATACAGCGCAGTACCTGATGTTCATTTTGCCCCACAAACTGTCATCGGCAACTGGTTACGGAATTTAAAAATAAGATGGGGATTGGAGAATTTTTGGTTTGGACTTTGGGTTCAGTAAACAGAGAAATGGAGAAAGTAAATAAGGAAGTGTTATTTACTCCTTCTCATAACACATGAACCAGGGGCCAGCAAATGAAATTAATAGGTAGCAGGTTTAAAACAAACAAAAGGAAGTACTTCTTCACACAACACACAGTCAACCTGTGGAACTGCTTGCCAGAGGATGTTGTGAAGGCCACGACTATAACAGGGGTCAAAAAAGAACTAGATACATTCTGCCTGGAGGATAGGCACGTCAGCTAGCCAGGATGGGCAAGGATGGAGTCCCTAGTCTCCATTTGTGAGAAGCTGGGAATGGGCAACAGGAGATGGATCACTGGATGATTACCTGTTCTGTTCATTCCTTCTGGGGCACCCGGCATTGGCCACTGTCGGAAGACAGGATACTGGGCAAGATGGACCTTTGATCTGAACCAGTATGGCTGTTCTTATTCCTCTGCTATGTGCCCTGGAGACTGGGCACAGTGGAGGCCAATAGCTGGTTGTGGGTCCTTGATCCTGGGCCAATGGGGGGCAGTTTGGACCTTAGAGTAGTTTAGAGCAGCCTCAGGGCTTCTTAAAATTACACCCTAGCTGCAATGGCCCCCAGGGGACCTTTGGACAGGCACGGGTTGCCCGAATGCAGCATGTTCCTGCCACACCCTGTCACATGCACAACACTCCTCCAAAACACCCCCTATAGTGAGGAATGATATAGGGCCAGCTGCTCCAGCTTTATTCCCCTGCACTAAGAAAATCCTAGCTGGCTGTTTCAGCCAGCTCGGTGGCTGCTTTCTGCTGACACAGCAGAGCTCAGGATCGAGCCCTTTGAGTGCCCTGAGAGAGAGAGAGGTAGGGATGAGGAAGCTGCATGTTTCTATTAGAAATTAAAAGAGTTTTCATTCAAAAGCTTTAATATTCCTAATAGCAATTGTGAATTTGGAGGTCATTTATACTATTTCTAATTTCTGTAAAGAACACAGCTTTCTTCTGAAGAATGAAAATTAGTCAATTTTAATGAATTCACAAAGTCATGGGGAATTTTAATCTTTCATTTTCATATTAGCAGTTAGTGTTAAATTATAGTCTTAAATTATAGTGTCATCCATCCCAGTTATGTCTGATCTCTAACAGGCTGAGGTTAGTTATTTTAAGGCAAATTAGCTAGTTTGGAACGAAGGGAGGTAAATATATTTTCTATGCAAAGAGATTTATGAAGTTGTGGCTTAATATTAGTTTGTAATTATCTTTTGTGTGTATGAATATTTTAACCCATAGAACACTGCAATTTTCCACTCTGTCAGCTAAAGGAATGCATAGGATCATGTGTGTGTGCTCAATGTGAAAAACAATGTTGATGCTAAGCTAAGTTTACCTAGTCTGTCTTTCAAGTGAAGAAATCGGAAGGGTAAGACTGAAAATGCAACCCAAGCTTTGTCCCCTTGGGCATGTACATTAAAATACAATCTTTAATTATGTGATCACAAACTATTTTATAAATAAGTGTACAGTATAATACAGTTATAGTCAGAAACCATTGTAAATTCTTGAGTGCTTTGGTGAGGACCCATGAAAAATGGCATATCCTGGCAAATGACCGGAAAACAGAGGGCCTGTTGGTATTCTTGGCCTTAAAACAGCCTCACAAAATCCTGCTCTTGTGGGATGAGTATGCAGCGTTCCTGAGTAAACAGGCCATCCATTTCGGCAAAATCTAAGTGTTCATTTAAAAGAGGGAAAAAAAAGTTTTTAGCCCCTATGGTGAAAGAGAAAATCTTAAAAATGCATCTGTTGGGCCATGTGACAGCAGTCGCTGTTGTTGCTCTGTTGGGCCTACAGAGGGTGCTCCAGTCATTCGGCCTCACTTCAGAAGCAGAGTGAATAGAGAAGGTGCAACTGGCACTTCTGAGTCCTCCAGGCACCCTGGTCCATAGGTAGGGGGAATGATTATCAGTGGCTCCTCTACTTTGGGCCAGATCTGTTCCTTCTTCATCATTGTCCTGCTGAGACCAGTCCCAGAGCATTCCTGCTCAGCTGTTCTGTGACATTCTCTTTTGGCTGGCCCCAGCCTTGTCCTCCGACCCATCTCCAGCCATTCCCTCCCCAAAGTAGGAACAGAGAGGGACAAAGATCCCAGCAGGTCCAGCAGCCTCCTCCCTTAATGTGGGATATCAGAACCCCAGCAAATCTTGGGGCCTGGGGAAGTGACACTGCAAGTGAAGCAACCAGGATCAGAGATGAAGTGCCTCCACAGAGGAGAAGACTTGAGATCATTAGAGTAGTGAGACAAACACAGAACTGAGGAGAAAATAATTGAGTGAGAGGAGTAACAGTAGAGGGAACCAAAAATTCTGGCTGAGGGTCTGCTGTGGTGCCGGGCTGAGGAGAAACAGCACACAAATTCTATATTGGTGTTGGAGGGTAGAGAATTTCAGTTTCCTTATATATGTGCTACCCAAATATTCCTTTAAGAAGTCAGTAATTGGCTTTGTGCTGTGGCAACATGTTACAGTGCTAAGCAGATGACCTGGGCTTTAGGAATAACCCCAGAACTCTGCTGTCCCCTGGGCTGGTAGAGATGGTGAATATTAGAAAGTTGAGGCAAGTTGGTTTTTGGTGCTTGGTATTGTGGTGTATAGGAAACTGCTTAAAAGTTATAAGCTATCACTAAGTGTGAGGGATTTCCTGGTCCTTGCAGCCTAGGGAGCTCTGAGGGAAGCCATGTGATCTGGATCATCTGAGACAGTGAGCAGTCTGGAGAGAGCCAGCTTAAAGCAAGGTGGAGTGAGTTTTGACTAGCTGCCACAGGGAGCAGCCTGTTTTCTTGCTCTCTGGTTTTGGGTTCTTGTGTGTTATTGTTCTGAATTATAAGAAATAAAGTAGTGATACATTGCAACCTTCCCACAAGAGGACTTATAATTTTATCTAAATTTTCCGTGTTTATCCTGTGAACATAACAGGTGTAATCCCCCTACACTCACTCACTGACTCATCCTTGGGAGCTATTGTTGGTAGCCTCAGAGGGAGTGTCATGCTTTCACCCTACAAGCTGAATGGAAATCATAATATTGGCGGCTGTGACTATGGAGGGTAGAAATGAAAAACAAGTTAATAATTGACCTGCACCCTTTGTTTTTCATACTCACTGATACATATATCAAAATGATAACATCTGGTTTTAAAAACTTTTTACAATAAATAGTGTGACTTTTACATCTCATGTTCAAAACAACAACAAATTGTAGATCAGGGAATGGTGATTTGCCATCTATTTTTAATGAGCATTCTCTAAAGGAAGTAATGTCAGATATTATCAGACAAGATCTTGCAGCATTCAGAAAACCTGGTGAATCACCCACAATAGGGTGAGTCTGCCATTGTTTTGTACACCTTCCCAAGTTCACACAAAGGTTACAGGGCTACCAAGTTGAAAAGTAGTCTTGTCTGTGTTTGTGCTGCAGCTTTTTTCATTACTAAAAATGAGTATGGTGATGAATTATGGCTTCTGCTAATCAAACACAAGTGTGGTCTCTTCACTGAACATTATATATAAATACAAATGTAAATAGCGAGGAGGATCTTGTGTAGGAAGGAGGAGAATAACATAAAAGCACAAGCCAGGTATTTAACATATGTTACCTGTCCCATTGGCCCTAGTCTCCCAGTCTCTGGTTTATGCTGTTCAACAGATCAGTAGCTAATGAAGTCACCACCATCTCTGATGTAAGCATGGATAAGCCCCCTGACTCTACTCTGAGATCTGACTGGACGATTCACTTGGCCTTGTGTTGCTGTAGCTCCCGCAGTGTACTCCATTTTTTAAAATTAGGCCTAAGGTGCAGGAGGTGTCATGTTTTAAAAGATAGATTTGTTGGCGTGTGTCCATCTAGCATGGTATGTGGGTGGTGTACTAGTCAGTTCATTGCAGTACAGGATTCTTGACTGAGCTCTTGTCTGGCCTAGTTTTGAAATCATCAAGGCTGATTGTTTTTGGTGACTTCTTTGTTGATACTGATGATTAATCTTGTGTGCTGGCTCAGGATCTCCTGGCCTCCACAGTAACCATATTCTGTGGTTTCCAGCTCTATTAGTGCTCTGGATATTGGGCCAGATCCTCAGCTGCACCAGCCACCTTGCTTTTTTCTGTTCCTGGATGTTGCTGTGGGTTGAACTGGCCCTGGTGTAATTTAGAACAGCCCTAGGTCATCTCTAAATTATGCTTGACCGCAAGAACTCCTAAGGGGTCATTCCACAGCTGAGGATGTAGCATTCTGGCCACACCCTCCCCTTCCACCCCCGCTTATGTTCACTTTGTGCCACTGATGATTCGCCTGTGTTGGGAGAATCCCCAAGCAGCTGTTTAAGCTAGCTTTCCATAGCAGGCAAAAAGCAGGGAAGGGGTAGTATTTTGGTTCATCTTTAGCTTGAGGTGGATATAGGGAGTGTGTGGTAATTAGACCTTTGTAACATGCAGACAACCATCTCCTGCAGGCAGAGGTCAGGAAAATGTAGGGCTAGAAGGGAACTCAAGAGGTCATCTAGTCCAGCTCCCTATACTGAGAGAGGAATAAGTATACCTAGCCCATCCCTGACAGGTGTTTGTCTAATTTGTTCTTAAAAACCTCCAAGGGCAGAGATTCCACAATCTCCCTTGGAAGCCTATTCCAGTGCTTAACTACCCTTATAGTTAGAAAGCTATTCCTAATATCCAATGTAAATCTCCCTTGCAACTAAGCTGATTACTTCTTGTCATATCCTCGGTGGGTATAGAGAACAATTAGTGACTGTCCTCTTTACAACAGCCCTTAACAGATCTGAAGACTATTATCGTGTCCCCCGCTCAGCCTTCTCTTCTGAAAAAGAAACATTCCCAATTCCTTCAACCTTTCTACATGTTCTCCAAACCTCTTATTTTTATGGCTTTTCTCTAGCCTCGCTCTAATTTGTTCAAATCTTTCTTGAAGTGTGGCCCCCAGAAGTGGACACAGTACTCTAGCTGCGGTCTCACCAGTGCTGAGTGGAGCAGAATAATTACCTTCTTTGTTTTACATATGACATGCTTGTTGATACATCTTAGAATTACTTTTTCCTTTTTTGCAACAACATCACACTGACGACTCATTCAGTTTGTGATTCACTATTATCCCCAGATCCTTTTCTGCAGTACTGCTGCCTAGTCAGGTTGTTACATTTTGTACTTGTGCATTTGATTTTTCCTCCCTCATTGCAGTACATTGCACATGTCTTTATTGAATACCATCTTGTTGATTTCAGACCAATTCTCTAATTTGCCAAGGTCACTTTGAATTCCAATCCTGTCCTCAAAAGTTCTAATGATCCCCCCAGCTTGGTGTCAGCTGCAGATTTTATAAGCATGCTGTCCATTCCATTGTCCAAGTTATTACTGAAAATATCACATAGCACAGGACCAGGAATAAATCCTGTGGAACCCCACTTGATACTTCCCCCAATTTGACAATGAACTATTGACAACTACTCTTTGGGTACAATCCTTCCACCAGGTGTACTGATATGAGCCTCTCCTTTTAAAATAGATTTATAATGAGGAAAGGTATCATTCAAAATAAAATAGGGCCCGGTAGGCTGCTGGTCTGTCTCCCCAGCCCTAGGATGACCATATTTCCCTATACTGAATGCAGGACACCTGGTGAAATTACTTGTATTCAGGCAAGTTCAATGGCAATCAGAACTATGTAGTACAAATGTTCAGATTAACATCAAGTTGACTAGCCCCTGTTAAAAAGAAATACTGGTAGCTGGATTCTTTTTATTTAGCTTCTTATCTTTAAGGCTTTAGGGCTCATACAGGGAGAGGTGACACACACACACTCCTGTACACCTCTCTCACGTGGGTCTGTGTGTGTGATTGACTGATCCTCCCTGCCCGGTGCTGTGTGCCTTCCATGCCTGGCTGGGGCCCCCCTAGGCGGACCTGCCTCTCCTGGTACCTGGCGCTGTGTCTTTGCGAGGCAACATGTGGGGGGTGAGAGTGGGGTGGACACGCAGGGTCACATGCTCTCCCACCCCAGATTTCTGCCAGGGTTCACACCAGAATGTGGCCAGCAGTTTGTCCTTCCTGCTCATGCAGTGGCGAAAGGCAGTTAACGCCTCCAGGCTGCTGCTGGCTACTGACATAACCCAGCTGCCTCCTGTCCCCTGGATACAGCATGGGCAGGAAGGGGTTAAGCCCTAAGGATGCACTGTGCACCAGGGCCCAGGGAACCTGATTGCAGGGGCTGCAGCCCCGGGCTCCCTGGGGGCAGGACCCAGGGCGGGGGGTGAAGAGGGTGTTATGCCTGTGGGGGCTGCTGTGGATCCTGCAGGGTCAGGATGTGAACAGGCTGGAAATTGCTCCCCCCTGCAACTCCAGAGCTTAGCTGAGGGGTGGAGAAGCTTCCCATGCCAGCGCTGTGCAGGGCTTTGGCGCATGCAGGGCTTGCTCCTCCTGGCCAGTGCCCTGGGCCCAGAAGGTCTTGGGCTTTCCTGGGGCACCACACAGCAAGAGGCAATAGGAGAAGGAAGGAGCCTGCCCGCCAGGCTGCTATTGAGCTGAATACTCTGACCGGGGGCTGGTTCTCCGCACAGCGCTGGGAGCAAGATGCTGCGGGGCTGGGAGGGGGGTGCAGGGGCAAAGCAGGGAGAGGACGGTGAAAGGAGGAGCACATAAAGGGCCAGTGGGTGGGCAGTAGGATTGCTAACTTTCCATTCACACAAAACCGAACACCCTTGCCCCGCCCCCTGCCCCTCCTGAGGCCCCGCCTGCTCCACCCCTTCTGCGAGGCCCCTCCCGGCTCATTCCAACCCCCCTGTTGCTCACTCTCCCCACCCTCACTCACTCACTCATTTTCACCAGGCTGGCTCAGGGTGCTGGGGTGCAGGAGGGAATGAGGGCTCTGGCTGCAGATGCAGGCTCTGGGGTGGGGCTAGAAATGAGGAGTTTAGAGTGCAGGAGGGGGTTCCAGGCTGAGGCAGTGGGTTGGGATACGAGAGGGGGTGAGGGCTCCAACCTGGGGTGTGGGTTCTGGAGGGGCAGGGATGGGGATTTGAGGTAAAGGAGGGGGCTCTGGGCTGGGGGGTGGAGCTGAGGGGTTTGGAGTATGGGCGGGGGCTCTGGGCTGTGGCAGGGGGTTCAGGTGTTGGAAGAGGTACGGGTTCTGGGCTGGGGGCGCAGGTTCAGGGGTGGGGCCAGAAATGAGGGGTTCCTGACCAATGGGAGTGTGGAGCTAGTGCTCGGGGTGGGGGCCCCCCTGCCTAGGAGCCAGACCTGCTGGCTGCTTCCAGAGCACAGTGCTGTATCCCAGGACAGGTAGGGTCTAGCCCACCTTAGCTCTGCAGCACCGCTGACCCGGCTTTTAATGGCCTGGTCGGCAGTGCTGACCGGAGCCACCAGGGTCCCTTTTCAGCTGGGTGTTCTAAAACTGGACATCTGGTCACCCTAGTGGACAGCAGAGGCAACACGTAACCAGCCACCGCCTGGCACCTGCCCACGCTCACCTGCCACTGCAGCTCACAGCCAGAACCAGCTGGAAACGGAATGGGGGGCAGGGGGCAGGGCCCTGCTGGCCGAGAGCTGGCATGCAGCCGGGGCTGAACTGATGGATCAGCAGGGGGAGTGGCTGGCCCCACCACCCACCTTGCACACCCACCCCCATCGCCAGTCACTGGACCCCCCAACTCAGCGCTGGTGGGAGGGTGTCAGGGTTCTCTCCCCACTCTGAACTCTGTGGTACAGATGTGGGGACCCACATGAAAGACCCCTTAAGCTTATTTCTACCAGCTTAGGTTAAAAACTTCCCCAAGGCACAAATCCTTCCTTGTCCTTGGACGGTTCTGCTGCCACCACCAAGTGAGTTAGACAAAGATTCAGGAAAAGGACCACTTGGAGTTTCTTTTCCCCCAAAATATCCCCCCAAACCCCTTCAACCCCTTTCCTGGGGAGGCTTGAGAATAATATGCCAACCAAATAGGTAACCAAAGTGAGCACAGACCAGACCCTTGGGGTTTTAGGACACTAAAAATCAATCAGGTTCTTGAAAGCAGAACTTTATTATAAAGAAAAAAGTAAAAGAAGCACCTCTGTAAAATCAAGATGGAAGGTAATTTTACAGGGTAATAAGATTTAAAACACAGAGGATTCCCCTCTTGGCAAAACTTCAAAGTTACAAAAAACAGGAATAATCCTCCCTCTTAGCATAGGGAAAATTCACAAGCTAAAACAAAAGATAAGCTAACGCATTTCCTTGCTATTACTTACAATTTTTGTAATATTGGATGCTTATTTCAGGTAGGGTTTTAGGAGATGTTTTTTCCTGCCGTGGTCCCTCTCTGTCCAGGAGAGAACACAAGGAGAGCACAAAACAAAACCTCCCCACACAGATTTGAAAGGATCTTCTTCCCTTATTGGTCCTTTTGGTCAGGTGCCAACCAGGTTATTTGAGCTTCTTAATCCCTTATAGGTAAAGGAGGGATTTTATGCTACCCTCAGCTGTATGGTTATGACAGAGGGCGACTGGTGAGCAGGGGTCTGGGCAGCAGCAGGCCCTGCCAGTACTCATGGGTGTGGGGAGACAGAAAATATGGGACAATTTGCCCGTTTTTAAGAAAGGGCTTAAATATGGGACTGGCCCTGTAAAAACGGGATGTCTGGTCACCCTACCCAGCCCAGGAAGAACCCAGTGCCACATCCAAGTCCATTTCAGTCTCTTGTTCTCAGGTCTTTATTTATTGGAAGCACCGACAAGCTTCAATAAGCTCACCCCCCAATAAACAGTTCAATAGTGATCTAACAGCTAACCTAGGTCCTTTCCCTTGACCTGAGAGCTGCACTACAGACTAAGTCCTGCAGGAAGTGCTGAGATACCACGATTCCTGTACACTCTAGATGCAGTCTTTGGTTTCTCGTGCCACACCTCCTGCTGGCACAGAGACAAAGCAGCCTCAGATAGGGCAGTCACAGACTACAGCTTCACAGATCAGTAGGAAGTTTGTTACCTCCTTGCTGTGCATTGTCCTGTTCATGATAAAGGGTTTGTCTTGGCACTGGTCTGCTTGTCAGTAAGATACTACCAGGGGCTTCCTTGCCAGAGCCTCTCTGCTCCTGGCAGCCCTTCCTCAGTTCTCCTACAGACCATCTGCCTGGCAGTCCCCCTGTTCCAGGACCTGCCACAGGAGCCAACATCCTTCCTGTAGCTCTCCTCCTCAGCTGAGCTCATTCAGCCTTTTTAGGAACCAGGTGCTCAACAGCCAATCACCTGAGTCTTTGCAAACTACCCTCAGAACTACTTGCCTCAGAACAGAGCTGGCTGGCCAGCCAAAGGACTCCCTGGCCCTTAAAGGGGCAGACCCCACTGTTACAGACCCCTTCAATTCATTTATTAAATGTGTCATTTAAAATGAAAAAGTGTCATTTAAAAAAGACTAAGGGATATTAGATACAAGCTAGATCTGCTCCATGCCTTCAGTGAGTAGAATAGCCCTTAACCATTCATATTAATCCTGACTCATCATCACAACTACACCAGCTGTCCCAAGATGGCATTTTTCTATGCTAGTTATATAATACCATAATATCGACACTCTTCAGATATCTGGATAGGGACCTAATCACACTGATGGATTCTGATTCCCTCTTGCCAGTCCTGACACCCTCCAATGGATTCTTATTGGCCTTCTCCTTGATCTTCCAATAAATCTCCCACTCCATGATCTCCCCCAAACAGGCTTTCTCTTAATTTTTGTAGGTCTTCTGATGGGACCTAGCACCTCTGGCACCTCTGGCAACCTCTCTTCTTGGTCCCAACTGCCTCTGAACTGAAATCCCATGTAATTTTTGCCACAAAATGAGCTCTGGGATGTGTAGTTTCTGAAAGCCTACCACTGGGTCTCCCTTGAAGATGAGCATCTAGAGGGAAAGAGAAGTGTTTTGGATCTCCCATCACAGTGAGATGGTGGTAGGGACTTGAGGTCTGCTCATGAAGATTAGATCCAGCCTGAAGGTGGGGGATAGGGAGTTGATCTTGGGCACTCTCCTAAAGTTCATCAATATTACAGGAGTTATGAGGGCACTGGCTGGGAAGGACCTGGAGCCTGAATAGAGGTGGGGCAGGGTGTCACTAGAGTAACAGAGGTAAATGATATGCTGGGATTATGGGGTGTGACGTTGCACTCCTTATGTTTTATGGAAATAGGAAGGAGTCTAGTCTGTGAAAGAAGCTTATTGGAACATTTCTGAGGGTGAGACATTACCTGTAATCAATTTCTTAATGTATTAGGCTTAGACTTGCATGTTTTTGCTTTATTTTGCTTGGTGACTTACTGTTTTCTGTCTGTTATTACTTGAAACCACTTAAATCCTATTTTTTATACTTAATAAAATCACTTTTGTTTATTAATAAACCCAGATTAAGTGATTAATACCAGAGGGAGCCAACAGCTGTGCATATCTTTCTATCAGTATTATAGAGGGCGGACAATTTATGAATTTACCTTGTATAAGCTTTATACAGAGTAAAATGGATTTTTGGGGTGGTTGGATCCCATTGGGAACTGAGTGTCTGGGTGCTGGAGATAGGTAACCTGCTGAGCTGTTTTCAGTTAAGTCTGCAGCTTTGGGGGCATGGACCAGACCCAGGGTCTGTGTTGCAGCAGGCTAGCGTGTCTGGCTCAACAAGGCAGGGTTCTGGAGTCCCAAGCTGGCAGGGAAAATGGGCTCAGAGGTAATTTCAGCACATCTGGTGACAGTCCCAAGGGGGTCTCTGTGACTGAACCCATCACAATGGGGAAAGAGTGAAAATTATGGGATGGAGGGGAATAGTTGTTGGGATTTTAAAAAGTATGTGTATTTTAGAGAGAAAAGGTGGGTGAGGTGGTAACTTTCAGTGGACCAAGTTCTGTTGGTGAACAACAACACTGTATATTTCAGATAAGTTAAAGAGAAGCATCCGAATCCTGAGATATTTAACTGAAATAAAGCTTCTGTAGTTTGCCCTTCTCTTTCTGCCTGTCCTACTTTAGAAATGATGTGTTCTGCTATCAGCATCACAGGTGACCTGAATATGTCTGTTGTATTAGCATCTATAAAAGTTAAACATATGCAAAAGAAATGTCCACAAAATTTAGACAAAGTTTAGAATTCCCCTTAAAACTGTTCTTGGTCAAAGCTCAGGGTATGAAAACCTGCATCAGTGTGATGTTCTGTGAATTTCAGAAATGCAGCTGAATATGATCTCCCAATAAGGTTCCCACTCTGGCCTGATGCACTTGGTAGCACATGTAGTAACATGTCAAGAAATTTCAACATGGATTCAACATGGATTCACCAAGGGCAAGTGATGCCTGACCAACCTGATTGCCTTCTATAATGAGATAACTGGCTCTGTGGATATGGAGAAAGCGGTGGATGTGCTGTATCTTGACTTTAGCAAAGCTTTTGATACAGTACTCCCACAGTATTCTTGCCAGCAAGTTAAAGAAATATGGATTTGCTGAATGTACTATAAGGTGGATAGAAAGCTGGCTATCTATCGTAGGGCTCAATGGGTAGTGATCAACAGCTCGATGTCTAGTTGGCAGCTGGTATCAAGTGGAGTGCCCCAGGGGTCAGCCCTGTGGCCGATTTTGTTCAACATCTTCATTAATGATCTGGATGATGGGATAGATTGCACCCTCAGAAAGTTCGCTGATTACACTAAGCCAGCCCGGGGCGGGGAGGGGGGAGAGGAGAGGTAGATACGCTGGAGGGTAGGGATAGGGTCCAGAGTGACCTAGACAGATTGGAGGATTGGGCCAAAAGAAATCTGATGTGGTTCAACAAGGACAAGTGCAGAATCCTGCACTTAGGATGGAAGAATCCCATGCACTGCTACAGGCTGGAGACCGACTGGCTTAGGGGCAGTTCTGTAGAAAAGGACCTGGGTATTACAGTGGACAAGAAGTTGGATATGAGTCAACAGTGTGCCCTTGTTGCCAAGAAGGCTAACGGCATATTGGGCTGCATTAGTAGGAGCATTGCCAGCAGATCGAGGGAAGTGATTATTCCCCTCTATTCGGCACTGCTGAGGCCACATCTGGAATACTGCATCCAGTTTTGGGCCCCCCATTACAGAAAGGATATGGACAAACTGGAGAAAGTCTGGGGAAGGCAACAAAAATGATTAGGGGGCTGGAGCACCTGACTTATGAGGAGAGGCTGAGGGAACTGGTCTTATTTAGTCTACAGAAGAGAAGAGTGAAGGGGGATTTGATAGCAGCCTTCAACTACCTGAATGGGGGTCCAAAGAGGACGAAGCTAGGCTGTTCTCAGTGGTGACAGATGACAAAATGAGGATTAATGGTCTCAAGTTGCAGTGGGGGAGGTCTAGGTTGGATATTAGGAAAAACTATTTCACTAGGAGGTTGGTGAAGCACCCGGAATGGGTTACCTAGGGAGATGGTGAATCTCCATTCTTAGAGGTCTTTTAGGCACTGCTTGACAAAGCCCTGGCTGGGATGATTTAGTTGGGGTTGGTACTGCTTTGAGCAGGAGGTTGGACTAGATGACCTCCTGAAGTCTCTTCCAACCTTAATCTTCTATAATGTAGGAAGACTGTGAGCCTAGACTGGAAGCTCTTGGGAAAGGACTGTCTTTTCATTAGATGTGTGTGAGTGCTTAGTGCAGTGGGTACTCAGTCAGGCCTTTAGGTATTGATGTAATAGAAATAGATAAATAATAGCAATTATGGACATCCTTAGTGTTACTGTCCAATTAGCACATCACAAGGCTCTATGATTTTCATCATATAAAACATTTGAATACATTGCTGCGAATCATGACCAAACTGTGTATTTCTGCTCCAATTACCACTCTTCATTTAACTTTACCAAGAGTACTGAAGCTAATGTGTCAGATAATTTCCACAGGAATGGGAATAGATTCATTTGTATGTGTGGTATCTTCTGTTCCTGCATAGGTTGCTAAATTTAATGGCTTAATCTACAATTATAAGAAAGCAATAATAACAAAGGGTGGGTTAACTGCAAAAGTAGGACACCTTGAGCGCATTGAAGCAGGGCTGGGCCAAAGTCTGAGTGTTTTCAGCCCTCATGAAGTGACATTATTACAGCAATTCTTTATTTTTAATCTTTGATTCTTTAAATGTTCCATTGGTGTCTAGCTGAAATCGCTTAAATTACTGGTAAGAGCTAATTGCTTCTGCCGATAGTGAGGAAACCAGAAAGTGAATATTGGGTAATTCCCCTGGGGACTGTGGCATATTTCTACCTGTTCACAGACTCCATCTCAGTTTGCATTCTGTATTTAATATTTGGGAAAGTTCCTAGAAGAAAAGGTAACTTTTATTGCGCACAGTACATGATCCTTGAAGTCACTTTGCATGGCAAGTGGCCTTTGCCTACTTCTGGGTTTTTATTTTAGTTTGATTATGTTAACTTCCTGGAAACAATTGATGGGCAAACCTCAATACATTTGAGGTTCAGGTTCTATTCTTACAAGTATCCAAATGTTTGAAGGTGAAATCTTGGCTCCATTGAAGTCAGTGGTAAAACTCCCGTTGATTTCAATAGGGTCAGAATTTCACTCAGAATGCTTATTTAAAGTTTAGCTGAAGTTTATCTAGCTTAACCAGCTGAGATTTTCAAAAAGGTCTAAAGTCCATATACAAATATTTCAGCAGAAAAGAACAATAAAATAAGATTTTCATTTTATCTCAATATTGGTAATGTTTTATATGCTTTCTTATTTAGCATCATGTCTACTTACTTATCTGGAATTTCTGTCTTTCAATATCACTGTTCTTTTCTTCCTAAATTACTCACACTGCTGTTAAATAAAGAGTTTTGTTTAAAAGAACAAAGGTGAAATATATCTATCTATCTATATCTATCTACTGTGCGCCATGAATTCTTGTATTTGACCTTGGTTGATATGGCTAAGGTTAATGAGTTAATTCATTAATTTTATACAAGATACCTGGCACGTACACTGTTTAATTTTACTGTTGTAAACAGTGTTACCAGTAACACTCTATTGCTCTTTGTACCCTTAAATTAGTTCAAAACATTATGAATCAGAATTCACTGCAAGCTTGAGCGGTTATATTTTGAAGTAACATTCTCAGACTAGGAAAAAAATGGATTTGTTTGTCATGTGTGTAATAGTCTCCCCTTTAAGCACTTTTTCCATGTGGAGTGCACACACCCACGCACACACACACACCCCTTTGTTAATGAAGTGTGAAAATTGAGATTTTAATCCCACAAGTAAGTTAGTTTCCATAGGAACTGTAACTCAGTCTGCTTTGCATGTAGTATTCTTTATTTTAGCGTGTACTGCTAAATGTACCAGCTTAAGTCATAACTGTATGTTAATTTATTGTGTAGAAGGTTCTAGAGTTACAGTTGCTGAGGAAACCCTGGCAAACAGAGGCTCACATAGGTTGTAAAAAAAAAGTGTTAACAGGTAATTGTGCTCTGGGCATCACAGACCCCTCTTGATGATGCTCAAGCACATGAAATAATATATGTATTTATTACAAAACCCCCAACAATTAAGTGAATTCTCTCCTCTGAGTCCACTAGTGCTTCTCATCATTTCTGTGCCTCTTTGAGGCCCAGTTCCCACATTGTGATGTGTGGAGTGGGGCCTCCGTGCACGCACAGAGGTCCACATCACATTGCAGAACTGGGCCTTTTGGTTGTAAACACTCTCGGACACAGCACCCCTTTTATTTGTATCATGCTTAATTATTTGTAGGTGCGCATGCCATTTTACAGACTGATAAAAGTGGCAGGTCCCTATCCTAAGAAGTTTACAGTCTAAACTAGACATAAGTCAAACAATAAAGAAAGGGTTGAAAGACGGGGTCTGTGGAGAGAGAGATCATTAGAAGTGCTTATTGTTATATCAACGTCTTGTTATGGATGCTTTAGAGGTTTTGTGTGTGATTTAATATATTAAAATTTGAGGGCAGGGAAGGAATGTGATGGAAACCAACACATTGGAGTTATCAAAAGGAAGCAAATTTACCTCGTGTTTCATTTGACTCCAATGCACCATGCACACTTATGGTTTCACATAAATAATAATAAACATTAATCTGTCTTTTCATACCTCTGACCTTCTGACTGTTGCTTGAAAGTTATAAGGAAGAGGGATTTGGATTTAACTACCGATTCACTGCTTGCCCTGAGTAATTTATACTGAGAAAGCAGACATTTGGTGGTGGTTTAAACAAATTAAAAACGACTCTTTCCGGAGTCTGCACCAAAAATGCTTGGTGTCATGTAGAAAGAACCATCAAGTATTGAACAAGTCCATGGGTGTATAGCTTGTAAAAGCAAGAGGAAGACAGGCATGCTCCAATCCATAAAGCTAGATTGCTCTTTCTGGCACCTGGTCACTGGATCTTCAAGAGGAGCTTAATATTGACTCTTTCTGTTCCTGCCAGGTTCCAGCAATACCCTTGCACTATCTTGAGTTTTCTCTACAATTATCGTGAATATTTTGCAATCCCTGCACTTCTGAGAAGTTGACCAGAAAGAAGGGTTATTGTCAAAGCATGAGGATGCTGAGCAGAGCTCACTTTTCAGCATGCCCCACATGTGATTGTTGAATGATACATAGAACAAGGTCAGTTTTAATTGCACCAGACATACAGAAATGTTCTGAGCATAGTATACTTAGATCAGTAGGGGCCAGATGCTCTTGATAGTTCCTACCCCTTTGTGTCGCTCTGGCAGTGAAAGGGGTCAGGAGCTTGCTGGATCTGCCCACTGGACAATTCCCCCACTGCCTGGGAATCTCCAGCTAGTTAAGAACCAGTGAAGCTAATGCCTATGCTACCTGTCCTGCTGCTCTTGGTGCAGGAGGCATGTTGGGGACAACGGGAGTGTGGCAAGAGTGCAACTGTGTTCCAAGCAACCTTCTGTAGACAGCAATCTGTGCACGTGCTTTAGAGCAGCCTGTAAGTTGTTCTAAATTATGCTGGAACAGAGAATAGTGTAAAATCAGAATCTAAGAGCTGCAACTTTCTCCTCTGCAGCCTCATTCTCATACCACTGTGCCCAGTAGACACTGGGGCAATAAAGGACATGGCCCAAAGCTTATATGTTTAAGTCAAAGAGGAAGGAATGAACGTAAGGCTTTCTGGGAGGCAGTGAGCATGAGATGGTCGAGTTCAGGATCCTGACACAAGGTAGAGAGGAGAGCAACAGAATATAGACCCTGGACTTCAGAAAAGCAGACTTTGACTCCCTCAGGGAATTGATGGGCAGGATCCCCTGGGAGAATAACATGCAGAGGAAAGGAGTCCAGGAGAGCTGGCTGTATTTTAAAGAATCCTTATTGAGGTTGCAGGAACAAAACATCCCAATGTGTAGAAAGAATAGTGAGTATGGCAGGTGACCAGCTTGGCTTAACAGTGAAATCCTTACTGATCTTAAACACAAAAAAGAAGCTTACAAGAAGTGGAAGATTGGACAAATGACCAGGGAGGAGTATAAAAATATTGCTCAGGCACGCAGGAGTGAAATCAGGAAGGCCAAATCACACCTGGAGTTGCAGCTAGCAAGAGATGTTAAGAGTAACAAGAAGGGTTTCTACAGGTATGTTAGCAACAAGGAGAAGATCAGGGGAAGTGTGGGCCCCTTACTGAATGGGGGAGGCAACCTTGTGACAGAGGATGTGGAAAAAGCTAATGTACTCAATGCTTTTTTCACCTCTGTCTTCATGAACAAGGTTAGCTCCCAGACTGCTGCACTGGGCAGCAAAGTATGGGGAGGAGGTGACCAGCCCTCTGTGGAGAAAGAAGTGGTTCTGGACTATTTAGAAAAGTTGGACAAGCACAAGTCCATGGGGCTGGATGCACTGCATCCGAGGGTGCTAAAGCAATTGGCGGATGTGATTGCAGAGCCATTGGACATTATCTCTGAAAACTCATGGTGATCGGGTGAGGTCCTGGATGACTGGAAAAAGGCTAATGTAGTGCCCATATTTAAAAAAGGGAAGAAGGAGGATCAGGGGAACTACAGGCCAGTCAGCCTCACCTCAGTCCCTGGGAAAATCATGGAGCAGGTCCTCAAAGAATCAATTTTGAAGCACTTTGAGGAGAGGAAAGTGATCAGGAACAGTCAGCATGGATTCATTAAGGGCAAGTCATGCCTGACTTACCTATGATGAGATAACTGACTCTGTGGATGAGGGGAAAGCAGTGGATGTGTTATTCCTTGACTTTATCAAAGCTTTTGATACCGTCTCCCACAGTATTCTTGCCAGAAAGTTAAAGAAATATGGGTTGGATGAACGTACTATAAGGTGGATAGAAAGCTGGCTAGATCGTCAGGCTCAATGGCTGCATGTCTATCAAGAGGAGTGCCCCAAGGGTCGGTCCTGGGGCCGGTTTTGTTCAATATCTTCATTAATGACCTGGAGGATGGCGTGGATTGCACCCTCAGCAAGTTTGCAGATGACACTAAACTGGGAGGAGTGGTAGATACACTGGAGGGTAGGGATAGGATACAGAAGGACCTAGACAAATTGGAGGATTAGGCCAAAAGAAATCTGATGAGGTTCAACAAGGACAAGAGCAGAGTATTGCACTCAGGAAGGAAGAATCCCATGCACTGCTACAGACTAGGGGTCCAAATGACTAGGCAGCAGTTCTGTAGAAAAGGACCTAGGGGTTATGGTGGACAAGAAACTGGATATGAGTCAACAGTGTGCCCTTCTTGCCGAGAAGGCTAATGGCATTTTGGGCTGTATAAGTAGGAGCATTGCCAGCAGATCGAGGAACGTGATCATTCCCCTCTATTTGGCATTGGTGAGGCTTCCTTTGGAGTACTGTGTCCAGTTTTGGGCCCCATACTACAAGAAGGATGTGGAAAAAATGGAAAGAGTCCAGCAGAGGGCAACAAAAATGATTAGGGGGCTGGAGCACATGACTTATGAGGAGAGGCTGAGGGAACAGGGATTATTTAGTCTGCAGAAGAGAAGAATGAGGGGGCATTTGATAGCTGCTTTCAACTACCTGAAAGGGGGTTCCAAAGAGGATGGAGCTAGACTGTTCTCAAAGGTGTCAGATGACAGAACAAGGAGTAAAGGTCTCAAGTTGCAGTGGGGGTGGTTTAGGTTGGATATTAGGAAAAACTTTTTCACTAGGAGGGTGGTGAAACACTGGAATGCATTACCTAGGGAGGTGGTGGAATCTCCTTCCTTAGAGGTTTTTACGGTCAGGCTTGACAAAACCCTGGCTGGGATGATTTAGTTGGGGATTGGTGCTGGTTTGAGCAGGAGGTTGGACTAGATGACCTCCTGAGATCCCTTCCAATCCTGATATTCTATGATTCTAAAATATGGTTATAGAATCATAGAATATCAGGGTTGGAAGGGACCTTAGGAGATCATCTAGTCCAACCCCCTGCTCAAAGCAATATCATTCCCCAACTAAATCATCCCATCCAGGGTTTTGTCAAGCCTGACCGTAAAAACCTCTAAGGAAGGAGATTCCACCACCTCCCTAGGTAATGCATTCCAGTGCTTCACCACCCTCCTAGTGAAAAAGTTTTTCCTAATATCCAACCTAAACCTCCCCCACTGCAACTTGAGACCATTACTCCTTGTTCTGTCATCTGCTACCACTGAGAACAGTCTAGATCCATCCTCTTTGGAACCCCCTTTCAGAGAGTTTACGGTGGGAGTTACTACATACCACCGTGACCCTAGCCTTACAGGTTCTTTTTTTAGCATGCGAGCTGTGTCCAGTCTTTGAAGAAATGCTGTATTGTTAGTTTTGTGATGCAGACCCTTTTTGGGGAAGCTGTTGCCCTCTGTTCAGGATTCTTTATTCAGTATCTCCTAGTATGGGGAATGTCAGAAGTAGTTTAGTCAAGGAATAGACGAAGAAAGAACAGGTAGAGGAGGAAGAATGTGGACAAATGGTAGGATAGAGTGTGTATCTTCTGTCCAGATTTTCTTCTTTCAAATTCAAGAGAAGGGGGGAGGAGAGGGGGGGAAGAAAAGCATAAAACCTGTTTCTTCATGTTAGAACCATCTCTGCAGAAGGGGACACTCCAGATGTCTCTGCCACATTATGTCCAAGTTCTTTCAGGATACAGGAAGGCAGGACACTCCTCTTCACTTTCTTCAGTTGCATTAACGTTTTCTCCCTTTGGTGGTCCCAGCAGTGTGTTCAGTTTTCCCTCTTGCAAATCACAGTCTGGGATATGTTCTGAAGATTCAAGCTATGACCCCTTACTGTGGGAATGAATTGTTTGTTATCTCAATTATTGTTGTGTTCTTGGTCTTTTATGAGTTTATTCATTATTGGTGGCAGTGTAGGATGAGACTGGCTGACAGTACCCCAGTTAGTCAGGCACAATAGTCTGACCCTTTGTTTTGTCAGTGTGGCAATAGGATCCACCGAGGTGTTGTTTTCATTTACAGGAGATTACCTCATTGCTGTTTGCCAGAGCTGCAAGTTTAGCAGCATCCTGAAATGACATCATTTCTAAAGCTTTGCTTTTAAAAAAGCAAGAGGTTTCATTTCACAAAGGTTCATGCAAACATTTTTCTATATTTAAACTTGTGCAATTTCATCCACACTGCTTAATGCTTGGAAGTCTAGGATCAAAGAGGCTCCAAACTCAGGGCCCAGAGTCATTCAAACTGCTTGGTTTTATACTGAAATAATCTGAAATGGAGTTTTGCATGGTATTAATGGGAAAACCTATATAATCTCAGGCTCACTCATAACTCAACTCAGTTGTCTTGAAAGGTTTGTCAAGTTTAGTGGATGTTTCAGTGAGCCAGGGATTAGGCATGAGTTTGTAATGAAACCTGAAACCAGGTAGTTTAAGGCCCTAATCGCAAACACGAGTCATGTACTTAACTTTAACCATTGGATTCAGTGGCTCTGTTCAAATGCTTAACTTTAAGCACGTGCTGGATTGGGGTCTCATAGTTTTACATTTCACATAGCTCAGATGATTCATAGAATCATAGGACTGGAAGGGACCTCGAGAGGTCATCTAGTCCAGTCCCCTACACTCATGGCAGGACTAAGTATTATCTAGACCATCCCTGACAGGTGTTTGTCTAACCTGCTCTTAAAAATCTCCAATGATGGAGATTCCACCAACTTCCTAGGCAATTTATTCCAGTGCTTAACCACCCTGACAGTTAGGAAGTTTTTCCTAATGTCCAATCTAAACCTCCCTTGCTGCAATTTAAGCCCATTGCTTCTTGTCCTATCCTCAGAGGTTAAGAAGAATAACTCTTCTCCCTCCTCCATGTAACAACCTTTTATGTACTTGAAAACTGAGATCATGTCCCCCCTCAGTCTTCTGTTTTCCAGACTAAACAAACCCAATTTATTTCAATCTTCTCTCATAGGTCATGTTTTCTAGACCTTTAATCATTTTTGTTGCTCTTCTCTGGACTTTCTCCAATTTGTCCACATCTTTCTTGAAATGTGGCACCCAGAATTGGACACAATACTCCAGATGAGGGCTAATCAGCGTGGAGTAAAGCTGAAGAAGTACTTCTTGTGTTTTGCTTACAACACTCCTCCTAATACATCACAGAATGATGTTTGCTTTTTTTGCAAGTGTTACACTGTTGACTCATATTTAACTTGTGGTCACTATGACCCCCAGGTCCCTTTCCACCGTACTCCTACCTTGGCAGTCATTTCCCATTTTGTATGCGTTCAACTGATTGTTCCTTCCTAGGTGGAGTACTTTGCATTTTGTCCTTACTGAATTTCATCCTATTTACTTCAGACCATTTCTCCAGTTTATCCAGATCATTTTGAATTATAATCCTATCCTCCAAAGCACTTGCAACCCCTCCCAGCTTGGTATAGTCTGCAAACTTTATAAGTGTACTCCCTATGCCATTATCCAAATCATTTCAGATTAACATTTATGTGTGTCAAGATGAAAATATACCTTGTAGTTTCTTTAATTCCAAGGGGAATGTTTATGGCCAAATGATCACATCTGTCAATTTACTATCACCCCCATGGCATCTTAATGAAAATTAAGAGATACACATTTTCTGTGCCAGAATCACCACTGGCATCTATTAACAATTGAACTAAAATCTAACGATAAATGAAAATAATGAAAACACGAATTCAGCTTGACTTGATACGCTCTCTAGTTAATGGTCTTATTAGTGATGCCACTGTTTGAAAGAACGGTAGAATGATTCAGTATGAGCACTCATGCAAGACATTGATAGATTATTAATTATCCACACACAGGGCCAAATTCATTCCTTGTGTAATTCCAGTGAAGTCAAATCATACCAGAGATGAAATTGTCCCACACTATTTTAAACATGATTGTAATTACTATTAACTGAAAATCCTGCAAAAGCCCATAATATCCTAACTGATGTTACATGGACTCAGAAAAAAATATGAAATGAATAGTAAAATTTTCTTAACACTGCAGCCTCTATAAGCCACTGCAAACACAGGTGTAGAGCCACTGACAATCATTCAGGGACAGTATGTGACTCTGATTTTTTATCTGATATATTTGCTAGTTTAGTTGTTACTCAGAGACTCTAAGTGAAGACTTAAAAGCAGATTTTCAAGCATTACCCAATGTATGATGTGATTGTTATGACGCTAATGTGCTCTGATCCCATTCATAGGTTTGGCCTGTACCCTAACATGTAGTTAGGAGGGTATGTGCTGGGGCCAGGGGTGGGTATGGTGAGTAGGGGCATGGCTGAATGATCTCTCGCACTGTGGTAGATAACAGGAAATCTAGCCTATACAAATAAACCATATCCCGCTGAAGATGCAAGTCTGATTTTATCAGAATTCCATAGTTGGAATAAATTCATTTTCTCCCTATCCATTAGGTGAGTACTACTGTTGAGCTTTAATGATATCTCTGAATGAATCAATGTTTTACACAGGATTGCTTTGACTTGCACAAATATCTGGAGAGTGCTTAACTGATTGTCAGACTCCTTAAGTAGCATTGATTCTACCACTGCAATATTCAGATGATGAGGTAATTGCATCTTCTCAGCTTATTGAAAAAATCTTGTTAAGGAGTCAGTGGTCATGGATTCCTTTCACTTCTTCGGGTTTATTTTTTGTTTGGTTGCCTTCGGCTTTGCTATGTCTGAGTTTTGTGAGATGAGGTGTAGGCAATTAAAAAAGTAGACTATTTGCTGATAGACATGACAAAGGTACCTAATTTTTTCCTATTGTCTGTATGAGAGATCACCATTTGGTAGCTGCTAACAAATGCTGATTTTTTAATGGTGACCACTGTATCAAGAAGAGACGGGCTGAGCAGAAGGAACCATGGGCATGAGGGTCCGGAGGCCCATGTGGTGGTGGTTACTTTCCCTACATGAGATACCTAGGCCATGCCATTGTAAAAGTACAGTCGTGGGAGCTCCAGGAAGGACGCTACAGTGTCAGAACATTAATTACTGGTACTGTGACACAGTGCTATCTTCTGGTGGTGGTGCTGGCAGGAGTGCTCTGAAACATGTAATTGCTCTTAACTGATTCAGGATGCTCGCAGGCATTTCATGGTATCCTGAGTCCTATGTCCAGTCAGCAAGAACCTTGCCTTAATGTGAACAATGCTGTGTCTTCTTGAGAACCTGTGCTAGCCCTGTGCATTTCTGAATTGCTCCGGCCACTACCTATCGATCACCAGCTGCCAGAAGCTTTAATCTGATTAGAGGCAGTAAAACTGGTTTCTATCTCTGGCGCCTGACTCAGGTTTCAGAGCAAGAGAAAAAGTATGACATCACCCCTGCTTGCATCTGTGTTGGGTAGCTAATGAAATTATACGATGGGTTTGAAGACCATTATAGTCAATGTTGATCCTGATTATTATTAAGAGCACTTTCAAATTTACTGCACCACAGGGAAGGCTTGAAAGCATCATTTTTCAAAGGTGTGCACATTGCATTGGATTGCAGTGAAGAGCTCTGCTGGCTAGAGAGCATGCCGGCAGGACACGGAATGAATTGTGAAATTCATTGGTTAAAAGTACACGTAGTCCTTGTACTGTGGAGATGCGTGCATCCCATAATCGTGTGATAATTGGGCATGAGGGTGACCTTGGGATAAAAGCTCCCTAGGTGTGGCTGGCTCCTAGTTAGGGCAGACAAGTTACAATGTATGCACACAAGTATGTGGTTTGTGCTGAATTTCCCAAAGCAGCCGGCTTGGGGGTGTGGCGGCATTCTCCCATCTTCAGTGCTGGCACATTCCGTTCTGCATGTGGGTTGGAGGACCATTGCCTGTCCCGTGTGGGTGAGTCTCACCTATCATGGAGAGTTCTTTCTGTTGTTAGGCTTGGGATTTTTTTTTCCCAGAACTGTCATTGTTCTTTTAGGAAAGAATTTGGGATCCTTTTGTTTAATCTCAGTGAAAGTCCATACAAACCTGTTATTCCTACCCAGATTGATATCCCAGACCATCTGAGCTGTGGTAACTATTGCACTACAGACTGCACTATGTCCAGGGGAAATTCGCAGGAAGTTATGGCTCTGTTTGGTTGTAGAGGCCTTTCAGTATTTGTCTTATTCTTCTGCCAGGTGTTAAATTGGAAAAAAAAAAAAGACGTAATTAACACCTGGTATAAACATCTGCAAAGCCACTTCATTGTTCCCCTTTAGATCTGTTCTTAAAACTCTCCTTTGCCGTGATGCCCTGAAAAAAACTTAACAATGATTAGCCTGCTGGTGTGCTGAGACCACAATTTATCATACCGACCGATATCATCTCATTGTTTCCCTGTATTCTCCCATCTATCTGTCTACCCATCTGCTGTCTTTGGTCTTAGACTTAGATTGTCAGCTCTTTGGGGCAGGGACCATCATTGTGTTCTGTGTTTGTACAGTGCTTAGCACAGTAGGGTCCTGGTCCTTGACTGGGCTGCTAGGTGCTATGGCAATACAAGCAAATAAATAAATAATCCTCACTTTTGATAGCCACTAGGAAGAGTGGGGGGGAAATGGCCTTGCCTCTTGTGAGTCTAGCTTCACACAGTTGGTCAGATTTCTGTTACTCTGGGTGATGGATAGCCCAAGTGGATACATGGCCTTAGAAGGTGCTGCTGATATCACTTCACAGAGACTGGGTGCTCCACACCTCCACCTACCTGAGCTTCCCCAGCTGGGGTAGGAGAACACCAGCGTGAGTCTTGAACCCTGATTTCTCTGACAAATAGCAATACTGCTAGACATCAGGACACTATAGCTAGAAACTTTGTTTTGCAAAATTGTTAAAAACACCAAAATAAAAAAGGTACAGCTTAATTCCTTAGATATCTGTGTATATGAATGCGTATCTCCTACTAGCAGCTGTAGCTTCTCATGTTGTACAAATTTAAAGAAATGTCATTAGTAAATACATGTGAAAACGGGAACAGCTTCTGTTGTTGGCAGTGCATGGGGCTCAAGTGTCTCACAGGCTTTGCTAGGAGACAATCAAGTTCAGATATGAATATTTCTGTACGTCATATGGACTACTGACAAAATTTAATAACAAAATTTAAGACCAATTACATGACACCCATGCTTTAAAATCAACCCCACAAAGGGGACTTAACACTTAATGTTTTTAGGCATTCCCTTAGCCTAGAGAAATCATCAGCGGGCATAGGGCTGGCCGTAACAGCTGCTCCTGGCCCCCCTCCCCAGTGCAGTGGCTGTTCCAGAGTGGATTGGTGGTATGTCTGGTGCACCCTGGTGATCCTAGCTGGTGGAACAACTCTTTGGGAAATGTCATCTGCCAGTGTATGACAGAGCAGCCCTGAGGATGCTCTAACTTGAGTTTGGGGTTGGGGGTGGGGAAGTTTGGCCTTGAGTAGCCCCAGAGATCAGGAGGTGGAAAGGTGTCAGAAAGCCTCCAATGCCCCTGCCCACTTGCATGCACCATGAGCTTCTCTGGGGCACCTGGGAATCTGGCTCACGATGTATAACCTGAAACACAGAAACTTTAAAGTGCTCTAGAAGTCTGGATCTAGCTGTTTAGAACTGGTGATTTTTCTTCTGAGGATTGTATTCCCAGACAGCTACCTCATGGACAGTAACCACTAAGGTTGTCTGGCTCCCAAACTGGCCTACTGAGACATGTTCAGGAATCACTATCTCACAGCCACCAACTTACAGGCAGTATTCAAGGGCACATGAATGTGCGGTATTTATAGCTGAAACTCTATATTTGGCAAATCCTACTGCTTATTGGGGCAGCCTATGCCTGGAATTCCCCATTCTGCCTCTGTAACACATTCCTAAGGGTTTTTTCAAATTAACAGCTTGGCCACCCCAGAGGAATCGTCTCATTTTATCCTGTGCTAGGAGTCACATTTATTTCTGCATCCTGGTGTTATTCTGTACTTCCAAACCTGGCTATAAAGCCATTGTTTTAGTTGTATAATAGATAAGAAACAGTTGACGGCACAACATATTTCCTAGTGTGGATAACATCGCTCAGTCTTCCAAAGAGAGAGGACAATGTGATGAGAATGGAATTGTGTCATTCTAACCCATTTGAAACTTTCTGTGCATTAAATCATAACTGTGTTTCAAAGACGTACAGGGCCAGCCTCAACCTGGCAGAGAAATGTTAATTAATACCATGGATATACAGAATTATTTTAGAAGACAGAAGTGAAGACAGAAACACACTAAGTGAAAATGCTGAGTTTTCAGTCAACAGGGGATTCTTAGTTGTTACCAACAATTCCATCTCTCACAATATCCTGACGATATCGTAAATCACTTTACAATCATTAAAGTCAAACAAAAGGAAAAATATCAAAAGAACACAGAGAGAAGACATATTGCCCCACAAGACCTTTTGTTGTTATGGAATTTCTACAGATAGTTTAAAAACATTGGGATTGAGTGTGTGCTTGTTTATTTTAAATTTTCTCACCAGTTATTTGACACCTCGGTGCCTGGGAGCTCAGTCCCCGACACAGCTAGACACAGATCCTAAAATAGTCAGACAGGTCAAAATTAGTGAGCCATGCATTCCTGGCTACGAGCCATAGATTTTTTTTTTTTTTTTTTTTTTTAATGCTGGAATTCCACTATAGGGACATTAAACCCTATGACGGCAGTAATATTAGAACCAATGTCCTGAAAATGAGAAATTCCAGTGAAATGATGTATTATACAACATATTTTCCAGCCCTCTGCACCAGCAGTGAAGCTCTGCATATATTTTGCTCCTTCATTTTCATATAGATTATATTGCCCATCTGCGTGCTGCAGCATGTTGGAGAACAGTGAGATTGGGTGACACAGTACTTTGCGATAGAGATCAATCCACAAATGGGTCCTCTAGCAGTTAGGCAGAACTAGTGGCTTTGAAAATACTGAAGAATTAACAAATACTTTCTTTACTATTTTTACCTGGGTGGTAAGATCTGCTATCATGTACAGCAGCAGTGAAACAGGACATGTAATTCCTAGAACGGGTTGAGAGATTTGGGGATTGGGGTGAAGAAACTGGCCCCAAACCACTGAAAGTAATAAGGTGGTCACTTGGGGAGAGTTTTTAAGTTGTCTGAATACAAATGCAAGAAACAGGAACATTAAAATAAGGCAATTCCAAAGACAGTAGAGACCGGGTAAAGCGTAACCAAATTGTAGCAAGTTTTTTTGCCTTTCAGACATCATATTTCTTAACAGAGTCATTTAAGAGGGCTTTGTCATTTATGCTAAATCAATTTTCATTTAGTACACAGAAAATAGGCCTGATTCTGATCTCACTTACACTCATGTAAATCAGAAGTAACTCCCATTGAAGTCAGGATGTTCCAAACTGCTCTGAGGTCAGCACCAGGCCCAGAAAGTTAATCTAGTTTTTACAATACATCTCTTAATGTGCTGATGACATGTGTTGTTTTAGCTGGTTTAAAAGAGCTTCACTGTATTTCTGCAAACAGGATCTTTTGGTTTGAGTCACAGAAAGTATATTTTTAGTAGCCCTATTCCTTTCAAAGAGCTGTGCTTAAGTGGACTGTTATATGTCACAGGCCAGATTGTGGTCCATGGCTATGTCCTCTTTGAGTCTCTTGGTTAGCGCATAGGGGATGAAGGGAGGTCTTAGCCAGACTTCTGGGGGTTCTCCTAAAGTAACAGAGTGCCTGAATGTCATCCACTCTTATTCATATATAGGGGGCATTCCTGGCCATCTCAGAGGTGTAAAGGGGGAGGAGTGTGTGTGAAGGTAAAGTTCAGCAATTCCTGGATAATGGAGCAATGCTTAGTGGGCAATTCTAGCCAATGGAGCAGCCCTAAGGCCATGGCTTAGAGCAGGGGTGGGCAAACTATGCCATTGTCAAAGCCATCAGATATTTTAATTCGGCCCCCAAGCTCCCGCCGGGGAGCAGGGTCTGGGGCTTGCCCCGCTCCGGCACTCCAGCCAGGGAGCAGGGTCAGAGGCTTGCCCAACTCTGCATGTGCCGTGGCTCCGAGCAGCTCCCGGAAGCAGCAGCATGTCCCCCCACCAGTTCCTAAGGGTAGGATGCAGCTAGGGGGCTCTGTATGCTGCCCAAGCCCCAAGCACCACCCACACAGCTCCCATTGGCCAGGAACCGCAGCCAATGGAAGCTACAGGGGCGGTGCCTGCGGATGGGACAGCTCACAGAGCCGCCTGGCTGTGCCTCCGTGTAGGAGCTGGAGGAGGAACATGCCGCTGCTTCTGGGAGCTGCTTGAGGTAAGCACCGTCCGAAGCCTGCACCCCTGACCCCCTCCCATGCCCCAACCCCCTGGCCCAGCCCTGATCCCTCCCCCCGCTGCTATTCAAACCCCTTGGTCCCAGCCTGGAGCACTGTTCTGCACCCTAAGCCCCTCATCCCCAGCCCCACCCCAGAGCCCACACCCCCAGCCGGAGCCCCTCCCCCCCAGCATTCCAACCCCCTGCCCCAGCCAGGAGCCTCCTCCCATACTGTGAATTCCTCATTTCTGGCCCCACCCCAGAGCCTGCACCCTCACCTGCTCCCACACCCCAACCCCAATTTCATGAGCATTCATGTCTCCCCATACAATTTCCATACCCAGCTGTAGCCCTGGGGCCAAAAAGTTTGCCCACCCTGGCTTAGAGCCGTCTTTCCCTATCCACCCTAGGCCCTGCACCAAGTGAACCTGATGAAGGGATCTGGCCCTAAAAATGCTAGATTTTAGGGTAACAGGCTTAATTATACCCCTACTGGGCTCATGAGAAACTGTTAGGGCTATAGAAGAGAAAATGGCTGAGAAATTAATAACTGTAAAAGAAAATTGGGAAGTATCTAGAGAGAAGACTGCCTGAAGGTTGCTCTAATTTACAACAGCTTTCCATGGCTTTTAGGTGTTGCCAAGACAAGGACACCATAGCCTGTCCCACGTGCCGGGAGTTGTTAAACTGGCTGAAAGCCAGGTGGGTATCTCTTCTGACTCAGGGAATTCCCAGGTAGTTGGTTAAACCAGTATTCTTGCTGCTTTGTACTGAAGGGGAGGCAAAGACCAGCCAGAGTGGGGTCCAGGATGTCTATCTCAGATATTTCCAGAATTGAAGAAGTCCCCCCTGCATGTTTTGCTCCATTTGTTTAAATGAAATGAAATTCACAAAAATAAAACCACCAAGCAGGCAGGTGAATTCAGAAAACTCCATCTGTGAACTGAAAAGTACAATAGGAGTTATATTGATATTTTTTGCACATTAGTACTGAGGAGCGAGATTCACTGTGTTTCACGTTCATTGGTCCTGAATCCTAGAGAACTACACTTCAATTACAGTCCAATACACAGTTTTCATAGAATCACAGAATCATAGAATATCAGGGTTGGAAGGGATCTCAGGAGGTCATCTAGTCCAACCCCCTGCTCAAAAGCAGGACCAATCCCCAATTAAATCATCCCAGCCAGGGCTTTGTCAAGCCTGACCTTAAAAACTTCTAAGGAAGGAAATTCCACCACCTCCCTAGGCAACGCATTCCAGTGTTTCACCACCCTCCTAGTGAAAAAGTTTTTCCTAATATCCAACCTAAACCTCTCCCACTGCAACTTGAGACCATTACTCCTTGTCCTGTCCTCTTCCACCACTGAGAATAGTCTAGAACCATCCTCTCTGGAACCACCTCTCAGGTAGTTGAAAGCAGCTATCAAATCCTCCCTCATTCTTCTTTTCTGCAGACTAAACAATCCCAGTTCCCTCAGCCTCTCCTCATAAGTCATGTGTTCCAAACCCCTAATCATTTTTGTTGCCCTTCGCTGGACTCTTTCCAATTTATCCACATCCTTCTTGTAGTGTGGGGCCCAAAACTGGACACAGATGAGGCCTCACCAATGTTGAACAGAGGGGGACGATCACGTCCCTCGATCTGCTCGCTATGCCCCTACTTATACATCCCAAAATGCCATTGGCCTTCTTGGCAACAAGGGCACACTGCTGACTCATATCCAGCTTCTCGTCCACTGTCACCCCTAGGTCCTTTTCTGCAGAACTGCTGCCTAGCCATTCGGTCCCTAGTCTGTAGCTGTGCATTGGGTTCTTCCGTCCTAAGTGCAGGACCCTGCACTTATCCTTATTGAACCTCATCAGATTTCTTTTGGCCCAATCCTCGAATTTGTCTAGGTCCCTCTGTATCTTATCCCTGCCCTCCAGCGTATCTACCACTCCTCCCAGTTTAGTATCATCCGCAAATTTGCTGAGAGTGCAATCCACACCATCCTCCAGATCATTTATGAAGATATTGAACAAAACCGGTCCCAGGACCGACCCCTGGGGCACTCCACTTGACACTGGCTGCCAACTAGACATGGAGCCATTGATCACTACCTGTTGAGCCCAACAATCTAGCCAACTTTCTACCCCTTTTGTCAGAAGATACACCAAACAGCTAATCCATGATAATTTTCACTAGCCTAACACATTTCAATATTTCCTTTACAATCATTAACTGCCTGTTCATTGGATGTTCTATCTATACAATACCATACAATGCAACCTGTTAACTGAGAGGGAAGGAGGGCAGGGAGAGTGAAAGCACTCTAATTTCTCATCAGGGTAACAAAAGATAAGAAAAAATATTAAGACAGAAGATAATAGGCTCCTGAACTGAGGAGGTGTGAATCTGCAATATGACAGTCTTGGGTCCTGATTCTAACCTCAGTTAAATCAGGAGTATGTGCACTAAAGTCAGTGTAAAACAGTTGAAAGATCAGAATTGGGACCTAGGTTCTGGGGTGATGATTTGTTTAAGCAAAGGGTTTATGGAGCTAGATTCTGCTTTCATTTCCACGAGAATGATTCTGGAGTAACTTAATCAAAGTCACAGGTATTACTCTGGATTTATACCAGTGTAACTGAGATCAGAATATGGTCCATGGAATGCAATTTGTATGTTGATTTTATGGCCTAAAATTCTTTGGGGGACATAGATTTAAAATAAAGGTTACCTACCATTCCAAATTTTCTTAATTTAAATTCTTGTAGGTTTAGACTTCTCTGCTTTCTGCTAGATGCTAGAACGTGATCACCAAGCAACGAACATATCTGAAGATTGCTCAGGAAACTGGATGAGCAAGACAAGGATTCCTAGCAAGCATTATACATGCCAGACCTCATAGGAAGGAAAGCTTAGCACTGAGACAATTAACTACCCACACTGATTAGATCAAAAGTAAGTATGCTGGGCCTACGTCTCCTCTCACTTCCCTTAGTTTTATATTGATGTAACTGGATTGATTTCAGCGGGGCTACTGCTGATTCAAATCAGTGAAAAAAGAATGAAGCTCATCATTTAAAAAAGGTGATTGTAGACACTGCAACATGGATAGACATGGTCAGATTATGAAGGATCATTGTCTGAAGTGACTGTGCATGAAGTGGCAGCTGCATTGCTATCTTTGTTTCATGGTTAGTTTTTTTCATAGCTGACCTGATTTTCAGAAGGTCTTCAACACCCCAAACTCCCACTGACTTCAGTAGGAATAGTGAGTGTTCAGCACCTTAGAAAATCAGGCCAAACAGTCCACCACCTCTCTAGCTAACCTGTTCCAGTGCTTCACCACCCTCCTACTGAAATAATTTTTCCTAATATTGAACCTAGACCTCCTCCACTGCAACTTGAGACCGTTGCTTCTTGTCTTGTCATCTGCCACCACTGAGAACAGCCTAACTGGATCCTCTTTGGAACACCCCTTCAGGTAGTTGAAGGCTGCTGTCAAATCATAGAATCACAGAATCATAGAATATCAGGGTTGGAAGGGATCTGAGGAGGTCATCTAGTCCAACCGCCTGCTCAAAGCAAGACCAATCCCCAATTAAATCATCCCAGCCAGGGCTTTGTCAAGCCTGACCTTAAAAACTTCTAAGGAAAGAGATTCTACCACCTCCCTAGGTAATGCATTCCAGTGTTTCACCACCCTCCTAGTGAAGAAGTTTTTCCTAATATCCAACCTAAACTTCCCCCACTGCAACTTGAGACCATTACTCCTTGTCCTGTCCTCTTCCACCACTGAGAATAGTCTAGAACCATCCTCTCTGGAACCACCTCTCAGGTAGTTGAAAGCAGCTATCAAATCCCCTCTCATTCTTCTCTTCTGCAGACTAAACAATCCCAGTTCCCTCAGCCTCTCCTCATAAGTCTCTCTCCAATTTATCCACATCCTTCTTGCAGTGTGGGGCCCAAAACTGGACACAGTACTCCAGATGAGGCCT
This sequence comes from Eretmochelys imbricata, assembly GCF_965152235.1. Lineage (NCBI taxonomy): Eukaryota > Metazoa > Chordata > Testudines > Cheloniidae > Eretmochelys > Eretmochelys imbricata. The sequence continues at coordinate 43,962,175 of NC_135576.1, read as the reverse complement.
CACCAATGTCGAATAGAGGGGAACGATCACGTCCCTTGATCTGCTCGCTATGCCCCTACTTATACATCCCAAAATGCCATTGGCCTTCTTGGCAACAAGGGCACACTGCTGACTCATATCCAGCTTCTCGTCCACTGTCACCCCTAGGTCCTTTTCTGCAGAACTGCTGCCTAGCCATTCAGTCCCTAGTCTGTAGCTGTGCATTGGGTTCTTCCGTCCTAAGTGCAGGACCCTGCACTTATCCTTATTGAACTTCATCAGATTTCTTTTGGCCCAATCCTCCAATTTGTCTAGGTCCCTCTGTATCTTATCCCTGCCCTCCAGCGTATCTACCACTCCTCCCAGTTTAGTATCATCCGCAAATTTGCTGAGAGTGCAATCCACACCATCCTCCAGATCATTTATGAAGATATTGAACAAAACCGGCCCCAGGACCGACCCCTGGGGCACTCCACTTGACACCAGCTGCCAACTAGACATGGAGCCATTGATCACTACCCGTTGAGCCAGACAATCTAGCCAACTTTCTACCCACCTTATAGTGCATTCATCCAGCCCATACTTTTTTAACTTGCTGACAAGAATACTGTGGGAGACTGTGTCAAAAGCTTTGCTAAAGTCAAGAAACAATACATCCACTGCTTTCCCTTCATCCACAGAACCAGTAATCTCATCACAGAAGGCGATTAGATTAGTCAGGCATGACCTTCCCTTGGTGAATCCATGCTGACTGTTCCTGATCACTTTCCTCTCATGTAAGTGCTTCAGGATTGATTCCTTGAGGACCTTCTCCATGATTTTTCCGGGGACTGAGGTGAGGCTGACTTGCCTGTAGTTCCCAGGATCCTTCTTCTTCCCTTTTTTAAAGATTGGCACTACATTAGTCTTTTTCCAGTCATCTGGGACTTCCCCCGTTCGCCACGAGTTTTCAAAGATAATGGCCAATGGCTCTGCAATCACATCCGCCAATTCCTTTAGCACTCTCGGATGCAACTCATCCGGCCCCATGGATTTGTGCACGTCCAGATTTTCTAAATAGTCCCTAACCACCTCTTTCTCCACAGAGGGCTGGCCATCTACTCCCCACATTGTGATGCCCAGCGCAGCAGTCTGGGAGTTGTCCTTGTTAGTGAAGACAGAGGCAAAAAAAAGCATTGAGCACATTAGCTTTTTCCACATCCTCTGTCACTAGGTTGCCTCCCTCATTCAGTAAGGGGCCCACACTTTCCTTGGCTTTCTTCTTGTTGCCAACATACCTGAAGAAACCCTTCTTGTTACTCTTGACATCTCTTGCTAGCTGCAGCTCCAGGTGCGATTTGGCCCTCCTGATTTCATTCCTACATGCCCGAGCAATATTTTTATACTCTTCCCTGGTCATATGTCCAACCTTCCACTTCTTGTGAGCTTCTTTTTTATGTTTAAGATCTGCTAGGATTTCACCGTTAAGCCAAGCTGGTCGCCTGCCATATTTACTATTCTTTCGACTCATCGGGATGGTTTGTCCCTGTAACCTCAACAGGGATTCCTTGAAATACAAAGCCAGCTCTCCTGGACTCCTTTCCCCTTCATGTTAGTTGTTCCCCTTCAAATCCCCCCTCACTCTTCTTTTCTGCAGACTAAATAATCAGTACTAGAACTCCATTGTCTGAGTGTGATGCAGACCAGCTTGTGGTGTGCCTGTAGAAGACAAATACCTCGATAACAGTCTGTGCCTATAGTGCCAAGTTCACTAAGAGAAACTCTTCCATCAGAGAAATCAAATTTCCTGGATGAAACATTTATGTTGAAAAGAAATACACTTCTGCTATTAATTTATATGGTGCCCAGAGGGTACCTTTGTTTGTGTTATATAGAGTGGCTCATAAAGAGTCCTGATTTGGGATGCAGGACTCAAAAACAATGCTGCTTTCACAGATGAATGGTGAATGAGACACCTTATAAAACAAACAATGAAGTAACCTCAGGGTACCATGCAGGTTTATTATAAAACACTGAAATGTGGAATGACAAAAAATGAGAAATATGACAAATAACAATATACTGCTTATTTTAATAACCTTTGCTAGAGTTTCTTTCCCCTGATGTAACTTTAAAATGAACAATCCCTACAACTGAAGTGGAACAAGCAGTTCGTTTCAACAGCATGAAGCATCCTCTGCCTTCAGTTGTAGGGATAGGAATATTTAGCCAGTCCAGATATGTGATTATCCTGGAGTACTTTATTATAAAGGAATCAGGCAAAGAACAGTACAAGCCCTGGACGGCCATCTTTTCCATTACAAGAGAGGATTTCCAGCCATCATAGGTTGTAATTATGACGAGAAAAGGGCTGTAATGAGGATTCTGAATTTTAAATCTTTTCCATTGCTGACTTCTAGGAGACTCTTAGGTTCCTTGCTCCCTCCCTCACCGGGGTTTGATTGTTCCATTAATATATTGCACCTGGAAAACTCGTAAAAAGAGAGATTTTTCGCAATACAGGGAACTCTCTGCATGGTTGGTAATCAGGATTGGGAATGGAGCAGCAGAGGGAGGGCGACAGGTGATCTGTATGTAGGGGTAGAGGGACCCACATAATCCTTCCCAAACTCCAGTTGATATGACGGTGGGAAATTAATGCAGCATGATACTGGATTAATTAGTCTGTAGCTCTCTCTGTATTGAAGATATCCCCTTGAAGGCTCCCGGGGGCAGCTGCTTCTGGGGAGGAAAGGCAGGGGAGGAGCTCAAGGGAGTTTCCTCAGAACTCAGGGGGCTGTGAGAGAGAGGTGGAGGTGCAGGACTGGCTTTATGCCATTCAAAGTTTCTTTTTAAATAAGGAGGATCCTCAATTGGCTATTTAGGCCAATTTAAGGTATACTATACCGAGCTGGATCAATGCAAAGCAGCATTAGCGGCTCTGAGCCTGAGCCTGGAATTCATACTCCTGCTACCTTGTTTATACCACACAAGTGAGCATGAGATTGTTGCTACCATAATATGAATAATAAATAAAAATAATAGTGGTGTGTGGCTGGGGAACAAATAGGAGCAGAGGGGAAATCATAGAAGATTAGAGTTGGAAGAGACCTCAGGAGGTCATCTAGTACAACCCCATGCTCAAAGCAGGACCAACCCCAACTAAATCATCCCAGCCAGGGTTTTGTCAAGCTGGGTCTTAAAAACCTCTAAGGATGGAGATTCCACCATCTCCCTAAGTAACCCATTCCAGTGCTTCACTACCCTCCTACTGAAATAATTTTTCCTAATATCGAACCTAGACCTCCCCCACTGCAACTTGACAAGACAAGGAGCAATGGTCTCATCTGCCACCACTGAGAACAGCCTAGCTCCATCCTCTTTGGAACCACCCTTCAGATAGTTGAAGGCTGCTATCTCACTCTTCTTTTCTGCAGACTAAATAATCCCAGTTCCCTTAGCCTCTCCTCATAAATCATGTGCTGCTGATCATTTTCATTACCTTCCGCTGGACTCTCTTCAATTTGTCCACATCCTTTCTGTAGTGGGGGGCCCAAAACTGGACGCAATACTCCAGATGTGGCCTCAGCAGTGCCGAATAGAGGGGAATAATCACTTCCCTCGATCTGCTGGCAATGCTCCTACAAATGCAGCCCAATATGCCATTAGCCTTCTTGGCAACAAGGGCACACTCATATCCAGCTTCTCATCCACTGTAATCCCCAGCATAGGCGCCGACTCTGTGGGTGCTCCGGGACTGGAGCACCCACGGGGAAAAATTGGTGGGTACCCTTTACATCCTTTATCAACTAAATGAGGGGTGTCCAGAGCTGCAGGCTTTGTGGGATGGCACAGGGTAGCTCTGTGTGCCTGCCTGGCATTGTAATTGCTGCGAGAGGTTGGAGCCCCTCCTTTGCTAAGGTAGGTTTTCTTAACTACACTATTCTACCACCTTGTAGCCAGATCAGGCAGCAGCAAGTTATGTCTGATCACTAGCTTAGCAGAAACGAGGTCATGAAAATGACTGACTTGTACACCACACACCACTGTTCACGTGTTTGCTTCTTCAGAACACTGGTCACGCAGCTTGTGGTTATGTTGGCTCAGTCTTCGAATAAGAGATGAGCGTATGACAGGTGTAAAAAGTCTAGACAGAGAAGTATCCTTGTTCTCTCAGGAGCATGCTGCTTCTTTTTTTAAAAAGTGTCCCCCCCCAAATACTCTCCCCACAGTATTAGGCGCTTCTTTGTTTTGCAGCAGTTTGAAATCCCTGGCACTTTTCCTCTTTGAATTCAAAGAGCCTTGTCTGAAGTGTAAAATCATTGGTTAGCTAAGCCAATTATCTAGAGAAAGAGGATTATTTTTCTTTTGATTATGGGAACGACCTTATGCAGAATGTTTGAAAGGTTAACTTTTTGCCTGCCTGCAACCACACTCTTGAAATGCAATCAGGGTTTATCTGGTCAGATACAAGATGTCATTTTTTTTTTACTTGCTAGCTAAGAAAATGTATAGGAAGGATTTTAGGACTTGGTTCTCCTTTGGTCTGGTATGAAAGCATTCCATAGAAGTTTGGTGGATTGTACTGAAATGTCTGTTTTGTTTAGCATAGACAAGGAGGAAGATATTAATGGCAAGATGCTACTATGCCAGAAAGAAAGGGCAAGCGATGTGCTTGTGTGCTGCAGTGTCCCGTGTGGAAACTGAGCTAATTTCTTATCTCATTTACTCCAGACTTACATAAGGACCAACTCCACTGGCTTCCTTTGAATTTATGCCAGTGTAAATGAGAATCTGGCTTATTGTCTGCAGCATGATGTTTTTTTCATAACCCAAATTGCCAGTGGGTAAAACTGAGGGAGCGGGCCAGGATTTGAGTGCTACTCACTTTTCTGCCCTCAAGAGATCAATATAGAATTGATGTGTTGAGCCTGTCTCAGTGGAAGACGGCAAACTAGGAACACTTCTGGATCATGTGAACCCCTGGCAAGAAAGAACAATAGATGGGAGGGAATAACAAACAGCCATGGCCAGATTGTCCCCTCTTTGCTAGCCAGTGATGTTACAGTTCAGAAAAGGTTCTTTGAATTCAAAGAGGAAAAGTGCCAGGGATTTCAAACTGCTGCAAAACAAAGCTCTGGGAAGGGGCTTCTTCTGGTGAAGAAATCTGCATGAAGATTCCCTATTTGTCCCAAACCTTGCAGTTCCCTGAGGCCAGGGTCATCTCTGCAGAGGTCCATTGCCCATGCACTGGATCCATTCCCTGGCAGCCCCTCCTGGTTCCCTGGCAGTATGGCTCCAGAGGAGCTATGCTAGGAGCCCGACAGGCCACCAGGACAGCTGGAGTAAGACAGGAGGCTCTGCAGAAAAGCTATTACAGTTTGACCCTGTGTCATCTTCTTTGGTTAAGTTCTGTGGGGCCAGAGTGAAGACAGAGTGCATTTTCCCTACGCAGCACCAGCCCTGCCTTCTCCCAGCATGAGACCCAATCCTGTCCCAGTGAAGGCAATGAGAATGACTTGAATAGGATCAGGAACAGGCCAGTGGACTCTAGATACGTGGAGGGGGCTCAGCCAGGTCAGCAGGGAAGGCAGGTAGTGCTACAGAGCCCCCATTTCCACCTGGAAGTGGGTATGTATATCCTGGGGGGTGGGGTGGAAGGTGCAAGGCTTAAATCTGGCCCTCAGTAAGGTGGAAGATATTTCTCATAATGAAACAGACCAATGATCCATCTACATTACCATCGTGTCTCTGAAAGGACCAAAAAATGTTACAGAACATTAAATGATTTGTAGATTTAAAACCTGTCACTGCTTCCCTCTGAAAGATCCTGTCTGACAAATCCAACCACGGGGAACAAAGCACTGTGTTTTTGTTAAAATGGTCAGTCAGCCACAGGCATGTTTAAATTGTCGTCAGTGGGTTTCAGAGTCAAACCTCAGCTGGAATGAATGTGGCAGTCCCCCACTCTCAGAGCGGTTGTTTCCATGTGCAGACTCAGGAAAACAGAACTGAACTGGTTCCCCTTTGGAAGCTTGCCTCTGCACCTATGTGGTAAGGGCTAGCAACATCCTTTTGTAAAATGCAAACTGGAATTTGGCAGAAAAAGCTGTAAATACAAAAATTAACTGACAGACCCTAAATCTACCCTAGTCTGGGCAGTACCCTTATCCAGACCCCAGCACACATTTCCAGTGCCCAAGTTATAACTGAGCCTGTCATGGCTACTGAGTCCTGCACTGTCAGTGTCAAACTGTGCAAAGCACTTTGATACCTTGAGCATAACAGCTGCTATAAAAATCTAATTGTATTCCAAAACTGATGTTAATATAATAGTCTCCCAGCTAATGGAGGACTTCATGGTGCACATTTAATTTCTTTAATGTTAACGTTCTAGACAAATTTAGACATGGTACAAGGATTTTTCCTTTTAATTTCTTTTCTGTTCTCGCTTTGCACATGACGTTCTGTGATGTTTGTGTTGCACATTGTTCTGACTGGTTTTGGTTTGCATTGATAAACATGTAAGGAAACTAGAAATGCATTAGGAGTTGGGGGGAGGGGGGGCTGCAGAGTGCCATTTAAAATGGGGGGGGCTATGCAGGGTGTGTGATGCAGGGGAGGAGGGTGTGCAGGCGGGGCTCTCCCCCCATGATGCCCTGCCCCCTTCCTGGCCCTGGTGTTGCCAGATCACCTGCCCTGAGCTGGCCTGTGGCCTGCCAAAAAGTGGTTGGGCTGTGGCCCAGGTGGTCGCCCAGCTCTGTGACCTATGAGACTGCCTTCCGCTTAGGATCCCCCCAAAATCACTCTTTGTAAGTGCTGGAGAGTCCACAACTTTCAGGGTTGTAGATTTTAAGGCTGGAAGAGACCATTAGACCATCTAATCTGACCTCCAACTTAATTGTGGCTTGCAGTGATCTTTCTGAATAGTCTAATGTCAAGCAGAAACTCAGGGGCTCTTTACAGCTTAATATTTGAAATGCATTTAGCTGGGTGCTCAACCCTCTTTTAATAGTTGTTTTAGTAGTTAACTAATAAGAGTTTGCTTACTCTGTCTTGGCCTTTTGAGGGCAGTGTCACCTAATACTTGGTGGACACGATATACTTGGCCAGCAAAACAGTGTTTATATCTCCTCACCGTAAGGGCCTGATCCAAAGCCCATTGAAGTCAAAGGGCGTCTTTTTACTGACTTCAACAGGTTTTGGATTTGGCTCTCAAGCACTCACTCTGAGCTGCCCTGCCAGAGCCAGATCTGCAGGCAGTGTACATCATTGAATTCAATGTTTTGACATTTTTCCTGAGAGATTCATAGATTTTTAGCTAGATGGGACTATTCTGATCATCTAGTCCGACTTTCTGCATACATGGGCCATATATTTTCACCAAGTAATATCTGCATCAAGCCCATAACTTTTATCTGGGTTATAACCTTTCTTTTAGAAAGACACCCAGGCTTAATATAACGACAGTAAGTGATACAGAATCACCACATCCCTAGGTAAGTCCCCAATGGAGTCCTGAAAACTGGTACTGGCATACAGCTGCTTCAACACTTAATGGCTTGCGGGGATAGAAGAATTTTGCTGTGGATCCAAAGTCTAGTGGATGGGAAGTAGTTCCCATTCTTTCTCTCCTTCTCTCTCTCTCAAACATTTTTTAAGAACTGATACAATCTGGAAGCATTTTTAGTTCCTCAAACAATGTAAAGAGCGATATGAAGCTTGGTGATTTTGGTGGTAACCTGTTCTTGGGATCCACACTACATCCTTATCCTTTCTCACCTCTCTGCTGCTTTGTGTACAGTTGGTTAGTCCCTCTTCCTTGGTATCTTGTCCTCCCTTGGCTTTTGTGGTACTGTTCTCTCTTCTCACAAAACTCCTGGGAAGAGGGTATAGGCCTCTCCTGTTCTATGGGGCCTCCTTTGCTCACCTCCTTCTTTCCCTGAGTGGCCTCATTATTTACAAACTCAGCATGGTTGCCTGCAGACTCCCCAGTTGATTTTTCCACTCCAATGTATACAACTCAATCCTTCCCCTTCTCCAGCAGACTTGTACAAGTGCCTGTCTCTGTCAGCCTTCTCCAGCCTCGCTTAAATCCTCATCAAAATGTCTATTCCTTTCTGTATCCTGGTGTATCTTTCTCTGTCCCTCTTGCCTGAGTGCCTTTTATCACCTTTTGTTGGGGTGTTGTACTCTGTTTGGAGACAGGTTACAGGGTGTCTGCACTGCAAGTCAGCCAATGGGAGGCTACCTGCAGGTCATGACTTGGCCATGATTCTGACCCAGCTAAGCAGCAGCCCCTTGGAGCCCCAAATTGCTTTTGAAAACACTCTTGGAAAGCTCATTCCCAATTCTACATCCCAAACCCACCTCTGTGGGGCACAGGGGACACAGAGAACTCGGGGCACTTTGATCAAAATCTCATCTATGCCCAGCTCTGAACTGTCTGCAAATAGTTGCCCAGTTGGCTACTTGTGCTGGCTTTTTAAAATGTCGGTATAAACCAGTGGCTGTGGAGCACCACTTAAAGTGTGTGTGTGGGACCATAATGCCACCTCCATGCTGTGCTGCCGCCTCCCTCCCTGCACTGACCCTCCTCTTTCCCTCTCAGGTGCCCCACACCAGTAGCCTTACTCCCAGACCAGGAGCCCTTAAACCCCCCTCCCCCGCCCCCTTGATGAAGTCCTACTACTGTCCCCTCCCAGGAGTCCCTGTTTCCCGCACCCCATTCCTTCTCTTACCCCTCCCTGCTGGTGAGCCTCACCCTTGGGTGACGGGTCTATCCCAGTTCCTGGCTGGTCCCTAGAGCTGAGAGAAGCTGTCATGGTTTCAGCAGCTGCCAGGTTAGGGCCTGGCATGCCACACGCCCCACATGAAGAGTAGGAGCCAGGAGCTGGCCGGGGCGTGCTCCCAGTCATAGTGTGCACGGCTGCTAGTTACAAAATTGCTGCACACATGTGCACAGCAAAACGGTTACATTTCTTGATTGGCAACCAGCAAGAGCATAGAACAAATGGTCAGGCCATGACTCAGGTGGCATCCCTGGCTCTGCTGCCTCTGGTAAAAACAATTGACTGGGCCTTCACCTCTGACTGAGCCTCCTAGTATATCCCTCCTTCCTTTCCTCCAGCTCAGTAGTTTGTCACAGCTCTAAGTGTCTCTTTCTTCCCTTTCTGTTCCTTCCTCCTCCTCCCCCACTGTTTTTTTTTTTTGGCATTTTTTTTCTATTTTATGTCTGCTGGATTTTCCCATTACAGTAGAACTGCAGTTAACATTTGGCTTAATCCCTGAAAGACATCACGCTCAGAGTTTTTTCTCCAGAGAAGAGGTGTTGGCTCACAAAACTGAAGAGATTTTAACCTCATTACCTCAAATAATGATCTACATCAGTCATAAAAATGAGGAGGCTGAAGCAAACCTGAGGTGATGCCGCCTCCACTGCAAAATTAGACATTTTTTTTGAATAAGGCTAATGATCAAACACTCTTCTGAAGGACAAGTGGAGCCTTTATAGACAGTGTTGTCTACCTAGCTGGAATAAACATGCTGTTTGTTGGGTGAACCAGTGGGGTGCTGTGTTACTTAGCTGGCACTTGACACTGCATTTTGGATTTACTGTATGTTTTTAAGTACCTTCTGTTGTCTGGAAGAGATACAGGAAAAAGCAGGAGGAAAGTAATAGGCAGATGTAATTGGCCCTAGAAATAGCAGTCTCTGAGCTGGCCTTGAGGTGGAACAGAAACATAGCTCAGAGTATGTGTAAGTCATGAAGATTTTGAAACACAAAACTGCCAATGGCATAAAACTGCTAGTCATGGTTATGGAAACAAATTGTTTCCTCCATGCTGCATGGAGCAAGCTGGTTGACAAGGTTCTGTCTTAATTTCTTAATTTAACAGTAACTATTGGCAGCTTTACCTGAATCCTGGAAATGGTGTTGTTGGGGCTGGGGATGAGGACTGCTTCTATTGCTAAACCAGGGGGGCACAAGGATTATGGGATTTAGCCCTGGTCTGCAGTACAGAGTTAGGTTGATGTAAGGCAGATGTTGACCTAACTCTGTAAGCGTCTACACTAAAATGTAGCTCCCACCGATGTAGCTCACCCGCTACGCTGACTTAACGCCACCTCCATGAGAGGCATAGTGCTTAGGTTGATGTAGTTAGGTTGACGCAATGTCAGTGCAGACACTGTGTTGCTTACATTGAGAGTTGCTGCCTTTCAGAAGTTGTCTCACAATGCCCCACACTGGCAGTTAAATCAGTGCAAGTACTCTTGCTGAGGAGGCGCACCGCCAGCACAAGGAGTATAGTGTGGACATGCAAAAATGATTTAATTACTGAGGTGGCTGTACATCGACATAACTTAGATCGACTTAATTTTGTAGTGTAGACTTGCCCATAGTATTAATACTGTTAAAGGAGCTTATTAATGCTTAAAAGGAAAAACTCTGACTCTGCTAGTGCTGAGAATAAATGTGTTCTATACAGCAAAAATAATCTTGCTGATATTGTAAATCTATCACTGCTTTACAATATTTCTTTTACCTTTGTCTTTACTGCAGGTCATAGAAGTGAAAATTCTCTCAGCAGTGCCTGTAGCAATGGCATCCCACTCTTGAGCCCGTTGCTTAGTTGTGTGGCTGGTATAGCTGGCTAGGAAGCTAAGCATTTCAAACACAGAGCCACTGTTGTGACTGGAGGCTACAGATGGAATTAGGTATGCGGTGTTTTATCTACCTGCTTTAGTTTTCTCTATCTAGCATCTATCAATGGTGTCTAAGCTCTGGTTCAATTGTCATCTCCTTTTCTTTGGCTGACACAGTGCATTTAGCTATGCAGCTCCCTGCTAGTCCAGGCTTTAGAGAGACGTGTATAATTTTTTTCTTTAAACCATGGTTCTCATAAAGTTAGCACATCCTTCCTTTAGCTAATTGTGAGAAAAAACCCAAAGGAGTATCATAGAATCATAGAATATCAGGGTTGGAAGGGACCTCAGGAGGTCATCTAGTCCAACCCCCTGCTCAAAGAAGGACCAATCCCCAATTAAATCATCCCATGGGTAAGTTGGGTTTATTTTAGAAAAGTTTTGTTAACATCTTTTTCTGTCTACGTAATATGTCACTATTTTCACTGTTTGTTCCTCTGATCGCTGTTGTGGATCTGATTTCTCTGGGAACAAGTCTGATTTGTCATCACTTGTGGGGGCATGTCTACACTTACCTCCAAAGCAATCGATCCAGGAGGGGTTGATTTATTGCATCTAGTGAAGACGCAATAAATCGACCGCTGCATGCTCTCCCGTCGACTCCAGTACTCCACTGGAACGAGAAGCACAGGCGGAGTCGAAGGGGGAGTGTCAACAGTTGACCTACCCCAGTGAAGACACCGCGGTGAGTAGTTCTAAGTATGTTGACTTCAGCTACATTATTCATGTAGCTGAAGTTGAGTAACTTAGATCAATTCCCCCCCCCCCGCCCCCCAGTGTAGACCAGGCCTGGGATAGATGGGAGCAGCTTCTCCCTGCAGCACAGAAGTCACGATTCATTTACTGCCCAGCTTACCAATGTTGTTCCTCCTAAGCTAATTGTGTCACTGCTTCACGCTTATTAAAAACACTTGCAATAAAGCAGACTATGGGTGAGCAAGAGGGAGGTTGTTTCTTTATTTCTCTATTTAGACTGCAAGCCCCATGGCTTCCTCTGTGTTCTGTGTAGTTTCAATCAGGCTGAGGTGATGCAGTCTAGATGCTGCATATTGAGCTGAATCTCATGGTAAGTTGCGTGAGAATACGACAATGATGGCTGTGAGCTTTACTGTGCCACTGAGCTTCCTTTTGGCATTTTCAGCTGTGCCTCTCAGGGTTTCTGCAGCATAAAGTGAGGGGGAGGAAAGCCTTCAGGGCCTTGACTCATCTCAAAGTATGTTTAATAAATGGAGGCTGCAGTATAGGCCCTTCATATATATGCTATAGGATTGTCCCCATTGGAAGGTGTTTTGTTACTTGTTCTTAAATAGAATTAATAAGCTGTACTGCATCCATCCAACTGAGTTTTCTTTTTTAGACAGCATCACACCAAGTTCAACCCTATTGCTTAAGATTTATATAGAAATAGTAGTAAGATTTTATTATTTCTGATGTTCTTCCTGACATTTTGGAGTCCATTTCTTTCTTCTAGTTCTAGATTTTGGGGAGAAATCTGGCTAAGGCTGGTTTTATATGAGTAGTATATCATTGGATGTTCTCCTCATCCCTGGTACGCCTCCTTTTGGCTGAGTCTGGGGATTAGCTGACAGTCCAAAACACTTTCTTGTGGTTGCTCACTCCATTGCTCTTTCTCTGTCTCACTCTCTTAGCACTCGACTGCACCCACTTTGTGGCTGGGTCCTCTGACCAGGTCCCTGTAGTTCTTCCCTTCTGGGGGAGTGTGGTATGCCAAGTCTCTTGGGACCCTCTGTTCCAGGCAGTCTTCTCTTAATGGTGCTTCCCCAGGGGCTGATAGGGGAACCCAGACCCACCCTCTACACTGGGTTCCAGCCCACAGACCCTACAACAAGCAGTCAAGGCCTGCACAGTCCTAATCCTTACCACTGTATTCCTGGGCTACTTCCTACCTTGCCTTCTCTCACCCTGAGAATGACTCCATCCTCTCTCTCTCTGTAGCCCCTCTCTACTCTCAGCTACCGGGCTTTATACAGGCCCCTCCTGTTCCTGTCCAGCTGAGCTTCATTTTGAATTAGACCTCTTTGCTTCCTGGCTCCTCCTCCAGATGCAGCCTAGGCAGATAATCGGTCAACCTAGTCACCTTAACCCCTACAAGCCTTGTGAGGAGTGGATACCCCATCACATAGTAACACCGATAGTAGGTAATTTTTTTGGCACCGTAACTCATTTTCGGGTGATTCACAAAAATGGTTACCAGAAAATCTATTTTCTAGGCTTACCATTCAGCATGAAGCAAATGAGCAGACTTCCTTGGTAAAATGATCTTTCAGTCCATGATATTTAATTTTCCTTACTCATCATTAGAATGTTTAGCATTTCCGTTTCTCCTGAAATATCTTCTTATTGCAGACCTTGAGTCATGTTACATTTAGACCCCAGTCCTAAAAAGGTTTAAGCACATGCTTAATTATCCCCTCTCTGAGGAATCCAACATAAATCAATGGAATTACTCAGTGTGTGAAATTAAGCATGTGCTGAACTTTTTCAAGATTGAGGCCTTAAGAATCATACTGGTTAATTCAGATCAGAATTTATTTTGTTTTATTTATTTAATACCACAGGCCCTTTTAGGTATCCGTATCATATATGACAGTTGTTTGCAAAACAAATAAATGACAAGGTATTTTTTTCAGAGTAGCAGCTGTGTTAGTCTGTATCCGCAAAAAGAACAGGAATACTTGTGGCACCTTAGAGACTAACAAATTTATAAGCTTATGCTCAAATAAATTTGTTAGTCTCGAAGGTGCCACAAGTACTGCTGTTCTTTTTAAGGTATTTTTTATATTTCATGCTAGCCTAGGGAACGAAGAACAAAAAATAACTAGAAAGTTGTAAGCAATATTTGTTATTTAGTTAACTGGATAAATCAAACTGAGTCACAATATTTACTTACAGTAAGCTTTGGACAATAGACTATTGTTCAATAATGTCTACAGAAAATCCTATAAATTAAAGGACAAAGAGTAAATGGAGTTTATTTACTATATCTACATCACAGAAGGGTCGTGAGGATTAAATAGTTAATGTTTATAAAATGCTTTGAGATGGAAAAGTGCTAAGCAAGTACTAAATATTTATTATTAGTAGTAACAATATGGGCCTTGTAATTCTAGAAATTATGCTCTCTTCATTGAACCACAGGGAAAATAAGGAAGAACAATAAATATATTGAAAGGGAAGCTAATGCAGCATCCATAATTAAATTAATATTTACAGTAGATCAAAGGGGAACTGTGGAAAAGAAAAAGGTACAGGATGTGAACTGCAGTTCCTTTCTTCAATGGATCGTATTCACTGAGATAGAGAAGCTTTGCTTCTGGAAGTGAGGCCTGGTAAATACTGAGGAAGGAAATCTAACAGAATGAATCTCTGAGACTAAAATTTTTTTGTATTTTACTGCCTAATTTTTTGGTTGGATTTTAAAGTAAATAGAATAGCTCTTTCCACTACACATCTCTACACCATTGATGCACCAGATTTACTTTGGCTCAGGGGATAATTTTAAACATTTGAAATTTTATTTGACTTTCAATTTTCAGTCAGACAATACAGATAGCAATATAGGATTTGACATACTGGATCTGACCATTGTTTTATATAGTCCAGCATCTTACATATGACACCTGCCAATATCTAATGCTTCAGAGATGAAAATCCCTGGATACTGTGGAAGGCACCCTTGGGGGGAAAAACTCCTTCCATTTTAATCCCTGAATCAATCCACTCAAGATCAGAAGCAAGACACTTGATAACCAGGATCATAGATGCTAGTTACTTAGCTGGAAAGTTAATTGAGGAATCAGCCCAAAGTAAATAATTACATTAGCAGAGTTGGTTGTTCACAGTAGTGCCATCTTGAATTTCACAGCAAATGGTGGCACTCATGATACCATAAACTGTTCTGGCTGGATGACAATAACTAGAGGCTCCACCAAGCACAAAACAAAAAATGAAAGGCAAGGCTCAATTCAAATGGAAAGAATATAGAATACAGAAGAAAAGGTACTTAGCAAACATTTGCAAGCAGGGCAGTTTGTGCATATTGGTTATTTGGTAAAAGTATGTTAGAAAATCAGTCATCCTTAGGACCTCTTCCCTTGGAGTCAAATGTATGAGAAAGTCAGTCATTTTCTACTCAGCACATCCTGAATTAAATATCTCAGCACAGGTGACAATTGAGTTTAAAGGGTGGAAGGTAGTATCTGACAAGTATTCAGTCGTGATGTTGGGGTGAAATAAAGAAGCAATACAAGGATGATATTAAAAATCAGCACTGTTAATTAGGGTCAAGTCACAGGATTTTCTTTCTTGGACAACAAATGGTTACTTCTCTTCAACTTTTGGCAGAAGAGCCGAGTGCGTAAGAGCAAAAACCATTTGAGACTGGTACAAGCCAACATGGCACCAAGTGAGATAAATACTCATCTCATAATCATTAACTCCTGGCATAGCTACAGTCTTGCCATGCAATAAAGGCAGGAGATGGAGAGGAATTATATTTGTCAAAAAATAATTCTAAGGAACAAATGAGACAAGTATTGTTGCAACTGTACTTGGCTGTGGCTGCTCTAATTCTTGTAGTAAAGTAGGTTCTCAGACAGGTGGGCCATGTCAAAGACAGCAGCATAGAGTACTTTAATATGTCTTCAATAATTATAAATAACAATAGGTAATCTAGTACAGTGATAGAATAAACACAGTAGGTTCCCTTAAAGAGCTTCCTTTTGCCTTTTCTACAGTAGGTAAGGAATTGCCCAGTAAGAGCCATTTTTCATTATATGCAGAATAGGGAATGGTGCTAGTATTATTGATACTTTACTGAATGTTAGAAAGTTAAAAGGAAATGTTTCAAGGGCGTGCACTGTTCATTATTATCATTACGTTATAAAAGGAAATTTGAACAGTAAGGACTACCTTCTCAAAGGGGTGTACAACGGGTGCAGTCAGAAACTCCTGCATTTGCACAAACAATATGGCTGACATGGGTACATAGCACTGAACAGGTACAATTTCCAATTGTGGGCATCTCAATGTCAGTGCATGTCTGCACATTCATTGCACCCTTTTGAGCATTTGGGCTAAAGGCACAAACAAGCCTTTTCCAGTTCACTTAGCCCCTCAAGTCTTCTTCAGGGATTCAATGTGCAAATTGAGATTATCCCGCTAACAGGATAGCAGTTAGTTAATTGCATTGTTTATTAGGTATTCCCAGGCTGCCATCATACCTGATCAATCCTGAACATTAAACGATTACCACCATCAATTAATGGTTAGCTGGATAAATAAATAACAAAGGTAATCTCTCACTCACTCATATGACAGAGCTACAAATATTCTTTTAAATTCTTTTCTTCTCTTTATAATGAAGAGAGAGGTGAGTAACTAGAGTCCATTTATCAAGGTCAACAAACTCAAGTGTGATTAATTTGTAAGGATATGCCTACACTACAAAATTATGTTGAACTAAATTACATCCACGTACAGGCACATCACCTCGCTTCTGTATGTCCCCACTATGCTCCTTGTGTCAGTGGGGCGTATCCCCACTGGAAGTACTTGTACTGATTGAACTGTCAGTGTGAGGCAACATGGAATAGCTTCTGAAAGCCAGCAACAGGCAATGTAATGTCTACACTGACACTGCATCAGCACCAACATAAGCACTACCTATGCATCTCATGGAGGTGGAGTTATTAAATTGGTGTAGTGGGCGAGTTACATTGTCAGGAGTGACATTTTAGTGTAGATGTTTACAGAGTTAGGTCAATGTAAGCTGCCTTGCATTGCCCTAACTCTGTAGACCAGGCCTTAGTGTCCCAGGTGAACAGTGTGAACTATCACCATCTGAACTAGCTAAACAATTTGGCCTGTTCATCCCTTGAATTAATTCAACATGCCATTTGAGATGGTCATTACTACTAGCTGGCATTCTTGGCTTTTTCCTAATAGATTATAATTACTTCTTTGAGAAACCATCAGTGATCTTGGACTGGATTGTCCTTTCCCACCTTCACCACTGAATACCCTGAGAATATCAATGTCAGAAGCTGATATTCAAGCAAGGAAGATTGCCTGGATTCTCTAGCTACTCTTCAAGATCCTGATCCTGCAACCTGCATCTCTGCAGGAGGACCCCCTTCGCTCATGCAGAGATTCATGGGCTTCTGTTGGAGTCCACTCACATGGATACAGTTGCTGAACTGGGGTCCAACTCTGTATTAGATCCATACCCTACAAATCCCAGTGAAATACTGGGAACTGTAAATAACAACTAACTGTAACAGAATACAGAATGGCCAGAGGATATAGATGCATGTTTCTCAGGCTTTGTTACCCATGTGGCTCAATCCAGCTGCAGTGCTTTGAAAATGTTGAATTTAAAGTTTTTCATGTAGATGAGTGTAAGAATGAAGAGAGGGTCACACTGAGATACCTAATGGCACAATTATTTCCCAAATCCTGCCCTACCTAGAGCCACTCTGAACCTATGGATCATGCCAATGTCTTTTCATTAATGTTAGAAGCAGACCAATCTAATGTGCTACTTCCAGAAATCATGTCCCCCCATCAGCAGTGCATGAAGAAGTTGTAGAATTAATAGAAAATGTTCTTGGCGGCAGGTTGAATTTAAGGAATGTGATTAAAAAAATAGTACTGTAACAAATCCATGCCCATTGAGAACTTAACCATTGCCACCAGGCTACACATGGTAGCCCTTCTGAATCTGATGGAGACAACAGGGTTAGTACTCATGTGCCTGCTCTAAAATACAGGCCCCTACTTCCTGAGCTACAGGAGAATCTCTGTTAGCAGAATAAGGCCTAATAATGAGACACAGTCGAACAGTCCTGGTTCCAGCCACTATTCATCAAGATCCTTTTATTCTGGAGGTCACTAAAGGTCCAACCCCTGTGGGTCATAAGTAGAGAATTCCATAGCTAGGAGGCAGGAGATTCCTGTAATTTGTGTTATTGACATTTCCCCAGAGAAGCTAACATATACATAATATCCAAATGTGTAATTATGCTGGAGAGAATACAGGTAAGTAGGAAATGTTATCTGGAGAATTAGCCCAGAAAGTATATGTCAGCATCCCAGGCGTTACAGCTGCAGTCTAATTAATGAAACATTAGAAATATCAACATAAAAGACATATCAACAAATTAGGTTGAAGTCCAGTATGTCTGCATCACTGTGATTAAGTAAGCAGTTATATCCCTGAGCAGAATGACTGTAGGATAGAATTTACTTCCCGAAATGATCGAGCTCTTATCCACGAGTCATCTAAATAAGGGTAAACCTAAGTCCCTTGCCATCATAAATTAACTCCACTGCAAGCAATTGTGGTCAGATTTTCAAAAGACCCGAGCACCCACCAGCTCCCATTTAGACACCTAAATGAAGTAACCAGATTTTCAAAACTGAGATCAGCAGTCAGCAGCAGCTCCCATTTTAGTAATGGTTACTTATCTTTTAGATCCTTTGTGACAGTTATTACCAACGAACCAGATGTGGGCGAGTGAAAAAATAATCAAATTCCTCAGGAGGCATCTGGTAGAGCTGATCAGCATTTTTTGATTTCAGTGGACTAGAGACTGGTGTCACTCCGAGGTCTTAGGCTGGTTCCATTAGACCTTCATTTATAGATTCATAGATTATATGGCCAGAAGACACCATTGTGATAATCTAGTCTGACCTCCTGTATAACACAGGCCATAGGATTTCCATGATTTCCTGTTTGAACTAGAGTATATCTTTTAGAAAAACATTGTATCTTGATTTAAAAATTGCCAGTGATGAAGAATCTACCACAGCCTTTCATAAATTGTTCCAATGTTTAATTTCCCTCACTGTTAAAATTTGCACCTTATTTCCAGTCAGAATTTGTCTTAACTTGTGGGGCATTCATTCTCCCTCTGTGCTAAGGCTCCAACATATCAAATAGCTAGTAAAATTTCTTCTGTACAGAGGAGAATTCTGCATCCTAAGTCTCAGTTATTAGTGAGAAGGTTATAAAAATTCTTAATATCACCAGGGAGATAGTTCAAAGGATATTCCATTAATTCTTCAGGTAATGAAGGGAGGATCCAATAGGATGTGTGGATCAGTACAGAGAATCTGCTGAAAGAACCAGTTATACGCAAATAACCTTTATTTTTCTGCATTACGGAGGGCTTTCGCACAATCAAAGCTGTGTTGTGTCAAGATTTTTCCTCTGGAATATAAAGTACACGGCGGCTCCATTGCGTGTGGGATGAAACTGTCTTTGCTTTTAAAAGTCTGTCCTTTACACTTCTCTCAGATAAGAGGTCCTGGCTAGTTGTGTGCACTTTGCACAGTTTAGGAGGGGTCTGAGTCTAAGTGTGTTGGCCAAATTCCTGTTTGGGTAACTGCATTTTGCCTGTCTAAATCCTCCCTTAGTTTCACTACCTCTCCCAACTTCACAGCTCAGGCCCATCTCTATGGCAAATCAGCCTCTGTGCGTTGCTGTGAGTAACTGCTTTGTGCAATATATTGAGGAGTTATTTTATGTGGCCTTAAACATCTCTCTGGAAAAAAAATGACTTTCATAAAAAATCTGCAGCTGCTCTGAGCAAGTGAAAGAGAGAAGGTTGAGAGGACTGGGGGAGGAGCAGTGATAGCTACATCACCAGATGCAAGTTGAGCTAAGGGAGGGTGGAAGCAACTCCTGAATATGAAAGCATTTTTATTTGCTAGTAAGCAGAAAGGCTTTAAAAAAAAAAAAACCTTCCTCCTAATCCTTTCTCATGAATTTACAACAGGATTCACTCAGCCCAATGGCAGTTTTAGGAAGACTCTTCCTTAGCATTCATGGTACACCTGCATTCATCCCATACTGTCAGTGCTGAGAACGGAGTATATCACGCAGCAGTCCTAACACCAGAGCCAAGGGTTAAAATCACCCTGACCTGTATACAATTAAACTATGTTCAGATTCCAGAGAGTAACTGTTGTCATTGTTAAGGTCCTGTTTAAATGTGGCTTAATCAAGCCTTTAGAAAAGGACTAAATCTAAACCAAAGCCCTTGCATACTTTGCTGTAAATTCCCGATTACCCTGTACATCGGCAATGGCTGCACCATGGCATTACTCACTACAATGAGCCCTTTTTGTTAACAATCAGCCGGCATTTGGTGGGTATTCACTACAGGGAGCCTTTCTGAGCTGACTGTAAGCCTCTGCTTAACTGCTCCTTATCAACCCAACTTGACAAACACCCAGGAGCCACTTTTAATGAATTCTTAAACCCTTTGCATTAATCATCTTCATGTGTCCATGGCTTGGCATTGGCCTGCCCTAACTTTATTTTCTGTGTGAACTAAGTGCTTATAAAAGGTGCTTGGCTGACAGCTCTGGAGTCTGAAGTCCTCTATCTATAGCACTGAGAGTGCAAGTTTACACATGCCACTCTGCTGTGCACAACACCTCCACGGGTGCCAGGGTAGTTTAGCTCATGTAAAAGCCTAAGGTAGATGGTCTCCATTCTCATTTGGTTTCGCTGCTGAGACTGTCAAGGTGCCAGGTTCCATACAGAATTTCCTGAGGTAACTGAAGCAGCATCAGCTCCTGTGGAACTGCTGCTTTATGGCTGCTGTAGAGCAGCTGCTTGGTGGCTCGATCAGTGGTGGCACAGCTCCGGCTGGCGGCCCCAGGCTCCTCCCATTGTGAGGGGAGCTGCAGAACTGTCTGGCTCCCCCCTGCAGGCTCTCTGGTGAAGAAGGGTGACTGAAGTGCACCTGTGTATAAATTATACGTGCCATTATTGTGGTACTTACCACAGAGCAAGTGCACAATTAACAACAATTGCGAGTATAGATGACCAGTTTGTGGTTTAGCTAATCATTTGTGTATGCAGTTACCACAGGGTGTACGCACACACAATTATTCATGTACAAATGTGTCAGCCATCCCACACAAACAGTTCTCCAAAATTATACCCTGGAGCCCCTGGCAGCTAAGGGATTAAGTATATTACAGTTTTCAGACATGCAGAGACTGGATTCAGATGCACAGACATTATGAGCTGGGTCAGTTAACGGCAAAGGTATCTCAAGCTACCTCACACCTATAGCTATGAGATATCTGATAAGCTATATCGGGTTACTCCATTTGAACTCCGCCCTCTAGTTGGCTGGCTCATCCATACTGCCTGACAGACAAGGATAGCAGCGTCCTGCTGGTAATCACAGACATAAACATGGATGAAGCCGACCTTTTTGACTCTTGACTTTAATCAAAATCACAGAGAGCTCTGTGCAGGGCTATGTTAAAAAAAGGCAACTTTTCGGTAACAAGAGAGCAATTCCTGTGGAAGAAAACTAATACATTAATGATAAACCATAGCATTTTTGCAGAAAGTTGAAAAAACTTAAAAAAAAAAAAAACCAAGCACTTTCCAAGAACATTTTTGCAAATGCTTTAGGAAAAATATAAATTAAAATCCAGAGACTGGAGTCTCTGCTGCAGTCTGCTCTTTCTGCCCACATTTTAAAATGATTTCCCCCCTTTCTTTTAGCACACATTTCGACTCTCCTTCCTAATCCTTCTTGCCCCCTAAAACTAACTTAATACCTATGCAGATAACTATGAGAAACACTGAACTTGTGGTATCACAAAGACACAGAAAAATAAGAAGTGATCATTTTACTTCTGGAGCGGTTCTTTTATCTGCAGCTGATAAAAAGGTTCTAATTATTACATAGCCTTTATGGTATGAATCTTCCCTTGGCAAGTTTTAATGGCCCTGTGAAAGTTATTACTCATAAGGCTGAAGTTCTTAATCAGTTCCGTTCTTTAAAATAGTTTTGATACATTAGAGCTGGAGACATTAAAAGAAGGTGGATTCCCTCCAAACCTACTGTGGAACACAGAAAAGTTGCAGGGAAACTCACTGGCAGTGCTGGTGTGATTGAGAGAAATGTATTGACTTACTGCATGATGACCCAAAATCTGGACAGGGTAGAAATTTATCTACTCAGTGGATCAATACTCAGATTATTCACAGGACAGAAATGCATATGGTCACTGAATCAATACCCAAAATAAGAGGAGATGCAGCAATTCTTTGTAAGAAAATGCTTTTATATCTCTTTTTAAACAATTCCCTGGAGCAGATCCTCAGCTTTTGTAGATTGTCATAGCTCTATTAACTTCAATGGCGACTTGACAGCTTACACTAGCTGAGGATCTGTCCTCATATGTTCACGCTCAGAGGGGATGGTATTTATCTATTTGTTCAGCTGCACAAAGTTCAGTAGAATAACTGTTCTCTCTAATTGCTAATGGGTAAAGTTGCTGGCGCTTACATGGAGACATTCTGGTAACAGATAATTAAGCATCTAAGTAGATGAAAATGTCAGGAGAGAAAAATGATCTCTTCACCTCACTGAGTTCATTTTTAAAACTGTGTCAGTTCAGCTCATGTTGCTCCCCATACAGCCGGCCTTTCAGCCTGTCAATGAGCTATAATAAAGTCACTCAGCAGAGTGAAACTAAAGACAAAAGGAAAATGTGGGTAAAAGGATTCCCTTCCCCCTCTTTCTTCTCTTGCTTTAGACCTTCACTTCTACTGGATGAGGGCCAGGAGGAATGTCCTTCACAACCCGCCAACACTAAGTCTCCCTGGCAAGTATGGCCTCACAGTTTGCAGGACCATAAGCAATAAAACCACACCGGGCCTCCTCAGAGTGGCATACTCTCTGCTCTGGCTTTGCTAACCGGTGGGAAATTAAGTTCCCCACCACATCCTGTGACTAGATGGGAGGTTCAGCCTGACTAACGAATTGCTGGAGCTCTCAACCAACATGGGAAACCCAAAAATGGGAGGCTCCAAGCAGCTGCTTGTGTTGATCATTATAGCCAGGTCCTGGACCCCAGTTAAGGGTGGCAAAGGTTCTTGGAGATCCTGGTCAGTACCACCAGCAAAGTCTCCATGCTGCTGTGCCACCCCAGCAGGCTCTGTATCTGCTCAGTGGTGTAGACGTGGTGTGGTGTGGACCTGGTGTTGCTTCTGCTAGTGCTGATTGGGTGCACCAGGACAAGGATACTGACCAGCTAAAATTAGGAAAGGGAGGAGGAGCTGGGAGCAGAAAAGAGGACAAATTAAATTTTTGGAGTTGCAGACACAGACAGAAGAGGCTCCAGACAACGGACAAGCAGTTTTTTGTGAAACACTGGCTGCCTGCCTGGCTTAATATTTGGCTTGGAGTAGTATCTGAGTCTGAACATGACAGTGCTCTGTAATTGTTTCCATACAATTAAGAGACTGCCCGTGTGGCTCCCTATTCTTCTTCAGAGCCCTTCTCTGTGTAAAACTACAACCCTCTGCAATTCACACTAGTTCAGACCATTTACTCACTGCTCAGGATGTGTTTTGCTACTGGTTTCGAGTGGCTTTCTCTCCCATATATCAGTATATTTCTGATGAAATGCAATGCAATGCATGCATTGCATAGACCTTGCATCCTCAGGGCACATGTCCCCTCATCTGTCACATGACATTTCCTTCTTCCCTCTTATGCAAGCTGGTGCAATGTGGAGCATGTCAGTTTGCAAATCATCATTACGTGGAAATACTACTGCATAGTTATGGAGATATTAGCACTTCTTCAAACTCTCATGTTGCACTGAGCAAAAAAAAAAAAAAGAAAATACTGTTCTAACACCTCATCTCAGAGCCGGAGATCATGGATTTAAATTTCAGTCTGAGCTGATACTCGGCATACAAAGATCCCTGGGAGTGACAATCCCCATGACCTTTGAGTTACAAGAGGACAAAATGAGCAGCTGATGCAACTAGTTACAAATGCTCCTTTTTCTTTTGCTCATGTGTAACCAGTTCAAAAGCATCTTTTATTGAAAATCAAGAAATCTGGCAGGTGATCATGCCATTCAAGTTGAATTATTATGGGTATTTTTGTAAAAAAACCACCTTCACCCAAATCTCCTAGCCTCAATAAAGCCTCATTAAAGCAACTGAGAGCCCACTATTCAACAAAGCCATGGTCCAAAGCTCTCTGAAGTCAATGGAAGGACTCCTATTGTCTGCAATAACTTTTGAATCAGGCCCAAATTGGATAATGTTAACACAGGAGCCCAGGACAGTATTTTTCTATAAATGGTCATCAGTAACTTTACATAGCTTGCACAATAGGTAATAATGACCCAGTGGACTGGATTTATTTTGTAAATAGCATTCTTTTAAAATAAATTAATGAGTAAATATTGAATTCCAGAAACCAGAGCAACTTCAAAGAAAGCACTCAACTTGAACAGGGGCAAAATACACATTTAAAAAAACTGTCTCAAGCCAGATTTGCCCAACAGACCAGAACGGCTCTGCATTTAGAGAAGATTCTACCCAATTACCAACCAAACTGGAAGGGCTACTAGCATGTTGGTTTCTCAGGCTTCTACATCCTGTCTGATGTATAGAATGCACCAGGTTGTAGCTGTGCTGCAGAAAGGGATTTCAGTCTCCTTGACTGCCAGTCTAGTACCTTTCATGAATACTAAGTTCACACTCATACCAAAAGGATCTTGATTTACAACTGTGTTACTTCAGTTTTACATCAGCGTAAATGTGGCTGCCACCATCTTGACACACTGGAGATTGACCTGGGGATCTCTAGAGTTAGGTATGAACTGCTACACCTTAAACTAAGGGTTCAGAGTAGCAGCCCTGTTAGTCTGTATTCGCAAAATGCATCGGATGCATCTGATGAAGTGAGCTGTAGCTCACGAAAGCTTATGCTCAAATAAATTGGTTAGTCTCTAAGGTGCCACTAGTACTCCTTTTCTTTTTACCTTAAACTAAAACTCTCTCCCTGGGGCTGTAACAGACTCATATCTGCTGTGGATCAGGCACAGGGCGGGACTTGTAACGTACCTTCTCCAGTGGGTTGAATAAGTCAATGGAAAATGAAATCAAAGGAGTACCACTCATAAAACCAGAGTAACTCAGTAGTGAATCAAGCCTAGGGTTTATAATTTCACATTGTTAAAAAATTACAGTTTTAAATCAATAAAAGACAAAAAAAAAATCCTTGTTTAAATAATGGGCGAAGCGTCTGACTGTGAATGACAAAAGTCAAAAGATAATTTACAGTTGCCCCTGGGTTCTTAACTGATGCTGGTGTGATTGTAGCACAGGGCTTTGGCAACTTTGTCCCCCGTGTGACTGAAGAGAATTATTTAGACAGAGTATACTCCCAGGAAGCGGGGGTGGTGTGGAACTGAGGTCTTCGGGCAGTGAGAGATTGCTTTAGAAATTGCACAGAGATTGCACAAAGCATCCGGCTGTGTATTGGAAAAAACTCACACCTACTACCTATGAGCCACAATATTTAAAAGAACAACAGCAAGTTAAAAGTCATGAGTTAGACTTTCATGCACTTTACACATGGGATTGCATGTGTAAAAGGCACGTGTAATTTGGTGCCTACTTTAGGCAGGCCAGGGTACCTGCTAGAGAAAAAGCGGAAGGTGGGTTTGGCAGCTTTGAAGTGGATCAGGACTGTGGGATCAGGGGTCAGCATACTTGCCTAAGTAGGGTTATAGTTGAAGAGTTCAGCAGTTTCCAGGGAATTTGAATGGGGGCATTTGTTGGGAGTGGTGGTGGGAGGGGAAGCAATGTGAAGGGGGCCAGAACAGGTGCCAGTAGTGAGAATAGGGTACTCTTCTTCAGCAGCTGTCTGATGTTGTATGGCTGAAAGGAAAAACAAATATTGCCCGTGCCACTTTCCTTCTGGTCCCTTGGAGCTGGCAGCTGGAATTATTTGCATACATTCCCAGTGCAGTCAGTGTGGTAGGTGTTCCACTAATTGGGGAGGCATGAGTTAGGCCTACTTGGTAAAGCTGTGTCTGTGATATGTGTGGATTACTTTGAGTTGTGTGCCAAAGCTGTGATTGTGATATAAGGAGATATATGTTTTGCACCCTCCAATGTGTGTGAGCAAAGGGATGAGTTGCATGTGTACCTTCAGGATCCAGTATGGATCATTTCAGTGCAGAGTTGTGTATGTTCTGTAATTAGCAGAGCACAGGGCGTTTATTGCAAAGGGTAATGTCAGTAGCGATCTGGGATATGACAACAGGCTAAGCATTTATTATCAGCACACACTCCAGGTAAAGCAAGTATGGTCAGTGTCAGGTATAGCAATACCAAAAGATGGAGATGGGAGTTAGCTCTATTTGCTAGAGGCTCAGATCATTTCCATGTGCATGAATCACCAGAAAGTCCAGTAGATCACAACCTCCTAAGTCATCAGTTAAATGCTGCAGTGTGGGCACAACATGATGCTCATGCAGGTCACCTCTCTCCTCCCAAATCAGCATGTAGCCAGCAATCCCCAGGTCATGGTGCATTCCATGCTGTGGCCAAGTTACTTGCCCTGTTGGTTCCAAACTGCTGTGTCTTTGGAAGTACCACATTAATCTGCCCTGAGATCAGAAAGTAGCCACTTGTTCTCCCTGTTCTCAATCCAAGATTTGCCTATCACCTGTCCTCATTTCCTGCCCCCTCCTCAGCCAGAACCCTTCTCCCTATCCCTGCCCCCTCCCACTCACACAAAGTCCTCCCGCTCCTCTCTACCTAATACAACAAAACATGTGGTAAGACTGTCCACTGACTATTCTGCTGTGTTCACAGTAAACCTCATAAAATAAAAGCAGATTATATGTGTAACAGAGATAATTTGTTGCAAGCAACATGATCCCTCAAATCTTTATTGCGCAGGTGTGCAAAGGTTCAGATGGGAGACGTCAGTGGTGGGTTGTTCACTGGGACAATGGTGTCAGCACATTCACTCATGCTACCCAGGCAAGCATAACATGGCTACACAGAAACCCTCGCGTGGGTTTTTGTTTATTGGCCCATGTGCACCACTTCCAGACTGCACCTTTATACAAGCAAAAAAGTGAACATAATCTTAAATGCCATTCACAATCTGGGTCCCCCAAAGACTTTGTGGGTGCCATGCACTACCTTGGGTAAAAAAGACTGATTGGGACCATTTTGACATGCATCACAGCAATAGTTTGATCCCTAGCTCTGACAAAAAAAAAACAACAACAACCAAAACCAAAACGCCACCTACAAACTTTTAGAAAAGTTGTTGTTTTTTCAGGTCCATCCCCTGTAAATGGTCACCCACTGCCCCAGATCCTGGTACATACACAGGGGACAGTGAGAGGGGCCCAGACACCCCAGAAATCCCAGCTCATATGAGGGGAGAAGAAAAGGGGGCTCAGGCCTCTTAGAGGGGCAAGAGTCCCCCAGATCAGGGCACACACATGGGAGGGCAGTATGTGGGGCTGACAGGTGCCCCTGCGCCCATTCTCCCCCATCCTCCTACCACTTGCCCCCACATCCTCCTTCCCCCACACTTCTGTCACCTGAGCCACCAACCTCTCCCCCCCTCTCCTATTACCCGTTCCCACTAATCCCAGTCCCCATGACCCTTCTCCTCTCACTGCAACCCCAGATCTCTCCCACTATTCCCTCAATCCTCTGCCCTCTAATACCGCTCCCCTCTCTGGAAGCATTCACATGGCTATTCTTCCTCCAAATATTTTGATTATATTTCCCCCAAATAAAATTGCTATCCATGACTCACAAACTGTGGCAACCCCCAGACACTCAGTCCAAAAGTCCTTTTGTCTCAGGTGGGGGCTTTTGATTGACTTATCCATAGTAACAGCCAGCAATCTCAACAAGGACTGAGATTCATCCAGCCATTATCATCTCTCAGCTTAACAGTACTAGGGAGCAGAAGGAAACCGCTTTTTTTGGGGGGGGAGGCAGTATCTGTAGATCAGGAACCCCTTGGTCAAATGACCCCAAGTTTGAATCACTAATGCTACCCTGCACTCTCCTGAGGCACACCAAATTTCAAAGGATTTTGACTAAACATGTCTATTTAGAGGACTTAAAGGTAAACCTTTAGACAGAAGTCAAGACACAACCTTAATCATAGCGGTGCTGCCCATTGAACTACATGGACTAAATTCTGCTCTCATTTAAACCAGCATAAATCTGGAACAGCTTCAGCATCAGTCACGGGAGTTAATACAGATTTATGTTGTTTTGAGAGCAGAGTTTGGCCCTTTGACTGCATGCCACCACAATGGCAGTTTTACTAGTCCTTAGTGTTGAGGGTTAATGTATTTAGGTCTATTTGTTCTGAATTTTCAGTGCATTTTACTATGATATCTTAACTAAAATACCTTTGATGAGGGAGAATATATTTATTTTAGAACACAACACTTTAATGAATTGTAGCCCCCGTACAGTTTGTGACTTTCCAAACTAGACCTGGGCAAATAATTGGTTATTCAGTTTCTTGGCAATTCCAAAAAACAACAAAAAAAGTTGTTTCCAGTCAAGCCAACAATGATTTAAAAAAAAAAATAATCAAAAGATTAAAAAATTGGCTTGATCCAAACTGAAATGTTTTGTTTTGTTTTGGTTTTGAGCATTTAAAAAAATGTAATGTTTAAAAATAAAATTAAGATACATTTCCAAATGAAAAAGTCGTTTAGAATAAAGAAAGTTTCAATTATTTCAAAATTTTTGTTTTGTTTTGTTTTTTGATTGAGACAATTTGGCAAAATTGACATAAATTAGCAAAATGTTTCAGTGTCATGAAATCCGTATTTTTCACCAAAAAAAAAAAAAAGAAAAGAAAAGAAAAAAACATTGGTTGAAAAATTTCACCCAGCTCTATGCAGGATCATAAAGTAACAGATTTCTCATTTCTGAGGCACTGTCAGCTACCATTGTACTATATGCACTATTATTCCTCAAGCTTTTGCGGAGGGCAGTTGTTAATTATTCCTCAATATGCAGGCTTCTGTGCTGTGTAGACAACTAGGTGGTTATTCACAGGTTTATACTGGTTTACGTGCCTTTAATTTGGATGAAATACTCGAGCTTTTCATAACATTTCTGTCAAAGCAGAACATTTCTTGGTGAAAATGTTTGTGAATGGTTTTTTTTCTGTTTGTCGACCAGATCTGTTGCTATATATGTTGGACTCCTGTAAGGGACTGCGGAAGACTTTGTTATGGCCTAGCTAGGGAACTTCCGTTTCCTCAAGGCCGCCTGGTCACTGTAGGACATGGAGAACCAACTCTAACCGGTTTTGGCCGGTTCTATCTGCCCTGCAGAGCCCTGTGCGGAAAGTCCCTGTTGGGAAGTACCTTATTATATATTCATGAGCTGATTTTGTGCACTGCTTATTAGGGCTTGCTGTTTACCCCTTCGTCGGACTCCGTCCCAGGCAAAGCTCCAGTGTGCTGGGTTCTCCGCCTCCGTGACAGCAACACTTGGAGTCCCCGTTGCGGGTGTGTCACTAACCTTCAATAAAGCCAATAACTCGCTGCTTGGCTGCGTGTGGGTCTCGTTTTCCAGAGTACCTCTGCCTGCCTGCGGTGCTTCGAACACCCTGGCCCAGAACAACTCCTCATTAGCTCTTAATATGCTACTAAAAGGCAGAGTCTACCTTTTAGTAGCATGTGAAGATCTAATGAGGAGTTACCCACAAAACCCTAGCAGCACGATAAAGCACAGCATGAACAAAGAAAATGGCTTTCCTTGTGTATCCCAAAGGGATCACGCTGTTATTAAGCATTAAAGTTAGCTTTGCTGCCTGGGAGAGTGTGACTTAGAGCCAGAATGTGACCTTACCAGTGGAGCAGTTGGGGAGAAGGTCAAATAAGTGGGAATGTTTTGCTCTGCTCACTCATGCTTTATTATTCAGACTGTGATTTGAAAGGAAGCAGCTCAAATCATAAAGGGAAGCTTCAAGTCAAAATGGGAAAGAGATTCCTGGCAAGTATACATGACGCCCCTCCCTTCCTCTGTTTTGATTATGAAGGTGCCTGTTACTTTCTAATGTACACAGGTGTCACCCCCAACCTTCCCAGAAAAGCAATATGAATGTAGCAGACAGCCTTAAAGTACTATTAAATGTGACAAAGCAGTGAAACACACCATCTCAGTAAAACTAGAGCAGGGAGGGGAAAAAGCCCTTCAATGAATAGCATTAGTCAGTTTATAATAAGAGTGGGACTTGTAATTTAGTCATGGTTGAATGTATTCCATTTCCTCTTCGTATTCACAGTCTCATTTTATAATTACGCTTTTGTGAAGAGAGAGGTATTGGGATTCTCTGGGGTTTTGGGAATATCCTTGCTTTATCCTGAAAACACCTGCCTATTCCCTCCATGGCACGGTTTCTAATCGTGCTCTGGATGTAGTGAGACAAAATGGGCTTCTAATTTCATGGTTGAAATGAGAAGAGATAATATCCGCTCAGCTCCCTGCATAAAAATTGCTGTCTAGTATAAACCTTTCAGAATTTTGCCTTTGTGTCCTCAAAAGAATCAGGATGTATATGTAGGATCTCTACAAACCTCTGAAAATCAAACATAAGGATTGTTTGAGTCTGCATTAATCATTTTAGAAACACGCAGGTCTCACACACAGCTTCCCATTGCAACCTCCCTTTTCATTTTTAACATATGTTCTCTACATTTCTGAGTACCATACACTGTCAGTATATATAAGTGCAGTATGACTCACGTCGACATCTTGTAAAGACCTGTGTGGTGTAACACTGGCAGCTGCAGCAGTGCAGCGAGGGTCCTGAGAAGAAATGCTATGAAGTGGCCCCTTGAATGTAAATTTTTAAAGATTACCACATTTGTTCAGTGTTCAAAGACTTGCAAACCAAGCTCCAATAAGAAGCTGAGTCAGGAGAGGGTTAAAGAAATCAGTGGTGCCTGATGTTAACTTCTCTGCTCTTTTTCAGCTTTGTAAAAGATAAATGTTTCAGATTTCAATCTGTGGTTCCCAGCAGTACTTTGGGAACACTGCAGTAGGCCCACAAAAATCGCTAATGCTGATCCAACCCTAGATAATGCGTCTCAGCAGGAATGACATAATGCCCTAAAAGAAGACTATGATGTAATGCATATCTCAAAAATCAGAGCCAATTTCCGATATAAAGCCTTGAAGTCTAGCTGAAGGTAATGAACTAGCATTAATAGTGCAACATGCAAAACTTTGTGGGTTTATGATTTTTTTTAAAAAAGAGAAATGATTTCTTGAGGTTTAATGGGCTCATACAGAATGTATAAATTTCTAAAAAAGCATCTTTCTCTCTCAACACTTTCTTGTCAGCCTACTGCTTGCTGAAGGCCATTAAGCATTTTGCCTTGGTCTGGATGCCCACAATACATGAATATGAATGCTGTAATTTATACCATTAATACTGTTGTTTATGCAGGTGAGGTATAAAGTGCATATAATATATTACAGTAAACCCTGCTTAATTAATACATTAGGGAAGGATTTATTAAAGTCACTAATGTCACATGGAAAATTTAAAAAAAAAAGTGCTAAATTCAGACCTGGTGTTACACCCAAGGACAGCAGATCCAATTTTTGTCTCATTCTGTTTAGAAGAAATTCTGTCTATTTTCTGCTTTTTTCTTTTTTCTTGTTTTATTACTAAATACTTTGGCAGGAAAACGGGGCCCAGATGAAAGTTCTTCAGCTTCAGATGTTTATTCCTCATTTAGGGCTTGATGCTGGCAGGTGCTGAGCACCGTGGAGTTGCACTAACTGCAATGGAAATTCATCACTTCACTTCTCAGTGACTCTGTTCCCCCTTCTAACATTTGTCTAGAGTGTAAGCTCTATGTATTTGTAACGTGCCTAGCACAATGAACCCTGATTTCAGTTGGGGCCCTGAGATCCACTGTAACACAAATAATAATCAATATTGTGCTGAGAATCTCTCATGATCAAGCCCTTAATCCCATATGGCCCAGTCTTGCGGTGGTTATGCAGGTAGATCTCCCACTGTTGTTAGAGGAGCTTTGCCTGTGTGAAGACTACAGGATGAGGCTGTAACTGGCGATAAATCACAGAAACCCTCTTCTACATTCAGATTCGAAGTAGTTAGCTCGTTTCTGCAAAGCCTGGTTCCTGCTTTGAAGGTGCTAGCTAGAACTGTGCAAATACTGAGGAATATTATTTGCAAACATTTTGACAGCTTCTAAACAGAATGGAGCTCCATCTCTGTTCTGAGCCCTGCATAATAACTTTCTCTGAACATTCATGTTGCTGCTATGAATGTTTGCAGAGAAAAGTCTGGGCCTAGGGCTGAGATTCTTTTAATAACAAACAAACAAAATCATTTAAAGATTAAAATAAATTTGTAGTGGGAGGAAGCAAAATAGTTTATAAATGTTAGGTTACCCAACCAGAAAACAGAAATAATACCGTGTGACTCAGATGACCAAGAATTCAGCTTGACTATCAAACTCAGTACTTGAAGGAATACTTTCAGTGAACCATTTGCAATTCAGCCACAGGTTGAAATGTATTATACAAAACATTTGTCAAACAATTTCAAATAGTGAACACATTTGTACAAATTAGAGTCTGTTCAAGGACAATTAACAAAGATGAGAAGGGACTAAACTTGTCATTGTGAATTGTTCACCTGATTCAGTGTTAACACCAACCTGTGGTAATCGTTCAGTAGCTCACAAACCAGAAGATTTATCCTACTCTCTCCAAGTGTGCTTGGAATTTGGGACAGGGAGACCATTCAAACCACCAGTCATCTTGTATTACAGTACTTATAAGCTATTTTTCCCTGCTGTGCTTTCAAAGGTTCTTATTTCTTCAGAATGAATCCTGATCCTATTCTAGTACCAGTCTAGGAAAAAAATTCAAGGCAAATTGCATGGCAGCCTCTGACATTAGTTGGCAGCTAGGATCTCAAGAATGCATTTTTAAAATCAGAACTTTTCAAGGATGGTCTCATTTGAAACCTGAAACTTTTTAGTAATCTGTGTGGAGATATTTCTTCTGTGCCATGTGTCATTCAGTTCATTTCAACCCTCTTCTCAAAGAGTCAGTCCTTCACAGCCAGCATGATGTTTAGCACGAGGATCTCTTTGCTACAGGGAACTCATCGGTTGCCCTGTCGTTCTAACAATCTTTAATCAAGCCAGCCAAGGCAATTGAAATATTAACATGTAACAATACCTTGATCTTTTAAATTGGAGGTATATATTTATGCTTCTCCAAGAAGCACCGGGAGTAACAGAAAATGAAGTCTTCTATTTACTTACCTGCCAGATATGGTGCAGCTAATTAGGGCTTGTCTACACTTAAAATGCTACACTGCTGTAGTGTTCAATGTAGACACTCCTGTTGGTGTAGGTAACTGACCTCTCTGAGATGCAGTAGCTAGGTCTACAGAAGAATTCTTCCGTCAACCTAGTGCTGTCTACATAGGGCCTTAGGCCCTCTTAAATATACCGCTTAGGTCTGTGGATTTTCCACACCCCTGACCGATGTAGTTAAACTGACCTAATTTTCTAGTCTAGATCAGGCCTTAGTTTCTGCAGACAAGTAAATCAGTGACCTTGCTCGTACAATGAATAAACCACTGTGATTACCACAAATGGAGGAGGAAATGCACATCTATTTGTGTTAGCTCAAGTCTGGGCCTGTTCTTATTTCAGACTGTGGGGACTGCAATTGGAGGCTATGTTTGGTGTTACAAACCTCTTTCTAAAAGAGACTGATCTGAGATGCATGGCATCATTAAATTTAGAACAATGCTAGCCAAGCACTATAGCCACACATGGAAAAGGTCAGCAGCTGCTTCAAATTGTTTAAAAAAACTCATTGTGGTTAATGAATATGATGCTATGCTAGGTGCACTGTTTGAGTAAAAGAGGATAGCCAGAAAGAGCGCTTAATTATCTTGCTAGAGGAACAAGGTGTAAGGGCATGAGGAAGACTTATCATTATAGAGGCAACATAGGCTAATGGACTGATCTTGAGGCTGAGAGACAGGAAGCCAGGCTTTCTAGTCCTGGCTCTGCTACTACTTGTGCGATTTTTGGGCAAGTCACTTAACTTTATCTGTAAAATAGGGAGTGTAATTCTTAACAGACTGATTTAACAGGAATATTGTGAGAATGCATGTTTGTATGGAGCTTTGAATATGTAAAACAAGTCAAGTGCTAAGAATTATTATAAGACCTTCCATATGTTATCTTGATTTATATATAGCTACTAAACTAAACTACTTCTAGCGGAGTTTAACACAAGAAGAGTTTTGCTGGAGAAAGGACACATCACAGGATGGATGAATGATTCCGTACTACTACGATCAAGCCCCATCTAACTAGGAAACTGATCATTGTTAGCAATGGTTGTTCTCAACTTGTGCAGAAAACAATTTAACTGCCAGTGCAGATTGGGGATAGCCATGTTACAAGAAGCAGAGCTGGACAGGAAATGATTTCTCCACCCTGTGAAAATTTTCAAGATTTCAAATACTTTTCCTGTGCTGCACTGGGATGAACCCAAGACGATTTGAATTTTTTTGTGACTGTCATACCAGATTAGTCAAGAGCTGAGTGATTAGAGCTCTCAGATGGTGCTCAAGGTTCAAATCCTTAGTCTGCTTGATCTCTCTCTGAGCAGAAAGTCCATCTGAGAGCTGAGAAACCTTCCCAGTGAAAGTTTCTTTGAAACTGACACATTTCCATGAAGTCTCACTTTTGATAAATCAGCATTTTCTGACAAAAAAATGGTTTGCTGAAAAATTCCTGAGCAGGTCTAACAAGAATTGAAACATAATCATTTTCAGTGCTGGTACAGAGCCCCCATTTCTGATAGCAATTTCTGAAGCCTTCATTTCTGTTGTTAGCAATGAGTCAATTTCCTGGTGTAGCTTGGGCATGCTATTTCATTTAAATGACCATACAATGGTCAATGAGGCATTTCACTGCAGATTACCAGTGCTGAAATGCTGTTAGGTCTACAACACAGATGTCCGCATGTGCGGCTCCTGGCTTGGTGGCAACAGTGTTGTACCAGTGAGGCTGGGGAGGGGTCTTTATTGTATCAACGTACAGCTGTGCCTGCTTTTACATCCTTTGCTGCACTGAGCCTCCATGGGCCTTTTCCTTGATGGAATGCCCTTTATTTAGAGATCCATCTTCGAGGTATGATCTCCCTATGTCTGGTCTTTGAGTGGCTTAGTGGCAGGATTAATTTGCACCATTGCTGAATGAAGATCAAGGTGTTTCTGCTGGTCTTATCACTATGTTCTCTGAGTGTTTACCGCTTCTGTGGCACTTTTTATCTGTCCCTCTCAAAGCTCGTCACAAATGCAAGTAGGTAGTTTTATTATTCCCATTATACAGCGGGGGAGAGTGAGGCACAGAAGGTATGTCTATGGAGCCCATGGCAATTAGCCACCCAGCCTGGGTGGATAGACTTTGGCTAGCAGGCCTCCTGCTAGTGCTCTAAAAATAGACCCAATTTAGATGCTTTGAAGTTGTGGCTTAGGCTGGAGCTCAGGCTCAGAGGAAGTGGGGAGGGCTGGGTTGTCGACCAAGGCTAGGAGGAGCCTCACTGCCATGGGCTGCATAGACACACCCAGGGAGTGCAAGAGATTAAGCTAAGAGTCAGTGAAAGAACCAGGAACAGAACCTGATTCCTGGGCTGGGGCCATTTTCACTGAACCACGCTGCTTGACCTTGGTGGCTTCTGTCAGAAATGTACAGCCCCTTTTTTGACCAACTTCAGGCAGAATTTAATTTACAGCAAACTTTAAACTATTGCAGAAGTTTATTCTTCTGGGATAAAGTCAGCCTTCAGGTAAGCAGGTGCAAAGCTACTGATTCCAATAGCTTTGCACAAGGTTTAAATGTTAGCCCATTATGTCTAACAAATGTGTACACTCCTCTAGCCTACTGTCTTTAGGTAGGTTTACTTCACCTTAAAGGTACAGCAGAGAATAGAAGGGGCCTAGGGAAGATCAGCTGAGCTGGTTAGAAATATTTTAAAGAATGAGAAATTGCAGACACCTAGGATTATTTAGCCTAGAAAGGAGCAGAAATAGAAAGGACTTGACTAAAATATTCAAAATGCTGAAGGGCACAGTGACAACTGATCAGCCCCCTCCTGATTGCGTCCCATAATGCAAGAACAATGGGGCTCCATGGAATTAAAGGCAATACATTTAAAATGAATTAAAAGAAATATGACTTTACTCATTGTACAGTCAGCCTGTGGACTTCCCTGCAGAAGGTGAATGTCAAGTACTGATAGCTGATTTTTAGAAAGTGCTGGATAATTTCATGTTCACTAACAACATGTGCAGCTAAGGTATTCAAGGGTCAGCTTTTGCTCATCAGGGTGGAAACTGGTTGCCTAGGGCTGGTCAGGAGATAGCTCCCTTCCTTGTTCAGAATTGCACAGAGCACTAGGTGCACTACAGGTTTCTCTCCTTCTGAAACATTAAACTAAATATTACCTGGGATAGGATGCTGGATTAGACAAATTAATATACGGTCCAGTATGTCAATATGGTCCAGTACGACATTCAGTGGGCTAAATCCTCAGCTGTGTCAAGCTCATTCCTGGCATAACTGGGAAAGGAGGGAAGGCAGCTCTAAGCCACCTTTCTGGTTTCCTAATCTTGGGGCAAACTATAGGTCAAAACATCCTCCGGCATAGTTTAAAGCATCTTAATGCCTGCTCTAAGTCAGACCTGGTGTAATGGGCTGATAGACACCATGCTGCTGGCAGAGGATCATCCAAAGCACTGTGAGGTCTGGTTCATTTCCACCTCTCCCTGCCCCGTCATGCTCCTTATGTGGAGGGGGAGGAGCGGGTGGTATAGAGCTTGCTGAGTTAGCTTTACGCCACCTGAGGATTTCTCTACATCAGGGGACATCTCATATGCCCATTTACATATTCTGGCTGCTGTTCACTGCCTGAGGAGGGCAAAGTGCCAGAAGAGCGGCTATGGATCTCTCCAACATGTTGTCTGGCCAACAGAGCTATGCAAAGGACATGGCCCAGCC
This sequence comes from Eretmochelys imbricata, assembly GCF_965152235.1. Taxonomy (NCBI): domain Eukaryota; kingdom Metazoa; phylum Chordata; order Testudines; family Cheloniidae; genus Eretmochelys; species Eretmochelys imbricata. Next base: position 43,925,557 of record NC_135576.1, on the reverse strand, counting down.
CGTCAGGAGATTTGCAACTTTACCATTTTGTAGTTACAAAGGGGATATTTGTACTTCTCTCTTACTGCTATCTTTTCTCCCATGGATTAACATTGTTCCATGCTTCTTGTAGGAATGAGGCATAGTTTGAATACTCTGTATAGTCTAAGATGTCTAAAACCTTTCAAAAGATGCTGTATTTTAACTGGCTGCCTATTCCATTGTATCTTCGCAGGTTAGCAATGCTGTAAATATTTAACAATAGGAGAGATTCACTGAAACCAATGGAGACACTCCTGATTTCCCCTGGTGTCATCAAGAGTAGAATCTGGCCTCTTTCCCCTCTTACCCTAGTCTGTACAGTGACTGGCCCACCCTTGGAGCTGTAGAAAGAATAAATCACAGTAACAACTACAGAACACAAAGCGAAGGGCAGCACTGTTAATGATAAATTCAGAACTGAGCCAAATGAAAACAAGCATAGTAGGGGCAGAGGCCAGGAACCTGGAGTGGAAGAGATGCCTTTCAGGTCCACTTTAATTTAGCAAAACAAATCCCTTTTTAAGTCCCAGCGTGCCATTTCAACAAGCTAAAATTCCATTTTTATTTTTTGTTGGGGCGTGTAACTTTTTCAGCCCCTAGGATGCTGCAAAATAAACAGCTGCACTTAAAACAGTAGACCCTTCAATTTAGGCTTTCAACATCTCAAAGGGAGTTGCATCAGGAGCTGCTGCTTCTGAGAGGGTCTGGCACAGACTTGAGCCTCCAGCCCTATGCTTGCTCATGGTAATGAATTAATGGTTTGGTTCTGTACAACACCAGAAGATTTCAGTAACTTCACTGAAGAAAAGTGTGACATTTGGGTGCACAGTTGCTGATCATTTCCTCTCAGAGACAAGGGCTGAAATGAATGATTTATAGTTATACATAGGGCTGGTAGCACTACCTATTATTTAAGGTTGCCTAATGCATCCATTATAAAACCCTGTTTCCAGTTGCTTATAACTTTGCCAGCCTTTAACCATTTGGGCTGAAATTTTCCATGCTGGTTACTGTTATGTTCACAGCATACAGACAGCAGAATTAAATAAAAAAATACTCTCGCTGGAAGGCTGCAACGTAACAGTACTTGATTTCTTAGAATTTGGAATAATCACACACAATAACTCAAAACCAGAGAGATAAAGCAGGCTGCTCCCTAAAACAGAGAGACACAGCTTTATCCACCTTAATGTAGGCTGGCTGGCTGCTGCAAACTGACTCTGATCACATGCTTTGTTACAGAGCCCCTAGCTTGCAGACAGGAGGATCAGGAAACCCTTTAGGCTTTAAAGTGACCAACTGTAATTTTTCAATGCACGACAGATGCCTGCCTCAGGTTAAGTGTTTTTGGAAAATTTCAGCCAAAACGGCTCAGCCATTTCCAAGAGCAAGGCTAGAAAAGAAAACATTGTTTTGCCCATGTTAAAAAAAATTCTAAGTACCTTACCTCAGAGAAGCTCTAATACCCCCATGCTCTGGAGCAGGGACTTGAATTTTGGCCAGGGCACGTGTGTCAGGAATGTGCCTTTTGCCATCTCTGTGATAACACACCTAAATTTGTTCAAGTTATAAACCTTTGGAAAATCACAGTTCACACATACTCAGTAGAGACTTGCTAGAACTTTGCAGTTACATTTCCCAAAGATTTTGAGCAGGGCTAAGCAGGACTTTCCCAGTTTTGGGCTGCCGTGGGCCTGTGCTCTCAATTCCCCCACCCATGTGCTAGGCGTAGGTAGCATAGAAAAAGAAGCTACCTGATTTGAATGCAGAAGGGACCAGAGTTGGAGCTGGGGATAAGGGATGGGGAGTAGACTTGGATAAGGAACCTGTCAGGGAGGGAGGAGACTGGGCCTGGAGGTTGGCAAGGGAGAATGAAACTTGGACATAGAGGTGGGGGAAAGAATTGGACTGGCAGGGCAGGAGACTGGGAATAGGGGGGCGGGGGAAAAGAGGGTGAGGGAAGGGGAGAAAGGTCTAAAAAGGAGCTGGGATGCCAGGGAAAAATAGTGGAGTAAAATTAAGGTTGCACATACTACCTTACTTCTGGCATTTCCTAACTTCTGAGTGCTTGACTTTGCAGCCTTAATAATATTCTTTTAAGGTAGGGTTTTTTCCTGTGTAATTTAGTGTTTATTTTACAGTTTGGATGCCCTGGCAATGCACATACATTGCTGTGGTGCACTGAACAGTCCCACCAATAACTGTTACTCCCACCTTCTTGTCAACTGTTTGAAATGGGCAATCCTAATTATCACTACGAAAGTTTTTTTTCTCCTGCTGATAATAGCTCTCCTTAATTAATTGGTCTCGTTACAGTTGGTATGGCAACACCCATTTTTTCATGTTCTCTGTGTACATATATCTTCCTACTGTATTTTCCACTGCATGCATCCAATGAAGTGGGTTTTAGCCCGCGAAAGCTTATGCCCAAATAAATTTGTTAGTCTCTAAAGTGCCACAAATACTCCTCATTTTTTTTGAGGATACAGACTAACACAGCTACCACTCTGAAACCTGTTACCACTAACTGTGGCTCACATGGGAACAGACATCTCTTCTTGCAGGTTTCTGTTGCTTTTGCCCAGAAGATATAAAGGGCCATGTTCTGGGCTGTGGCTGAGTAGTGCTCAGGGGGCTGCAAAAGGTGTTTTATTTTGCATAGATGGCTTCAACCATGGGGCCATTCTAGTCCAATCCCCAGCATAAATTTAGAGCAGCCTTTCAGCTGCTTTAGTATGCTCCAGCAGTCAGTGACTCTCAGCAGCTGTTGTGGCAGTTGGTCATAAGGGAATCCCAGCCATGTTCACTTTTCCTTATCTATGTTCCACATTTCCCCAACTGCTGGGGTGGTGGTGGTGTAGGATCCACTACCAGGGCGCTGTGCTATCTGACTATTTGTCCAGCCCCCACAGCTTTTTAAGGCACAAGGAAGCTCAGGGTTGGGTCCTTTGTAACTCACAGAACTCTCAAGTGTTCTCATTTCAGTTAGACATTTCAAACTGAGCCATACAAGAGATTATGCTTCATGCTATTTGTTAATGTATGTTTTTCTCACTAAAAACGTCACATGATAAATCCAACATCACAGTTTGGAAATGCATGAGAACATAAGAGCGGCCATACTGGGTCAGACCAAAGATCCATCTAGCCCAGTATCCTGTCTTCCAACAGTGGCCAATGTGTGTGTGTGTGTGTGTTTTCTTGAGGGCTCCTAGAAACTTCATGATAACATACTGATGAATATAATGTGAGTCTAGTGCATAAAATATTAACCACAGAAAATTGTGGAGATGCTCTTACAGTCAAGGACACAGATCACTTCTCTAATACTAATAATTGGCTGTATCTTTCCTCTCAAAGGCACCCAAACTGCTTTGAATGTATAGACAGTTAGCACCACTGGAACGTACACTTAGCACCAGTGCAGAGTAGTGGGGCCTTCAACTATAAGCTCTTTGGGACAGGGAACATCTTCTTGCGTGCGTGTAGAATCCTTAGCACAGTGGGGACCTGTTCTTATGAAAAATGCAGTGGGATCTCGAATGATCACACAGCACAGACATAACCTCTGTCTTTAAGGTCCCAGCTGAAAGACATACATGCACACAAACAAATAGCATGGAATTTCATTTATCTAACTTCTAATGGCTGAAGGGCTGAGTCAAGACTTCTGGGATTTGAGCCCATGGCTCCAGGTTTAGTTATACCTAACAGAACTTCACGCTTCAATAACACCATGCTTTTTGCAACATAGGTTACAATGAGATTGGAAACAGCACAACATAAATCTGTTCTCAGGACAAGGTTTAATAGGTAGAGGAAGAAACAGGGCATATACCTACCCTCTTCTTTTACAAATTGAAGATTTTTGCTGTGCTCTGCAGATTCCTTAAATGTTAAGTAGTTGTTAGAGTGTTACATTGTGGATGTTTCGTTGATCCATTCTAGTCAGAAAATTGTGAGAGAAGAAACCTGAGGTTAGTGTCACGTTTATTATTACAGCAAATGGACAGCCCAAGATTCAGCACTCCTCAAAATGCATAGCTCCCTTAATATACGTAATTGCTGATCCACTGTGGTCACCCTCTGGGTTTGAGAAATCAAATATATAATCCACACTGAACACAGAGGAAAACAATGATACGTGGCAATATTAATTGATGTCAGTGGACTATGCCTTTTTTGCTATGCCCTGCAGTCTTAGCAGCTGTGGGCTTTGCTTTGCTTCTGTGAGCTCTAGAAATCCCCCTTTGGCCCAACTTATTGTGTCTGTTGGTGCTACATTTTCTTTTTGTGACTCAGCATTGGAAATGTGCAGGATCCTGCAGCAGCAGTTCTTCTGATGGTGATGATTGAGCATTAAGCCAGTGAATTATCTAACAGCTTTTGCATCAGGAAGGGTCTGTTGAATGCAGTGCCCCACATCAGCAGTCTGCTGTGTTTTACAGTCAGATGCATCAAACAGCAGGACAGATGCTGGGCAACCAAGAACGATGATTCTAAACATGCTGGGCCAAATTCAGTTATTTCAATGACATTACAACAAAGATGAGTTTGGCCCTCTGAAGTCTACCTTCAGCATAACATGGGTCCTGGTCTGATGGAACAGTTCAAAAGCAATTGCAGTCTCTGGCAATTATTCCACATTAGATTGTAAACTCTTCGGGGAAGAGGCCATCTTGTTCTGTTAATATAGTGACTAGCACAATGGGGTCCTGGTCCATGACTAGGGCTCTCAGGCATTATGGCAATACAGATGATAATACATATCCTTTCCTCTCTTTCTCTCCTGCTTATGAACTGCTATGCCCAACACCAGCTGTCACACACTACTTGCTAAACATGGCATTGCTTTTTCATGAAACAAGCACTTTCTCCTGCTGATTTGTGGTTGTCTGGCAAGGAATTAGCACTCAGCAGACAGGTTTGGAATTACCTTTAACTTTTCAATTGCAGTGTGATTACTCTGACTTCTCTTTGAGTTTCTTAAATGACAGTTTGGTAATTTTGCTGATTACAGTTGCCAGTCCATAAATGAAAATGTGTGATCTTAAGTAGGGTTTGGATTACTTACTAAATCCAGCAGGATAGTAGAACTTCCCTCCTCATCAGACTATAAAAATTCTTTCCATCAAGTTGTGATGGTGTGTTCACCCCACACCAGCCTTGAATGGATTAATGAGGCTGTGGGGTGGGGAGGTGGAGAATTAACTTGATAGGCTACACCTGGGGGAATTAGACTGGATAAGCAACCCCTGATTGGCAGTAAAGCCCAGCTGAGAAAGATAAAGCCAGGAAATAGGCAGCAGAAAGGGGTTGCAGTGTGGAAGCCTGCAGACACTCTCTAGTCTTAGAGAGGGAAAAGGGGAAACCAAGGGGAGAAGAGAAATCCTAGCCCTGAAGAAAGGGTCTGATAGAGGTATAGTAAGAGCAGCCTAGGGAAATAGTAGCAAGGTTTGGGATAGTGCAGACCTTGGCTGCTGGTTGTAGGGCCCCTGGGCTGGAACTTGGAGTACTGGGTAGGCCCAGTTTTCTTTACTAGCTACTGGAGAGGCTGCACAGATCAGTTAGTGAAGCAGAAGACTGCCTAGGAAAATCATCTAGTGGGACTTTGGTCCCCTGGAAGGGGGAAACATACAGTGACTTGGCCAGAAGGCCGAGTCACGAAGAGAGAGCACAATGAGTTGTAGAGAGACAGAAAGAGATAAGGGCAAGATGTGTGAATGAGTGACAGCAGGGGGCATTGGATGTAAGTGAAGCTAATCCCCAGAGCAGCCAGGAGGAGGTGCACCTAATGGTGAGTGGACCCTGTGACACAAGTGTTTTCCTAGAATGAAGTTGAGGGTTCATTAGTAACTAGGGCTACTGTCACATTAAGAACAGCCTGAGGGCAAGAGGCCCCTGATATCTGCTAACCAATTTCAGCTGGCTTAAGCTGTTTAAGTGTACCCTAATTCTTTATTGTCATGAACTATATCTTTGAAGTATCATGTTAACCAGTGAGTTATAAACTTTTCACTCATACATATTATGTAGGTACAAGCATTTGATGCAGAATTATAGACATAAACTGAAACTTATAATTCTTAAAGTGTGTTTGCCAGCCAACCAGGAATTACCCTACCTGAGACAGAGGAGTGTGGTTTCTCACCTGGGAGTTACTTCCAAAGTACTTTGAAAGACAATAAGGTACTTATATATCACAAACAAGGGGTAGAGGTAAACCTCACACAATCTCAGTGGGGAGGAGATTGTCAATCACATGTTCAATTGTACTGGAGGGGACGGGAACTAAAAAGATTATATTTTGGCAGGCACAGTGCTAGTGGGAGAAGAAGCAGCGGGACAAGTCCTTCAAGATAGACTCCATTTTCCTTACCTCACAGCTGGAAATAGACTGGTAGTATCCTTCAGAAGCATCCATTTCAATGATTCAATAGACTATTAAAGAGATGGGTACAAGTTCCAAGTTATCTATCTTCTACCTAAGAAGACAAAGGTACCAGGCCTTTGATTTTAGGAGATGGATCCTGACTAGGAGTTTGGTCAGTCATCTTGATGAAATCAGTACCCTGAACCAAGTCTACCTTGTTAAATTGTAGTCCCTAGAAAGCATTTTATCTTTTTCTCTCTTAACCATTTTTGACTTTAATCCTTATACTTGTATCAATTTAAAATCTGAATTTTCAGAATTAAATAAACTTGTTTTATTTTTAACTTAAACCATTCTAGCGCTGTTTGACCTGAACTGATTGGAAATTCCAGTTTCCAGTAAACTGTTGAATACTGACTCTTTAAAGAAGCAACAAACCATAATGTTCCTCTTTGTTCCAGGGCAGAGCTGGATATTTCAGAAGACACGTTCTGGGGGAAATTTGGGGCTGGGGAAAGTTTGATGTCACCTTACCAGTTGTTAACCAAGGCTGCTGGAGACCAGTGGAAGTCTGTGATATTGCAGCCAGGTTCCTGGATCCAAAGCATTCGATCATGGCTGCTCAATACATAGACCTAGGGTGCATGCTTGTTGCTGACTGTGAGTAGCCTGTCAGAGCTACAATAGCAAAGCCTTTAAGGCACTAAAGGGCTACGGGTAAGAGGTGACACAATTCTTTACTGATCCGGCTTGTACCCCAGAACATGACAGCTGCCTGTAATAAGTTACATCCCTGGGCAAATGTCTTGGCAGCTAACTAACTAGGTGCTGATTGTCTGGCAGCGGTGCCCTCAGACACTCTTCCTGGGGTACACCCAAAACCCCCTCCTGCCAGCTCCCATGTGCAGGCACTCACCACAGCTCCCCTCCCCCTACTTGTAGCCGCTCTTAAGGCTGTTGCTGAGTAAATACTGTGGGCAGAGGGGACATGGGCAGTTGTGGGGAGGGGACCCCTGGCACAGGAGCTGGCCCTATAGCAGCAGTGAGGACAGTAATGCTGGCTGCCTCACTGCCTGCTCAGGTTTGGTGGGGAAGGGGATGGCAGCAGGGCCAAAACTGAGTGACATTGTGACCTGGTGCATGAGGGCCACAGTGCTACTCAGGTTTGGCCCCACAGCCTCTCTTTCACAATAGAGGGTCTGAGGGGCAAACCTGAATGGGCAGTGGGGTGGGCTGCCAACACTGCTTCTCCTCAACTTGGCACCCCTGCCAATGGTACGCACTGTGCATAACATGCGTACAGCTGTGGGTACCACTGGTGCCCAGCCTTACTTCCCCTGCCCCCACTTCTGTGCGGGGACCAAGCACAGTTGCTGTACCAGTGCAGGAGGGAGAGCTCACAGATCTCTGTAGGCACTAGCTTCCCAAAAGGGGAAAGGCCCGTACAGAGTACACAGTACCTTGGTGTGGCCAGAAGAACTGGCAGTCCTCCCACTACAGCCTGGAGAGCTTTGGGAGGCATGCTGCCTCTCTCAGGCACACTTTGTGCCATGGCCATTTGGGCTACCAAACAGCTATCAATGGTGAAATCTTTCAGCTACTACCTACCCTAGATTAGATTTGAACCAGTGGCCTAGAGGTAAAATGTCTTGTAGCCCAGTAGTGGGGTATCTACAGCCATAATTCTCCCATGCTGACACTTCTTGTATATCTGAATGCAATAAAGGAAGAAATCACCATGGCTGGCAATTGTTTTCAATTCCTTATTAAACGTGCACAAAGAGCTCTGCTCCAGTATCTCCTTGCTGGTGAGTTTCTAACTCCCTGGCTGCGCTGCCATGGAACCTTTGGAGATAGCACACATTCTCCTCGAGGTAAACTTTAGTCTGTCTTTCATTTAAATATTAATTTGGAATTGCTCATTGTAACCTGCCATATCCCTACTCTCGGTGAGGATTAGAATGATTGAGTCTCAGAACTTGTTTTAATCATGCATTTCAATACTGCTGAGACTTGCAGTCTGCCGCGTTCCTTGCACCCGCCAGAGTTTTTCGACATGCTAACAAAATTGAAATGAGTGCCTTCATCTTAGACAAGGATAATTAATCTTCAAACACTGTTTATCTTCATCCAAAATTCCCCAGAATTCAGAACCAAATTAATTTAAAGTCTAAATCTGCTTTAACTAGTAATTGGTTAATCAATGGGCTTGATGTGTAATTATATTCTTTGTTCACACTCCTTGCAAGCTTGAATAGACTATATAATTCCTATGTTGCTTTCAGTCCCATGATTAGACCATGTGACATATACATGTTGTATATACTGTGAGGCAAATTTCTCCCTGAAGTAATTTTCCTGATGTTGCTGGGCTTGTACACGAGGGATGAACTTGGTCACTCATTTTTTTAACTTCTAAAATGATTTCTTGTGAGTATTTGTTGTTGTTTTTTAGATTTTTACATTTCAGCTTAAGAATGTGCTGTGGGTTTTTAGCTTTAGACCTTTGCTCACTCCCCGTCGATGACACAATCTAGAGCGAGTTTTTATTGTCTTTACTTTGACTGGACACATCTCTCACAATTAGGGGATCCTCTTTTTCTTGAATCCTTGCTACCATTCAAAGGGTGAGGGGACAAGGTAAATTCAAGAACTGACATTCCTATTTGCTTCCAAACAGAAGAGCCAGGAAATCTTTGCCATGAAATATATACCCTTAGCTAGTATATATTATCATAGCTTCGTTGAAATCGGTGGGTCTATGCTGATTTACATCAGCTAAGGATCATGCCCAATGTACTTATATGACCTTGGCGGGGCTCAGTACTGATGGGCGATACACCTCACCACTGGGATTGGGTAAACCAGTGCAGCTGATTAGTAACAAGCCTTCTTTGAGGTTCTGCAGGGGTGGGTTCACCCAGGAAGACTGCATTTACCAAGTTGCACCAGTGTTCATAGAAGATTAGGTTTGGAAGAGACCTCAGGAGGTCATCTAGTCCAATCCCCTACTCAAAACAGGACCAACACACACTAAATCATCCCAGCCAGGGCTTTGTCAAGATGGACCTTAAAAACCTCTCAGGATGGAGATTCCACCACTTCTCTAGGTAACCCATTCCAGTGCTTCACCACCCTCCTAGTGAAATAGCATTTCCTAGTATCCAACCTAGACCTCCCCCACTTCAACTTGAGACCATTGCTCCTTGTTCTGTCATCTACCACCACTGAGAACAGCCTAGATCCATCCTCTCTGGAACCCCACTTCAGGTAGTTGAAGGCTGCTATCAAATCCCGCCTCACTCTTCTTTTCTGCAGACTAAATAAGCCCAGTTCCCTCAGCCTCTCCTCATAAGTCATGTGCTCCAGCCCCCTAATAATTTTCATTGCTCTCTGCTGGACTCCTGCCAATTTGTCCACAACCTTTCTGTGGGGGGGCCCAAAACTGGATGCAATACTCCAGAAGTGGCCTCAGCAGTGCCGAATAGAGGAGAATAACCACTTCCCTTGATCTGCTGGCAATGTTCCTACTAATGCAGCCCAATATGCCGTTAGCCTTCTTGGCATCAAGGGCACATTGGTGATTCATATCCAGCTTCTCATCCTCTGTAATCCCCAGGTTCTTTTCTGCAGAACTGCCACTTAGCCACTCGTTCCCCAGTCTGTAGTAGTGCACGGGATTCTTCTTTCCTAAGTGCAGGACTCTGTCGTCTCAGAGTTCCTTTGTCCTGCTCTGGGATGGTGAGCCCAGAGTCTTCAGTCATTCCTTTTTGCTGTACACCTTACCACTGCTACTGGAAGAGATTAAAACTATCAAACTAGCCCAGGCTAGATTACAGCAGTGAACCCTCCAGGCTAGATTACTGTCTCTTTGCCAGTGATTAGCCTGATTTAAAAGCTGGTGGAACAAATGTGTGGTGTTGTATCATGAAGAAACCCCCGCAAATTATCATTCTGATAATCCATGAGAAAGAGAGTGCTCTGCAAACAAGACCCTTAACTGATCTCAGCTGTCAGGTCCTAGTGGAAGGGCAGCTTTTCAAGCAGGTGGCCCAAGGCCATTCAGGCATTTACAGATCAAAACCATCATTTGAACTGCACTCAGTGCAAACAGAGGTTTTATGCTCACAGGGACTTGCTGCAGTCTTTGCACACACTGATATACTTCCCCTAGAGACCTACCCACAAGATCTGGTTGTTGTGAAGAAAGAGAGAGAGTGGGGGGAAAAAGAAAGGAGAGAGAAAGGGTGGGTAAGGGGAGCCTTGGAGTCCCCCCAGACAGCCTGAAGTGGCAGGGGGAAATGGAACCCTTCTCCACTCCTGCCTGGTAGCAATGGCAGGGGCTGGATCCTTCCTCCATGGTAAGCACCTATCTGTACCCAGAGCCCACTAGCATGAGATGCACTGAGGGAACCCTGGTTTAGATCCCTTCTCAGGATTTAGGGATAGTGTCAATGAGCAGGCTTGAGGAGCACCTCAGCCTAATGGCGTTAAAGGCTGTAAACAGAAGCAGAAGTGAGTAGATCCCAAGCCTTGATTCCATTCAGCTGTGCTGATGAAGCAGCAGGACTAGCCTTGGCATAATTTCAAATGCCGTTCAGCATCAAACTGAGAGACAATTATAGCTAAAATTGTAAGAGGAAATCTATGGATCACTTGTTCTCAGAATTTGCATTCTAGATGCGCTCCCCACAGGCTGATAGGAGGCTCCTTCTGGGCAAGAACATGCTTAAAAGTTCTCCAGCAGAAGCAAATGATGAAACTTATCAATGTCACTGTCAACCAGCATCTGTCCTTCTTTCCAGGAAGCATTATCTTTTAAGATCATTGCCCTTAAAAAGGTTTCCTAGAGTTAGGTTTCTAATGGGAAATGTCAGAGCATGCTATGAATATAGAAAGCAATTACTCCGATCATTTTAATCCATACGGCTAAGGAGCTCTGCACCCTCCCTCCCCCCCATGACCCTTTTCCTGATCACTGCTATTATCTCAGTTTTCTTATAATTGATATTCAGGTTCATAGAAATCCCTGTCTTCTGCATTAAATTCTCTAGCTCATAAATGCTGCCATGTATGACTAGCCTAGTCTCCTTCACTTGCTCCTTCTTGGTGACACCTATAGGAATCCCAGTCCTCCATACCAGCTCCTAGAGAAGTCGGTACCAATCATCCTTGCTAGCAGCATCCCAGTCTCATTCCTACTGAAGCAAGTTTCACAGCAGAACTCCCACATCCATATCCTTTCTGAGTGTGTGGGCACACGGATATGCCCTCTCCTTGCTGCTGCCTTTCTCACAGAAATGTCTGGACTGAGTCATTCTGGATCCTTTGTAGCAATTCTGGCCTATCTTGTTTTTCAGTGAGCCTAGCACCTCATTATTGATAGTGACCTATTGATGTTCAGCCAATATCTACTATGCTAAGGATTGATCCAAAGCTGACAGATACCACTGGGAAAAACTTTCACCACTGGGGTTGGGTTCAGGTCACTATTCTTTTACGTTCCCCGCCCCACTGAAACCGTTAACATAGATAAACCCATAGATTAAGAAAAAGAAACAAACTCAACAATATCAGTTTCCTGCAATAAGTATCCATTGGAGTTAGCAATATCCAACGGCCAGTGAGCTGTCTTAACTGCACATAGTTGCTCAACAACTCATAGTGTGGTTTTCTCTTTTCTTAGGCAAAGGATAACATGACATTTCCTGCTGCTCAGTTACATCATGTCACCCAAGGCAGTGCGAGTCTGATCTCTGAGCACAACTGACTTCACATGTCGTTCTTCTGGTTTCTATTTAGGTTATCTTCAAAATATAAATAGTTAAGTTAAAATAGTTAAAATAGTTAAGTCACAGTCATCTTAATTACAGCAAGTAATCAAAGAACACTGATTCCTGGAAGTAATAATCTCTCACCTCATCAGTTTCCACCTCCAGAGTGGCATGGTTTTGTATAGGGGCCAGGCTTATATTAATTGTTTTTACTGGGCACCTCAGACTTTGCCTGATACTGCTAGTCATATGTTTGTTACATGCATACTTGACAGAGATGGGAGAGTGCCACAGATCCTTTAGTACCGCAGTGAGTATGGTAGCATCCACCTCTGGCTATCATCTATTGCACAGATCCTGAAGAAGAGCTCTTTGTCTCTTTCGCCAACAGAAGCTGGTCCAATAAAACATATTACCCCACCCACCTTGTCTCTCTGAAGTGCTTTACAGACAGACAAGAAGGGATGTTCCTGATCCTGCACTCACATTTAAAGATGGAAAGCTAAGTGGAAGTTTATAAGGATTTTTCTTTGTTTTGCTTCAGATAGATTTGCACCTCATGAATGAACCCACAGTTTCAAATTAAAACACCCACAAAACTGAGTTCATCAAAATCATGCAAAACCCTGAATTTTGTGTGGTTTGACACAAACCCCTAAGTTTCTACAGTTCAGGAACCTTTTGACTAGGAGTCAAGAGCTCCTGTCCCAAGACCTGCCCACAATGCCAAACATGCTGGAAGTTTCTTCTAAATGGTTAGTAGTGAAATAGGTATCAATAATAATATTTAAAGTAATGACCCTTAAGTTTCACAGTTAGTAACCCATTTTGAGGAAAGGGGGTTGTTCCTACCTTTCTTACACCTATAATTTGGGCTGGCTGCCTGAAGCCTTAGAATGGCAGCACTGTATCAGTTCACATTTGGATGGAGATCTTTGTGACAAGAAGAACTGGAAACTCATTTTTCCTTAAAAAAAAAGTTTGAATTCTGCAGAAGAAATGAAGTATTGCTGAGCCCAAGCATTCAAAAATCACGAGTCAGGCTTCCCCCACAAAAATTCGTGAGATTGGCTTAAAAATAGTCAGATTTTAAAAATAATACATTTGGGGTTCTTTTTGTTTCATTTTCACTTTTTGAGCATTTATAGGTCACATTTTTCAAGCTTCTTCCCCCCCACCAAACATGAGGGGATGAAACTTACATCATTAAAAAATGATAGCTGAGATTCTTTATCTCCTTAATCACTTGACTCCAGGAGCTGGAGCTTTAAGAAAAACACAAAACATCACAAAACTTGCAAGAATTGGTACTGCTGGAAATGGAGCTATCATGGAAGTGTTAATGTGTTGTCCACCTCATACTTGGCTCCACCTGAGATTTATTTTTATAATAAAGCTCCAAAGTACATCTGTTCATAATATTTGAAAAAGACCAATTTTGAAATATCAAAGTGCTTTCCATTTTGTAGGATTTGAAATTAAAATTTTGTCACTTTTAACATTGAAAGCTTTATCAGAAATGACACTGAAACCTTTATTGAAAGGGTTATTGACATTTTTTGCTGACTGGAAACCACATGTTTTTGGTTATAAAAACCCACTTTGATAACAATTTCAATAATGGCTTTGATAATGTTTTTGCTAATTCAGATGAAAATTTTGAACAAAGGTTTCATGAAAATGTTTCCACTAGCCAAACAACTCTGAAAAAAATCAACATATTTGGATGAAGTGTTTTTTGTTTCTATTTATAATAAAAGGGCACATTTTGATGAAAAACACTTTTGGTTCAAAAAACGTTGGCCAATTTCAGATCTGATGGGTTTCGTTGTAAACATTTTGCATGTCCAGTGGTCCTTGCACCAATCTCATATAGTTTATGGTTTGCAAGCATAATAGCCAATGTTCACCTTAATCCCTTCCCAACAGATCATAGAATAATGGATGATGATCTTTATTTCCCACCTGCCCTGTAACACCAGGCACTCTGACACTGGAATAAAGTGAACATGTAAGATTCAGTGCATTGTTTAGTTTCCAAAGGTTTAGGAAGGGGGCATGGGAGGAAAGAGTTGACAAAACATTATATTGTTTATGATGGAGTATTCTTTGTGTAAGAGACTGAACATGAGAGAATGCGACAGCTTTAAGGAGCTGAACCAGCTCACACCAAAATCAATGGGAGTTTTTCAGTATTTTAGTGGCAGCAGAATCAGGCTCCATGTATCAGGATTGGTGGATGGCACATGCAAATGAATTCTGATTGCTCACTGCTCTTCTACAAGCTGCCTGTTTCCTTTGTGCCACTCTGTATGACTATAATTAGCAATCAGTTGATTTCAAAGAATTATTTGGAGTTCCCCAGTTGTTTATTCCAAATATCTCATAAGAACAGACTTTCTTATAAGATTTCCATTGTTTTCTGGTTTCAGCCAACCTGACTGCACTGTGAGAACAAGCTTTCTTGCAATACCTTCATACTTTCTTTTCCTGTCCCAGTTGAAAACAGGAAGTGCACAGCACAAATTGTATACAAGTATTTTAAGACAAGTATTTGTATCTCAAAACACTGCTGCTCTTGACCACATTGCCCCAAGCATGACCAAAGCACTCCCCGAATCACGCCACTCCCCCAAGAATTGCAGCCACATCTCCAGCATTCACTGACTCCCCATTCATTTCAGAATTCAGTTCAAACTTATCTTCCCCATTTTTAAAACCCTCCTTGGACTTGCTCCTGGTGCGTGTCAGGACAACTGGCTTCCTCTCTGTACTGTCACATAATCTCCCCACTGCTGATGGAAGATCCTTCTCTGCTGCCCCTGCCATCTGGAACAGCCTTTCTGTAGCTCTCTGTTTTTATCAGGTCTCCATCTGCTCTCAAATCTCATATGGAAATGTATCTCACCCCCCCACTCCCTTGTACCTCTTCATTTCTCTTTTTGCTGCTGTCACTTTTTATTTTAAACTCTAGGGACACAGTTTGTAGGAAAGATGTTAGAATAAAGTTGTATTGAACAGTATAGCTGCAACCTATTGCTCATAGAAGAAGGCATATATTGGGAAACATGCATAAAATGATTGATTTCATTTTAAAAACGACTAAGTACAAAAGATTCATATTTTAAGAGCACCCCAGGGAGCACGTTCATTGAGGATTATTGCATTTCTTGCATGGCTGAAATCCCTTAGCCTTCAAGCCTTATACTTCTCTTTGTGCCTGAGGCATGCAGTGATCCCCCTAGAAATGCAGCGCTCCTGGAGTGGTCTTATTGCTTAATTATAAAGACATTCTTTGGAAACTGTATTTCTTTTCCCTGCAAGTTCAACCTCATCATAGGGCTGAATTTGCAGATAGAGACAAGTACATTATAATGGTAATGACTGATAGCTGAAGTTTTCTCGGGTTCAGATTGTTCCTTAATGTAGGCCATTTTTCATCATCTAGTGTTGTCTGATAATGATGTCATTTCCATTGCTTGAATTTTGAGGCTGGAGCCACATATCATGGAGTTAAAATGACAGTTTATAGGGCAGCTAAATTGTGTCGTTATCAGGTTAAGCCAGTTTTCACTTTGCTCTGGGGACAAAATAGCAATTGGACTCTTCTAAAACTCATCAAACAAGAAGAGGATGCCAGGAATCCAAAGTTGCACGAGAGCTAAGATGAAAAAAGAAGCTGTTTTTGTTCGAAGCTGTGATGGCCATCAGATAAAAATGACAGAGTTGTGCCTGACAGAAAATAAGTCACATTGCTGATCACTGGATAACGTTGATGTAGTATTCCACAATCATTTAACTGAGATTTTATGGCAAGATTAACAGTGAAGATTTTAAAACACACATGAAGAAGAGCTTTTTTCTAAAACCCAGCTGTCAGGCTATCCTTGTCTGGCTCTTATGCTGATTGATTATGATTGGGCTTGAACTAAAATATGACCCCTAGATACAAAAGAAAATTATGTACATTTAAAGGTGAACTAATGAGCTGTTGTAACTTTTGTAAATATTTTTTTAAATGGTTTACAATCCCAAATTGTTAAATATATATGTAAGCATATCTGTACACACACACACACCCCATTCAAAACCCAACTCTGTGATATTCCATGATATTTACTTTAATGCAGTATATCTAGAATTCATATTGCAATGAGTTATTTATGACAGGGCTGTAAATGGCATAGGTGCCGACTCAGTCAGTGCTCAGAGACTGGGGCACCCATGGAAAAAAATAGTGGGTGCTCAGGACTCACCGGCAGCCCCACTGATCAGCTTCTCTTGTGCCCCGCTAGCATCTCCTTCCCGCTGGTGAGCAGCTGTTCAGCAGTATGCAGGAGGAGCTATGGGGGAGGGGAAGAGCGGGGGCAGGAACAGGTGGAGTGAGGGTGGAGCATGCTTGAGGCAGGAGGTGGACTGGGACTGGAAGAGGTGGGGCAGGGGGGAAGCAGGGACAGAAAGAGGTGGGATGGGGCGGAGCAGGGGTGGGAAGAGGCGGGGCAGGGGTGGGGCCTTGGGGAAGGCGTGGAGTGGGGGTGGGGCCTGTGGCAGAGTGGAGCAGGGGTTGAGCACCCCGGGGGAAATGAGAAAGTCAGCGCCTCTGGTAAATGGGACATGGTTTTTGAGTAAAATCAGACCATTTTAATTTTAAACAGTTCAGATTTCCAGCCCTCCCCAATACATGACAATGCTCTGGGGCTGGCCATACCATTTTTAGATTAGCAGCCAGCTGTCTATCTGAGATGGGGAATTTCTGAAAATACTTGTAATAAATTTTAAATGAGACTGGTTGTGCTTGAGCCTGTTCGGTGTTTACTTACCCCCAGAAAACTCCTTGTCCCCAGCAAGCCAAATGTTTTCCAAGACTCAGTTAGACTTTCATGTGAAACTGAACTCTCACAAATCCTCCCAAACACACCAGCCGCATTCACATAAATCTTTAGCTTTTATTTTGCAAAATGTGTAAAGTAGGCGACTCAGTTTGTAAATAATCAGTCAGTGAATTAATGTGTGCCCCATATATCGTTTGGTTTTAAATCTACCCTAAAAGTAACTCAGTTATTGTGTACACAGTGCTTAGCATAAACTCAAGCTATACTAACTAATTTCAGTATTACTGGATGTGTCGTATGTCCATACGTTGAGGCAGGACCAACACTAATTTCATGGTACCTTTTGGCAAAGCTTCAGAAGAGAGGTCAAGAATAACACAAAGATTAAGAGAAACAACATCTCACTCAGAAGATTTCTCAATTTTCAATAGGCCCTCCTTAAAGTTTTCATAAACTAGGCTATGAAGCAAGGACCTTTGGATTTTAGCCCCTCAAATACCTAACTAGCTGCCCATACTACCTAGGAGGTAGAACCAGTACTGTCTTTAAGTTCTTTGTGCGGCTAAAATCATTGTACAGCTAATAGGAGTTCTCAAGGAACTAGATGATGTGGGCTCTGACTGGCATATGGGGTCTGCTTTGTGCTGTTCTGCTGGAGCAGCTGCATAGCTCTGGCCACTGCAGGTTTCCCTCTGATTTAGGGAATCCTCATGTGGCATAGAACTGCTGTAGCAGCTCCTCCACCACCCCTGCTTTGGCCACTGGGATTTGGAAGGTGGCTAGTGAATCCTGGCATGCCAGGATCCTCTGATGCCAGAACAGTCCTTGGGAGCTATTAGCACTCAGTGTAAGGTAGATTCCCTTTTCAGAATGGGGTAATCAAGGCACAGAGTGTATGTGACTTACCAAAGTTAGTTACTCTGCTTGTGGAAGAGTCCTAATCCATGAGAGCAGGTTTTCTGCCACCATTTTCACACTGAGTAGTACCTTACTCCTCAAGTAATCCCACTGAGTAAAGTTGAGTAAGGATGGCAGAATCAGGCTTTGAGTCAGGCAGTACGTTGTCCACTAGACCCTGGTGCCTCGCCTATAACTTGCTCCAAATCTCTACTAGAGCTGGCCAACTGTTGTTTTTTTTTTTTTAATGAAAAATGGCTGGTTGACAGAACACCATTTTGCAAGAAAATTTCAGTTTTTGTCGAAACTTTGTGTATGTGTGGAAAAAATCCCACTTGTAGTTTTTTTCTCCCATTTCCAATGGTAAAATATGAAAAAGTAAGAGAAAATGGAAAAGAAACCAAAAGTTTCTCCATTTAGGTTTTTCCACTGATGAAAGGGGAAAGGACATGAAAGTGGGTTAATTCCTTTCACTTTCTCACTTTTAAACTCTTTGTTTCTCATTTTCCTGTGGAAAAAAAGGAAAAATAAGTAGAGAGCAAATGGGTTTTTTCCCCTTCAAAATGATTTAAAAAATTGTTCAGAAAATTTTGGTCACAGAACAAAAATTTTCATGAAAAATTTCACAGGAAATAAAAACATTTTAATTTTTTTCAAAATTTACTTACCTTTTCCCTCACTATCTCTACCCTTTACTTATACAGGGTAACAGTCAAACTGGACTAATGCTAATGATAAAATGTTTTGTGATCTACAGATGAACAAACACTATGTAAGTAGTATTACATTGTTACTAGCCAGAGCGTTTGGATGGGGTAAAGACCTTACTGTGGAGTTCTAATGCATCACGTAAGTAAACCCATTTGCTTCAATGACACTATTTGTGTGTGGGACAAGAGTAAATGGGACATGAATAAAGATTGCACAATCTAGTCCTAGATGACTGGATTTTGTGAATTACGTGCTAGATAAATACATTGTGGTCACTCAGCCAACTCAGCCACTCAGTCAACCGTAATTGGTCTTTGAAATTATGTTTTTTGGTTTTGAAATTATTTCTAAGAGTCTGACTTGGCAAAATTAAGTAATATTCAGTCACATACTATAAAATGACAGGTTTCAGAGTAGCAGACGTGTTAGTCTGTATCCGCAAAAAGAAAAGGAGTACTTGTGGCACCTTAGAGACTAACAAATTTCTTTGAGCATAAGCTTTCGTGAAGTGAGCTGTAGCTCACGAAAGCTTATGCTCAAATAAATTTGTTAGTCTCTAAGGTGCCACATAGTATAAAATGGAAAGTTATGTCTTTTTAGCCGAAAAAGTTGAAGATATTTCAACATTGTGCCTACAATATGGGAACACAAATATGAAAGATAATGGCCAGTATAGTTCTTTATAACAGTATCCTTGGGTTACTTTGGAATATTTTTAAAGGTGTTATAATAACAAGGGTAATTGTCATGGTATTTTAATGGCTTTCTGAGTCACAACAGAACAGATTCATATCCAAGTGTATTATAACAGAGAGTCTGATAACAAGGGCAAATGCATGAATGTCATACTCAAAATGTCATCTCAGTCAGAGACAAGACTGATGAGGAAAATTATTAGGCACAGTGATTTGTTTTATTTATTTATCTCCCCCCACCCCGAATAGGAACTTTTGACGATCTCCTTAGAACATTAAACGATCAAAGTTCTAGAGAGAGTATGACACAGATCGAAAGTGCATAACATTGTCTTTATTTGTATCCGTTCTCTTCCACCTTGGTATATAAAACATTAGGGTTGGGTTTTTTTTTTACAATAATGGACACCAAAAAACTTTATTAATTCAAATGAAACATTGGTGTTATTTTGGTATAAAGGGCAGGTCTTAATTCTATTTGACAAATGTCCACATTACAAAAATGTCACCACACTTGATATTAATTGGAATCCTTGTTAATAATGTGAGCATAGAGACAAATAACTGTAGCTGGTCTAAAAGAAAATGCTGATTTGATGGAATCAAAACATTCTGCAGGATCTCCTGACTCCTAATCAAATGTCCTATTCACTGGACTATATTAGAAGTGCAAATGTTGAGTAGTCTTTATGTTCATTGAATCTCTAGACTTCTTGCTGAGGAGATTTACCACTTTTTGACAATTCTGATTGATCCTTTTCATGCTGACACCTGCCTCAGTCCCCCAACTCATTTCACATAAGCTGTCATCAGGCACCAGATAACAAATTTCAGGCACTATCAATCTGAGTGGAATGTAACCCAATGATGTAAATATGAAAGTTTCCTGTATTCCAATGAATCCTCTGTGCTCCCTAAATCCCATGTAATTGCTTTTGAGGATTTAATGTGTTTAAAAATACCATTTTTCAGGGCAATGGGACTTGTGCTGCTCAGACAGGCAGGCACTTTTGAAAATCCCGTGCAATATATAAATAGAAAATTATTAGGTATGGAAGGGGAGAGGCCTATCTTAATCCAGCTGACTTAATTGTACTGCCACATATGCACTACTCTTAGGCAAATACTCCCAGTTTTAAACATTTTCTAAATTGTATTTATATAGGACCCAGAGCTAAAATTCACTGTATCATCTCAACATACTCCTCTGGTGATTTTTTCTCTTCTTCATTTGAAAAAGCTTATTAACAAAAATAAAGGGCATTAACACACACACACACACACACACACATTACACTTCCTCATGGAAAATGCAAAACAAAACAAAACCCCCACACAAACCAAGAGAAACGAGAATAGTTCAGTTTTGCCATGACATTAAACCTGTTCCATTTTGCAAGGGGGTGTCTGTTACAAAATGGTGGATAATTTCAAATGCTTTATGTAGCACATGAAATTTAAAATCCTATCAACTTCAAAGGGAAGTTAGAGGGAGCTTTGGGCATCCAAGGAATGCAGACTAAGGGCTTGTTTTCACTACCGCACTAAATTGGTGCCTCCGTGATCGATGCAGCGACATTGATTTAGCACATCTGGTGAAAAAGTGCAATGTCGACGGGATCACGCTCGCCTGTCAACATAATTAATCCACCTCAATGAGAGGCAGAAGCTATGTTTGCAGGAAAGTAGACACCACGTTAAGTCAATGTAAGTTATATCGCTCAGGGAGTGTTTTTTTCATACCCCTGAGTAACGTAACATCCAGCGACTTAAGCGGTAGTGTAGACAGTGTGTAAGTCTTGTCTACACTATCGCGTGGGGTCGAGCTAAGATACGCAACTTCAGCTACGTGAATAGCGTAGCTGAAGTCGACAGACTTAAATCTACTTACCACAGTGTCTTCACTGTGGTAAGCCGACAGCTGACGCTCTCCCGTCGACTCCACTTGCACTTCTCATTCTGGTGGAGTACCGGAGTTGACAGAAGAGCGCTCAGCGGTTGATTTATCGCGTCTATACTAGATGCTATAAATCGACCCCTGCTGGATCGATCGCTGCCCACTGATCCATCCGGTAGTGTAGACAAGACCTAAGATTACATGTTGACTCTATGCAGTGGATTAAGGAGGACAGAATGACAAACTTAACTTTGAATTTGATTTTAGTAACTGGCTTCTGTCATAATTTTAAATTAATTTATAGTTTATTTGGCATGCTAACTGCTTGCTGCAGGCAGTTTCATATATCTGTTATTGTTGTATGGTGTGTTGGGAAAATCCAACTGACCAGCAATTCTGGATGGATATCATAAATTCCAAAGGTTTGTTTCTATCCCCTTAAAGTAAGATTTCCAAAAGTATTCAAACATTGACCAGACTAGCTTCTTACTGATGTCAAACTGACTTCAATCAAAGGAAAGTTAGAGCAATGCTGAGCATTTTCCTATTGTTCAATATCCAAACCTCTTAAGACTAAAAAATTGAACTGGAAAACATGAGAACAAGATGTCACAAGATTTTTGGTATTTCTTGCTTCCAGTCTTCTTTGCAGTATTTTGGCTAGGACTTGTTGCAAATTTTCCATTAACACAGTATTTTAATGGGAAAATCAGATTTTCATGAAAATTTTCCCCACAACCGTGGGTTTTCCGCAAAGCCTCACCTCACCTCACCTCACCTCAGCAAGAGGAAAGACGTAGTCCAGCCATGAAATCCTGCATAGAGTAAAAGAGGAGTAAGAGGCACCTGAACTGTAACCCCCATGAGACACCATGGCAGAATTTCTGAATCAAACAATTTTGGTTTTCAGCCAAAATATTCCAATTTTTTATTTCTTTTTGCAACCCCTCTCCCCAATCAACATTTTTCCTGGTGGGAGGGGATGGGAAACCACAACATTTTCTGCTTAGCTCTGATTTTGGTATTGCTACTTCCACTTGCAAATGAAACCGAGCAGTGCATTTTTCTTAGGTTTTCTGACTTTGTGATCCTTCAGAATGCTTTGGTTAAATATTGGGTAAAGATTCTGATCCATCTGTATTTTATTCATGCTGTTTTTCCCAAACTGATTCATCCACCCCCATTTTATTATGTGTCTAGCAAGTATATGTTGGAAATTCTCTCTAATAATGCAGTCAACATTCTTGAAATTATTTTATTTTTGTATCTTTTGAGATCTGCAATGAAATGGCTTCCATTTGGAACAAGTTACTACTGAAGTAGCAGAACTAAAAAATCCAAGATGACACAAGACAAAAGTATTGAAAATCACAGTGAAATATTAACTTTCAGAAAATGACAAAAGAACAAAAGTTGCTAGAGCACAGAGTACTGTCAAAAGGCTACCTCATTTGACTGTAAACACAGTTTGCATGAGAAGTTTGAATACAGATGAAATGTTCTTCTGTTTACATGGCCCTGTGCTGTTAGAAACCTTGCTAAAGAGAAAAGCAAAATGAAATCACCAAAACCATTAGGCTTCCATAACTGTTTTTGTTCAAAATGAAAATGGTCATGCCTTAAATCCTCCTTAAATCCTCCTCAGTATGACCCTAATTTTTTGAGCTCCAGGACTGATGCTCCCTGGCATTGCTTGATTAGCTGAGCCCTTCATTTTATATAGGTTTGCAGGTGTTCCTGGAGAATATCATTAAATTGGAATTCCATGCTACTGCCTTTGTAAAATGAATATTTGCTATTCTGTGGGTGAATATATTGTGTGCTGCTTATAAAAAAACCTGTAAATTTTCCATTAAGATCAATGGAAAGCCTGCAAACTTCCTAATCCATATAAAAGGTAAATGTTTTAGCATTCAATACTTCATATTTCACGCCCCTGTTTCCCTGGCCTTCATTAAGATCAGAGGTTGCCAACTCACCTTTGAGGTTCTGCACATCTCCTCTCCTCCTTTCTTCTCTATCTCATTTCTTCCTTAATTCCTGTTGCTTCTTCTAATCCAGGTAGCCTTTGATTGTGTCACTAGACAGCCATTGTGGCATAGTCTCAAGAATTATGGCTGCCTTGATAAATGTATTTACTAGCAGCTGTTTATGCAACCAGGATATGGCTGGAACAATCAGTTACAATGGTGTTCTTTCCATTCCTGTTCAGATCAGGACAAGTGTCAAATAAGCATGTGCACATTCTTTGCTGCTTTTGTTGCAGATTATCTGCAGGCAAGAGACTATGTCCAGTTTTGAGAAGGCAATCTATTCATGCTGTCATAGCTGGAGGGACGAAGCTAAAATCAAGGGACAGTTTATCTAAGACCTATTTCCAGCTCCTGCTGTCCTTGTTGGGCATTCTTAGCTGGAACTCTGTGAAATGGTAACTCACTTTCATGTAGTAGATTGAGCAGTGGTCTCCACTGAAAATATAAAGAAGTCCCAAATTCCCTGGCAATATCCATCTGGTCTCTCCTATTAAAGGTCATTGCACAGGAGATTTTGAGATCGTTTACCTGTCTTCAGTTGGGGTATTCATTCTACTTGGTTATGGAACTCACATTTTAATAGGTGTTCCCGAGTGATCAGCCATATAGGCCAACCCGTGGAGGGAACAGCAGGTGAGTTGTGTGCCGGGGTTCGCTGTAGGGGAAAGGGAAGGAATCCTTCTGAAGCTACAGAACAACCACAAAACAGCACTGAGATGGCAATGGCCTCTGGAATGGGCAATGGCCATTGGATCCATATAATGGCAGGTCCACTGGTCCTTTCCCAAGCCTGTCCGCTCACCTGATATACTCAGGCCCTGACCCACTCCTGGTGTAACAGTGCACAGGGAAATGATGTGGAGCTATGCTGTATACCATACTGGGTGCAAACTCCTGTGTGTCCTTCCCTCTTCCTGCCCACAGAACCATAGGAGTTCTGATGCCTGAGCCTGAATGTCTATGCTGCAGTCTTATAGCCCTGTAGAGCAAGCCCTGCCAGTCTGAGTCAGCTGACATGGGCCAGCCCCAAGTGTCCAACTGCAGTCTGACAGACCCTTAAGTTCCAGGCTCCATGCTGGAGGGGCAGAGAGTTATTTAAACAAATATCAATGGAGGCCAAATCATAGTCACCCTGTTTAGTCTCACCAAAGTCGGGTGAGTAAAGTGAGCTGGAGTTAGTCCTAAAGGAAAGACCAAAAAAAAAAAAAATAGTATGATCAATTTAAAATGTATATAGTTGCTAAACAGAGAAAATAATTGTCATGTGTAACTAATACTAATCAGATTGCAGTGTTAGGTCCTGACCTTGTGAACACTTGTGCCTGTGAATAATCTCATGTGTTTCAATGTGGCTATTCATTAAAGTTAAGCCTACCTGAGAGTTTGCAGGACTGGGGCCAAAATGTGTATCCCTTTCCATCTACATAGAATTCATGGGCTCTAAAAACAGCTATTGGCACATTTGGTATCACTAAATAGAGACTTGTCTTACTGGTGAGGAAAGGGAGATAAGGTCAGGCAGTTTAATATGCATTCAGCTTAGAAATTTGCCAATTTTGACTTTGCTAATATTATTACAGTTTCCAGCGACCTTCACAGATGCAGAGAATAGCTGGGGCTGGGGGGCAGGTTGGAGAGATCCAGCAGCCATAGTTTATGTGTCTCTGCTGCCAAATCACAGATGACAAAGGCTGGATTAATAGAAGACAAGTTGACATTTATAAGGAGAAAAAGCAGAGAATTCCGTTTACCTGGGCAGCCAAAATGCGGATGATGTTGACATTTAAGGGAAGATAAATATAACCAGTGTATTCCAAAATTAATTAGTAATTTGTAGCCATACACCTCTCAGCCGAAACAACTAAAGAAGTGCAGATAATTAGAATACATTGTCACCCTTTTCTATGGCAGCTACTGTTCAATGCACAAAATGTAGGAATTAGGATGCCTTTTCTTTTTTCTTTCTGAGACTGGGATTTGGGGATTCAAATAGTGACAGCCATTCACCAGGACAGATTGTTGCATGATCACAGATCATTTGTATTACTATCCAGCAAAGAAGCGTGTGATGGTTGGAGTACATGAAATACTTCATGGTGTAAGAATGATGAGACAAGTGATCAGTTGTCTGCAGTGACCTGCAGTGAATATATTGCATTAGAAACTGTATGGCACTGTAGGTTGTTGTATTAGTGGTTTGACTTGGTTGGAGCTTTAAGATTCACTAATAAAAAACAAAAGTTACTACTGTAGTGTTTGCTGTACTTATAAACTTCATCGCACATTGATAACATTCAATATTAAGGCCAAAATTTTTAAACCTGAATGCCTAAGTTAGGTACCTAAATCCAAATAAGTGGCCTGATTTTCAGAAGTGATTATCACCTGCAACTCCCTTTGACTTCTGCACTCAGTAGGGTTGCGTAAATTAATATCTGAGTGGTGGCTCTAGGATTTTAAAAAGGGTTCTTTGGTATAACCAAATGGGTGTGGGTGAGGCTGTCAATAGCATGATCCTATCCACAAGTGCAGGTTAGAGAAAGGTTTGTCTTGAGGCTGTAAGAGCTATAGAAGAGCTGGGTATGGTACGAGAAGGACAGAATACAAATCTGGGTAGTTTGTGAACCCAAAGACTTAAACTATTTTCATGAAGTTAGATTTGCTTTGTAAACATTCGGGAAGATTATATTAAATAGGGACTTTGAAATTTGCCAAGGGGTGTGCTCATTCACTCAGTCCAGCAGAACACAATCTTTTACAAACTGGACTAATCAATACAGAAACTCAAAGATGCAGGGAGATTGTAGGATTAGAAGGGAAATTTCACCATATGTTACAAAGCATACAGGAAAGAAGTTTTAAAGAACAGTATTGTGCATCTGTCATATATTTTTATGTGAAACATGGCAAAGATGAAAAAAGTTATTCTTCTATTTTTGATGAAAAAAGTTATTCTTCTATTTTTATGCTTCAGAAATGACCTGGCTCTGATTCCCACTTTTGCTAACTGCTATAGTATCTTCAGTTGGAACATCTGTCTTGCTGAAAACTTTAATGAGGAAAATGCAAGAACATGGGAAGCTGTAATACTTATCCTGGGTTATTAAACTTTACCAGACATGGATTTTATAGTATTATAGAAATTAGAGAAATAAAAGACCCAGGTCACTTTGTGCATCTTTCTGCCAATGCCAAATCATTTCCTATATTATGCTGAAAAACAACAAGGAGTCCAGTGGCACTTTGAAAACTAATAGATTTATTTGGGCATAAGCTTTTGTGGGTAAAAACCCCACTTCTTCAGATGCATGGAGTGAAAATACAGATGCAGGCATTATTATACTGACACACGAAGAGAAGGGAGTTACCTCACAAGTGGAGAACCAGTGTTGACAGGGCCAATTTGATCAGGGTGGATGTAGTCCACTCCCAATAATACATGAGGAGGTGTCAATTCCAGGAGAGGCAAAGCTGCTTTTGGAATGAGCCAGCCACTCCCAGTCCTTATTCAGCCCCAAATTAATGGTGTTAAATTTGCAAATGAATTTTAGTTCTGCTGTTTCTCTTTGAAGTCTGTTTTTTTGTTCAAGTATAGCTACTTTTAAATCTGTTATAGAATGTCCAGGAAGATTGAAGTGTTCTCCTACTGGCTTTTGTATGTTACCATTCCTGATGTTCAATTTGTGTCCATTTATTCTTTTACGTAGATACTGTCCGGTTTGGCCAATGTACATGGCAGAGGGGCATTGCTGGCACATGATGGCATATATAACATTGGTAGACATGCAGGTGAATGAGCCTCTGATAGTGTGGCTAATGTGGTTGGGTCCTCTGATAGTGTTGCTAGAGTAGATATGGGGACAGAGTAGGCAACGAGGTTTTCTATAGGGATTGGTTCCTGGGTTAGTGTTTCTGTGGTGTGGTGTGTAGTGGCTGGTGAGTATTCGCTTCAGATTGGGGGGCTGTCTGTAAGTGAGGACTGGCCTGCCTCCCAAGGTCTGTGAGAGTGAAGGATCTTTTTCCAGGATAGGTTGTAGATCATTGATAATGTGCTGGAGAAGTTTTAGCTGGGGGCTGTACGTGATGGCCAGTGGTGTTCTGTTATTTTCCTTGTTGGGTCTGTCCTGTAGTAGGTGATTTCTGGGTACCTGTCTCGCTCTGTCAATACATATATATTATGTATTATATATATTATGTTGAGTACATTGTGTGATGGGTTGGACCCCCCCATCTGGGATGCCACCTGATGTACTGGGGTTTCACTGAGCTTCTACTGCTCCACCAGCCAGGGTTCCCTTTCCCTGTTTTGCTGAATTAGGCTCTCCAGCCTCTTGCAGCACACACACACACAGGTAGGGCCACATCCCGCTGCAGACACACACTGAAGTCAGCTCTGTGTGAGAGGACTCATCCAGCACTCACGTGCACACCCCTTTTGGGAGATAAACCCAAAGGTATATTGTCTTGTGTTGTATAGAAAAATCTGCTCAGCGCAAGCTCATAAAAATTCACCCTCTTCCTCAATGTGAAGAGAGATATGCACACATTCTTGCCCCTCCTCCAGTTAGAAATTGCACAAACTTGGTTTAATAATAAACAAAACAAATTTTATTAACTATAAAAGGCAGATTTTAAGTGGTTAAAGGGATAGCAAACAGAACAAAGCAGATTACTAAGCAAATAAAACAAAACATGCAAACTAAGCTTGATTCACTAAAGAAATTGGCTACAAATAGTAGCCCTAAATATTGTCACAGGCAGATTACAGGGAGTCTTGAAAGCCAACAGCATTGGCCTGCAGCTTTAAACTTTAGGTATTTCCACTCCCAGACTGGACACCCTTCCAAGCTGAGCTCAGCTCTTCTCCCACCCCCCCATTCAGTTCTTGTTTGCAGGTGTTTTTCCCTGGTGGGGAGGCAGAGGAGAACCACAATGATGTCACTCCCCTGCCTTATATAGCCTTTGTGTATGGCAGTACAGGTACAGAGGGTTAAACAGTTACAGCTTAAAGTTTGGCCCCTGTGGGCTGTCTGATCAAAAGTAGGCCTAGTGCCTGGTGCCCTCTCCAATACAGACTGGCTTCAAGCAAATAGGAGCTTGCGGATTTCAGGCCATGCTCAGCTGGCGTCTCTCACTGGGGCTCCTCTGCACTGGCTCCCTGCCCAGCTGCTGCTTCTCCCCCATAAGTCCCGCACAGGCCTGCACCCAGCTGTAATGGCCAGCAGTCACAGCCCGTTCCACACGTGGCTGGGCATACAGTTCCTGGGGATTCTTCTCTGCATCTGGCTTTTCTAGGGCTGCCATCTCTGATGTATGAAAAAATGGGACATCCAGGATGCTGCTGAGCCCATAAAACTGGACAGCTGGCAGTGTATATTAAGCAACCTCAAAGATTTCCAAGGACAGTTACCTGAAAAGAGGGACAATCCTTGGAAAATCTGGACAGATGGCAACCCTAGGCTTCTCTGCAACTTGGGGCTTGCCATGAGGCTACCACTTCCCCCCAGACCCTGGCTACTTTCCCGATCTTTCCCTTTTACCCAGCCAGGGGAAAGGGAAGTGTAGAGGGGATGGGGGTTGATGGGAGTTGTAGTCCCATCACAAAAGGTCTATCACAAAAGACTAACAGAGATTTCAGGGGGTGTTGAATCAGGTGTTTTATTCACACACTTGTTTTATTACTCCAAACAGCATCAACATGATAATTCAAATTTTCCAGTCAGTAAAATATACTTTTTGCAACCTACATGAATCATGATCTACCGAACTGGAGTAAGATTCCCTAGAAGGGCTGTTATTGAGAGGACACCAGTGGAACAGGGAATGTGGGCCATTAGTATGGAAGCAACTCAGCCATATTGCCAGAGCAGTGCACAGGTGCACAGGGTTTAACAATGTTCCACTTATTCAACTTAACCCACATTTGGCTTCACTCTTTGCTAATGAAACATGGTGCCATGTTGTTTCAGCTGTGAGATCTCTGCAGTGCGGGAGCTGGCAATGGGCACCATGGAATTGGTCTGAAGCCCCTCAGAGCCCTGAATTTTGCAGGCACAAACCCAGCCCAGTGGTGGAAGCAGGAGTTCAAGGATGACAATAGCAAGAAAGTAAGACTGATACTTTGCCTTATTGGGGAACAAGGTAGAGAGGTCTTCACCACTCTGAAATTCATCCCTGCTCAAGCTTCACAGCGGTCCTGTGACAGATTTTCGTTCCACCTTTTTCTTTGTTGGTTTCTTTGCAGCCTTTTTCACCTGGAAGTCCTGTTTTAAGGCTTGCAACTTGTCCTGGGCATAGGCCTGGGTTGCCGCCTGGTTAGTGATTTGTGCTTTTAGTTGCTCAATTTCCCTCCCAGCCATCGGGTACACACCTTTTCCCTTCTTCCCAACTCCTCTTTCTGTCCCAACAACATTTGATACCACATGGCTGCTGCAGTTCAAATTAATTCCACAGATGCCCCTAGGTTTTTGCCCTTTCTGCTTTTCATACTCGGCATACAGGTTTAACAAATCCTGCCAAGAATGCTGCTTTGAAGCTCCGTCATGGAACCCAGGGATTGTATCCCACCTTAGCGAGAGTCCTCTCCCTTTGAAAGAGGCAGCAGGGTCCCATCCCTCTTTGCTGCCTCCCCCATGGCTCGGGCATCAGGTTCACCTGCCTCCCACGATGCCAGCTGACCGGGCAGCTGGACTACCGTGTCTGTGCTCCCTAATGCCCGTACGTCCGGCCTTGAACCCATCGTTGATGCAATTGCTCACGACTGCGGGACTCCCAAGTATGCAGCTATACCCTTCTGTTTCCTGATCATGTTGTTATAATTTGTTAGTATAACTTTTAAGATTTTTTAATTACTTGAGATTTTATGTTGCTTACATCTGCACTGGGGCTAACAATGCTTACCCTTCCTAGGCCGGAGGGAGAGATGCTAAGCCTCCCTCCGTATTACTTGGTTCAATATTACCAAGGGTTCATACACCTAAACCCTTCCCAGGCAGAACGAGACACCTTTTGTTTTTCTTTTATGCCCAGTCCTACTACGACTGGGAGTGTATGCACCAAAGATTATATGTATGGAGCGAGACACCCTGAGTCCCCCCCTCCTATTACCCGGACTTCTACAACCAGGAGTATACCCACCTGCACCCTATCCCTGCCAACTGGGGTGGAGAGAGGAATTCTAAACCTCTCTCCAGTTCTCAGACCTACTACGGCTGAGAGTGGGCACACCTTTAATTATAAAATTTTTAACATGTAAAACCAACAGTGCCAGACAAAGCAAACATGAAATACAAAGGGCAAAACAGTTGGTGTCCTCCGCAGGGATCCCCCCTCCACAATTCTCCACCAAAACTGTGACAGATTTTTGTTACCAGTCTGCCTGAGGCCACTGTTGATCAGGCTGGGGCCACAGGATTTTTTTGGGGGAGGAGATGACGAGGCACACCAAGTGTCTAAGTTTTAAAGCTTTATTAATAAAATAATAAAACAACAGCGGAGAGTGATGGGTGCTCCCCACGTCACTCAGAGGAAGGAAGGAAGTGTTAGTGCCCCAAGCCCTAACCCACTTTCATACTCACACACGTACTACCAGAAGCTGGCCAGGCCTGGGTGTAATGTAAGGAGAAGAGTGGGTGGATGGGAGTTCTTGTCCTGGACCCAGGTCGTCCAAGGTCCACTGCAAATCTCCAGGTTGCTTCAGCTCTCAGGAGGGTTTTAAGTCCTGGGGGGTGGGGGGTGGTATTCCACTCAGGAACCTCTGCTTCTGGTGCTCTTTGTGCCAGTCCAAACCAGCTTGCAGTGGCCTCCTCGGTTTCCCAAAACATCCTGGCTCTGGAGACTTTGTTTTCCCTTCTATTGGCCTTCGCTGTTGCTGTCTTATTTGTTTTTACTGTTTTTGCTGCTATTTCTGCAGCTCTGCTTAACTTAGTTCTCCTCTTCTCACAGCTGGGCAGCTGCTGATTTCTTGTTGAGCCCATGACCTTGGGCCGGGGCCAGCATCTTATCTTCACATGGAGCTAGCTGAAGTGTTGAGTTAACCCATTTTCTACTCTTCTTCTTTCTCTCTCTGCTCCCGCCCCCCGGCCTCTTGTATTCTGCAAAAGAAACTTCCACTCTCCACTCACACACCTTTAACCCTCCCCAAATGCTTTGCAATGCTTGCAACAATGTTAGCCACATACAATGCTCATCTGCCTTCCCCGGAGACTCCCTGAGGGAGGGGGCCATTGGGGTGTCACAGTCCTAGGAGCCCTGGTAATCTATTGGTCTCCAATGCAGAACGAAACCATGGAGGTGGCATAGGTGTTTCACTGGAGAACAATCTGAAGAGCAGGAGATAGACACCTGTGTATTTTCAGAGTGGAAGCCATGTTAGTCTGTATCAGCAAAAACAAAGAGGAGTATTAGTGGCACCATGAAGACTGACAAATTGTCTCTAAGGTAACACTAGTACTCCTCATTGCTTTTGTTTTTGTATAATTTGCGGGACTTTAACAGACTCCTTCATTCAGAACAGGTTAGTCTGCAGCACTTGGGCTCACCACCTGCAGGAGAATTGGTCCGGGAAGGTGATCTCACATTAGAGAGATGCTCGGACATGGGGCATGCAGCAGAAGCCTACAGAGAAAGGAGGAAGTCCTAGAAGGCACTACGCCCCCGAAGAACAGCGAGACAGCAGCAATGGAGAGCAGGTGATAAGGGTGACATATTTTGAACAAACTATAGAGATGAGCCAGTGGGACAGTGTTTGGACTCAGATCCACATTCTTCCAAAGTTCAGAAATGTCTGATCCCAGGTTGGTTCTGAGTTATTTAGAGAAAATAAAGTCACTGCATTTCCCCCCATTTTGGGAAAAAGAGACATCATTTCTTCCTAGATGCTAATGATGTAGATTCTTCCCTGTTTCTGTTATAGTTTGTTTCCCCGGAGCTAGCGGAAGTGATAACGAGCAATCTGTTGGGTAAATAATGCTGATGATTTTGCATTCAGAAAGGCAATTTGGAAGACTAGGATTGAATTTATGACTATGTTTTAGTAACCATGGAAACAAAGAGGACAAATGCCCAATTTTCATCTCACTGCTACTGGCTTTACACTATTTCAGAGTTGTGACCAGGTGCCTGGATGGGCTGCACTGAGAATGACACACTTAGGGCAGACTGCAAGAAATAGGGCACACAATCTCCAAAACTGCTAGTTTATTCTATCATTAGATTCACCAAGCCAGTAACAAAGAGCTTCTGTACTACCACACTGGTTAATGAGAAGCCAAAACCCAGTCCCCTGTTAGGCATTCCAGCCGTTGGCCCCCATCTAGACAGCCAAGTCAAATATAGTGAGGAACTACTGAAAACCTGATTCACCATATGTGAGGTTCAATGATCCCAAAGGGCCAGATACTTATCCCCAGGTCACTGTGAGTCTCAGATCTTACCCAGTAATCACAAGGATGCCAATCCTTTAGTAACTAAAGGCTTAATAATAAAAGGAGAAAGACAGAAAGAAGAGAGGTTTCAGAGTAGCAGCCGTGTTAGTCTGTATTCACAAAAAGAAAAGGAGCCAATGAAGTGAGCTGCAGCTCACGAAAGCTTATGCTCAAATAAATTTGTTAGTCTCTAAGGTGCCACAAGTACTCCTTTTCTTTTTGAGAAAGAAGAAAGTTACACATGGTTAAAAGATCAATATACAGGTGTGTAAAGTCCTTTGGTCAGTTTCATAGTAGAGATGGTGAGGATGCTGATTTGTAAACATCTTTCCGGAAACAATTAAAGAGGTTATAGTCCAAATGGCAGTCCAGGTGTAGAGATTATTTCAGTTCTTCCATGCATTTTCCAGGTATTCCAAATATTTATTTGCAAGATCTCCATCTTATGACTTATACTTTCCCTGTTCAAAGTTTAAGCAAACTAGAGATGGGAGGATCAGGTGCGAGGCTTCTCTTTTATAGCTCTTCTAGCAGTCAGACAAGCCTCCTCACAGAAATTGTCACAGCAGGGCCTTCCCCGAGGAAGAATAGGCAATGCAGATTGCCTGTGGAACGTTGCTTTGGAGCTAATTTTGTATTTCCTATTAGGTAAACTATTAGGTAAACTAGTTACATTCATTCACCCATTATACATACATACATACAGATAAACTAGTTACATTCATTCAGCCATTATAACACAGATAGTTAAGCTGAAGACAATGTAGCTATTATTATTAGTTTCCTGCAATATCTTACATTTTTGATCTTAAGGTTAACTGGACACAGTCGCATACACTTATGGCAATTAAGACATGAAAGGGAATTTGCATCTACAAGCTAATCTGGTTACATTGTTAAAGTTCTAACAAGATATAGGTAAATGCAGACAAATACACTTAGCAACTATCCTTGATTTCTATTACTTCAAATGAATTAGTTGATGATTGCTAGTCTAGTACATCTCTCCAAAATTCACAGTGTCTTGATTACAATTGTAATGCCTCCTGTTAAGTTGTTGTGGATCATGCACAGGTTGGCTGGTGTGTCAGTGTCACAACAGCTCATGTGGTTACAAGTGCTGGAGACAGGAAGGAAGGAAGGTGTGATTACAATACATTGGTAGAGCTCTACAAACATACTGAGAGGCAAAGAGAGATCTCACTACCAAGATGGCTGCAGCCTTGGGTGGCAAGGTCGGGGGTAAGCTCTGTGAGCCTGCAAAGCTGATATGCTGGTGGATCTGCCCCGTGATCACCTGAACTCTGATAAGGAAGTAATTCTGCAAAAAAAAAAAAAAAAAAAAAAAGATGGATTCAATGGCACTATCATCTGATTTGGAGACAGTGATGAGATCTTGATTTAGGAGCCTTGTTCCTGTGGTGCCTGTGGATTTGAGCTGCAGAGGACAATAAAGGACTGATTTTTTTTTGGCATTATTGGAAAACAAAGGAAGAAATGGGGAGAAAGGGATGCAGCATCTAAGAATATTTTTTTTTTCTTTACTAATCCTTTTTTTGTATATATATCCCAAAAGATTTATAGGGAATTACTTGAGAGCAAATTTCCAGTAATAGCATTGCAGCATGGAGGTTCACAATTTAGGAAAGCACTGTATCAGTAGATCCTTGGGGAGTATTACTCAGAATCACAATGGAGGTACTTAATTGTTCAGACAGCTATCTAACTGAAGCATTCTATTATATTTTACATACACAGAGAGAGAGAGAGAGTCACATGAGTATTTGGTGGTAAGTTTTACATAGTAAACTATACATAAGGAATAGTTCATGGGTTAAGCATACAGTGGGTGTGAACTGCACAGGAAATTTGGAGATTTATCATGCCTACCCCGCAAAGATAACTGATATTTTAAGGAAGAAAATCAGAAGTTTACTTGTTGCAGGGCAAGACATACATCTGGGTTTGGACTTTCCCATGATAAGGAGGACGGCCCACCTGCCTCTGAAAGAAGAGAAGAGAACTGTGTCAGCTTTTACTGGAAATGCTGACCATGTTAATACTATAGCTCTGTTTTGTTTGTGCCCTAATCGCTGTCTGGCTTTTTTCAGAAAGTAGGGTCATCTGCAGCACCACTCTGAAGTATCTGTGTTACCCTATGGCATAATGCAAAGGCCCAGAAGAACTGGATTCTCATTAGTACTGGGTGGGGCACTGGTATAGATTATTTGTTGGATTTTTCTGTATCGGTTTATTGTTGTCACTGACAATGTGACAACATAAACACTGGGAGAGAGAGAGAGAGAGAGATTATTAATCTACTCTTCACAGAAAGCAGCTAACTAGCTATATCAGCAACTTAATCTTTTATGATTCTAGAGACCGTTCAGTGTTCGAACATAAAAAGAGATAAAGAACCAAGACACTGTAACATTCAGGCACTATTCCTTCCTCCATTTACATAGTGTCCTTCCTCATTAAACACTTCCTGAAAACAGAGCTCCAGAGTTTCTGGACATCACTCTATACATAATCAGACAAAAACCCTCCTTTTGTGAAGCTAGTGTAACACTGTGGGTCAGAGTCTGTCCTCTTTACTCCAGTGCAAGCCTAGAGGAACTCAATTTATTCCAACAGAATTAATCAGAATTTGCACAAGTATAAATGAGACTGGCGTGTGCCTAAATGATTCACTTCAGCGGTGGCACCACTAGTTTTTAGCCAAAAGGGGACAGAAGATTGCTTAGGGAAGATTCTTGATCTTGAGAAAGAGCTGGGCATCATATTGGGAGTACCTCCCCCTGCCTACAGGAGTGGGCCATGAGTTCAGGGAAGACACAGGAAGGAGAATGGTAACACAAAGTGAAAGGAGGAGTGGAAAGCCAGGCTACTTGGATCTTCCCAGCCAGTAATCTTGAATTCCTTCTTGGGGCATATGACCAAGATGGAGGTCAGAAAGGTTAGAGAAACCTCATTTTCAAATGCAAAGGCACTTGTCTCCTCCAAAATATTAACAAACACACATTTAAAGATATCCCATATCACCGGAAAGAAAGCACCCTTTTCCTTTTGCCACTGACTGATGCAGACAATGTAACAAAACTTGTTTTGGTGATTTCAGTGGCCTTCAAGAAATGAGCAGGTGACCACAGTCCCTTGGCTAATGAAAGGTGCCATTACCTCACAGAGACTATCATTACATTTATCACCTTTGTTACCAGTCCCAGAGGCCAAGAACTGAATGGGCTGAAGGCCAGAATGGTCTGTCACCCTCAGAGGTGGCTGAGCGGAGGTGAATTGATGAAGTCGTGAGGAAACATTTGCATTGTTGCTTGCCGTGTTGCAACTACTCCAAAGAAAGAAGACCTCAGTCTCTCAGACTGTCACTCTAGCATCTTCCATTGGTACGAAACTATTCTATGAAGATGTAACTAATTACACTGATATTTTAAGAGGTGTGCATCTGCTGTAAGAGGGAATGCAGGATAAAATGAATGTTGCAGCAGCTTGGTATATTGGAGGTGCTGCCTAACTAGGAAACAAACAGAAGGAAAAAAGCGTAAAAGATATAAAAAGGAAAACCACCACCAACGTATTTTTGGCTGATTTTTCTTGGCTCGGTGAGCTTTCTATCATGCTGCACAGTGACATCATTTGTCACATCAGGCTTTCGGCTGCCCAGTGTCAGACTGTAAAGCAGTTTCTACTCTGCTGTAATACTGGTGTACCTTCCGGACTTTTCATGTTCAATATTCAAACCAAACAGGTAAAGATTACCTCTCTCTGCCTCCTTGTGTTTTATTCCTGTGCTGTTGGTGTCACCAATTATGTGACTGGAGCCAACTTTTTAAAGAGTTGACTTGGATAAGGGAACGCATGAGGAAATGACAGTCTAGGGAATTGCTACAAAGTCATCTACAAAGGAGCGTGATTGTTGCAGATAGACATGGACAGCACATTCACTAACTCTTTCTGGACAACTATGTGCAATCCCATTCCCTTCCAAAATAATAACAAAAAGTAAAGATCAATCTGATGTGCTGTCAACAATTCAGTTTATCCATAATAAAATGTTAGTGAGCAAAAATCAGGCGGATTGACAGCGGTCAAACAAATCAAGCTTAAGCTATATGCCAACTGGATGCTTCTATGGGCTAATACCGAATATGTAACATATGTGACACTTTCTGGTCTGAGGGGAGGAGTCAGAAAAATGATGCAATAGACACAGAGAAAGTCTCCAACAGTGACTGCCAACCATCCCCATGACCCTCTTTGTATCTCTCTCTTGCTCTCTCCTTTATATCTTGGGCCATGGTGCTGAATCCTGAAGAGACCATACTTGGTATATGCTATATCAGTGGTTCTCAACCTATTTACCATTGTGGGCCGCATATACAGCCCACAGTATGGTATGTGGGCTGCATTCAATTATACCTGTATGGCTCTGAGGATCTCACATGGGCCGCAGGTCTGTGCTGATTGGGCCACAAGCGGCCTATTGGCCGCAAGTTGAGAACCATTGGGTATGTAGTCATTTCTGGGGAATGAATTTGGGCCACAAATATCTGACCTAGAATTTTATGGCTATGAGGCAAGTTGAGTCAAAACTGCAAAATTTTGTAGTAGCTCTGGCTCATAGTTAAGTCAATAGTTATTAAAAATATCAGTTGGGTCTGATGAAAAGTGTGTAGTACAGTGGAATGACTAAATGAATGAAAAAAAACCCTCAGACTATTTCTTTTGTTGTGACAGAATGACATGAGCTTAGGCTATATTAACTGATAAACAGAGTGATTTTTATTCCTGCTATGTTGTAGATGACTGGGCTCATGACTGGAATAATACAAATCATAAGGAAATGTCAGTGTCTATAACAGAGGTAACCCTGAGCCAGAACTAGCCTGTTGAGACAGTTCTAGTAGAAATCTATTTGGAAAAGACAGCAGGGGCAAAAAATTAAGATCAACTAGTTTGAGGCAGGCTGCCAACTTCATAAGCGCCTAGCTCCAGATCATGTGAACTGGTATAGCTGTATTGGCTTCAGTGGAGCCATGCTGATTTACGCCCGTTGAGAATCCTGACCCTAATGTTTAACCTGAATTTTAGCAGCAACTTCTTTGCATGTGCCTGGAGCAGAGATCTTGGGTTTACAGCATATATTGACATATTTGCTTCTTCAGCCAGACAAACTATGCACTAGAGGCAATTGTCAATGTCACTGGTGGTTAAGCAGGGGGGAGAGAGAAACAGGCAGCTCTAGATGCTCTATCAGAATGAGATAATTCTGAATGAGACGATACAGTGCTGTAAATGTTCCCCCTCTGTCAGTGCCTAAGGAACTACTGATGTAACTGATCTCATAGATCAGAATGGTATTGGCTTAAACAACTTGCCCTGTCATTCTGATTTAGGAGAAACAGCATGCATTACTGCTTCTTCCACAGCACACCCACCACCACTGTATTAACTATGGCTCCAATTTGGCTACATTATTCAAAGAGAGAATTTGCAGTCTTGTTTTGGATGCTAATTTATGCAAGTAACTAGAATAACAAATGTACAAACTGTAGTCATCACATTGTTCTTGAAACCCTTGCTCTAGGAATCTCCTAATGTGTTTTATTAAAGTCCAGTGGGTATGATGTGCCTAGAATATGAAATAGGCACAGAAGATAAGTTTAAATAAATGAAATGTTGTGAATGTAGCTGTGACACTAGCTGACCAGGTCATGGTAGAGTGTATTCAGGTCCATTCACTTGTATATTAAATCAAAGCGATTGTAAATGTATAAATGTTTTGGGTGTTTAAACTTCATAAAATGAATGGGCTTTACTTATCTATTCCTGTAATAATGTAATAGCAAACATTTATATGGTAAATACCTTTGCAACTAAATTACCCGCCAAAGAAACTTTGTGAAATGCTAATGAAGGATTAAGGACTTTAACAGAAAATGCTAGTTTCAAAGCCAGTGGCCTTTATGTATATGGTTGGAGGTCAAAAGCCTAAGTGCATTCCTCATGCATCGTCATCAAAGGAAAAGCCCACATGGTTAGAGAAACTGTCAGCTTGTCTTCTGTGAGAAGAAGATATAAATATGGATTCAAAGAAAGATCCTTTGTCTCTAGACTGTTTGGATTCTAACAGGGCAGAATAACTGAATGAGAAGATGGAGATCCCCAGAGTTATTCTGGGTAACCCTAGAAAAGACTTTTGGGAAATTGGTGTTTATTACAACAGGGCCACCATTTGGAGTTACAAACAGTAATTTACCTGCTATCAGATTTTACCCACTTTAACCTCTCAATAACTCTCATTCTTTTTTCTTAGCTAATAAACCTATAGCTAATTTAGTACAGAATTGGCTGCTAGTGTTGTCTTTGGAGTACCAATTGATCTGGGATGAGTGATTGATCTGGGATTGGTCTCTTGGAACTGGGAGAAACCTGATGTGGTGTGATATTAGGTTTAAGTAACCTTTTATCACAAAGTTCAGTTTGTCTGGGTAGCAAGATAGGCTGGAGAGGCTAAGGGGACTGTCTGTGACTCCATGGTAAGACTGGTATAGAGATCCAGGAGCTCACATTTGTTACTGGCTTGGTGAAATCGAATTATAGAACATACCACCAGTCTGGGGTGTCTGCCCTTGTTTTCTGACCGTCTGCCCTGAGATAGTCACTCACAGTGGTGAGCTACTCCAGACAGAGTGACAATAGCAAACTAGCTCCTTTCCCCCGTTCTCATGGTATGCTCTGGTTCATGGATCCTTAACCTGGAGTAGCCACAAACAGAGGTTAGTGGATCATGACTATCCTGCCTTTCCTATATTTCTAAATGGGTTGTGGGTCCTGGCTAGAACTCAGCTAGCTGGGAGGAGAGACCTGGTATGGAAGAGGTTGAGGATTGCAGCTCTAGCTCAGCCACACTTTTTGGACTAGACGCAGGAATTACTGGGTAAGATTCTGTGGCCTGTTATACATGAAGTCAGAGTAGATAAGCTAACGGTCACTTGTGGCCTTAGAATCGATTACATTTACTATGACATTCACTGCATGCTCTCTCTTTTCCAGTGAATCTTTACAAAATTTCTTTCCTCTGGTCAGGGTAATGATTTGCTGGGGTGGCAGAGAGTACAAACACAACACTTTTCATTAAAATAAAACCCCACACTCTGGATGTTTTACTGTGACCAAACTGTAACCTTAAATTCCTTGTGACTGGGTCTGACCATCTGCCCACTCTGTCTCTCTCTCCATCCCATCTGAGGTAAGTGAACAATAGGTTGCCTTTTCCCAGAGTGGTGTTCACCTCACAAAAATAAATCAATTAGTCTGTCTTATCTTGACATTTACTGCTCTCCTAACCATGGTAGGTAAAGGTCTTCAGCATTATAACTGAGTGCCTACTTCAGCACTGTTAGTACAAATTGGCCTCACTGGGACTGCTGACAAGGATGTTAAGGACTCAGTGGACATAAAAAAGTAATTAACGTCTCACTTCTAGAGGAGAGCTTCCCAAACCAGGATTGCGTGGATGGGGTGGAGAAGCTGGCACAGCAGCTGCCCTTGCTGTATTTATTTGTATAGCTAAATTGATGTCTTCAGTTCCTAGGACCGTCATTTTCATGCCTTCCATCACTACTCAAGTACCACAACTTCAAAGAAAAAAATACTAGACCCAGTGCCTTTTCCCTCTTTGGACCCATTGACAGCAGCCATACAGACAGGCACAATTGTAATGTAGGCTGGAATAAAGCTGAGCAATATCATGATATAAGCAGCCAATGTATAGTCTGAGTCACTGCAGAATGTCAGGAGGAAGGGAAACGTTCTTTCAGGTTCAATTCAAATGTCTGAACTCAGCACTCAGAGAGTGAAGTGAACTGAAGGTGAACTCAAGTGAAACCTGGGGTGCCTGGTGCTGCCAGGAGGAGAATCACTGCTCGGCTCCCTCCCAAGCTTGAAACAAGGTCAGAACACTCAGCGTGCACTGGGAGTTGGTTGTTTTGCAAAAGGAGGTGTTTTGTAAACTGGCTACGCAGGTGGTGTCGGAGAGAAGGCTTTGGCTTCTTTGGCCATGGGATGGTGTTCCAAGAAGGAGTGCTGGGCAGAGACGGGCTCCACCTAATGAAAAGAGGGAAGAGCATCTTCGCAAGCAGGCTGGCTAACCTAGTGAGGAGTGCTTTAAACTAGGTTCACCGGGGGAAGGAGACCAAAGCCCTGAGGTAAATGGGGATGTGGGATACCGGGAGGAAGCGTGAGCAGGAGAACTTGAAAGGGGAGGGCTCCTGCCTCATACTGAGAAAGAGGGACGATCAGCGAGTTATCTCAAGTGCCTATACACAAATGCAAGAAGCCTGGGAAACAATCAGGGAGAACTGGAAGTCCTGGCACAGTCAAGGAATTATGATCTGATTGGAATAACAGATACTTGGTGGGATAACTCACATGAATGGAGTACTGTCATGGATGGATATAAACTGTTCAGGAAGGACAGGCAGGGCAGAAAAGGTGGGGGAGTTGCATTGTATGTAAGACGGCAGTATGACTGCTCAGAGCTACGGTATGAAACTGCAGAAAAACCTCAGAGTCTCTGGATTAAGTTTAGAAGAGTGAGCAACAAGGGTGATGTCGTGGTGGGAGTCTGCTGTAGACCACCGGACCATGGGAATGAGGTGGACGAGGCTTTCTTCCGGCAACTAACAGAAGTTACTAGATCGCAGGCCCTGGTTCTCATGGGAGACTTCAAATCACTCTGATATCTGCTGGGAGAGCAATACAGCAAGTTTTTGGAAAGTGTAGGGGACAATTTCCTGGTGCAAGTGCTGGAGGAATCAACTGGGGCAGAGCTCTTCTTGACCTGCTGCTCACAAACCGGGAAGAATTAGTAGGGGAAGCAAAAGTGGATGGGAACCTGGGAGGCAGTGACCATGAGGTGGTCGAGTTCAGGATCCTGACACAAGGAAGAAAGGAAAGCAGCAGAATATGGACCCTGGACTTCAGAAAAGCAGACTTTGACTCCCTCAGGGAACTGATGGGCAAGATCCCCTGGGAGAATAACATAAGGGGGGAAGGAGTTCAGGAGAGCGGGCTGTATTTTAAAGAATCCTTATTGAGGTTACAGGCACAAACCATCCCGATGTGTAGAAAAAAATAGTAAATATGGCAGGCGACCAGCTTGGCTTAACAGTGAAATCCTTGTTGATCTTAAACACAAAAAAGCAGCTTACAAAAAGTGGAAGATTGGACAAATGGCCAGGGAAGTGTATAAAAATATTACTCAGGCATACAGGAGTGAAATCAGGAAGGCCAAATCACACCTGCAGCTAGCAAGAGATGTTAAGAGTAACAAGAAGGGTTTCTTCAGGTATGTTAGCAACAAGAAGAAAGTCAAGAAAAGTGTGGGCCCCTTACTGAATGGGGGAGGCAACCTAGTGACAGAAGATGTGGAAAAAGCTAATGTACTCAATGCTTTTTTTCCTGTGTCTTCACGAACAAGGTCAGCTCCCAGACTACTGCACTGGGCAGCACAGCATGGGGAGGAGGTGACCAGCCCTCTGTGGAGAAAGAAGTGGTTAGGGACTATTTAGAAAAGCTGGACGAGCACAACTCCACGGGGCCAGATGCGCTGCATCTGAGAGTGCTAAAGGAGTTGGCGGATGTGATTGCAGAGCCATTGGCCATTATCTTTGAAAACTCATGGTGATCGGGGGAGGTCCCGGACACCTGGAAAAAGGCTAATGTTGTGCCCATCTTTAAAAAAGGGAAGGAGGAGGATCCTGGGAACTAGAGGCCAGTCAGCCTCACTTCAGTCCCTGGAAAAATCATGGAGCAGGTCCTCAAGGAATCAATTCTGAAGCCCTTAGAGGAGAGGAAAGTGATCAGGAACAATCAGCATGGATTCACCAAGGGCAAGTCATGCCTGACTAATCTAATTGCCTTCTGTGATGAGATAACTGGCTCTGTGGATGAGGGGAAAGCAGTGGACATGTTGTTCCTTGACTTTAGCAAAGCTTTTGACACGGTCTCCCACAGTATTCTTGCCAGCAAATTAAAGAAGTATGGGGTGGATGAATGGACTATAAGGTGGATAGAAAGCTGGCTAGATTGTCGGGCTCAATGGGTAGTGATCAATGCCTTCATGTCTAGTTGACAGCTGGTATCAAGCGGAGTGCCCCAAGGGTCGGTCCTGGGGCTCGCTTTGTTCAATATCTTCATTAATGACCTGGAGGATGGTGTGGATTGCACCCTCAGCAAGTTTGCAGATGACACTACAGTGGGAGGAGAGGTAGATACGCTGGAGGGTAGGGATAGGATACAGAGGGACCTAGACAAATTAGAGGATTGGGCCAAAAGAAATCTGATGAAGTTCAACAAGGACAAGTGCAGAGTCCTGCACTTAGGATGGAAGAATCCCAAGCACCGCCACAGACTAGGGACCGAATGGCTAGGCAGAAGTTCTGCAGAAAAGGACCTAGGGATTACAGTGGATGAGAAGCTGGATATGAGTCAACAGTGTGCCCTTGTTGCCAAGAAGGCCAATGGCATTTTGGGATGTATAAGTAGGGGCATTGCCAGCAGATCGAGGGACGTGATCGTTCTCCTCTATTCGACATTGGTGACGCCTCATCTGGAGTACTGTGTCCAGTTTTGGGCCCCACACTACAAGAAGGATGTGGATAAATTGGAAAGAGTCCAGTGGAGGGCAACAAAAATGATTAGTGGACTGGAACACATGATTTATGAGGAGAGGCTGAGGGAACTGGGATTGTTTAGTCTGTGGAAGAGAAGAATGAGGGGGGATTTGATAGCTGCTTTCATCTACCTGAAAGGGAGTTCCAAAGAGGATGGATCTAGCCTGTTCTCAGTGGTAGCAGATGACAGAACAAGGAGTAATGGTCTCAAGTTGCAGTGGGGGAGGTTTAGGTTGGATATTAGGAAAAACTTTTTCACTAGGAGGGTGGTGAAGCACTGGAATGCGTTACCTAAGGAGGTGGTGGAATGTCCATCCTTAAAGGTTTTTAAGGCCCAGCTTGACAAAGCCTTGGCTGGGATGATTTAGTTGGGGATTGGTCCTGCTTTGAGCAGGGGGTTGGACTAGATGACCTCCTGAGGTCCCTTCCAACCCTGATATTCTATGATTCTATGACAGAATTAAAATGACCTGTGGATTGGATAGTAGTCAGCTATGAGGCCTTTTCATCTCGATCCCTCCCATTCTTGGTACAAAGTTAACTTGTGGGAAATAATGGAAGTATGTGAATGGATGTTCCTGTGGTACATGCTATCCACAGCCCAGGGATTTTGGTATCCAGAGAGAATTAGATGATTACAATCAGAACAATTGCAGGACAAGATGGCAAATCATTTGGGAGACAAGACAAAACTGACAGGTAAAAAACTGTGAACATAGACCAGCATAAAACCAGTAGAACCAGTAATATAAAGCCTTGGGTGGAGGGCAGAGAATCAAGAGGGGAGGTGAAATAATGTAAATTATTCAGCACAAGAGTCAATTTTTTCAGTATTCCCCTCCTGCCCCATGCTTGAAATACCCATTAAATATATTCAATTTTGACATATAGTCAATTAGGTGCTCTTTATTATCGAGGAAAGGCACTTAAGATGTCCCTTTCCTCTAACATATTATAATTGTACATTGTCTCTTTAAAGGGACTTTCCTAAGAAACATCTTGTCAAAGTTAGTTATAGAGCTGAGAGGATAATTCACAGTGAATAATTTACTCAGCACATTTTGCCTCATTTTCTGCTCAAAAATTGTCCAACAGCCAATTATGATTTCCTATATTTTATTCAAAATGTATTTCCAGAATGTTTTGAGAATATTATATTTAGTCTGGAACTAGGTTCACCGGGGGATGGTG
The DNA here is from genome assembly GCF_965152235.1 of Eretmochelys imbricata. Taxonomy (NCBI): domain Eukaryota; kingdom Metazoa; phylum Chordata; order Testudines; family Cheloniidae; genus Eretmochelys; species Eretmochelys imbricata. The sequence goes on along the minus strand of NC_135576.1, from coordinate 43,881,011 downwards.
ACCTAAGCCCAGAGGTAAGTGGGGGAGTGGGATACCAGGAGGAAACACAAGAAGGAGGGTACAAGATGGGAAGCCTCTTGATTCATACTGAGAAAGTGGGGCAATTGGCTAGTTATCTTAGGTGCATGTACAGGAATGCAAGAAGCCTGGGAAACAAGCAGGAAGAATTGGAGGTCCCAGCACAGTCGAGGAACTATGATGTGATAGGAATAACAGAAACTTGGTGGGGCAGTTCACAGGACTGGAGCACTGTCATGGATGGGTATAAATTGTTCAGGAAGCACTGGTATGGGAGGAAAGGTGGAAGAGTTGCACTGTTATGTAAGAGAGCAGTATGATTGCTCAGAGCTCCAATTTGAAACTGGAAAAAAGCCTGTTGAGAGTCTTTGAGTTAAGTTTAGAGGCGAGAGCAACAAGGGGGATGTTGTGGTGTATGTGTGTTATAGATCACCGGATCAGAAGGATGAGGTAGACGAGGCTTTCTTTGGACAACTAACTGAAGTTTCCAGATCACAGGCCCGGGTTCCAATGGGGGACTTCAATCACCCTAACATCTAATGGGAGAGCAATACAGCAATGCACAGACAATCCAGAAAGTTTCTGGAGAGTGTTGGGGACAACTTCCTGATACAAGTGCTGGAGGAACTGACTAGGGGCCATGCTCCTCTTGACCTGCTGCTTATAAACAGTGAAGAATTGGTAGGGGAAGTAGAAGTGGGTGGCAACCTAGGCAGCAGTGACCATGAGGTGGTTGAGTTCAGGATCCTGACAAAAGGAAGAAAGAAGAGTAGCAAAATACGGACCCTGGACTTCAGAAAAGCAGACTTAAACTCCCTTAGGGAACTGATGGTCAGGATCCCCCTGTGAGGCTAATATGAGGGACAAGGAGTCCAGCAGAGTTGGCTTTATTTTGAAGAAGCCTTATTGAGGGTGCAGGAACAAACTATCCCAATGTGCAGAAAGAATAGTAAATATGGCAGGCAACCAGTTTGGCTTAACAGTGAAATCTTCGGTGAGCTTAAACTCAAAAAGGAAGGTTGCAAGAAGTGAAAATTTAGACAGATGACTAGGGAGGAGTATAAAAATATTTCTAGAGCATGCAGGGGTGTAATCAGGAAGGTCAAGGCACAATTGGAATTGCAGCTAGCAAGGGATGTGAAAGATAACAAGAAGGGTTTCTACAGGTATGTTAGCAACAAAAAGAAGGTCACGGAAAATATGGAACCCTTACTGAATGGAGGAGGCAACCTAGTGACATATGATGTGGAAAAAGCTGAAGTATTCAATGCTTTTTTTGCCTTGGTTTTCACAGACAAAGTCAGCTCCCAGACTGCTGCACTGGGCAACAAAGTCTGGGGAGGAGGTGAGCAGATCTCAGTGGTGAAAGAACATGTTAAGGACTATTTAGAAAAGCTGGACATGCGCAAATCCATGGGTCCAGATCTAATGCATCCAAGGGTGCTGAGAGAGTTGGCTGATGTGATTGCAGAGCCATTGGCCATTATCTTTGAAAATTCGTGGCAATTGGGGGAGATCCTGGATGACTGGAAAAAGGCAAATATAGTGCCCATATTTTAAAAAGGAAAGAAAGAGAACCCGGGGAATAGAGACCAGTCAGCCTCACTTCAGTCCCTGGGAAAATCATGGAGCAGGTCCTCAAGGAATTCATTTTGAAGCACTTGGAGGAGAGGAAGGTGATCAGGAACAGTCAACATAGATTCACCAAGGGCAAGTTATGCCTGACCAACCTGATTGCCTTCTATGTTGAGATAACTGGCACTGTGGATGTGGGGAAAGCAGTGGATGTGATATATCTTGACTTTAGCAAAGCTTTTGATATGGTTTCCCACAGTGTTCTTGCCAGCAAGTTAAAAAAGTATGGATTGGATAAATGGACTATAAGGTGGACAGAAAGTTGGCTAGATTGTCGGGCTCAATGGGTAGTGATCAATGGCTCCATGTCTAGTTGGCAGCCAGTATCAAGAGGAGTGCCCCAGGGGTTTGTCCTGGAGCCAGTTTTGTTCAACATCTTCATTAATGATCTGGATAATGGGATGAATTGCACCCTCAGCAAGTTCGCAGATGACACTAAGCTGGGGGGAGAGGTAGATACACTGGAGGGTAGGGATAGGGTCCAGAGTGACCTAGACAAATAGGAGGATTGGATCAAAAGAAATCTGATGAGGTTCAACAAGGACAAGTACAGAGTCCTGCACTTAGGACGGAAGAATCTCATGCATGGCTACAGGCTGGTGACCAACGGGCTAAGCAGCAGTTCTGCAGAAAAGGACCTGGGGATTACAGTGGACGAGAAGCTGGATATGAGTCAGCAGTGTGCCCTTGTTGACAAGAAGGCCGATGGTATATTGGGCTGTATTAGTAGGAGCATTGCCAGCAGATTGAGCGAAGTGATTATTCCCCTCTATTTGGCACTGGTGAGGCCACACCTGGAGTATTGCATTAAGTTTTGGTCCCTCTGCTACAGAAGGGATGTGGACAAATTGGAGAGAGTCCAGCGAAGGGCAACAAAAATGATTAGGGGGCTGGGACACATGACTTACAAGGAGAGGCCTAGGGAACTGGGGTTATTTAGTCTACGGAAGAGGAGAGTGAGGGGGGATTTGATAGCAGCCTTCAATTACCTGAAGAGGGATTCCAAAGAGGATGGAGCTTGGCTGTTCTCAGTGGTGGCAGATGACTGAACAAGAAGCAATGGTCTCAAGTTGCAGTTAGGGAGGTCTAGGTTGGATATTAAGAAACACTATTTCACTAGGAGGGTGGTGAAGCACTGGAACAGGTTACTTAGGGAGGTGGCGGAATTTCCATCCTTAGATGTTTTTAAGGCCTGGCTTGACCAAGCCCTGGCTGGGATGATTTAGTGGGTGTTGGTCCTGTTTTGAGTAGGGGATTGGACTAGATGACCTCCTGAGGTCTCTTCCAACCCTAATATTCTATGATTCTATGAATGATTGTGAATTTGTACTTGGTATTTAAACTGTGTTGGTGAGTTGTTATTGGAGCTGGGCAGACTATTCACAGTGAACTAGACAATCTATTTAACAAAAATATAGTATTTTCTGTTTGCAAATTATCCAAGCAACATGTTATGATTTTTATGAATTTGCTTATTTTTCACCATATTCTGTGAATAGTTTGTGTGAACCGATTTCAACCAATAGCTTTTTCATGGAATGGTAAGTATGAATCTTCAGTATTCACACTGAACATCTAAGCCAATTGGTTTTGGTTTCGTTCCCTGATTGACAAGCTTTATCTATAGAAAGAATGTCTTCCAGTCACGAATTATCAGCTAATATTTGTAATTGTTTGACTGATCCATTGTGCAAACGATAAAATGTGGCTTTTCAAAACTGCCTCAGGTGCACTTCTGAGGTAAATACTCTTGCAAACATTTATTGCAATGGTTTCACAATGCTTTTGCTTTCTATAAATATCCTTGTGAATAAAACTCACTTATTAGAATGTTTGTAAATATGTAAATAAAAGGATTGCTGAATCATCTGGTTATATTCACAAAAAATATTTGTTCATACTGTTTTGCTGACTCACATGGTTAATGATGTGTGTTCAATTGTTATTGGTCACAGAAGTAATGATATTTTTTCTATTTCCTGGCTGGACAAGCATAACTCAATCAATCAGAGTCAGCCTGAAGGACAGTCTAGTGGAAAGGCACTAGACAGGAAATAAAGAGACCTGAGATCTATTCTTGATTCAGCTACAGATTTCCCGTGTGACCTTGGGCATGGCACTTAATCCACCCCTTTCCTTAGTTCCCCCATCTATAAAATAGTACTTGCTATCTTTGTGAGGATAGCATCCATTTGTGACTGAAAGGCACTTCGATACTATGGTGAGCAGGGACAAGTAAGGACCTGGGGATTACAGTGATAAATAGATAAACTCTTCTAATCAGGCAAAGGACTTGAAGAACCCACTAAGATTTTGTGGGTGAGGTTAGGAACAAACAGTTGATCACCTGGATTGAAGAGTTGTAAACCCTCTCTTTTCTCTGTCACTCAAGCCTTGTTTGAGTCAGAGAGTTTAAGGCCAGAATGGGACCACAAAAATCATCTAGTCTGACCTCCTGCACATCACAGGCCATTAATTCCCACCCATTTACCCTTGTATTGAACCTAATAACCTGGACTGGATTAAAGTATTACAGCCCTTGGGAGACTAAATTATTATGCAAGACAGGCAGAGACTAGGAGGGTGCACTCAAGGTGCACAAATGACTGAGGGTCCTGAAATGGCAAGGAATTGATTTGGGAAAATATAACTGGCAAGTGACCTACACCCCATGCTACAGAGGAAGGCAAAAGCACCTCGCCCCGTGTGGTTCCTGCCAGTCTCATCTTGGGGAAAAAAACCTTCCTGACACCAAAAATGGAGATCAGTTTGACCCAGCTGTGAGCAAGATCCACCAGCCAGGCATCTGAGAAAGAAAATTCCCTATCTGAGGCTTCATTCATTCAAACATTAGACTAGTGTGATATCTATTGACTGAGTGCAGAGTTTACATTTAATTTTCTCTTGTCACCTTCACACAAGGTAATTGTATGTCCAGGTGAAAGGTGTGGTCCAATGCTTGTCTGGCTTATTTAATTGTACCTCTGTGTCAGGAACCGAGACCCTATGCTATCTCAAGCAGTGACCCATTCCATATAGAATGTCTGGGAGTAATCAAGTGTTTGAGCTCAAAATCCACTTTCCACGAGCATTCCCTCAGGTCACTACAGTTCACTAGTGACCTGTGACAGATGAATTAAGAAGAGAAGAGATCACAGTGTTAACTGAGAGAAGACCACTGAGGAATCCAATTGATTGTACTACAGGGTGTTTTTGTGGTTCTGTGCTGTGGCTGTGGAGTAGACTAGGATGTCTTTGTTAGTCTCAGCTATTGTGTCTGAAAGGTGCTTATCAGTGGATCTCTTTAAGCTAATGATTAGACCAGGCTGCCTTCACCAGGTTTCAGAGGTAAGTAAGTGTCTTCTGTGAGGCACCTTCCATTATATTTCACAGAAAAGACTGAGCATGTCTGGAGCAATGTCTCTGGAGTTGTCGGAGCAGTGTCAAAGCTGGAGGGAATGAATATTCCACTGGCAAAGCTGAGCTTCGAGCCCAGAATATTCAGTTACAGCAAAATCTGGCTGCTGCCCTTTAGAAAGGGCAGACCAACAAGGGCATAAAAATGTCTGCTCCATATACTCTTTATTGGCTACCAGTTTGCTTCTGGATGCAATTCAAAGTACTAGTTACTGTTTGTAAAACTGCAGATGGTGTAGGCCCAAGTTAACCCAGAATCTGCTTCTCTGCCCCCACACCTCACACTAGGAGAGCACACAGTTATTGGTCTCAAATGCAGACATCACTGCCAAAGAAATAGTCAAAAGGGCTCCTTCTAATCCTCTTGGCATGTGGGATAGGCTCAGCCAATGAGGAAAACAGAACACCAATACCACATGACTTATGTGATCAGTCACAACCTAGCAGCCCAGCTTGAAATTTCAAAGAGCAATGGAAAGCTTGTAGCAAAATGTTTACAGGCTATCTACTACCACAAATATTTTTGCTTAAAATTTCATCAAAACATATCTACATTCTGAGAAATTGCTCATAAGCATTATGAAGTCATAACAGTCAAATTGCAAAGAAAAATATTCACCATTAATAAGTTATCCAGTACTAAGAAATACTTGCAATGGAATAAAAATATTAGTAATACCCGCCCTCCCCCTCCATACTTTTTAACATTTTCCCTTAAGCAACAGCAGTGAGAGGTACAGTGTGGCATAGCCCCCTATGCCCCCACAATTTGAGCACAGCAGATTAGTGAGTAAATGGAAATGGTACAACTGAAGTTATATTTAATGCAGTTGCCTATGGTCTGTGTTCACTAAGTTAATTGCTATCAATCACAGTCTCAGCATATACCTTATAAAGCAGCTGGACTGTTTGTGAAAGGAGTCAGCTTCATATGAAATCATATTACAAACTTGGGCTGGGTTTGGCATTCATAAATCAGTCTCTATTTGCCTTTCCCTTAGCCCAGGTGTCTGTGCTGCATCTGAGCTCTAGTTACTGTAACTTTGCTAAAACTTTTGGCTGCAAGCTGTCTGAGTCTCATTATCACCCTCACATGAAATACTTCACTCTCCTTTTTTATAAGTTCAGCATCGTTTTTACATATGCTATGTTTCTTTCCCCCCTGACAATTCTTGGCAGCTCAATTTTACAGCCTACATGGCCCGAGAACATATATAATTAATATAATTATTTCTCAAAGAAAAATGTTCTTAGTAGAACAAAAAACTTGTCTGTTCAGAAATTATTACAGAAAGTCAAGCAGAACGATAAGCTAAATGAGGTTTTGATAGAAGCAGGTGCCTTGCCATAATGGCAAAGCTTTTTAATTACTTCAGTTGAAATAGTACTTCTGTTGGAGAATTAGGTCTGTTGAAATAAGTAGAAGCACAGTAATTTCAGGGCCTAAACAGCGCTTGGTGACAAAGGGATATCTGCTCTAGTCTAGTGCACATGAATACAACTGCAGCAAACAGAAGTGCAAGTGGCAGACTCTTGAAGACGTAAACTGCTGAGCAAACTTTCAAAGGAAAGCACAGGTTTGACTCTCTCATTCTCGGATTGTTTTGTTTCTGATGTAATCCAGTTCAGTCAGTATCAGAATGTTGGCTGAAGTCCTCTTCCTGGCCACCAGAATGCAGCCCCCCAAAAAGTTCCGGCTAGACTGAATTAAGTGACTCCCAAAGTTGGCTACCTGGAGTTGCCCCCCATAGGTCAGCACCAGTGCCAGGACATAGAGGAGAAGCTAGAAGAAGAAAGATAATTAAAGAAAGAGGGAGGTCAACTTTGAGTGTTTGCTCAGTGCAGAAGCAGGAGGGGATCTAGCCACAAACCGGACATTTGAAATAAAATGAATTTACAACGATTGTTCTAACCTCTCCCAATTCTCCATGCTAGCTAATATGTACTTGGGGCAAGGGGCAAAGATGGCTTTGAACCTCCTGCATCCCAGAAATGAATGTTGCAGCTGCCCAGAACAGTCAAGAGTGCGGTGAGCTCTGACCACACTCTCTTCTGGCCACAGGGGCCACCAGGAAGTGGGATTCAGGGTCATCTAGTTGGCTCTGCAGCAGTAGGGAATCATCACTAGCTATGCGGCCCCTTTGCGCCTTCAGAGTCAGCGTGCAGGGTCCAAAGCAAAGCCTAGAACCTTTATGTTTAATATTTTATATTGATTTGAGTGCTCGTGAAAGAAGCCATACTGACATCCCAGCAACGTAAAAGAAGCCCACTGTTTACCTGGACATATACGTTATTGGCAAGATGAGCTTTTCCACATTGCCTCATCAGTGAGCCTGAGCTCTGGAGCAACGGGTTTCTGGAGTGAGAAGGTGCCATGCCTGTCTCCATGCCCATGCAGTCATGGATCTCTCTGCAGAGACTGCTGAGATCGAGGCGTGCCAAACACAGGCGTGTCTCCTTTGTCATGTTGGTGCCTCTCCACTTGGAATTGGACTGAGACACCATAAGAGGTTTTTTATTTAACTTCGGCTTTTGAGCTTTGTAATAAAATGTTTGGCAAGTTTTTAACATTTCTGATTTATTCCCCCAGCTACCTCCCATCCCCATTGTCTTGTTACAGTTGTCTCAAACCTAGAGACCTAAGTCGTGGGTGCTGACAATGCAGTGAAGTCAGAGGTGGTGGCAGGTAGCTGTTTGTGAGGAGCAGTGTATCACTCTTGCTTGCCAGAGACTAGACTCCATCTCTTCCAAACTGCTTCAGCCCATCGCAACACAAAAATTATTCATCAAAAGGCTTTGCCTAGAGGGAAACGCAAGCTCTATTTCTTTAATGGTTTTAATGGTCAGAATTGTGCCAGGTCAAGCCATTTAACTGTGTATTTAATTAGTCATCTGTATGCATATAATTTAAAGGTGTTCAGCTGTGCCATTTTATAGGGATTAACTAAGTGGGCAGTAAATCACGCATGCCAGCTATAAAAGTATTTATAGCAGACCCTATTCTTTTTTACTGTTACTGTTGCATTGTTTGTATTGGTAGGGGTCTGCAGGAGGATAGTTCTACCCAGTTTTTTCTATGAGGAAAGCACTAAAGAGCTTTGACTGACATGCAGTAGAAACGTCAACAGGCACTGCAAAAAGTGCCAAAATGTTAATTCCAAGGAGTTATTGCCAACAGCAAGCTTCCTGTGTTAATGAAAGTAAAAATACATGGGACTTGGTCAAGTGGAAGCACATAACCTCAGGCTGAACTTGAGGAATATGACCAGAACTGGTATGCAGTAGCTTTTTGACTTCTATAAACTTGAACAGCATTTGGTTGCTGAGAGTTCACAAGTCTGAACTGACAAATACTGTTTGGAATCAACACAGCTAACTTCATAGTATTGCTCTCTCTGTCAGCGAACAAGCCACTTTCTGTGTAACTCATACTGAAAATGCTGCAATGAATTATGGGGACCAGGATCCTGCCACACAGATAAAGCATGTATTTTAAATGTTGAAATTCTTTGGCTTCTATATCATATGTACAGTTACTCCTGCACAGAAGCAAAATGCTAGTCTTTAATGTTGTTCAAATATTTTCCAGGCTGCCTTTCACAATAAATCTCTGGGGAAAACACTGACTGTTTATGACAAGCAGTGACCTGTGAAACGGGGAAAGATAGATATTGTTAAATAGTTTGGCTCACTGTATGTGAGGCCATGTGACAAGGGCAGGCACATTTGGAAGTGGTGCATAGGGAGTTGTGCGCAATACATGTTGCGTTAACAACAAAACTGACTTGTGTGTTTCAGTCCCTTTGCACTGCATGGCATGTTTAACTCAGCATGACAAGGAACATCACAAGGCATTCATTTACAAGGCACCCCACTCGTGGTAGCAGCTGTTTTCAGGGAGAGATAGCTCAGTGGTTTGAGCATTGGCCTGCTAAACTCAGGTTTGTGAGTTCAATCCTTGAGGGGGCCATTTAGGGATCTGGGGCAAAAATTGGGGATTGGTCCTGCTTTGAGCAGGGGGTTGGACTAGGTGATCTCCTGAGGTCCCTTCCAAGCCTGATATTCTATGATTTACATGCTCTCATACCCTAGGCCTCTTCTACTTGTATGTCTTACTAATAATTTTAACTGCTTTCCTCTTCAGACTATCTGTTGTATTTTTATGGCCCCCATTACCACTGTGCGGCATGTTCTTTAATGTATTTATCCTCACTATACCTCTGTTATGTAGAGCAGTGCCAGGATCCAGTGCTTAATTTGTGCCAGGACTTGCCAGGGCTTAGCCCAGCACCTCTAGGCTTGGCAGTTCATAGCCCCAGCACCTCTGGAATTGCTGCATCAGTTATGAATATAAAAAAAAATTGCTTGGGCCCCGGCACCTCTTTCATTACAAATTAAGCACTGCCAGTATCCTTATTATACAGATGGGAAACTGAGACAAAGAGGAGTGCAGTGACTTGCTTCAGGTTATGCAGGGAAATGGAGCTCTGCACTTTGGATTGTAGAGGAGGATTGTGTCCATCATCTGGGCAGGTGTTACGTTACTCTTCCTCGCGCACTTCTACCACACAGCAACTCAGTGTTGGTCTGCCATATACCTGTTACACTGGTAGGCCACTCTGGGTACATCTACACAGCAATACAACAAAAGAACCCCCATCTCCAAAGCAACACACCTCTCGGCAGCAACCGAGGCTAAAGATAGCAATGTAGACATTCAGACTTGGGCTGGAGCTTGGGCTCTCAGACCCTCCCGGCAGCTGAGTTTCAAAGCGCAAGCTCCAGCCCAAGCCTGAGCATCTCCATTCCTATTTTTAGCCCCACAGCATGAGCCCCACAACCCAAGTCAGTTGACCCAAGCTCTGAGACTCGCTGGCGCAGATCCTTTTTTGCGGTGTAATCGTAACCTCTGGAGCAGTGGCTACCATTTCCGGAAGCGCTGGGGAAACATTAGTTGGAGACTAGGATGAGACTCAAATTCATTTGTAATTTTTGAGCTAATCAGGCCTGGAAAGCAGATTTCCAGAGGGAAATGGCTGGATCCAGAGGTATTTACAGCCCCGGGGAGAGAGATTTAGGTACCAGTTTTTATCTTCATTGTCCGTCTAATCATCAGGTACTTTGGGAGGTGCAGAAATATTTGCTCAGCTCATTATTGAGTTAGTTCATTTGTTCTTCTGCACATCATTAAATCAGCAAGAATAGCAGCTTGTCATGTTATATAAAACACTTCAAAACTCTTGCATGCCCTAGTTACACTAGCTCCCTTTCCTGGCCTCCGTATGGAGCTCTGTCTGTTCATACTGCACAAAGCTGTGGCAGCAATTACCTAGTACTCCCTTTGGCATCCCCAGTACACTTTGTACTGAGGGTTAGTATTCCTTTTTGTTATGTTAATATATATATATATATATATATATATATAAAAATTAATAACCAACTTCAGCTTTTTATATTCTAATCCACCCCCGCCCCCAATGTTCGAATTGACTTAGCTATGTGGATTTGGTCAGAAAATATTTTGCATAGGACCTAGCATAATGTTTTTAGCTGACTGAATTCAGGAGTTGTTCATATTAGAACCTGGCATGCTACAAGTCGAATTTCTAATCCTGGGGTTGAGCAAAATATATGGATTATAATTCTATGGTATCATTTCCAAGGATGTTGATAATGCTGGCCATGATATCTATGGATGAAGAGTTCTATGTACATACTGAGTATTAACTATTATTAGAACACACTTTAGGTCACCATTTTTAAATGTGGGTGCCTATGTTTAGACTGCAAAATCTCTTTACACAGATCCTGCATTTGTGCATGATAGCTCGTATGCTGAAGGGTCAGCTTGCTTATGCAATTATGCATAAAAGCCTGTGGGTGAAAATATGATTTACTACTGATATGGGAGCATGCATAAACATGGGCATAATGTAAGCACCACAGTTGAAAAATGTGGCCTTTAGAAGCAGGTGATCACTCAAATTTGAGTTCCCAGTGGGCTATCATACTTGGTGAAAGGCTATTGAAACATTCAGGCTTTTTGGGAGGGTTTGTCTTCAGAAGAGAACACATTACAAGTATTTTCTTAACCTTAAAAAGCCACACTATTTTAAATGACTGTAGCATAAAAAAAAAATCCACCATGGTTTTATAGCCATAGTCTCCCTTCTCTGCAAGGGCTATTAGCCTCTGGAGTGCCACTCCTTAGCGTTACCCAACACTGAGCTATTTCACAGAAGGCCTATTTTTTCCAGTCATGCCAGAGGAGTGGTTGGATTTATCGTGTTATATCCAAAGTGCCAGTTTGCCATGTGGAGTCTGGACTGCTAGGGTTCTCCAAGGGTTCAGATACTGCATCAGTGATATCATGCGCTCCCATATATGAAGCAAAGCACATATTAAGCCATAAAGACGTATTAAAGAAAAAATGGCAGCAAACACACAACATCGAAGCAATTCAAAGACATTTTATTCTGAACAACTTTTCTGGCTTCAGCAAAAGACTATCTGGGTAAAAATGTTAACCCAGCCTTCACGTGGAATATACGATGAGCACCTTTACCTTCAAACCTGGCGCTGTTAGGCAGGTGGTTGGATATAAGTGTTTTTACACATTTCTTCTAATATAAAGGCCCCCAGGCAAACTTTACTGTTACATTTCCTAAAGGATTTCAGTGTTATTTAAGACATTGCTGTCATTTCTGACTGATGTAATCCTCATTCCATATCTGATGTAATTTAAAGGGAATCAAAGACCAAAAGATCAGAGGCTCTGTTATGCATGATGCTCTGCAATGATACTGATTTCCTTTGTAAAGCACTTTAAGATCTACTGATGGAAAGTGCTATGTAGGAGCTAGGTATTAATGATTATTATTATGCTAAATTGAGAGATAGATGAGAATGAAAATTAGTTAGGTATTACCTTTTGAATTCAGATGTCAAGGTCAGTTCTATGGGTATTTGTATTAAATTGCATCTTTTTGGAGCATCATGTATGAGTAAACACAAACAGGATGGAAATGGTTTATCAAAAAATGTTAGCGGAGTTGAAATGGCACAGCCAAAAAGCAGGGATGAGACTTGCCTTTCCTTTCTGAGACATTCATGGCTCATGCTAACGAATGTTGCCACCTGTACTGGTTGTTGGGGTTTTCCTGATTTGTTTTAAATGTAACCTTTTGGTGACAGTAGATATGACTTTGAAGAGCTGTCAGACCTGGAGTAACACACTCTTTTGCCTTTGTGCTGATATGGGATCTATTTGGAAAAAGTATCAAGGATGGAGTTGTCCACAGACTAAGGTTGAATTGCACTTAAAGAAATCAAGGCTCTGGTTCAGTCAGCTGAACCTACTAGTTTGTGCATGGCAGGATATTTTGGGCCTCTAGCTAGAACATTCTTCATTTATCTCAGCATGAACTAAAAATGTAGACGTGACTGCCATGTTATGAAATATGGAGATACTCAGCCCAGGATAATTGGGTTCAGTAACTGAATGCAGCCTGGATCATTCATGAAGGGGCAACTGGAGGGTTGGCTTAGGGCCACAAAAGCCAAACTCAAGTGAGGATCATGATTTCCTTCCCATCATTTGCTATTGTAGCAAGGAATAAAGAGCAACGGTGGTGGAACTGAGGAAGAAGATAGCACAACTGGCATATCTTTCTGCAGTGGCCTGCTCAAATCCTAGGGCTACAATTTATTCTATGGCCCTGCAAGCAAAATGTTTGTCAGATGAGCGACCAGCCATAAGGCATGCTTCCTAATTCGATTGTCTCCCATTATTCAGACTTTAAAAAATAGAACCATCATGCTCGTTAAAAAGAACGATGTTCGCAGAATACAACCGCAGGAAAAAGAATGAGTAAAAACCTACAATACAACAAATATGCAATCATAAAAGCTAGGGAATGTGGGCCCTCATACTTCTATAACCTCTAACAACAATTAGCCTAACGAAACAGTGAATAATTTAAACTTGAGAAGAGGATAAAGAGACTCCAAAACATCATTAAGAGAATCCTTGCTAAAATATTTCTACAATATAATTAAAATGTTTTAACAATGCAAGCATGTCTTTAAGTGCCTTTACTTTCAACTGCTTCTATATAGGCTTTAAAGCAGCTGCATCTGGTTGAGGGAGGCCAGATAGTCATGAAAGCTTGTCTAGTTTTTCCAGAGCTGGTTCCCAACCATTGTAGAATGTGGGAAAGAGGTTTTTTTTAAATGTAAGGAGCAGATTTTCTACCTTGCTATGCCCCAGCAGCAAAAAGGGAGCGGAAACAGTGGCATCTCTCCAGCTGCCATAGAACTGGCATAGCTGGCTTCTACACCATCTTTCCCCCAGCCCAGGGGGCTTCCTAGAATCTGGGTAGAGGTGTAGACATACTACTTTATCCTCCCACTGGGTGTTCTGGTAGTAGATAGTCTCATGGGGACCATTGCTCCCTAGTGTAGGTTAGAACAGTCCCTATGCTGCTCTAACTAGTACCAAGGCCTGGGCAGGCACAGAATCAGGAAACTGTAAGAGGTTTCCCAGCATCTCCCCTTTGCCAGGTGTAAACGCGGCGAATCAGAGAAACTGGCAGCTAGGCCCAAGTATTTAGATGCTGCTCTGCTCACCATTACAAGTGATTTACAAATCCCATTTTCAAAAGTGACTTAGGAGCCTACGTCTCATTGAAAGTGAACGGGACTTGGCTCCTAGGTACCTGTCACTTCTGAATATGGGACTTAGGCTTTGCAATGCTGAGTGGAGGAGCTCTCACATACTTTTAAAAATCTGAGCCTTTGCATTCAATTGAACTTACAAAATGTGCACGCAAATTGTATACTCAGTTGGTTTGCACAGTTACTGCAATGGCACATGCAGATTGGTTTACTGAAACTGCAGATGTATAATTATGGTAACTTATATGCAGTTACCTGATTTGTGTCTGCTGTGTGTGTAATTACTAGATCTTGTAACTCTTTAGACAAAGTTAAGAATGGTATTATGGAGAGAAGCTAGTCTCTCCATAGTTAAAGTTGCTCTTTTTTAAGGCTGATTTTAAGCATCCCTCTCTCTTCAGAAATAAAACTGGTAACATGCCCCAGATTTTGCCAATAAAACCTTGGTAGATAGGAGAATCTTTTCAGAACATTTGAAAGAAATTGGGTTAAATGTTCTGTGTGATATCTGACCACCACTGTGCCTGGTGCAAAACCAGCTCTGAAGAGTTTTGCATGCATTGTGACTGTCCCTTCTTTGCTATGCCACCTCTAACAAAAGCACTGTATGCTTTGTGCAGTAAAGACCCCAGATTTGCGGTTTTGTTTTTGTCTTTTTAATAGGGTTTTTTTTAAGGGGGGGAGTTAATAAAAATATTCCTGCTTCTGCTCTTGTGAAAAAATGTAGGGTGGTTCAGTTAACATTAGTATAGGGAAAAGCACACAGTTCGAATCAAAGTCCTACCCATTAGTCACGTTTCCTTCTAAAATTAAAATGTCTCCGCAAGGAAGACAAGAATTGAGAATGGGCCATAAGCAACGATGACCTCATAACTCAATATAGCTAAAAAAATATACTTAATTCCCTGCGGGGATAAATCTGGAATCGATTTTCCATTCATGTCTTCTATTTAACAACAGCAGCAAGGTTATTGCTTCGGGGCCATGAAACGGTTGCCTTACAGATGGTAATTTTTATTGTTGTTGTTCTTGTTTGTAATTGGGTGGGGAGCTGCCGAACATCCATTTCCTTTTAGCAATCTACCCTGAGTCTTTTGGACATTGAAGCTAAGGCAATCAATCAGTAAACTTAACCATAGAATGAATTTTCGCTACCACTGATAGTAAACGGATAGTCCTCACCATGCAATTAGAAATGTAGATTCAATAAATGGCACTGTTGATAAGGGGAAGAAGTGGGTCATCAACAAAAGATTTTCCATCTCAGAGAAACAGCTTCAGAAATATGAAACAGTGCAGAGTTCACAATATAAGTCATTTCAGCAACTTCCCAGCACCACCGGTCCTAGAGCTAACATAGAGGAAGATGTAGTGATTGAAATTCCCAGAGTGCCCACTGAGGTTAGGACAGTATCCATGCCTGCAGCAAGCATGACTTCTCCAGCATCTCTTGGAGTGATTACATACAGTGGGGAGATTACTGGAAACCATTCAACCATCTCATGCTACTGAAACCAGGGTTGCATTGGCTGGACTCTGCTTTCTGGAACCCTATATTAATAGTACTGTGTCCATAAACCCAAGAATGCAGCATACCAAAAATATAGATTACACCTCTACCCCGATATAACGCTACCCGATATAATGCGAATTCGGATATAATGTGGTAAAGCAGCGCTCCGGGGGGGCAGGGCTGCGTGCTCCAGCGGATCAAAGCAAGTTCGATATAACATGGTTTCATCTATAACGTGGTAAGATTTTTTGGCTCCTGAGGACAGCATTATATTGGGGTAGAGGTGTACTTTATAATTTGACAGCAACACATTCACATCAATGCTTGGTGAATTGTGGGCTCTTTCTGGTGAGCCAGGTTGGAGTGAATGGGCTATGAGCTGGTCTAAACCAACTACTGAAAAAGGACGTAGGATATGACATCAACAAATTATGGCATTTTTAACATAGCTGCCCCCAAGCTGCCAAATTCATAGCAGGATTTCAACCACTGCACAAAGTCTGGGGTGTTCAGACCAGGGTCTTTGTTCAGATTATTACAGAGGCAGGGTCAGCCCCCAGATCCAAAGACATTTGGGGACACATTTGGGGACTCTGTCATACCCAAATTTCCTCATTCCTGAGGTAGAAAGGGAGATCAGCCACCATGGTGCTGTCCTTTCCTTTTCCTGGGCCCTGCAAAGGGCGCTCCTCTGGTCCAGGTTCCATCCAGGCAGAAGCCGAGGGAGAGGTTAGTGGGTGGGGTGATGGAGGAGTGGACAGTCCAGAGTCAGACTGGCACCCCCAGATGTACTCTCTTTACTACAGAACCCTTGAAGTGCATGTCTTTAGCTGACTTTGTGATTCCCTGGGACAGCTGGAGCCATGGGTGTCCCTGGAAGCCCATCACCATTGAATATTGGCTCTGTGCCGTCAGAGTGGGGATGGAGGAACAGCTGGCAGTACAGAGCTAGTATGGAGGCACAGGGCTTCTATACAGATGACTCTGTCCTCCCAGTGGTTCCCCTAAACCCACATGGTCCAATGGAAAAATTGGTGAGGAACTTTGTGTGGAGAGCGTTAACCGCCCCCTGAACTTCCTTCCTGTGGGTCACTAAGTTCCAGGCCCTTCCCCATATAGTTTAGGAGCATCTGGAGCTGAGGTTTGGGGTCACGTCTCATTTTCAGAACATACCCATAAAAGCAACATTTATTTAATTGACCCTCCTTAATATCCCTTAGGATTCATTACTATTATTATTATTATTTGTATTACCATAGTGCCTTGCAGCCCTAGTTGTAGACCAAGACCCCATTGGGCCAGGTGCTGTATAAAGACAGAACACAAAGATGGTCCCTGCCTCAAAGAGACAACAGATGGAGACAGACAGACAAACAGGGACTATGAGAAACCAATGAGACGCTATTGGTCAGCATGACAGGCAGTGATCTCAGCAAACCAGCTGCTTAATTGTCAAGTTTTTTGTAGGCATCACTGCAAAAGAGAGTTTTGAGGAGAGATTTGAAGGTGGATAATCAGGAAGCCAGGGTGAGATTTAATGGGGAGGGGCAGCATGGAAGAAAGCAGGAAGGTGCATGTTTGAAAATGTAACAAGCGAGCAATGCAGGCTGGCATCCTGGGCTGATCAGAGGTGGGAGCCAACATCTCAACAGTAAATGAGAGATGATAGCTAGGGTGGGGTTAGGCTGTAAAGGGCCTTGAACAAATTATAAAAACCCTTGTAAATTACTCTCCAAGGCCCCTGCAATCAAAATTATATTAATCCACAGTATGAGTGAATTCCTCCAGTTATCATCATCAACTGCTCTTATTACCACACTGTTCCAAATAACTTTGATGTGACATTGAAAGAGTGAATGAAGTGAGCTGTAGCTCATGAAAGCTTATGCACAAATAAATTTGTTAGTCACTAAGGTGCCACAAGTCCTCCTTTTCTTTTTGAAATAGTGATGATAATTAACATAGACCAAAAAGACAGATTGATTAAACCCTATTTTAAAGATAAAGTCTAATAAATGGATCTTCCATGAAGATCCCAAACTGAAGGGAAAATTCAGTCTTATATATTTTGAAGAAAATTAATACCTGAGAGTATTAAACAGAACAAAAAGAATGTATAGACACATTGGAACTTGGAAGTTTAGTCTTGGCTCCATTGAACGCAATGGCAAAACTCCCTTGCCTTCAGTTGGGGCTAGGATTTCACCATAGGTCTCTTTAAGACATAAATGTGCCAAATCTTGTTGGCCTTATTGAAGTGAGTAGTCCCATTGTCCTAATGTTTGTAACAGCAGCAGCACAATGTTAACTTCCATTAGATCTGTTTGGTTTCAGAGTAACAGCCGTGTTAGTCTGTATTCGCAAAAAGAAAAGGAGTACTTGTGGCACCATAGAGACTAACCAATTTATTTGTTTGTTTATCCTTGTTATTGCACAAAA
Source organism: Eretmochelys imbricata (assembly GCF_965152235.1). Taxonomy (NCBI): domain Eukaryota; kingdom Metazoa; phylum Chordata; order Testudines; family Cheloniidae; genus Eretmochelys; species Eretmochelys imbricata. The sequence goes on along the minus strand of NC_135576.1, from coordinate 43,863,313 downwards.
AGTAGTGAGGCGGGAGGTAACAACTTCCCTGTATCTTGTCTAGCTGTGTACTGGATATTTTGTACTCTAGTAGCTAGAGACAATCCCAGGCACAAACTGGGTTATGGCACAAGTTTTGAGTGACTCTGCACGCTAGAAAAAAGAATATTTTACCATTGGAAAGGGTAGATTCCCTGCTTTTCAATGTGGCCCAGTACTCACTTGTAGTCCTGGAAGGAGTTTAGCTATCAGGCTTTAAAGATGTGTCACTTTGATTAAATGACCCAGAGTAGCTGAGTCATTTTAGAGGTTTCGAATGGCTCCTCTGTACCCAAGAGTGAAAAGGAGTGAAATGCTTGCAAGCTGCATGGAAACTATTTAAAAACACCACAACAAAAGCTCAAATTAAATATATACCCCAAAGAAAAAAAGAACAACAAAACAAAATTGTAAGATGGCCAAAAAATGCCACCATGGCTAACCAACAGAGTACAAAGGGCAGTTAGAGGCAAAAAGGCATCCTTTAAAACTGGAAGTCAAATCCTAATGAGGAAAATAGAAAGGAAGAAACTCTGGCAAGGCAAGTGTAAAAGTATAGTTAAGCAGGCTAAAAAAGAATTTGAAGAGCAACTAGCAAAAGACACAAAAACTAACAACATTTTTTCTCTAGTACATCAGAAGCAGGAAGCCTGCCAAACAATCCGTGGGGCCACTGGATGATCAAGGTATGAAAGGAGTGTGATGGTTGGTACTTGTTGGAAGCATGACCTAGTGGTTAGGGGTTCAGTCCCTTCTTATTTGGAAGGGGAATGTAGGGGAATCCAAGCCCTCCCACTCCATAGGGCTCCAGCCCAGGGTCCTGTTAGGGTTACCAATGGTCCAACACCCGGGAGCACTTTAAGGCTGGCCTGCCCCTGGACACTTCCTACCCCAACACTATTGACCTAGTTTTGCAGTCTGTAGCGAAAAGGTAATAGAAAAAGTTACTAATTTCACCTTCAGTCTGTGTAGGCCCAGCAGGTAGACTTCACTTTCTCAAGAGAGGCTTCTGCAACATCCCTTCTTAGGAACTCCCAGGGCAGATCCCTCTCACTGCTTTGTCACTCCCTCTCTAAGCTGTCTAGCTTCCTTTTGAACTCTACTTCCACTGGAGCATGCTTTGAAGGTGCAAGTACTTGGGGTCATCTGGACCCAGAGTTGGTCCTTAACACCTTCAGTTCTGGTGCAGGGTTATACAAGAGCACCGAAGGAAGACAAGGCCTCTGAGGAGAAGGTAAATGAATTCTATGGATTGGTGTTCACTGCCGAGGATGTGGAGGAGATTCCCACACCAGACACATTCTTTTCTGGTGACAAATCCGAGGAACTGTCCCAGATTGAGGTGTCAAAAGAAAAGGTTTTGGAACAAATTGATGAATTAAACAGTAATAGGTCACCAGGACCAGATGGTATTTACCCAAGGGTTCTGAAGGAACTCAAATATGTAATTGCAGAACTACTAACTGTGGTATGTAACCTATCATTTAAATCAGCCTATGTACCAGATGATTAGAGGATAGGTAATATAATGCCAATTTTTAAAAAAGGCTCCAGAGGTGATCTTGGCAATTACAGGCCAGTAAACCTAACCTCAGTACCAGGCAAATTGGTTGAAACTACAGTAAAGAACAGAATTATCTGATAAATAGATGAACACAATGTGTTTGGGTGGAGTCAAAATGGCTTATATAGAGGGAAATCATTCATCACCAATCTATTAGAATTTTTGAGTGTGCAAGCTAGAATATGGAGAAGTATATGGAGAATACCCAGCGGATAATGTGTGCTTGGACTTTCAGAAAGCCTTTGACAAAGTCCCATACCAAAGGCTCTTACACAAAGTAGGAAGTCATGGTATAAGAGGAAATGTCCTTTCATGGATCGGTAACTGGTTAAAAGATAGGAAACAAAGGATAGGAATATATGGTCAGTTTTCATAATGGAGAGAGGTTAAATAACAGGGTCCCTCAAGGATCTGTACTGGGACCTGTGCTGCTCAATATATGAATAAATGATCTGGAATAGGGATTGAACAACAAAGTGGCAACTTTTGCAGATAAAAAATAACTCAAGATAGATAAGTCTAAAACTGACTGTGAAGAGTTACAAAAAGATCTAAGAAAACTGAGTGACTGGGCAACAAAATGACAGATTAAATTTAATGTTGATAAGTGAAAAATAATGCACATTGGAAAACATAATCCCAGCTATATGTACAAAATGATGGGGACTAAATTAGTTGTTACCACTTAAGAAAGAGAAATTGGAGTCATCATGGATAGTTCACTGAAAACATATGCTCAGTGTGTAGCAGCAGTCAAAAAAGCTAAGACAATATTAGGAACCATTAGGAAAGGGATAGATACCGAGACAAAAAATATCATAATGCCACCATATAAATCCATGGTACATCCATACCTTGAATACTGCGTGCAGATCTGGTTGCCCTATCTCAAAAAAGTTATATTAAAGATTAGAAAAGGTACAGAGAAAGGCAACAAAAATGGTCAGCACCGCGATATGCTTCCACATGAGGAGAGATTAAAGCAGAGTATTTAAATATGTGCTTAACGTTAAACAAACAAGAAGTCCCATCAAAATCAGTGGTACTGCTCATGTGCTCCAAGTTAAGTAGGACCTAAGGCTTTGCAAATGGAGAAATGCAAAAAAAAAAAAAAATAGCTCCAATAAAAAATATTACAAATTATCTAAGGCTTTGAAAAGTGGTTTTGCTATTTGGTATATACAGGATATATAATGGTGTGGAATAAAGGTCTCATCTGGGATAATTTGTACAATTTATTTACAAGTAACGGTGTTCCAACTCATATATGTATGTACCTTCAGCTGCAGCCAACTCTGGGGTGAAATCAAAGGAGCTAATTGAGAGCAGCAGAAGTACATGGTAGTTTAGGAGAGAAAATGAACACCAAAACTACAGGAGCATTTTAAGTGCCCTCTGAATATAGAATAGAATAGAATAGAATAGAATATACAAATTTTGCTCTGGATACCATGATTAATATCCCATACTCTTGTGCAAAGCACAGTGGGATCTTTTAAAGAACACTTTTCTTTTATAGCATGTCTAGCAACATAGCTTCCCCTAATCCCATGCTGGAGCATCAGTTCAATATTGACTCAGAAGAATGCCACATACTAAATCACCAATTCCGTTTTCTGGAACAACCTGTTTTTGCTTTGTTGACCTTCCATCCTACTAATAGACCAGGCCAATGCTTTCTATTACAACTGCCTGGTTTCCTGTATATATTCAGTTTTATTCTTAGCATATTTGTAGTTTTGCTACCAAAACAGATTATTTTTCAACCTCACATTTCACTGTCAGTGACACTCGATTATACTGCAAATCAAAATGTGTGTGTGTTATCATTGTATCACAGTATCATTTGCTTGTTTTCCATCTTAAGGTAAAATTTAACAATCTTAGAGTTGCTTCTCCTCCAAGCTATTACATGAATGAAGACAACAGTGGTCTTAGTTCTGAAGCCTTCTCTGCACATTCACATTCTGTATGTTCTGCCTTGGAGCCTGTTCTGCTTCTGATTTTGCTGATTGATTGCCTTTGCACGTACAATCCATGTGCAGTGAAGAGGCAAACAAGAAGGCTTTATAGACACACACTGCTTCAGGGAATGGGGTAGTCAGGAACACCGTAAAAACAGAAATCTTCAGCAGAGTGCAGCCTCGACCATGATGGGATTGGACAGGTTAATATGTAGCAATTAGTCATGGAACTAGAACATTGTAAAAAGATGTTCCAAAGGCCAGATGTGAGAGATTCCACTTTTCTGTAACAATTCTCTGTCCCACAAAATAGATTTCAGTAAAAAGGGTTGTAGGAAGCCTGTAACAGAATTGTTCAATACCCCATACGACCAAACTAAGCTTCATAAGGCTTTCTGATTTTAATCCTATGCTTGATATTCTTAATTCTGATTGAGTGGGAAAAAGTGATCTGATTTATCCTTTTCCAGCTTTTGGATACTTACACACTTCTCTTCTGATGGATTAACCCTGTTCCCCATCTGGAAGGCTGGGATTGTACCACATTTACTTGCTTTATAATAATTTGGAACCCCATCAGCACTGGAGTGGGTTGTTCACTCTTGTCTTTGACATTTGGTTTCTAGTCTACTCTGGTAATCAGGGTTAATTCCTTACATGATTTGTTGGCTTTGAATTGCCCTAATTTATGTAATGCTTCTGCCACCAGCCCTGTGGTCATTGAATAGCCATCATTTGACATCTGCTATTGAATTTGGAAAGGGTTAAGCAAATTAAAAAATGGAAATCCTTAGTAATTTCCCTGTTTTCTTTTCTTTTCTCTTCCATTTCACCTTTCAGTGATCAAACGTCTCCTTTTACCTCCTGAATGACAAAAAGATCTTGTTTGTGCTGTTTTTTGAGGTTTACTGGAGATAGCTATTTGGGCATTTCTCTTTGAACTTATCATATTGAATTCCCTTGCTTGTGTTTTACAGCAAACTTCTGCCCCTCTGACTATGCCTTACCTTCCACTCTCTATCATGCATTCAACATTTTTCTTTCTTATCTTTCCCCCCTAGCAGTTGCTAGGCTTGGGTCTCTTTAATTTGCTATGACATATGATTGCTGTTCTGAGAGCCGCACTCTCACATTTTCATTCTCTGTCCCTTGTCCTGAGATATTCTCCTTACGTATAAGACAAAGGAGATTCTATTCTTAAGTCTTTACCTCTGCTGCTCGAGAGACTTCTTGTGAAGCAGCGGTAAGTGGTACAGTATCAGATAACGTTTTCAGAAGCTTCACCAGAACATGGGGGTTGACTTTCAGTGGAACTTTGGCTCCTAAGTCAGTCAGGTGTTTTTGAAAGTTTTACCATCATGCCCAGATGTACTTGTGCATATACTTTTCCTCAGGAATTTTAAAAAAACAACCTTTGCTCCATGTGTTGGACTCTGCCACTAACCTCAAACCTTAAGTTTGCCCTCAAAGCCATAGATATTGGAGTTAATCCTCACCATGACACATAGTTTTCTTATCTCACAGAGTATAACTTGCATAACCTCATAAAGAGAATAACTTGCATAATCAATCAGAAAATTAAAAGTTATTATGACTAAGCCCCCCAGCCTTTTAGATAAAAAAGAAAACACTGCCCAAACATCACAAATAAACAGGAATGGAGCAAACCAGGCCAAGTTAGGTATAAACATGGAATAAAAAGGGCAAAATGATATGGCTATTAGAAATCCAGAGATATCAGAATAAGTAATAACTAAAAATGATTTCAATACATTAGAAGCAAGAAGGATGCATGTGTGGCTTTGGTCCTTTTAGACTACCAAGAGGTAGGGCCATTTAAGAAGGACAGTGAAGTAACGGAGAAAGCACATTCGGCTTTACTGTAAAGGATGATATTCCTTTTTAAAAGGCACTTTTCTGTGAGATCGGATGGTCATGGCACATCTGATATTATTAGAAACAAACCTATGGAGCAACATGAGAAAGGCAGTATCCCCACTGGATACTATTAATGGGACCTGCAGGAAATGAAACAGTGGAGATAGTGACAAAAGAAACAAGATTCAAACTCTTTCTCTTTAAAGTAAAAAAAGCCCAGGCTGATCCTGGCAATCATAGACTAGTAAAGCTAATCCCAGTATTGGGCAATCTGATGGAGTGTCGACTTAAAGATAAAGTGCCTGAGTTTCCACTCCCTTACACCTTGTACAGTCATTCACACCTGTGCTAAGTGGGCATAAGTGCTACCAAATCAGGCTTGTTTCCACAAAGGAAAATCAATTACAGTTTAATAAAAGAAAAGATAGATAAAGTCAACCCACTACATATAATTTGCTCGGCTCTTCAAAAACCTTTGATAAGACCTCTCATAAAAGATATGAGGACAAATATGGGGATAGGGGCAAAGTCTTCTCATGGATTAAAACCTTGATAATGAATAGGAAACAAAGGCTCATAGTGAATGGCTGCTCTTCATGGTGGAAATAGGTCAACAAATGTTGGGTTTCTTTTGGGACCCATTCTATTTAATACTGTTATATTGGAGGTTGGATAGTTCCCAGGGCATGTCTCTTTGATCTATGGACAATTGTAAAACTCATTTAAATTGGTGGACGATAGGTACCTTCCATTCAGGCTTAATGAGGGAAGAGTTAAATGCCCCATTGTTTAGTGATAGCTGAAACAATAGAAGCCGCTACTTAAATCACAGACCAGCATGACAAGGCAGAGTAAGAGTTGACCCATATGGTCTGAGGGAATTTCCCTGGATTCAGAGTGCACATGCAGAGACTGAGTATTATTTTGGAGAAGCTGCATGTGTCTACAAGTCAGAAGCAGTCAGAATCAGCCACAGCAGCCAGAGGCAGACAAGGAAGGTGGCAGGAAAGACAGGGAGGCAGCAAAGAAGGCATTAGTGACGTGGCCTGGAGAGTAAGCCAAGAGAGAAAGCTTTTTGGGCAGTGTGCTGGCTGGGAAGAGGCTTGGAACTGTGAGCAAATAAACTGTCTCCTGTTTGATTCCTTTTGTGTTCCAGAAAGTAGGACTTTGTATACATCGTGGGGAAAAAAAAGATTGCATCAAAAACAAAACAAACATAACACATGACTCCATCAGCAATTTCTCCTCCTAACAGAAACAACCCAAATATTGGAAAACTGCTTGGGCCAAGAGGGTTACAATATTATACTGATTTAGTGGAAATGTATAGTCAGTCGGTGGAGGTTGCTGATAACACTAAGTTGTTTTAGTCATTAGAAGCCATAAAGCATTGTAAGGAACTCCATGGAATTATAGTCATTAGGCATCATGATGGGAAAAGAAATGTAACTTGTACACAATACCGTGGACCATTCTTTTCCCCTCATCAACCCCTTTGAGTCTGTGGTATATTGAAAATTGCATTTAAATTTAAGCTATCAATTTAAATTTCAAGGGTTTTTCTGGGGCCTGCTTGCAGGCTATGGGCCTCTGCAAGGAAGTGAGCGATCTCAGTCTAACCACAGTTAGTCTGCAGCCAGCCAGCTGACAGTGAGGTGGGGTGAGTTGTGCCTTTGCCTTAGGGAGCAGCCTGCTTTGTCTCTCACTACTTTGGGTTACTATGCATTGTCTTTCTGAATTCTAAGAAATAAAGTAGTGTTACAATGCAACCTTCCAGCAAGAGCATTTGAAGATTTTTATCTAACTTCTCTGTGTGTATGCCGTGAACATAACAGAGCTGATCTGGACTTCCCTAGCATCAGAGAATCCACAGTGGATGTAGAGGTGGTGTAGTTGGCATCAATGCCATTACTCTAGCCCCAGTTTAGATAATGGTTTGAAGAAGGCAAGGGAGAGGAGGGGGAGTGACCAGAATATGTTGAGTTCTGGCAATCTCTCACTGGTGCAAGGTTCCTTGGTGACCACTGCCAGCTGGCATAGTTTAGAGCAGCTCCTACAGTGCTCCAGATTTGGGACTGGCACAGAATCAGCTGGAGAGTTAGAGAGCTGTAGCTTAGTCTCTGACAGTGCCCCCATCTCTGCTGTGATGAGCAGAGCTCTGACACAGGAGAGAATTGTAAGTGTAAGGTAATGAACACTAGCAAAAACAGTCAAACTTTTCATTCAGGATCCTCTGAAGAAAAGACCTGGGCAGACATCACAGAGAACCAAGTGGAAATGTCTTCCCAGTGTGCAGAAGTAATTAGAAAATCCAACAGGATGATTGGGCGAATTAAAAGAGAATTTCCATGAAACTGAACATTCTCTAATGACATTACACTGAACAATGGCTACAGTGTTGGTTGGAGCAGTGGGTTCAGTTTTGGTTGCCTCATTTTGAGAAAGAGGTCTGGAGAAATCAACAGAGATCGTTTCTTTATTTGCATTTACATGAATTGCTATAATGCTGATCAGCAAGATATGTGGGCCTTTACCCATGATGAAAGGCAGACAGTCTTGGGTTATTTAGCTTTGAAAGGAGAAGAGCGAAGGGGTGGAGGTGGGGCTAACTGTTATATTTAAGATTGTACGATTGTGAGCTGTTTGGGGCAGAGACATCTTTTGGTCTATGTTTGTACAGCACCTAGCACAATGGGGTCCTGGTCTGTGACCACAGCTCCTAGGAGCTATGGTAGTAATAACGAGAATAATAAAAATACAGAACATTGGTAAGTGCTTCATCTCCTGGATGACTCATAATAGAGAATGAGGGGTCACTCAAGTTAATGGCAAATAAATGTAAAAGCAATAAAATAAATACTTCTTCCCTGAGTGGAGTCAGCCCATGGCATTCACTGCTACAGGCAGTCAAAGAGGAAAGTACTGTGGCTGGATTTCCAGATTGGCTGGGTAACTTTGTAGCAGCTAACATTTTCTTGTTATACAGTCAGAGAGATTGAGATAATCAAATCTCATGCTTCAGGATGTCAGCTGATTGCTCCTGAGGTCAGGAGAGAATTTTTGGCTCCCCAGATAGCATTGTGCAATGTAGATGCATTATGGGGTTTCTTTTCTGCATTCCTTGAAGCATCATTTAGTGGCCACCCCCAAAGGCAGGACTCTGGCTCTGTAAATCTGTCTATTCCCATCCTTGGAACTTTGCTATAATCTGCCAGGACTTTGACCCTCCCCCTTCTGAACTGCTTTTAATGCCTGAATTACTTCAGCTTGACTATTGAAATTTCTTCTTTCCTGCCTCTTTCCATAGCCCTAGTATTCAAACTCCATAGTGATTAATATACTGTGGTCAGCACTCTCGCTTTAGCTTGTGATTGGCTTTCTGTGTAATACAATTGGGCTACTGTTTATGAAGAACAATCCAGCCCATGAAAATAAATTGTGTTGTATGGTGCAGTGTGGAGAGGGGTTGGCGGGGAAAGCTATACCAGAGACTGGAAAACAAAAATCTCAGCCAAATTAGCCTGTAGTCTGGGGCTAGTGGAGTGAGAGCCCATGAATGGCCCATGGATTCTGAGGGGCATATTGCTAGGGTGGACATTAAAGCAAAGTTTTAATGGTTAATCTCTTTAAAATGTAACATTAATTGTGTATCTTGAGTCACGGTGCAATTGTGGCTTTATGCCACAGGCTGCATTGGGAGGGTGCTGCTCCCAGTAGCATTGGGTCTCCATCAGTGTCTGATGGACTATCAGTATGGGTCTGAGTGAGCCACGCTATACTTGTTTACAGGTCCATATGCATTTCCCCCATGTCAACCCTGCTCTGGTGGCCAGTGCAGAGATGACGCAAGGTTATGGCCTTGCCTTCATCTCTCCTCTCTCTGGGTCAGTTGGGGAGCCTACCCTACTGCCCACACTAGACTCCCCATAACCTTGTGCCCTAGGAACGTATAGACTGGGATTGTGCCTAGCCTGTGATGCCCACCCCCGACACCTTGTGCACCCAGTCTAGCCCTGCAGTTGTTTAGCCCTGCTTCCTCCAGTGGCTCTGCCTTCCGTGAGTAACAAAGATCTGGGCCTCTGGGCTCTGATTTGGGGGACCTAGAATGGGAGGGAGAATCTTAAGCTTTCATTGAAAATCCCTACCCAAGTTTCTATCCCTTTTTCTGGTAAAGATAGCCTTGAAACTGTAAATCAGTGTCAGCAGTGTTCCCTTTGTGCAGCACAAGATTACGAGTGGGGAAGAAATTAAAAGACTCCTCCTTTTCTCCCCATACACTCACATTATTACATTATTCTTGATATTCCCCCAACTGAATTTGGAAACCTCCCCCCCCTCCCCCCGGGCTACTTAGCTGTAAGCATTCAGAGGAGGGACAGTCAGTAAGAGACAGCTCCGGCCCCAAAGTGCTTACAAGCTGAATAAAAAAGATGGGAGGAAAGAGACACACAGTAATAATGGAAGAGGCAGGAATACAACCCAGGTCTTGAGAGTGGCAGGCTTGTGCCCTACCCACTGGATCACATGACAACTCACAGAAATGGACCAGTTTACATTTGGAGTGTAGCCCAAAGAATCAGCTCATTTCCCTTACCCCCAAAGCCTTAAACCAGCCCCATGCATAGTGATGTGGTGGTAGTGAGCAACCATTGGTTTGTTCTGGGCAGGGGAGGAAAAATTGTTTCCCAGAACTATATAGAATTGCTAAGACCAGCTGTATTATCACAAGTGTAAGTAGACCAGTTTTATACACCTTTAAATAGAGAGCTAGATAGCACAGCTCTATATGGAATTTTGCAATATAATCTCCCTTTTTTAAAAGAACAATTACATTTCTATCTATGCTTAGCTCCCCCCCAGAGCAGTCACAGCTGAAACTCAACTATGAGCAGCCACAGACCTCTGGGGTGAGAGTTGGCTTTTTTAATTGAGGGGAAAAATCACTGGAGAGGGTTGGACTTTCCCACTGTTTTACTGGCAAATGTTAAGCAGGGTAATGGCTGAGCAATGAACACGCATTACTGCAAGCAAAGAAACTAAACAAGAATGGAATCATCTGTGCATTTGGAATAAGTCCCTGTCAGTTAATAGCAAGGCTTTGCACATTTTCTATTAACTTTACTTGAAAGAGAAAAATGAATGCCCTACCACAGATGAAGTTAGCAGAAAGGTCCATAATATTTAAATTTGGGAGGCTACTTTGGAAAAGAAAAGAAAAGTTGTCCAAAGGGAAAATACATATGGAAAGGTTGCTTTGTCCAGAGGCAAAGTCTAACTTTTGCTCTGCACATTCATGTGGGGTTTATGTGACTGTTTACTTACCTATTTAATAAGACATGCAGCAACTGCCTCATGCAACACATGATGCATATCACCTCCTGAGACACAAAGAACGTTCCTTAACAATCCAAAACAGTCAGGGTATCTGGGGCACTTTTAACAACTTTATTGTATCCCTGCAAGCAGGCACAATTATCTTTGAGTTTTTTAGACTGAAAAGACTTTTTTCTTTAAATGATACAGTTTTGATCTATCCAGAGCCACAGCTTCTCCTTTCTTGCCTCTCGTTTAATATAGACATTTTTTAATTTGCAATCATGGGAACAAAAGGGAGCAGACTCTTAAAATGATTGATTGTAATTACTGTTTGCATGGGGTCAGATTATATTTTAAACTCAGTTTAATACAAGTAAAAGTCCAAAGCACAATCATGAGAAGTATTTCAGTTACATTGTAGTGATGGGAGAACCGCTTCGGTTAAAATGAGGGACAATCAGAATTTTTACAAAAGTTCAAAACAAAAATCAAACTTAATTTTTGTGTGTGGACAGTTTGGTACATTTTTCCCTTTCCAAGTTTTGGCCTAGCTGGTAGTCCCTGCTTGCACAGTGTATCCCAGACGTGGTAATATTCAACTCACCATTGCCAACCCCAGCCATTCAAAAATCATGAGTTATCCATCTCCCACAACTTCATGGTACAGTTTTGGCTTATAAATCCATGAGACTTAATATATTTGGGGGTTTATCACCTTTTGGTTTTTGAGACTTTATGTTACAGGCCACTCACATTTTCCCCATTTTCTTTCTAACCATGAGGGTTAGAAACTTAGCTTTCTTATTTAAAAAGAGATTCTCAGATCTCCGGGGTCTGGAGCTTTATGAAGAACACCAGACATCACAAGACTTAGGATAAGGTCATGAGACTTGGCAATAATCTGAATTCTCAGGAGAAAGGTTATTCTTGTGATCTCGCTTTCCCAGCTACACCCAGGAAACAGAAGGAATCTTGTGGGAAAGCAACTTCTGGAAATTCTCTACCTGCTGTCTAGACCAGAGTCACATCTGCATGAAAGGGATAAGGAAGAAGCAAGAGGATTGCTTTGCAGGGCCAATACTCGACTGGCTACTGTGAGCAGGAAAGAATTCTACAATCTTGGAGTTTAAATACATTTGTTATATGCCCTCTAATAAGTGAATAAAATAGATGGAAAGAATGTCCTGCCCCTTTAACAACCAGAACCACAAGGGCTCCCGCAGCAGAAGTCTAGAGTTAAGGACTGAAGAATAGTTTGTTTCATTGCACTCCTGAGCAAAAGTCTAAAGTTTGGCCCACTTCAGCCAAATGCCAGAGGAAAAGGAACCCACCCCAACCAAAGCCTCTGACTCCCACTATCAAACCAAGCTGAGTACAACACATCTTCCTTATACTGTAAGCCAGGGAATTAATTAATTCTCTACAGCTGTCTCAGCCCTGCTTCTTCCCTGCACTCAGGGCATGTTAATGTGGTCATTCCGCTACACAGAGGGTTAACCTCTTCTCTGCCAATCTCTGCATGAAATCTATATATCCCATGACAAGCCCTAACTATTTTTAGAAGAAGTGAGGAAATGATGTAAGTGAAGATGTGTGTGAAATGGTAATTCCCCTTTGGGCTACCTTTTGAGTGATGGGAGAGCTGCTATGGCTAAAATAGGAGCGGATCAAAACAAGAGTAAGTGTTGCTCCTGGAGGATCAGTTAAATTCTTTCCTTAGGACCCAGTCTGCTGCCCTGTTCCAAGCCTGGCTTGCTCAAGGGTGTTACTGTGTTAGGGATGTGGGAAGAATCCTTTCTGCACGCTGAATTGCAGCACTTCATTGCTCCACCCTATACAGAGTCCCAGTTTGTAGGGGAAGCTGCACAATTACAGATTCACCACTCACACCCCCACTCTAGCCCCATAATCTTTCCTCAGTCTTTGGCAGATGGATCCCCTCCATATTTCATAGCTCTACTATTTTCTCTGACACACCATACAAAATTGAACTCTATGAATTATGCATATAGCTAGCCTATGTAACCATGTGTCCCTGTGACCCTTGTCTTCCCCCTCCCTTCACCTGCCCCATTCTGTGCTCCTCCCATTTGTAACAGCTTGTCTTTATTTTAGTCCTGATCCTGCAAACATGTATACAGTGGGAGGTGTTGTAATTGTAAGCTCATGGGTCTGAATCCACAACGAGACGTAGGAGTTGCAATGCTGAGTGTCGTAGCGTCTAACTTTTAGGCACCTAGAAAAACTCAGGTCCAACACTGCAATCTACAAAGCCTGAGCCAGCTCCCTGTAAAATGAATGGGGAGAGAGAGCAAGCCGCAAAAGCCATCACGTGAGGAGCTGCCTATTATAGTCAATGGGAAATGCCACTGAGTGGGGTGTCTCCTTAGTCACTCCCCTCTCACAGAGATAAATGCCTAAGTCCCGGCTACAGAGAGGCACCTATATCTGCTCAGCGATCCATGAACAGGAACCCACCACCTGGCGTCAGGCAGCTGAGATGCACAAAGCATTTCTTGTGGGAATGAGGTGGTACCTGCAGGAGGAAGGGGTGCTAGTAACCTTTTAACCATTAGTGTCCTCACCCAGGGAGTAGGAGACTCAAGTTCAATTCCCCCCTCTGCTGGAGGAAGAGAGAGAATTTGAGTGGGGTATCCCAGCTGGGATTTTTGGCACCTGAGTACCTGTGTGGATCTGGGTTATGATCCCTTTGTGTTTGTAGGATCTGGGCTTGAGACCGTAAGCCCTTCGGGACAGCATCTTTCTTTTACCTAACTTTAGTGCACTGTCCAAACACTGGGGACCTGATCCTGATTGGGGACACTGGGGGCTACCACAATACAAATAATGAATGACTAAATAATTAAATTAAATTAAATTAAATTCAGTAATGAGCTACAAGTGCAGACTCTGGAGGCTGGCCTTCCACTTTCCTCATACTGGCAGAGCACCACTGTACCAGTTCCTGTGCACCTTAGCCCTGGTCTACACTGCGAGTTTAGGTCGAATTTAGCAGCGTTACATCAATTTAACCCTGCACCCGTCCACATGATGAAGCCATTTTTATCAATTTAAAGGGCTCTTAAAATGGATTTCTGTACTTTTCCCCGATGAGGGGATTAGCGCTGAAATCGACATCCCTGGGTCAAATTTGGGGTAGTGTGGACATAATTTGATGGTATTGGCCTCTGGGAGCTATCCCAGAGTGTTCCATTGTGACCGCTTTGGACAGCACTTTCAACTCAGATGCACTAGCCAGGTACACAGGAAAAGCACCGGGAACTTTTGAATTTCACTTCCTGTTTGGCCAGCGTGGTGAGCTCATCAGCAGAGGTGACCATGCAGTCCCAGAATCGCAAAAGAGCTCCAGCATGGACTGAACGGGAGGTACTGGATCTGGTCGCTGTTTGGGGAGACAAATCCATGCTATCAGAACTCAGTTCCAAAGGATGAAATGCCAAAATATTTGAAAAAATCTCCAAGAGCATGATGGACAGAGGCTATAACAGGGACCCGCAGCAGTGCTGCATGACAATTAAGGAGCTCAGGCAAGTCTACCAAAAAACCAAAGAGGCAAACAGCCTCTCCGGGTCAGAGCCCCAGACATGCCGCTTCTATGATGAGCTGCATGCAATTCTAGGGGGGTGCCCCTACCACTACCCTACCCCTGTTCGTGAACACATGCAAGAGAGTTTCACGCAACAGGGATGAGGATTTTGGGGACGAGGAAGATGAGGAGTTGGAGGAGGATAGCACGCAACAGGCAAGTGGAGAAACTGTTCTCTCCAACAGCCAGGAACTGTTTAACACCCTGGAGCTAATACCCTCCCAACCCTCTCAAGGTGGGCTCCTGGACCATGAAGCCAGAGAAGGCACCTCTGGTGAGTGTACCTTTGTAAATATAATACATGGTTTAAAAGCAAGCGTGTTTAATGATTAATTTGCCCTGATGACTTGGGATGCATTCGCGGCCAGAGCAGCGACTGGAAAAGTCTGTTAACGTGCCTGGGGATGGAGCGGAAATCCTCCAGGGACATTATTAAGGGGACATTCAGAGGTGGCTGTTCCTGCAGGGCTGTTTGCCTGTGGCTGACAAGAAATCATCCTGCTTTTAGCCACGCAGTGGTGGGGTGGGGTAGGGCCAGTTCACGCTGAGCTGTTCATGTTTGGCTGGCAGGGATCTTCCCTGATACTAGTCATGTGGTGGAAGGAGAGGTGAAGCGATCATCCCAGAGAATTGGAGGAGGGGGGGTTAGTTGGGTTTGTGCTGCACATTAACACGAGAACCGCAGCCCCTCCTTTTAAATGGCCAACCCAACGGGTGCTTGGTATGGGAAAGGAGGGCACTGCTCTTTGAAACCATTCCCACATGTTATGAAGGTTGAAGAAGCTGAAAGACTGTGGCTTACCATGGCTGCCTGCAAGCCAAATTCTGTTGCCCGGCCCTGCATGTGTGATCTCTCACACCAAACCAGCAGGCCCTCAATATAAGAGGCAAAATGCAACCTTGTACCAAAAGCACATGTGCTATGTAATGTTAACAGCTTGATTCACCGTGAAAGAGTCTACCCATTGTTCTCTAAAATGTGTCTTTTTAAATACTACTCTCCCTTTTTTTCCTCCCGCAGCTGAAAATGTTTCAACGCTCCCCCTATCATCTCCGTCCCAGAAGCTAGTGCAGATAAGAAGGGGAAAAAAATGCACTCGCGATGAAATGTTCTCTGAGCTCATGCAGTCCTCCCACACTGAAAGAGCTCAGCACAATGTGTGGAGGCAAACAATGGCAGAGTCCAGGAAAGCAGAAAATGAATGAGAGGACAGGAGGGATGAGCAAAAGGAGAGGTGGCGGCAGCGTGATGAGAGGAGGCAGGATGCAATGCTGAGGCTACTGTGGGATCAAACTGATATGCTCCAGCGTCTGGTGGAGCTGCAGGAAAGGCAGCAGGAGCCCGGACCACTGCTGCAGCCCCTGTGTAACTGCCTACCTCCTCCCCAAGTTCCATAGTCTCCTCACCCAGATGCCCAAGAACACGGGGGGGGGGAGGAGCTCTGGGCACCCAACCACTCCACCCCAGAGGACTGCCCAAGCAACAGAAGGCTAGCATTCAATAAGTTTTGAAGTGCAGTGTGGCCTTGTCCTTCCCTCCTACCCTCATCCACCCTCATCTACCACCCACCTGGTGCTTCCCTTCTCCCCCACCTCTCCTTGGCAGTTATCCCCCATTTGTGTGATGAATTAATAAAGAATGCATGATTCTGAAACAACAATAACTTTATTGCCTCTGCAAGTGGTGATCGAAGGAGGGAGGGCGGTTGGCTTACAGGGAAGTAGAGTGAACCAAGGGGGCAGGTTTTCATCAAGAGAAACAAACACAACTGTCACACCGTAGCCTGGCCAGTCATGAAACTGGTTTTCAAAGCTTCTCTGATGTGCAGCGTGCCCTGCTGTGCTCTTCTAATCACCCTGGTGACTGGCTGTGCATAATCAGTGGCCAGGCGATTTGCCTCAACCTCCCACCCCGCTATAAATGTCTCCCCCTTACTCTCACAGATATTGTGGAGCACACAGCAAACAGCAATAACAATGGGAATATTGGTTTCGCTGAGGTCTAACCGAGTCAATAAACTGCGCCAGCATGCTTTTAAACATCCAAAGGCACATTCTATCACCATTCTGCACTTGCTCAACCTGTAGTTGAACAGCTCCTTCCTACTGTCCAGGGTGCCTGTGTATGGTTTCATGAGCCATGGCATTAAGGGGTAGGCTGGGTTCCCAAGGATAACTATTGGCATTTCAACATCCTCAGCAGTGATTTTCTGGTCTGGGAAGTAAGTCCCTTCCTGCTGCTGTTCAAACAGACCAGAGTTCCTGAAGATGCAGCGTCATCTACCTTTCCTGGCCATCCCACACTGATGTTGGTGAAAAGTCCCTTGTGATCCACCAGTGCTTTCAGCACCATTGAAAAGTACCCCTTGCGGTTTACGTACTGGCTGCCAAGGTGGTCCGGTCCAAAGATAGAGATATCCATTCTGTCTATCGCCCCACCACAGTTAGGGAATCCCATTGCAGCAAAGCCATCCACTATGACCTGCACATTTCCCAGAGTCACTACCCTTGATATCAGCAGCTCAGTGATTGCATTGGCTACTTGCATCACAGCAGCCCACACAGTAGATTTGCCCACTCCAAATTGATTCCCGACTGACTGGTAGCTGTCTGGCATTGCAAGCTTCCAGAGGGCTATTGCCACTTGCTTGTGAACTCTGAGGGCTGCTCTCATCTTGGTATTCTTGCGCTCCAGGGCAGGGGAAAGCAAGTCACAGAGTTCCATGAAAGTGCCCTTACGCATGCGAAAGTTTCGCAGCCACTGGGAATCATCCCAGACCTGCAACACTATGAGGTCCCACAAGTCTGTGCTTGTTTCCCAGGCCCAGAATCGGTGTTCCACGGCATGAGCCTGCCCCATTGCCACCAGGATGTCCAATTTGCCGGGGCCCGTACTTTGAGAGAAATTTGTGTCCATGTCCTCATCACTCTCGTCACCGCGCTGCCGTCGCCTTCTTGCCTGCTTTTGCAGGTTCTGGTTCTGCACATACTGCAGGATAATGCGCGAGGTGTTTACAATGGTCGTAACTGCTACGGTGATCTCAGCCGGCTCCATGCTTGCCATGGTATGGCGTCTGCAGGAGAGCAGAGTTGCAGGGGAAGCAGTGGCTGATGATGGATGCCATGAGAATAGATATTTATAGAGAACGATGAGAGGACCTGCAAGGTGGATTCATGAGAGCAGGAGAGCAGAGTTGCAGTGGAAGCGGTGGATGACGACAGTTAGCACCGTGCACATTTCCCAAGGAAGAACACACGTACCCGGGAGCCCATGACAGACAACATGGAGAAATTTGCTATTGAGACAATAGCAGCAGAGCACAGTTGCAGTGGAAGCGGAGGATGACGACGGTTAGCAGTCCTACTGCACCATTTGCTGAAAGCAGTATGGTGTCCACACAGAAAAAAGGTGCAAAACGATTGTCTGCCATTGCTTTCATGGAGGGAGGGGTGACTGACGACATGTACCCAAAACCACCCGCGACAATCAGGGAGCTTAACCCAGGCATTGGGAGCTTAACCCAGAATTCTAATGGGTGGTGGAGACTGCAGGAACTGTGAGATAGCTACCCAGAGTGCACCGCTCCGTAAGTCGATGCTAGCCATGGTAGTGAGGATGCACTCCGCTGACTTAATGCGCTTTGTGTGGACGTACGCAATCGACTGTATAAAACCGATTTCTAAAAACGACTTCTATAATATCGACCTAATTTTGTAGTGTAGACATAGGTGCTGATCCTGAAAAGATTTAAGGAGTCAATGGGATTAAAAGTTAAGCACATATGTAAATCTTTTCAGGATGGTGGGCTTGCTTTGGCTGGAATAGCCAGTGCAGAGACACAAAAGGATATTTTCCTCAGAGCCCACAGTGGAAATCTGCATGCCAGGGCTTTGAGCACGTGATTAAATGCCATCAGGGTGCAGTCCTGCTCTAAAGCAAAGCCACAGATATTTTCAGCGTACAACAGCACCTGGAGGCTCATTTCTAGTTCAGGCACTATTGAATTCTGCAGTGCAGGGGATTTTAAAAGTCCGCAGTATATTCTCCTGTAACACCCTAGAATCATTTTTAGAGTAGTTGATACATAAATATGAATGAAACCATGAAGGGAATATTGATCTTCTTAAGAAAATCATAAAAAAGTAACAAAAATAACAAAAATGCCCCTTTGCAGAAATATATTAAAGACCGGCTCTCCCACCCCTGCCCCTTTG
Organism: Eretmochelys imbricata; assembly: GCF_965152235.1. Taxonomy (NCBI): domain Eukaryota; kingdom Metazoa; phylum Chordata; order Testudines; family Cheloniidae; genus Eretmochelys; species Eretmochelys imbricata. The sequence goes on along the minus strand of NC_135576.1, from coordinate 43,844,751 downwards.
TCATCCCCTCCCTCCATCCTTCTCTGCCAAGCCCACCATTCCCTCTCCTCTCTTGTCATTTTCTTCAGCCTGCAGGGATCTATACCATGCAAGCCCTCACACTCTGCCTTCTGTCTCTTGTGCAGAGTTGGTCGCTGCACAGCCTTTAATGGATGCTTCCTGTCTGGTATTACTATAGAGACCAGAAGAGTCCCATAAAGATAATGTGAGATGGGCAATGTGTAGTCTCTGACAAGGCTGGAAGGTAGAACATGCCTGGGCATAGAGGGAGATGGCTCTGGAGGCTGAAAATGCTTGGAGAAAGATTCTACTGTGGAGAGAGGGTTCAGCCGACTGTGGAATTATGGAAAAAAATAAGCTCTGGTTATACGTAACAGATTGCATGGAGATTGCTGTAAGATTTAGGCTGTGTAACATGCAATCCATTCAAAATGACTGGAGGCAAATGACTCATTTTGTTAAGTATCAGGCAGTCCAGAAAACAGATGTCCTCGCTAAACTGGGGATAGCGTGAACCAGGACACCACATTGAATTTAGCAGGTTTATCAATGGGATCTGAATATACTGATTTTCAAATTGTAATAAGTGGCTTTTTATTTCTTAAAATGTCAAAACTAGACCAGTTTCAAAGTAGCAGCCATGTTAATCTGTATCTGCAAAAAGAACAGGAGTACTTGTAGCACCTTAGAGACTAACAAATTTATTTGAGCATAAGCTTTCGTGAGCTACAGCTCACTTCATCGGATGCATGGAGGGGAAAATACAGGAGCAGGTATAAAAATTATTTTTCCTCCCTTGGTATACTACTGTTAATTGAATTGTCTCATTAGACTTACCTCACACTTGGTAAGGCAACTTCCATCTTTTCATATATTTATACCTGCTCCTGTATTTTCCTCTGCATGCATCCGATGAAGTGAGCTGTAGCTCATGAAAACTTACGCTCAAATAAATTTGTTAGTCTCTAAGGTGCCACAAGTACTCCTTTTCTTAAAACTAGACCAGTAAAGAAAAGCTCTAGTAATAGTTACAAAAGTCCATTTTCAAATCAAATAACTAGTTAGTTTAAACATAAAATTGTAAATTTGAATCCTCTGAGATTTTAACCCAGATTCTGTGCTGATGCATACCCATTCAATGCTACTGATTCTAGTGGAACTGAAGGGATCTATGCAAGTGCAGTATGTGGTCCAGTGATTTCACAGTGACACAGAGAGTTTAAGGGCTAAATTAAGAGCCAGTGGTACCTGGAACAACAGTACATCTGCACCTGTTGGCAGATATACAAAAAGTATGAGCGGGAGATGTGTAATGTAGTGTGCCATATGAATGTGAGTGGCATGATTCGTATTCCAGTAGCTTCCACACCATGTTACTGCTGTCCAAACACACAAAGATCTAATCCTTGTCCAAAAAGTTTACTATCAAAGCAAAAAGTTATGGGACAGATCCTGGCCCATGCTGAGGCCCCTTGTCACCACTCCTTTGGCACAAAGGGTCAAGGATTTCCTTAGCTCTATGACATCCCTACAAAGGTCCCCAGGACAGGTGGCTGTGGGTGGAGTGTATTGACCTCTGGAAATCCCAAGCCAGAATAATGCCTTCTACGGGGTCATTACAAATAAGTTTAACGTAGAACAACCTTTTTTGCCTCCACCTCTACTCAGCTGCATCGAGCAGAGCGATGGCACAGTTGAGTATGGGGGCAATAAACAGAAGCAAATGTGAGAGAACTTACACCAGTGGTAGGGTAGGTGACTGGCAGAGGTAGCTGCACGGCTTCAAGAACGTGCTGTGTGGAATGGGTGAGGACATAGATTCATAGATGCTAAGGCAAGAAGGGACCACTATGGTTATGTAGTCTGACCTCCTGTATAAAACAGGCCATAAACCTCCCCTGAAATAGCTTCTCTTTGAACTAGGGCAGATCTTTTAGAAAAAACATCCAATCTTGATTTAAAAATTAGTGGTGATGGAGAATGCACCACAATCTTTGGTAAATCCTGGGTATGTTTATAGCTGTTTTCTTTAATGGAGCATAAAGAGTCACAAAGCACCTATTCATAACCGGTATTACACTCTGGGCCAAATATCACCCATCTATGCAAAACAAGAGTAAATGGCTTTAAACAGAGGTTTTTAGTAACGACAAACTATCCTACCCTCAGGCCACACAGCACCAGTAGAGCTGGACTTCTGGCCAGCAGTATTTCCACAGCTTCTGCCTCACCCTTTGTCCCTTCCCTCCAAAATCCTCTCCATACTTCTGTGGAGAAGGCCCCATGGAACCCAGCTCCGCAGCTCTGAGAGGATGCAGGTCTCTCTTGTTTGGTCCTACCATGCCATTTCTGCTGCCGTTTGGGACATACGATCTCCCAAAGGGGAAGGGGAGCAATAAAATGTGGGCCTATATGTGGAGCTGTGTTTGAAACCTCAGACAAAACTCCCATTGAGGTCAATGAATAGTTGGATAATGTCCCAAGTGAAACAGCCTGTGGAGCAGCTCAGTATAAATCTGTGCTGTTTTATCCTTATCTCTTCCCACCCAAAATAAAAAAGAAGCCTTTCAAAGAAATAAAAGCACCTTTTATTTTTGTTGTTAAATAGAACCAACTACAAAACTCCCCCATTTTGCATGCAGTAACACGGTCACATGTTCTGACTAGAGAATGCAGTGTAAACATTGCATGCAGATGGGAGAAACTTGCTTTTTGTCTGGAGCAGATATTCTAATTGTCTGACCAGTTCTGATTCCACACTCCCCACCTCTGTTCACAAAGATCTATCGCTGCATAACTAGCTGATTAATATGAATCGCGGGATGATAACAATACTGGTTCACTATTCAGAAATTGGAGTCGAATAAACAAAGGTACCAATCTTTTTGAAAAGGAAATCCATAGGATCAGGTTTTGGGGTCATGGGGGCACAAAGGTTAAAGCACATTAATCATTGTCCACAACAACCCAAGTGAGTTGCTTACTGTGCCATTATTTTTAATCTTTAAGAATTAAAGGATTGCCCTAGGGTGGGTTTTTCTTTTCCCTTCCTAGACAGCAGCCCATTTCTGGAGTTTAAGCCTTCCTCTTTATTCCTTGAACAGCATCCAGCTTCATTTCACCCTTCAAGTGAACTGAACATAGTTCATGAAGCTGGGGGGTGAGGGAGGGAGGAAAAAAACAGAGTCTCCATAAGCAGCATGAGTTGCTTTAATAACTTGAAAGGGAATCGTTGATCCTTTTATGACTCATAATGTGTTTTATGAATCCCACCCCAAGCTAGAGCATTCAGGCTTCAACAAAAGGGACTTTAACAAAAAGTTCCATTTCATCCTCACCAAACAAGGGAGGCTTGTTTCAATACCATCTTGGTTCCTGTGAAGCTTGTCACTAGTGACTGACTACCTACAGACTTGCCAAGTTGGGTTAACTGCTGTCTCATTATTATTGTAAAGTGCATTTGCTGATAATCAGACTGGCTAAAATAAGCCAGAGTGCTCAGCGGGCAAAACCCTGGGAAATCCCACCTCTGGACAGATTATAGCTCAGCAAGATGCTGCAAACAAGACTCTCTAGGTGGGATATTGGCCATTATGGTGTATGATTGACAGCATCGAATGTGGCTGGAGTTTCAGCATTATATGGCATTATTTTCTTCCTGAGATAAGCGTGCCTAATGTGACACAGAATACTGCTATGAACAGTATTTGATCTTCCTTTATCAATGGGCGCATATTTGGAAGGTTATGTACCTGCTAATAGCAAGTCATTTGAAATATCTTACAGGTTGAATGGAAGCACACAGGGCAAAATTCTTACTGGAGAATCTGGCCCCACCTCTCCAGTTCATGCTCAGGTGGGGCATGGAGTCTAAAAGCTATGCGAGCCCTTTTACAATTCCCTCCTCTAATGCACACTTTAGAGAAGAGCTACGTGTATATACTACAACCAAAGCACAAAAATATGTGCAATCTGGGCAACTGCCATTTGTGCAGCATGGACAACTTGTACCGCAGTGCCCAGAGTGAGTAATTGGGCTGGGCAGAGGAGATGCACATTGGAGAGAGAATCCTTTGCGTAAAAGCCGCAGAGTATACCCATGGAGACTATTTCAGCCATCTGACTAGAGCAGCCTCCATGCCTGTTATCATGCCCCTTCCATGGGAGGAAAGGGCTGGAGGATCTGTACAGTCCTAGATTCTTTGGGCCGGCCCTTCCCCTGGCCTGGTCATGCCCCCCACCCCAGGCCCTTAGTTCTGCAGTGCAAGGATCCCCACACAATCCAGTCTCCTCCCTCATGCAGTAAAACTGCACCAGTTTTACCACAGGGACACTTTTGTGGCCACAGAGGCATGGTTTAGATTTTTCCGTTAGTACAGCATGTACTGAACCCTTCCATTTCTATGTCTTTGACTAAAATAAAATCCTTCTGTTGCAGATTTATGACTGTGGTAGCAATGTTACAGCTTTATCTAAACTCCTTACCACATGCAATGCATCGAATGCTAAGCGCTGTAGTACCTTTGGGTTGACCCCAACCACAAGAACTGTCTACTTCCTGCTAACAGGTGGCTAAAGATTGGTAGTCATGTCAAATATTAATGAAACAACTAAATGTTTAGATTCTTTGAAATATTAAATTCCCAGCTCCTCTGTTACTGTGAACTCCTGATGTATACAGTTCTTGCAGATTTAAAGCAATAAATAATCCAGAATATTTCAGTGCATAACCCCATTTGAACTGGAATATTATTCATTGTAACTAGTGTTCTGGCTGTGACTGATTTTCAGCGCTGCATCACCAGGGAAAAAGGGTTTTCTTCTTATTTCTTGTTTAGAAAGAAGTCACACAAAAGTTTTGAAGATACAACTGGGACTAAAACAGTATGTCAGAAGCAATTTAGCCAATAATATGTAGTAAGGCACTACATATTACAGACATGTAGAGGAGCGGAGAATACCTACACTGCTGGCTGGGAAGTTAAATGGTCAAAGTGAGCAAAACAGATGGTACAGATGTGTGGGTTATTTTGGTGGCTTACCCCTACAACTAAATCACTGGTTTCTCTTATGTCATTTGAACCTGTTGTGTCAGGTATTTCAGTGCAATGAAACTGGTCTGAGCTACACCATTGGTGTAAACTGACTCTAAATCTGGTTTACCCAGCCCTGGGAGCAGCATCCTAGTGTGAGGCTCATTCTCAGGGGACATACAGCCGACATTGAAGCTCTTACAGAACTCAGTTCCCCTGCTGCCAGTGTCGTGGGGAAAAGTGGGTATGGATGGAGGAAAGGGAGTATGGGCAGGATGCCCCTGTGCTATATCAATCCTGGCTGAATTTTCAGCCCCCCTGTAGCTGTTACAGCCCAGCACAAATTAGGACCAGACCCACACAAGGTTGTTGTTACCATAGAACAGTGGTTTTCAACCTGTTGTCCGTGGACCCCTGACGGTCTGCAGACTATGTCTAAGATTTCCAGAGATCCACACCTCCACTTAAAATTTTGTAGGGACATCAAATGAAAAAAAAGGTTGAAAACCTATGCACTAGGATTCGGCCTATAAATTCTCCCCTCTGAAATGTGCACACAATGTCCTTTGTCTGCAATGGGAGAGGTGTGTGTGTATGTGTGTGTGTGTTAAGAAAAAAACCTGGCCCACTATTTTAGCCTCTAGCCTTGGCGTTCCACTGGCTGAACAACTAGAAGAATTTTTTTTTCATTAATGATTCCTATGGATGAAATTGACATGTAGTGCCCAGACACTAATTTGTGAATTCTCTGGCTGAAAGGGACATTTAAGTAAAGCACTGTACTGTAAACTCCTCTGTGCAACAATTGGAAGATGGGAATTTTTTCATTTTTCATTTGGGACTGGGCAAGATTTCACTAAAATTTACAGAAAGAAATTTTTCAGAGCTGAACACTGACAGACATTATGTTGAAAAATTTAAAAGTTTATTCCCTTGTGTTAAACTGACTAACTTCACAATCTGAAGAAAAGAACCTTTCTAATTTAGTCATGCCAGGGATATTCACTTCTCAGTGTGACCATGCAACTCCCATTAATGTTCATGGGAGTTATGTGCCCATGAATCAAGAGAATATTGTATCCCTCAGGAAACGCCAAATCGTGCTAAAAAGTCTCACTACATTGGCACTGTAACTTTCCGAAGTTCAGTAATCTGCCAAACACTTTTTGAAAAATGTTCATACTTAGGCTGCATTCAAGCGCTGACTTTATTAACAGGGATGGTTTAACATCGGGAGATTCAGAATTTGGATTCAGTTTGGATAAGTAGTTGCTTATCTGAACCATCTAGGGTCAGACTCATCCTTGTTTTAATTTTTCTGTCTCCATTGAGACAGACAAATTGGGCTGGAGGTCTCATAATATTTCTGCCTCCCACACTACTTGGAAAAGTTATGAGAACAACTTTGCCTGGGGCATGTTGGCACTTCCAGGCCCTGTCCCAGCTAAAAGCTTGCATTGAATAAATACTTATCCAAATGTTTCCAAACTCCCATAAACTGGATTTGTTTCTAAGAAATGGCAAAGGTTCTGCAGTAGGGCAGGGCAGGAAGCCAGGCTCAAATCAGTTTGCCTCTTCCTAGTCAGTAGAGAATTAGTTTATCAGCGAACAAAGAACAAAAGAGATACATTCAGGTTATGGGATTCACTGCTATGCGTAGAGACTGACACATAGCTCCCTGCTGCCTGGTTACTAGCTATGCTTTCACTCTTTTAATGAACGTTCTGTGAAAAACAGTCCTGCCTATTCGGCACCTTTGAACAGGCAAAAAGCAGGAATTGAGCCAAATCCTCCGCTCAGTCACATGATTCTCTGCTTCAGTTCACTGAAGACAATGGGTTACACTGGTGTAACTCAGGAGAATTTGAACTAAGGTGTTTATGTTGTCAAGGCACATTCATACAAGCTGCAGGTTCAAGACAGGCCTAAGGAAAGCATACACCAGTCAGGGTACTCCAATACCTGATCAGGGAGCCTCTTTCTCCTCTGTTGTACACATGTCACCACAATGGGATGCTGTAGCTGCATCAGGAGTTACCCAGTGGGGTGCAGAGGACAGGCTTGGGTTCTTTTCAGTGAACATTAAGTTGAAAAATAGATGTGTTTTCATTAGGTGAGGGACCTGTTCCTCCTTTTAAGCCATGATCCAGTAAAGCATTTAAGCAAGTACAAGACTTTAAACATAAGTTTTTTGGTTTCAGTGGGACTGCTCCTTTGCTTAAATTATGCATGCGATTAAGTCCCTGCTGGATCAAGGCTTTATTGAATGCAATGGCAAAACTCCCAGGGACATCAATGGGAGCTAGATAAGTCAGTGTGCAAAGGGATGATAAAAGCGACAGGTGAAATACAATCAGAGGAGACTGAAGGAGTCCAAGCTGATATTTGCTGCTTAATAGTATTGATGAATAAAGAGATTTTTCAAAAGCCTGTCAGTCTCTTTCCAGATTCTACCTGCTGTATTAATGTCTTGCTCTTGCAGTGCTCATCTCTCACGACCATGTTGCAACTCTTGTGATATTTGAGGTTTTGCTTAAATTTCTCCCCTGAGACATGTGATTACATGAGAATCTCAGTTTTCATTAAAAACGTTTTCTAGACCTCATGTTGGCAGAGAGACTCAAGTGCATTCTCCAGGTTCCAAAAACAAAAGGCAAATAAAAAGAACCCAACTTCCCCTCCCCCACAAATCCTCATGATTTTTAAGCCAATCTCTTGATTTTGGAGGACCTAGCTTAAGACTGTTAAATGTTTGGGGTTGGCAGTACTGGATACTTTACAAACCTGATTCCTTCGGTGCCATCCTCCATCTCTGCCTGCTACCCTCACTCTGTCCCCATAGCTATAACTGCCCCAGAATATTGCACCCCAGGCCGACCTCTGTTACTGTAATACTAATAAGGAGTTTTCCAGGTGGGTGGCTGTGGCCTGTGTACACATTTCCATGACTATTTGTCCGTTACATACTAGAAGCTGTGATTTCTGATTGCTGATGTGTGTGTGATTTTCATAAACAGAAACTCAAAGTGACTTCATATTTTAAATTAAATTTTGCATGCTCATAGCCTCTGATGTGGACTTGGGCCCCTGATGTCATTTAATTTAATTTAATTTAAAACAAGCAGCCCATTAAGACTTGAAAACTGTCTACTGAGTCATTTATTGTCAGATCATTTTAAAGAGCCACACAGTATAGAGATATTAGCCTTATGATGGCTCCCTGCCATTCATTGGTAGGCTGTAACAGGCAGTCTATGTAAATCAGATGCATTTTTCTTAAAATGCCAACACGTTTTGTTCACAACTTAAAGCCAGATTCTGACCTCAGCAACACTGGGATAAATCTGAACTAATTCCATTGACTTTGATGGAGTTATTCTGGAATTACACCTGTCTAGTGGAGATCAGGCCTTGGATTTTTGAGTATTTAGTCTGTTTTTTTAAAAGATACCTTTTTATTCACAGAAGATGATCATCAATCCTGTGCAGGGCCTGCCCATTCCTTAAGCAGGACTCAGGTCGTACGCAGACCCTGTGCTAGCTCTTTGCACAGGAGTGTATGTCACGAACAATGCACTTTCAGATTTACTGAGTAAATAGTTATTTTTAAACTTGGCAAAAGCAAATTGCAAAATTACAAAAGCCAAACATTACAAAAATTGGCAAAAGCCAACCCTGTTACATGTACACAGTTACATGTACACTAGTTCATTTTGTCAAATCTCTTATGCATCTAAGTTAGACTCTTAATGTATTTTTAAATTTTTTTTTGAGGGTGGAGGGAAAGATTGAGGCACTGAAAACCCCCAAAACAAAGTGAAATTAACAGTAAGGTTACCTCTGACTATAAAAATATTAAAGTAAGAAAATTCAAACTGAAGACTCATGCTCCTTTCTTAAATCACCTATTGGGCCTCAATACCACCAGAACTGGTAAAAACAAAAACAAACTATAAATGTTTTTCACAGGATTTTTTGATTTTTTTTTTTTACTGATTTTTCAAACTTGAAATTTCAGTGAATTTTTTTAGTCCCAGACAGCGTTATAGTGGGTTGAAAAAACTGAAACATTTTGATGAACATTTTCATCAGTTTTTTAAAAATTATTTTCCATTGAATAGCGAATTGTCAAAGAAAAACATTGCCACACTCAAAGTTAGGAAAATTTCAAGCCACTCTGGTCAGTGCAGAGCTCTCAAAGAGTATGTGCTAAGTGATGGCTATTGGGTGACCAGATGTCCTGATTTTATAGGGACAGGCCCAAGTTTGGGGTCTTTTTCTTATATAGGCTCCTATTACCCCTCGCCCCCATCCTGATTTTTCACATTTGCTGTCTGGTCACCCTAGATGGCCACAAATAGATAGGAACACTAGAGAGAGCTGGGGCATCAATTATTGTCAGGAATCAATGAGGTCAGATCAGGAAGTAATGGAACTGAGCTGCAACAGAGAAAAACGAGATTGAATATGAGTGGGAAATATTAGGAAAGGATAGGCAGCAGTGTTGGCTAGAGTTAAGAGCACAGAGACTGAACTAACAAATCCTGAGTTCTTAAACCAGCTCTGCCACTGATCTATAGTGTGGTCTTGCACAAGTCATGTTGGCCTCGATTCTGCCACACTTCAACACACTGAGTAGTACCTTACCCGGCGAGTATCCAATCAAAGAATTAGTGCTCTATGACTGTAGTTCTTATCTAGGCAAAACTTCCATTGACTTTAAAAATGTCCTGGAACTCTTCCAGTTGACTTTCATAGGAGCTGTACCTAAATAATGACTTTAGGATTGAGCTCTTAGCTCTTGAGCTCCTTTTATTACAATAAATCATGCTTTCGAGAATTTCTGGACAGGTTTCTGGTATGATACAGTTCACTCAGAGGTGTAGGGAGGGCAGGGTCCCTTTAGGTTTTTGGTTTACCTAAAGTTTCCTTCAGTGTGTGTCTGTAAGAGACAGTTCCCAAGCTACCTTTTAAATTGTACCATGGTGTTACTGCCAAGAGAATAAAACGGAGGTAGGCTGGCATCATTTTCTATTTTTCAATAACCTCTACCAAACTTAATTACCTGTGAATTATACAACCCCAGAGCAGCTTAGACAATAGACAGTAAAGCCAGTTTATACACATACATTAAGTTAGAGATCACAATGCTGTTCAAGGTAACCAGTTCGTTTTGACTTGGCATTGGGCAGAAGTTGGGATTTTAAATTCTCAAGCTTGTTTTTAATCACATCTTTATGCTTCAGACCTGCACTTCCATTCAGTCTGAGACAATAAGGACTAAATAATGGCTCTTCAGAGCCAGGAAGTGCAAGAAGCAGGCAGTGCCTTCAGTGCCAGAGCACTGCATAGGGAGGCATTATAGGAAGAACACACTTTAAATAGTACAGTGAGAGCTGCTCGGGGGACAGTGTCATTGCAGAGGAGGGAAAATGGGGCAGAGCATGGAGCACTGGCAAGCACCTAGCCTCACTCATTCTCCCCTCATTTTTGCATGCCTCAGAATTTTGCTGCCAGATTCTAGCTGCCTCCTGTCTAAATACCCTGAGTTCTCCCTGTGTCCCCATCCCATTGGCCGAGAATATATGTATTTGCGACAAACATATTTCCTGCTTTCCCATAAAATGTGAAAATTAAATTGGTCTGAGGTCCAATACTGAGGCAGTCAGCTCTACGCAAGGGAACATCTTAAAGTCCTAGGTTTCATGAGCCTTCAGGGCTAGAAACTCACGCCTCATCTCACTGGAGAGCTGGGAATCCCCAGCACTGTCTTTCTAATGGCATAAAGCATTTATTTCTAGCCCCACCCAAAACAGGGGGATGAAGCTTACAAATCACACTGCTTTATATCATTTGTAGAGCTTTTAAAAATTCATTAGTACATTTTTTTCTCTCCCTCTGTGCCTGTACAGTAGGATGCTTGGTATTAAAGCAGCTTGGCTTTAGGTGGATATGAAAAATATATTGTTTGAAATTGCTAAAAGAGTTTTTCCTTCAAATGCGGTATAAACCAAAGCCAGGATGGTTTGTGGTGGCATAAATGTTTTACTGGCCCTCATTTGGCCATGTTACTCATGAGTGGTAAGTCACAAGTGAGTTATAAAGATCATCCCCAACTCATGCCAATAAAGCCTTTATGTCACCATCTGCGCCTTCTTCCACACCACTTGCTATGTCTGAGACGCATCACTGACCCTGTTTGCCAGCACTCCACCCGGGCTCCTTTAAAACACACTTTTTTATCCAAGAGGCCTTCTAAACCCTGAGCCTCCTCTGAGTGTCATATAAATGTACATGAGACTGAGAGTGAAAGACATTAAAAAATCGTTACCAAAAACACGGCACTAACAAGACGTGTGCTTAGCTGCGCTGTTCAGTCAATCGCCTTGCACCCCATTCCCCTTCTTTCACCTGCACTTTGTCTTTTTAGACTACTCAAGGCAGGGACTTGAGCTTGCAATTGTCTGTAAAGCCCTAAGCATGAGTGTAAAAACCACAGGAGCACTGTCACACATTTTTCTCTCATTTTCTCTATTTCCCTCATAGACAGTTGCCCACATTCTCCACTGGACTAAGGTAGGGTTGCCACGTGTCCGGTTTTTGACCAGAACACCAGGTCAAAAAGGGACCTGGCTGCTTCAGTCAGCACTGCTGACTGGGCCATTAAAAGTCCGGTTGGTGGCACAGGCAGGCTCTCTACCTGGCTCTGCGTGGCTCCTGGGAAGCGGTCGGCATGTCCCTCTGGCTTCGAGGCGTAGGAGTGGCCACAGGGGCCATGGGAAACGGATACATGTCCCTCTGGCTCCGCATGTTGCCTCCATCCTGAGCGCCAGCTCTGCAGCTCCCATTGGCCGGGAACCACAGCCAATAGGAACTGCAGGGGCAGCACCTGTGGGCGGGGGGCAGCGTGCAGACCCAGAGGGACATGTCACCGCTTCCCTGCAGATGCCTGAGGTAAGCGCTGCCTGGACGCCATACCCCTCACCCCCTTCTACACCCCAAGCCCCTGCTCAAGCCCAGTGCCCCCTCCCACACTCCGAACCTCTTGGCCCAGCCCAGAGCCCCCTCCTGCACCCCAAACCGCTCATCCTTGGCCACACCCCAGAGCCTGAAGCCCCAGCTGGAGCCCTCACCCCCCCACACCTCAACCCTCTGCCCCTGCCTGGAGTCCCCTCCTGCATTCTGAACCTCTCATTTCTGGCCCCACCCCAGAGCCTGCACCCCCAGCTGGAGCACTCACCCCATCCTGCACCCCAATCCCCTGCCCCTGTGAGGGCGGGGGAGAGTGAGCAATGGAGGGGTGGAATGGAGTGAGGGGGGGCGGGGCCTCAGAGAAGGAACGGGGGAGCAGGGACAGGGCAGGGAACGGGGCAAGGGTGTTCAGTTTTCTGCGATTAGAAAGTTGGCAACGCTAGACTCAGGCTGCACTGTGCAGATGGGGAGAGAGTGTCAGAGGCGCAAGTGTGGGTCACTGTCGCTCAGGCAGTTTTACACTGGCAGAGTTTAGAGCAGCTTCTGGACTCTGACATGCCCCCAACACTACAGAATGCAGGGGGCGGCGTAGGAGCTGCCGACTGTGCTCTACACCAGCAGGGGACTGCCCAGCACTGGAGGAATCACCAGCTGGGGAGTTGCAACTAGTTTCTTCCCTCCCAGTTTGTGCTTCTGGAACAGTGCAAATGGCGGGGGGGTAAGGAAGGAGTACAAGGGTAATCTACTCCAGCTTCAAGGTGTGAGTGTGCGTGTGGGTACCTGCACCCCCATCTTGCTGTCAGTTTGGTCTGTTCATGCACATCAGTAGAATGGTGGGACTGTACTTGGTAGCAATGGGAGGAAAGTCTCAGCTTCAAACAATTTCGTATTTTGAGAGCTGAAGCGCACTCCTGTCAAAAGTTAAATGAACTGCCTGCCGCACCTGCAAATCACCAGTCAGGTGCTTGATTTTGGCTGAGAGACCTGGCAAAAGCTTCTGTTTTTCAAATATCTGGTTTCCTCCCAGGGTGGGTCCTTTTCCATTCACATCAGGGCAGCATGTCCTGCCTTGACCAACATTTATTTTAAAAACGTTTAAACAAGTTGGCGCTATGAGGCTCTCCATGGCTGGCTGGCACTTGGCTTTGTGCCAGTCAGACTTGGTAAGACTTCTTCACTGTGGAGATGTTAGTGGGTTTCTGCCTTACCAGCCTTACTGATCTGGTCCCCTGGAAGAATTAGCTCCCTTCCACAGATGGAACTCTGGGGAGAAGGGGCTTGTGATGTTAGTCAGGGGAGAGTGGAACAGGAGCTCAGAGATGGTGTTCTGGGTCTCTGCGAGGAATATACGTTTTTCCCAGCTAAAGAGAGATCAGGCTGTTTATGAGTTGAGCTATGGAAGCCCAACATGAATACTGGGAACCAGATACTCAACCCTCCCTTCAGTTGTTTTTCACCAGCCTGGGAGTCTGAAGCAGCTAAAAAGCTGGCATTACTGGAGATTCCTGTCTCGCCCCAGGATTGGTGAATGCAAAGGTGGTAAAGCCATTTTTGTTCCCCAAGTCCCGTGCAGAGCACAGAGCACAGTTTGGCCAGAATGAGAATTAGGTATCACTGTGAGTTGTACTACTTTGCCACTAAGAGCCACATTCAACTTACACCGGACAGTCACTTACGCAACCATTTATGTCACTGCCAAATGTGATCCGTTGGGCTGGATTCTCTTCTTAGTTATAACACTTTTGCACCCATGAGGCCTTGTTGACTTGAATGGAATTAGTTCTGATTTACAAGTGAAAGGAAAATAAGGCCCATTGACTCTAATCAGTGAGTGGTACGTTTAAAGATGAACAAGGAAAATTGTCGTGCTTAGTGTGCAGTGTGTTTTTGTCATTATGCCTTTAGCTTTTGTTCCAGCTAATCTTGTTTATAGTATTGCCACCCCCATATATTAACAAATCATGAGTCAAGGCATGCTGGCATAAAAATCATCAGACTTTATATATATATATATATATATTCAGAGATCTTTTATTTGCCTTCTGGTTTTTGAACATTTAGGGGGCACTTTGGTCAGGTTTTCAAGCTCTGTTCTGCAACCATGGAAATATACTTTTTTAAAAAAATTAAAATTGATATTCACCAATTTCTACATGACTCCAGAATCTGGGGCTCTTTGAAAAACATCAGAGACTGGCAAGCAAATCCTGAAAGGTGGCAACACCAAGTCTATCTAGAGATGATTTTCAAAGGCAAAAGGGCAGTTAGGTATCCTACTCTCAACTGTGCCTTTGAAAACCTCCCTCCTATTCATATTTCTAAGGTGTCCATTACCACTGGGTTTAGATGCCATGTTCAGCATGAGGTTTTAATCTCATATCAAGCATGCTTTGTTTCCTCTGAAAAGGTGGAGGTAGGAAAGTGAACTGTAAGAGGACTTTGCCACGTGCACATCTGGCTTTTCTCACCAGTGCAAATAACAGGAGAATTCAGCTTCTTTGCAATACATGCTTGTTGCTTGAGCTCTGGCATCATGACCTTAACAGACATTCTGCAGCAATGGAAGTGGTGCAGGGTGATACATAGTAAGAATCCTTTCCTGGAAATTAGTTTTAGGACAGCTTATTATAAACTACACTCCGTAATACAGGGATTTAAAATAAACCCAGACAGCGTGTATAAAGTTACAGTGAGGTGTTGAAAGGCAAAATCCAACATATGTGGCCTAAAGAAACCATTGCCTGATGCTGGAGACCTTGCCAAGTATCCTCCAGTGTCTAACCTCTCAGCCCAGATCCTGAGCTGCAGCTGAACACAACTCAGGACGGGTACATGTACAAGATGTACTGCCCTAGTTCTGGAGCCATTTGGCCACCAGGCCTGCTCTTACTGTAAATGAGAGCAGACTCAAGGCTACTCTAATTTATGCTGATGTCACAGAGGCTCAAGGAGGCATTCCAGAAGCCAGAAATCACCAGGTCACAGGGAAACCCCAGCTAAGCTTCCTTTGCCTGGCTGTGCCTTTTGCACTGGTGATTGGGGTGGGAACGTGTAGGAGCTATTGTAGTGGCTGCTTGCCACCTGAGGATTACCTTTCTCTGGTGGAATCCTGAAGCAGCCATGGATGCTGAATCTTAATTGGCCCAAAGGCTTGCTGTTGGGCACTATAAGTCACATGCTTCCTTTAGAAAAGGGCTAAGCTTGGTGTCTCCACAGCACAACCATTTCCTGCAGCATCGAAAGGCTGGCACGAGGAATCAGAGCACTGTTACTAGCCTGATAGCACAGTCTGTCTTAATAACATCCCTTACGGTGCCCACTGACCTTATTTCTTCTCAAGAAATTTTTTCCTGTGCAGCTTTTTCCTCTTATCAATCAGAACCATGAATAATTAAAAGTAAATTGCAAAGATTTTGTTTAAATGAAATAAAATTTTTTTAAAAAATAAGTGCCATGTCACTAGCTAACTGTACCTGCATGGACACTTAGGCCCTGATCCATGCCCATGAGTAGTCCCACCAAAATCAAATGAAGCATGTGGTTAAATGCTTTTCTGGATCAGAGCCACATTGCCCATCCATGCATACTTTGTTACTGACATGGGACTGCTCATATGCTTAAAGTTAAGCACTGCGCTTAGTGCTTTGCTGGTTCAGGGCCTAGGGGATGGATTTTCAGGCAGCTTTCAAAAATGTAACCATAATATTTGTAGGTGTATTCCTTTGCACATGCATGTGCACATGCATGGGGCTTTTGCATATACAAATGGACGAATACACAATGTTATGGGCACATATCCAGAAGCCATCTTAAAATGTAGCCTCTAGAAATGATAACTAGAGTGTAAATCAATATTTAAAACCTATTCCACTTACTCACCTGATTCCATATTTCAAATGCATCAGTTAATATCGCAAGTACTAATCACAATGTATAACAAAAAGAAGTGAAGAAATCTCAATAGAAAAGTCCTTTTAAAAGGGTTAAAAGTTTAGCATTGAAGGAAGATGAGATAACTGTGAATAAAAGGGAAAGTTTTTATGGACTGAATGTTTTCTTCATTCCAATGCATTTATAAAAGTGAAACTATATGCTGTGTGATTTCTTTCATTTTGCTATTGGAAGATAGTTCACGTTTAACATGCCTTTTCAACAAACTCCCTTATAAAACCTCTAATCTCTTCAGGTACTATCAAAGTTTCACCCCAACCAATATACCATACACCATAGCGTGAATGACAACTTAATCCTTGTAACGCTGGATTCTGGATCATTGTGCTCTTGATGATATATAACTCCTAAAACTCTGGTATATGTTATAAAACATCTGTCAGACATGCATCAGACAAAGGTGAGAAATAGAATGAATGCAGTTTGGAAACACGGGAGTTGGGAAGGAGATACATTGTAAGAGTGTGGTGTTTGGAAGGATCGCAGGATACAAAATAAATGGAAGATTAGCCCATTCTTTCTTTAAAAGTTCACGGAGTTCACAAGCTGAATTGGTTTGAGGGGAGCTTTCCTTGGTTAAAGATTGCACTCTGTTAAATTTAAACTGAGGACTGCATGCCACATGATGATTTAACTGGGAATTGGTCCTGCTTCGAGCAGGGGGTTGGACTAGATGACCTTCAGAGGTCCCTTCCAACCCTGATATTCTATGATTCTATGATTCTATGATTCTATGCCCAGGGGTGAAAGTCAGGGGGTACAGGCCGGTACGGCGGACTGGTAAAAGGTAGCCTCCAGGACCAGCCCGTACCACTGACTTTAAAGCGCGGCTTAAAGCGCTGCCGCAGCAGTACTTTAATGTCACTGCCCCTTTTGCGCCCCCACTGGGTCCCTGCCAGCAGGCTTGCCAATGAGGGGGCCCAAAAGGGGAAGCGACGACCCGGCTGGGGGGCGCAAAAAGGGCAGCGATGTTAAAAAGCTGCCGTGGCAGTGCTTTAATATTGCTGCCCCTTTGCCGCCCCCCCCCCGGCTGCTTACTGTGGGGGGGCAAAAGAAGTAGCTGCCCTGGGGCCACGATTTAAAAGGACCAGGGGCTCCGGCTACCTCTGCCGCTACCGCGGCTGCGCTGGCCGGAGCCCTGGGCCCTTGAAATTGCTGCTGGAGCCACGGGCGGTGCAGGCCAGGGAGCACAGATGGACTGGCTGGAGGATGCTGACTCCCAGCCCCACCCCTTCTGCCCAAGGCCTCGCCCCTTTCGGGGGGGCCAGAGTGGCCCCGTACCGGTAAAATCTGCATTTTACTTTCACCCCTGCACATGCCTGATAAATTAGTGAAGAGAGAAAATGTTATCCTTGCTGTTTTGTAATACTTATACAGCCACTGTTATAAAATACACCTGCTTTTAATTAAAGCCCCTACCCCGCAACAAACACTCACACAAAGCACACACTGGGTATGTTTTTTTTAGTCTGCATAATATAGTTCTTAAATGCGGGTCAAATCCTCAGGTCCAATTTTTTATAAAAGACTCTCTGTGTTGTATAAGCAGGCCCTAGATAGTCAAATAGTGTGAATGGGAGGTAAAGGGGTTCCACATCCTAGTAAGAAGGAGCCACTAGGAGGGCAAGAGAACACATAATAATGAATTTCCTAAACCTTTGAGCAATCCTCTGTAGATTGTGATGCCTTTTTGTCCCCATTCAATGCCATAAAGGGCTGCAGCAACCTCTGCAGAGCTGCTGTGTGGAGGACTCTAACAGAATTGTATAAAAGCACATCGTGGTGTCTCAGGAAGTTGCACAGGAGACTCTTCCCGCTCATCTGCCTTCCTCAGTCTTCACTCTCAAAGGGCCCCTCCATGGCTGACAGTTCTATTTCAAATCTCAGAGAGACATGATGGGTGAGGTAATATCTTTTATAGGACCAATGTCTGTTGGTGAGAGAGAGACAAGCTTTTGAGTTTACCTGACCTCAAGAGCTCTGTGTAGCTTGAAAACTTGTTTCTCTCACCAACAGATGTTGGTCCAGTAAAAGATATTACCTCACCCACCTTGTCTTGCTAATATCCTCGAACCAACATGGCTACAACACTGCACACAACTGTTTTAAATCTGTTAGTCAGGAACACTGGCCCTAGGCCACATTGCAAATT
Organism: Eretmochelys imbricata; assembly: GCF_965152235.1. Classification (NCBI taxonomy): domain Eukaryota; kingdom Metazoa; phylum Chordata; order Testudines; family Cheloniidae; genus Eretmochelys; species Eretmochelys imbricata. The sequence goes on along the minus strand of NC_135576.1, from coordinate 43,826,643 downwards.
CAGTCTTCCCAGCTGTCACTCTCCAGGGAAGAAGCAGTTTACCTCCACTGCCCTGACTGTGGACCTATTGCAGTTACTGGGAGACGGCAGACCTAAGCCTGCCCAAAACTAAAGGCCCAACCCCTCAACTGAGGTGGAGGAGCCATTGAACCCAGGCCACAAGTAAATAAAGGCCACAATAAATGAAGACACAGGGACAGGAGTAAAGGTTACAGGTTAAAAATCAGGCCTCCAGAGGGAGACACTAAGCAGAAAACCCACCCACTTCCCCTCAAAGGTTGCCTTGACTGTGGAGAGCCTGAGTCATAGACTCAATCTCTGGGGAAGGGGCAAGCCTGGGTTTTCACATAGCCACTTGCTGCCAGCCCTTGGGAAGGTGATATTCCCAGTTAAGGATCTGAGCAGAGGGTTTCTGGCTGTAGGATTCAGTCATACCACACAGCTCCAGCCCACCTCTGTGCTGCAGAACCTGTTAGAGCTAGGATTTGAAATTAGAGTGACCAGATGTCCTGATTTTATAGAGTCAGTCCTGATTTTCGGGGCTTTATCTTATATAGGTGACTATTACCCCCCAGCCCCTTCCCGATTTTCCACACTTGCTATCTGGTCACCCTACCTGGAATCTATAGCACATATGGACCATCTGCAGCTTCCCACTCCCTCTGTTCTCTCTCTCACACACACAAACATGTTTTATTTTATCTATTTATAGACATTTCTACAGCATTCATCACTGCAGTATTTGAAGAATGATATGGAATGTGTGCTCCATATAGCTTTGAAGTCACAATTAATATTAAGGCTTCATTTATCAGTGGTTTATAGAGGGTTAATAAGTGATTAACAGCTCCTGTAAGTATGTAACAGACATGAGTAGCATGTATAATAGATGGTTATAAGCATATCAGTAGAACGCATTATGAATTGTTATAAGCAACCTACTGATCTGCTGGACTATTTAACAATCGATTGACCATTTATTTAAGCAGTTATGCTGCAACAGAATGTACTATCACAAGGCCATGGCAGCATCAAACAGAGGGTATGTTTTCCTGGGATTCTCCAGGGGGCTTTGAGGGGAGATAACATTCACCCATTTGCCTATCCACACCTGTTCGCCCCTCCTCCACTCTCAGCACTGACCCTGGACGCACACAACAGCCTCCAAGGGGAGCAGAGGAGGAGGGGAATGGTGCCCTGGTACAGGAGGATGGTGACCTGCTTGCAGAAGGGCTCCATGCATGGATTGGAGGGCTGCAATCCCACTCATTATTCTTCAACAATCTTAGAAAGTTTAAAAGGGGCTAGTGTTAGTAAATGGAGGAGCCTCTGAGCAGTACAATATGTTTGTAGAATTTCCAAAATGGAGGTCTCACTAACAATGAGAGAAAATCCTGTGATCTTATCAATGACACAAAACAATTGGGTTAATTTGCATGATGTATACCCCCTCATTTTATCTCATCTTACTGCTCCTTCTGTCCATGTCATATTGTCTGCCTCATGCCCAGACATTTTGCAATTAAAAGAGAAAAAATAATTGATTAATGTGATGGGATGGGGTTCACTTAAATGAAGGAAACTGAAAGCTAAGGATGAAACTAAAGCTTTAATACACTTCTAGTTTTGCCTCGATATCATGGCATACATGGAACTTTTGATCACATGGAACCACAGCACGTGGTATAAATCAGCCTAGCTCCACTGATTTCAATGATTTATGCCAGCTAGGAATCTGCGCCATACTTTTCCCATCAGAGATGTCTCTGATCAGAAGTTACAAAGGGGCACATTGGAATCTGGCATTTTGTCCTTAATTTCACTTACCCCACTGTAAACCAGGAGTAACTCTCCTACAGTTCATGAAGTTACTCTGGTATTAAATTAGTGAAAGTCAGAGGAGAAAGAGGCCCCGAGTTTTCAGCTTGTAATCACTGAAGTTACAATCAGAGTCTTTCCCTTTAAAAAACAAAATGTAAAGATAGTGACCTTGCCCTTTTGCTACAGAAGCAGTCAGTCTGCGTGAGTTATTAATTTTAATAATAAATATTTATTATATTTTGTTAACAAGGTAGCAGGTTAGAGAAACAGAATGCAAAGAACATACAAAGCCAACATTCACAGTGCAAAAACATTAATTTCATACATTGGAGTATGAAGCTGTAAATCAACATACTTTTGAAATGCAGATGGAGGCGAAAGTTAAAAAGATTAAGATTATTAAACTATATAATCGGAGCCCTCTGGTACTGAGTTCAGTTGCAGCTGTATTGGGATTTTCAGCCTGGCATATGTCCTAAGGGCCAACACATTTTCTTCTTGAAGTATATGAAAGTTCTTTTACTCTCATGGCTAGTCAGGAAAGAAAGAAATATTAACAAGATTGCTGGTTTATTCAAATGATCATCTTTGATGGAGTCTGAAGTCCATTAGTCTAAAATAGCAATTGAAAGCCACAAAACACAACCATCACCACCCCAGAAACAAAAAGAAACAAATAAACAAAAACTATTGCGAGCTCTGTATTTAATTATAACTGGTCATTGCACCACTCTCAACAAAGGGAAATAATTAAATGCAAAATAAACAAACAAATTCTGTTGTTTATTATCTATATCAAGCATGCACCAATGTACTATTGTAGGTCCAAAGGGCTCATATACACATCTAATCCCAGGGTGAGTATTTGGTTATCAAAATAGATCTAGATATTAGACCAAAATTTCCCAAAGTAGCCACCAACTTTGGATGCCCAACTTGTAGACTCCTATAGTTTGATTTTCACAGGGATTAAAGTTGGATACTCAGAACTACAGAGCACTTTTGAAAGTTTGGCCTAGATGTTTTTCTCGTTTGTATGCACATCTGGAAATTCTCCTCTTTTACCAGAACAAAAGTGTGCATGGGTGGGGGGGCTGCATTCAAAATAACCAGTTAGTTTGTCTTTGTAATGTTTGCTTGGGAATAGGATAACTCTAGGGAAATGATAGCCAGCTTGCCTGAGGGCAGTTTGGCTTCATCCCTATTGAAAGAAATAGGAAATATCAGCCATTTTGAAAAAAGGAAAATTTGCCAGCTAGATACCAGCAATTATGATATCACAGGAAATGTTAAAAAAGGCAACAACTTGCATAAGTAGAAGGAAGTCGAGGAAGTGATTTGTTTTCTTACAAAAAAAGTCAACGAAAATGAAACATTCATTTTCATCAAAAATTTTCTATGGAAGTGTAGAGATTTTCATACAAAAATTAAAGCTGAAAATTCAGCTTTTTTTTCAAGTTTCAATCTTTTTGATGAAAACCTGAAACTTTTTAATGAATATAGAGTATTTTTGTGTGTGCAAAAATTTGTTTTTTTTCAAAAAGCCATTTTCTGTTGAAAAAATGTTTTGATTCAATTTTTTTGACTGGCTCAAATCAGGAGACTCGTGATACAGTTGTGAGAATCAGTAACATTAATAGAGAGAGGAGAATGAGATGATTGCCTATCAGAGAAAGAGGGACTATAAAAATGTTTTTCAAAAAGATGTGCTAGGACAAAATTCTTTCCCCCAAAATGTCTTATTTCTGTGAACGGTGAACAGCTGCATAGAGGAGATGAAGCAGAGAGTTCAGGAGACTTGCCAGTACCTCCTGAAGATACTGTAGAGTACGGTAAATGTTGGCCTACATCTGTTAGGCCAGTAATGTGTAGATTTCTTCTCTTCATTTATCTGGCTTATGACACATCTACAAACCATCATTTTCAACCAAAACACATATTTGAATGTCTGGAACATCCTTGACTAATTTGGATTATTCAAAGTTTTGTCTAAGAATAGAATTTTCTAGACTTCCTAAATTAGAAACAATTTATATTCCTGGAAACACTGGAAGATTTCCCCCAATGTGTTGGTTCATCTTTGGTTTAATTTATGTAAAATGTGAAGGACATTTCCATTTAAAAAAAGTTCCAAAATTCCATATGTTTTCACTTGGACATGTCACACATTCAGTTTCTAATTTAAATATAATGATCTTGAATATAATAATCAACTGTTCGAGGATCTGCAAAGCAAAATCCATTTCGGGTACCAAAACTGAGGAGAAAACACGAGCATCAAAATTTATTCTACAATTTGGAAAAATATTGTGATTGCTCAGGCCCAGTTTTTTAAAGATATTTAGGGACTGATCTGCTCAGCATTTTAAGTCCTAAGTGACATAGATGGATAATTCCCATTTTCAAAAGTGACAGCCAGCACGAGCAGTAGCTTGGGCTAGGTGGCCCAAGTGTATACGCAGGGGTTGGTTGGGATTGTATTCAGGTGGCTAACCTGACCCTTTGCCCAGGCAGCTGTGGCTATGCTGCTAATTTTAGGTGCTACCTCAAGCAGAGCTAGCATGTGTATGTCTACTTGAGCTGGTAGACTGCCCAGGTATACATACCAGCTGCTGTGTAGAAGTACCTTAAAAGTCCCTTAGGCCTTGCCACTCTGAGCAGAACAATGCCTAAATATCTTTAAAAATCTGGGCCTCAGTGCTGCTATTTATATTATATTCATAACAGTTGAAATGATAGTATGATGCATTTCAACTGTATCAAAATGAATTGTTTCAATAATTTTTCTATTGAAAATATTGACTAGATTAATATGGCCCTGCTAAACATTTCACTTTTGTCAGATCAGTATTTTCTGATGGAAAACTGCTCCATGGAAAAATTCTGACCAGCTCTATTGTAGAGCACGGTACTAATCCAATTATCCGCCTCCTTCCAGGTCAGATGTTAGATTATTGACTTGCAGGTGGTGTATGACAGTGAGTCTCCCCATAAGTAAATCAGCAATTTCAATACTTTCAATTAGATCAAAATGTATTTATCACAGACAAGAAATCAAAAGATAACAGTTAAGCAGACTATGACCCTAAAGAGTCTAGGATAATAATAAACATCACTAGTCAGGTTGGGTCTCCTAATTACAGAGGATTGCCAAGCAAGAGGAAAGCCTTACATGGCATAAAGACTTGTGCTGCTCCTCAGCAGTGCACTGCTTCTCTGAGAGCTTTTCATTTTCTCTTTTGGAACTCAGAGTATCATGAATCATTTAGCTTCATCCAGGGCAGTGTGCATCAGATTACTGTCAACACCCTAGGTGTCTTTTCATGGCTCTCTTGCTTGTAACTTGAGATCTTCTTTATATTCTTTTTGTGGCTTTGTGTTAAGGTGTCATGAGCTACAGCTGTTAATGGACAGTCTCAGTTGTATATACCCAAATGACTCCACATTGATTAACTGCCTAGTTCTGCAACCTTTACTCACACCGAATAGTACTTATCTAAGTGCTGGTAGTTTCACTGAAGTCTGATCTGAATTTGTTTAAATTGTATTAATTGTATTTGTTTAAATTGTAGTGTCTTTAATTTTTGTGTCTATAAAATATTCTACTAAGCTGACAATTCAACCCAAGCTATTTCCTGAGACAAGGATGTTATTTAACATTCAAGGAAGGCTTAATACAGGAAGGGAATTTACTTGAAGATCATTGGAGCAGAAACAAATATAATTCCTAAAAGACACTTCCAAGAAAAGATGTTTACTTAAGGCAGATGATGACTTTGTTGTCAAATTGGGCACTAAATTCACTGGCACTTGTCTCCCAATATACAGTGGTGCCAGTCTTCACTGATACAATGCCAGTATGGACAAGGATTACTGGCATGTTAGCCCCAGTGATGGACACAATTTTCCCATGACTGTCAAATAACACACAAGTCATTGCTTAGGTGGCTTTTCTAGCCAGCTTTTTGTACTCTACTGTATGAGGGTCAGATTTGCTCAAAGTCACTTACCTGTACAAGTAACACTGCAAATATGATGCTCAGCTGTGGACTACTTTTTCAGTGACCAGCTTCTTCAAGGAAACCTCTACTGGTTCAACTGATCAGCAAAAGACCAGGAGAGATGTTTGCTGTTGGAGTGGATCTCAACACATGTAATACTTTGGTTACAGATTTCCTATCTGAACACAAGTTAAGAAACACCAGTCAGCATGGACTGAAACACTGCTAGCTAGGAGAAGCCACCAAACTTTTGCTGATAACATAAGAATTTGAATTATTTTTTACTGAGACAGTGCATTTTTCTTTTAAGCTCTAAAGAAATCCAGGCCACACGACAGACTAAAAAATCATCTCTGAAGGAAGATGAAAGGGGAAAGAATGTAAGTGCTAAAGTACAGAAGTGCAAATGTCCTGGTGAAAGCTTTGCATCTAGAACTGGTCAAAAATGTTCCAGAATAATGTTTTTCCATCAGAAAATGCTAATTCATTGAAATCAAAATATTCCACAGGAAATTGTCAATTTCAATGCAATTTTATGGAAAACACAAACAAAGCAAAGCATTTTGATTCCATTGGAACAGAGCGTTTCAATGTTTTGTTTTAAAATGATTTTTCACTTTGATATTTTATTTTATATTATAAAATAAAAATATAAAAAATACAGTAAAAAGAGTATAATATAAAATTAAATTTAAAAAGTTAAAATCAAAATGAAACATTTCACTTTTATCAAAATAAAATGTTTTAGTTGACATGAAAAAACAACAAGGAGTCCTTGTGACACCTTAAAGACTAACAAATTTATTTGGGCATAAGCTTTTGTGGGCTAAAACCCACTTCATCAGATGCATGGAGTGAAAAATACAGTAAGCAGACTATATATTATAGCACATGAAAAGGTGGGAGTTGACAAGAAGGGGTGAGTACCAAGGGAGGGAAAATTACTTTTGTAGTGCTAACGAGGCCAATGAAATCAAGATGGCCCATTTCCAACAGTTAACAAGAAGGTGCCAGCAGATCGAGGGACGTGATCATTCCCCTCTATTTGACATTGATGAGGCCTCATGTGGGGTACTGTGTCCAGTTTTGGGCCCCACACTACAAGAAGGATGTGGAAAAACGGGAAAGCGTCCAGCGAAGGGCAACAAAAATGATTAGGGGACTGGAACACATGACTTATGAGGAGAGGCTGAGGGAATTGGGATTGTTTAGTCTGCAGAAGAGAAGAATAAGGGGGGGATTTGATAGCTGCTTTCAACTACCTGAAAGGGGGTTCCAAAGAGGATGGATCTACACTGTTCTCAGTGGTAGCAGATGACAGAACAAGGAGTAATGGTCTCAAGTTACAGTGGAGGAGGTTTAGGTTGGATATTAGGACAAATTTTTCACTAGGAGGGTGGTGAAGCACTGGAGTGCGTTACCTAGGGAGGTGGTGGAATCTCCTTCCTTTGAGGTTTTTAAGGTCAGGCTTGACAAAGCCCTGGCTGGGATGATTTAGTTGGGGATTGGTCCTGCTTTGAGCATGGGGTTGGTCTAGATGACCTCCTGAGGTCCCTTCGAACCCTGATATTCTATGGTGTGAGTATCAGCATTGGCCTCATTAGCACTACAAAAGTAATTTTCCCTCCACCCCTTCTTGTCAACTGTTGAGAATAGGCCACTTCCACCTTAATTGAATTGGCTCATTAGCACTGGTCCCCCAGTTTGTAAGGCAACTCCCATCTTTTCATGTGCTATAATATATATTCTGTTGACTGTATTTTTCATTCCATGCATCTGATGAAGTGGGTTTTACCCCTCAAGAAAGCTTATGCCCAAATAAATTTGTTAGTCTCTAAGGTGTCACAAGAACTCCTCCTTGTTTTTGCTGCTACAGACTAACACAGCTACCACTCTGAAACCTGATTAGTTGACATGAAATACTTTTTTCCTCCCCAAAATTTTTTTTCCTAGGAAAATTCAAAATTTTGGCATTTCATTCCACTCTAGAATGAAAAAAAAAAGTTAGCTTTTGAAATGTCAATTTCCTGAGTAACAAAAATTCTGGTTCCGAACCAGCTCTATTTACATTGTCATGCAAATGTTACAAACCAAATATTCATTCCATGAATGGGTCTGATGCTAGCAAGAGAGCTGAATGGGATCTGCATAGGAAGATACACAGATTCACTACTTAATAGCTTTTTGTGTTAGGAGTTATTTAAGAAATATTTCAAATACTGGTTGCAATCTTTGTATACTGAATATTTGTTTACTAAGCGCAGCTGTGTGGGTCTTTGTCTCTGGAAATGCCTGGAAGCTGTTACTAATACCTACAGCCAGGGTTTTCAGTACAACAGCTTTGGCGTTTCACTCTGTGTAATGGTTTCTAAAGACATGAAAAGACAGAATTCTGGCCTGTGCTTTGGCAAGGAGTTAAGCTGAGGTACAGGAAAGGATGTGCAGGAGTAGTTATACCTAAGGTGCCCGTTGCCCCCACCACACACAGATGAGCATTCATCCTGGTCTCTATATTGAGAAATGGTTTCACATTCTCTCCTGGGAACCTCTGATAATTCCCCAAAGAAAAACTCCTGGAAGCCTTTGGTTACCAGTGCTGCTTGGTACCAGTATGAGTTTGTGGGAGTTTCCCCAGAGAATTAATAGTTTCCCAGGAGCTTGTATGGATTTGGCCTCTTCTCTCACAAACCACTTGAGTTTTCAGAACACCTCTTGAAATTTCCCACAAGCGACTGCTTCAAGAAGCTGTGCTGGGAACTGTGTACCCAGGGGGCACCACAACTATAGCAGTAGATTACAGCACAAGCACTGAAGCAACCAAAATAGCATGGCTATTGCTAGTGTGGACATTTGCAAAGTGGGCACTTACATGGGCCCGGACACACTAGTTCAGACTGTGTCTGCTCAGTTCCTAGAGCAGGCACAGCCAAAGAGTCTTCCATAGTTCATAGCACAGTCATAGTATGACTTGATTTAATTTACTGCATATTTTGCTTCTTCAACAGAGGAAGTAAGAAAATGAACAAGAATTATCCTACTGTTTCTTTATAAATTCCCCCCCTAAATATGGCAGCAGTTACAAAGAACGTTGCATGTGATGTTAACATGATTAAATCTTTATATAATCAACAGAAAAGGAATAAATGGTTGGTAATGCGAGGGCAGTAATCCAGATCCCCCTTCAAGCTTTCTTCTGTGAAGACACTAATTGTAATGCTCTACTTCTAATTTGAAGTTGAGTCATCAGTATGATTCTCAATGGCATTTCAATTTAATGAACTCCTTTGCACTTGTTGCTTCTGCATCTCAAATTGATTCCCTGCAGATTCATAGATGAAAAGTATGTTGTGCAAAAGAAGTACTCAGCTGTACACCAAGAATTATTCTTTTATAAGTTACAGAAGAACAACATAAAGGAAAAGCAAACATCCAGACTGGAAAGCTGAGCCTCTTACTTTACTTGTTCCTTATCCAGAGTTTTCTAATTAAACCCTGGGTACCCTGGGGGAACAATTCATCACACTACAGCCATTGGTTCACAAACATGTACCATATTCAGGGAGCTTTGTAAAATCCTCTTAGGGAAGCACACATGCACTTACAAATACACCAGCTGTGATGTTAACTTTTTTCTGCCTTTAATTTATAATGGGCCATATCTTTAGATGTGCATACATGGTAACTGTTGACTTAATCAAAAGCCATGTGCCCACATCTCATTTATATCCCTCCTAATGCTTCTTCTTCATGTCACTCACAAGAAATGAGTGACTTGTTTAATTTTTTTTTAATTTGATGAAAACATGTGTTTGTACACATACCAAAAGTTGGCAACAACACAACCTCACTACTGTTACCCTTGCCTTTCCTTATCTGTCCCATTTCATAATCCCTTTGGGGCAGATTTGTGGCCACACCACAGCTCCTTTGTGTTAGTTTGCCGGCACTAAGTAACCATTTACGTTGCAGATCACGGACCTAAAGCATCTGCCATGTGATGTAAAGCTACCACAGCAAGTTCTACTCCACCCCCATCCTGGTCCCTGACATACAGCATATGACTGGTGAAAATAGGACTAGTCTAGGGTGTCAGAATGATCTCTGATTGCTTTTTGGTCCATGTGTGCCATTGGCAGTTGGCATAAAGCAGAGCAGACTTCAGGCTGTTCTTTTTTTCAGTGAGGGCTGGACTGGCACCTGGCAGCCCCTGGATCAGGGAGCCACAAAATGCTACTGCTGAATCAACAACACTGCTTCCTGCGCCAACTTGCTTTTCCATGAAAGCCACTTATCCAAGGATTTAGATCAACTGGATGTGATCAGAGCAAAGCCTTCGATAATACGACAGCAGGCTTTAAACTTTCTATCCAGGCATGCATGAATTTAAGTTACCCACAGTCTTGGAGACTAGTAATCTTTCCTGGTTCACTGAATCCTTTTCATAGTACAAAGTGGTAGAAGTTCTGAAATGTGGAGGTGATAGAAAAGGGAGTGTAGCCTTGCAATCACAAAATATAAACAAGCAACAGATTCTGCCTGGAGCCTTGTCCATGAACTCTCAAGTATACCAGCTATGACACTCGAAGACCCAATGTCTTAGTGAAGCACTAGTGGGCTTTCTGCAGAATTCTATGTGCATTGATACTCACACATGAAATATATTAAAGGTTTTATATGCATTTCTTCAAAGAAATGCTTTTGAAAAAAGGCTGACCTACAGCATTATGGATTGTATCTTCAACAGACAAAGAAGAGATGGGCAAGTAGAATACTAGGTCAGTAGGTCTACATCACACCTAGTATGTGGAGCAAATATCATACAATGTTAGCAATAGTACATTGAGAAAATGTTAGATGGAAACAAACATACCATAGAAGTTTCAGAAAGAGCATGGTTTGTGGCTTCCTCTTAAAGTCTTTTTCTGTGGTTTTCTTGCAGCAAGAAATGAGACAAATACACGTATAAAACCTGCTATAAAAGACATTGGATACATATGCATATTTTGACATACACACACTGGTTACATTTATCTTTTAAGGACCTCTCTCTTTGTAGAACACTAAATCTATTTTAGATGTGGTCACATCAACATCTGTGGTCACTTTAGACACAATTAAATGCTGTTAAATTGAAGGATTCTCTTCGTTAGGAAAATAGTGTGTCATCACCCTCAGGGGAAGCGGGAGGCTGTGGTTTAGGTTGATAGGGTCTCACTGTCTTTAAAAGACTGTTATATTTAAGGTACAAGAATGAAAGAGTCCAAAGGCAAGTTAGAAACATGGCACATACTTTTTATTTAGAGCTAAATCTAGCTGCACAATCAAGATCATAGGAGATGGCAAAAAAGATGGGGCTGGGTATCTGGACACTTGGATTCTATTCCTGGCTTTGCTACTACCTCTTTATGTCACTTTATTAATTATTACTGTCCAATATGCATATTGCTGTAGATTCCAGAGGCCTGGGTTAAGATCAGGGCCTCACTATGCTAGATGCTGTAAATCCCTGCCCCAAAGAGATTACAGATCCCTTAATCATTCTGTACCTCATTCCTCAGCCGCTGTGTGTGGTGACAGCTTATGAAAAAACTGCTTCAGATGTACTACAGAGTTTTGTATCAGATTTGTCTTGTCACCTGTCACACCAGTAGTTTCATCTTTTGTGGGTTAGAATATACTTCAGTGCATTCCACTGTAGACAATGATATTTGAGACAATGTCCCTTTCAGATTCTAATAGAAACTTCAAGACGTTTTCTGATTCCCTTTGTACTCATGCTCATTAAATGGCTGCACTGTGTAGGAGCTGGGAATATTTTTCTTTTGCCAACACTCCCTGTTTTACCCAATGTCATATTTTCAGTTGCTCGTCAGGATTCTAAAGGCTAGACTGTGTCAGATAGGGCCTGCCTGTTGAAAAATACAAGGTAATGAATTTTGAGAAGCATTCTAATATCAGGGATATCTGAAGGAATGAGGATATCTGAAGGAATGAGGTTAGAACATATTGTCTAAAACTCTAACCAGCTTTAGAACAGCCAGAGCCCTCACATAGCAACACCAGCTGCCCCCAGAGATGTTGATGGGCAGCACCACCCACAGAATGAACACTTTGTTTCAATCACACTCCTCCAAACCTCTCTCCAGCCACCCACACTTGCAACCCAGCAATGGGAGGAGAAGCCAATTAATGTGGCATTTGAACTACCCTCACAAACATTGGAGTTACACTGTAACCACTCAGGAAAAAGACCTAGGCCTCATTTTGGACAGCTCCATGAAAGCTGCTGTTTAATGTCCAGTGGCAGTTGAAAAAGCAAAAATACTGAAAATATTATGATGTCACTATATAAATCAATGGTGCACTGTCATCTGCAATGATGTATTCAGTTGTGGTCACTAATACATTTTACCGTGGTTTTTCTGGTACTCCTTCAGGAAGTAATGATACTTTAAGCTGCCATGACTGAAGTAATTTGACATACTGAACATTTCCAAAAAAATCAAACTGTAGGTTTATACCAGGCCATTAAGGGATTTCTCTTGTTCATAACTTAAAACCCAGCTCTTCTTCATGAATGCAACATAGCATTTCATAACTCAGACTGTAGGGAATCACTTTTTTCCCTTCCATTGAGAGTTACATCAGCCTACACTGTTAATTCAGTAATGATTATGAACAGTAATGATGAAACATCTCTCTTTAACTCCAGCCATCCCTCAACTATCATTCTTTTAAATATTTTTATTTCTGTGTCCCCTCAATTTTCTTGTATGGGCTGAGGAATTTATTTAGTAAAGATTGATAGGTTCTCAATAAACATGTACATTTGTTTTTCTGTATCTGGATCCACGCTACTCTCACTTTCTGGTAAATGTTGTAGAGGATGAATCTTCACAACTCAGGATTTGCATGCCACACTGCTTAGTTTAAACCAATACTTTTATATTCTTAACAGCAATCTATGAATTGTGGGTATGCATGTGCATGCATATGTGTACTTTAGTCAAAGTCTTTTAAGACTTCTAAGGGTTTGTGGTTTATTTCTATGTTAGAGTGTCTTCCATAAACATATATTGTTTAAACTTTTCACTCTGCGAGAACAGTGAGCATCTATTTTACTATTTGGAAATTATATTTTTACTTTGAGCCAGTGATCTGGAAGCAAAAGCAATTGCAGCATCATATTTTAAAACAAAATAGCACCCAATCCTCGTTGGAAAGCATCAGGAATCAGTTTGATTTGTTTTAATCAAAATAATTGAAACTCAAAGCTCCTGTTAACAGTTCATTTAGCTTCTCTCATTTTAACATATCACAACTCCAAAAGCCATTCACAGTCTTTCTAAAGTAACTCTAAGAAGTGTTGTAACTTGTGGACATTTGTTGCAAGAATTTAGAAAAGTAACCATAATCCAATAACTCAGGGAATCTTAATAATTCCTATTTATGCTGAAATATTGCCATCTTCATTATAGCCTTTTCTTTAATTGAAGAAAGCATTAACCCAAATAATACTAAAGTGTTTCTGTAATAGGATATCAGGCATTAGGACCCTTACAGATGGATGGGGCAGAGCTGTTTTGCTGACTCATCATGGCAGCCAGACTAGGTTGATATCAGTAGATTCAATGCGAGTTGATAAAAGGCTGAGCTACTTTCTAGGGCATGACATAACTAGAAGGAGAGACAGGAAGTCCTATAGAGAGAAGCCCGGGAATAATCATCTTTGAAGGAAACTTGGATAAATTAAATTAAAAAATAAATTGACTGTCTCTAAATACAATCCAGCTCAGGGTTTTGTTCCATATATTAGAGGTTCTGAGGCAGCAGAATAATGGTAAACTCCAAAAAGGGGTGAGACTGTCCAAAAAAATTGTGTGTGGTGTATTGGGAATGAGAGGAAAACCCTTCCTGTTTACACTTGCTCAAATATCTTAGCTGTAGTATTGTTGCTATAGAGAAATTATGTTAGTACATTTCCAAGCTCTTTTTGAAATTAGACCTGTCTTTTCTCAGTCTGATATCATGTTCCTCTTTGATTCTGTCCCAGGGCAGGACATCATTAATATAAGTGTTGTGCCATCTATTACTTCTAAATTCTCTGTTGATTGGCAAGATTTTAGGCACAACCACTGTCGTTGAAACTTCCTTTTTCTGTACGCATTTGTGCCCAAATTATTACGTATTATGCACATATGGCAATCAGTTAAACCCTGAGCATGTGAGCAAGAATCAGCCAGCCACATACCTGAGTGCGATGATCTCCTGGAGCATCCAGAACCACAGCAACTGTGTTACCCCTCTGCCTCAGCAACAGAGAACGTTACTGGGGTTTAGATAATGTGTCAGCTCCCTGTCACTCCAGTCTGTCCACTACACCAGTAAAATCCTGGAGACTTTTTCAGTCTTAACCTTGCCTTGCAGGTAACAATCAGTGAGTGCCAGTTCCTGAGTTCCCTAGAGATGTCTCTGCAGTGTCCAGTCCCTCACACTGGATACTCATTGAAAATATTAAGTTCACTGTCACCAAAGAGACAGCACACATGCCAGCCTGTAAGTTAGCTGAGGATTCATTATTTACTTTAATATAATAGCACTGAGATGGTTTACAGTAAAACTAAATGATACTAAGCAAGAGAAAAAGAGAGGGGTCTGGTTACAAACAAAACAAAATATGCTTTCTAGTGACTAAAACTTAATTTTTGGACGTTACAATCTTTGCCTAAGCAGTTTTCTCATTTACATCAAGTTGCCAGCATCTCCAGCTCCCCAGACTAGGGGATCCAATGTTCACAGAATCAGAGTGCTGTCCCCTTTGCTCCCTAAGTGATGGATAACTACAATGTCTTTTTACTACCCCTTACATTTCTCATAGTCCATTGTCTTTGCCTCAAGAGCCAGGAGGACTTTCTAGGGGTGCAGACTCTGCCCCCCAGTGTGCCCATTAAACTGTTTCCTTTGCCGCTTGCTAGCTAGATTGCTTTGTTTTCTTTATATGTAGATGTACTTTCATTGTTCTCTGCCTGTAATTAAGTCAGTCAGACAGGTAAATCTGGATGCTAACAGGGTGCAGCAAACAGGGGAGTTTGAGAGGGAGAGAGGGAGATCCCCTGCTGAAGAAGGAGCGAGCACTAATTCTTGAGGTGAGATTGTTTCTTGATGAAGTGAGCTGTAGCTCACGAAAGCTTATGCTCAAATAAATTGGTTAGTCTCTAAGGTGCCACAAGTCCTCCTTTTCTTTTTGCAAATACAGACTAACACGGCTGCTACTCTGAAACCTTTCTCTGTTTAGCTTTTCTTTTCGCTTTGGTTAAAGTTTACATTGTGATCTGTTGGGGATTGTGTGTCAGGTGACTGTGTTGGAGTAGGGGCTAGAGACTGCTAGCTGCTACCTGAGTGGGTTCTAGGAAAGCTCTAGCTTCCTGCCCCTTGATCCTTCCCCTGTGTGTTAATGAGGGGACAGGGTTGACCTATGAGAGAAGGGCTTAAAAACCAGACATTAAGTGACCAAAGGGAGCTAGCGAACAGGGGAATTTGAGAGGGAGTAGAAAGGAGAAAAAATAAGACCAGCATGGTTCAGAAAGGCTGCACTACCAATGCCAGCACTGTTCTTGGCTCCTCCACCTACACTTGTGTCTGGATAGAGAACCTGACCATGGATGCACCTGCCCAGGACCTTGTATGGATTTGCAGAGACTGTGGTCTGCATCTCCCCATCATAGAAAGCCAGGATGGAGAGACCATCCACTGTGAGAGGTGCTTACTGGTAGACTCTCCCAGAAAGCTGGTGGGAAAGCTACAGGAGGATGTGGCTAGGCTAAAGAACATCCGTGCACACAAGAAAATAATTGAAAATATATATATGGAGATCTCCAAGGTTGAGGAAACAATCCAATTGGAGAGGACTGCAGTAGCAACATCAGGGGAGAAGGAAATGGCTCCTCCACAAGGAGGAAGCTGGCTGCTGGTTACTTCTGACAGCAGACAGTGCTCCATGCCTACTCCATCTCACTGCCCATAGATATAAAACACCTGGTATGCTGCCCTGACAATAAGAATATAACAACAGCCATACTGGGTCAGACAAAGGTTCATCTAGCCCAGTATCCTGTCTTCCAACAGTGGCCAATGCCAGGTGACCCAGAGGGAATGAACAGAACAGGTAATCCATCCATCCCCTGTCGCCCATTTCCCTTCTGGCAAACAGAGGCTAGGGACACCATCCCTGTCCATCCTGGCTAATAGCCATTGATGGACCTATCCTCCATGAATTTATCTAGTTCTTTTTTTGACAATGAGGGATAGGGACTCTCCCTCAAAGGTGAAGGAGGAGAAGTCACGTAACCCTAAGGCCCAGAAGATCACAACCGCCATTCCCAAAAGGAAACAAAGGGTGATGGTGGTCAGCAACTCCCTTCTGAGGAGGATGGAGGCATCCATCTACTAGTCTGACCTGGCACCCCAGGAAGTGTGCTGTCTGCCAGGGCCCTGTATCCAAGACATTATGGAAGGACTGCCAAGGATTATCTTACCCTCTGAGTGCTGCCCCATGCTACTCATCCACGCGGACATCAGTGATACCGCAAGGTATGACCCTGAGCAGAGCAGACATGACTACAGGGCTCTGGGATTAAAGGGGAACGATTTGGGGGTGCAGGTGGTCTCATCTATCCTTGGGGTGAAGGATAGGGGCATGGGCAGAGACAGACACATCCTGGAGGTGGATGCACAACTACACAAATCGTGTTGCCAGGAGGGCTTTGACTTCCTCAACCATGGGATGCTGTTCCAAGATGAAGGACAAAGCAGAGATGGGGTCCACCTATCAAGGAAGGGGAAGAGTATCTTCAGATACAGACTGGCTAACCCAGTGAGGTAGGCTTTAAACTAGGTTTGACAGTGGCAGGAAACAAAACCACACAGGTAAGTCCAGAACATGGAAACCTAGGTGAAGAGTCAGACTCTGGGGGGAACATGGACAATCACAGCAGGGACAAAGGAGAGATGAGAGAGAATACAGAAGGGAAATATAATGAACATGGACGTCTGTGTACCAATGCAAGAAGTATGGGGAATAAACAGGAAGAACTAGAAATACTAGCAAATAATCACAATTACAGCATATTTAGCATTACAGAGGCTTGGTGGGATAATTCACATGACTGAAATATTGGTATAAGGGTACAACTTGTTCAGGAAGGACAGACGGGGAAAAAGAGAGGAGGTGTTGCCTTATGTATCAGATGTATACATGTGAACTGAGGTCAAGATGAAGATGGGAAGCAGACCTGTTGAAAATCTCCAGGTAAGGATAAAGGGTTAAAAAACAAGGATAATGTCATTACAGGGGCCCACTATAGACCACCTAACCAGGAAGAAGAGGTGGATGAGGCTGTTTTTAAACAACTAACAAAATCATCCAAAACACAGGACTTGGTGGTGATGGAAGACTTCAGATATCTGTTGGGAAAATAATACAGCAGGGCACAAATTATCCAACAGGTCCTTGGAATACATAGACTCATAGGGTTAAAAGGGACTGCAAGGGTCATTTAGTTTAACCCCCTGCCAAATACAGAATTTATTGTGTATTAACCAGAGGTGGGCAAACTATGGCCCGCGGGCCCCTCCTGCCTGGCCCCTGAGCGCCTGGCCTGGGAGGCTAGCCCCTGGCCCCTCCCCCACTGTTCTCCCTCCCCTGCAGCCTCAGCTCACTGCGTCGCTGGTGCAATGCTCTGGGCAGTGGGGCTGCAGGGCCTGGCCTGACCCGGTGCTCTGTGCTGCGTGGCAGCGTGGCTGTAGCGCCACCAGCCGCCGGTGCTCCAGGCAGCGCTGTAAGGAGGCGGGGGGGGGGTCGGATAGAGGGCAGGGGAGTTCGGGGGCGGGGGGGTTAGGCAGGGGCAGGGGTATGGATAGGGGTCGGGGCGGTCAGAGGGCGGGGAACAGAGGGCTTGAATGGGGTCAGGAGTCCTGGGGGGTTGGTGGGGGGGGGTTGGATGGGGTGGCAGGGGGCAGTCAGGGGCAGGGGTTCCGGGGACGGTCGGGGACAGGGAGAAGGGGTGGTTGGATGGGGCAGGGGTCCTGGGGGGCAGTCAGGAATGAGAGGAGGGGTTGGATGGGGCAGTGGGGGGTCAGTCAGGGACGGGGGGCCTGGGGCGGTCAGGGGACAGGGAGGAGGGGGTGGTGGATGGGGCAGGAGTCCCATGGGGAGAGAAGCAGGGGGGGGTCAGATAGGGGTCGGGGGCCAGGCCACGTCTTTTGGAAACCCGATGTGGCCCTCAAGCCAAAATGTTTGCCTGCCCCTGGTCTAAACCATCCATCTAAACATTGGAGACAACATTTTAATACAGAAGTGGAGAAAGTGACTACAGGAGAGGTTATTCTAGATTTGAGTCTGACATATAGGGAGGAATTATTTGAGAATTTGAAGGTGAGCTTGGGTGAAAGTGATCATGAAATGATAGAAATAAGTAATGGTATGAAGGAAAACAGAAGAATAACGACAATAGATTTCAAGAAGGAAGACTTTAGCAAACTCAGAGAATTGGTAGATAAGATCCCAGGGGAAGCAAATCTAAAGGAAAAAAATTGTTCAGGAGAGTTGACAGTTTTTTAGAGATATTATTTGAGAGACATTATTAAGGGCGCAAGACCAAACTACCCCAATGTGTTGGAAAGATAGGAAGGATGGTGTCAGGATTCCCTCCCCACTCTGAACTCTAGGGTACAGATGTGGGGACCCGCATGAAAGACCCCCTGAGCTTATTTCTACCAGCTTAGGGTAAAACTTCCCCAAGGCACAAACTCTTTGCCCTTGGAAGGTACGCTGCCACCACCAAGTGATTTAACAAAGAATCAGGGAAAGGACCACTTGGAGTTCTTATTCCCCCAGAATATCCCCCAAGCCCTTACACCCCCTTTCCTGGGGAGGCTTGAGAATAATATCCTAACCACTTGGTTACAAAGTGATCACAGACCAAACCCCTGGGTCTTAGGACAATACAGAAATCAGTCAGGCTCTTAAAAGAAACAGAACTTTATTAGAAAGAAAAAAGGTAAAAGAAGCACCTCTGTAAAATTAGAAGGGAAGCTAATCTCACAGGGCAATCAGATTTAAAACACAGAGGATTTCCCTCTGGGCAAAAACTTTAAAGTTACAAAAAGAAAACCAGGAATACACCTTCCTCTCAGCACAGAGAAAACCACAAACCAAAACAAAAGTGAACTAACACATTTCCTTGCTAGTACTTACTAAATTCTAATGGAGTGGATTGCTTGCTTTCTTGATCTCTCTCCAGCAAGCACACAGAACAGACAAACAAAAGCTATCTCCCTGCCCCTCCTAGATTTGAAAATATCTTGTCCCCTTATTGGTCCTTTTGGTCAGGTGCCAGCCAGATTACTTGAGCTTCTTAACCCTTTATAGGTAAAAGGATATTGTGCCTCTGGCCAGGAGGGATTTTATAGTACTGTATACAGGAAGGTTGTTACCCTTCCCTTTATAGTTATGACAGATGGTAAGAGACCACAGTAGCTTTACCAAGATATCTTCAATGACCTGAAAATAAAAAAAAGAGCCATCCAAAATGTGGAAACTAGGTCAAATTACAAGGATGAATATAAAAAAAATCACAAGCATGTAGGAACAAAATCTGAAAAGTCAAGGTACAAAAGAAAATTAAACTAGATAGGAATATCAAGGGTAACAAAAAAGCATTTTACAAATACATGAGAAGCAAGAGGAAGACCTAGGAGAGGGCAGGTGTATAACTCAATGAGGAGGAAAAGACAATAACAAAAAACACAGCAGTGGCCAAAATATCAAACACCTTTTTTGTTCCAGATTTCACCAAAAAAGTTAGCAGTGATCGGAGGACTAACATAGCAAACATCAGTGTAAATGGGGTAATGACTGAGGCTAAAATAGGAAAAGAACAAGTTAGAATTACTTAGACAAGTCTGATGTCTTCAAGTCCACAGGCCCTGAAGAAATACATCCTACAATACTTAAGGAACTGGCTGAAGAGATCTCTGAGTCCTTAGTGATTATCTTTGAGAACTTGTGGAGGATGAGAGAGATCCCAGAGGACTAGAAAAGGGCAAATATAGAATTTCCCTATAAAAAAGGGAATAAAGATAACTCAGGGAATTATAGACACATCATAGATTCATAGATATTAAGGTCAGAAGGGACCATTATGATCATCTAGTCTGAGCTCCTGCACAATGCAGGCCACAGAATCTCACCCATCCAGTCCTGCAATAAACCTCTCACCTATGTCTGAGCTATTGAAGTCCACAAATCATGGTTTAAAGACATCAAGGTGCAGAGAATCCTCCAGCAAGTGACCTGTGCCCCATGCTACAGAGGAAGCCAAAAAACCACCAGGGCCTTTTCCAATCTGCCCTGGAGGAAAATTCCTTCCCAACCCCAAATATGGCGATCAGCTGAACCCTGAGCACGTAGGCAAGATTCACCAGCCAGATACCTAGGAAAGAATTCTCTGTAGTAACTCAGATCCCACCCCATCTGACATCCCATCACAGGCCATTGGGCCTATTTACCATGAATAGTTAAAGATCAATTTAACTTTGGTACCTGGAAAGATAATGCAGCAAATAATCAATCAATTTGTAAGCACCTCAAAGATAAAAAGGTGATAAGTAATAGTCAACATGGATTTGTCAAGAAGAAATCAATTCAAACCAACTAATATCTAATATCCTCCTTTGACAGGGAAACAAGGCTTGTGAATGGGGGGCAGCAGTAGATGTGGTATATCTTGACTTTAGTAAGGCATTTGATACTGTTTCAAATGACCTTCTAATAAGCAAACTATGGAAATACAGCCTAGATGAACCTATTATAAGGTGGATACACAACTGGTTGGCAAACTGTTCACAGTCAAACTGTTCTTCAAACAAAAAGAGTTTGAAGAACAGCTAGCCAAAAACTCAAAAGGTAATAACAAAATGTTTTAAAGTACATCAGAAGCAGGAAGCCTGCTAAACAACCAGTGGGGCCCCTGGACAATTGAGATACAACAAGAGCACTTAAAGATGATATAGTCATCACAGAGAAACTACATGAATCTTTGCTTCAGTCTTCACAGCTGAGGATGTTAGGGAGATTCCCAAACCTGAGACGTTTTTTGTAGGTGACAAATCTGAGGAATTGTCACAGATTGAAGTGACCCTAGAGAAGGTTTTGGAATTAATGAGAAACTTAACAGTAACGAGTCACCGGGACCAGATGGCATTCATCCAAGAGTTCTGAAAGAACTCAAATGTGAAATTGTGGAACTATTAACTATGGTTTGTAACCTGTCCTTTAAATCAGCTACTGTACCCAATGACTGGAAGATAGCTAATGTAATGCCAATATTTAAGAAGGGCTCTAGAGGTGATCCTTGCAATTACAGACCAGTAAGTCTAACGTCAGTACCGGGCAAATTAGTTGAAACAATAGTAAAGAATAAAATTGTCAGCCACATCGAAGAACATAAATTGTTGCGCAAAAGTCAACATGGTTTCTGTAAAGGGAGATCATGTTTTACTAATCTATTAGAATTCTTTGAGGGAGTCAACAAACATGTGGACAAGTGGACATAGTGTACTTAGATTTCCAGAAAGCCTTTGATAAGGTCCCTCACCAAAGGCTCTTACGTAAATTAAGTTATAATGGGATAAGTGGGAAAATCCTTTCATGGATTGAGAACCGGTTAAAAGACAGGGAACAAAGGGTAGGAATAAATGGTAAATTTTCAGAATGGAGAGGGGTAACTAGTGGTGTTCCCCAAGGGTCAGTCCTAGGACCAATCCTATTCAACCTATTCATAAATGATCTGGAGAAAGGGGTAAACAGCGAGATGACAAAGTTTGCCCATGATACTAAACTGCTCAAGATAATTAAGACCAAAGCAGACTGTGAAGAACTTCAAAAAGATCTCACCAAACTAAGTGATTGGGCAACAAAATGGCAAATGAAATTTAATGTGGATAAATGTAAAGTAATGCACATTAGAAAAAATAACCCCAATTATACATACAATATGATGGGGGTTAATTTAGCTACAATTAATCAGGAGAAAGATCTTGACGTCAGCATGGATAGTTCTCTGAAGACGTCCACGCAGTGTGCAGAGGCAGTCAAAAAAGCAAATAGGATGTTAGGAATAATTTAAAAAGGGATAGAGAATAAGATGGAGAATATCTTATTGCCCTTTTATAAATCTATGGTCTGCCCACATCTTGAATACTGCATACAGATGTGGTCCCCTCATCTCAAAAAAGATATACTGGCATTAGAAAAGGTTCAGAAAAGGGCAACTAAGATGATTAGGGGTTTGGAACAGGTCCCATATGAGGAGAGATTAAAGAGGCTAGGACTTTTCAGCTTGGAAAAGAGGAGACAAAGGGGGAATATGATCGAGGTTTATAAAATCATGAGTGGTGTGGAGAAAGTGAATAAGGAAAAGTTATTTACTTGTTCCCATAATATGAGAACTAGGGGCCACCAAATGAAATTAATGGGTAGCAGATTTAAAACAAATAAAAGGAAGTTCTTCTTCACTCAGCGCACAGTCAACCTGTGGAACTCCTTGCCTGAGGAGGTTGTGAAGGCTAGGACTATAACAGGGTTTAAAAGAGAACTGGATAAATTCATGGAGGTTAAGTCCATTAATGGCTATTAGCCAGGATGGGTAAGGAATGGTGTCACTAGCCTCTGTTTTCAGAGGGTGGAGATGGATGGCAAGAGAGAGATCACTTGATCATTACCTATTAGGTTCACTTCCTCTGGGGCACCTGGCATTGGCCACTGTCGGTAGACAGGATACTGGGCTGGATGAACCTTTGGTTTGATCCAGTATGGCCATTCTTATGTTCTTATGAGCATATAGAGTGGGGTCCTGCAAGCACCTGTTCTGGATCCTGTTATATTCAATATCTTTGTGAATGATTTGAATAAAGGAAAAGAGAGTACCCAATGATACCAAGCTGGGAGGGGTTGCAAGTATTTTGAAGGACAGGATTAGAAGTCAAAATAATCTTGATGAACTGGAAAAATGGTCTGAAGAAAATACGATGAAATTTAATAAGGACAAATGCAAAGTGCTATAATTAATAATTAATTAATTGCACAAATACAAAATTGGAAATGACTGTCTAGGAAGGACTACTACAGAAAAGGACCTGGGAGTTACAGTGGATCACAAACTAAATATGAGTCAACAATGTAATACTGTTGCAAAAAAAGCGAACAGCACTTTGGTATGTATTAACAGGAACATTGTAAATGAGACATGAGATGTAATTCTTCCACTCTATTCAGTACTGATAAGGCATCAACGAGTACTGTGACCAGTTTTGGGGACCACACTTTGGGAAAAATGTGGGCAAACTGGAGAAAGTCCAGAGGAGAGCTACAAAAATGATGAAAGGTCTAGAAAATATTATCTTTGAGGAAAGATTGAAAAAATTGGGTTTGTTTAGCCTGGAAAAGAGAAGACTGGGGTGGGGAGGGGGCATGATAACAGACTTCAAGTTGTTATAAAAAGAATGGTGATAATTTTTTCTCCTTATCCACTGAAGTCAGAACAAGAAGCAATGGGCTTAAATTGCAGCAAGGGAGATTTAGGTTAGAACTAAGATTAATATACTAAATATACTGGATATGAATAGCAGATTCTTACTCTAACTGATGGTACACACAGACTTGTAGATTCTTAAGGCACAAGTTACCCTTGCTTTGCAGCTTGGGATCCCCAGGTGTTTCATACACAGGCTAGAAATCCTTTTAGCCTGGGTCCAGCACTTCCCCCAGTTCTGTTTCTGTTCCTCAGGTGTTTCCAGGAGTCTTCTTATGTGGGGAGTGAAGAACCACGAATGATGTCACTCCCTGCCTTACATAGGTTTAGCATATGGCAGGAATTCTTTGTTTCAAAGCATGGTTCCCAGACCAGTTTGTGGAAAAATACTGACATCCCAAGATGTCCAGATGGTCGCATGTCCTTGTAGAGTCATAGCAGCCATTACTTACAGGCTGTCTGTAGTGTTCTCAGGAAGGCTCACCAAATGGGGATAAGCTTCTCTTAAGTCTATTAATTTTCCTAATGACTCATTGCCCTGAATAGGCCCTTCCCCACCCACTATCTAAACTGAAAGCATCTTGTCTAGTGGGTGTTATGCAGGTGTAACTACATTTGAAATACAGATACAGAGTCAGTATTTATAACTTCAGATACAAAAATGATACATGCATACACATCGGATAATTATATTCAGCAAATCATAACCTTTTCAATGACACCTTACACGACCCATCTTGCATAAAATGCATCATAATTATGTCATAATGATATCATAATAATATCAGTGTGAGAATATGGGGTGCAGTTTCTCAAAGGGTAACCAGAGTTGTAAACAGTGTTCCAAATGAGGCCTTTTCAGTGCCTTGCACAATAGCATTAATACTTCTCTACCTCTATTGGAAATTCCTTTCCTGATACACCCTCTTAGGATCACATTTGCCTTTTTTGCAGCCACATTACAATTTATAGTCATCCTCTGTCATTTCCAGCCGATGATCTCTACCCCTCCCCCGCCACACACACATTTGTAGAAGAAATCCTTATTAGACATTAAATGCATGACCTTGCACTTTGTACTATTACATTTCATCCCATTTCTGTCTCTCCAGCCTTCAAGGTCATCCCACTCTGCCTGCATAATATTCTGAGCCTCCTCTGTGCTGATGAGGCCTCCCAACTTTGTATCATCAGCAAATTTCATTAGTACGCTCCCACTACTTGTCCCAAGGTAATTAAGAAAAATTTGAATAAGATTGGCCCCAAGATGGATCCTTGAGGAACTTCACAGGAATCCTCCCTCCAGTCTGATAATTCACCCTTCAGCACAACCTGTTGCCTTCTTCCCTTCAGCTAGCTCTTTATCCACCTCACAGTTCCTGTACTGATCCCCAGCTTCTCTAATGTAAGTAATAATTTCCCCTGTGGTACCATGTCAAATGCTTTACTGAAGTCCAAGTATATTAGATCTACTGCAGTTCCCTTATCTAAAAAAAAAGCAGTTATTTTCTCAAAGAAGGAAATCAGCTTAGCCTGATCTACCGTTGGCAACCCCATGTTGAAATTACATACCCTTTACTGTTTACCTCCTTGAATTTAATTATTCTTTCCTTCACAATTTGTTCTACTGCCTGCACAGTACTGAGCTCAGACTAACAGGTCTGTAATTGACTGGATCACATTTTTCCATTTATTGAATATAGATATGTTAGCTCTTCTCCAGTCATATGGTATTACCCCCAAATAGATAGATTTATTAAAAATCCTTCTACTAGATAAGCAATCTCACATGCCAGTTTTGTTCAGTATTCTGGGTTGGAAATTATCCAGTCCCTGGGATTTGAGTGCATTAAGCTCTTTACATTTTTCTTTCACCTCAGATGTGGTAATTTCCAATTCTAGACACTCATTTCCATCAGCCATACTGCCTTCCTGCACATGTTCAATATTATCTCCATTATTGAAAACCAAGCCAGAGTATGTATTTAGTTTTTTGGCAATAGCTACATGATCTTTAAGCTCTTTTCTATCCACACTGCATAGCAGCCAAGCCTCATCCTTCCTTATTCTCTTTTTATTTATATAACTAGATTGGCAGTGATTCTGAGGGGTTTTCACTTTCCTCTGCAGTGTGTGGGTGCAGGTTACTTTCCAGGATTATCAGGGTATATCTCAATCATTTCTCTGCCATTGTGGAGTAGGGGGAGCTTGGGAATTGGTGCATCTTGGTCCCTCCAATTCCCTGCCTGTGGCACATAATAGTTTAGTCTTTTGTGGGCTGTAATACTTAAGTCTAATTTTGGTTGTTCGGTTTAGTGCGTGGTTCTGGGTGGTGTTGGTGGCTTGTGATATGCCAGAGGTCAGACCAGACAATCTGTTGGTCCCTTCTGGACTTAAACTCTGAGACTTTATGATTCTGTGAATTATTACATGTATCATAGTAGTGCTGATAGGCTTGAACCAAGATTAGGGCCCCATTGCGCTAGGCTCTATTAAAACACATAGTAAGACACTAGCAAAAACACTAGGGTTACTTCAGGGTTCAAACAAATGTGATGTGGGTCCTTAAATGCAACTAATATAATCAAATACATCAGTGAAATGTTACCATCTATTTTTACTTAGATCATGCACATTAGATCAGTCTTAGTTCTTCACAAATTTTAATCCCCAATTCCACATCCAATAGCCCAAAATCAAGTGGCCCTCATGGCACCTTTATATAAAAACTCTACAGTTAATAAAGCCCCATGAATCATACAATTATGTTTAAGGTGTCTCAGTGTTTGCACATATTAGATTAAACAGATTTTTAATAATAGATTAGTTTTTGCATTCCCCTTTGTTCTTTGTGTCACTAGCAGGCAGAGTTAAAGCTTTTGGGTGTGGTAACTGGGTATTTCCACACTTTAGGAAGTTTGGATTCTTTTTAACTTTAACCTTAACTTTGAATTTTATGGGCGTGTGATGCTTGTTTTTGGGATAATTACAAGCTCCTTCTAATATTTTCTAGCTTTAAGTTACTGGTATGTGTTTTCTACATTAACTCCATCTGACTATAGATATTTGTGTTAGGATTTGTATTAGATAGGATAATGCCTCAGTAGTGGAGGAAGCTGTCTACTGAACATATCCATATTCCAGGTGTATGCTTTCAAAAATAATTGTGAAATGTGTATTAATGTGTGGCTGCTGGGTTCTCCAATCAATGAGCGATTCTCTGCACTCCCCTCATGCAACCTCTAGGGGTAGTCTGAGTGCTGACAAAAGGGCAAACAAAGTTGACCGTTAATTTATTATTCAACTCTATTAAACTGCAAATGTTAGTAATTGCAGCATATCTTATCACAGAGGCAAAAGTTCAGCTTTCCCCAGGTGTAATATATTTCCATCTTTAAAATTTTAAGTGCAGTTAAGAATAAAATATAGGTATATGCAACACAGTCAACTGTACAGAAATTATTAATAAAAACTGCACAATTACCAGTCACCTTTAGGATCTAGCTGTATGCTAGAATTTTAGCTTTATATACCAGGGTCACTTACTGGAGACATTTTCTCTCTAGTTAGTATTCACTGTATTCTCTGGGTGCTTCCCAAGTATTTGAAAATATCTTGTTCTCTCTCCTTTCCCTTCTCAGACTGCGCGGGAAACAGCTTAATTAGTTCTTTGGATTTTTATTAGCTGGTTTGTTATTGTTTGTTTGCTTATTTAGTTTTGCTTATGTGGGTGTGTGCGAGACATTGAGCCAGTGTGTCTTGCATGTCTACACTACAATCAGGAGGTGCCACTGCAGCACATGTAGATATAACAATACTAGCTCTGATCTAGATGGTTCACAGAACAGGAGCAATGAAGTCTCAGCAGCATGGGTTGCTTAAGAACATACCCAGGCTCCTAGGTGAAGTTGTACAGACCATGCTGCCATGGCTTCACTGCTGTTGTTATTCAAGCTAGCTAGATCAAAGTTAGCTTTGGTACGTCTATGCATGTATCAGCTATACTTCTGATTGCAGTGTAGATATACCGTATGTGTATAAGGGTGTGAAGAAATTAGGAGGAGAAACTAAGTTGAAAAATAAGTTTTGCATTTAGTTCTGACAGTTGTGTTACATTCATGTGAATATTATTTGTCCAATATTTACTATTTTGGATTAAAAAACCCCAACTACTTGTGATCAGAAAATTTACTCTGTAAAAATGTCACCCTCCTATTGCATATATCTTCTCCCTATCTTTCTTCTAAGAATTATCTGCTAACTTTACTTACAGTTTAAAATGACTAGTACAGTCAGCACACTGAAAAACCACTATCGTTGCAATAGAACAATCAGTATTAGGGTATATTCCGCCTCCACAAGAATTCCAGCCAAATTTTGATTCTTGAATACATGGTGGTGAGGAACAAAACAAAGAGCACAGCTTGGATTTCAAGATACCAGGTTGAGCTGCTGGCAGTTAGCAAAATCTCATTTTGGCTTGCAAATGGAGCAACTGTGCTATGGAAGTCACAGAGAATAAATTAGGGGACATTGGATGTTATTTTTAATAACTTTTTAAAACCATACTGTAATATTTCCTTTATGTGGATCTCTTAAAATACTGATATATGGTGGAAATGAATATTTAGTGGGAAATTCTGAGATAAAGCTTCCACATCACCCTGGGACAGAATTCTGATATTATGCACCTGGACTTCTCCGTTACAATCAAGACTTGTGCACCAGTATAACTGAAAGCATAATTTTTACAAGTAAGATTGCTTATATATGAAGATACAAGAAGATACTTAATCTGCCTAGACATGATATATTAGCAGAATGTGGAGCATAAATCTGAACACCCCCCAATATAGCCTGTAGTATACTGCAGTTGGTAGAGAGTAGGGATGTTCATGATCATGGAGATATTTCTGCAAAATTTCATGCAATATTTCCACTGTCTTGCCTGGGTAATAACTATGGACAGTTGCAAAAATGTGTGTGTTGCTTTATATCAAAAAGAATTCACATGAAAAAGGTCCAATTTTAGCACAAAGAGCGTCTAACTTCAAATTCACGACTAAAGTATAATATGCTCAAGTTGTGAGCAAATTGTACTTCTATTAAAACAAACTGTCCCCTCTGGTAGATGTAACGGATCAGGGCGTGAGCTGAACACATAATTCATTACAAAGAATTTAGTCATTGAATTACACACCTTTTCCTGTTTACAAAATGCATTGTGATTATATTTATTTGGTTGCTTTTGGGGAGATCTTTTGGAGGGCTAAGGGCTGTACTACAGATTTAAGCTAAGTGTAACCACACATCTCCTGGGTGTGATGTTCTGTCCCATCTAGTGGCATCGAGATCACTCAGAGAGACATTAATGAGTCGGCTCTACAGCCTTAGCTAACAGGCGTCAGGCTTTCGGCTCATGCAGTAAACTCAAGAAGTCCCAGGTTCGATCCCACCCACCAACAACCAGGGTCTGTCAGCATTACAAAAAGAACATGGCCAGAGATTGTGATGGGTTTGGCATGTCCTGTGTTGTTTGGATGCCCAACCAGCTTTAAAAAATGACCATTAAACCCCAAAGAATATGTTTTGGTTTAGAGTTAGCCTGGTTCTCCAGTGACATTCTCTCCAGCTCCACAGGCACTGGATTTCTGAAGTTTGAATATTCCCAATGGACTGTTTATGATCTATTCACAGAGGAGAAGCACTCTGAAAGAGATCCAGGAATAATGTTGAACAACAAGTAGAGGAGAGAATGTTGCAGTCTGCACATAAATAATATAAACAAGGGTATGTTGACAAGTTGAGCTGCAGTTCAAGCAGACATAACCACACTAGCTCTGACTGAGCCAGCACACTAAAAACAGAAGTGTAGTCATAGTGGTATGCGGGGCTAGCTGCCTGAGTACATACATAGCATCTCAAGCATGACTGTACTGCATGACTGTACTTGAGAATGTAACTGGATTGCACTGGAACTTATCCCCAAAACTCTGCTGTCTAGGTTGGTGGGGTCCTGCTCTGGGTGCGCCAGTGGGATACGAGGGCCATGGCTGTGAGGGTTTCTGTCCAGAGGTCACCCAAAGACCTATGCATCTGTTCCCAGTCACACACATTATATGGACCCAGATCATGTCCTGACATCCTCACATGGAGGGACCCTCTGTGTGTATATTTCCCTCCTACTACATTTAAGGGGACTTGGTCATCTTTACAGTGCTAATCCCCTCCCAGCCCACACAGAGCCTTCTACATGGGCCTGGGATCCATGTGAGATGGAGACTTGGAGGGCTAGGGTTTGGGGAAACACTGTCCCCCCCAAATCCCTGGGACTTTGCTCAGAAAAACAACAATCTGGGACTGCACTATCTTTTCCATGGAACTGCCTTGGAATCCCAGGAGTAGCACAGTTGGGAACCAATGGACTCTTGCTGTCAGATAGCTAGCAGCTTCTCTAGGGCTCAGATCTGGGAGGGAGGCACAAGACCTCTATCTGAATGGTCCTGGCCTTTGGTAGATCACCGGATTGGGAGGTGGGCTCTGCAGCCCTTTTTATGGAGGAGCAAACCCTGCCCCCAAGGATACAATCCTGGCAGGGTAGGGAGAAGATCTCTGCAAAGGAGCCATACAATGATTCCCTTCCCAATAGGCCTCTCCTGTGGGCTTTACTAAGGGACATGATTATCTAGGCCATGATAGTGTTTCAATTCCCTGAATCGGTGGTTTAGGTCATTAATATACACAGCACAAGTTTCAAATATTGCAATCTAACGTGCAATCCTAATGTGAGTATTAGAGATTAAAGGAACACCATTAATCTGAAATCTAGTCAATTTAAATAAATGAGTTAAAGGTAATTGCAGGTGTTAATATTGCCCCTGAGAAAGCTTGAGAAGGCAGTGTGGTTTTACAGTCAATTACATTGTCTTATTTTTATCTGGATTTTTTTCTCTTTGCTGCTGTGGAAAAGATCTGCACAAACAATAGAGGAAACTGACTGACTGTAGAGGGCAAACTGACTGTACAGAAAATCCTGTCAAATGCACACTGAAAACAAACTGTAAACAGAGAAAACAGTTTCTCCTCTAATCTCTTTCAGTTATAGTAATTGCAAGAGTTGTGACAAGAGTAGGCCTAATATGTTCAGAGGTGATTTTTGGGTTGACACTGTCTCTTTAAATTTGCCTTTCACAAGTATTCAAGCTGATAAATCTCAATCACATTAATATTTGTGGAAAGTAAACATCCAACCAAAACATCAGAGATAGTTTAATAGAAATTGCTCTTCCATTGGTATGACTAGCTCTACATGGATTCGCAGTCATTAAGCAGGCAAAACTCCCCCTGAACTCACTGAAAATGTTGCTTGTGTGAGAACTGCAGGATCAGTTAGGATATGGCCAAGAGGTACAGAGACAACCTTATCTCAGCATTTCCTGATTTTTTCAGTTTATAGTGGATTCAATGAAAGCGGCTCTCTGTTTTTTAAATCACAAGGAGGAGGATTGGGCCCTTGACATTGGAATGCTGCATTATTACTATTATTGTTAAAATAGCTGTTTTATTTTTTATAAGCATTCAGTATACACATGTGGTGGTCAAAGTTCTGGGTTTTCAACAGTCATGAATTGCAAAAGCAGAGTTGTATTTTGAAATTATAACAAAGTCCTCATTACTTTACACAAAATTCATTTCCCCAAGTTAAGACCAAGTGGCTTTGGTTGCTCACAGTAGTGGTACTAATTACTGCAATGTATGTTGTATTAATTGCAAGGGTCAAAAGAGTTAAAGGTGTTACAAATTCTTTCACTGTCCAACATAACAAGTGATACAAAGAGGTCCAGGGTTTTTTTTGTTTGTTTGTTTGTTTTTTTTAAAAAAACACAGAGACCTTAGTTTACATGGCAAACACCCAAAAGCATTCATTCTGAAGTTGAAAGTTCATTACAAGAAAGAACAAGAAATTGAAACAAGTATTTATATTAAAACTAAAATGGAGTGATTATGCAAAACAATCAAAACCTTTACAGTCTCTCATCTTTTGGAGGCAAAACAGTAATACCTTATTTTCAGAACAATCTTTCTTTGATGAAAAGGAAAGGGTTAATTTTACTGAGAGTCCTGGTGTATAAAGGGAATTCACTTCTACTGTTTCCAACAGACTCACACACGGAGGAAGAGAGATAGAATAGAAAAGATGGGGGAAATACAACTGTTGAGGTCTTTGGAACACTGGATGGTTGGTCAGTCATGAATGGGTGCTTTGTTGGCAGGTCGATTATGGCACTTATTGCTTGGACCCTGCTTCACTTTCTGGTCAGGGACATCTGGTTGGACAGGGCAGGCTTGGGTGGAAGCAGTTTAGTTGATTTCAGGATTTGATGAAAATCTGAGAGAGAGAGAAATAGTGGTGTAGAAAGTAACACAACAGGGAAGGGAGGCAAAACAGGATCTTATGTGGCTCTGCGATGCTGGCAATTAGATATCCCCACTGATGAGCTGATGACTGAATGTCATGATAATGGGATGACCTTCAGCACTGACAGGTGAAATTGAGCAAGACTAGCCAGCCTTCCTTTCAGGAAGAAAGTGCTTTAGATGTGTTGAGATGAGTTGCAGTGCTGGCAGGTCAAGGGTGGAGTTGGCGGAAAACTATTCTTCCCCCCCCCAAAGTCTTTTTAAGAAACCCACAAAGAAGACAAGCAGGAGGCATAATTCATTCCTCCCTCCATTATTTCATCCACCAGTTGGGCCTAATATCCATCACAGCAATTTTGGTCTATTAACTTCGGTTTTTACCAAGCATGGTTTCAACAGTCCTTGAATCTTATCAGCAGGTCCTTTTTGTTTGGACTAATTCAGGTTCTTTTTCTAGTTCTCTTGCACTTGTTTGTAATATTCATTTACTGAAAACAACTCAACCTATTTTTCATGTTTAATTTCCAACCAGGCAATAATTATAGGTCATTGTAACATCTTATGAACTTTAACTCACTTTTGACATTTGAGCTCACAATAAGGAATGATTGTGTAGTCCCAATACTTACAACTTGTCTGTAAATGCAGTGACTTTTGTCTGCAAAACAGATTTTTTAAGGTATTGTTGTGGAGGTACATTCCAGTGCAGGGATCTTGTATACTCTGATGTGGATGACCACTTACTGGACTCCATTTTGAGATAAATACACCTGTTACTACTGAAAATGTTCACATAAAAACACTAAACTGTTTGATTTATGAGAAAATCATCTAAACACACAGCTATTTTTTGCCCTCAGTTATTCATAGCTTAAAAACATTTGGTGAAACCCTGGTTCCATTAAAATCAATGGCAAAATTTGCATTGACTTTAATGAAGCCGGGATTTTACACCAATTCTAATTATAGTGATGTTGTGAAGCAGGTCTTTCCAAAGTAATTTACCTCCACACACATTTTCTAACAAAATTGCTCTTGTTCCGAAAAAGCTTGTATGTTGCAACTTTCAAGCTTGAGCAGGGATTTTTTGTTTGGCTGAGTAATACACTTCTGAAAAGAATAGGTTATAAAATGCTGATAAAATCTTAACTACAGTGATTTGAATGGTGCCACTGCAATTCTCTGGACCAGACCACAACAAAATAAGCTGCTTGGAGAAAAACATTGTACGTGCTAAACTCAGGGTTGCCGCCTCATCTCTGAAGCACGTAACTTGATGATGACAACAAAGGTCCTAATGACAAATGAAGGACATCTACAAAATCTGTTACTCTGCAGTGAGATTTGTGGAGTGAAACATCACCTGGGAATTGTTAAAAGTGTGATTTCTGGCAGGTGCTATAATTTTATTTTCTGAATAGTAATAGTAATAAGGGGAAGATAAGGAAAAGAATGAAAAAAAGGGGGCAAATTCTGCTATTTCACACCCATAAGGTCGACTGAACTTGGTGGGAGAGAATTTGATCCACATCACATACTTAGGCACCTAAATATCTTTGAAAATCTGGTCCTAACGATGCAGATAGCTGCCTAGTGGAATTTCAAAAGCACCTTAGCAGGTTAGGCATCTGTAGTGGGATTTTCAAAAATACTTAGGGGCCTAACTCCTGTTGATTCAACAGAACTAGGCAGCTAAGTGCTTTGGCAAATCCCACTACTAAGCCCCATGGATTTCTTGTTAGGTGCCTAAATACTTTTGAAAATCTGGCCCTTACCAAAGGAAGGATAATCTTTTGGTTAAAAGCACGGAACTGGGAGTTTCTATCTGCTTAGCTTCTTATATTGTGCCCATCACCATGCTATCTGTGCACTCACGTTCTATTCCCCAGAGTTCCTGGGAGACACGTGGGCAAGCCACACAGTCTCTCTATGCATCAGTGTCTGCTTCCATCAGACAGCCCTAAGAGCAGTTCCTTGTGTCACAGGGGTATTGTGAAGCTAAATCAATTAAAGTTTGTGAGGTGCTGAGGCTCCCTGATGAGTGTCATAGAAAGCCAGCTAATTAATTAAAATTTACACTGGACCTGCAAATGTTGGCATGCACTGAAGATACAGAATTGTAAACATCAAGGGTAGAATCCTGGTCCTACTGAAGTTAATGGCAAAGCTCCCATTAATTTAAACAGAGCAAAGATTTCCCCTCAAGTGCTTCCGAATTATGTCCTTTCACAAGCCAGTTGAAACTATTGATACTGCATAGTTATAGTCTGAATAAGATCTATGGTGCCATTGAATGAGGGAACCCAGAAAGGAGAATGTTGCACTTCATTTTCAGCACATGTACTGAATAAAGAGTAACACTGTCAATGCAAATTTAATTTTGAGGGTTTTAATTGTTTTTTTATATAGTATAATTTTGTCATCTTGAAACAGATTAAACAAGTATTACTTCCCTCTGCAACTGACCAGGAAACAAACTATTCCTTAGGCCTTTTTAATGATCTTGCTCACACGAGTGTAGATCCAGAGTGAGTCAGTTAACTTAATGAGTTACTCTGAATTTCCATTAATGAATTGAGATTAGAATTGAGGGCCAGATCCAAAGACCTTGGAAGTCAACTGGACTCTTTCCATATAATTCAAAGGATTTGGGATCAGGTCAGACTTTAGTTTGCTGAAACAAAAAAAGCAACTTTTACTTCTTTCTGGGATAAGTACTGAATTTTTAGAATGCCTTACATTAATTTCACTAGATTTCTGTTCCACCCTGATTTAATAACCCATGGTTTTTGGTTTCAAATAAATATATTATTTGTAGGTAGCTTGCAGCAGCGGAAGCTCATTATATTTTCGCAACAATAAGATTTCCACATACTATCTGGAAAACATACCTGACCAAAAATCACCAAAGTAATTCCACATAGGCCAGCAAACTGCTGATACATAAACATTCAATTACCACTTTCTGGAATGAAAGGTGCCATGGTACATCACCAGTAACCTGAAGCATCTTTTCATTTCAAAATGGAGCAGAAAATCTAATTAGACCCCAGGGAAAGCACTGATGAAACCTGCTGTTGAGACGGTGAAGATGAATTTGGTAATTTAAGGTAGAAACTGAGAGCTTCTCATGCCTGCAAATAGCACATTGTCCTTGGAAAATGAGTTGTCACTTTTCCAAGTGAATCTTTTGTGTTTCATATTTGCATGGTTTTCAAAATGCCCAAACCTTGCCACATCATTCTGTTTTGACAGAGCAAATTGACTTCTGTGGGTGTTTGGTCAGCAGTTATGAGAAGCTTAACTATCATTTTTCACAATGTAAAGTTCTGGGTCCACTCCTTTAAGCTAGCTTGAAATCCAGGGCTTCTAAATGTCAATGAAATCCATAAGAGTGAAGTAGTAAGGTTGGAGAAAACAAGCATGAGTGGAATAGATGTATACTTACACAGTGGCAATATTCTGGAGGTTACCATTAGAAAGAATGACCTTTTGGCCTTCTGGAAATTTGTACTAGAGAAACAATTCCTAGTACAAGGGACGGTAGCCAATAAAATCAAAATCAGTGTATGCTGTATGATTCTGAAAGTTTTGTAAATGTAGGGAATATTCCAAGATAGAGGCACAGAAAGGACTGGCAGAACCTCTCTGGGATCAGCATTTGCAACTGAAATACAAGAGTTAAACTGGAGTGCAGACATTCTGATAAGAATAAAGTCTTTTGCATGATCTGTGATATGTTTTCTCCAGCTTTAATCAGACCAGTGTTTCTATGAGTAGAAATTCTGGAGATTCATGATAAATATAGGGACCTAAAAAGGATTCAGCTACAAATAGATAATGAATGTGAATGTAAAGCTAGAAGTGCTATTACTGTTTTCTTATACCACACTCATTTAATTACCAAATGCACAAATGCAATAAAGTACATAACTTGAATGTTAGTCCACATGACACAATGCATTTTAATATGATACAATACTTGCAAACGGGACATTAGGTAGATTAGCACAATACAGATCTATTCAATTAGAGATGGAGTGACCTTTTACTGCTTATGTCCAAAAACAGTAGAAGGAGCTTTGGCTATAATGAACATTTAGTTATCTCTACTTCATTGCTGTTTTCAAGCATTATCTAAATTAATGCGTCTTTTCTATATTGCGGATGAATCTAGATGGCTATAACCTTTCAACGGGGAACTATCCATTTCTCAACTCATTGCTCAAAATATTAGTGATGAGGTTATACATATACTGTATACAGCATTGATAAAAGAGTAGCCTCATATTAACCTACTAGGTACAGCCCAATCTATTGACTCTTCCATGCTAATACCTACTTGTCAGTCAAAAACAGCAAGAATGCATTATATTGTCACTGCTGGGAAGTTACAAAGTGGGGACCATCAAAAAAAATTGTCACTCTGCAGTAATGTATATCTCCTATTCAAGACAGCACACAATCCTGTAATTACTGCACTTTCTCGGTGCAATGAATGTTGAGTTTTTTAAATGGTATCCACTGTATTAACGCTATCATTGTATTTCCATTGTACACCCCTATTTTTGTTTACTAATAATTTTCTTATAAAATTTCTATTAGGGCTAAAATTTCTCATGATTGGTATCCTCACTGAAGAAAGTTATTTGACTATATGTCATAAAAGCCCGAGTTTTTTTGGAGTTCTCAATGAAAATGACTATCATTTAGATATCTAATCACCATAAATTGATCAAGATCTCAGTTTTATGTCTCTTCTCAAAAAGACAAGATGGGTGAAGTATTTTGTTTGCTGAAGAACAGCCCACAGTGGTGCAAGCAAGTGCCCACAATGGGCAGAAGGAGGTGTTAAGTGCTTGATGGTCCCCTTTGACTAAGAGGTCAGCAGCCAAAGTGGGTCAGGCTAAAGATTCCTGATACACATCATGGTCTTAGGCAATGGAAAAAACAGGTCATAGATATCAGAGAGAGTTAAGACCTCTTAACAGAACCTCTGAACAGAAGTTGGTCCAACCTCTCCTACCTTGTCTCTCTAATATCCTGGGACCAAACACAACTACATCTATTCTTCTCGAAGCCACAGTGCAAAGACCTCTCAACATCCTGGTGAATTGGCTCAATAACATCTCGGAAAACCATCACCTACTACGTCACCAACACTTCCTGCAGCAACTGAGGTTTTAGTTATTTATTTAATCAGAAAAGGTTAGTTTTAGCTGTGATTCTTTTTATTTTAAAATGATGTTTCTTCTTGCACTTGAATAACTCACATGCTTTGTTTTAAAACTTCATCACTGGCATGTAGCATGCATAGTCCTGAATAATATCTACAGATAGGAAAGTATTGCAGTAGCTGTATCAGAGAATGGTTTATTGAGCATGTTGGGTTCAATTCACGCAGGAAAGAGGCACCTGGCTGTGATGCACTGATGGATTTTTCAGGTGAAGATATTTGATTGTGGCTATGAGAATTATTTTACAAGGTGGAATAATGAGGGAGCGAGCAGAAGCCACAGAGAGGGTTCAGATACAAGAAAGCAGGTAGTTGGGGATGGGAAATGTCACAAGAGCCTGTACTGACAGGGATCATGTTGAGTGGCTCTGAAAAGTGATAGGTTCAATTAAGTTTGAGATAGCTGGCCAGACTTTTGGATACTTATTCAAAACTCTTAAGATTTGTCCATCACTAGTTCAAATCCTATCTCTGCTAATTAACCCAGCTACAGGAGAACATGAATGGGTTAATATAAGTCACAGATCCCAACAGGGAGGCATGAAGGAATGTGATGAGTCAGGGGGAATACTAAGACCTCAATGGGTTGAGCAACCAGGAGTAATGAAAGAGAAATTCACTCTTAGTGGAAATCCCCTATTGAACAGTATGAGGAGGAAGAGCTATATTTTGTTAACTCTCCAGGAGAATGCACTACATTTCTGTGCTCATGGTATAAACTATATTTTTCTAGCCTAACAAAAAACATTTTACACCCTAGTCTTCCTTACTAAGGGCAACATTTGTAGCTTGCTAGGAACTGAAGACAGCACCAAATTTGAATAAAGTGCAGCAAACTAAGAAGGCTCTGCTCTTGCACCTGGAACTGCAGCCTTTGAAGACTACATTATTTTACAATGCTCTCGTAAAGATAGATCAAACTTTGCTCAGATCAATATTGCATGCTAAAACCTCTGATCTGTGTCTCAGTATTAAATCTGTGGGTGGCAGTAAGCCGTGCTGTGGAACAATCTAGACTGCATTTGATTGTTTCACATTTGTCTGAATTATCTTGTAAGTTCTTTGGTGCAGGGACTATATTTGACAATGTGTCAAGCATACCTGAGTCTGTATAATACATAATACTGTAAGGCACAGGACCAGGTATGAGGGCAGCATGTCTATCACTTCCCGGCACTGAATAATCTTTAATCTACGTGCCTCACTTAGAACATGGTTCTTTAGGAAGCATCCCTTTAAAAGGAAGTGTCCTGCTGCCACATTTTTTCCCCACACCCTCTGGCTTTGGATGAGCATCCAAAAGTTCAAACTCTTACTGTATTTTAGCTTTTGACTCTTTGGGGTCTCATCCTCCAACTCAGCCTGTTTGGCTCCAATGTACTACCATCACCATTCCCCTCACCACAGTCTAAGTATAACTGAACTTTGTTCTTCCTTCTTTCTACAAACATGTGCTGGGTGAGCTTTATACCTTCCCCTTAACAACTCCTGCTTCCCAGCCTCCACTTTCCCATTGTGACTTCTCCTGTCTTTGGTCTTTCACCCCCTTAAGGTGACCTTAAGGTGTGGAACTTCTAACTGTAGTATGTAACCAATCATTTTAATCGCCTTATGTGCCAGATGACTGGAGGATAGCTAACATGTTGCCAATATAGTAAAGAACAGAATTACCATACACAGATGAATATGGTTTGTTGGGGAAGAGTCAACATGTTTTTTGTAAAGAGAAATCATGTCTCCAATCTATTGTAATTCTTTGAGGGGATCAACAAACATGTGGACAAGGGTGAGTCAGCGGATATAGTGTACTTCAACTTTCAGAAAGCCTTTGACAAGGTCCCACACCAAAGGCTTTTAAGCAAAGTTAGCAGTCATGGGATAAGAAATCCTGGATCAGTAACTGGTTAAAAGATAGGAAATAAAGGTAGGAATAAATGGTCAGTTTTCAGAATGGAGAGGGGTAAATAGTGTTGTCCACCAAGGGTCTATACTGGGACCAGTGCTGTTCAACATATTCAGAAATAGTCTGGAAAAAGGGGGTAAACAGTAAGGTGGCAACATATTCAGACAATACAAAATTACTCAAGGTAGCTAAGTCCAAAGTGGACTGCGAAGAGTTACAAAGGGATGTCACAAACCTGGCTGACTGGGCAACAAAATGGTAGATGAAATTCAATGTTGATTAATGCAAAGTAATGCACATTGGAAAACATAATCCCAACTATACATACACAATGATAGGATCTAAATTAGCTGTTACCACTCAAGAAAGATCTTGGAGTCATTGTGGATAATTCTCTGAAAACATCCACTCAGTGTGCAGTGGCAGTCAAAAAAGCTAACAGTGTTAGGAACCATTAGGAAAGGGATAGATAATAAGACAGAAAATATCATAATGCCTCTCAGGGGTTCTCAAACTTCATTGCACGTGACCCCCTTCCAACAACAAAAAATTACTACATGACCCCAGAAGGAGAGAATGAAGCCTGAGCCTGCCCAAGCCCCGCCACCCTGGGTGGGGAGGGCCAAAGCTGTAGCCCAGCTGCCACGGGTGGAGGGGGGCACCAGCACCAAAGCCCAAGGGCTTCAGCCCTAGGCAGGGGGCTTGTAACCTAAGCCCCACTGGCCAGGGCCGAAGCCCTTGGGCTTTGGCCCCAGCCCCGGCCCCTGGCAGTGGGGCTTGGGCTTTGGTCTTTTAGATTTGGCTGGAGCACCACAGGTGGTCTCAGGAATGTTTACTTTTAGCTCTAGCACTTTAATTGGAGGAGAAGGGTTTGGATCTTTAACAAAGGCTTCCTTTATCCCAGTTGTTAATCAGTAATTGATGTTACCCAGGCATTAATAAAAACAAACAAAAGACCAAGGGCTTTGAACAGACCGACTACAAATCCCTTCCTCTCACCTGCTTACATTGCACTCTCTTGGCTATTGTGATGTCACCATCTCACTAATTCTCCACTTAGCACAGAGTCTGCCAGTCTAGCAGAACTTGCATTTCCTAATATTAAAAAAAGAAAGCATCTACTTAGACAGCAAGTTCCTTCGGGCATGGACTGTCTTTTTGTAAGGTGTTTGTACAGTGTTTAACACAAAAAGGTCCTGGCCTATGATTGGGGTTCTTAGGTACTACAGCGATACAAATAACTATTAGTAATAATAATGTAAAGAATAATGAGTTAATACCAGGATCCAATGACTTTGCACATCAGTCTGGAGGCTCCTCACTGCATTGCGCACAGTTCTTTGTACAGGACTGTAAAGGCACCACATTTACAAAATGCAAAAGATGCAGTGGGTTCAGTTTTGCCCTCAGTTATGTCTGTACAAGCCTATGGAAAAGAAAAGAGTCACCTGTTATGTGAGGACCGCAGTTGTTATTCTAAGGCAGTTTCTCTCAACCGGTGAGTCACGACCCCTGAGGGGAGTCAGGAAAGAATCAGTAGGGGAATCACAATGTACTGAAATTTGTATTACAATCTAAACAAATGAAAATCCCACTCTGCCATTCCTGCACACCCTTACCCTCCAAGGTCAAGAATTCTCGGTCAACCTCTCAAACCAAGCACACTGATAAATTATATAAGCTTAGCATTTTAATCATTGCTATTTTAAGAATCAACTTCAGGGAGTCACATTTTTTTACTTGGAATAAGGGGTTGCTAGTCTGAAGAGGCTGAGAAACACTGTTGTAGAGCAAAACTTCTATGTGGAGCTGCTGGGGTCCATCACACGATGCCACAAGGCCACAGAACATATCTATAAGGGCAGGGAGGGAAGTAGCTAGAGGCCTGATGGGGTTACGTACAAATGAGAGGTAAATTGGGTGAGGCATGTTAGCAGAATCCAGGTGTTAAGCAAGGCTAGGAGGCTGACAGAGATCTAGGACTACTTCTTTACCAAGCCACTTAAAGAAAGGTTCAAGTTGCAATCAGGATAGGGATGAGGTTCAAACCTTTACCTGGCCCTAATTATAGCCTTAACTTTTCATTTTACTACACAGAGAGGAAGGCACTTGTGGTTAAGGCGCTAGACAACTCAGAACACCTGTTTTCAGTTCCCAGATCTGCCCCAGACTTGCTGTGTCAGGCTGGGCCACTCAGTCACTGTGTGCTTCAGCCTTATCATACACATAAGAATACTTCTTGTCTTCACTGTAATATAAATGATAATAGCTATTTAAATTGGCACACTTGCTCTCAAAGTTGTATTGAGAATTTATTTGCAATGAGCCATGAAATCTAGCTCAGGTTATTTTGTTTTGTTTTTTAATTCCAAACACTCAGCTGTCCCTGAAAAATGTAGTAATTCAGAGCAGACTTGGTTAGCAAACAGCGCTTGGCTGACCAGTGGCTTGTGAATCCCACACTACATTTCTTTTTCTAAAATTACAAAAGAGCTGTGTGAGTTTTGCTGAGATGGGTCAGACCATCAGCCTTTAACTGGCTAATTAAAGGAAATCCCCAGCAGTGATGACCTTATTCTCATAGGGTTTTACCATAATTTCAGACACATGTGGTATATTCCGTCTTTCCTCTTTCTGATGCAATGAGGTCTACGTTATTGAAACACTCTGTTGCTGATTTACTAATTATCCTTTGTTATCAGAATTGGTCTGACCCTATCTATCTTCATTGCTGTTCCCTTGGCTCTGTTCCTTCAAGAGCATTCCCTTCCACTCCCATGTAGTATATACATTCAAGAGCTTGTTTGGGTTATGAGTCAGAAGATAAGACTGCCTCCTGATCTGTAACTGGAATGTGTCTGGAGGTAAGATATAATTGCCAATATTCTTTACAATAATTGTTACTTTCTTTACAAGAGGGTGAGTTGAGTGATCAATATCTAAAAGCAGTAGATATACTCTCATCATTTGCCTTTACCTGTGAACACAGGCCTCAACTCTCAGTGCAAGTTTCACAGTCTTACTTTACACACTTTTCCATTTTCTGAACACTCCCTGCCCTCACTTATCTTCTACTATCGCCTCTTGGGCCATGGAGGAAAAGTGGTTGTTTTCCTATCACATACACTATTTCAGATCATGCAGGATGAGCACTAGACTATTGTATCAATACATTTAGTATATTTTTAAGAACAGCACATAAACACTTCCAGAAAAGTGTAGTTTATACTTTGTGTGTTTAGTGTTCCCTCTTTCAATAATAAGAGGTTATGCTTAAATGGAAAATCGCACCAACAGGCTCCATAATTCTTCACCTCTCCTCTATGCAAACACTTGGTACCTGGGGTTTATTACAGGCTACAGGGCAAAATTCTTTCCAAGTTAGGCCTTGTTAAAATATTGACAGCACGTAACTGTTCAGTGACAAGAATGTCAGTTTTGCACAGCAGCTGTCTGGGTCCCCGGGAGTAAGATTTGTTTTAGAAACACCACGTATTAGTGTTTCTAAAGTGAATGGATTTTTTTCAGGCTTTCCAGTCTGCAGGAAACTTCACAAATTTGGTTTAATTTTTATTTCACAGCAAAATCAAACGTCAAAATAGCAAAATTTCCCAAGAACTGGAA
Organism: Eretmochelys imbricata; assembly: GCF_965152235.1. NCBI lineage: Eukaryota > Metazoa > Chordata > Testudines > Cheloniidae > Eretmochelys > Eretmochelys imbricata. The sequence goes on along the minus strand of NC_135576.1, from coordinate 43,784,049 downwards.
ATCTTGTGCTACTGCTACTACTGACAGGTCACAAAAGAATGTTAAAATAATAAAAATGAAAAAATAAATTTCAAAATTAAAATTGTTCTGAAAGGAAATTTTCAGAATTTGTTTTTTGGGAAACTTCAAACTTTTGTTTTCAGTCCAATTTGGAATTAAAACAATTTCAAAATTTCCTGGGAAATAGACATTCCAAATTTTGACCAGCTTTACTTATGTGAACATACCCTATTATAATAAATAGATTAGGCCAGAAAACAAAAATGTCATGTCATGAATATTTGAGGTTTTGGTACATTGTTCCATTCCAATGCACAATGAAATCAAGCCCCATGATCCAGTGGTTATGGCACTCCCCTGGGTTGTGGGAGAGCCAAGTTCAATTCCGAGATTTGGAGCAGGGACTTGTACCTGGGTATCTGACATTCAGGTGAGTGTCCTAATCACCAGCCTATTCTGGCCTGGGTCTGTCTGTCTCTCCACAGATACTACACAAAAGATGTTAAATCAGTTCAGAGACTATTAGGATTTGTAAACCATTTGTTAACATTTCTTTCAAGGCTCTCAGATGTGCGTGAATCTCTGAGATGACTACTGGACATTGAAACAATATGGAGATGGTTACTTCAACATCATGCAGCCGTTATACATATAAAGGAGCTGGTGACCAACTATCCCACCCTGAAATAGTACAGTGTGAATGAATGGACAACCATCCAATGTGATGCCAGTGAGAAGGCAAAAGGTACAGCCAGTAGCTTTCACATCAAGGGCACTATCACCAGTGGAATAATGATACACCTAAGTTGAAAAAGCATGTCTTGCAATAGTGTGTGAAGAGTTTGATGAGTACATTCAAGAGCGGTACATTTGAGTACCATTTGACTAGATAATGAGCACAAATGGCTTCAGAGCATTTGAAAAAAACCCAAACCCTCCTACTGCTAGTGGTCCCAAAATTCCTCCAGCACATGCTGTTGAAACTGCAACGTCATAACTTAGATGTACACTACAAGAGAAGCATGGAGATGTACATAGCTGACTTATGTAGAGCAGCCTTGCAACATGAAAATATGGCAATTGAACAAGACTAACACCCACCTGACAGAAATGCAGGAATCCCAGAAAGACATAGAAAGCATCCATCAAGCCAATTATGTGCCAGTTTCAAGGCAGGGGCTGGAATTAAACAAGACAAAGATGTACACTTGGTCATGTCTGTCATTCTGTCAAGATGGCCAGACAGAGGGAAGACCCATCTGCCTCTCAAAAATACTGGAACAATCGAGATGAACTGAGCATACAAGATAGTATCGTATATAAAAGGATACGATTGTCAGGATAAAATTAAACAAATCACAGAACCGTCATGGTGAGGGAGAGAAAGGAAAAATAAGAGTATGGTCACAGCGGGGCTGAAACCTCGCGTACTGCCACCCAGGGTTGAAGCTGAAGTAGTCACAGAGGTCCGTTATAGTCACAGAATCCATGACCTCCGTGACCAAATCATATATAAAGGCAGTCAAATCATAATACCTAGATCACTGAGAACCAAAACACTCAAGAATAGGTCAGAGCCATTCTGGAATTGAAACCTGTATCTAGAAAGCCAGAGACACTGCAAACTGGCCAAACTTGACCCAGGAAATCCAGGACCTGGCGATCAGTTGCTATAGGTGTGGGGAAATGGAGGCCAAGCAGCAAAAAGACACATAGCATCCCTGACAGACCTTGAAGCAAAGTAGTAATGGACCTTTTCACCACAAAACCATACAAACTACCTCATTACTGTAGACTACTATTCAGACAAGAGGGAGAACTAGACAGACTGTCAGACACTACCACAGTGACCTTCATAGCCAAAACATTGAAGCATTTCAGGAGGTAATGTATTCCAAATTGTGGCCTTTTGTCTGAAACTACAGTTTACTTACAAGTGAGTTTTTGCAACTTACCCAGGAACGGGTATTCAGTCACATCACATCATCATCATAGCACAGCTGGTCAAATGGCAAAGCCGAATCAGTAGTTAAAATTGTTAAGACTCCATTGAAGAAAGCTTCAAAAAGGAAAGAAGCTATATGGCAAGCCATTCCTGGATGGAGACACAGTCCCACAGATGGCCTTATGGGCAGCCTAGTATAATGCCTGAAATGAGACAAGTGTGTTCGTTGATGCCTGTAGCCCCAGCATGACTAAAACTAGTGGAGTACTAAAGGAAAAAGTAAAACACACACAAAAAGGCCAAATCCTGCTATGACTGACGAGCTAAATACCTACACTAGAACTGGAAGACCCTGTCAGGATTAAATTATTTCCTCAAGACAAATCACACATTCGGAAGTAAGCTACATGTGTTGAACAGATAAATCCTAGTTCATGTAACATAGCAGTGGATATGCATATATTGCACTGAAACTACACAGGTACTTGCCTACTACAAACACAGGACAAAAACATGGATGAGGAGGACTGTGAAATAAGCATTCCGGTGAGACCTGATCAGCAGGACTTGGAAGGAACACAGTGACAAGTGACTGATAGATATTGAAACAACTTTCCAAACATCACACCACCAGAAGCACTAAGTGCTAGGCAGGTTCCTGCCATCACATGAAAAAACTCACTCTCCAACATCAAATCTGCAAGATGTACACAAGCCGTTGTACAATACCAAATGGTGAAAGAACAACCCTCCCAAACCCAAAGTAAAATACTTCAATTCCAAAACAGGTTCATAGTTAAACAAAAAGTTGGAGTCTCTCTCTCTCTCTCTCTCTCTCTCTCTATATATATATATATATATAAAAACAGAGAGAGAGAGAGACCCGCAATTTTAAGGGATTGTAATAGAACTTTAAACATGTAAGTAGGCTATGATATTCATGTGGACTTAAATTATCAGTCTTAGATGTGATGGAAGAGACAATAGACTGCTTCCCAATAGGGGGTGTTATGGTATTATAGTATGCTTATGAATAGGATAATGTCTAGGAACTTAGACAAGTCAACTTTCAGTGCTTGATGGGAGAGAATAGTACATATGGAGGAAGGAATAAAGCTTGAATATTGCATTGTTTTGACTTTTTAATGCTTTATCACTGAACAAAATAGTCTGCTATAAGCTTCTGCTTGACTCTTAAAAGACAGAGTTGCAAAAGTAGCATCTCTTGTTCCGCAGAGTTCAGACTGTGTAGTAACCATTAATTTATGGAAAAATCCTTGAAGACAACAAAAATAAAACACTGCAGGTTCACATTATCCGATCTCTACAGCACTAACGGGCTATTTTTTTTGTCTTCTCTAAAGGTAGTTTGTTCATACTGAATGGAAATTTGACAGTTTAATTTAAAATGGAAAGATATTCAAAACCAGCTGATCAACTATGTTTTTTGATTTCAGAAGTGCAGACCTTCAAAAAATGAAGAAGCTAGTTAAAGAAGTCAACTGGACTGAAGAGCTCAAGGACTTAAACTCAATAAGTTTATGGAGGAGATTTTGGCAATTAATTGATGTTTAAATATTCATGGTAAATAGGCCTAATGGCCTGTGATGGGATGTTAGATGGGTTGGGATCTGAGTTACTACAGAGAATTCTTTCCTGGGTATCTGGCTGGTGAATCTTGCCCATATGCTCAGGGTTCAGCTGATTGCCATATTTGGGGTCGGGAAGGAATTTTCCTCCAGGGCAGATTGGAAGAGGCCCTGGAGTTTTTTCACCTTCCTCTGTAGCATGGGGCATGGGTCACTTGCAGGAGGATTCTCTGCTCCTTGAAGTCTTTAAACCATGATTTGAGGACTTCAATAGCTCAGACATAGGTGAGAGGTTTATCACAGGAGTGGGTGGGTGAGATTCTGTGGCCTACATTATGCAGGAGGTCAGACTAGATGATCATAATGATCCCTTCTGACCTTAATATCTATGAAACGTAGAGGAGATAATTAGTTTGTTTAACTCATTTGAATAAATTCCATATGAAATTTTCATCCCCAGCAAAAGGAAAAATCTTGCAGGGAAAGGATCCAGACTCAATGGGATTAAGAACTACCTCTAAGAGAATATTAGTAAGAAGAGAGCCTACAGAGAATGGGAAAAAGTTTGATCAACAAAGAAAGCTATATCAGAGATTAGAAAGTGTAGGACTAAAGAATTGTTAAAAGTCAAGCTGAATTAGTTCTTGCCAAGGAAATTAAAATAAAGATTTTTTTTTTTTTAGTTATTGTCACATGTTCTTGAGGCAGTTTCTCTAGAAGCCCTACTTTCTCCTAACTGGTCTCCCTCTATTTATCTGAAATTAGCCTAGTCCATCAATTTAACCTAAAATAAGTCAATTAAACTCCAGGGTTTGTAATCTTCCTTTCTTTCCCTGATAGTTTCTTAGCAGTAGCCTGGCATAGAGCTATAACCTCTCTGTTATCCAAAAACCTTTTCCCTCCTCATCTGTCTCTGTTCTCCTTCCTTTATAGCTGGGCTTGTTTTCCTTATTGGTCCCAGCTGTGGGTGCATGCCTCCATGATTGTCAGTTCTGGCAGCTGTGCTGGGGTAGGGTCAACCTGCTTGCTTATCAGTGCAGAAGATTCACCTCTTCTTTCTAACTCTGTTCAGCATTGGGTTTGCAAAGCCCATTTAGGCTAGAAATTAGTTCTAACCATCTGAGGAACGAACTTCTGGAATGGCCTCCCAATAGAAGTTGTGGGGACAAACAACTTAAGTAGTTTTAAGATATATTTATCCAGTTCTATGAGTAGGATTGTATGATGGAGTTCCCTTCAGTAGCAGCAGAGGACTGAGTTTGGTGGCCTAGGAAATCCCTTGTGGCCTGTGTTTTATGTTCCTAAATCTCATGCTTTGGAGTTTCTGCTGGTTACCTGTAGGGGTCAGGAAGGAATTTTTCTCCTCTAATGTATTTGGGGGGTGGGGTTTGTTTTTTTGGTCTTGCTTGGTTTTTTTGTTTGTCCTTCGAAGCACCAGAGATGGCCACAGCTAGAGATGGTACTGGAGCGGGTAGGCCAATGCTCTTAGACAGTACAGAAAACTCTTTTTCTCAACTACTTGGCTGGTTGGTCTAACTCGTATGCTCAGGATCAGTTCTAATGAATTTCTCATTTTTGAATTTTTTTGGAAAAAAGTCAAAACAGGATCTTTCAAAAACCTTTTCAAAATGAAAGTTTTTTTGTTCAAAACTTTTTTATTTAGAAATTAGTTATTTTTTTACATTTTGTTCAACCTTAAATTAGTTTCAAAACATTCACAATTTTTCAGATTTTTGGCTCACAAAAATTGAGATTTCAACTTTTTGTACCAGTTTGGAACTGGAAAAATGTTCAAAATCTTGAAAATCCTCCCAGGATGAGGAAAACTGCCCAGTTCTAGTTTCCTGACTAGTTCTAGTTATTGACACTGGTGCAAAATGAGTTCAAAGCCATACCATCAGCATGAGCAAGTAGAGAATTCTGATTCAGTAGCACTTAGCGCTCAGTTTGCGTAGGTGTCAATCATTATTTTGCATATTGTATGGTGGAGAATCAAGTTTCTATTCTTTAAGGACCAGTTCTTGCCAAGTACCCCCCATGCAGACACACAACCCTCATGGCAGCCGAAATGTCCCATTGCTGGAATGCAGAGTTGTGGGCATGGAAAATCTATGAAGGAGGGTGCTTTGTCCCATGCGTGCTCTGGAGCTGTGCTCTATAGAGGCTTGTTCCAGTTCTCATTGAAGTCAGTGAGGAAACACCCTTTGACTTCAGTGGGAGCAGGAGTAGGACTTAGGACTCTATCCACGCTAGTATGGAGGAGGGTTGGAGTGGATCAATGGAGGGCAAGGGCTGGCCATACACCATTTTAAATAGACATTCCAAAAAATCAATGGAAGTTCAGGGCACACCAGGTATATTCAGTATAAGACCTGGGTGTCTATTAGACATACTTGTTCCATTCCACTGCACCAAGGAAATTGTGGAGATTATTGATATTGGCATTTAATTATTTGACCAACTAAACATCATCGAGTCAGAGTTTCAGGCCACAAGGGGCCTCTGGATCATCTAGTCTGAAGGCCTGTGTATTACAGGCCATCATCACCACTCAGCGCCCACACTAAACCCAGAATTAGTCCAAAGTGTTACAGGAAAGGGACCAAATGTTCCTGCTGCATGGATTTGTATAGCACCTAAACATAATGAGGCCCTGACCCTGAGTAAAGCTTTTGGGCATTCTTCTTCTTCTTCGAATTACCATCGCACCTAAGAGCCCTAGTCATGGACCAGGACCCCATTGTGCTAGATGCTGTACAAATTACTCCTCCTACCAATACATTGTTTTATTTCTTTGCTCTTTCTAATATGCTTTGTCAAGAGTAAATTGTGGGACAGATCCTCCAGCCCAGCCAAGCTGCACTGGTTGCAGTGTCATTTCACACACTTCTATAAATGCAGTCACGCTGCAGTTCTGTCCAGTTCTCATGAATATAATGCCCTGTTTTGGGGGGTGGGAGGAAGACAGATACAACAAAATGGTAAACAAGAGCTGCAAGTCTGCTCAAATGGGGGTTTATAAATGCACACAGTAAACATTGTGGAGAGAAACAACAGGGTTGGTCCTCAAGGACCTGGTTTGTTCCACTGGCATTCCAGCTGGTTCTTCAACAGGAACAACATTCAAAGAATATCCACAGGAATACAGCTGGAGCCTTAACAATCCTCAAGTGTAGAAGACAGAGGGCTAGAGCTGAATTTAATCTGCTCCAGAGAATGTTGTCAGTGGCATCAGGAAGTGGTAGTTTAATAAGGGAATTGATAAGATTTGTAATAAGTCTAACAGACAATTGACCCAGGGTCAAACTCTAACATTAATGGATTGAGACAGAAGGGATTTCTAACCTGTCTTTTCCTGTAATTGCCACTAGCAGACAAGGAAACTATACTGCAAGGAGGGCAAAGGGAACATTAAGGGGAAGTTGAAGTAAACCTTTATGGAAAATGAATAGCTTTGTCTACTGTTTCTAATGCTTTGCAGGGTCAATGGCATTGCTATGACTTAGCACTTGGGACATCAGACCACTGGCCTCTGGGAGCAAGGAACTGAACCAGTCATTCTCTGACTCTAGCCCAGATTAGCCCCTTATATGGAAAAATCCATTGGAGAGAGTTGTAGAGCTGTAGAGAAGGAAGTCATTGAGAATTCCCTAACTGAGATACCCACACACTTTATCCCATTAGGGAAGGCAGGGTTTTTACACACGTGCACATGGGCGCACGTTCCTGGAAGAGCCATGGGAGGTCTGGACCATCTGCCACAGAGGCCCTGTGATTTTCATTGACTCTGACTTCTTGTGACTTCCTGATTCCCCATTACAGTAATCACTGGAGTCATGTGATGGGGGTATTAACTTTTAGGATCCAAGTCATGTGACCAGAGCCACCGGAAGATGAAGTCCCATTTCTTACCCTCACTCTTGTGTATTGCACCTTTATTATAGGGCTCTCTGCCCTGGCAGCATTGATCCATTGGAGTCATGTTGCTAGAGCTCTCTGCTGGCCATGGCAGTCTCCAGGGGAATGAGCAGCCTATCTTTTCACCTAATTTGTATAGGGCTGGTGAGGGAACAATGTATACCCCCTTCTGCCTGTGTGTTCTTCAACTCCAGTTCCTACACATTCCTAAAGATGAGCTGAAAAGCATCTGATATACCAGAACTCACATTTAGGGTTCTATGTCTCCTGGACCAGAGCTATTACTACTACTTAAAACAGGACAGGAAGTTGCAGTTCCCAAATTCCATCATTGCACTGCTTTGAGGGGGCTGTGTACTGACAGCAGCAGGCCTCTCCAGGTAAGTAGGGTTAATAAGTTTGAGCAAAATGACATGTTTTGTGTGTCATTTAAGAACTACAAAGTTTCAGTGGGTTTTTTATCTTAAGCATTTTAAATTATTTCCCCAAAACATTTCATTTCATTTGGAAAGAATCTGTGTCTCAAATATTATTTACACTGAAGATAGGGACAGAATAAAAGGAGGACAAACTAAAGCAAAAGCAGATATATTTGGCAGGTTATTTGTTATACTCATGCTTGGTTTGAAAGGATCCAATCAAAATTGTCTCTGTGACATCCAAAAACACCATGTATCATTTAGAAAATTCAAAATCAGTGAAGATTTTTGGCAATGTTTTGTCATTAGATAAGATGGCTAAACATTAACTTATTTTTTGTTGCAATCCCTAATCAGAGATTTCCATTCATGCAGTGCTCTGTACTCTGAACCTTGAGTTAATATGTCTTCATTTTACAGGAAAAGCTTTGCTCACATAGCCTTGGTTTTTCAGCCTTTACAATATGACCTCTTTTGCTTCTGCGTCAGGTCCAGTGCTTTGCTTGTCCAGTATGACTGTGATTTCTGAATGAAGCAAACCATTCTGAAGGATGGAATTTAAAAGACTCAGAAATGAAAGCACTGGGATTCTGAAGACAGGTTAGACTGTAAATTGTTTCAAATCTCCTTACATGTCTGAAAGAAACCTGAATACTACAGTTCATCCAGGAAAACAACCCAAGCAATAGAGTACTAGCAACCCTGTAAGACATTCAAGATCCCTTCTCCAGCACGATATCAACTGGAAAATGTTGCTCATCCAGGGTTTTGGACAGCACATTAATATGATCTGTTTTTTAAAAAAAGCATAGAAGGAGGCAGTCACCTCAATAGTCCCATTTATCAGTACTGAGCATCAAAAAGAGAAATATAAGTAGGACACAATACTAGCTGGGTTGATATATTTACGCAAACAAATGGAATGCTTTTCATGAGAATTTAGGAATTAATAATATTGTACAATATTCTTGAATACACAAACTCATCCTTGGTAAAAGGGGAACTTTGCTAAAAAAGAAGTCCAAAGCCCTACTATTCCTAGCTGAACCAGTTGAGCTGAGTGTTGAGTAGATGCCAGTGAGAATCTTCTTTCCTTGGGTTCTGAAGAAAGTCTGTAGCTCAATGGCTGGATTACCCTCCCCAGTCTGACTTGCCTTGGAAGGATTAGATTTTTATTAAGTGTCAATAAAAGTTGATTTCACCATATGCACACAAACTGATGGAAAATATTTCCATCAATAATAACTGAAATGGATAGGCAAAGAAAAATGCTGATTGAGAATTTCAGTGCTGAGATGTAGGTGGCCAGGCCTAGTGGTTAGCATAGGGCAGAGGGACTGGGTTCCTATGCCAGCCAGGGTTCAGAATCAGGAGGTCAGGAGCTGAGGTTAAGAACCTAGAGTCAGATATCAGGCATCAGGCTTAATCAGGAAATGAGGAGGTCAGCAAAGAAGAGGAGCAGGTAGCGCTGGGTGAGCAGTCCAAAGCAGGGTGGAGCCCAGCTATACTGATCATTTCTTCTTCTTACTACTTCTAGCTCAGAAAGGGGGAGCGGGCCTATCAGGACCTTTGTTGTTCCACCAATTACGGCTCAGTGGTGGAGCTGTCTATCTGCACTGGGTTGCAAGGCATCCTGATTCTAGCTGGTGTCAGTAAGCTATTGCGTGGAGGTTTGGAGCATAGTAACTCCCAAGACCACTACAGACTTGGGTTCAAGACCCCCAGGTCATGATATTATTAGAATTTGAATTAAGACTACTTACTTTGTATAGTTTGACATGTGATGTTGACAATTTTGTGTTTTAACAGTTATAAAGCTTTAACTTTTTGAATCTCCATGTCTACAGTCATTAAATTGTCTGTCTGACTCTGCCCATTGTCTGACCCTCCCATACATTCCTACAATTGAAAATAAACATTAATATCTGTCGAAATTATAACAAAATGAAAACCGAATTCTGACAAGCCTAGCTAGGACATAGTCCTCCCAACAACAGGACTCCTGACCCAGCCTTCCCAGGCTCCAGCCCCACCCCCGTGCAAGGAATCCCCACAAACCAGGGCTCTGCACTGTACAGTGTGTGCATCTACCTCCTCATCAATTCCTGTGATCCTTTTATCCACAAGTGAGCAGTGGTGGTTTGGCTGCCAAGGGACCCTCTCCAGCCTTGGAAGCAGGAGCAGTATTTGTTCTTTTTCCAATCACAAAAGGTCAGGAAATGAAAAAGTGAAGGTTCCAGTAGCAATGTTAAGTCAGTCCTATTGCTTATCCCGCATGTGTGAGGGTATTATATACCCACTCATATCCGTTGAGTGACACATTTAGCTAGACCAATAGGAACAGAAGATACTAATGCAGCATGACCAACATTGCGCTAACACAGGTTTTACCATTTAAATTAAGAGATTTTGAAAAACCCCCACAATCTCCTTGAACCAGCATGTACATGCATAACTAGAGGCATGTGCATGAATATTTAAGTGTGCCACTGAGACTTACATTGCCTATTTTGCATACCCAAATGCAATTTTGAAATGATCGTGCTGTATCTCTGTTCAATCACCTTTCCCCCCAAGCCGAGATAAGGACCTAGGTCACAGTTACCATCCATATTCAACAAAGTATGTAAGCGCATGCTTAACTTTAGCATTAGCACTGACTTTAGTGGGGCAAGCACATGCTCAAGGTGATGTACATCCTAAAGTGCTTTGCTGAGTAAGGACTGACATAAGCATGTGCTTCAGTGCCCTTCCATATGTCATTTCTTAGAGCTCAGCGTTTTGGCTGTTGCTTGGTTAAAAACAAAACTGTTAGAATTTTATTTTGCAACAGGAAAAGCATGTTTTCCATAACTCAGAAACAACTGAAGGGATTTAGCTGAAGAATTCCATAATAATTCAGCTTTCAGCAGAAAAACAAACAAACATTTTCAGTTCAAAAAAATGAATGTTTTGGAAAATTGTGAAATGTAAAAACAAAAGCAAAACTGTTTTGCAGCCTTAATAGTTATGGTATCCAGTATGCTGCAGCTGCTGTGGTATTCAGCTTTTCTTACATGTGCTCTCAATCAGTAAACACTTTAGCAGAGATGCCTCCAACACTGCAAGCTTTTTGAGGCAGAGATTGTCTTTAGTTTTGTACAGCACCAAGCACACTGATGGCACAAAAACAATATAGTACAAATTGAGTTCATTCCCAACTAAACACACACACCACCACTGACTTCAATGAAATTGCACTAGGGTTGAATCTGGTCCTACATAAAGCCCAGAGAATTCTCTTTATTTAAGATCCTTGAATTTTACAAATCTCCACCAGTGTACGACCCAACTGTCACTGTCCAGGGCAACTGCACCTGTATTTCCCGTTCATGGTCCAGCCAGGGCATTCAGTCTCTGGCTTCCAGCTCCCCAGCTGTTGCCTCTCTTGGGTGAAGATCCACATATGTCTCCCTTCTGATAGGTATTTCCAGGCTCCACAAGTCCCTTCCTTGACTGTGTTACTCCATCAAAGACAGTCTGCCTAAACAGACCTGCCTGTAATTGCTACAGCTATAAGTACCACTCAAGACTAAAGTAGGCTTGCTTAGAAAGTCCTAAGTAAAATGAATTACAGAGAAAACAAAAACAATGAAAGATCCTCCCCCACTGCAACTTGATACCATTGCTCCTTGTTCTGTCATCTACCACCACTGAGAACAGCCTAGCTCCATCCTCTTTGGAACCCCACTTCAGGTAGTTGAAGGCTGCTAGCAAATCCCCCCTCACTCTTCTTTTCTATCAGACTAAATAAGCCCAGTTTCCTCAGCCTCTCCTCATAAGTCATGTGCTCCAGCCCACTAATCATTTTTGTTGCTCTCCGCTGGACTCCCTCCAATTTGTCTGCATCCTTTCTGTAGTGGGGGCCCCAAAACTGGATGCAGTACTCCAGATGTGGCCTCACCAGTACCAAATAGAGGGGAATAAACACTTCCCTCGATCTGCTGGCAATGCTCCTACTAATGCAGCCCAATATGCCGTTAGCCTTCTTGGCAACAAGGGCACACTGTTAACTCATATCCAGCTTCTCATCCACTCTAATACCCAGGTCCTTTTCTGCAGAGCTGTTGCTTAGCCAGTCTGTTCCCAGCCTGTAGCAGTGCATGGGATTCTTCTGTCCTAAGTGCAGAACTCTGCACTTGTCCTTGTTGAACCTCATCCGATTTCTTTTGGCCCTTCCAACAGTGGCCAGTGCCAGATGTTTCAGAGGGAGTGAACAGAACAGGGCAATGCATCCCCTGTCATCCAGTCCCAGCTTCTAGCAGTCAGAAATTTAGGGACACACACAAAGAGTGGGGTTGTGTCTCTGACCATCTTGGCTAATAGCCATTGATGGACCTATCCTCCATGAACTTATCTTATTATTTTTCTAATCCAGTTATACTTTTGGCCTTCACAACATCCCCTGGCAACAAATTGCACAGGTTGACTGTTCTGTGGGAAGAAGTACTTCACCCTGGTCTACATTACAGAGTCAGGTTGATGCAAGGCAGCTTACGTTGAACTAATTCTGTAAGCGTCTCCACTAAAATTTTGCTCCCGGCAACATAACTTGCCAGCTACATCAACTTAATAACTCCACCTCCATAAAGGCATCAAGTCAGTGTCAATGTAGATAGGTCAATGCAGTGTCAGTGTAGACATTGTGTTGCTTACATTGACTGTTGCTGGCTTTCAGAACCATGACCTAATGCCCCACACTGACAGTTCAATCAGTGCAAGAGCTCCTGGTGAGGACGCACACAACAGACAAAAGAAGCAATTTGTAGACATGCACAAGGAATGTAAATTACTGCAGTGTCCGTATGCCAACAGAAGTTAGGTTGACTTAATTTTGTAATGTATACATGGCCTTCTTTATGTTGGTTTTAAACCTGCTGTCTATTAATTTCATTGGTGACCCCCTGATTCTTGTGTTATGTAAAGGGGTAAATCATAGAATTATAGGACTGGAAGGGACCTCAGGAGGTCTTCTAATCCAGTCCCTGGCTCTCAAGGCAGGACTAACTATTATCTAGGCCATCCCTGACAGATATCTGTCTAACCTGCTCTTAAAAATCTCCAATCACGGAGATTCCACAACCTCCCTAGGCAATTTATTCCAGTGCTAAACCACTCTGACAGTTAGGAACTTTTTTTTAATGTCCAACCTAAACCACCCTTGCTGCAATTTAAGCCCATTGCTTCTTGTCCTATCCTCAGAGGTTAACGAGAACAATTTGTCTCCCTCCTTCTTATAACAACCTTTTTGTACTTGAAAACTGTTATGTCCCCATGAATCTTCTCTTCTAAACAAACCCAATTTTTTCATCTTCCCTCCATAGGTCATGTTTTCTAGACCTTGAATAATTTTTGTTGCTCTTCTCTGGACTTCCTCCAATTTGTCCACATCTTTCCTGAAATGTGGTGCCCAGAACTGGATGCAATACTCCAGTTGAGGCCTAATTAGAGCAGAGTAGAGCAGAAGAATTACTTCTTGTGTCTTGTTTACAACACTCCTGCTAATACATCCAAGAATGATATTTGCTTTTTTCCCCCAACAGTGTTACACAGTGTTGAGTCATATTTTGCTTATGATCCATTATGACCCGGAGATCCCGTTCTGCAGTACTCCTTCCTAAGCCATCATTTCCCATTTTGTGCAACTGATTATTCCTTCCTAAGTGGAGTACTTTGCATTTGTCCTTATTGAATTTCATCCTATTTACTTCAGACCATTTCTCCAGTTTGTCCAGATCATTTTGAATTTTAATCCTATTCTCCAAAAGCATTTGCAACCCTTCTACCTTGGTGTCATCTGCAAACTTTATAAGTGTACTATCTATGCCATTATCTAAATAATTGATGAAGATATCAAACAGAACCAGATCCAGAACTGATACCTGCGGGACCCCACTTGTTATGCCTTTGAACCCTTGAACATGACTGAACCACTGATAACTACTCTCTGGGAATGGTTTTCCAACCACTTATGACCCATCTTATAGTAGCTCTACCTAGGTTGTATTTCCCTAGTTTGTTTATGAGAAGGTCATGCAGGACAGTATCAAAAGTCTTACTAAAGTCAAGATATACCACATCTACAGCTTCCCCCCATCCACAAGGGTTGGGATGAAATAACACTTCCCCATTTACTTTCTCCACACCATTCATGATTTTATAGATCTCTCAATCATATCTCCCCTTATTCATCTCTTTTCTAAGCCAAACAGAAATCCTTGGTGGCCCTGCTGCTTTTTGGAACCTTGCTTGCCTGTTCAAGGGAGCTGGGGACATGATTTGTCCCTTAAAAAAGTTTATAGGGTTTATCTGTAAATCCTCTGACTCATTCCCCATATGAGCAGATTTCTTGTACCATTTTTGATCTCAGAGACTGTCTAAATTATATTTACATGTGTTCTGGGCTTCCGCTGTGTAAGGGATTTCCAGCGTATTGAAGCAGGGCTGGATAACTGCTTAGGACTAAGCAGTATTATCTGATTTTTGTTTTAGTGTCTCAAGAATCGTAATCATACTGTACACTGCAGTAAAGCCATTACATAACTATCCATCTGTGAAAGAAGAATCCCCCATGTGTTTGGTGGCAGAAAGGGGACCAATATAAAGCTGTGTATCAGCATTATGTGAAAGTACTACAGAGCCATAGTGTTACGCAGATATACCTAGATATACTCATTATATGTTCACAACAGAAGCTAAGCAGAAGGAAAAGCTAGTGATGGAGATTGATTTGTTTGAGTGAGGGTTAGTTTGGGAATGGGTTTATGGGCCATAGAAATTTTTTTTTTTTAAAGAGCAAAACTGAAATACAGCAGAAGGACAAAAAACAAAACAAAACAAAACAAAACCCCACCACCACTCACTAAATAGGTCAGCTGCAATTGCAGATTCCATTCTCCTCCACATGACAAAACTCACAGCTCTCATAAAGTAAAAAAAAAAAATCACATGGGGCCAGACACCTTGCAGTTATGCCATTGCAACTCCTTTGAAATCAACAAGGTTACCATGGAGCATGGTATAACTTAGATCACAAACTAACCAACCAGTTGCAAAATAAAATGTAGTTGTTGATTAGCTGAATGAAATCACAAAAGGGTAAGTTGAAATATAAACACTCAGAGCCTGATTGTGATGCCCTTGCAGACAGAGGCTGGCACTTAACTCTGTGTGTGAGCCAGATGCCTTAGTTGGGAGTGCACATGGGGTAAGGCACTACCTGCTGTGAGTAAGGGCATCACCATCAGCCCTTAATAAAGAAGAGCAAAAAGGAAGAAAAGAGAAAGGAAAAAGGAAAAGTGAGGGAGAAGCAGTTTGGTCATCTTATTGACTGACTACATTGAACCTGGTGCTTCCATCTGCAAGGGTTTGTGAGAGCCATTTTTCAATCATAGGGCACTGCCCCAGAGTTTCACTTAGTTTCAAATTAACAAAATCTGAGGTGAATCTCCATCAGAACTGCCAAGTCTTGCATTGACAAGGTGAAGCCGTAATTCAGTCCAGGTTTCATAGATTCCAAGGCCAGGAGGGACGATTGTGATCACCTAGTCCAGGGGTCGGCAACCTATGGCACGCATGCCAAAAATGGCACACAAGCCCATTTTTAATGGCACGCTGCTGCCTGCCGGGGCAGCAGCAGCGTGCCATTAACAATCCTGACTGGCCCAGCCTGGCCCTTTCTTCTCTGACCCCCGTCCCCTCCCGTGGGGACAGAGGGCAAGGGGCAGGGGCAGAAGCTTGGTCCTACCGTCTCCCCTGCCTCTTCCCGCAGTGTGCTGGGTTCCTGCCCCTCCTCCTCCTCTCCGTCCCTCCGTGCCGGCCGATCAGCGATGGCCCTTGCAAGGGGGTGGGGGAGGAGCGGGGTCAGCGTGCTCGCTGCTCCTAGCGGAGGCAGAGAAGAAGCGGGGGCAGGGCCTTGGAGAAGGGCGGCGGTGGAAGCGGGGCATACCCTTTCCAGCCCCCTGCCGTGAGCACCCCATGACCTCAGCCCACACACCCAGCCCTCTGCCCTGAGCCCTGCAGCCCCGCACACACCCCAGGCCCCTGCCCTAAGCCCTGTACCCTCACACACACCCAGCCCTTTGCTTGACTCCTTCACTCCCCCCATGACCCCAGCCCTGACTCTGGCACCCCCACACATACCCAGGCCCCCCATGCCCTGACACCTGCACCTCCTCACAGGCCCCCAGCCCTCTGCCCTGAGTCTTGCACACCCCCCCCACACCCAGTCCCCCACCCCATGCACCCCCCACATCCCCACCCCCACCCTGAGCACCAAACGGGAGCTCCTGCACCCCCCCACATTCCCACCTGCACCCCTCCCACCAAATGGGAGCTGCCCAGGTAAGCTCTCCACACCCAAACCTCCTCCCCCAACCCTGAGCCCCTTCCCTCATCCTAGCTCCTGGAGAGACCCTGCACCTCAACCCCCAGCCTGCTCCTTCACCCCCAGCCCTGTGCTCAGTGCACTCCCACCCTCAGCTCAGTGCAGAGAGAGAGGAAGAGAATGGGCCAGAACCAGGGAGAAAGTAGGTAGCCATTGTATGTGGACAGGACCGGGACCCCAGACCGGCAGCGGGCTGAGCGGGTCCGGCAGCTGGGATCGCGGCTGGCAGGAGCCAGCAGATGGAACCCCTGAGCAGCAGTGGGCTGAGCCGCTCTGCCCACTGCCGGTCTGGGATCCCGGCCGCCAGCCCCGCTCAGCCTGCTGCCAGTCTGGAGTTCTGGCTGCTGGCCCCTTGCCAGCCGGGGTCCCGGCCGCAGGCTCAGCCCACTGCTGGCCTAGGTGAACGGAACCCCAGGACAGCAGCAGGCTGAGCGGGCCGGTGGCATAAGAGCAACGTTTTAATTTAATTTTAAATGAAGCTTCTTAAACATTTTGAAAACCTTGTTTATTTTACAATACAACAATAGTTTAGTTATATAATATATAGACTTTTATAGAGAGAGACCTTCTAAAAACATTAAAATGTATTAGCGGCATATGAAACCTTAAATTAAAGTGAATAAATGAAGACTCGGCACACCACTTCTGGTAGGTTGCCAACCCCTGACCTAGTCAGACTTCCTGTATAACACAGGCCACAGAACTTCCCCAAAATAGTTCCTAAGGCATACTTTTTAGAAAGACATCCAATCTTGATGAACAAATTGTCGAATTCACCACAACTCTTGGTAAATTGTTCCAGTGATTAATTACCCTCACTTTGAAAATTTTACGTGTTATTTTCAGTCTGAATTTGTCCAGCTTCAGCTTGCAGCCACTGAATTGTACTATACCTTTGTCAACTCATTTTTGTTGGCTTGAAACTCTAAGCGCTCTCAAATCTTGGCCCAGGCTTACTGAAAGGCTTGCAAAATTCAGTAAAGCTGGCCCAAAATTCAGGTTTGTTATGAACTCAAAAACTATACTTGTTTCATCTGCTTTCAGGTTTCATGAAAAAATGGCCAGCCAGCTCGATGTGTTTGAATTCCGTGTTTGATTGTTTGTGAGGGTGATGAGTGCTGGTAGTCAGGGCCAGTGGATGGAGGCCTAGGGTGGCCACTGACACATCCCCAGAATACTGGACATTCCAGCACGTCCAGAACGGCCTGGGCTGCCCCTGTGTGTGTGACCCAATCCTCGCCAGCATGACCTTGCAGGCATGGTGCATGTGAGTTCATGCTTGTGGGGGCAGAGTGGTTCTCTGCAAAATGGTGTCCTCTGTGCAGCATGACCTCACACACACTGCCTGTGCCACCAGGATGGTGGGGCAGCCAGACAAATTTCAGCAGCATTGCTACCATGCAGCCAGACCGTGCTCTGGACTGCACCAGCCGTACTGATTTAGTACAGAACCACTACTAAAAAGTGGTCAGGCCATGGCCCCTCTGGCTTTGTGGCCTATGGAACTTTGACCAAGTTCAAAAACCTTGGGGCAGGGGTAGTTTCCTCCTCCAAGCTCCCATAATTGGAGCCATTAACATCAGTGTCATCATTAAGTCTTGCCCTTACATAATGACTTGTAGCTGTGCTGTTGGGTGGCAAGAGTAATTCTAACAAAATGGCAACACTCCTATTAACCCATGTTCTTTGGTTCACCCAACCATTGGCTGAGGCCTTTGCCTCAACTAACTGCCCATCTAGGTAGCTTGTCAATGGGCATCCTTTAAAAGGCCAGCATGCAGAGTACCTGGCTCATTGTGAATTATTTCCTTCCTGTACCCTACCAGGGTAATCTTTTGCCATGAAACATAAGATTTGACTTACTTTTACATTCATGCATAACTGCAAATATTATTGGTCATAAAATTAACCAGTGCCTCCTAAAAATCGAGCTGCATTATTTAACTCTATGGCTACTTCCGCTTTGTAAACCATGAGCATTTAAGCATCTGCTGTGGAAGATGTGAGTTTTTTCTGGAATATTTCTAACTTCCAATGGATTACAATGTAGGTAACACAAAAGAATTGGATAGAGTTTACCTTTTTCTTTTAAAAAATAAAATACAATATTTCCCCTTTGGCCTTTTTATTTTAGCAAGTTGTGGTCTCTAGGCAACACAGTGAAGGATGCTGTTATTTTTAACAGCACCAGCTTTTTATTTTAAAGGCTTCACCTTTTTGGAAACAACCTGTGCAACTCCATTGGTTAGAGTGAGAGACCTGGTAAGTTAATTGGCATAGTGGATTTGCCAGAAGCTGGGAATGGGTGACAGAGGATGATCACTTGATGTTTACCTGTTCTGTGTATTCCCTTTGAAGCACCTGGCACTGGCCGCTGTTGGAAGACAGGATACTGGACTACATGGACCTTTGGTCTGACCCAGTATGGCTGTTCTTATAATAATTAATAATGACACTTCAGTGCTACACTGTAGAAGTACATTCTTCTGAAGTTCTTAAAATGCTTTGCAAACATGCATTGTGTCTTTACCACATTGTGTCTTTTCCTGTAAAGCAGGAATTCTCCCCTTTCTACAAATGGGGAAACAGTCACAGAGAAGGGGAATGATTTGCCCAGTCTTGCAGCATTGGAAACAGAACCCAGAACACCTGATTTTTAGGCCATGTCTACACTTACAAGGTTAGTGACACAGCGGTACCGATTCAGCTTTGCTGCTGTAAGAGTTCTCATATAGCTGTGTTATGCTGATAGGAGAGAGCTCTCCCGTCAACATAGCCATTGCTACTCTTTGAGCTGGTTTTATTATGTTGGCAGGAGAGCATCTCCCATCGACGTAGCACTGTGTACACCAGCGCGTATGCTGACAAAACTTATGTCGCTCTGGGGGTGTTTTTTTTCACATCCCTGAGCGACAAAAGTTTTGTTCACATAAGCGCTAGTGTAGATGTGGCCTTAGGGTTGACTTGAACCATTAAGCAATTCCTTGTGACTGAGGAAAGTATTTGCCCCCTCTTCAAAGTAGGTGAAAGACTGGTATATCTGCCATGCATGTTCTATTTACCAACTACATAAGAGGGTTATAAACAGAGCTGAGCGAATAATTAATTTTTTTAGTTCAAACTGAAACAGAATTTTTCAGTTTGTCCTCACCAGAACAATAACAACAACAAATACCTAAAAAGATTTAATTTGGGGTCATACTAAACATTTTGTTTGACCCTTAATTTTTTTGTCCACGTTGGGTTAATTTCAGGTGTTTTTCACATTTTTTTTTAAAGTAGCTAAGTTGCAATATAAAAGGCTGTTTTGAAAAAAAGTAGTAATAATATTTTGTTTCAAAATGAAACACTTCAAAACAAAAAGATTTGAAATGTTTCATTTTGAAATGGCCAAAATGAACTGTTTGACTTTGATTTTGGGGAGGGTGGGGGAGGATGGGACAAATCTGTTCACTGCATTTGTCCCAAAGAGTTTTGGTGCCCCAAAAATGCATTTTTGGCAAATTCACTAGTTGCTGGGAAAAAAAAGTCACCCAGCTCTAGTTGTAAGGCTAAATTAATTGCTATTTGTCAACCACTGAGAGACCCCCAGCCAAACAATGCTAATGTAAACCTTCTACCAGGGGGAGCCAGCAGCCAGGGCTGGGTTCAGTATCTAAGGGTTCCTTTTCAATAATACAACACAAAGCTGGCTTGAGCCCCAACCAGTGACCTGGGACAGTTACACACCACCCCCTGGACACCTCTAAGAGGCAATACTTCCCCTCTCGCAAGCACAGTCTACAAAACTTTTAATAAAAGGAGGGAAGTAACTCACAATTAATTTGGAAAACACTGCAACTTGCCATGCCTCTCTGCCAGCCGCCCCTGCTGGCTGCTGGCCATGCCTCTCTGCCAGCTGCCCTGTTAACCAGTTTTGACTTTTATGCCTCATTTCTTGTGTTCACAGAAAATCTTTCTCGTTGTTAATAAACTTGTTTTATTGTTTTGTCTAAGCCAGTGTGTTTGAATTGAAGTGTTTTGGAAACTCCATTTGGGACAGCAAGAGTGTATATATCATTTTTATTAATTAAATGACTACCTTCACATAAGCTTGTATTGACCAGGAAAGGGCTGGGCAGTACACGATATACATTTCTGGGGAAGAGCATATTTTGATACAGACTGGCTAACCTAGTGAGGAGGGCTTTAAACTAGGTTTGATGGGGGTAGAAGACAAAAGGGCAAAGGTAAGTAAAAAACAGAGACCTGGAAGAAGGGTTGGAATCTGGGGGGAGCATGGGTCATTTTAGCAGGGATGGGGAGAGACGAGAGAACGTGGGGTGGAGGGAGAAATCAAATCAGTATCTTAGATGTCTGTATACTAATGTGAGAAGTCTGGGGAAATAAGCAGGAAGAACTAGAAATGCTAGTTAATAAAAACAACTAGGACATAGCTGGCACCACAGAGACTTGGTGGGATAATACATAATGACTGGAATATTGGTATAGAAGGCTACAGCTGGCTCAGGAAGGACAGGCAAGGAAAAAAGGGAGGAGGTGTTGCCTTATATATCAAAAAATTATACACTTGGACTGAGGTTGAGGTTGAAATAGGAGACAGACTTCTTGAAAGTCTCTGGGGAAGGATAAAAGGGGTAAAAAACAAGGGTGATGTCATGGTCTGGGTCTACTATAGATCACCTAACCAGGAAGAAGAGGTGGATGAGGCTTTACTAAACAACTGACAAAATCATCAAAAGCACAGGACTTGATGGTGGTGGGGGACTTCAACTACCCTGAGATCTGTTGGGAAAATAATACATCAGGGCACAGATTATCCAACAATTTCTTGGAATGTATTGGAGACAATTTATTTCAGAAGGTGGAGAAAGCTACTGGGGGAGAGGCTGTTCTTGATTTGATTTTGACAAATAGAGAGGAACTGGCTGAGAATTTGAAAGTGGAAGGCAGCTTGGGTGAAAGTGACCATGAAATGATAGAACTCATTATTCTAAACAATGGTAGGAGGGAAAACAGTAGAATAAAGATAATGGATTTCAAGAAGGCAGACTTTAGCAAACTTAGGGATTTGGTAAGTAAGTTTCTATGGAAAGCAAGTCTAAGGGGAAAAACATTTCAAAAGAGTTGGCAGTTTTTCAGAGAGACATTATTAAGGGCACAAGAGCAAACTATCCTGCTGCATAGGAAAGATAGGAAGTCTGGCAAGAGACTACCCTGGCTTAACCAGGAGATCTTCATTGATCTGCATCTCAAAAAAAAAAGTCCTACAAAAAGTGGAAACTAGGTCCAATTGCAAAGGATGAATATAAACAACACAAATATGTAGGGACAAAATTAGAAAGGCCAAGGATTAAACTAGCTAGAGACATAAAGGGTAACAAGAAAACAGTCTACAAATACATTAGAAGCAAGAGGAAGACCAAGGACAGGTTGACCCGTTACTCAGTGAGGGGGGAAAACAATAACTGAAAATGTGGAAATGGCAGAAGTGCTAAATGACGTTTGTGTTTGTTTTTACCAAAAGTTTTAGTAATGATTGGATGTCTCACATAATGAATGTCAGTGAAAATGAGGTAGGATCAGAGGCTAAAATAGGGAAAGACCAAGTTAAAAATTACTCAGAGAAGATAAATGTCTTCAGGCCACCAGGGTCAGATGAAATACATCCTAAAACACTCAAGGAGATGACTGAGGAGATATGAGACATTAATGATTATCTTAGAAAAGTTATGGAAGATGGGAGAGATTCCAGAGGACTGGAAAAGAGCAAATATTGTGCCAATCTATAAAAAGGCAAATAAAGACAATTCAGGGAATTACAGACCAGCCAGCTTAATTTCAGTATCCAGAAAGATAATGGAGCAAATAACTGAGCAATGAATTTGCAAATACCTCAAAGACAATAAGGTGATAAGTAACAGTCAGCATGGCTTTGTCAAGGACATATCATTTCAAACCAAGCTAATAGCTGTCTTTGACAGGGTAACAAGCCTTGTGGATGGGTGGAAGTGGTAGACGTGGTATATCTTGACTTTAGTAAGGCTTTTAAAATTGTTTCAAATGACCACCTCATAAACAAACTAGGGAAATACAACCTAGATGGAGCTACTATAAGGTGGGTCATAACTGGTTGGAAAACCATTCCCAGAGAATAGTTATCAGTTGTTCACAGTCAAGCTTTAAGGGCATATCAAGTGGGGTCCCACAGGGATCAGTTCTGGGTCCAGTTCTGTTCAACGTCTTCATCAGTGATTTAGATAACGGCATAAAGAGTAAATTTATAAAGTTTGTGGATGATACAAGATGGGAAAGGTTGCAAGTACTTTGGAAGATAGGATTAAAATTCAAAATGATCTGAACAAACTGGAGGAATGGTCTGAAGTAAATAGGATGAAATTTAATAAGGACAACTGCAAAGTACCTTAGGAAGGTACAATCAGTTGCACACACACACACAATAGGAAATGACTGCCTAGGAAGTAGTACTGCAGAAAGGGATCTGGGGGGTCATAGTGAATCACAAGCTACGAGCCAACAGTGTGTAACCCTGTTGCAAAAAAGCAAACATCATTCTGGGATGTATTAGCAGCAGTGTTGTAAGCAAGACACAAGAAGTAATTCTTCCACTTCATGCTGATTAGGCCTCAACTGAAATATTGTGTCTAGTTCTGGGTGCCGCATTTCAGGAAAGATGTGGACAAATTGGAGGAAGTCCAGAGAAGAACAATAAAAATTATTAAAAGGTCTAGAAAATGTGACCTATGAGGGAAGATTGAAAAAATTGCATTGTTTAGTCTGGAGAAGAGAACACTGAGGGAGAGCATGATAACCGTTTTCAAGTACATAAAAGGTTATTACAAGGAGGAGGGAGAAAAATTGTTGTCATTAACCCATGAGGATAGAACAAGAAGCAATGGGCTTAAATTGCAGCAAGGGAGGTTTATGTTGGACATTAGGAAAAAATTCCTAACTGTCAGGGCAGTTAAGCACTGGAATAAATTACCTAGGGAGGTTTTGGAATCTCCATCAGTGGAGATTTTTAAGAGCAGGTTAGACAGATACCTGTCAGGGATGGCCTAGGTAATGCTTAGTCCTGCCTTGAGTGCCAGAAACTGGATTAGAAGACCTTGAGGTCCCTTCCAGTCCTATGATTCTATGATTTACCCCTTCACATAACACAAGAATCAGGGGTCACCCAATGAAAATCATAGAATATTAGGATTGGAAGAGACCTCAGGAGGTCATCTAGTCCAATCCCCTGCTTAAAGCAGGACCAACACCAAAATAATAGACAACACCTGTTAGTGATGGCGATAATACTTAGTTCTGCCTTGAGTGCAGGGGCCTGGACTAGATGACTTCTCAGGGTCCCTTCTAGTCCTATGATTCTATTCTAGAAGCATCCCAGTAAAACACTGCCCTGAAGAATTTACAATCTAAATGATGGACTTGAGAGTCTAGTGAAGATATAACATATACCAGGAACCAGAGGAAAGGAGAGAGGTGAGTTACAGAAATATAATTGAATAGTGACTGATTTTAGGCATACAAGAGTCTTCACAGTGCCAATGTTCTGTTCTCGAGTTTTTTGATGGAGGGTAAATGTGGCAAACATGCTTAATTTTTTTAGTTGGTGCTACAGCTGCGGGATTTTAGGAAAGTAACTTGAAAGAAGGGAGGATGAAGGCCTGGGAGTAGATTTTGGAAGGGAATTCCAGGCGTAGGGGGAACATGGAAGAAGTTGCACAGATGTCTGTGAAAGGAGATGAAAGGTCCACCTGGCTGGGCATGTCTGGTGCAGGGGAGGATAGCAAAAGGAGAGAGGCTATGTGGAAAGAGCACTAGATTAGGACTCCACCCCGGCTTTGCCACTGACCTGCTGTGACACTTTGGCCAAGTCACTTCACCTCACCCTGCTTTTGTTTTCCCTCCCACCTCTCTCTGTCTTGTCTATTTAGAGTGCAAGCTGTTTGGGGCAGGCGCTGTCTCTTGCTCTGTTTGTACAGCCCCTAGCACAATGGGGCCTCCATCTTGGCTGGAACTGCTAGGTGCTATGGTAAGCAGATAAATAATTATATTAACACATAATGAAAAGTTTGCCAGGTCAGAGATGTAGGCAGTGGTTGCATGATGTAAGAACTTGAAAGTAAGGATAAGAAGTCTGAAAGGTATTAATAGACAAGTGAGGAATGCCTATAGATTTTAATAGGAAGGATAAACACTCACTGCTTTGAAGTCCATGAGCATTTCCTCTCTCTCACACTGCATTCCCTTTATCATTCCTTTTAAATTTTGACTTGATTTTTGTTGCAAGCAGCTGATATCCAGCAGCTAAGATTTATACATGTAATTCTCAACTATAGGTAACACACAGCTCCTAACGGCCTTTCCAGTCCTGTTTCCATGGAAATGGAAACTAGTAGAGTGACTATAAGTCTTTTTAAAAGATAGTAGAATACTATCTTTATCTTATTTTTGCTGAGCAATAAGACAAATACTTTCAATTTCTATAGCTCTGTAGTGGAGTGGCTACCCTGCTCCTAAAATAGAAGGGGTTAAAAGCAGCCCTGGAGAGGGCTGTGGCTGGGGATGGCTGATTGGGGAAGCAGCTGCAGCTGGCCTGTATAAAAAGGCTGTGAGCCAGTGGCCTAAGGAGTCTCGCTTCAGGCTGGGAGAGAGCAGGGCCAGCCAGGATACTGAGAGTGGTGCAGTGCTGGGGAAGGAGCAGGCTGAGTGGGGGTGCTCCAGGCTGTAGGGCCTGGTCCAAGGCCCAGAGAGGTACTGGGAGGCAGAGGAAAGCAACAGGTCTGAACCCCCTTGCCTATGATGAGTGGCCTTTACACTGCAGTCTGCGCCAGGGCGCGGGGGCTTGGTGATGACTGGCAGTAGTCCAAACTGAGACAAGGTGCGGATAGTGGGTTGGGGATTCCCCAGGAAGGGGAGACCCAGAGGCAGAGTGTGGGGGTATGGCTGGGGGGCTGAACCCCAGAGAAAGGGGCACTGGGGTCTGTGAGGGACATGGGGGGCCAGAGCTGTGCGGAAAAGAGCTAATTCCCATGGATGACCAGTAGGAAGCGCTGCAGGGATGAGTCAGCTCCTTTACAAACTCCTTCCACAGGCGGATCTCAAAGTGCTTTACTAACCTGAATTAATTTAGCTTCAGAACATCCTTCTGAAGTAGGGTAAATATTCCCATTTTACAGATGGGGAAACTAAGAGAAAAGTGACTTGTTGTAGGATGAAGGCAATCTATAGATCCCTTCAGGATGGGGATTGTCTCTGGTCTGTTGTTTTACAGACACCAGAACAGCTCAATTCTAACTGGGGCATTTGGGTGCTACCATAATATAAATCTCTAATAATAAGATTTACATTCTGATTCTAATACTAACTCCTAATTGCCTCTTATGACCACAAGACCATCCCTCTTTCTGGGTGCAATATCTGTTTCCAGCTTTCCATGGAACAGAAGCAGAATGACTATTACCATCTGAATTTAAAAAAAAATCAACTTCTGACTTCCTCATCTGATATGCATTCCAGGAAAGTGAGAAATGGAACAATAAATAAAGGCTTAACAATACCTTTAATTACCCTTGCTATATGTTTGCCCTTCTCACTACCAGTTTCATGGAAATAGAATAGGAGGGGGAAAAACTTACAGTAGGGCGAGAGAGTGGGCAGCTGCAAATATGAGGTGCAATTCTCACAAGTAGAGTTAGCTTCAGGTTGTGTGGATTTTCAGAACTTCTTATTCAGATCAGGAGCAAAACCAAAAAGCCTAGGGAAAACAGGATAACTATATTTTTCCCTACTATTTGTTCCTTTGGATGTGTACAGTGAATTTCTAGAGGGCAGGCAAACTAACTAGCTAGTACTGACCTATATGCTTATACCAGATAGCTACCCAATCAGAACCGTCACAGCCAATCAGATCCCTCATTTCATAATGTCCATATTATAATAAAACTTCATTGAACTGACAGGCTTGTACAAGTATGTCCTTGGTGAAACCAAAGTGGATCCAATTTTCTTGTCATCGTATATAACAAATACAGTGGAGCAGGTATACATGATCACCAAGGGCTTAGACAAATATCAAACCCAATGGCAAGATTGATATATATGATTGAGGGAAGGAGAGGCGCTGATCAGCGGGGCCGCTGGCAGGTGACACACACTGTGGGGCAGGGGGGAGCTAATGGGGGGGCTGCCAGTGGATGTTCAGCACGCACTATTTTTTCTCCATGCCCCAGAAATTACCAGTCAGTGAATAATTGGCAATTTGAATATTTTTATATGGGATGGGATTGCCTTTAGCAAAAAGAAGGGAACAAGTTTCCAAAACTCTTTTCGAGAGTTCTGATACACAAACAATTAAGGCCCTGATCCTGCAAATTAATGTGTATGGGGGGAGCCTCACTGCAGCAAATGGAGATCTGCAGGGATAAATGTGCATTATTTTGCAGGACTGGAACCTTCGTGAAACCATGAAGAATCTTCTCACTGGACCCTTTGCAGTTAAGACTGTAGTTCACAGGCAAGTTCTTTGGTGTACAGAGAATGAGAGAAAATTTCATTTAAACTCTTCATACAGCTAATAGATCTCACTACATCTTAACTGTTCTTGGAATGAATCCTTAGCTGACGGGACTTCGTGGCCCACAAGGGGAAAAAAAGTCAAATTTCGTAATCCTTTTTATCTGCTACAGTCCCTCCTTTCTGAGAAAGTCAAAGCTTCTTCAAACTCCCCTCCTGGTGATGATGATTATGGATTATGCTCATCCAATCAGGTAACAGAAATAATAGCACATAGCCAATTGCAACTAACCAGCATAGATCACATTTTGCATATCCAATGGTAGCACAGACAAGGAGGCTGAGGGGTAGCAATGAATAAGATTATGTTCCTGAGAATGGGGGTGGGGGACTGTGAGGAGGTACACGGAGGGTAAAAGGGGAACAGACAAAGGGAGTGCTGTTCAGTGGGGGAGTGAGTCATAGAGGAAAATCAGACTTGCAAAATACTTTTTCAGTAAATTCAAATAAAGAATAAATGAGAGGGAATCATGGTCCGTGTGTGAGTATTCTGTAAGCAGATGAATAGGCTAAATTAATTGGGTCAATTATTAACTGTGCATTATGCACTTGGCCCCAGGATTTAGCAGCATGGTTTATTCTGTTAGTCTATTTTGTATTTCTTTACAGAGCTGTCAGGTAGATGCAGGATATTGTTAGTTAGGTAAGCCTTTTCCATAAAAGCACGAGGTGCACTAGTCAGTTTGCTTACAATGGCTCCCTGCCCAAGGGCACTTTGCAGAGATTACATTACACAAAGACACAATTCAGATATGGCTCTGCAACAACGGCATGGTTTAGAACTCAGCCTTTGCTAGTTAGTATCCTTGTTAATCGTTTACATGTAAATAAAAAGCATGCATTTCATTTTGGCATGAAGAAAGCTGATGTATTCTCCTTGACCTGTTCGCAGAAGGCAGTGTTTAAAACATGTACAAAAAAGTAACACCTGCAGAGACCAGAAGTTTTGCCATTGTCAATTTGAGTTGCAGTCACACGCGCAGTGGCACTTTTACTGTACTGTCACGCTGGAGATGGACAGCACTAGGTGCCTCTCTCACTGGCTAAAAATATTTCATAAAGATATGGTGAGGAAAGAAAAGCGATGCATCTGGACATTACTACAAATTGTGCAGTGCCTCTTTGGTGCAGGCCCTTACCTGGAGTAAGGATAGGAATAAGCCAAACAAACTGGTTCAGAAAAAACAAGAACCAAAATTCAGTTTGAATCTCAAACTAAAATCCCAATTTGTTCTAGCTTTGAAAAGTTTAGAATTGTCACCTCTTTTCTTTCCGACCCTGTGTAGCCTCTTACTTACTTGACACTGAAAGCCAGTTTGGGGTCACAGTGAGGCTTCTCGTCTGGCTGTTCTCTTGTGTGGGAGCAATCATTCTAGGTCCTCAGACCCAGAAATCCCAGATCTCAGGGAATTCAAGTAAATTAGCCAGCCACAGCCAACAGAGAGTGCTAGATCTGACCTCTCACTCAACACGCACCAAGGCATATCCCCGAAGAGAGGGAGCCATTTGGGGCATGGAAAGAGAGTTCTGTGAAGTGGGAGAGCCCACTGGGGAAAAGGGAATCGTGATCAGGGAGAAGCTACAGGGTGGTGGTGATGGGGTGCCATGTCAGGCAGAGGTAGCTGAGTCTTAGGAGAATCATTGAAAACAGAAGTTGGGGGAGAAAGAAAGCTTGTTAAGAGTCAGGATGAAAGAGTTTAGGTGATTAGATAAAGAGAAAATGAAGAAGAAAGATAAATCTGGCTGGGATGAGAGAAACAGGAGGAAAGGCAAACAGACATCAGGAGGATCAGAGAAGCATCCCAATATTTTAAGTGTTTGCCTGAAGCAACCCTCTTACGTTTCATCAATATGTAGTTGATGAGCAACCTGAGTGCTCCCACCTCCTTCACTCAACCTTCTGAGTCCTTTCACTGGCACCTGACGTGCTATATCAGATTCTAACTCCTCTTCCTTACAATGAAGGCTCTGCACAGCTCCACGCCTTTACATTTCATCCCTCATCTTCTACCCTACAGCTGGCCAATTTCCTTCACACTTCTTTTGTATCCTCCCACAAACACTTTTGTCTCTTTCTCCCATGCTGTCCTCTGCTCCTATGCATGGCAAGACCTCACTGATCCTGTATTCAATACAACATCCTTCTTCTCTTGCAAATCCCTCCTTAAAACTCACTTCTTCTGACCATGTTCTCAATATTGATCCAAACTCCTGTTCCAACTTGATGAAAGAAATGCACAAAACCAGGCCTACACTCAAGTAAGGGCACTGTACTCTTTTGCTTATAGAACAAATTTCATAAGGTCTAATTCTTTCCCTAGAGAACCATCGATTCAGCTATTATTCCTTATTTCTAATTAACCTTTGAAGTCTTTGCAAGAAAGGATTTTTATGAAAATTGGCAAGGAATTTGCACTCCCCTTCCAAATTACTGTACAGCCTGATTCCTTCTGGAATTGTGTGTTTCTTCCTGTGCTGAAGGTACTTTTGGCGATACTTCACACACAAACTGTTGTCCAGCAGTTCAGTGCTCATTCCCATCCTGTGCATTTCTCATTTCTCCTCCCTCCACCATAACAACTACTGTTGGTTAGTATGCTAGTCTTATTTTCCTGGTCCCCAATCACATTTCTTCAGTTTCCCAGCTCTTTTGGCATATATCAGTCTCAGCCCCAGTAAGATTTGTTATCTGCTTATCAAATTATTTAGCATCATACCAAAGGTGCATGACATATGAAGGATGAAGATGACTGCCAATGACTTCTCTATTCTCTAAACTCCTGCCTCCTTCCTTCTCTATCTCTGTTTCCATTATGCTTCCATCTCTGGTTCTTATGATCGTTATTATTTATTACCATGGC
Organism: Eretmochelys imbricata; assembly: GCF_965152235.1. Lineage (NCBI taxonomy): Eukaryota > Metazoa > Chordata > Testudines > Cheloniidae > Eretmochelys > Eretmochelys imbricata. The sequence goes on along the minus strand of NC_135576.1, from coordinate 43,754,290 downwards.
ACCCAGAGTACCCCCATCAGGAGCAGCGCCCTGTTGCGCTAGGTACTGTATTTAAAAAAAAGAGGTAGACATAGTCTTTTCCCTGAAGGCCTCTTGAATCCCTTTCTTACTCACAGGTGAAATATTTTCCTTCAGACTTGAACTCTGATGACTATTCTGATTTAGTATTACTGGATTGTGATGGGTTTGCTACATACTACTCAGAAGCGACAGAAAGGCCTAAACTCTGTAGGGGGTTTTCCAATGAGACTCCTGTACCTAAGAATAAGGCTGGTACTTTCCCATGAAGTCAGGCTGTAGTTATGTTTTACATACACTCTTGGAATCTAGAAAGAAGCAGAACCCTTTACTAGGGGAGTCTCTACTCTAAAGCTCCGGCTTTCTCTTATTGCCTATAACGAATATATTTAAGCTCATTCTTGGTAAGGAAGTGGCACTAAGCAATGATGTACTGCAGATCAGGAAGACCATTTTTTCCTCATGCATAGTTTGTTGGAATCTGTTTGATTCTGGGGACAATGTATTAGAAAGATTCTTTTCATGTGCCATACCAGGACACTGGATAAACCAAAGCTAAAAAATATCTGAGGCTCCAAGAAATTCTTCCCACATTTCACAGAAGATCTAATGTATGCTGGGACCAGACTTCAGGAACTGTAGTTACTGTTGTATATGTGAACCCAAATGGATTGTATTTAATAATATTATTTGTATAGCCATAGTACTTAGGATCTCTAATCATGGAGCAGGACTCCATTGTGTTTGGTGCTGTACAAAAACAGAACAAAAAGACAGTCCAAATTTACTACCTCTCATTTACAGAATTAGTGACTTAATCCAAGGTTCCCAGAAATCTGAAACATACAATCTAACGCTCCGTGGCTTACAAGGAAGCAGGTGTATATTGTGCCATTAAATATTTGGGGCATTGCAGTACAGGCAATTTGAGGTGCTACAGGTGGCAGATACCAGTTGGCACAAAGGAGTTTCTAGACAAAAACTGGGTTTGGGGCATGCCATCAAGCTCTAAATCAAATTGTTGCTATTAGAGATTTGAGAGTTTATGGGTGTGGAGCTGTCTGTCATCTTAAAAAAATATTACTGCCAACTTATTGCACTGCCTTTCCTACTGTTGTTTGTTTGAGAACAAATTAATCTTGAAAACAAATTAACTTTAAATGTCACTTTTTGCTTCCAAACATTCTTTAACCATCTTCTCAGCAACACTGAATTATTTTTGCATTGAACTAAGACACAGAAGCGTATCTGAAAAGGGTGTTTAGATGGTTGTGGTGGGTAAGATGCCTGAGACTCGGAAGATCTGGGGTCAGTTTCCAGATCTGTTACAGACTTCTTGGATGACTGTGAGCAAGTCCCTTAGAAAAATCTGCAGCACCAAGTCTCGGAGCCTCTCCGAGTTTTGGAGCCTGGGCTCCAACTCAAGTAGGAACATCCACACTTCTATTTTTAGCCCTGCAAGTCCAAATTAATTGACTTGAGCTCCGAGACTTATCGCCAAGGGTTTTTCTTAGCAGTACAGACATACTCCAGTCTCTTTGTGTCCCATTTCCCCATCTGTAAAATATTAAACAAGATTGTTAAGAGGATAAATTAATTCATATTTAAGTTGGTCAGATACATATGACTCCCATCACCATTGTATCTGGAGTTGGATGGGAGCCTGTGGAAAACTCTGACCAGGTCCTCACAACTATAGACAAATTCATAGAATCATAGAATATCAGGGTTGGAAGGGACTCAGGAGGTCATCTAGTCCAACCCCCTGCTCAAAGCAGGACCAATCCCCAATTAAATCATCCCAGCCAGGGCTTTGTCAAGCCTGACCTTAAAAACTTCTAAGAAGGAGATTCTACCACCTCCCTAGGTAACGCATTCCAGTGTTTCACCACCCTCCTAGTGAAAAAGTTTTTCCTAATATCCAACCTAACCTCCCCCACTGCAACTTGAGACCATTACTCCTTGTCCTGTCCTCTTCCACCACTGAGAATAGTCTAGAACCATCCTCTCTGGAACCACCTCTCAGGTAATTGAAAGCAGCTATCAAATCCCCCCTCATTCTTCTCTTCTGCAGACTAAACAATCCCAGTTCTCTCAGCCTCTCCTCATAAGTCATGTGTTCCAGACCCCTAATCATTTTTGTTGCCCTTCGCTGGACTCTCTCCAATTTATCCACATCCTTCTTGTAGTGTGGGGCCCAAAACTGGACATAGTACTACAGATGAGGCCTCACCAATGCCGAATAGAGGGGGACAATCACGTCCCTCGATCTGCTCGCTATGCCCCTACTTATACATCCCAAAATGCCATTGGCCTTTTTGGCAACAAGGGCACACTGCTGACTCATATCCAGCTTCTCGTCCACTGTCACCCCTAGGTCCTTTTCCGCAGAACTGCTGCCTAGCCATTCGGTCCCTAGTCTGTAGCGGTGCATTAGGTTCTTCTGTCCTAAGTGCAGGATCCTGCACTTATCTTATTGAACCTCATCAGATTTCTTTTGGCCCAATCCTCCAATTTGTCTAGGTCCCGCTGTATCCTATCCCTGCCCTCCAGTGTATCTACCACTCCTCCTAGTTTAGTATCATCCGCAAATTTGCTGAGAGTGCAATCCACACCATCCTCCAGATCATTTATGAAGATATTGAACAAAACCGGCCCCAGGACCGACCCCTGGGGCACTCCGCTTGACACCGGCTGCCAACTAGACATGGAGCCATTGATCACTACCCGTTGAGCCTGACAATCCAGCCAACTTTCTACCCACCTTATAGTGCATTCATCCAGCCCATACTTCTTTAACTTGCTGACAAGAATACTGTGGGAGACCGTGTCAAAAGCTTTGCTAAAGTCAAGAAACAATACATCCACTGCTTTCCCTTCATCCACAAAACCAGTAATCTCATCATAGAAGGCGATTAGATTAGTCAGGCATGACCTTCCCTTCGTGAATCCATGCTGACTGTTCCTGATCACTTTCCTCTCATGTAAGTGCTTCAGGATTGATTCTTTGAGGACCTGCTCCATGATTTTTCTGGGGACTGAGGTGAGGCTGGCTGGCCTGTAGTTCCCAGGATCCTCCTTCTTCCCTTTTTTAAAGATTGGCACTACATTAGCCTTTTTCCAGTCATCCGGGACTTCCCCCGTTTGCCACGAGTTTTCAAAGATAATGGCCAATGGCTCTGCAATCACAACCGCCAATTCCTTTAGCACTCTCGGATGCAACTCGTCCGGCCCCATGGACTTGTGCACGTCCAGCTTTTCTAAATAGTCCCTAACCACCTCTTTCTCCACAGAGGGCTGGCCATCTACTCCCCATGCTGTGATGCCCAGCACAGCAGTCTGGGAGCTGACCTTGTTAGTGAAGACAGAGGCAAAAAAAGCATTGAGTACATTAGCTTTTTCCACATCCTCTGTCACTAGGTTGCCTCCCTCATTCATTAAGGGGCCCACACTTTCCTTGGCTTTCTTCTTGTTGCCAATATACCTGAAGAAACCCTTCTTGTTACTCTTGACATCTCTTGCTAGCTGCAGCTCCAGGTGCAATTTGGCCCTCCTGATTTCATTCCTACATGCCCGAGCAATATTTTTATACTCTTCCCTGGTCATATGTCCAACCTTCCACTTCTTGTAAGCTTCTTTTTTATGTTTAAGATCCACTAGGATTTCACCGTTAAGCCAAGCTGGTCGCTTGCCATATTTACTATTCTTTCGACACATCGGGATGGTTTGTCCCTGTAACCTCAACAGGGATTCCTTGAAATACAGCCAGATCTCCTGGACTCCTTTCCCCTTCATGTTAGTCCCCCAGGGGATCCTACCCATCCGTTCCCTGAGGGAGTCGAACATATGACCAGGGAAGAGTATAAAAATATTGCTCAGGCAAATTAGTAGGGTTGTCAATTAATTGCAGTTAACACACACGATTAACTCAAAAAATTAATCTCAATTTAAAAAAGTAATCTCGATTACTCGCACTGTTAAACAGTAGAATACCAATTGAAATTTGTTAAATATTTTTGATGTTTTTCTATATTTTCAAATATATTGATTTCAATTACAATGGAATACAAAGTGTACTGTGCTCACTTTATATTATTTATTACAAATTTTGCACTGTCAAAATGATAAACAAAAGAAATAGTATTTTTCAGTTCACTTCATATAAGTATTGTAGTGCAATCTCTTTATCATGAAAGTGCAACTTACAAATGTAGATTTTTTTTGTTACATAACTGCACTCAAAAACAAAACACTGTAAAATTGTAGAGCCTACATGTCCATTCAGTCCTACTTCTTGTTCAGCCAAGCACTCAGACAAACAAGTTTGTTTACATTTATGGGAGGTAATGCTTCATACTTATTATTTACAGTGTTACCTGAAAGTGAGAACAGTTGTTCGCATGGCACTTTTGTAATTGGCATTGCAAGGTATTTACATGCAAAGTATGCTAAACATTTGTATGCCCCTACAGCCACAATTCCAGAGGCTATGTTTCCGTGCTGATGATGCTTGTTTAAAAAAAAACAAACAAACCACGTGTTAATTAAATTTGTGACTGAACTCCTTGGGGGAGAATTGCATGTCTCCTGCTCTGTTTTACCTGCATTCTGCCATATATTTCATGTTACTGCAATCTCGGATGATAATCCAGCACACGTTGTTGTTTTAAGAACACTTCCACTGCAGATTTGACAAAACACGAAGGAGGTACCAATGTGAGATTTCTAAAGATAGCTACAGCACTCAACCCAAGGTTTAAGAATCTGAAGTGCCTTCTAAAATCTGAGGGGGACAAGGTGTGGGGAATGCTTTCAGAAGAGTTAAAAGAGCAACACTCCAATGTGGAAACTACAGAACCCGAACCACCAAAAAAGACAATAAACCTTCTGCTGGTGGCATCTGATTCAGATGATGAAAATTAATTTACTTCAGTCTGCACTGCTTTGGATAGTTACCAAGCAGAACCCATCATCAGCATGGATATATGTCCTCTGGAATGATGGTTGAAGCCTGAAGGGACATAGGAATCTTTAGTGCATCTGGCACGTAAATATCTTGTGACACCAGCTACAGCAGTGCCATGTGAACGCCTGTTCTTACTTTCAGGTGATATTTTAAACAAGAAGTGGGCAGCATTAGCTCCTGCAAATGTAAACAAACTTGTTTGTCTGAGTAATTGGCTGACCAAGAAGTAGGACTGAGTGGACTTGTAGGCTCTACAGTTTTAGGTTTTGTTTTTGAGTGCAGGTTTTTTTGGTACATAATTCTACATTTGTAAGTTCAACTTTCATGATAAAGAGATTGCACTACAGTACTTGTATTAGGTGAATTGAAAAATACTATTTTTTTATAGTGCAAATATTTGTAATAAAAAATAATAATAAAAAGTGAGCACTAAATGTATTCTGTGTTGTAATTGGAATTAATATATTTGAAAATGTAGGAAATATCCACAAAATATTTAAATTGTATTCTATTATTGTTTAACAGTGCGATTAATTGCAATTAATATTTTTAATCGCTTGACAGCCCTACTAATTAGAAACATGTTGATATTTCCTCAACAAATGGGTGGGAGAGGACAGGGTTAGTGTCTCTGGAAACATTTTGGCATTTATCAGTCCAGAGCCCTTTTAACACTCATTTTGCTATTAATTTATGTAATATCTATATCTATCTACCTACCTACCACATATATGTAAACTTTTGTCAAGTGGTTAAAAAGCAGCAATAAGAACTAATAAGGGCTCAATATGTCTAAAGTCCTTCCTGAAAACTAACAAAACTGGCTCAAAGCCCACCCAGAATTCTGGGAAGCATAAATCAATCCTTCTCTGTTTGCCCTTAGCAGGCAGGCTGCCCATTGTCACACACCCATCTCGTTCTAAGTATGAGTCAGTTACGGGGATTCCAAGTGCAACTGGAATTGTGGGTATGCAACATATGTAAATGAAGCTCACGACAGCTGTTCTTTTACATTTCCACCAACAGCATGAGCAGAGAGCTCCTCCTACTCTGGACCTTCTGACTATAGGCCTAATTCCAAAATATAACAAGCTCAGTCAATTGTGTTAATGTATCTTTTAGACAAGCAATGACAAGTGGGAAAATTATAAGAGGCTCCCCCGCCCTCAAGCTCTGCACTCATATAGTTATTTCATTCTCTAGGAATGTTTGTTGGACCCATCACCTTGGTATCTAATGACATTTAAATGAAATTTATAGTCCTAATGCCTGCTGTCCTTCAGGCAACAGCCAATTCCATAATAATACAAAAATAAACATAAAAACATCCATAATGGGTCAGACAAAAGGTCCATCTCGTCCAGTATCCTGTCTTCTAAGAGTGGCCAGTGCCAGGTGCTTCAGAGGGAATGAACAGAAAAGGTAATCACCATGTGATCCATCCCCTGTTGCCCATTCCCAGCTTCTGGCAAACAGAAGCTAGAGACACTTCAGAGCATGGTTTTGCATCCCTGCCCATCCTGGTTAATAGCCATTGATGGACCTATCCTCCATAAACTTATCTAGTTCTTTTTTGAACCCTGTTATAGTCTTGGCCTTCACTACATCCTCTGGCAAAGAGTTCCACAGGTTGACTGTGCATTGTGTGAGGAAATACTTCCTTTTGTTTGTTTTTAAACCTGCTGCCTATTCATTTCATTTGGTGGCCCCTATTTCTTGTGTTATGAGAAGGAGTAAATAACACTTACTTGCTCCACACCAGTCATGATTTTATAGACCTCTATCATGTCCCCCCTTAGTTTTCTCTTTTCCAAGCTGAAAAGTCTAGTCTTATTAATTTCTCCTCATATGGAAGTTGTTCCATACCCCTAATCATTTTTTAATGCCCTTTTCTGTACCTTTTCCACTTCCAGTATCTTTCTTGAGATGGGGAGACCAAATCTGCATGCAGTATTCAAATGTGGGCATACCATGGATTTATATAGAGATAAATATTTTCGGTCTTATTATCTATCCCTTTCTTAATGATTCCCAACAGTCTGTTCACTTTTTTGACTGCTGCTGCACAACCACAATGACTCCAAGCTCTCTTTCTTGAGTGCTGATGGCTAATTTAGACCCCATCATTTTATATGTATAGTTCAGATTGTTTTCCAATGTACATTACTTTGCATTAATCAACATTAAATTTCATCTGCCATTTTGTTGCCCAGTCACTCAGTTTTGTGAGATCCCTTTAACTCTTTGCAGTCTGCCTGGGACTTAACTATCTTGAGTAGTTTTGTATCATCTGCAAATTTTGCCACCTCACTGTTTATCCCTTTTTCCAGATCATTTATGAACATGTTGAACAGTAGTGGTCTCAGTACAGATCCCTGGAGGACCCTCCCATTTACTTCTTTTAATTCTGAAAACTGACCACTTATTCCTACCCTTTGTTTCCGATCTTTTAACCAGTTACTGATCCATGAGAGGATCTTCCCTCTTCTCCCATGAAAGCCTTTGGTGAGGGACTTTGTCAAAGGCTTTCTAAAAATCTCGGTATACTATCTCCACTGGATTACCCTGGTCCATATGTTTGCTGACCTCCTCAAATAATTCTAGTAGATTGGTGAGGCATGATTTCCTTTTACAAAAACCACGTTGACGCTTCCCCAACAAATTGTGTTCGTTGCTGTGTCTGATAATTTTGTTCTTTACTATAGTTTCAACCAATTTGCCTGATACTGAAGTTAGGCTTACTGGCCTGTAATTGACAGGATTGCCTCTGGCACATTTTTTAAAAATTGGCAGCACGTTATCCTCACAGCATCTGGTACAGAAGCTGATTTAAATGATAGGTTATATACCACAATTAGTAGTTTTGCAATTTCACATTTGAGTTCCTTCAGAACTCTTGGGTGAATACCATCTGGTTCTAGTGACGTATTGCTGTTTAATTTATCAATTTGTTCCAAAACCTTTTCTTTTGACACCTCAATCTGGTACAACTCTTCAGATTTGTCACTTAAAAAGAATGGCTCAGCTTTGGGAATCTCCCTCACATCCTCAGATGTGAAGACCAACGCAAAGTATTCATTTTGTTTCCCCTCAATGGCCTTATCTTCCCTGAGTGCTCCTTTAGCATCTCCATTGTCTAGTGGCCCTACTGGTTGCTTAGCAGGCTTTCTACTTCTGATGTACTTAATTGTTTTGCTGTTACTTGTTGTCTTTGGTTAGTTGTTCTTCAAATTCTTTTTTGGCCTTCCTAATTATATTTTTACACTTCACTTGCCAGTAGGGTGACCAGACTGTCACAATTTTTAATTCTTTGTCCCGCGTCCCGACCGATGCACGGTCGGGACGCCATTTGTCCCGATATTGCGGCTTTGGCCGCTCCGGTGGTTGTTTTTTGTTGTTGTTGTTTTTTTTGCTTCCCCCATGTGTCCCGATATTTTGTCCATTTCATCTGGTCACCCTACTTGCCAGAGTTTGTTCCTTTCTATTCTCCTCACTAGGATTTAACTTCCGCTTTTTAAAGGATGCCTTTTTGCAACTAACTGCTTCTTTTACTTTGTTTATCCAGAGTGACACTTTTTTTGGTCCTCTTACTATGTTTTTTAATTTGGGGTATAAATTTAAATTGAGCCTCTATTATGGTGTCTTTAAAAAGTTTCCATGCAGTGTGCAGGGATTTCACTTTTGGCCCTGTACCTTTTAATTTCTGTTTAACTTCCTCATTTTTGTATAGTTCCCTTTTCTGAAATTAAATGCTACCCTAGTGGGCTGTTTTGATGTTTTTTCCCCCCACAGGGATGTTAAATTTTTTTATGTTATGGTCAGTATAACCAAGCGGTCAGCTATATTCACCTCTTGGACCAGATCCTGTACTCCGCTTAGGACTAAATCAAGAATTGTCTCTCCTCTTGTGAGTTCCAGGACTAACTGCTCCAAGAAGCAGTCATTTAAGGTGTCAAGAAAACTTTATCTCTGCACCCCGTCCCGAGGTGACATGTACTCAGTCAATATGGGGATAGTTGAAATCCCCCATTATTACTTAGTTTTCTATTTTTATAACCTCCCTAATATCCCTTCGCAGTCACTATCACCATCCTGGTCAGGTGGTCAGTAGTATATCCCTACTGCTATATTCTTATTATTCAAGCATGAATATCCATTGAGAGTCTATTGTACAGTTCGGTTCATTTAAGATTTTTACTTCATTTGCCTCTACACTTTCTTTCAGAAATGTTATAAGGACATTCCCAAATACCCACTGGTACATTGCACTATTTATTGCAATGGACTGTTAAATGAGTCTTTTCTTGCAAGCAACACCATTCAAGGTAATAGTAAAATAAAAGTCAAACCTGGAGTTCTGTTAGAAATTGCCTCTACTCACCTTTTATTTATGCCATTTCAATAAATATTCATTTTTTTTCAGCCACCCTCACCAGGCCATTACTGATCAGTTTATTTGCTGTTCTACCAGCTAATATGTACTAAGTTCCCCAGATTATTTACTGGGTTTTTAAGACTCACATCCCATTTGCTGCACCATTTGTTTCAATACCTGTTGGCAACATTTTGTACAAGAGCTGTGCAGGAGATCACCCAGTCCCAAAGCCAGGGTACTGATGGCTTTGGTCAATTTTTCCTTACTTTCATCTTGGTGCTCAGCGAATGCTTTAAGTGTTGCTGCACTTGCTGCATAGGGCTAAGATCAGGTGACCTGGAATGGGGAGAGCAAACTGATAGTTGAGTAACGAGTGGGGGTCGGGGGAGGGGGAGAGGTTGTTTGTTACTAACTCCAAATAAACATTTTCTCAGCCTGTAGGCAGAGACAGCCCTGTACTTGAACTTTTCCTTAACAAACCTTCCCTACCATCCATCTTCCCAGACCCACAGGTGTTGTGGGGAAAGTTTATTATGCTGCAAACTTCAGTAAATACTGCCTTAGCTTTCCGCAGATGCTCGCTATTGAACTGAGAGTTCACAGATTGATCAAGGTAACGTAAAGAGGTTAGAAACATTAAGGGTAATGTAGAGAGACCAGAAACACAGAGAGAGAGAGAGAGAGAAACCCATCAAGCTGCTTTTACTTCTACTAATGCTGCAGAGGCTTTGTCACATTATGTACCTCTCTTCTCAATAAATGCAGTGGCTGGACTATTCTTTGAATTATCATCTACATGTAAATGGAGGGAGTAGGGGCTAAGGGTGCCCATTCCTAAAAAAGAATTATGGAGCATATTGCTAGGCATCACAGAATATAAAGTGTTAAAATATATTGAAGGTAGAGGTTATTGGCCTACAAGGGATGATTTTAATGTATATTATAGTGTCTTTGAAAATAGGTTTGAATAGGTGCACAAAAAGTACAGCAGTTGCCTTAATTATTTCCCTCTCAGAAGTCCTGCTTCACAATCCCTGGAAAATAAGTGAAAAAAGTTTTCCCAAATGCTTCCAATCACACACCAGAAGAAACTCTTGTCCAGGCATCCTCAGCAGTGGCAATTGAGTTGAAAGGACATCCAAGCAGCACTGTTACTAGCAATAATTCCAGCAGCACTGATTCTCCATCCACAGGTAAAGCAGATCATATGGTCAGGGCTTTGAAATGTGGTCAGTAACCCAGTGTCACACTCCTAGAATCCTAAACTATTTCAGGTGTCAAGATAACTCTGAGCACAATCCTTCGATGGACTGTTCACATCCTGTATGTTTCTCGGTGCCCTGGCTTCGAGTGAAATGGCTGAGCCAAAGGCAATTTTCATATAATAGGAAATGGCCTTAAGAAAGCCCTCATTACTAATGATATCTACAACCTATTGGCAAAACAAGTTCATTTGGATTGTATCTGTGAGATTAAAGGCTGTCCTCTAAATGTCATGCTAAAGATAATGCATTGAGTGGAGCAAAGAGTGATAAACCTAGCCACCATAGCTTGTCAAAATGTTGTGAAGTAAAGATATTTCATTGAAAAAATGGCCTACTCTAAAGATGAAAATGGTCATGAAAACATTGTAATTTTCTCAAAATTCACCAGTTTTGGACAACGTTAGTTGTTGATTGGGATTTGGTGGTATTCATTGCCATTTTCAATAGATTATCTTAGTCACATGGTGGGAATTCCCTGACCCTGAGGGTTCCCCACAAAAGTACTATGGATGCAAGGATAAGGTACTTCCAGCCTCCCCCACCATACGCAGTGGAATTTGTCCAGGGCACCTGCCCAGCAACATCTGATCTCACCAGCAGGAGCAGCTGGCAGGAGTCTTCACAGCCTTCTGACATCATGATTCACTAAACTCTGCACCTTGGACCCTGGGTGTTCTTTTTTCAGTTGCTCTGCAGCCATTAGCTGTTGGTTCTGCCCATCTTTTACTTCAGCTGCCCACCTTAGTATCCCTGCCAAAATGTGCTCCATGCCCTACTTATTTTCTTCCTGACTGCTCTCCTTTCTACCTTCCTCTCCCTTCCGCTATCCCATTTCTATTCCAATGAATGCTCCTTGAAACATTATTAGAATATAAATATGCCCAGTGTATAGATACACAAAGAGCACAACCTATCATAGAGCTAACATGATGTGGCCACTTGAAACCCTAACCGCTTTATATATATATATATATGAATGACTGACACACACACCTTTCCTCTGCCCTCCCCCACCCCCCAACTCTTGTCTTTTTAGCCAGAACTGTATGTCCTTTTAGGTTTGCACAGTATCTAATAGACTGTTGGCACGACCATAAGAATAGTAGTAATGAACAGTAATGATGATGACAGTGGTTTTGGATCTAACATGTCACAAGAAAATCAAATCAGGCTGCCATGAACAAAACAAACTGTCATGATTTTGGAACTCTCTGTTAGTTTTGTATCTAAATTGTTAGTTGATTACAACAACTACAATGACTGAATTATCACAGTCTGTATGCTTTTCAGTGCCTCAGCAGTGGTCCTTTCAAATGGACCAAATTAATTTTTGCCAGAAGTAGTATAATTACATAAATGACCTGGCAGGCTTGGTTGGCACACAAATGTCCACTGACTGTTTGAGAACATGCATATCGCCCACTGCCACTAATACAAGCCCTGACAACACATGTTCATAAGAGAACAAGGATATTTTTGTAGCCCCTTTACGAAATACTGTGATGTGCTTTCTTTAAAATCCAATGTCCCCTGTACAGCATTAAGGATGCCAGGTATTCAGTTTGTGCTTATGATCAGTAATAAAAATAAAAATTAGAAAAAAAAGCTCTTGAGATTTGGTTCTGGCCTATCTAACCTCTCTGTTCTTGCAGGAATCATTAGCTTTTACACTGTAACAATGAGGTAGGAAATATGGCCTTCCTGCCAATAAATAGGAAGACTAAGAGGTGAAGGTGCAGGGGACCAACAGGAAAATTATCTTTGAAAGTCAAGTTGCTATCAAGTAGATTTAGGTCCAAAATGTAGGTTTTTATAAAATCAAGAGATTAGATTAGACTGCTAGATATAGTACGAAGAAGGGCTGGTAACCATGTTAACAGAGGGAGGCACCTTGAAAGATTTCAATCACTGGGGGGAATATCATCAGTGTACTCAGTGTGATTTTGAAGGTTATTTTTTCAGTGCAATCTTAACCTAAATACACTCTCCCTGCTGTTGTAATCTGTATTTGTTGGCCACAGATCCTTCAGTGAAAGAAGATGGAACACTGTTCTCGCCTGCATTTCACATTTATTAAAAGATTTCATCTTCTCCTGTGTAATGTTTGCATCACAACACAAATCATCAGCTTGCTTTGACCCTGACACCATTTTATAGGCTTAATAATAATAAATCTATGTCCTGAAATAGTTTCTGCAGATTACAGCAATCAATCAAAATTCAGGGAGCCTTAAACTATTAATGTCATCGGCAATGATCCAGCACCCTGGGAATCCATCTAAATCAGCCATTATTACTGAAAACGCTGCTTAAGATAAAGATAGTATTTGGGAGCATAAATTGCAGTTCTGTATTTATCAGCCATTAAGGGATGATTTTCACAGTTACTTTTTGTATCTGTTTAGAACAAGATGTTGCTGAAACAATACCTTGTCTTGCTACATGCTGCTATTAATATTGTAATAGAAAAATACTTTGACTGTATGTCGATGCTTGAAATACTTGTACTAAAATGAGATTAAGTATTTTGTATCTAGAATAGTCTGTAAATCTGTTGAAGGAAAGGGGTAAGGGCCATGAATCCAAGACCCCCAACTCCAGCTCTGGTATACAAGAACATTTTGAGTTCAAGGCCATGCTCCAAGGAGATGCTGTGCTACTGATGTTTACAGTTTAGAACAGGTTAGGAGTTGTGGATTTGGATAATCATCATACAGGGCCCAGTGCAAATAAAACTTTCACAACTTTTTGCTGAGTGACAAGTTTATAGGGGACCTTATCCAACATTTCTCTAATCCATATAGGTCTCTATCTATTTTAGAGGTTTATACTGCCACCCATCACCAGTGTATCTGAGTGCCCTCCACGTTAAAAAAAAAAAAAAAAAGTCAATAAAAGTAGCACAGACCCCCATAGATTTAAAGTCTCTGGTCCTTCTCCCCAAAGCAAAGCTTAACCCTGAAAAGGGAGAATTTGTTGATTTGACTTTTTTAGGTTTTATTAATTTACTTTGGTTTTCGGTTGATTTGTTTCAGGGGTTTCTGGTCAATTGGGTCTTTTTGCACAGAAGAGGTATAAGTGTTGTAAGCATCATTTGTATGGTGGAAAGTCCTTTTTCAAAGAGAGAGGTTTTGGAGTGTTTCCTAAAGATGGTCAGACTGCATTCACCTTATCTCCTTTGGAAGATTGTTGCATGGCTCCTTGACAGAGAATGCTTTGAACCTAGCTCTCACATGCATTGTCTCAGAGGAGCGCATCTGTCATGGTGGTTCATAGTTCAAAGTTCTATCTTTAATGTAATAAGGGCTTGATCCAGTAATTGCTTTGAAGATTAGAACCAAAGACTTAAATGGCTTTGGAAGCTGACTGGGAGCTGGTGGAAGTACTTGAGCAAGGGCCTGAGGTGCTGGAGACAGCCTAAACCATGGAGAAGACAGGCAGCTGCATTCTGTACTAGCTGGAGTCTCTACATCACTGTCAGGTACAGTGAATTACAGTAATCCAGCCTGGAGGTGACCAGTGCATGCTAGCAAGCTGGAGGTGACATAAGGCGATTTTAGATACTGATGCCACCATGATCCTGATGTCCAGCAGGAAATGTAAACCATTTAATTGATCTATGCACTTCTAATGCATTCACCATTGCATGGAAGTTAGCAATGAAGTTCAACATGAAAAATTGCATCGCTTATCCACAGATGCAATTACAGTCTGCTATTTCTGGTCATGTGTTTTCATAGACAGAGCAAACATGTACTTACTGTTTGGATAAGGTGTCAGATGAAAGGAATCAAAGAAAAGAATACATGCAAAGCTTGCATGAGAGAGTACCGTGTGTGACACTCCCCGCAGAGCAGCAGCTGTCTTGAACTAACTCATTGGCAGACAGGCTCTTTTACAAATGAGCGTGGACTACGTAGGAAAAGAACCGTATGATTCCATAGTAACATTCTTGTCTTACCTGGTGTTACTATATTTCTGAAGTTACTACCATTCCATGAAGAGTCTGGCTGGTGTTCTGTGAGCATTTTTTCAGTAAGGCTTGTATACAAATTGTCTCTTGCATTGTGCTGTGAAGATGACCAGGTTCAGGGTAGATCTACACTGCAAAAAGGTGCTTTATTACTTGGGTTAATTAAAATAGCAGTGAAGAGACAGCAACTTGGCCTTTACCAAAGGTATGCTGCTCAAGTTCAAACCCAGGCTCCCATATAGGTTTTAACTAGAGCTGCTAATGTGAAGAATTTCCACAGCTGAGAACCCCCACAGGGTTTAGGGCTTTCTCACTGATTCCAGAAGTTTCTTCCTGGGTTCTGTCCACATTGATCCATATGTTCACCACCTGAAGATCAGTTTATTGAAACTCACTTATCATGAGTTAGCCACTTTCATGCGGCTGACTGTCGAGACCATACTGAAACTGCAGCTGATACAGCATGCAGTAGCTCACCTCTTGGACAAGGAAGACCTAAGACAACTCACCATTCTTTGATTAAAGGAAAAAGCAATACCATTTACAGGCGAGAAATGAGCAGGTGCCCCTTTTCTCATTAGTAATGTGAATTAATACCAGGATAACATATGTAAAATCATAATAAAAAACCATGCATCTAAATTATTACGTCTTCTCCTCCCCCTCCTGTCTGGCCATTTTCTAAACTGGCACACCTGACCCTTCTTGCCTTTTACATTTGACAGCTAGACTGATATCTTTCAAAAAGAGACACAGAGTTGTGACCTCGGCAATGTCAAATCCTTTTATATACCATGAGATGCACTGTCCTACTACTGCTCTAGCTGAACAATGTGACTGTTAATGGGGTCTACAGCTGTGATCGGTAGTGCAATAAGCTGTAAATGTACTCTTTTATTTTAGTTTTTACTACGTAAGTAAAACCAGTTACTGTAAAAGCTTAGAGCTGTTTGAGAAAATGGGTGACAAAACCATCTGTGAATGATGTGGGCCTTATTGTGGCCGCAATCTTGCTGTCAAAATGACACTTAAAGAATTGCTCGGTTAACTGGGGGGGCAGGGGAGCAGACCCAGGCCTTAGGAGTTTGGAATGGATAACTAGCTCATGTACCGTATGGAGCAGAATGGCAAGGACTAGCAGCAACGTTTCTATTAAGCTGTCTTTGTGGAAAGTCTTCCAGACTTGCTGAAGCTGAATTGAATTGAAGAGAGAGTGCACACACAAGCAAAGGACTCTCTTCCCATCCACATCTGGCCTGGTTTCATTCTCAAATAATAATTATGATAACAGTATTTTCGTTTGGGGAGGTAACATGGTCCAGTGGGTAGGGCCCTGGACCAGGAGACCTGGATTCTGTTCCGGCCTCTGCTGCTGATGTGCTATGTGACCTTGAGCAAGTCACCCAGCCTCTCTGCTTTTTTATCCCCCTCCCAGCGGTAGTCTGTCTTGTCTATTTAGACTGTAAGCGCTTCAGGGGAAAGACTATCTCACACAGTGCACTTGTGTGGTGTCTAGTGTAAGGAGACCCTGATCTCAATTGGGGGCTTTTGGCATTATTGAAATACAAAGAATAATAATATTAAAAGCACTCTAGTGCCTATGAAGGTGCTTGAGATGTTACAGATAGTTAACCTGCAACATAAAACAGAACACCTCCCACTATCATAGGAAAATGGGCCAGGAGGGAAGTTTGATTCTACACAGGCACCAAAAAAATCAACTGAAATAGAAAATACCCTTGAAAAAAATCAGTGTTCAATCCTCTCGTACAAGATGGGCTGAGGTAGAATTCTAGTGGGAGCGAGATCCTTACCTGCAGGTCACCACCGCATAGTTTTGGTGCCCTGCTGATCTATGTGCAATCACGAAACCCCTAAAATATGGGCAGTGTCAGAGATCTGCCAGATAAAAACCTAATCCCCAAATATGGGTAAAACCAACTTCTTTCCAGGTTCCTTTTTACAGAACAAGCAAAGGTCAATGAATCCCTGAGTTCTCCCAACAAGGTTAGGGGAAATTAAATCCCCGAGAGTTTCTGGGAAGAGGAATACCTGTACCTGGAATAGCTGTGTGTGCCCAGAATCCCTGCTCTGACAGTAGGTCCCACAGGAGCATTATCTTATCTGCCCGAAGAGATAAGTGGTCATTTGCTTTGAGTGGTATTGCTATACAGTCTAAACAGGCAGAGTATATTTCAGTGTTGGGACATATTGATGTGTGGCCTGTGTGGTGTGTGGACAATTTGTAGTTCTGTACATTTAAGTCTTTCCCTTGACTTCTGAGTGCCCTGTTGGTACCTGGAGGGTTTTTTCCATTTGATCTGTGAACTCTCATCTTTCACATAAGCTGTAGTCTGATACACAGACATGGACACAGTAGATGAAAGAGGCTCTTCCTGAGTGAAGCCCCAAAGAAGCAGCTGCATCCAGGGTGTCTACGTAGGAAGGGCACCACAACTGGATGGTGTGGTGCTGGCACATAACTTCAGACATGATGGAAATCTCTTGTGGTTCCTGTGAGATTGTACCACTTTGAATAGACTGAGGCTGCATTCAACTGAAATGATCAGTAGTGTTTTTGTTATATGAATGACAAATGTATCACAGTACATATGTTAGGCCCCAATCCTGCAAACACTTAAACATGGTCCATAAGGAGTTCCATGGGACTCCTCAGAGGTAGTTAGGCATGTGCACAAATGGCTGCACGATTGGGGACAACTTTATAAAATATGGGTCATCAGTGTCGGGATCAAACCTGGAACCTCTGGAGCTTAATGCATGAGCAAGTGTAGTCATTGCCACTGGGACCTTATGGGATCATGTATCGAAGTGGAGGTGGCCCTTGAAGTTGAGCACAAAAGGAGCTGTTGCCTCCATCGTTGTGTGTGGGAGAGGAGGTATCTTACGAGGCATTAAGATGTTTGAGAACCATTGGATTTGGTGCTGTGAAGATATATAGGTGAATATGGTCCCTGGTCCCAGTAATTTAATATCTAAGAAGGCGAAAAGAGGAATAGGTGAGGTGAAATGGGTACTGCACAGAAGCAAGTTTCATTTTCTTGTTTTTTTTTCAAGTTAAATTTATTGCAGATGTAACAGGGAGCAACCTCAAGTTACTGTACTGAAGTGTCTCAAAATTTTTGAGTCAGATAATTTAGAATGTGAAGTTTTTCCTTCTTCTAGATGAAATGTGAAGTGGAAGTGCCATCTTTTCTGCAGATGATGCATTCTGAGCTCAGTGAAGATGCAGAGTACTGTGAATTGCATACTGAAGGCTTACTGAAAACTACCCGCAGTTGTGAGACACTAACTGTATAGCATGCCTGTGCTTGGACTGATGCTTGAGTTAGCTACTAGCAGAGATATAACTGAAGAAATACACCACATTCAGAATTTCCTCTCATAGGGACTGATCCTGCCAGATGCTGAGCACCTCCTGAAAGGTGATGAGCGCTCGATTCCCACTGAAGCCAATGGGGTCTGAAAGCTGCTCCGCATTCCTCAGAAGTTGTTTGGCACCTTGTAAGACCAAGTCCTCAAACTGTTTGGCATAACTTACCAAAGAACTGCACTGGGAACCATCCATATGACTCCCACTGACTGCAGTGGAAACCTTGAAACTGAAGTCTACAATACCACTTGCAAAATAGAGTGGCTTTTCATTTTTTTTATCTACCTGAATGGTTATAAAGCTATAGTTTTTTAAAAAGTGTTTCACTTTGTTATTTTTGCGAGTATGAGGCAGAGGGTTAGGATAGACACCCCCAGAACTAGAGAGGAGAGTGTAAGTGGGTAGCATTCATAGCTGGCTCCTAATACAGTAAATACAGCCTTTGTATGATTAAATCCAGAGATTTGCCAGTATGGTTTTCTTAAACAACACAAAACAATCCCCTGCTTGCTCCTGGCTGTGTGTAGAGTTTTTGCCTGCAGCACCCTTCTGTCCCTGACCCTCGTTCCCTGTGCCTCAGAGGCCCTCTCTTAACGGATAAAGGGTGTGTGTTTCAGTCATGTTAGCTCAAGTGAATTAGCTTAGAGTGACTGAAAAGCCCCCAATCAAGATGCAGGCAGGCTAACATGTTCAAAGGGTTGTTAGCTGGCTGGCTGTGTTTTCACCTAGTGGGGAGTCTAGGCTTTAACACCACCAGCTAAAACCCCTTGAAATGTGTCTTTTGCTCGCTACACATTAATATATGAGGAAACCACTCAGACATAGTTGGGGTCCAAATAACCATGTTCACAAGTTTCAGAGTAACAGCCGTGTTAGTCTGTATTCACAAAAAGAAAAGGAGTACTTGTGGCACCTTAGAGACTAACCAATTTATTTGAGCATAAGCTTTCATGAGCTACAGCTCACTTCATCGGATGCATATTGTGAAAAATACAGAAGATGTTTTTATACACACAGACCATGAAAAAATGGGTGTTTATCACTACAAAAGGTTTTCTTTCCCCCCACCCCACTCTCCTGCTGGTAGTAGCTTATCTAAAGTGATCACTCTCCTTACAATGTGTATGATAATCAAGGTGGGCCATTTCCAGCACAAATCCAGGTTTTCTCCCCACCCGCCCACCCCCCAAAATGCATTGATTCATTATAAAAAGTAACCTATTTCCCCTTGTTTATTCCCCCCCCCCACTGTTCCTTAGATGTTCTTGTTAAACCCTGGATTTGTGCTGGAAATGGCCCACCTTGATTATCATACACATTGTAAGGAGAGTGATCACTTTAGGTAAGCTATTACCAGCAGGAGAGTGGGGTGCGGGGAGAAAAAACCTTTTGTAGTGATAAACACCCATTTTTTCATGGTCTGTGTGTATAAAAACATCTTCTGTATTTTCCACAGTTATGCATCCGATGAAGTGAGCTGTAGCTCACGAAAGCTTATGCTCAAATAAATTGGTCAGTCTGTAAGGCGCCACAAGTCCTCCTTTTCTTCATGTTCACAAGCTATATATAAATATAGAAGGCCTAGCTCCATATAGACATGGCTGCTCTAGCAGCGTTCTGGTGCTTTCTGCAGTAGAAGACTAGGAAGCCCACTAGCGGTCTCAGCTCCCAGGTATTCTATCACAAGATGCAAGGTGCTAAGTACTGGTCCAGATCTACTTCAGCTTTTCAGAGGACAGATTTCACATATAGCAACTTTCTAATTCAGATCCGGGCTTCCCTGAAGTACAAGTGTACTGTATTTAGATATTGATTGTGATGCCGGTCCATCTCTATTCCCAAGGCCAAAGCAGGATGAGGTTTTTTGCTTCCTCAGTCTCTCAGGTAGGGGAGAGGGTTCCGTGTTCTTTCCCCCCCTCCACTCCCCCATCTTGTGGTTCAGTTTCCATCTGCAGCAAACTGCAGTGCACATCAGTGACAATGGGGCTTTTACATTCATTCAAATAATGTCTTATGGAAACAGGAGAGATCCCAGTTCCACCCAGTGATGTCCCCTTTCCAGCTAGAGATGTTACCATTTGTTGACACTCACTGCTTCCTACTTTTGAGCCTGTCTGTCCCTATCTATTATACCCCTGTACCATGCGTTGCTACCCCTGGCAATGAGGAATCTTATCAAATGCTGTATGAAAATCTAACTACTGAACATTCTCTACATTCCACATTTCTCCCATAGCACTCATTTTTAAAAAAAGCCAATTTATTTCAAGCCAGTCCATCTCATAATTCCATGTTTCTAATCAAATTATGCTTCTGCTGGCTTTCTTTCAGTAATCCTTACAAAATTGTTTCTTAGCTAAGCTGATTTGTAACAAATTCTCCTCCATGGGATCAGTTCTGGGGCCAGAGCTCTTAGTCCCTCCCTTCCAATTCTGAACTTTTGAGGGTCTCAATCGTTCCTCTTAATGGGGCAGGGGATTGCTTTGACTCGTATTAGACAGGCATAATTTGTGCCATATTGCTAAGTGATTCCATATGTGAAACCTGCTTCATATGGTTTTGTTGTCAGCTTTACAACAGTACTTGGTTTTCATTTGATTCCAGAGCCCACCAGTAAGGTAACTACCGAGGGAAAGACAGGCATCCCCTGTCTGGGACTGAATGTGTTGCTGCCACATATTCTCAGTTCACATTAGCCCAGGGAATGAGAGACCGGGACTAGGATTCAAACCCAGGTCTCCACATGGTACTACAGTACACTATCATTAGGCCATGGGGATTGCCTTTACTCTGTCTTTTAATGGTTCCTTCAGCAAAGCAAAGGAAGGGATCATCATCCCTGGTTGCTGTGGGGTTTGGTAGTATCATGGGTTTGCTGAGCTTTGCAGTGAGGGCTGATGCTACGCTGTTCTTCTACAAGTGCTGTAGTGCTTGGCATGTCCCTCCTGACACTGGGGACCCCTCTAGCTGTAGCTGATATTTTAGAAGCACCAGAGTGTGTGGGAGCTTCTCCCATTAACTTTCTCATTTGTAACTTCCCATTACATATGGACTGAGCATTTCCCTCCTCAAATCAGCCGGTGGCAGTGAGCGGAGGAGATAAGACTTTGCTGAGACAGCAAAAAAGAAGGCATGTGACTAATTGCAATGACAAGTTTGCATTGGGTAACTTATCAAGTAGTCAGATGAATTCCCTGCCAACAGCACTAGTTAGCTGTTGCAGCAAGACGCCGTACTTGAACCCACAGAAAAATTCTGGGGACAGAAAAACCCTTTAATATCTCCAAGTTCTACACAACAAACAAAAATAGGCCAAACCCACCACTCCTGTAAGCAGAGATAACTGTATTCGTCAACTGAATTGCGTCCAATTATGCCAGTAGTGAATTTGTTCCAAGATTTGTGCCGATGTTAGTTGTAGGTATAAGGTCCCTTTTTACCAATCTGGGAATGACTATTCTAATGATTATGTTAAGCACCTGAGCATGCCCAGTAAATGGTATTTTCTAGACATACATGAAGAGGGTTCTGATCTCAGTTCTCACATGGTTAACAAAATGGCTGCACCTTCTGATTAACCATCGCCCTTGAGTCATTACCCACCACTACATCTGCTATTCTCTCTCTCTCTCTCTCTCACACACACACACACACACACACACACCCATACCCCCCCAAATGGTTGGAGACTGTCAAATGAAATTCAGAGTGGAACCTGGAGTTTATCAAATGAAATTAAGTTGAAACACTCCCTTTTGTGATAGATCCTCAATTAATAGCCTGAATTAGTTGCCACAGCTCTCCCCATTCAGGCCTTGGCCACGCAAACATTTAATTGGCAGCCACCCTACTTTGAAATGGGACTAGATCAAAGCAAACTAATAAACTGTTAATGCACGCCAACAGGGTGCACATGGACAGTTGGCTCCCTAGCAGGCTAGTGCAGGGTAGCATCACACCTCAGCTTGTAGACAAGCCCTTAGAAACGACCCAGAACAGTTTTGCTTGGGTCCAGATCCGATCTTTCTCTCAAAGGCTGGAGGATATTCAGTTCATGCCCAACTCGAGTCTGAAATAAATGATTAGGCAATGCCTAGGGGCTCCAGCAGAGCTTGGACCCCACTATGCTAGGTGCTATATGCCTAGTAAGACACAGGCCATGCCCCAAAGAGCTTAAAATCTAAACAGACAAGATAGAAGAAGGATGGGAGAAAATAAGCACCTATAGTTTGCAGATGAGGAAATGAGGTACAGGGAGATTAAGTGATTTGTCCCCTAAACTCAGACAGGAAATTTGTGACAGAACTGAGCTCTGTCTGCATCGAGTGTTCTAGCCACAAGATTAAACTTCCTTCATTGCCAGTCATTGTGCAAGAGGAACACCACCTTCTTTTCTGTCCCCTCCAGATAGTAATTTGGGCTCTCTTTCTGAAATGAATGGGAAAATCCTCCTGGAGTTTTAAGGACTGCAGGCTCAGGACCATAATAATTTTAATAGAGAATGTTATTTCCTTTCAGTTTGAGCCTTGCATACATGGGTAGGCAATTATTCATCTATTGCAGGCTTCCACAGACTGGATGACAGCTACTGAACTCTTGGCTTCAGATTGTTTAGATAAAGCAATACCTTAATTCTTCTCCCCCATTCTGTTAATGGGAAGAACAGCAGCTGGGAGGAACATTTGCTGTGGGTAGTGTGTAGGCTGCATTAGGGATCAGGCATTTAAGCACACCATTTCAACATTTATGCAGAACCCATTTAGATTTCAGCTGTGAACATGTTTAATCTTGTTTAAAACCGAGCCTCTTAGAATGTAGCTGCAAAAGCTGAGAAATACTAGAAATTAAGCTTGCATTTACCTTTGAAGCAAAAGGTCACTGCAACTCAGTAAAAACACACCCTTATCTGTTTGTGCTGACAAATAGTGCATTCCTAGCACTTGTAGCTATGGTTGAGCTGGTACTTTTATTGTCTGCCCTTGCAGTCAAAAACTTGTATCTTTCTGAAAAAAATGATGTATGAGATTGAAATTCCTCATGAGCCAGAGATGGAATTTTGCCAAATAAAAAAAAGTGTGTAATTTTATTTATTTACTTATTTGTTTAGCGATGGGTTTGAACCAAAATCCTAAAGAAAACAGAACCCCAAACTTTAGAGGATTCAAAGTCTAAACAAGGACATGGATCTGAATTTTGCAGCTGACCCTAGACACACAATGGACTGAACCAAAATACCCTGGACTCAGGAGGAGTTCAGAATCCAGGTGTGAATTTAGCAGCTTAGACCCCTCTCTAGTTTGCCAGAAGCTGGAAGTAGACAGCAGGGGATGGATCACTCAATGATTGCCTGTTCTGTTCATTCCCTCTGAAGCACCTGGCATTGGCCACTGATGGAAGACAGGATATTGGAGTTGATGGATCAATGGTCCGACCCAGTATGGCCATTCTTATGCTCTTAGTTGTCACCAGTTTTATTTTAAAATTTTTAAATTAGTTCTCAACGAGCACAAGTGCCTTAGCTATATTTGAAGATGTTTGAAACACCTGAAAAATCTTAGGAATTTCTGAACCAATGTGGGTAGTACCTATATGTACACAATCCAGGGCTTCCCACAGGTTTTATGTTTGATAAGACAACACAGTCGTGTGAAGCTCCAGAACCAGTGGGCCTGCTGTTCAGATCCTTGGAGGCTGTGAAGCAGTGAGTGAGCAATTTTTAGATATTTCCATGTACAAAATAGGTGTGCAGCTGCATGAATTTCAATTATGTATTGAATTATAAAATACACGCTATCAACATGTAAGAATCTACAATTTGTTCCTTTTTGCTAGAGGAAATGGAGACCTCCCTCTGCCCCGCCCATCAACAAACCACTTCCTCCACCCACCTAGCCCCGCAAGCAGACTCTTGAAAAAAGATAACCTTCAGCTGTAAGAAATGTTAGCCAACCTTGACTTGGTTGGGGAAAATGTAATTTGGTCACATAGTATTATAAAAACATACATTACACTAATACAGAATTGTGCATGTGAGCAAGAAGCACAAGTAACATTTGAATGAGACCAATAACTTAGGTTTCCTTACTTTCATTCATATAAAACTTCAAACATATAATATCAATACATTAACCAGAGCTAGCTGAAATATAGAAACACTTGAAAGCTTGTGTCTTTCACCAACAGAAGTTGGTCCAATAAAAAATATTACCTCACCCACCTTGGATCTATAATACTAATAAATGTCAGTAGAATTAATATTATTGTTACTTGGCAAATACTCTGTTGGTTGAATAGTGTTTGAACAGCTGTTGTTCAAATACACCAAAAAGAGTATTAATTGAATAAAGTATTAATCTAAAAATTCATCCATCAAGCACTTTATCCAACGAATACTCTTCAAAACAATTCTACCGTCGAAGTAGGTTTCTCCATTTAGAGCTCCCATTCAAACAAATGGGAGTCAGATTGAGCCTTTAACATATTGCATATTTCTTTAAGCCTAGAAGGAAAATCGGTGGTTTCTATTACTTACGAATTTAAAATTACAAATGCCAAGCAAAAAACCAGAAACCAACTGTAAATATATTTACCCAGCAAGTAGACAGGTAGATAAATCACTTTAATTTAACAATAATAAAAACCTTTCGAAACCTGGCTGACATCCAGCCCTGACTATAGGGACTGAAAATTTTTATTAGATTGTAGTACAGGGATTTAGGTGGATGCAGTAATCCCAGAGAAATTCCTGTCTCTCTCTCAGCCCCCCACCCCACTTATAATGCATATTAATCCATTTCCAGAGCATGTGTTCATACCAAAGCATATATGATGGGACCACAGGAGTCTGGCATTTGGAGTACTGTTCTCCAGCTAACATCATTAAGGACCTTTGTTTTCAGATCTGGCATCTTTAAATCAGTTTACCACAATCAGTGTTCCACACCACAAAATCCACGATTCCTGGAGCCACTGAGAAAGGCAGAATGGTCCAGAGCCTGGGACTTGTGAAATCTAGTTTCAAATGCCTGCTCTCGTACAAACTTTCCATGTGACCTTGGGCAAGTCACTTAAGCTCTCTGTGCCTCAGTTCCCCATTTGTACAATGAGATAATAGCACTGCCCTATCTCACAGGGTTGTTTGGAGGATAAATCATAGAATCCATAGAATATCAGGGTTGGAAGGGACCTCAGGAGGTCATCTAGTCCAACCCCCTGCTCAAAGCAGGACCAACCTCAACTAAATCATCCATTAAGGGTTGTGAGATGCTCAGGTAGTAGAGAGAAGGATATAAGAATGCATATAAGAGTACCATGCATTCAGTGGCCTGTTTGTTACCACTGAATACACCTGCTTTTTATTTCTGATCCAAGAGCTCTAGATATTCAGCTGCTACTTTTTGGTAAATATAAGCCAAAACCAGACCCTTGAATTTTGGTTGGGTCAAGATTCAAAGCTCCAAGTATGAGTAGTCCCTTCTAGTTTGGGTTCTGAGTTAGATTCCAGTCCGGAAGGGCTTATTTTCCTGTTCTGGGTTGGATGCAGCCATCTTATGTCAAAATCTCATGAGAGAAACTCACAAGGTTATGATACCTTAGACTTCAAACCTGAACTCAAAACTGAGCCCTAATTAAATTAGATTAAATTCGGAGATGCCAGGGCCAGAAGAGACCATTGAAATAATCTAGTCTGATCTCCTGTATAGGACAGGCCACAGACGTTCCCCAAAATAATTCCTTTGAACCAGAGCAGATCTTTTAGAAAGACATCCTATTTTGATTTAAACATTTCCAATGACGGAGAATCCCACACAGCCCTTGAGAAATTGTTCCCGTGATTAATTACACTCACTGTTAAAAAAATTACACCTTATTTCCAGTCTGTTTGTCCAGCTTCAACTTCTAGCCATTGGATCATATTATATATCTTTGCCTACTAGACTGAAGCACCCCTTATCAAATATTTGTTCACCATGTAGGTGCTTATAGACTGAACAAGTCACCCCTTAACCTTCTTTGTGTTGAACTAGATAGACTCCAGGAGCTCAATCTATCACTATAAGGCATGTTTTCTAATCCTTTAATCATTCTTGTGGCTCTTCCCTGAGCCCTCTCTAATTTAACAAAAACATCCTTGTTGAATTGTGGACATCAGAACTGGACGCAGTATTCCTGCCGCAGTCACACCAGTGCCAAATACATAGCTAAAATAACCTCACTATTCCTACTCAAGATTTCCAAGGATCACATTAGCCCTTTTGGCTACATTGTTGCATTGCAAACTCATATTCAGCTGATTATCCACCATGGCACCCAAATCTTTTTGACAGTCAATGTTTTCAAAGGCCTTGAACCTCAACATTAACCTAAAACGAATCCTGATGCAGATACGACATCTTCAGCCATAACGTTATGTCAAAAGCCAAGGAGTCAAGTTGGTTGGAGAAGAGAATCACAGCACTTTTATTAACAGCGTAAGCATACATCTCAGACTGAGCCTGCTTAGGTTTTGCAATCACTAGGCCCACCCGAGGCACATTCAGTGGGTAACAGAGGTACTAACATTGTCACCCCCAGATTAGTAATAGGTAAGGCTAAAATTTTGTCACGGGTATTTTTAGTAAAAGTCACAGACAGGTCATGGGCAATAAACAATAAATCATGGGTGCCTGAACCGCGTGGCCTGAGGCTGACAGCCTGAACTCGGCTGCCTGGGGCTGATGTTGCATAGGTCACTTAAAATCATGGGATCCACGACCTCTGTCAAGGTTCCTTCCCCACTCTGAACTCTAGGGTACAGATGTGGGGACCTGCATGAAAAACCCCCTAAGCTTATTTTTACCAGCTCAGGTTAAAACTTCCCCAAGGTACAAACTATTTTACCTTTTGCCCCTGGACTTTATTGCTGACACCACCAAGCGTCTAACAAATATATAACGGGGAAAGAGCCCGCTTGGAAACATCTTTCCCCCTCAAATCCTCCCAAACCCTACACCCCCTTTCCTGGGGAAGGTTTGATAAAAATCCTCACCAGTTTGTATAGGTGAACACAGACCCAAACCCTTGGATCTTAAGAACAATGAAAAAAGTAATCAGGTTCTTAAAAGAAGAATTTTAATTGAAGAAAAAGTAAAAGAATCACCTCTGTAACATCAGGATGGTAAATATCTTACAGGGTAATCAGATTCAAAACATAGAAAATCCCTCTAGGCAAAACCTTAAGTTACAAAAAGACACAAAAACAGGAATATACATTCCATTCAGCACAACTTATTTATCAGCCATTTAAACAAAACAGAATCTAACGCATATCTAACTAGATTGCTGGTTAGCCCTTTACAGGAGTTCTAACCTGCATTCCTGCTCTGGTCCTGGCAAAGAAAAACACACAGACTGAGAGAACCCTTTGTTTTTCCCCCCTCCAGCTTTGAAAGTATCTTATCTCCTCATTGGTCATTTTGGTCAGATGCCAGCGAGGTTATCTTTAGCTTCTTAACCCTTTACAGGTGAAAGGGTTTTTTCCTCTGTCCAGGAGGGATTTAAAGGTGGTTAGCCTTCCCTTTATATTTATGACAACCTCCGTGACCAACTCACAGCCTTAGTAATAGGATATGTAACTTTACATCAGTTCTGTTTATCTCGTCTCTATTGTCCGGTGTCCTTGATCAGAGCTGAAGTGTATTACTACAAAAAGGTAGGAAGTCAGCAACCACAAGTCACTGATTATGCCAAATATTATCCAAATATATGACTACAGAAATGTCTAATGTACAGAGTCACGTATAACTGTAAACTGATTAAAGATGGTAGTTTGTAAAAAGATCCTTAACAGAGTGTGTGTAATGACTGAGCTAACTAAAAAAAAAATCCACTCAGTCTTTGTGAGGCGATGTGAGCAGAAAAGTAGCAGCCTCTCTTGTGGAGTGTCCATTCTTTGCACCCCATTCAAGCAGCTCTCACAGTACGTTGAGGTGTAGAAATGGGAGACTTGAACAAAAATGGAAAGTGGAATGGATTCCAACAACTCATATCGCCTTCAGTGGAGGAGAACCTTCTCAAGCCTCTAGAACCTAGAAAGATGGGAGCTGGTGGAGAGTTGGTAGGGTTGAAAAATCTGTAAGGTACTTACAATCTTTCCTCTGCTGGAGAGCCCACAAATGGCCAGTTCAGTCCCAAAAGTAGATGGCCAAGGGATATGCTGATTCAGCAATTTCTAGTAACCAGAGATTAGGGCTGGAATTTTCAAAGGAGCCTGAGGAAGCTAGGTGCTCAACTCCCAATGAAATGCAATGGGAGTTGGTGCCTAGCCCCCTTAGCATTCTTTGAAAACCCAGCCTGAATCTGCCCATCACAAGTGGATAGGGGAAACAGAAGGCACAGTGTGGCCTGCAGAACGTTACTGATGATGAGGCATGAGTCAAAGAGAATAGTTTGACTTTTAGATCCCAGACTGAATTTGTGTGGCTGGCAATAAACTGAGAAGGATCTGAAGTGGAAGTCGTAGGCATACCATACACATGGAACCCAGACATGCTGTTTCAGACTGGAACTGTACTTTAAAGTCCCTCCAACTAAAATGGCCATGAGTGCATAGATGCACTGTGCTGCTGAACAGGCCCGTGATTGCCTATTTTGCACATGTAGCTTAATCACTCCTTTGTTTAAGTGCCCTGCATTTCTTAGGATTAGAAGGCTCTGGGGTCATCAGTTTTCTTCATTAATGTTCAGCCACTTTAAGAGACAAAGTAATTTAAAAAGAAGTGGTGGAAGAAATTTAAAACTTTTTATGGGGCATATTCATCTGGGGAACTTAACGCCAGGTCTAACTTTGTGTGCCCAGACCCATGCTCCTGACTCAGGCAACACTCCCCCTTACTTCAAATGCAGTGTTTCCAGCTTAGAAAGTGCTGGATTATTCCTAAAGTTGCAATCCTGAAATGAGCTCAGCATGAGCATCAATGCCAATGTGGTTCTTCAGAATTACAGGAGGACATACATTTGTTCTTTACTCTGGGGTATACAGTGTGAATGTGATCATGCTGGAGAAGAGTAAACTCTCAAGGCAACCTGAAAAGGGCAAGGGGCATCTGAAATACACTTGTACTATCTCTTGACTGGTTTCAGAGTAACAGCCGTGTTAGTCTGTATTCGCAGAAAGAAAAGGAGTACTTGTGGCACCTTAGAGACTAACGAATTTATTTGAGCATGAGCTTTCGTGAGCTACAGCTCACTTCATCAGATGCATACCGTGGAAACTGCAGCAGACTCTATATATACACAGAGAATATGAAACAATACCTCCTCCCACCCCACTGTCCTGCTGGTAATAGCTTATCTAAAAGCCATTTCCAGCACAAATCCAGGTTTTCTCACCCTCCACCCCCCCACACAAATTCACTCTCCTGCTGGTGATAGCCCATCCAAAGTGACAACTCTTTACACAATGTGCATGATAATGAAGTTAGGCCATTTCCTGCACAAATCCAGGGGGGTGAGGGAGTGAGAGAACCTGGATTTGTGCAGGAAATGGCCTAACTTCATTATCATGCACATTGTGTAAAGAGTTGTCACTTTGGATGGGCTATCACCAGCAGGAGAGTGAATTTGTGTGGGGGGGTGGAGGGTGAGAAAACCTGGATTTGTGCTGGAAATGGCTTTTAGATAAGCTATTACCAGCAGGACAGTGGGGTGGGAGGAGGTATTGTTTCATATTCTCTGTGTATATATAGAGTCTGCTGCAGTTTCCACGGTATGCATCTGATGAAGTGAGCTGTAGCTCACGAAAGCTCATGCTCAAATAAATTCGTTAGTCTCTAAGGTGCCACAAGTACTCCTTTTCTTTCTATCTCTTGACTCTATTAGTTTTGACAAGATGTGTCTTCTTTCTTCCTGTATATAACATCTGATATTGATGCCTGGCTTATAAAGGGAAATTGTTTTTGAATTCATGAAGTTGTGGGAGGTCCGAAGGAGTGAAAAATAAATTATAGGAAAATTGGTTATTTGCAAACTTCACCTGGAAAATTGTCCTCTATAGATATAGATTTTAGATCATAAGTATTTTAATATTATTTGATTTTGTACAATGCTCTTATGGATTTTCCCCACAGGACAAGACAAGAAGTAATGGTCTTAAATTGCAGAGAAGGTTAGTTAAGCACTGAACAAATTATCTAGGGAAGTTGTGGAAGCTCTGTCACTGGAAGTTTTAATAATAGGTTGGACAAAAAACTTGTCAGTGATGGTATGGATAATACTTAGTCCTGCCTCAGTTCAGTAGACTAGACTAGATGACCTACTGTGGTCCCTTCCAGTCCTACATTTCTATGAAAATAGAAAGTACCAGGCAAGCAGTGGAAAGTAAACTAGATTGTTAAAGTATTTTCAGTTTTAATAACTTAAGGTGTTATTAATAACATAGCTCTGGACATTTAAAACACCAACACAATATAGCATTCCACTTATTAAGCCAATCTGGATTCTTTTTCTGTTTACCCTGCCTTCCTCTAACACTTCCCCCTCCATGACCTGCCCCCGCAAAGAGTTTTTTGCGTTTATCCACCTGTTGTTGTCTTATAATATATAAACTTCTAGCACAACAGACTGGTAGCTCTAGGCACTACTGTAATACAAATAATAAAACTTGACTTTTAACATCCATTTAAAAAAAAAAGCCATTCCTCTTAATTTTTTTTAAAAAACATCGTAAATTCTTTTATCAAAGTTCAAGTATGAGAAGCCCACTCGCTCTTTTAGGCTTTAGGGATTGTTTTTATTTCAAAATGTACATGTTGCCTAGCACAAAACAATGGCAAACAACACATTCCAAGGATCTGCCACCAATAATTAAAGGAATCCTGGGACTCAAAAGTTATTAGATTTCAAGGAGCTTCAGAAAGTTCAAATTTTTCCTGTGTACACTATCACTTATCAGTATAAGCAACAGCTGCTTGCAAAATAGCTTTGGCCTGTTTGTCTCAAGCCTTGCTAAGGAACTTTATATTTTTTCAGTTACCACCCCAACCCCGCAATTCACTCTACCTGCACAGCACCCTGTTGAAGTCAATGGGGCTCTACATGGGCACAACAGTTAATTTCAGGACTGGGGACTTAGCTTTCATTTTACTAGTGGTTTCTTGCAAAGTGACACCCTTGCCTAATGCAATTTAAAGAGTTTTCTCTACTACAAAGTAAAGACCTGCAGCAGGACTGGGATCCCGGGGGTACTGCAGGACCCACTGCCAGAATAGCAGGAGCGGGATTAAAAAAAAACAGTTCCGCACAGGGCTCTACAAAGTGCAGTGTAATTGTAGGATGTGGGTAGTGCTCCAGGATCCTGTCTTCTTGCATTATCTGGGTAATGGGTGCATGGGACATGTCAGGATGCCTAAGGTAGAGAACAGTCAGGCTGATTGGGGGTTTGACTGCAGAGATTTTCAACATAGTTTTATCTTCATTATCCCCCCAACCCTGTATGCCTGGCAATGGACCCTCTTGACAACAAAGAAAAGCTGGAAAAGCAAACAGCTTACGTTCCCTTTGGCTAAGGAAGGAAACATCGATGTGGTGAGTAGCAAACTGACGTCACTAGAGAAATTCGGCAGCCTGTCTTCTCATTCAGTCATCTTTCTTCAGCTAACCGGGATCACATGATTTAGCAACAGGCTGTATTATTACTTACAGATAGGCTTGGAAGGGTTAGCTTTTTAATCAGTAAATGTTGGTAAAAGTTGATTTCATTGCGCACACATACACAAACAGACAAAAAATATTTCCATTGATCATAATTGAAATTTACAGATATGCAAAGCAAGAAAAATGTTGCTTGAGAACTTAGAGTTTGATTTAAGGCTATTTCCTTTGGCTATTTTGACATGTGATGTTGACAATTTGTGTTTTAGCAGTTATAAAGCTGTGACTTTTTAAATCTCAGGGTCTACTGTTATAAATAATTGTTGAACTCCCCACATTATCTCCTCCCACCATAATATCCCACAACTATGAAAATGTATATAAAAATGCTTAAAAAGAAACAGATGTTATCTGTCAGTTATAAAAATACAATTGAATGCTGCCAAGCCTACTTATAGAGCACCACAGATGCGCATGTACATTACACAACAGACAATGATAGAATCCCTGCCCCTAAAAATGTACAGTCCAAAGCCCTGATCAGACATGCCCACGATAATTCCATGGCTTGTTTTGGAATCAAGAATAGAAACAGAGCAGCAAATTCTCCCTTTACAATATTTATCTCCATTAACTTTAATGGAGTCACAGTGATATAACAATGAGGAAAATATGGTCCTGAAAGTTTCAAACATTACCTCCTTCAGCAGTGAAAAATGAACTACAAGAAACACTGATATGAAACGGGCTGACCTTCATGTCACAAACTAATCATGTCTTACGCTATATTCTTCATTATAACGATATCACACAACATTTGACAGGGTTAAAGAGAAGTTAGTTTCCTATCCATCGCCACATGTCCCTGAAGTTATCCAAATTTACTGTCTTATCGAAACAAGAGAGGGGGAGAAATCTGTAGAAGTCAAATGAACAGGATTGGATTAAATTCAGACCTTATGTAAGCAGGTGCAACTCCATTTGGCATTAAGAAGAAACCATTACTAAACAGTATAATAACTATCTTTCTTTGCATTTCCAGAATATCTTTCCTCTGAGGATCTATAAGTTCTTTACAACCATTAAGCCTCACACCATGCTAGTGAAATATGTGAGCATTCCTCTATGCATTCTCTAGCTGGGTAATAGGTAGGCCTTATCCATCTCTGTTAAGTGATATGTCCAGGATCACACAGCAACTCAGTATTAGTCAGGCACAGACTCTTAGAAGGCCTGATTTCTCATCCCCTACTTTGAATGCTAAACAAAACTCCCTTCAGGCATGTCACTGAAACATATGACACTTAGATGATTGAGCTGCACTATTTCCGTGTGCCCACATCTGCAAAAGATATTGGGGGACTTGTAATGCAAACCTATCTTGATAGATGTGATGAACACAAAGTTTACTGCTGTCAGGATCATGATAAGGGCTGTCAGGACTAAGGATCAGAGCAGGGTCAAACCTGAGGCTAAGAGTAGCAGAGGATTTCATAGTTAAGCTCCAGGCTAGGGTTGATACCAAGGATCCAAGTCTGAGTCAGGCTTCAGGGGTCAGAACAGGAGATGAGGTTCAAATTAAGGCAAGGTCAAAGCCAGGCATTCAAGAGCAGAAATGAATGTGGCAGCTACAGAAGATCCCTACTGCTGACTAGACACTTCCTGGATCACCCCTTGGATTTATAAAGGGCAGGGAGCCAATCAGAAGCCATGAGGCTGCTGTCTGACAAACCTCTTGAGGAGGGACATTCTGTGATTTGTGTTTGCCATGGTCAAGACCATAGACTTGGAACACTGGCTCCCGGGACCACTCTCCTGGTCCACAGCCCTCCTTGCCTACAAGGTACCAGAGGGACCTGCATTTGATTTTTGAGTCCAGCATCTTGTGGTCTTCATAATTGTCATGCCCTTGGACCCACATTGGAGGGGGCAGTGAAGGGTTTCTCAATGTAGGATTTTAGCAATGATATGTGGAACAGTAGGTGGATTTTGAGGGATCTGGGTCATTGAAGTCTCAAGGTCAGTGTGTTGATTATCTGACAGATGGAATACGGCCCGAGGTATCCGAATCCAGTTTACAACACAGCCAGTCGATGCAGAGGTGTTTGACTGAGAGCCCCACTTTGCTCAATGGTGGTGAATCCCAGGCTTTCCCAGTGCCGGCAGTCTGTAATCTTGTAATCTTCCTTGGCCGTGTCCAGGTGTGCCTTGAGTTCTTATTGGATCTCATGGATCTGGTGCACCCGGTCGGTGGCTGCAGGATTGGTGGAGTTCATAGGTATAGCCAGGTGGAGACGGAGGTGGAAGTCACAGTTTGCATAGAACAGACTCTGCCTGGTGGAGACATGATTGGCATTGTAATAAGCAAACTCTGCATGGGGTAGGAGGCTCGACCAGGTGTCCTGATGGAAATTTATGAAGCAATGTGAATATTTTCTATATTTTCTAACACTCAATTCACTCATTTGGATTGACAGTTTGTGGGTAAGTATGGACCCTGAACAATCATTGGGTTTCACACCAAGACTGCAACACAAACTGCAGACCCCAATCAGTTGTGATCACTCACTTCTGGAGTCCATGGAAACAAATTACATGAGTCACCAGGGGCTGAGCCATTTCTTTCGAGGAGGGTAGGTGCACACTGTGGACAAAGTGGACCATTTTTGTCAATTGATTGACCACAGTGAAGACTACAGTGTACCTGTTAGACACAAGGAGCTTGACTATGAAGTGCTGGGTAATGGCTGACCAGGGGTCCAAATGGGCTCTCAGAAGGCGTTAGGGTGCTAAGGGTTTTTTATTCCAGCATCTTGGTGCAGGCGCATGTCCCACAGGAATCAACATACAATTGGATTGTTGTGCTCATTCAGGGCCACCAGCAGGAGCAGATGGTCACACAGAGGGTCTTGAGGTGACCCAGATGTCCTACGAATGGTGAGTCACAACAGCACCATAGTACCTTTAATTGAAGGAGTCCTGGCAGAACATACAAGCAACCCTTGACATGAAGAAAGCCATCCTGAATCTGGTGTTGCCTCTGGCTTGCTGCCTCAAGTTCCTTGGGAAGCAGTTCCTTCCCTGCAGCTGAGCAGATCAGTGACACGGGGTCTTGGGTAATCGTAGCATCCAGGAAGTTCCAGGGCATAAGAATGCCTGGGGACTCAGCACGTATTGGCTGGTGAGGTATTCCCCTTTTCAGGACAAGGCACTGGTAGTCTTCTTCTGGGCCCCTGCGGGGTATGTGATGGTGAAATTGAAGCCTGTGAAGAACAGGGCCAAGCACAGTTGCCTCTGGTTCAGTGCCTTGGCTCAGTGTAGACATTACATTTTTAGGATCTATGTAAACCCGTATTGGGTATCAAGCACCCTGTAAATAGTGGTACCAGTGGTGCCACTCTTTGAAGGCTACTTTGATAGCTAGAAGGTGAGGAGTCGAAGGGGTGTTATCTTCAGGCCATCGGGTTGCCAATTTTGGTTGGACATATTCCTAGAGGTTTCATCACATGACATAATCTTTAATTAAAAATGAATCTTCAATTCATGGAGACTCCAGGACAATCCTGAAGGGTTGGCAACCCTATCAGGCCAACCCACTCTACCAGGCCTGAGTTTCGTTTTTCCTGAACTGAGTCATGCTGGAGCTCATGATGGGCAGATGGTGAGAGTGTGGCCAGATCCTCCACAATAGAAACACAGTCTGTGGCAACAACATTGCTCTTTTTCACCAGGCGGCTGGTAGTATTCAGATGCATTGGTTCAAGGTCCAGGTCAGAGATGAGAACCAAGGGGCACCAATTGGGGGTGCCCTGGACCCACTCCTCTCCTCACATCACTCATGGAGCTTATTGTCAATGTATAGGACAAGGTCAACCAAGGCATCTAGGTTGGTTGGAGCCTCCACATGAGTTAGCTCATCCTTAATCTCCTTGTGTAGTACCCACCAGAACTTGTTGAGTAGGGCTGCTCCATTCCAACCAGTGTCAGAGACTAGTTGCTGAAAGTGGGCAGCTTAGGAGGAGGATGGTTCCTGCCTGGCTAGAGTTTGCTCAGGGATGTCTCTGCTGAATGGGCATGGGGTGGGGGGGGAATCATCAAATATGGTTCAAAAATGCCTAGAGGAAGCCATCCCAGTCAGACAGAGCCAGGTGAGGCTAATACAGAGTACTACTTTTGCTTGGTCAGTGGAGTAGGACCAGAGGGTGAAGCAGAAACAGTAGGGGGCATTGGTTAATAACTACCCCTGAATTTTTGGCGGTACCTGTTAAAATCTTCTTGGAGGTGGTCTGGGGGCCTTGATCCAGATAGGCAGCTGCAGTGTGTGCCCATATGCAGTATTCTCATCCTGCAGCTGGGCTACCTGCTCTCACAGCATCAGGTTATCTGCCACATGCTGTGCCAGTCAGGCCTGCAGTCCCATATTTTCATCACGGATTGCCAGTGAAGAGCCTAGTTCTTTGTTGTGAGTTGCAATAGTTGGGCTCAAAGAGTGGGAAACTCTTCCTGGGAGCAGGCAGTTCATTCACTTATCTCCAGTACCCTCTGGGGCATGCTGGGCAGGGAGTGGCCCACTGCCTGCCTGGTCCCCCAAGGTAGGCCTTCACCGTAGGCTAGGCAAACTGTCAGGATCCTGACAAGGGCTGTCAGAGTCAAAGAGCAGAGTCAAACAGAGGCTGAGAGGAGCAGAGTTCATGGTCAAGTTCCAGGGGGTCTAAAGATGTTCATTATTGTCACAATACACTGGGATATCTAATGTGAAAAGTTTCTGTGTCCAGCGAAAGATGCTGCAGAGTTCCCACGTCCACAGTTTAAGTGATAAGAGATGAAAATCACTGAAAATACAGCAGCTGTCTGCTCACCAACACCCAAGTGCACAGTGTATGTGTGTGAGAGACGGTTTGAGTCATGTGAGAGTGAGGAGACCTTTGATGTTAGCAATCTTATCTGTATGCGTTATCTCTCTAGATATGATAAGTGGCTGTTGAAGTAGGGGAGTGGCAGAGTTGCCTTGTGGTTGGGGGTTGGGGTTTTGACGGGTTTGCCTTGGGGGGAGATGGGGATGCCAGTTTTTTTACATTTCAAAGGATAAAACAACAAGCATTTTGCCAGTTCTAAACATATTACCTGTTTTTTTCCATGATCCTGCAGCTTCAGACTAAAATTAATGACTCGGAAAAGATACATATTCTAATTAAACCTATCATTTTAATTAGCTGAATTTATGTCCAGTGTTATTGTCACTAGCCAGTTACTATGTGTTCAAATGACTAAACGTGGGAGGTTTTAGTGTGCTGCTGTGCGTTAGCCATCAGGTCTTCCTTCTGTAACTATTTGCATGTGCTTAAATTAGTGGCCTAAATTTCATCTAAGAATAGGACAAATGTCATCTTGCCAAAATATAAGGAATGAGTGGTAAGAAGTGGAAGGTTCTCATAATATTGTTCTGGCAATAGCCATGGCTGGGCACGTGCATGGTTAATATTCCTAATTTTTCGAGGAAACCTCAGTATCTTTCTGTTCAGCGGGTTGATGAAATCAGTACCCAGTCGGAGAGTAAAGTGCTAGTCTCCATAAAGATCATCCAAAGTCTGAATAGTGGCTGATCAATCAGTACAGCTGTTTACCTACGGTCAGAAGTGCCCCTGCACAGCTTCTATTTTTGGCACTCCACGTATCTGAGGGCATAGGTCCTTTGAAAGATCAAGACTCAGGACTGTTCTGTACAAGAATTTTATCCCCATCGGGCCTCAATTAATGAACTTTTTTTGTTGTGTCAATATCATTAATACAGGCCTTGTGTCTCTGGTGTGATTAAAGGCTGATTGGGGCCATGTTTAAGCCCACTCTCCTTGACCAGAGGGAATGGATGAACATTTATTGTCCTACTTTTAGCCAGAGAATCTGACAGCACCTTCCTGTATTTACTGATTTCCTTTTCTAGTAGCTTAGATTCTAAATAAGCCTCATATTTGGATGGGCTGGTGGCTGCAGCAGAGTACTGAGGCACTTATCAGGCAGCTGCAGTTGTATGGCAGGGCCCATAAGTAGGGGCTGTCATAGAGTTTCCTCAGGGTTGGTCAGTTTAGAATCAGGCAGCTTGGGTTGTGGGCCCCAAAACAGGTTTAATTTACCCACTGTGATTCGAAGAACCAAACAATCAGGGAGCTAGAAGGAAGGGTGCAGACTGGCCACAAAGAGAATGAAGCTGCTGCTGGACTCGGAGGAGAGGACTCTTCTAATTGGCAAGGAGGATGCTGGGGCAGGGGGGCTCATTCCACCAAACTGGGTCTTGACAAGTGTTTAAAACCACTCAAAAAGTAGAGTAATAGCATAAAACACAAGCTGCCACTGCTGCTATCTTTTATTGCTTCCTAGCCATTGATTTCACAGCCCCAATTGGCAGCAGCATGACGATGAGTCATACTTACCTTCAGTCCAGTGGCTGGCTGGCTGACTGCAAGTCACAGGTCAGACTGACTAGTGATTACTGTACTTTAAATGTGTTTCAGGAAAAGGAAGGGTGGTTGAGGTCTAACTTTGCTGTTGTGCACATGCAGTAACCCCTCCCCCCATGCTTTCTCATGTAGTCTCTACCTGTTCTTTGGTCCTTTGGCTCCAATTGTTTTGTGTGGAGTGTTGCCGTTTATCTGCACCTTGCTCAGTTGGCATAAATTGCACTATGCCTACCAGTGGCATTGCTGCTTAATGCCCAGTTGATTAATGTTGGCACTTGAGTTACTGGGTCTCTGATTTATGGACTTAGAGCAACGTACTGTAGTCCCCTGGTTTTATGAACATCGATCTTATGAAGACTAGTTATATGAGCCATTTTCCTGCCACCAAAGTCATCTTTCTTCCACTGCACGTGACTTCAATCCTTCAACCACTGTTCAGGCAGTTGTACAGGTTTGAAAAGAGAGATGTGATAGCAAAGAAAAGATGCAGTTCTCGCAAAGAAAAATCAGGCAGATTGTAGACCTTTGTTACCATTCATTTTGTACATCTCCACTGAACAATTAATTAATGGATGCATCTATCTACTATAATTCTGAGCTGTTCAATTTTATGAACTTTTTGATTTTATGAAGTCCTCAATTCCCAATTAGTTCCTATATAGGGGTTCTACTGTATAGGAAAGAAAATTCACTTTATTGCATCAGTGTTTGACCCATGGGCATATGCAGGTTAGCTTTAGGGAAGGAAAAATGGACAGGAAGAAGCGTTAAGGAGGAGGGACTAGTCCCACAGTATCATCCTTCAGGATGCTTTATTAAGCACGTGCAACTTCCCGAAATCACACTGTGTGTATCTTTTAATCTGAAGGCGGCAACAAATGAAGGGTTTACCATTTCTCTCTTTTCTGGGTTCATAAACTCAGGCAAAGGGACTAGCATGAAGGACTTGTTCAAGAACCTTATTTTGCACACATTAGACGTATTTTGTGGGGGAGGTACGGTTGGCATTCCATTCAAAATGGAACAGCAACATTTTTGCAAATTTCCATTGTCCGCCAAGGACCGCATCTACACAGTCCAGAAATACGCTTAACCAAAATCATTCCAATAGCGGACAATAAAATATTCCGTGGCTCAACGTAACACCATATAAGTTTACATCTTGAAGTTGGATCTTGTGGAAATTCATTGTTTAGAAGAGACGGTTGTGTTAACGTGTTCTGGTAGAAGAGACAAGTGTGCTATGTTTTCAGGTTTAGCAGAAGGGAACTGCAGTGTGTGTAATCCAGTTTAAAAACCCAACCAGACTTGATATTGAGAGGAATAAAAATTTAATAGTAGCCCATAGTAAATATTTTAAATAAGATGTTTGCGATGATTTGGGGAATCTATCTAGATACAGCTTCTGAATTCTGGTTGATTTGATGAATCACTGACTACTTCAAGTTTCAGAGTAACAGCCGTGTTAGTCTGTATTCGCAAAAAGAAAAGGAGTACTTGTGGCACCTTAGAGACTAACCAATTTATTTGAGCATGAGCTTTCGTTAGCTACAGCTCACTTCATCAGATGCATCAAAGAACCCTCCCCCCCCAGCAGGAGAATAAAGGGAAAGAGATGACAAAGCAGAGGTTTAAAAAGAATAAGGAGGCTTGGGGCAAGGGAGAAGAATAGAGGAGAACCCTTTTCTCCTTTTTGATGGTAAGATCAGCTGAGGAAGTAGGACAGTGAGACAGAAACTCCCGGATTCAGTGGAGAAACAATGTGCAGGATGTGGGATCCTGAATACTCTATAGGACTCTGACCAAATCCCAAACAACCTTCAAAAGTGGAGAGGGAATTGGGGCAGGGAATGACATACAGGTGTTTTATTGTTTTGTCTAGATCTGTATATCGCTTGTGCTAACGTAGAGTGTGTTAGAAACCCTTTACATAGCCTGTGTGTTATGTGTTTCAACTATCCCGTGTCTCTGGTGAGAGAAACTGTAAACCAGAGTGCCCACAAGGTTGGAGCTCTGCTTAAGCTATTGGAGTGTTTTGGGGGATCACCACAGGTCACCCAGATGCCATGGGTAATTGGATTGCGAGGTATGACTTCTGCAGAGGAATAACAGTCAGTGTCTATGCCCAGGCAGTATTCCAGAGAGGCCACAGAGATGGTCTGGGTAGGCTCCAGGACTCAGGGAAGGTTATGAGATCATGGGACCCAAACCATGGGACCCTGGTGAGTGTCCAGCAATGGGAGCTCTACTAGGGCTGTGAAAACATTAAGAACTATTATTATTTGCATGCTGTGATTTCTGGAGGCCCCAGTATGCACTTATAATTTGCACTATTTGTGCAAATTCTAAAATGGAACATTTGCTATGTATAGAACTGGTGCCTGCCCTGCCCAGATAAGGTTGTAAGCCTTCAGACATCTGGATTTGTTTTTTTATTAGGGGATATGGAAAGGGAAATCTTGATTGTTTTTCCCAAGTCCTCCCTCTTTAAAAAGTGGGGACAATTAGACATTTCCCACTAGCAAAGTCTGGAAGAAAATAACATTGAGAATGACTTTTTTTTTTCTTTTTTTTCTCATTGTTTTTTGTAGATGATTGTGTTCATGCTGCTAGGTTAAATTTGGATACGGGGATGAAATACTGGCCCCACGGAAGTCAATGGAAAAACCCTCATTGACGTCCGTGAAGCCAGGATTACACCTAGAGTCTGAAGTTATAGGGAACAGGCTTATAACATTACATTGATTTTGCAGTGTCACTGATCTAAGAAAACTACCATTCTTGGTGTCATTATATGCACGAGACTACTTCAGAGCTCTTCAGTGGCTACTGTCACTTCACTAAGTTAAACGAATAATTAAGAATGAGTATAAATCATAAGCTAACTAGCTCCCTTCACCAATATGCACCTTCAATTCTCCTCTACAAAGTGGGGAACAAGCACACTGTAGGAGTCAGTGATGTAACCTGTTGAAGTAACTTCTCAAAAAGTCCTTAGTGAGGCCTCAACAAGTAAAATGCAGTTTCAAAACAATCTTTATTCTGTTTGAAGACCTAGTACAATTTTTAAAGCAACTTAAAAACAAGACACAGCTCCATCAAATCTATAGCTTGAACAAAATTTCAAGGAGGCACATTTTTATTATTGCCTTGTAAAGGCAATTTACAACCCACCCTACCTTCCATCTCCTCCAAGACCATTTTTTTAAACAAAGTAATTTTAATGTTTTAAAGACATTTAACAGAACAGAGTTTTATTTTTTTAAAACAAGAATACAAAAAATAGCAGCATCTTGGGCAGCTAATGCAGTCTCATAGGGACAAGTGCAATGTAACTATCAGCTCACAGACCAGTCCAGTTTAGCCTTCTATGATAGTAATATTTCATTTTCTTTTTTGTACAGAATGTTGCATTTTGGAACCTTGTCCCATGGGAGGCATTGTGCGTTGAGCTGCCCATTTCTAAAGTGACCCTGAAGAAAAAATAATATCAGGACTCACTTTCCCAACTGAATACCATGCATAGCAAAAGCACTGTGTTATAACCGGCAGAAGTTTTCCCAATTAGAAGCATCAGAAGGATTTCCCAAGCATTATAGTTCATTGCCAATTACAAGACAAAGCCACTCCTTTTCTACAGAACAGCTGGCATTAAACAGAAGATTTGGCTTTACAGATTTTTTGATAGATAAGTGAACCATCCAGATGAGTTGTTTTTAAAAACAGAACTACACAATCTTCTCACTTTATTTGGAAACAACTTTCACCAAAAAAGGGGTGTGTGTTTGTTTTTAAACAAAAAAATGAGTGACAGCATGTGTTTTGATTGAGCAAAAGGACTGTGTTTGGTGTAAGATGCACCTAGATTATGATCCATTCACACACACACACCCCCTCCGGTCCCCAAATCCAAGCTTCAGTTTAAAGAAACAATAATTTGCTTTCTCTCACTTTTCTTGTGGTCACATGTACATCTACCTTTCAGCAGCCTTGTAAAAAGTACTGCGGCAGCTCAGAGACTTAAGTATTCAAAAACTTTAATCATATTAGATGGAAAAATTACCGCTGAAATGACATTAGAAGGACCGTGTTTCTTCAGTTATATCAACATACCTTTGTTTCATATGAAGTTTGAGTTTCCAGGTATAGTAAAGCTGGTTTAGTTCAACCAAAGTGAGTGGATCATACAATATATAAAGGGCATAAAACTCAGCAATCAAAAAAGGTGTTTGGCAAAGCTGCAGGACTGTACAACTCACTTTGCAGAGAGCCCACACATGGCCTAGGCACCACATCAAACCAACTAAAGCCCTATTTTGAGGGTTTAAATGACCCTTAAGTAGTGCATGGACCTTGTCCAGGCTAAATTTCAACTTAAGATGCCTTAATGAAAAAATCTTCTCAGCTTTGTGCTTGTTTGTCCTTGTTTGTGCAAGAGAAGTCAGGGGCCTGATTCTCACATATACTAGTTTTTCTCCATTGTAAGCACAGATCCTCAGGTGGTGTAAATCGGCCTAGCACCACTTAAAACAATGGAGCAACCCAATGTATCCCAGCTGAGAACTGGGCCCACTGACTTCTGTGGACGTGAGAGGAAAGTCAGGTCCCAAATGTCTGTCTACTACATCCTTTGCTGAAAAGTTTTAAGTGACACATCAATCCAGGCTATATACATTTTGCCTAAAGAAAATAAATGTAATACTTTTCCTCCAACATCTTTAATATTTTTAATTTTTGTTTTATCCTTAGAAGGATATGTTGACATACCACGAAGGTTGCTTAATTGCTGAAAACTGGATGGATTTGAATTTCGAGCTCTGTTGAATGACATTAAAAGCAGAATAAATGGTAAAGTCAAGGAAAGGCATTAGAAAAAACAAATTCAGATGGTCTCTGAGAAGTCTGCCTGGGAAGGAGAGATGAACTGTAGGCTTGTATAACTGGAAAAAAGTTCAGTTTGATTTTGAAATTGTAATTGTCCTGAGACATTAGTGATGGTTGAGCTTTGCTCCCTGATATGTGAAAGATTAGGTTCTGGTAAGATAAAATACATTCCACAGAAAAGCAAAGTCAACAGGCTAAAAAACCAAAACCAAAATAAAAACAAAAATCTCACAGCATCAGAAATGAAGAGGTAATGTAGAAATAAACCACAGGTGACAAACTAATTGCCTAACAGTATTTCTAAAAGGTACAGATTTCTAAATAAGTACTTAATACTTCCTTTTAAGAGATGTACATTTTTGAAAGGTGGCAATAATCAGAGAACTCAATGGGATTTATTCCTTCCATTGTGCATGCAACTAACTCCCTTTAACAATAAAAGGTGTTACACTTGTAGTTCAAAGGAAAAACAAATTCATATCT
The DNA here is from genome assembly GCF_965152235.1 of Eretmochelys imbricata. Taxonomy (NCBI): domain Eukaryota; kingdom Metazoa; phylum Chordata; order Testudines; family Cheloniidae; genus Eretmochelys; species Eretmochelys imbricata. The sequence continues at coordinate 43,710,848 of NC_135576.1, read as the reverse complement.
TCACCTGGACTAAAAATCTTCAAGAGTCCTCTCAGACATCACTGCCCTATTAATCTGTAAAACGTGAAGCAGCAGCATGAATTTTTCCAATGTTGTGAGTGGATAACCATGTCAGAAACCCACAGTGAATAAATAACCCTTTACAATTTTGGTAAGTGGGACACTGACATCCTTTGTTTCTTTAACTAACAGAAATCCTGTAACTCTCTGGTACCTAAAATTTATTCTTTTAGATGACATTACCTTTCAGCCAATAAGTTTGTGAAAAACATCAAAAGTTTGTTATGGAAATCCTGATGTTAAAAAACCAAGGGTTTCTCATCTGAATTAACCCTGTCTTGTACCCTATTGTTCAGAACAAACTTGGGAGTCTTTTTCTAGTAATACAAAAAACAAACACATTTTAGAGAAACTTCTTCCTTCATATGAAATGAAAGGTAGCTTGGCATGCTGACAAAAAGTCTACTATGGTAGGTCAAGATGCTGGATTTGCTTTTTACGATGGATTTACTATGTGGATGGAGCTTGAAATCCAAACGGACTGCTCTAGTATCCAGGGTTTCATTTGTTCTTCCGCAGTAATGCTCAGGAGGGGGTGTACATTTTTTCCCCTTCCAAATACAAAGACAATCGGGACAGACGTTCAAAATGCGCCAAGAAGCAAATACAGCATGGTACCGTATTCTAAAGATATCCTTGAAACAATATTTTTAGACTCAGTGATACTTTGTAATGCTCATATATTTTTATTGAATAAAGCAGCTTTGAAGCTTATCAGGCACGGCCCAACAAAATATTTAGTCCAGAGGGGGGGGTAAAAAAAAAAAGGAACTTTTTAACCTTCTATACAAGGAAACCTGTAAACTATTCATAGTTTTAATTCTGAAGCCAATTTTTACTGGCGTCCTGTACATTTCTTAAAAACAAAACAAAACAAAACCCGAACAACAAAATGAATATTAACAAAAAATAATACTCAGGAAAAACATTTTTCAGGCAACAAAACAACAGGAAAAAAAGCTTATCCTGTAGGTATACTTGAAAAAGAAATACAACCAAAAGAAAATTCAGTATTGCATAGCACTGTCTAAGGATTCAGCTTTCAGCAAACAGAAAAGAGAAACTAGAAGCAGTTTGGTATTGATAGTTTCCATTGATGATAGTTAGTCATCCACTATGTACATTTTTATATACCATATGCCATTGAAAGTCCCATTCTCTTCAGTCTTAAATATGTTCTTAACACGAGATTTTAAACGTCTAAACAAAACACTTCCTGGCACTTTGCTATTACATCATTTCCTCTGAACAACATACTGTAACCGAAGTCTTTTTAAAGTGTCCCTTATAAGTGAAAGTGCCATTCTGCTACATATCATTCATCAGGAAACGAAAATCCACAATGCTCTGTGCCTGGATCCACTGAGTACAGCAACACCAAATCTGAACCTCGCCATGACCGAGAAATTCCATAAACAGAATTACACAGACCTGTTGCCCCTGGGGTCTGCAGAATCCCACATTCTAGCTGGTAAAGCTTCAAAGAGATCGTAAACAAGCACCATGGTTAAAGGCCTCTATGTTCCTGCAGGGAGATAGGTATAGCATTTCCCTCTCTTGTGTTTTTCTTTTCTCAATAAAAAAGCACTTTAGATTAGAAACATACATTCACAGCTTAATACTGTGATCTCTCCCACTGCAGTTGTCAAGAAAGCTCTAGTCCCATCTGAAGACAGACAACTTTGATACTGCAGCTGAAATTCACAAATCAGGCTGAAAGGAACCTTCTCTCTCCAGAGGCCTCAGTGTTGTTGATTTTTTTGTTTTAAAACTGAGTATTAAGGTCTTCATCGCCTCTGCTGTGTATATACTGGATAGGCTAGTGTGACATTGAGAGAGTCATTGTGCTGCACGAGTGATGTGTGTTGGTAATGTAGCACCAGTTCTTTAAGAGAGCTGTACAAGTTATATGGCTCTGCAAATCCATACCCAGTAGGGGTTTTGTTTATGACACAGTGCTTTACTTCTCCATCCACCCTAAAGGGAAAAAAATAGAAAGGTTTTTAATTTGTCAAGAAAGCGAAGTTTACGTGTTAAAGAACAGGCTAGGGAATAGCGAATTGACAGTAAATATATAAATGTTGGTAAATATACAAAATGACAGTATTCTACATTGGAATAATTCCATACATCTTACATCTAACTAGAATTCTCAGGGTGTCATGCTTTACACACTGTTTGGGTAGGCAGAAGGTACAAAGAACTTAGTGGATCAGCAGCCAGTAGTTCTATGCTTCACTCTAAGGTCCGTCTGTGGGAACTTCCCAGGGTTGAACTTTGCAGGACGCAGAGGAGCAGTAATGAGGGTAGATGATCCTGACAGCCCAGTCCCAAGCCTGCTGAAGTCACTGAGATCAGGCCCTAACAGGATTTCTTGCTCATCACCCAGATAAACTTACTAGCAACAATTTTTTTTAACCTCATTGTCACCTCTATGCTTTTACAACCAAAGCAAAAAATCAGGATACATACACAACAGAGCAGGCATAGCAACCCTGTTTGCTGCTCTCCCGAACAAGGAATGTTCCATCCCGTTTTCCCCGCAGCAGATTTTCAGCTTGGCTTCTGTTGATATTTCCCACATTCCACGTTCGCTCATCATGATGGGGCAAATCCTCATCATCTTCAACCATAGAGTATTGGCTGTACAAATATGAAAAGGATAATCACAGAAATGTAGAGCTTGTCAGGACCTCGAGAAGTCATCAAGTCCAGCCCTCAAACACAGCCTTTGCAAGGGCTTGTCCAAGGTTTTTTGAACCTGGGATCTCTCTCTCACCCCAAGCAAGAATCATATGCCTACACCAGCAAGCCACATTCAGTAATGTCACAGAGAAGAAACTAGGTACAGGCAGCAAGACTTGAAAAAACCCACTAGTAGGAAGGTGAGTACAGGGGCCCAAGCCATATAATTCTTCTGACTTTAAGTTTTCATGTAAAAATAAAAATGTTATTTCTAGCATTACTGTGCAGATACCCTTATAAGTATGAAAGAAATATAAATGGAGGCAGTGTTATCTTCCTGAGTCTTCAGAGAGTGCTTCTGCTGCTGCTCCTAATTTTGGCAAGCAACAGGCCCAGCAAACTGAACAGCACCCTAGGTCAGTTTCATTGCTGATGGTCAGAACTCTGTGGTCAGCAGTGAAATTGTCAGGAATCAGTTCAATTTCATGCTGCTGTTTGGGAAAGTTATGTGCAACAGCAGAGAGGGGCAAGTGAATTATTCATTTTGGGAAAGAGACCCAAAAAAATAAAAGGTCTGGAAAGGGCAGCATAATAGACTTCTCTCTCCTCTCTGCTGCAAACGGGGGGTTCTAAGAAAGGTACAGAATAGAGGCTCTTCCCTCCCCATGCCTTTCTGCAATTAGGATACAGAAAGCTTTTCTCTCTTCCTTCAGCCACATAGGATGGAATTTCATAGTTATTCAGACTACTGTAGCTAGATAAAGCCTCCAACCAGGGTTAAAGGACAGCACCTCGACAGTAAACAAGCAGCTGGAGACTGTGGAGAAGTGGAATAACGCTCCCTCCGCACACCAAGGTATGGCTGCTAGCCTGCACTGATGGGACCCTCCAAATTTGTCCATCGGTATACTTTTGGCTAGTAGATTTAGACCTCTGGCTAGTAGGTGTCTGGTCAGTTTTTCAAGCACTGAGTAAATACGTCTTCTCATTCATCCCCAATTCCTTGATTCTAGTTAGCCTCAATCTGTGCTACAAACATCAGTGTCCACTGTTGGAATTCAGTTTCTTTGGAAGATTCTGGTTTCTCTCACTAATGAACACCATCTACCTTCCTTATCCTGTCACACCCCATTGCCCTTATTTGTATTTCTACCACTTTAACTCCAGCTATCTCCTAGACAAGGATCCCAGTTGTCTGTTTATTCTCATTTTCAGTGTTTATTTTGGCTATATTATTACTTCGGAAAACAATCTGAATGGTGTCAGCATAAATTTGAGCAGAAATCAGATGGCTCATTAGCAAGGAAAGACAAAATAAATAAAAGCTATTTTTTCAATGTTTCATTTCATATTTGGATCCTATGTTCCCAAACTGTGGCCTTGTCTGCACTAGCCTTATTTTGGAGCAATCTCCAATTGGCTCTAGCGTTAAGAAGAAAATCACAGAGCCATAGGATTAGAAGGAACTGCACAGGTCATCTAGTCTAATCCCCCTGCCAAGACGCAGGACTAGTTGTGTCTAAATCATCTAAGACAGGTGGCTATCCAGCCTCTTCTTGAAAACCTCCAGTGACGTAGCTTCCACGACTTCCCTAGGCAGCTTGTACCATTGTACTACTGTTCTTACAGTTAGGAAGTATTTCCTGAGATTTAATCTAAATCTGCTAGGCTGTAGTTTGAGCCCATTGCCTCTTGTCCTGCCCCCTGTGACAAGAGGGCAAATTTTTTCTCCATCCTTTTTTATGGTAGCCTTTCAAGTATTTGAAGACCTCTATCATATCCCCCCTTAATCTTTTCCAAACTAAACATACCCAGTTCCTTCAGCCTTTGCCCATACGGCTTGCAGTCCATCCCTTTGATCATCTTTGTCGCTTGCCTCTTGATCCTTTCCAGTTTCTCTACATCCCTTCTTTATAGCAGTGACCAAACTTGAACACAGTACTCCAACTGAGGCCTAACCAGCGCGAAGTAGAGTGGCACTATCACCCCTAGTGATTTGTAGCACCTTATTGTCTTTGTGGCATTTCATTTTGTCGTCTATAGTCCAGTTCTCCAATTTATCAAGATCCCTCTGCATTTTAGTTCTGTTCTCTAAAGTGTTTGTGGGCCCTGCTCCCTCACCTTAGTGTCATCTGCAAATCTGATCAGTATGCTCTCTAGTCCTACATCCAGGTCATTAATAAAGATGTTAAATAACACCCAGAACAGATTCCTGTGGAAACCCACTTGAGATCTCCTTTCAATCTGACATCACTCCATTCATAGTTACTTTTTGTGGTTGTTTAACTAATTATGTATCTGCACTTTGGTGCAGAATTCTTGTCATAACAATGATGGGAGGCCTAATGGAGACTGGCTGCCTACATTTTTACCACCTTATCTTCTACCTGTGCTCTGAAAGGTCAAACAACATGGTTGTAAAAATGCCTGTGCCCTGTCTATCCAATACTTCCACGATTGCCAATCCCAGTGGAGCTGCACCAGTTCTATAGCAATAGAAGACAACTAAGAAAAGCCAAACCACTATTTTAGACAAAGCTAGAGTGGAACCATAGAAAAACACATCACTGACCATGCTGCAGCTACCTCTGACCAAGAAAGGAAGTGTAGAAGGCAAGGACAGGAAGCAACATAGGGTGATAATGTTAAACAGTATATGAATTCCACTGACACCTCTTCTGAAATTCAGGTTTTATTTTTTTTTAAACTATTGATTCATGAAGTTACTCTTTGATTCATGAAGTTTCTGTTGGTTAGATTTGGTTTTAAAGGGAAACTAGAATCCATCACTATAGTCACCTCACCTAGCCTGGAATACTTGACAGTTACATGATCAACACTTTTCACCCATGATCTGTGTGTGGTGATGGTCCAGTGGCCAAAGCAAGTTAAAAACCTGTATCCAACTCATTTGCTTTAATGACAGAACAATATCTGCCTCTACTCAGACAAGTCATAAACTGGAATATAAAGGCAGAGCAGATCCACGCTCTGGATCATGTCCATCTCTGGTGATGGTTGATACTAACCACCACCAATACTTTGCGCTTGTAGAGAGCCTGTCATCAGAATTTCTCAGAGTGTTTTATAAATATTAATTCAGCTACATAATACCCCTCTGAGGAATGTATATCATATGATCCCCATTTTACAGACAGGAGCAGCAAGGTTAGAGTTTTAAGTTCAAGTCTTTCAAGAGGTCAGTGATGGAGTCAAGAGCCGAACCCAGAATCCTAGATTCCAATTCCTCATTATAGTCACCTGACCATATACCTCTCTTAGGTATTTATAGAAGAGCAAAGGATAAGACTGGTGCCCTTGCTAATATTCTCAGTAAAACAGGTGGTCAGGTCCAAACCAGTATCAGCTATGCTCAGATGTGCTGTGCCTGAGAGTCTTCCTACAGTCACTGAACTAAACATGCTTAAACTCATTAGTGTGTAGCATTATTTGATTTCAGGAGTATTCAATTCCTTAAATACTTACTCTTCTGTATTTTCATTGCCCAGCCATTCATTCAACTTCTTTTGCCGAACACCTTTTTGAGTCAACCACCTGGAAAATAAATAAAAAAACAGGTTTATATATATTTTTAATCGGCAAAAGTTGGACATTATGGGAAAACTAAATTCTTTGTAATTCATATATGTACTTACATCAAGTACTGGTCTCTTGTCTTTCTCAACTGTATAAGGTCTGGTTTAATGCTGTTCATACGTTTGTCAATCTCTCTATATTCAGCTGCTTGCTTCTTTAAATCCTCTTCTAGTCTACGTCTGCTGTCCACAATTTCACTTATTCGAGACTTCAACTTCTCATAGTTGTGCATTATTCTGAAAAGAAGAATTAGGTTTGTTATACTTTGTTAGATCCTGGTACATAATCCAGGTTTCCTATTTTCACTTGTAAACATCTAAGAGAAGATTTATTTTTCAAGATTCAGTTGCAAAATTTGTAAGCTGTCACCCACTGCATTTCAGATTTATTTCGTTGACGTACCTTCTCATGTATGGACTTTGTATTTTTTTACTTTGTCTAAATCACACACATTTTAAACAGATAAGCACTGGTACCAACCTTTGTATTTCTTTTTCATTTCCTTCCCGTTTAAACTTTTCAATATACTCTTTGCTGTATCTTTCTTGTGTCTGGCACTGCTCTTCAAATATTTTTATTGTTTCATTAAATGCTTCAATAGCCGTTCTTTTCATTTGAATTTCCTGTAAATAAAGTAATCATCATTATAGACCCTATAAAACTGAAGGGATGATTTACTGGCCTATATCTCTGGAAAGGTTTAAGTTATTTTGTAGCAAAATGATTGTACTTTAATATCCCTGAAGCAACATGTGAGTCATCTGTAGACCTTTACAATATATGAAAAGCGAGCCTTGTACAACTTGCTACAGTGATGCTGCTTTCCAAGAAAGGCAATGACCATAGGTAGAATTATCTACTACATTTGTTTTATATATTAGTTTTATTTTTACAATGGGAGCCTTTCGAAACTGCCCTCACTTTACCCTTTGTACCCCTACAGGTATAGTTGGGACTCTTGAAATACTAAGCTGATCTGAGTGATTACTTGGCGTTTCACCCACATCTCCAGTATCTTTCAAAATTCCTATCTTTTAGGTATGTTTCTTGCAGGTTCCAGAAGGCACAGTATTCATTCTGCAACCATAAAACAGTGCCACTTCCCTGGCATTCCCAGGCTCTGTTAATTACTGGTAAATATGAGAGAGGTGGGTTGCTATTCATTCCTGCACTGTGTCTAGTTGTCACACCCACGTGCCATACATTTTGTACATGATACCTTTCTCTCGAGAGAAATTCTAAGGCATTGTAGTTTGAATTTGTGCCTTCAAGGCATGGGGATCCAGACCCTACAAATGGTCAATATGCAGAGCTGCTGCCAAGCCAAGAGGAGGGTACCAACCTATGGTTATAGTGCGTAGTGGGTAACAGTGCACAGACATGAGTAAATGATTCCAACTTACTGAACTATCACATCAAGCAACTTTTGTCTTTTAAAAGAAGAAAAGAAAAAAGTACCTCAAAGTTAACATTAGCAATTTATGTCAATGTCCTTCTAAAACCAAATAAGAAGTCCTGCACTCTACAAGTCCTGCTTCAAAGATAACTCACCTGAGATGTTCTGGTGTAATCTTCATAGAGTCTGTCATATTCTCGACTCTTTTCTTGGAACTGAGTGTTATATTCATGTAATTTCTTTCCCACTGCTTCAATACTGTCCTCTTTCACAACTTGATCCTGGGAGGATAAGCAGAATGAAATAAATCCAGTAAAGGAGCAGTTACACAGTACAAATTTCATAATAAAATTGGTTAAGAAAAAAGTGACCATTAGAAAGAAATACAATATAACTTGACATTTCTCTCACAATATGGAGAAGAGATGTACTGAATGCATATAATATGCACATTTGAAATGAAATTAAGCACAAAAGACAATTTTGCACTGCCAACACATAGCATTATGCTGAAAATTATATATTTCATCATTAAAATTGTCATATTTAACCTGGTAAGTTTATTTCTTAATAAACTATGTAGAGTATTTAAAGTTTGTATTGTTTGATGTACAATTTGTAGAGTTGCTTTTTTTTTTTAAGTCTTAGATCCAGTTTATTCGTATCTCAAATATTAACTGAAGAGAGTTTCTCCATATTGAATGGCTCTACACACTAATAACTTTTCTGTACATAAACAGAATAAAAAATATTACCTGCTGGTACTTGGATACTGGATAAAGTAATTTTACATCCAGTTTCGGATTATACTGGGCTAGAGATTCATTCCGGTAGTGGTTTATTAGCTCAACCACAGAGTTGAAAGTTAATGGGTCTGAAAAGCCGTACTTCCCATCTCGGTGAAATATTTTGATTAATTTGTTATTTCCTCCTTTCCTGTAAATATAGTTTGGAAAACAGTCAGCCATACTTCGGATGCTCTTGCCAAAAGAAAGTAGCATTTTTAAATGCAGCTCTGTAAGAATATATTCCAATATCAGAATCTAGCTGAGTATTTTACCTTAGTGTAAGCGTGTAGTCTCCATGCATTTTGGTAGAAGCATCTCGTACCAAAAAGGTACCATCAGCAGTGTCACGAAGCTTCTCATTTACTTCTTCCCTAAAATGAAAGCAAAAGTAAACAATGACTACCTCTTACTAATTTCCTCACTGTAATCTATCATTTCTCCCTCTATCTTTCTTAAAACAGAAATACATCTTTGCTTTTTTCATCAGCCTTCTCTGTCTCCTTAAGAACATTACATTTATTTCATAGTTCTACTGGTGAACAAATGGAATATAAAAATGCTGTATCCAATACCCTCCCACTGCTGGAACAGATTTATATTTCTGCAAAGTTCTTCCTACTTGTTCATACAAGCCTGCACAATTGGAGCATCCAGTGACACTCTACTACTGTATCTATATATAGTAAGGTCAAAAATGTTGCTTATACACAGCATTTTTTAGTCTGGTTTATTAACACAACAGTATTGTGCCTCAGAGTTATGGTCTTGGATGCTAAAAGGAGGAAAAACGATGGTTCTCAGTGTTGTCCTTTCATGCTAGTGTTTCATATAGAGGTCTTAAAATAATAGAACAACTTACAAAGAATTATATTTTTGGACATACTGCATTCTAACTGACTGTCAGTCACTTTTTAGTCATCTTTGCAACAAAACCATCTATGGTATGTTTGTGTTGGAAAATGTTCTGAAAATGGTTCTTAATACAACAATCATTCTTCTGTAGTTAAGTAGAAAACAAAAGAGAATATAGCAAATACATACATGCCTTTTGCTGACTTACCTTGAGATATCTCCCCAATACCATTCAGCATCTTGTAAAGACATGTTGTTATTCATACCGTTGTTAATTACAGTATTAGGTTTCGGTGGCTTAGGAGGCAGTGCTGCAGAGGAGGGGGAAAAAAGTTATTTGTAGCCCGGCTGCAAATTAAATAGTACATACTTCAAAATTCTAATTTGTGCTATGATTTACAACAATCATTATGTCAAAAGAAAGCTAAAATGATTGCAAAACACAGGTTTCTGTTATTGGCAATCTTTGAAAGATACCAAGTAAATCAAGATATTTTACTGGCAACAAACTTAATTACTCCATAAGGATGTACTACACCAAAAGATGTATGTTAGTTACTGAAGAATACATTTCAAGCAAAACACAACCAAAAAAGGCATTTTGTGGCAAAAATGTTTAAACTAAAGTTTTTCACCTTTGTCCGCCTCCTACAACAAATATCCATCCTGCGATCATTACGAACAACAAAACATGTCAAGTTTCATTTTTATTTTTCCTCCCATTTAATTATCCAAGAGGAATTTTGCAACTTTCTAGTACAAGTGCCGCTGTGGGTAATAAAAGCAGCAAAACCACAGCAATACTGTATGTTTTAGGAAGAGGAATTGAGTTTCTCTGATCCTCAGCATTTTGTACAATGATCTGCTAAAAACCCCTTTAAGGAACCCACCTGTCACCCAAATATCCGTAGTGTTAATCTTAGTATTTGACAGGATAAACTGTGTTCCAAATGGCAAGTCTGATTAAAAACCACATCCCCTTTTCTCAATGTCAAAGCTGCATACGTACACCACTGGGTGCCAGAAAAGATACTGCAGCATTTCTGTCTTACTAGCTAGGAGGACAACATTGGAATCAGGGTTAAAAAGGAAACAAGGTTTTAAGTTCTATAGTAAATTTTACATAGTTTATGTATATGATTGTATAATATGCTTGACTGCAAAAGACAATGTTTTTATAATAATAAAGAGAGTGTCAGGATAGTATAACAATTCCACTATCAAATGACTAATAGATACAAAGTGAGGAATTAATTTGTTAGATTTTAAAATGTTTTCCCCGAGACAATCCTGCATACTGATGTGTAATCACTGTACCAGGAAATACAAGTGTTTTTATAGGATCTCGTCAGTCATAATGTAGAGCAGAAATAGCAAAAATAAAAATAAAAATGATGCAACATTTTTAGTATACACTAAAACAGAACTAAGACTACATATGAGAGAATAAAATCAAAATTGAAACACCTGAATTCAATTCAATTCCAATTAAAGATGAAAAAAGGTATTTACTACAGGCTATGATTCTAATTGCTACTTCTATGCATTAAAACCACAATTTAATTCCAAGTTATGAAAAAAATCATTTGCATCAATGACAAAGGAAGTAACTCCTAAACATCTAATGAGATTTTGCAGCAGCTATCATAAAGACCAAAATGAACCAGTCTTTTACAATAAGACTGCAGTATTATTACCTGGTGGATCCATTTCTATGTAAAACATCAAGTCTGTGCCACAATTTATATCTGTCCTGGGATATTCTATATCCAGTTCTTCCATATTCCAAACAGTGTTGTACATTTGTATGAGTTTCACTGAGTAAAGCTCAGTTATAAGAAAAAAGAATCAGGCTCTCTTTGTCATGGTGTCTTGGAATTCATTTTAAAACCTATAAGGGGCTGCACTGTAACCTATTACATCATCATCCTCAGCCAATCGTGTCAAAATAATGTCACCAGACCACTCCTGTTTCATCATTTTGTTCTACACTAATCTTAAAACAATTTCAGTTTCAGAAAGACTCGACATTTAAACAAAATTGCAATATATGAATGATGTTATACACAAACAGACTGACTATGTTCTCCTTATGCTGACTTCTCCATTTTATTTTTCTGACTCTTTGCAGCATGGTACATTCCACTGCTGGCAGGTTGACAAAGGCTGATATGCTGCAGCACGTAGCTTTTTTTTTTTTTTTTTTTTTTTAAAATACATATAGTGGATCTGTGTTTACAGATAGGTAGGTAACTTCTCAGTTTCAGTAGCCCATTCAGTTACCTAAAGATGACCATTCAAGACTCTTTTAGGCCTTTTGTACCTACTTTACATATTTAAAAAAAAAAAAAAAAGGGCGGGGGGGGGAATATGCACTCCAAATATGTAATGAACAGAAATTGTATTTCTATACAGTGCCGAGTTTTAAACTTTTAAATGGTCACAATGCCCTGATACGTTTTGTATCATACCAAGTGCCTTATTTCCTTATCATTTTGTAGTGCAATACAACTGTTAAACATTTTCACTTTAATTTTGAAAGCTAGAAATAAAATATTGCAATCTTATGTTAAAGATGTTAATGAGGTTTTTTTTTAAACCAGGGCAGTGAACCAAAATAAGCAAAATCTCAAAAAATGACTCTTCTGAACATACAGAGCCTGTCTGTCAGAATAATGATATAGTTTGCCTTTTCCCATTGTTTCTCTGCCCTGCTCCTATCATTTACCATGCTAGTTATTTTCTGAAAGCAGGAGCCATTGTCATTTTCTTCTTTATATATCTGACTTTATATCAACAAAAGCCTCCTGCTACTGAAAAATATTTCTTCTCAACCATACTGAATATGAAAAAAGATTTTTTGAATATTACTCTTTGAGCCTCCTCTAAAGAATACTATTAACGCAGCAGTAGGGTACTATGCATAGCACTTATGAATACTTTAATAGTCACTATCCTCTATCTAGGCAGAAAACTAGATACCAAAAATATAAGTAACTGAAGCAATTAGCAATGCAGTCATCTTAAGAAATCTTTTTGACCACTGGATAGATAAAATCTGTACATACTACGCGAATACTTGTTACATACTTAAAAATGAACAAAATTATTTGCATCTCCTCAATATTGCATCCACATCCCGACCCAACTATCTCGTTGTAGTTTTATCCTTTTAGACAAGTACTAGCATGCAAGAAGATGGCTATAGTACCAACATCATCAATACTTGTACATGCTGGTTTGCCTGCACATGATCATGCTTAAGCTCCTTTTGAAGTAGCCTCCCTCTCTTCCCCATTTAGGTAGACAAGCACCAAAGATTTGTTCCATTTGCAGAGTGTAACAGGATACATAAGATGCTCCCAGACAAGTCCAAACATTGAACTTGAGGGGTTAGCCCACCTACTCCTCAAACAGTTGAGTTGCAACAGTACATTACTTAAAGTAGGTTATGAGAGATTTCCTGCAAATAATATATTGCTACCTTTAGTCTAACAGGAGGTTAGTATGATTTTTATTTAAACTTCCATCAAAAACTGCTCCCAGGAAAAAAAATGCTTCCCACCTTTTCTTACCATTGACCAAATTCTAGACAGCCACACTTGTAAAATCAGGTTACTGCTCAGCCCAAACTAGTCTAGCTTGCTGTGACACTATACGGCAAACCAGAACAGACAGGACACAGGTGATTTTCCACTGCCCCAGCTTAACCTGGATAGGTATTGACTTTCACTCAGGCACGTTATGACTGGTGATCAATTATAATAAAGTACTGAAAATATATACACCCTATTTCTGTAAGGACTTGGGGGGGGGAACTGCATACACATTCAAAACCACTTACTTTGTAAATTATGCATCGCAAATGCTCACCCCAGTAATACTTGTATCCAACAACCTGAAAAGTTCAGATAGCAATTCTTTCACATAGAAAAGTCTTTTAAAAAAATTCCTTTGTTAGGACACTTCTCTGAATGAATTAGGTGAACAGTTCTGAAAAGACTCTGTGCTTTCCAATTAACACTCCATAAAATCCACTCGAAAGACCTGTAACATGAAGTCAGAAAATCCAAGTCCCCTCTTCTATTCTAAACAAATTAAACTTCTGTACTGTGCATTGGGTATCCACACATTTCTGGTTCATAATTAAAAAGTGAACAGGATTGTAGTACTCTAAAAAAAAAAACCTCAGTAGCTTGCACAGCTCTCTCAGATAAAGATCTCAGTTTCATGATTAACTTGGGCAGGTTCAAATATTTGCTGAGCCAGGGATTTCAGATGGGGGAGGGGGGAGAGCCAGAGTCAAAGTAAAAGTTGTCATCAGCTAACAAATGGCCAATGCAGGAGTAACTTTCTCATTTCGCCAAGTAAATGAGAAGACCATTGTAAGTGGATTTAAAATAGTCTCCATAACAGGCTGTTCAATGCAGTATTAAAGTAACTGAGTGTCAAGAAAAGCACTATGAGCAGCCAAATACAGGAAGTGGCTGAGTTAGTTCAGAAAAAAATAGAATCAAAGGCTTCCTTGTAAAGTTCTGTACCTCTCAGAACAGCCCAGTGCAAAAGTAGCTTGTTTGCATGCCCCGCACCACCTCCCACATACTTACAGGACCACAACTACAGGTGTTGATTGAAGACCCTTAGAATGAAGTTCTAAACTGTTAGTCAGAATAACAGAGAGACAAGGTGGATGAGGTAATATCTTTTATTGGACCAAATTCTGTTGGTGAGAGAGAGAAGCTTTCGAGCTTACACAGACCCGAAGAAGACGCCTGAAAGCTGTGTAAGCTTGAAAGCTTGTCTCTCTCACCAACAGAAGTTGATCCAATAAAAGACATTACCTCAGCCACCTTGCCTCTCTAATATCCTGGGACCAAGAGGACTACAACAACACTGCATAGTCAGATTAATATCAATTTAACCACTAGACAGACACATGTCTATGTCCATGGTGGTTTCCAATACTGGATACATGTTCTCTTCATTACTTGGTGAGCCAAAGGTAGCTTCATGGGCATGTGGTACAGGAAGGTCACTGGGACAAATCAATCTTCCTCGTTTTAGTGTCAGACTATGCATGCTTGATGAGGGAAGGAAGAGGGAATTAAAGGGTCAGTTTCCCCCTTCACTTACATGGCTTCACTCCTTTACCTTCAAGAGTGAAGACAGTTAAGTAACCACTTCAATTGTTACATGGAAGGAAATCAGGAGTAAGTGAAAGGAGAAACAGGCCTCCTAAAGGGATGGGGCTTAAGACTTCCTGTTTCCTTTACCAAGCCATAACTAGTATTTCTCCTAATTAGCTGTATTCCTTGGGATCCTCTGTGTTTGTCAAAAATGCTACTGCAAGGCCAACTCCTGTCCCCCAAAATAAAACTACACACATACGCACAAACTACACAGAAAAAAAACCCTATACATGACTTTTAGTTAATTTTCCAAATAAGTGGTTTCACCTACAACAATTTCTTGCTGTTGTTGTTTTTTTCCCTTTGCCTACTAAAGGATTGCCATTTTTACTTGCCCTTTGAAGCAGTCTTGTCTGGAAAAGAACATGGCATATTTCACACTTGGATGGTAATCTGTCTTTCCGTACTAATTATCAAACCGTGAGAGAACAGAAAAACCTAGCTTTTGGTAGTAACTGATATGCACTCTACTACAGGATTTAAAAAAAAATATCTAGCCAGTATGATTTACTAAACAGTGCTGTAGAAGGCTCATAGTTTTGGAGTCATCAGAGAAGTCCTGATCTTAGAGCTGGCACAGACTGTTCACCTGCTGGAGATGCCACTTTCCCTTTTCAAGGGGAGTGGGAGTAGGGGGGGAGTACAGCATGCATCACACAACCTCCATCAACCATCCACAGTACACTATGGTATTGCCACAGGAGATCTGAGGGGGAGGAACAACAGCCAAACCAGCACTGTAATTAGCACACAAACAAGACACAACTGTTGAAATTTCACTGTGGAAAAGCAGTACCAAGTCCAATGTTTGTTTAGTCCAATGTTTGTCTAATGACCCATGCAAAAATGAATTCCCACTCATCCCCACACATGCGATTCAGGTGTGTGTGTCCACATGAATATATGAACACAGATGCATTTGCGCACTATAGCTGCATCTGAGACTTTACTTATCTTTACAAGTTACATCACCTCAACTGGTATGCACTTTTTGTCATCAAACCGATAGCTTTTACAACTGCTGAAAGATCAGATTTCATACTAATTCTTATTACATGATTGCTGCTACTTAAAGTGCTTTACATGCAAGACATACAATGTAAGAAGCAGGACTGAGAGCTGGGCATGGGGCTGAGTGGTGTACAGTTAATTGGTACATATTTGTTATAATACAGTACATGTGGTTTTACCAATAATTACAAGGCGTTGAGAAACCTAAGCTCTACATAGTGTCAAAATTTAAACAGGACAACCTCGTGTTGCCCAGGCTGGAGATTAGTTAACAATGTATTTTGATTTCGTTAGATTAGGTGTAAACCGCATGATTTTTATTAGCTTAGAAGGGGAGCCCTCTGCTGGATGAAAAGGAGAATGTACAACAGCTATAATTGTGAAAAGTCAAAACAGTCTTAGCATAGGCCACAATATTCACAGGACTATTAACATTTAAAAAATAATGTTGAATTATGATAAACATTTAGACTAAATCTCTGACATTGCATGTAAAGTACTGACAACTGATAATAGTCTTACTTTTGTACTGTGTTGTGATACAAAACAAAAATACAGTTATGAACTAGAGGGCAGATTCTGCACCAGTGAAATCAGTGGGAGCTTTGGTACTGATTTCAATGGGAACAGGAGTGAGCCATTATTTTCCTGCTGTTTATTACTCCACTAAACTCACCCGAAACAACTAGCATCAGTTACAGCTTCTGTATATGTCATAACATTTACGCTGGAAATCTCTCTAATGCATTTACAGCTATAAAAACAGAGAATTTGTCTTTCAGCTTTGCCATTGACATTTATGACCACCCCACCAACCAACATTTCAGCAAGTGACAGTTTGTGTATAAACCAGAAGTGTAAGATAGTCTCATTACCTCATATGTTCTTTTACCTTTGACCCTATAAAAACAGTAAAATCTGACATCTCACACCAAAGTTTGTAACATTTGTCACAGGAGACGTCTTTCACAAATGTTATTTGCAAACCTGGAATAAATTAGGATAATAGCCTAGATAGAAAAGCCAAGGTCACTGATGGGGGACAGGGTGGGTGAGGTAATATTTTTTATTGGACCAACTTCTGAGGCAAAATTTCCAGCTTACCCAGAGCTCTTCTGCTATGTAGCTTGAAAGCTTGTCTCTCTCTCCAACAGAAGTTGGTCCATAATAGATATTACCTCACCCACCCTGTCTTTCTAATATCCTGGGACCAACACAGCCACAACTACACTGCTAACATCATTCATGACCTGAAAAATCAGCTGGCTTCTTAGACCTGTAGGAACTTATAGCCCCAACTCCCAAATACTCTTCTTAAAACATGTAAAAGGACATGTTCCTTGATATTTTTTAAACTGCACTATAGTTAAGATACTTTTGTTTCATATGGCACATATAAGGAACACACACCTTTTTCCGGATGCTATACCCGTCAATTCAATGTCAAAATTCCCAGTGACTTAAACAGTAGAAGCAGTCTCTCCCCTCTCTCTCCACCAGCTTGATATTTTGATTTAGCTGATCAAGTTTGGATGTTAAAAAAAAAAAAATTGAAAAAATCTGGTAATTCTAGTCAAAAGACTGAACAGCTACACAGAACGAGAGAGGGACAAGGTAATACAGACAATGGAACTGGTTAATAATAATTTCTGCGACTAGACTCTTTTTTCTAATCTCTTTGCTCCTGTAACCTTACTTTTTCTCCATAGGATTACACAGATATTGACAAAATGTATTTCACTGTGGCATATTTTTGTATGATATTAAACTGTGTCCTCAGTTCATGAACAAAACGTTGTAGGTGTTGGGTTGGACATATTGGCAGGGTAAGGTCAATACACGCTTGTGTTAAAAACATTTCAAAAATGGGCTTAGGATGCTCATCATAATAACTACAGATGCAAAGCTGCACATGGCTCAATTTAACATACAAGTCCTACTTTTCTCACTTTCCATGGCTGCATGGAGAGAAAGAAAGTTTGCATTTAAAAGAAAACAAGCAATTAACACATCTGCCTCCTGTATATGACACCACGAAAATTCACACAACTCATTTTAGACAGACTTATTTCTTTCCAGGTTAAAGGGTAACAGGAAAGAAAGACAAACAGGCAAAACCAAATCACTTTATGAAGAAGTCAATCTTTTTTTAAAAAGTAAGATCTTTTAAAAAAAGTCCTTCCATTTCTCATCTTTGAAATTCTTTTCACTAGGGCATTGTCACAAACTGCTCAACACCAGGAAAAAGATCGCTGAAAGTTGCCTTTCACTTTTTTAGGAATCTTCCTTTATTTTAACATCTTGCAATATCCCTGGTTGAAGCTCAAGCCAGAGATGTTAAAAGGCCTGATTCATAACTGTACTGCACATGAATATTCTGCAACATACCAGATATCAGAAATGAACTTTGACAGTGGGTTTTGCATCTTTTACATACGCTTAAGGTGTTCAATTTTTAGACTTCAGTTATGATGCAATGCACCATAACTATCTAGAAATGACAGCTTTTCCATCCAGAAAGAAAAATGTCCAGCAAATTAAAGATATACAAGAGAAGGAGATATTTTCTTAGAGACAGTCAGAAGCACATGGATGCATTTTTGAAAGTGTCATCTCAAAATATAACACATATAAACCCCAGTTTATTGTACTTTTGTCTGGTAGAACATTTACATTGTTTAGGGTTGACTGGGCATTGGGAGCCAGCCTTGTCAAAATAAAGATGTCAAAAGTAAACCCCTGCCTCGGTAAATTGCAAATTCCCCTTCCCCACTTATAACCATTACAATTCAGTTAGTGTCAAGATGTTTGTAAAACAATTTAAGTCAGAATTCTCTAGTTTAGCTGCCTAAATGATATGAAGGGCCAAATTTTCATAAGAGCTCAGCTCTAATGTAGGAACCTAAATGCTGTTTCCCCTAAGAACAATATGGAGCTGCTGGGGGCTGGGCACTTTTGAAAATCCGTCCCTAAATCTTCGACGTGAGCTGTGGGGACTCTGCACTTCTAAACAGATGTCTCAATTTTTCAGGAGCTCAAGCAGAGATCTGGATCCTAAACCTGCAAAGATTTACTCATATGCTTCTGAAAAATATTCAGGCATGCAAAAGTTAAGCACAAGCAAAAGTCTTTTCAGGAGGCTGCCAAGTTTGAAAATTTTGGCCTAAACCTTTTGGCTACATATTAATGGATGGGCAGATATTATATTTAACTGAAGAATAATGTACAGTATGGCAATTACTACACAGATTGTCCTTTTGCCAAGTATGGACTTTGAAATATACAGATAAGAATGGAAGTTGTCATAACACATCCTATCAAAATGCAGAGTTAAAACCTAGTAAGCAAGGCAGGATTAATGAAGAGGCCACTTCGGCATGTTCCTAGGGCCCATATTCATGGAGAGACCAAAAATCATAGGCCACAATCCTTCACCGGCTTCTCTTTGCCTTAACGAGGGGACATAGACCACCTTCAGAGCACCCTTTGCCCTGGCACTGGAACCCTAATCCTGGCCCAGTGTTGCGGGGAGGCACAGAGAGGAAGTTGGAAAGCAAGCCCACTGCGCATTCACCCTGCAGCTTGGGGCTAGGCCTGGCTCCCCGCACCTGTCTGGTTTGGCCTAGCTGCCCCTCCAGCATAAAGGTACTGCAACTCTGCATATCAGGTTGCAAGATTACTCACTCAAATCAATGTACGGTGGGTTTGGAAGATACCTTGTTCCAACACTCTGAGAAGTCTGTACCAGCTCTTCCAGTTCTTACCCAATCCTGCAAAACCTTACTGCTGTGGTCTCTTACTGTACTTTAGAAGCAGAGAGGGAGGAACACTAAAACAACGTTCTGTTTCTTTGTTAAAGTACCCTTTGCTAATATTACTGTAAGTCAAGGCTTTCAACTTCTCTATATCGACATGCGCTTGCTTTGCTGAACTGAGAAATCACGTTGCACAGCAGCACAAGTTCTTTTGCACAAGTCTGGCAACACTGCCTCACCCATACTAAGAAAAGGAGGAACGCTTGATTTCAAATACAATCTGTTGCATTAAAGTAGTGCTAACCTTTGCTCTTGGTTGTATGAACTAAATGCTAACACAGACAGTGAAAACGTGTCAACTAGCTATCCTGAAGCAGTTTTGATTCTGCCTACACTAATAAGAATGTAGATTTTGGCTGAAAAATGCACAAAGCTAAACAGAGGACTAAATTTGAGGTCTTTAATCAGTCCCCACTGGGCACAGTTCTTTTGAGGAAATATGCTTAAAAAGGCTTGAGTGAGAGCTAAGAAAGGACTTCATAATTTGTCCGCTTTTAATAGTAAGGAATGCAAAAGTACATATATACTGCTTCACAAGTATCTCACATTCTTGATTTTTCATACAGTGTTCAATAAGAAGCAATACAAATTCTAAGGCTATGGAAAAATCTGCACACATTATTCAATGCAAAATTATTTCAGAGTAAAGAACAGTTCCTTGAAAACAAAAATTAACTTCTGCTGCATATCTACTTACTTCCATAATTTTATTACTTTAATACATTTGTTCAATGAGCTTACTTAATCTGAAGAAAAAAATAATGGACCTTTAATGGCCACCAAACTGATTTTTGAACTATATAAAAATCATCCATAACCAATTACTCTTTAAAATCCAAACTTTTTTTTACCTGGTACAGGCTGTCTCTCATTCCATTCACTTGTGATTAAAACTTCTAGGATTTTTATGAGGTGTTCAGCATTATCAGAGCTGTAAAATAGAATGGAAAAAATTTAAAGGTTTACATTAATGCCTTTAGAAAAGTAATGCAAAGATAACAGCATGAGCACAAGTCCTCTACATTAACTTATTAACTATTTTGAATAACAGAGCCACATATCATGGTTACAATACACTAGATAATTAAGATGTCTCACATACCTTCCTAACTGGAATTTGAAAAGCAGAGGGCTGAAAATTTCAGCTAAGGATCTTGCATTCAAGAGATTTTTGCTGGAGGTTTGACAAAGTCTGAAGAAATGTTTGAGCAAATATTGGAGAGTGAGCCAATACTGGTGAGGTATATTTGGAGACCTGATGAGTTTCTTCAGCAACTGAGCATATTCGTCTGAGCTCTGCACTTCTGCAAGCAAATAGAAAGTCTCTTGATATCAGAGCAGAAACATTCAACAAATAAAATGAAACCATTACATGGTTCCCTGGTAAGTATCAATTTTACAGAAAAAATATTCTGTCCTTCAATAGAACCCAGCCTCTTCTTTCTTCTTTTGCAAAAGTGAAAAACTCAAGTGACAGAAGAAAACAACTGTATAAAAGTAAAATGGAAACAGAACATTCGTTTGGTAAAAACCACAATATGTGCAGTGCGTACTGGTAGAAGTCTGTCTTGTGTTTAGCGTCACACATGATTGGGTAATTCTGAGATGCAGTAGATAAGAATCACAGGTGCTTTTCTAACTTTGAAGGTTACCAGCCACAATGTCCTGCCCATGGAACATGCAACAGTACGAGGCCCACATACCGAAAGTTGTCAACTGTACTGTCTGAAATGACCACTGCCAAAGATGAACCTTATATTAACATATTTATTGCTTTGTATTCCATAACTGCCAATGGACCTCAGAACACTGTGTTCTTGAATACATTTACTTTGTCAGCACTGATAAAAGGTTAACAATTAGCTCTTTCTGCACACAGATAAGTCCTTGATTTTTTTTAACCAGTACATGCACAGTTATTCTTACTTACTAAATGCACCAAGCTGTGTAATATCTTACAATTTTTATTATATTTATATTGTTAGGTAATTTCAGCAGCTTTTATCAAAACCAGCTAATATCTAATAAGTGAGGAAAAGACTTATTTTTGTTTTATAAGCACCACCTGTTGCGGTGTACAAAAACCTTCCACATTTTATGTAGGCTGAGACAGTATCACAGCCCCTTCATGCTGGGTAGTGCCGATCCTAATAAATCTTTTTTTTCCCTCCTGTGAGTGGAAATACTTTCACATTCATACCTTGAGCTCCTGAAATCATTTCACTGTAAACAGATGCTGGAATGACAGAATTTGGCAGGTCCAGGAGATACCTCTTGAGAGCATCTGCTAAGAGCTGCACATCAATTGGCTCAAAATCCATTGAAGAGGCATCTGAAGAAAAAACCCAGACATATGCAATTTAAAAATTTCTGAGGACCTTAAAATTGTCATTTCATACCACACCAGAACAGACAACCTAAATCTGATTTATGAAGAACAATTTGTAAGAAACCAGTCGGAGAACACTTCAATCTCTCTGGTCACGCAATCACAGACATGAAGGTCGCTATCTTAAAACAAAAAAACTTCAAATCCAGACTCCAGCGAGAAACTGCTGAATTGGAATTCATTTGCAAATTGGATACTATTAATTTAAGCTTAAATAGAGACTGGGAGTGGCTAAGTCATTATGCAAGGTAGCCTATTTCCTCTTGTTTTTTCCTACCCCCCCACCCCAGATGTTCTGGTTTAACTTGGATTTAAACTTGGAGAGTGGTCAGTTTGGATGAGCTATTACCAGCAGGAGAGTGAGTTTGTGTGTGTATGGGGGTGGGTTTTTGGAGGGGGGTGAGGGAGTGAGAGAACCTGGATTTGTGCAGGAAATGGCCTAACTTGATTATCATGCACATTGTGTAAAGAGTTGTCACTTTGGATGGGCTATCACCAGCAGGAGAGTGAATTTGTGTGGGGGGGTGGAGGGTGAGAAAACCTGGATTTGTGCTGGAAATGGCCTAACCTGATGATCACTTTAGATAAGCTATTACCAGCAGGACAGTGGGGTGGGAGGAGGTATTGTTTCATATTCTCTGTGTATATATAAAGTCTGCTGCAGTTTCCACGGTATGCATCCGATGAAGTGAGCTGTAGCTCACGAAAGCTCATGCTCAAATAAATTGGTTAGTCTCTAAGGTGCCACAAGTACTCCTTTTCTTTTTAAGAAATCTCTGAAGACATCTAAATGAGTCTTTGCTGAAATGTGTTATTTACAAGGTGCAGTGAATTCCCACAGTAGATACCAAAATTGTTCAGCAATACACTGTAAAGTTAAGGGGTCAGAAACTTCAATCATGAAGAGATTCTGACTAATAAATGATCAGATGTAAATTATGCACGGGAGTCAATATGCAGTGCAGGAAAATATTTATGTGGAAATGTTATAAGTAACACAAATTCTATTACTCAAGAAATGGCTTTACAGCATGCTTGAAAATTGTCTCATGTCCCCTCTAGTGGCTAATCTACATAGAGACTAACAGCATACTATAGCTGTCACGTGTTACTACTATAGCTAAAGTGGTGGTGGTTTGTATATTGGTGATGAAGGTCCTGGGTTCAAACGCTGTAGACAGCCCCTAGTGAAGGTTATTATACTTTCGCTGGGATTATTTCTGAAGTCACCAGAGTGTTTAAAAACACCTTGCTTTTTTTATATCCCAACCTTGTAAATTATATAAGGAAGACCCTGGATTCTGCATACTTTTCAAATGTTACTATACAGTTACAAATGATGCTTGTGGTAATATTGTTATAGGGCTGCACCTGGATATTTTTAACAGGTTTATGTTTTACATGTAAATATTTTGTGTAACCACTACTATAGTAAGGAGCAATCCATAGTTAGGGCTGGGTGCAAATGCAGTATTTCTATTGGTAGCTGATTAGCAACTCAGGCCTTGAACCTGGAAACATTTATGTGAATAAACTGAAGCATGTGTAGATATATTTGCAGAATCGGATCCTTGGTTTCTTAAATAGCAGTTAGAATTTGCACATTTGTAATGGCCCATGGCCTGCTAGTGTAATTACAACTTGGGATAAAGTTCAATAGAATATTCTATCACTTATAGGACTGTCTGTTAACATTGGTGTAGTGAATAAAAGAAGTCAAAATAAAAAATATAAAATTTTAGAAGTGTTTATTACAAGCCAGGCAGGTTTCCTGTCAGACATGAAGCTCTCACAAAAGTTCCAGAATGCTCCCAAATCCAGAAAGTTTCAAAGGGCCCAATAATTTGGGGTGGGAAATAGGGGAAGGAAGGGAAATAATTCTTTAAAAACCCAGTCTATCAGTGCAAGAACTCAAACTCCATTAGTCACTGTGGCTTTTATTCTCTATGCTGGATCAAGTCCGGGTTCCGTTGGTTCAGTGTCTGTAAGAAACATCCCAAATGACTGGAACGAGAGCTATAGTGAGAGCTGGACCTATTTGATATATAGCAAGCTATTTGTTGCTGCTGTTGTTGTGACCTTTCTATTTTTGATCATCTTTACCGGCTTGCTCAATAGGATTGTGAGCGCTGCTCAATAGGAACGAAGGACAGTCAGTTCCTCAAAGGCTAAAGCCTTATTTTCCTGTTTTCCAACCTAATTAAATTTTGAACAAGAATACAGGTAAACCCCAGTTTTACAATGGTCTCAGGATACAGGTGGATTGTGCATAAAACTACATTTCAGATGTGAGATTCTATATTGATTTTGAATAAATTAAGAGATTCAGGTATTTGTGGTTTGGAAAGTCAGTGCTGAAAACAAAAATATTAAGAATAAAGCTTCCGTTGCTAACCCACAATTCCATACCTTTCTCTACCATCATTCAAGATCATGATGCCGGCTAGATTTAAAACATAGTGAACTCAAAAATAATTTCCTCCTCAATGTTAATCTTTAATTACTTTTAATTACTAAAATTGAAAGAATAGAGAAATTACTTCTCTTTTTAGAGTTTCCATATTTTGTGCCTTTGACAACACGGTGTGTAATCAGTTTAAATTCCTAGCCTCATGCAGTGGTATGATGCCCTGGTACCCTCACGCAATTCTCTGAAAGGGGAAGTCCATACACATACTCTCCTTCACAGCTTGCAGAAGCTTGGGTAATGCTACCACCACAACAGAAGAGCTTTGCTTTTCCACAGTTTGACTGACTGTTGCTCTGGAACTATTTCTCATTTAGATGGTTAGTTTTTATTAAATTTTTAAGAATCTGCTAAAGGAGACTGGAGGCAGGGGTGCTGGGACAATTAATATAGTGGGGTGCTGAGAGCCATTGAACCAAACTGTAAACCATGTATATAATGGAAACCACTTCAAGCCAGGGGGTGCTGCTAGACCCCTAGTTCCAGCACCTATGACTTGAGGCAAGAGGACAAGTAGCCGGGGGGTATCTCCCCACCCCACTAGGCCTACTGCAGGGGCCAGAGAAGGGAGAAGCCAGATGAGTGTCCGAAACCCTAGGACTCTGGCACAGGGGAGGAAAAGAGAGAGATAGGAATTGGGGAAGCATGCTGTACACGGGAGGGAAGGGGAGAGGGGGTGGGGGAGGAATTCTACTGCCCTGATACCTAGATCCCTGCACAAAGTAGCATCATCAGCTAGGTTCTCTTCCTTCACTCTCAGAACCAAAAGAACCAGAACCAGATGGAATATGCAGCAGAGCCAGGAGTCTCCCCTCCAACCCCCTACACTGGGCCAAAGGAAGCAGAGGGCTGAATGTATTAATGTATGCACAAAATTATGTGCAGCTGTACATGCATAAATAAAATGTATCCCACAGCATTATTGGGACAGCGCATCTTTATCTTGCTTCTGAATGAGACTCCTTTCCGCTTCCAGAGCCCTCCTCAAACAATTAAGTTACTAATAAACATTAAACTAATTATTCTTGGACAAAATACCAGTATAATGGGGACTTGGAGAAAAATATTTATTCCATGAAAGTGGAAAGGTTAATATTATGGCAAATGCAATGGAATAAAACTATATCAACTAAACATCAAATTATATAGTTTGAATAGGGGGTATAGAAAAAAAATGTTAAAATCTTAATACAAAACCTATTTGGTACTTTAAGAAGAACAGTTGTACCTACCACACTCAAGAATTTGTCTTAATTCTGCAATACTGCTTGACCCTTGTGTTCTGTACAAAGTTGAACATTCCAGACCTTAAAAACACAATAGATTGAATACATGAACTTAATATCCTTTGTGGCTTTATATAGGAAACAACATATTTCTATTGTCCTCAAATAACCATTTACAGTATAAGTTAGTACAATTCTTACACACCATGACAAAATACTGTATGCTATTGCTTTTATAGGGCAACAACATACCCCACAGGAAAATATACCATGCCTTACATGCATGCCTGCAAACTGCTGGGCCAGCAGAAGCTGCCAGCCAAGAAACAGCAGAAATCCAGTCAACCCTCATTCCCCGCTCCCACACTCAACCAAATTGCCAAGCACTGGCTTTAGGAGGCCAACACCAGCAGAAGGAGAAGTGTGTACTTGCCAAGGTAAAGATTTGCCTGCAGTGGAGCAAAGTGAAGTTCAGTAGGAAACACCCCAGCCCTTCCCTGCCACTCTATGCACCTTTCCAGCTAAGGAACAGCTGGCCTTAGACCCTCTAGGAACTACTGCTCCCTTGTCCATGTCCTATTGCCCCATCTCTCCAAAGTGCCTTCATAAGGCAAGAAGAGATGGGATACAGGGAGGAGACAGAGAAAATGAAGTGGAGGTGTCCCACCAAAAGAGAGGAGAAGCTCAGGGCCTGCCACCCCAGAAATACAACTTGAGCAGAGACAGCAAACATGGTCTGCCTCAAGAGGAAACAAACAGTTGAAAAGCTGCTTGAGAATAAATAATTCCTTAGATTGTGATAGTGTATGGTACCCAAAGCCGAAGGAGCTATTTTTCCTTTTGGGGGGATACTTTACTGTTCTTATCCTAAAGCCAATCACTATCTGGTTTTCTGCATATTTATTTTATTGACTTCAGACATAGAGAGCACACACAGTACGTAAGCTGTCAGTGCTGGCGGTGTTGCTGCAGACATGTTAAACAGTTGCCCTGTATTAGCCCCATTTCAGTGGTGGAGTTAGTGATCCCTGTGTATACTCTGTAAAGTGCAGACATCCTTCCAAATAAAAGGCACCATAATAAATGTAAGATTTTTTGCTCCATATTTTACATTAAAGAGCATGCCCAGGGATACAGGCCACATATGATTTAATAACATCCAGTGTGGTCTCCTAGAAACAGTAGCTGACTATGCTGGTTGCCATTAAACTCTGGCTCTCAGTACTGGCATCAGCAGCCCCTGATCCACCCATTAAACTTGTGTATCTTCCCAGCCCTCGAAGTGTTGACACTGATAGTAACCAGGCCACAAATCCTGTCTTGCCCTCCAACTCCCAACTACATGACCATTAGGAGAGCAGGGAACAGTGGGCATCTCCTGGCCACATAAGGTTGATGAAGGTGACATCAGCAGAGAAGCTGGGGAAAGAGACAAGGGGGTCAGGAGGCAAGAGATGGACAGAGAATGGGTTATTTAAACAGGAGAGGGAAGAGAAACAAAAGACTGAGAAGGCCAGTAGGGGTAAGGGGGAATGGTATGGGGAGGAGGGGACCAGGACAGAGGGGGACAGCTGGGAGTGTGGGAAGGGAGAAAAGTCAAAGGGCATACAACAAATATGGGCTGATTGAACAGACAGTAGCAATAAAGGACAGCCTCTTTGGAGGGCAAAAAATACCTCCCAAAACTTAGCATTCTGAGATATTTTCCCCTGCTATCTCATGGCAATAAGTTTCTGTGATTACAAATATCAACTGGGTGCAAGAGTATTACATTATTCAAAACCTCAAATTAAAATCTCTCTTTTTGCTCTGTAGCAGGTTACCAGGTGTCAGGTGGTATAAGCTATGTTATTACCTCTATAACCCAAATAACCTCTGTTGAGCACATACCAACAAGATAAGGCTCTGACTAAATTTGCTTGAATACCAATTGAGCAATGGGATACATTACAAACCCTCGGTAGGGAAATGTACAAACTCTGGGCCTGATCCTGCAGTCCCCATTCACAAACATAACTAAAACACTGGCAGACTGTTCATCATCCTACCTTTCTTTTCAATAGCCTCCACTATCTTGACAAGAATTGGTGGAGCGACGTCAGGAGGCAAAAATTGCTCTGTAAGATCTGGAAGTGTAAAAGCTGTTAAAAAAACAGTTAAGCTACAGTTAGATGCAATTTCAGTTTATGAATGTCATGAGATATAATGCAACTGGTTAATTTTTAAACACTGAACAAATTCATTTTATCAGCTGTGAAAGTCCATGTAGACATTTTGCTTGTCTGTTCTGCATGCAAAGTAGAATACTACGCAATTACTTATTGGTTATTTTAGAAAAAACAACTCTCACATGCTAAATATCACTACTATATTTAAACTAAAGACAAACATCCAGTACATAATTAGCAAAATCCTAGTAACTATTCCCCTCATTTGTTCATCTTATTTTTTTACTTTTTTAATCAAGCAAAGCTGTCCACTTCATGACATTTTGTTCCTCCAAGTATTCTATCCCTTCACCTTTTGTATTTACACAAATCCATTCTCCAGGACTGAATAGTGATGGTAAACAATAACAATAACGAAAATGCATTTTTATGGCACCTTCATTCAGAGAATACCAAAAATGCTTTATAAATCATTAATAAATTTTCACTACTCCTGTGAGGAAGGTAAGTAAGATAAAGTAAAAAGTGTAGAATCCACACAGAAGCCATATAAAATTCTTAGGGGTGGATAAAAAAAGAACAGTTTTTTGGACCTGAAATATTTTACCCTATGATGAACCAGATGAGGGAGCTATATACATATCTCCTTGGAACTGCTAATCTACTGAATGAAACACACTTCTATTGGTATGAACTCTCTGCAGGAACAACCAACATGTCATATTAATGAGAAAGCTTAACAACAGTTGCAGTTTGTTTTAATTTTTATAGGGTCACAATATTGACAATATATGCCCGATGGTGCAAAGAGAGCCTCCTGTTTTGTACAATGATCAATAAATAAAGAATAAAAATAAGATATTCTAAAATGAATCTTTTGCAAACTGAAACAAAGCTGCATACTGATTTTATCCAAAGTCAGTTCTTTACTGAAAGAACAAACTAATACAAGAACGTTTTCGCTCTGATAAATGCATTATTTTTGCCAAAAAGAGTAATTTCAAAATTTAAAAGCAGTCGTGTTTGATTTTTGGAAAGCTAGGATGTTTACAGAAAGATATTCTTACTAAACAGTCACCAGCAACATCTGGCATGACTGACAGATTATGATGGATAAAGATGAATTAATCACTGGATTGGAAATTGATGGTTGCCTAGGGACCAGTGATCATGACCTGATTACATTCAGTATGGGCAAACAGAGGACAGTCCCAAGCAGTAATATACATACCCTATGCTTTAAAAGGGCTAATTTCACAATGCTGAAAAATATTATGAACAAAATTTAATGGGAAGAAAAATTTAGAAGGAAAAATATGAATGAAAATTGAGAATTCTTTCAGAAGAGTTTATTAGATGGCTAAAAAGCCATGATTCCACAATCTACAAAAAGGACTATTTGGAATAAAAGCCCATCCTGGTTCTGTGGTGAAGTGAAGACAGAAATTAGAAATAAATGAGTAATATATAACAAATGGAAAAAAGGGAAAACAGATACCAATTGATAGAATTTAGATGTTATGAAGTGTAGAAAACTGATAAGAGAAGCACACATTAAATGGATTAAGAACTGGCTGACAGAGCTCAAAAAATAGAAGGGGTGGTGGACCAATTTGTATAGTGGGGGTGCTGAGAGTCACTGAACCAAACTAAACCCTGTATACAATGGAAGCCACTTCAAGCCACGGGGTGCTGCAGCACCCCCCGCACCCCTAGTTCTAGCACCTGTGAAAAGTCGTTGTCAATGGGAAATCATTATCAAACGGGGGTGTTTCTAGTGGAGTTCCACAGGGAACAGCACCAGGCCTGATACTATTCAACACTTTCATCAGTGAGCTCGAAGTAAATATAAAATCACTGTTGATAAAAATTTGCACCTGAGACAATAGACTGGCAGAGGGGTAAATAATAACAAGGGTAAAGTAGCCAAACAAAGTGATCTGGTTCACTTGATAAGCTGGGCCCATTCAAGCAAAATGCATTTTAATGTAGCCAAATGCAAAGTTTTATACCTAGCAACAAAGAATGCAGATCATATTTACAGAATGGGAGACTGGATCCTTGAAAGCAGTGACTCAGAAAAATATTTAGGGCTCATAGTGGACAAGCAACTGAACATGAGCTCCCCTCGTGATGCTGTGGCATAAAGGGTCAACACATTCTTTGGTTATATAAACAGGGGAGTAGTGAGTAGAAGGGAGGTGTATACAGCATTGGTTAGACCAATACTGGAATACTGCATACAGTTCTAGTCTCCACCGTTTAAAAAGGATGTTGAAAAATTGGAAAGAGTGAAAAAAAGAGCCCCCAAAATTATTTGAAGGCTGGGGAAAATGACTTACAGTGAGACTTGAAGAGCTTCCTCTGTTTAGTTTATCAAAAAAGAAGTCTCAGAGGTGGCTTGATTGCAGTGTGTAAATACCTCCACGGGGAGAAAATACCACGTACTAAAAAGGCATATGAAGAACCAAATTAGAAACTAGACACAACTTTTATCAGTGAGGGTAGTTAATCACTGGAACAAACTGCCAAAGGAAGTGGTGGATTCTCCATTTCTTGACATCTTCAAATCAAGGCTGTACGTCTTTTGAGAAGATATGATTTAGCCAGACAACTAACTGGGCTCAGTGCAGGGGTAAGTGGGTGAAATATCATGGTCTGTATATAGCAGAGATCAGAGTATATGATCTAATGGCCACTTCTGGCCTTAGAATGTATGTATCTGCTATAATAAATGTACATTTATTCAAAGAATATGACAGTGTCAAATCAAAGGCTCTGCCAAGAAAATCCTCAAATTACAAAATACCAATTGCAAGATATAATCTAACACTACTACTACTCCTATTAATAAGTCTCATTCTGATGAAAGTCAAAGGCATAAAATCCCTCCCAATATCAAGGTGAGAATATGTTTTAAAAATAGAGAGATTAAATTTTTTCCATGATGAAAATAACTTTTTGCTCCGTTAGGCAGTTATTGCATTAATTTCTACTCTCCCACCTCCCTTCTGCCAAGTCATGAAATGCCATGAGCTCTGAGCAGAGCTCACCATGAGCTCACCTCATTCTTCTAACTGAAGACAAGATGCAGAGCTATGACACAAAATTGAAAGGAAGGGGAGAGGACAAAGAGGATGGTAAGGTTAAATGACATCCAGGATGAAAGGCTTGGGGAGAGAGCAGGACAGGGAGGGCCCAGTTACAGATCTTAATCCACTATATACTCTTTGGTTCATACAACAGAAGGAACTAGAGAGCTACACACTGTGTCAAATTAAGCGAGCGGTGCCTAGGGACTATGATAATAGGTACATTACAAATGCCTACTTAGAAAAATTAAGTTGTCTTTAGGAAAAGGAATCAACTAATTTCTAACTTGATATTTATTTCTGAAAGTTAAAGGTGTAGTCCAGGCAGACCAAAAATGAAAACCTGTGCATCTGGTGTCCCCTGAAGGCTTTATGTCATGGGAGGAAGCCACTGGGAAGGATACAGAAGATTCTCAGAAAACATGTTTTCTTTTCAAAAGGGCAAAGATGGAGGGACACTAACAGCCTTCAACTTACTCCAAAATGGAAAGCTTCTCCATACCCTATCTCACTTCCTTTGCTTTTGATTTACATTGTAAGCAGGTGACTTATGGCAACATATGTAAGCATCCATGAAGTGAGAGCAAAATGCAAACAGAGTCCTCGGTCATGTCATTCTTCTGGAAACAGAAGCAGACGTTAGGTCTAGTACTCATTTTTAGAAATACCCTGAAATACTAAAGACTCTCTATAATGATATAAAACCCTGTCTAAGACATAAAACCATCCTCTTCCAAAACAAAAGAAACAAACAATCACCCCTCTCCCCAATCTTTTGACCTTGAAATCTGTAAAGTTGGTCACCTAAATCCATCTTTGGGCACTTAAGTAGCCTCATTTTTCCCCACAGATCCTAGCTATCGGTGGTGTTCTCAATCAATGGGAGGTGCTGGTGCTTAGCACCTCTGAAAATCAGGCCATGGATTTTCCAGTGCACATGTAAAAGTGCTGATGACGGCCTTTCAACACACATGCAGTATCTGAAGCACATGCCTAATTTACAAGCTATTTAACCTTTGCACAAATCCTCTTTTGGTATATTAGTATTGGATTATAAAGATTTCAATGAAAAGGAAACACTCTCTGGAGTATATATTTACATATATAATATATACATTTAGAGCAAACTTTAATCTTTTTTAAAATTAACGCCCCTCTCCCCGTACTTTTTCCTCAAAAGAAAATGTGTGTTTTAAAGGGGAAATACCATAATATAATAAAATAGAGAGAGCTTGGAGGATTTTGGTTTTATTTTTTCCCACTGCTACAGATAACTATTACATCACGGAAATTGATAATTTTGCAAGTACTTAGAATACTTTTGAAACCATTAATACTGTTTCATAACTGTGTAAGTGATAAAATATTTTTGAATTCATGACTATTTGGGCTACAAATCCCCATTTCAGTAATGCTACACAACAGATATAAGGAGTTTATAACAAAAGGCTATAAATATAAAGGAAGTTTTTTAAAACGTAAAGTTGTCTTTTAATATACTGATAAAAGGACAATGCAACTGAACAACAGATACACAAGTCATCAAAATTGACAAAATGTCAAAAAATAAAAGTTTAAGAGATACCATTTAAAAAAAATAAAATTTATTTTTTTAAACAATTCTACAGTTTTCTATTCTTTGCTCCTACTTATGCTATTCAATGTATTTCCTTCATAAAATTCCCATAGCATTATATTGTCACTGGTAATTTAGTCTTTTCACTTTGGCATAAGACAGAAAATTATAGTCATTTCAAGATGAAAGACCTTAGAAAACATATGTCTGCCAGAATAGAGACTTTACACCACTCTCAGAACTAAATGCCAGTTCATAACATTTACACAGAAGAAAGCCAGATTTATGCACAGTGCCCTTCACATTTAAAATACTGAAAGGAAATGGCAGCATTTGAATTGGAAAAAATATGACCAACTCTGGAAAAAGTCTCTGTTTCAACTTCTGAAGCCGTAAAACAAAGTTATCATTAAAGAATG
Organism: Eretmochelys imbricata; assembly: GCF_965152235.1. Classification (NCBI taxonomy): domain Eukaryota; kingdom Metazoa; phylum Chordata; order Testudines; family Cheloniidae; genus Eretmochelys; species Eretmochelys imbricata. Next base: position 43,678,118 of record NC_135576.1, on the reverse strand, counting down.
TCCTGAACACGGATTAGATGTTCTAGAGCAAAACACAGCACACATAAGGAGATTTACTGTGGCAGGGAAAAACCCTTTTAAGCATGCCATTTTCAGTGAAAGCACAAAGAATCATGCAACCTTCATTTAGTACCTGATTTTAAAATTATATTTTGTTTTGAAGCATGCTGTAGCACAGCACAGAGGTTTGGAGAACCAAATCCACTCTTAAGAATCTGAGCAACTTTGTAGATTCCTTTGCTACAATCCAATATCAGTTTTTCACTTAAAGTAATCATTTTGCTTTTCACAAAACAAATTCTGTAACTTGTTTTAAAAATCCCACTGTATCCAAAATATCAAGACTCTCACAAGTTGTTACTACTACTACTGCCTTCTTTGCCAGCCATTAAGTCTCAGGAGTAGTATGTATCTCAGATAGTAGTAAGCCTTCTGATGACACATCATAAATGCTGAATTTTCCACTAGATCTATTTTTACCTTGCCACAGTGATAACCAATCAGATGAAACAGAAGTCAGGATTCCCTCCAATCTGAGAGCTCTTCTCTCTCTCACTAATACAGGCAGGACTGAACAGCTCTAAGGCAACAGCAATGGGTGGGAGACGATAGCATACCTTACGTTTAAGCGCTGCCAACATAGCTACAAAGTGCAAGATGAAACCAGCACACAGCTGCACCTTTTGGAGGAGTTCTCAGTAAAAAGAGATATTTTAGAGTTAGTACCTGGCAAAGCCAAATGGAAATTTAAAGGTGGAATATTGGATCCACAAGTCTCTGAGCCAAATCTTTCATTATTGCTGGAAGAAGCATGAAAGTGGATAGAAAAAAATAAAGCCTGCCCTTTAATATGTAGTAAGATACACTATGGAAAAAAGGTTCATTTAGAAGTCTTTTACAGAGGAGACCTTAAATAAACAACTGAATTTGGGTCTGAACCAAAATGATTCCACGCAATTTTTGAGATTTTTAGACATGGATATGTGCAATTGTGAACACTTAAACTGCACATGTAAATATCAGAGCGGTGCATGCAAGTCTGGTATATGAAAGTGTATAGGTCCTATTATCTGCATAGCAGGTTATGTGTGCAAAGATACAGTTGAGTGGACAAAATGGGTATCATTCTCCTTATGTCCATCACACACACAAGCTTTGAAAATCTCACACTTCACGTTTGAGTAAGAAAAAGTTTGCCTTGTTAGCAGGAGATCCTGATGAACACTAAACTTAAATATATAACAGTAAACAGAGTTATCAAGCAAATTGAGTAATGCTTTCAACATGAGTAGGTAGGAAAATGATTGGGAAACAGTGGATATCATCAGGAGCCACTCAACGCATTATTTTCAAACAATATCCTCAAATTAAATTGATGCCCTCAGAATAATTTATGACATTAGAAGAACCTCCAGATAATTTAGCACCCATACTAAGTATTGAAAATTGATGGGAAATAAATTATCTTTCTTAGCTGCTTCACATGTATTTAAATCCAGAAAATAAGCAGATATGTACAATACCTGGTAGGGGGCAAAATGAAAAAAAAAAGTTTCGTTTTACCATCCATATTCCCAAAGGAGCCTCTAAATTTAAATTTAGAATTCGTAATGACTAAGTGCAAATGCTTGTGCAGTAAAAGTTAAATGAAGGTACAAATTAGAGATGAGGCACACCTGACTGTCAAAGGCAGCAAAATAGACTACTTGACAGTTTATAAAACAAACACCACCACCCAACCACAGACAAACAAAACAAATAAACTAACCCACCACCACATTACTTTGATTGCGTGGACTTGTTTATCTCCATATGTGTACACAAATCCGGACTCCAAAATACAGAGAAGGTGGGATTCAAAAAGGCAGAAGCACTATACTCCCTCTACTGATACAAAGATCTATTGACACATCTTCAAGATATGTCATCCCTATCTGTAGTCCATATGTTGGTATATATGCACACCGTGTGCCGGAGTCTATAAATTTTTACTAAGCAGTGCCCAGTGTGCACATGCACAATAGATCTCATTGTGCTCTGAATCAACCTTATAAAGCGCAGTGCGGACAGACACCTCTCCAGTTCCTAATCTTACCGTGAATATGGTCATGCTCCACAGTAGAGGGGACAGAAGTTGGGTAGTGCAATACATATAGGGACCATACATTTAGAAGACCCTCCAGTTACAGATAAGTACATTCAAAGAAAAAAATGAAGCATGGTCCCTTATGTGCATTCAACATGTGGGAGCTAAGTAAGCAGTAGTCAAACACGAGGCAGGTGCAAGGAGGCAGATAGTACAGCTATCCATATTACTGCTGTGTCCATAGCTGTACCTGTGGTAGAAGTCTGGACCAACGAGTAATGTCTCGTAAACGTGTGTGTGGAGTTCCAGGTCACCGCCCTATATATATAACCTAGTGAAGGCATGCCTCAGAGGCTGCTTGAGCTCTGGTGGAATGGGCTCTCTTGGTAACAAAAAATGAGGCAGCTTGAAATCCACTTTGAGAGTCTTTGCACAGATAGAGCTTGACCATTTGATTGCTACATTATGATAACAAGTTTGGGTGTTTTTCTAATTGCGTTTGTTCTCTGTTGATAAAAGGCCAGTGCCCAACAGATGTCTAGAAAATGAAGCCTTCTCTTCTCATCAGAGGCAAGCAATTTTGGAAAAAACACCAGTGAGTGAACGGTTTAATTCGTGTGAAATTCCAAAATTACTTTAGAGATGAATTTCAGGTGGGGGCAAAGAGAGACTTTCTTTTTATAAAAGATGGTATATGATGGATCTGCCATGAGTGCTCCCAACTTGCTCACGATCCTAGCTGATGTGATGGCAACTAGCAAGGCAACTTTTATGGAGAGATGGGCTAATGGTTCAAAAGGAGGTTTGGTGAGAACCGAAAGTACCAGGCTGATGTCCCACTGAGGTGCTGGCTTCGCCATTGGTGGAAAACTTCTAAGAAGTCCCATCAGGAATCTAGTCACTGTGGGGTTAGTAAGGATGGTATGGTCACCAATTGGGGGAAACTGTTGCAAGATGGACCTGCAGGGAACTGACGAGAGGCCCGATGTCTTGGGGGTAAGTAAGTATTCTAGAACAATAGGGATCCTAGTGGATTCTGGAGATAGCTGGCATTCTTGTGACCAAGAGGAGAAGCACTTCCATGGGCCCAAACAGCATCTCCTGGTTGAATCCCTCCTGCTTTGGTTGAGAATGGATTGAACAGCCACTGAACATGAGGGCTCTACATCTGATTCTTTTCCAGTCCTTGAGTTGTAGCTGTCTTTGGTTGGCATGCCTCATTGTACCATTGTGTTGTGCCAGAAGATCCAGAAATAGTCAGATTTTGATGGTCAGATGGGTTCATATCCTCAGGAGTTCTGAGATTCAGAACTATGTCAGTCCGTTGGGCATGAGGATGACCCAAGCCCTGTCATGGCAGATTTTCTGCAAGACTTGTAGCATTAGTGAGATTGGAGAGAAGGCATACCTGAGGTGGTCCGTCCAAGATAGAAGCAAGGTATTGTCCTTTGAGCCATGGCCCAGAGCTTCCCTGGAGCAGTATTGGGATAGTTTCTTGTTTCCTTTTGAGGCAAAGAGATCCCAAGATGGTGTTTCCCACTGGTTGAAGATTTGGTTCAGAACAGAATCATAAATCTCCCATTCGTGCTCGGTGGACAAATGTCTGCTGAGACTGTCTGCTAGGGAATTCTGCACTCCTGGTGATTAAACTGCTAAGAGGGTTATGTGGTTTCTGATCCACCAATTCCAGAAGATGACTACTTCTACTCACAGGGGAAGGGTTCTCCTCATATGATGATGATAACAGTATTTCCATACCACTACTAAAAAGTTAGATTTTTTAGATCAGTAGGTCTAGATAACTTTCATCCAAGTGTTTTAAAAGAACTGGCTAAGGAGCTTCCTGGACCACTCATGTTGATTTTCAATAAGCCTTGGAGCACTGGGGAATTTTGAGAAGACATGAAGAAAGCTAATGTGGCAATTTTAAAAATGTTTAAATGGGATGACCTACGTAACTAGAGTCCTTTCAGCCTGACATTGATCCCAGGGAAGATAATGGAGCAGCCGATACAGGATTTGATTAATAAAGAACTAAAAGGAGGGTAATCAACATGGGTTTATGGAAACTAGATTCTGTCTAGATTCTGTCAAATGAACTTTCTTTTTTTGATGAGATTACATGTTTGGTTGATACAGGTAATAGTGTTGATGTATTATAGACTTCTCTATGGCATTTGACTTAGTTATCACATCACATTTTGATTAAAACTAGAATGATATAAAATTAACATGGCACACATTACATGGATTAAAAACTGTCTAACTGATACATCTCAAAATGCATCTGTAAATGGGGAATCATCAACGAGTGGGTCTGTTTCCAGTGGGGTCCTACAGGGATCGGTTCTTGGCCGTATACTATTTAACATTTTTATCAATGACATGAAAGAAAACATAAAATCATCAGTGATAACGTTTGTAGATGTTACAAAAATTGGGAGAATGGTAAATAATGAAAAAAGGTCATTGATTCAGAGTGATCTGGATCGCTTGGTAAACTGGGTGCAAGAAAACAAGATGCATTTTAATATGGATAAATGAAAATGTATACGACTAGGATCAAGGACTGTAGGCCATACTCACAGGTTGGGGGACTCTCTCCTGGGAAGCAGTGACTCTCAGAGATTTGGAGGTTGTGGTGGATAATCAGCTGAACACAAGTTCCTACTGTGACACTATGGCCAAAACAGCTAATGCAATCCTAGGATTGCGTATAAGTAGGAAGGTTATTTTACCTCTGTATTTTGCACTGGTGAGACTACTGCTGGATCACTGTATCCAGTTCTGGTGCCCACAATTCAAGGATGCTGATAAACTGGAGATGGTTCAGAGAAGAGCAATGAGAATGACTAAAGGATTAGAAAACATGCCTTATAGTGATAGACTCAGGAGCTTGATCTATTTAGCTTAACAAAGAGAAGGTTAAGGGGTGACTTAATAACTGACTGTAAGTATCTATGTGGGGAACAAATATTTAATAATGGGCTCTTCAATCTAGCAGAGAAAGGTATAATATGATCCAATAGCTGGAAGTTGAAGCTAGACTAATACAGACTGGAAATAAGGGGTAAATGTTTAACTGAGAGAATAATTAATCATTGGAACAATTTACCAAGGGTTGTGGTAGATTCTCCATCACTGACAATTTTTAAATCAAGAATGGTTTTCTAAAAGTTATGTTCTAGTAATTATTTTAGGGAAATTCTATGCCCTTTGTTATATGTGAGGTCAGACTACATGATCATAAGGGTCCCTTCTGGCCTTGGAACCTATGACCACAATTTCGTTTTGGGATTAGTAATGATAAAGAGTTTAATGGTATTAGCCAAAGGGGCAAGCAAGCCAGGTTCTGTTAACCAAGGCTTTAACTGGATTATGTATATAAAGAAGGAAGTTGTGCGTAGAGAAAGAGAGAGATGTTAAGTAACAATGCACAGTCTGTCATTAATTAGTCAAGTACTGTAACAGAGTAGAAAGTCAAGCTGCTGGGAGGGAAGAAGCAGGCTCTTTCTTAAGGCCCTCATTATCCAAGGAGGCTGGGTTGGCTATATGAAGAATGAAAGTGCCACTCAGCATGGGAGAGAGATCTGTTCCGGGCTCTGGAGACTATTAGGACAGAGCTATCCAACACCTCATTAAGAAGATATTTTAAAAGCCAACATGGTTCCTGGAAAAAAGAGGGGGCTCAAACATCTCTAATCTTGACATGTGTGATTACAGGTGGCTTAATAGGCCTGTTTACTAAATTTGGCTTTTTATTTTTATCTGATGTTGTCAAACTGGCAGACGGTGCAGATTCAGGTCACCAGGAAAGCCTTGGCAGTAAGGGAGAAATGCAGAATGTCGCTGAGCTAGATACAGAAGCAATTTGGCCTACCTGGGCTAAAAGCCTTTTAGACGAATGACCCCTTTTTGTCTGAACAGAGAGAGATTTGCAAGTCAAGATTTATTGAGCTGTGAACGATTCCAAAGTCCCGAACAATTCTGACAGGAAAAGGAGTAGAAGAAAGAACCACTGCCATTCACCTGGTGTGAAGCAAAGTCCAACTGGGAAACTTGGGAGCACTGGATTTGTGCCTAGAGACCCTTCAGAAATTTCTTCACAATATGCTGCATATCAAAGATTTTCTTCCAAGTTGTCCCGCTACTGCAACCATAACAGTAGGCTGTGATTATGATATGGAGGATGGGAATGACAACTCCATTTATATGTTCCTTTTGGAGAGAGCTGAATGGCCCAGCAGTACCTTTCCTACAACATCTCTCTCAATGATGCCAATGACCTCTCATGGATACAGAGCACTCTGTTAAGTGCCCTTTTGTTTTTCAAGAAAAAAGTAAAACAAAGAACCTCTTTTGGTCCTACACCAATGCATAGAATAATGGTAAGAATGCTTTCAAGGAAAAAATAATGCTCTTTCCTAAGAGGAACTGTGAAGTCAAGGGGAGGGGCACCCTTAATAACTTGAACTTCAACCTACCCATAATATTGCTCAGAATGCTTACTGAACATCTGTAGAATCCCGTAAATGAGGTAGGTACTTATGACAAAAATGTTCAAGGGAAGCTGCAAAAATATTTTTGTATAGTTGTTGAGAGAAAACACACATACCTTTAAAATGCACACAATATTTCATAGAATAAACCAGGGGGGTTGACTAGATGACCTCCTGAGGTCCCTTCCAACCCTGAGATTCTATGAATAGGAATACAGCTGATTTTCAAGTGGGCAAATAAAAATACAATCCAGTTGGACCATCCATCTGATCAACAAATATATAAAGGACATAGTGAAAGCTGAATGTACCCTCTTTTTTACCCTGCCTACTCATTATAAAGGGAAATAAGTGTACTACAAGTCTAACAGTCGCTTCTAGAAATTAATGCTAAAAGTGAGCTGAGTCAAATACTTTGCCTGAATATTTTCAGGACATACCAGTATAGCTATACAAGCAAATGTCAAGCTTCGTGTGATGGGGTGGAGGGAATGGGGTGAGACGAGGAGAAAAAAGCAGAAAACAATTCCTGCCCCAGTCAGCATGTACAACACTGAACAAGACTTGGGGCAATTTTTTTTTTTGGGGGGGGTGGGGGGGGATGAAGCAGGAGGTGATTGCAGAAGTCAGGGGAGCATGCATGTGGGAAAATTAGCTTGCTATAAAAACTAATGTAGTAGTCACTCCTAGATGATAGACAGGCTTCAGAACTAGACAGAACAATGCTCTGATCTGATATGGCAAGTCATACATTACTATATATTGACCTTCTGCCCCCCTCCCCCACAAAAGAACATGCTAGAGCTCCAGCATTAATAATGGAAAAATCCCTCCACAACAAACTTTAGAAAAAAAGCATCTGACTGGAAAAGCTTGGTGTGAATGTCCAAACAAAATAAATCTTAGTGACACCGTGCCATTGGCTTAAAGCCAACAGGTGATATTCTGGGATACTATTTTTCTTCATTAAGAAGTAATACTTAACTGCTGCAAGTTAGGTCCTGCCCCTATTAATTTAATGTTTCATAAAGCCTTGTTTCTATCTTCTGTTGAAAAGGAAGTGATATTGTCTATGGTGGGGAGGAATCGTGTACATAATGTTCTATCAGATTAGGCCTCAGTAACTTTATGAATTATGAGCCGTCATCCACTTTTTTCATCTGCTATAGAATATACTTCTTAGAAATAGGAGCTATAAATAATCCAACAGATGTTTTTTGTTGGCTTCTATTGGAGCACAGATAATTTTAAAAAAGCAGCAGCCTGAAGTTAAGAGCCTGTTGTAAAGATTGTATTCTGCTTCCCCCTATGAGTCAGTTTTTGCAGTACCCCTTAAAGGTCTAAGTGCATTTACGTAAACAGTGTTGTAGCCATGTAGATCTCTTTCGCCAACAGAAGTCGGTCAAGTAAAAAGTACTACCTCATCCACCTTGTCTCTCTAATTGCATTTAGTTATTGAAATCATTGCATTAGATTACTAATCAGCACTTTCTACAGAAATATATGCACATGAAAAGAAACAAGAAGTCGCACTCTGGGGAAAAAAAAAACATCTGGAAGGCAAACAAGAAAGATACCAGATCTATACAAAATATATTCCATCACAAAGCTACATGCCTTGTTTGTATGAATTTTATTCTATGTTGTAAAAAGCATAAATATGAGTGGAGGAGGTAGAAAGAAAAGAAGCAGTTGTCAAGTATGAGCCAACACATATTTCTATCTAGATTTGTATACCATGCCCCTCACCCTACCTGAGTGACTCTACAGGAGCATAGTATATACCAAGGCTTCCCCAAGTCAATCATTTATTTAAATGACTCATCGGGAAAACTGCTCTATAAGCTGAAGCACCCTACATGATCACCAGGGTGAAAATTTAGGACATATTTAGTGGAGGAATATTTGCTGACCACCCCGCGCCTTTGGTTTTGTTGTTTTATTTTTTACACAGAAGCTGCACTCTTCATTTCCTGTTGTCATGTGCATGTTCTGAGGCACACTCTCCCCTTCTCTTTCTTGTTCAGGATGGCAGCTCCAGAATTACAGCAGAGCTGTGCTCCTAAGTATGAATCCTATCCAACTTCCTTCACAGCACGCACTGTGGTTAAGAACTTTGCTGCAGCAGAGTGGCTATGACTTAATGTTCCAGCTTGTGGCAATAGTTTTATAGCTAAAAGCGGGGGTGGGAGAGAAGGTGCTCCACTGAATATTAGAGTGTACCCTGGATAGGCTGTGACTACTACCAGTGTGTTGTACAGAGGGCAACGTCTTGTAACCTACTTACCAGATCCTTGTATAACTTTATAATGCAGCAATCCCTAGTCAAAGCACCATTGTGTAAGGCAAAGCCCTGGCTGGGATGATTTAGTTGGTGTTGGTCCCGCTTTGAGCAGGGGGGCTGGACTAGATGACCTCCTGAGGTCTCTTCCAACCCTAATCTTCTCCGAGTGTATGATTCTAAGGCACAGTCCAAACACAGTCCCTGTCCCAATGACCTTACAGTTAAACATGTGACTTGTCAGAATGTTAATCCTTCCATTTAAAACCATGCAATTATTTCTAACACTACTTCTGCATTCCATAGTCCCATTTAAAAACTACACTGTCCAACTTCAATAAGAACACACTTTATTTTCAACATACCAGGTGCAGGGAGATAATACTGTTTTAGCCATTTACATAGGATTTCACTTATTGTGAACATATTGAAGGGAGTATTAGGAGCAGCAGGGCTCCCTCTGGCGGACATGTGGTACACTACAAGGGATATAATAAATACAAATTACTCTCACACACAAAAATACCCTACCATAAAAGAACATTAAGGTTACCAAGCCAAGCACTCAGAAGTGAGGAAATGCCAGAATTAAGGTTGCCTGTGAAATCTTAATTTGCGCCCCCCCTTTGTGCATATGTATTATGGTAAGTCTTTAATTACATGGACTATTTTTTCCCCCACAGGATCCCTGCCTCCTTCTGTGTACAGAAAGGACAGCGCTCCTGGGATTAATTGGGGATAAGAAGCAGAAGAGGCTGTTTTCTTGAGTTCCATTCAGGTTCTGGAAGGGGAGTATCTTCTAGTGGGCACAGTCCCTTCTGCCCCTGTTCCCCTTCAAGCCTGACTTTCCTCCACCCAGTAATTCACCCTAGAGGTGCTGGGAAACTTCGTCGTACAACTTGTGTTCTGGATCCATATTCTCTCCACCCAGTAATTCACCCTAGAGGTGCTGGGAAACTTCGTCGTACAACTTGTGTTCTGGATCCATATTCTTAGCCTTATGATGGCAAGTGGGGAAGCACTGGATCACTTGTTTGCAGAGACTGCAAATGCCTTTCTAAGAGACGGCAGGCTGCCTACTGTTCAGAAGGAAGCAATAGTAGAGCCTTTGTTCAAGAAGTCATTTCTTGGAGTTGACAAACTTGGTAATTACTGACCAGCATCACACCTTCCCTGTTTGGGTAAGATTGTGGAGAAGGTGATGGGTCAACTTTCACATAACTAGAGGCCTTCAGTCTCCTTGACCCTTCCCAGTCTGGGCATAGACCTGGCTATGGCATAGAAACCACATTGGTTGACAATCTCCTCCTGGCAATGGATGAAGACCAGGTGTCCAGGCTGGTAGTATAAGATCTATCAGCAACCTTCAATACCACTGATCACAAGACATTGCTGACTCATCGCCGGACCCTCACAGGAGTGAATGGGGCTGGTCTGCAGGCTGTTCTCAGCAAGATAACCACCTTATCTTAACCCTCTGAAAATGACAATGCCCCAGCAAGGAGGACAACCACCATCTCCTAGTGTTTCCAGCGGGGCTGAAGTCAGGCTGCCCTTAGGGACAATGGTGGTCCCTAAGTCACCACGTGAGAGCCCAGCAGGGGACAAGAGAATAGAGAGTACGAGTCTGTGCAAGTAGCAGGAAAGGGAACACGTTAGGAAACCGAACAAGAAACTGTGAGAAAGGTGGGAAAAAAAGGAGGCAGATGGGGAGGGGGTGACAGGGAAATGTAGCATGGTATAAAAGGAGAATGTGACAGGTAGGAAAGTGTGAGGGGAAAAGGAGGGTAGGAAGGCATCACGTAGGGAAGTAAATGTAAAGGCAGGTGACTGTGGAGAAGAAAGAAGGGACAATGTGAGTTGGGTAGCTGCCTGTCCTATCTTACTAGGGAGACCAACAGAATGGTAAGTCCCCATAAAATGGGATAGGAGAAGCTAAGCCAAGTTCCCTGTAATCAGTGAACAAGGAGTTTAAATTAGTGTGTGTGTGCATTTTGTCCCTGAGATAGTCACACAGACAAGTTTGGGGTACCATCATTCTCAAAATGTGAAGAAACACCCAAAAGCAGACAAAAACCAACTGATTTTTAAGCTATTTTTGGGGGGGAGAGGGTCTGACTCATGATTTTTCAATGTTTGGAGTTGGTATTGCTGATCATCTAAGCCTATTTAACTTCTTAGGCTAGGCTAACCCTACAATTTAGGGGTGTGAGTCCCAGCTCACGTAGACATGCTTGTGCTAGCTCTCATTTGAGTCTGCGCACTAAAAACAGTACTGCAGCCACAGTAGTACAGGCAGCGGCATGAGGGGCTAGCAGACCACAGTACAACCCCCCTCCCCCCCCGGACCCTTTAGGATACATATTTGGGCAGCTGGTCTGGGCCATCCCTTGCTACTGCCTGTGGCTAGACTACCTATTTTTAGCATGCTAGCTCAGAGGAGAGCTACCATGAGTGTGTTTACACAAGCTGGGAATCACAGGCCTAGTTCATAGCGTAGCCATAGTTTTTGATTAACAATTTAATGCTCCAGTTCAGCAAAGCACCTATCATATGCAAAGTGTTTAATCACATGCTTAACTTAAACACATCCGAATTCCTAGTCACTAAAGTGGGACTTCAGCATGAACTTAAGTGCTTTGATGAATCAGAGTGTCTCTTAGGCCATGATGTGCTGCTGAAGGGCAAACAGGCTCACAAGGGCTGGAGAGAGAGGGTCCAAATCTCAGAGAACCTTAACAAAATGAAACTAGAGAAAACAAATAATTTTATATAGTAGAGAAAAAGCATCCACAGCTTCTTTCCTACAGTTTCCTTGATTATCATACACATTGTAAGGAGAGTGGTCACTTTAGATAAGCTATTACCAGCAGGAGAGTGGGTTTGTGTGTGTGTGTTGGGGGGGCGGGGGATGAGAAAACCTGGATTTGGGCTGGAAATGGCCCAACTTGAGTAACATTCACATTGTAAGGAGAGTGATCACTTTAGATAAACTATTGCCAGCAGGAGAGTGGGGTGGGGGGAGGTATTTTTTCATGCTTTGTGTGTATAAAAGATCTTCTACACTTTTCACAGTATGCATCCGATGAAGTGAGCTGTAGCTCACGAAAGCTTATGCTCAAATAAATTGGTTAGTCTCTAAGGTGCCACAAGTACTCCTTTTTTTCCTGCGAATACAGACTAACACGGCTGCTACTCTGAAACCTGTCATTTGCTACTATGTACTATTTTTCATAGTAGAAATACTGATCACATAAAAATTCCTCCACAATTATTTTTGCTGGGGAAATTTTTTTAAAATGGAATACTACTTTAACAACACAAACCCCAATTTGTATCACACTCACCCCAGGATTTGCACAACAGTTGTACTAAGGCATATGCTATTTTGGCTTGTTTCTGTATTGTATCAAATTGAATATGTACTAACTAATATTGCTGGTGAGCTAATCATTAGTCACGAGTAGGGAAAAAACCTTCAACTACTTTAGAAACTACAGCAAAGTAGAAATCCAGTAGACTTTCAAAAACCATACTTGTCTTAAGGTAAGCTTGTCACTGAGCAGGTTTCAGAACAGATGTTACCGAGCAGGTTTCAGAACAGATGTACTGTGTAACATTGCTATCTGGACAAAGTAGAATGCAGTGATTTGATATAAAAATAAAACAACTGCAACAGAACCTTGATCTTGTGACAATATCTTCAACTTTAAAGATTAAACACTCCTGCACTGCTTCAATATTTTGTCACAAATTACTTTGCTTTGTCTTTTATACAGCAGTAGGTCCTCATCAGAAGCACTGAGTTTAAGGCCAGGAAGGACCACCAGCTTGTGCTAGTGCTCAGCTCTAGAGACATCTTTTAAATGATTCTGTTTATTCAATAATTTGAGTGAAAATATGCAACTTTGAGGTAATAAGATGTTTTGTTCAGAAAGAATGAAATTCTGTTTTATCAAGTGACTGCACGAATGTGGAAGTGAAGGAAAAAATCAAGTCATTCTCACAGTATCCAGCCAGGCGATTTAGAGAAGTAAAACAATATCTTTGCTTTTTCAATAGAAAAATACTGTGTGCGATTGTGTTTGAGAAGTTAAATTGTTTAGATTTGGAAGATTTACATAAAAACCCTGGCAGAAGCTGATGACAGACAAAAGCCAAAACAACAACTTCATCTTGGGAATTATGGATAGCATTTATACGTAGCCTTCCAGAGAAATGAGAAAGTTAAAAATAATGAGTGCACAGCAGCAGTCACCCATCAACAAAATCCCAGCATTAGGATGGGTTTTTTATTCTGCAAGTCAACATGTTTCAACTTAGGTCTCTTTCTTTTCCCTACCCTGGAAGAAAAGGGGAATTGCAGCTCTTATGCTAGGAATTTGAAAGAACAGAGCAATGCTAGAAGTATGATGGCAAATCTGTTAAATGTGAAAAATTTTTTTTATTAATTCATGCTGTGGTGAATTCACCATGAACTAAATATGGGCTAATTATACTTTAGAGCCATTAAACTACAGCCTGACCTCACATGAATATATTACTGGTAAGGAACAATAAAGGTCAGTATCAGGAGATTTCCAAAAATCAGATTGCCTCTTAAATTCACAAACTGGTCCCTGTAGACCAGCAATGGCAAATCTAATGATGATCATCACAATATTTTATTTAAGATACTGAAGATGATGATTCTTACTCAGAATATAAGAAGATCCTTGAACCCTGCCACCCAGCCACCTAGATTTCCTTTATGCACCAGTATCAGGGTATGTCTACACTGCAATTAAGAACCTGTGGCTGACGTGTACCAGCTGACTCAGGCTTACGGGCTTGGGCTAAGGGGCTGTTTCATTGACATTCAGGCTCAGGCTCTAAGACCCTGCAAGTTGTTAGGGCCTCAGAGTTCAGAGCTAGAATGTCTACACTATAATTAAACAGCCCCTTATCCTGAGCCAGAGTCAGCTGGCACAGGCCAGCTGTGGGTTTTTAACTGCAGTGTAGACACGTGTGTGTTCTCATTTTAATGTGCTTCACGTTCCCCACATATCATACAGGGTGCTGTCCAAATGTCATTCTGAAGAATATGAAGAACTGGCACATATTGCACAAGCGTTCAAAGTAATCTACTCTAGCACCTACGTAATCCATTGTAAATTTGTTCAAACTTTACTGTCTGAATGACTGCTAGGAGCTCGACTTATTTTATTCAGGCTTATTTGCTAAGTTAGCAATTGAACTCAAAGCAGTAAGTCTCTGAATTGTACTGTCCATTTAATCTAAACAGGACAACAACTTGTCTTTCTCTATATGTTGCAGAGCAGTGCTCAGTTTAGACACAAACAACACAAAGTATATTTTTGGTAAGAGGGAAAAGATGGAGAACTGGAAAGAACAGCTAGGTTGGAGCTACTGAAAAGCTGGAAGTTACACTAGTATCTGCTATAGTATGAATGTTTGTGCCCATGGGTGAAATCCTGACCCTAATGAATTTTCCCATTGATTTTAATGGGACCAGGATTTCACCCTGAATGTTTTGGTGCTGTTAAATTGAAGAGACAATAGGAATAACATGAAGATGCTTTCTCTTTAAGGAAATCCAAATTTTAAACAATTGAGCTTCTGGGACAAGGCTTGACTTCCACTCCATGCAACCCTGATGGTCTCAATGGGCTTGCCTGGGATGTAAATTAAGATAGAATTTAGCCCTTGATAAGTAATGTAATATTTTAAAGGTCAGATTACAGCTCAAACATAACATGTTAAACAAAAGCAGCATGTTCAATTGGGGGGACAGACTATTTAATTCTCCTTTCAACTACTTATGAACATGAAGGACCCTCGCACTGCTGAACTGGAGTGCTTGAGGATGGCTGTGCTTAAAACAAAAACAAACAAACAGCCACCACATGTATTTGATTAGGAACTGAAGAGGTGTTCCCTGCTAAGCTGATTTCAAGTGTCTGAATCAGCCTCATTGCTACAGAGAGGAGGTAGGGGGCATTGCTTCTTACTGCTACTCCTGCATTGCCAGGATAGGTGTTACTGAGATAGGGGAGCACTCTGAGCATCTGCTGTCCTTTCCCTGCTGCAGCTGATCAGCAGCTCCCCTGCAAGCCAACTGCCATATTGCAGGGGAGGGCAGAGGGAGCAGCTGTGGTGGCTCCGGTGCTTCCCTATCAGACTGTGAGAACCTTAGAGGAGCAGGATAGGAGCTTGAGTCAACTGGCTCCATCTGAGCCTACGGGAGCACTAAATGTACCACTCAGTATGCCAAAAAATACACATCTGCCATATATTTGTTTGAAGTGTTGCAAGCATAAGGCAGATTCCTTCCCCATCTCCACAGATCTGGAAAATCTGACAGCTGCCTCCACCCGTATGTTATCCACTATCTTGACCAGCCCACCGGCCTCTTCAAACATAATTAACAAAATCTCTATAATAAATAGAGGAAGGGCAAAATATTCTAGCTGCTTCTTCGAATATATGATTAATGACTAGTAAAATAACCACAGTTGCACAAGCTATGATAAAAATGTACATGAAAAGGTCTTCCAGCTATGACTCATCAAGACACAGCCATAAAACGGGTGGAGGTTTGCTGAGTTGAGAGGCTTCTGGCTGGAGAGAGCTTGCCTTCTTCCATGCTGGCTAGTGAGGACTTGGCTCTGGCTGCCCTTATGTTAAGAGGCCAGACACTTTCTACTTGTTTTTTGCTACCCTGTGAAAAACGGATCTTTGTTTTTGCTATTGTGCCCAAGAGGAAATCCCTTGGCTTTCTTCTTGCCAAAGGACAGAACCAAAGTTGACTTTCTTTGACCCTACTAAAAGGAGATCTCCCCCGTTTTATTTTCCCTACATACAAGGAGGAATAAAGGGAGTTGCTTATTTGGACCCTGTTGAGGAAGGAACAGAACTTCCTTCCTGCTTACCAAAATTAATTCATTGCAAAACTGTTCCCTGCCCAAAGAAGAGGAAGAACCAGTCTTTTAAGTAGACTTTGTTTCTCTTTAATGGGCTAATGATCCCTTATTCCTGAGTATATTGCAGATGTCCCCATGCAGCTCCAGAACATTCTGTAATCTTTCTATCCATATCCATTTAGTTTTACCTTATTGAACTTGAATGTGAAGCTGGAACTAACTTGTACCCTTTTATTTTTAGAAGTTTCTATAAAGTTGTATGAAGTTGAGCTACTTTAAAAACTGTTGATACTGCAGATGCTTATATAAACTACCTTATCCACATATTACCACCACCAGAATTGTGGTTCTTTCAGGATTCAGTCACTTTTTAGAATATATTACAAAAATGGGTTTTTTTTGTTGTAGTATTTCATACTAAACTATCGCCTGTCTCAATGAGGCCACTAAAAGGAACTCACTTAAGACTACAGCCTTGTTTTAAACAGAAACACTGGATTTCTTACACCAAGAAATTAGATTTTCTCAGAGGAGTCATTCAGTTCTGTTGCTTCTTTTCCTTGCACTTTAGTCAGCTTTGCACTTTTATCTACACCAATGCTTAAATCAGAGGACACTTGGGAGACAAGGCCTAAGGCAGGTATGCAGGACTGTTCGTTAAGGTTGCAGGTTTATACTACATCACACCCTAAGGTTTGTACTTGGTCTAATGCACAGAAGTGGGTAAACGATGGCTGTATCGATGACATCCAGTTAAGAGAAAATAGTGAAAGGGAATATAATGCTTCTTATCTATGCTGCCTGAAGTTGCTGTGCAAAGTTTTCCAGGAATAGACCAGAATGAGAAAATGTTGGTAAAAGGTGGAGACGTAAAAATTCAACCTGTTTGGCTTCTTTCTCCATGTCAGCTTTAAAGGGGACCAATCCGGTTCTAAATTGGTGTGACTGAATAGGGTATCAATTTACCTGTATAAATTTAAGACATATTGGGAGCTGTCATCACCTTTTACAACCAGTAAAACAGAATCAGAACAAAAACTTAAGGGCCCCTTCCAAAGTCAAATTTAAGGCAATGACAGCCTTTCCACTGACTGCAGTGAATCTGGATCAGGCCCAAAGTGAGTTTCCTACTCTTATTTGAGGGGGGGAAACGCAGGCTTCTTTGCAGCCTCAAATGAGAAGTCAAATCACACTAACAGTTAGTAGAATAGAGAGTTCTAGGTTTTCCAGTATATTAACTTTATCTTGAAATAAGAAAGTTTCATCATTTACTGCTGAACTGCTATCATCTTGAACACAGTAAAACAGACTGGAACCACATTTAATTATACTTTTTCCTGTTCACTTTATAGCTTCCCCACGCTTTAAACACACTACATACACTCCCTCCTTCCTTGGCATTTGGTCCATTTATTTTTCTTTTGGCATTCTGTAATCTTGCCAGCAGACAAGCTTTGCTTTTAATAAGTAGATCTGCCAATTTAAACAGCAGTCTCCTACGGCAATCAAATAATGAAACACACATGTATGTACTTGCACGTAATCTGTCAGATGCCTTTACAGCCTAACACAACAATTCCTGTAATTTGGGTTTTTCATAAGAACGTATATTCATACACCCTTGGTTTTCAAAAGTGGAAATATTGTGGTTCTTCGTGAGTCCTGTGCCCGTGCCGCACCTCCCCACAGACATTTTCATCTGCACGCACTCTTTCTTTACATGCCAAAGATCCAGCAAGACATGAGACGTCAAAGGAATGACAACTAGGAGGATTGTGCAAACAATCTCAGAAAGAGAACACGCAGACAGTACTTCCCTGCACCTTGTGCCTGCAGGGATCAGGTGTCACCAGCCCCACTCACTCAACAGCAGGAGTGTGGGAGCCATCCCCAGGCAGGAACTGTTCAGCAGCAGGGTGACCTCCCCCACAAGCCAGAGACTTGTCCTCCCCCTTTGCAATCCTGGCAGGGAGCTGGGGGAGGGGAGCGTCTCTGCCCCAGGCCGACTGAAGCCTCCCCACACCTGAGTGGGTGTCACTAGTCCTGTGGCTCTGAGGGAGCCCTCTGCAGCTCCACTGTCACAGTCCTGCTCCCACACTCCAGCTACACTGGGGCTGCAGAACAGGGCTTGGTGCACAGCCACATTGCTGGCACAACGTGCAGGGACAGTTGTACTCCTAGCAGGGCAGAGCAGAGACCCATAGCACTCCCGTGTGGCGAGTGAGAGAGGGTCTGTGACAGCAGGGCTGCGAAGAGCTCACTTCACTGACACCACAGCCACTGGGCAGTGGGGTGGCCTCCCCCATGGCCAGGGGTCTTCGCTCTGCCCTGCGAGAGCCACAGCTTCTCCCCCGCCACCCCGCACCTTGTGTCCACAGGGATCGCCCTCAAGCAGTGCAGGGAGCCCTCTGCAGCTCCACCATGACGGCCCTGCTCCTGTGACAGCAGGGCTGCTGTGGTGACACCCAGTCTCTGCAGGCATGTCAGCTGTTACTAACTAATATTTTTTCCCCACTGATTTCATTGTCAGCTGAAATCGAGGTTTACCAACAGCTGTCGACTAATATCGAATCCTGCCGAGCCCAATCGCAATGTATACACACAGCAGGGCTAAATTACGATTGCACCGGCAGCCTAAGTTCTGGCATTTCTTAACTTCTGAGCGCTTGACTTTGCAACCTTAATGTTCTTTTAAACAGTCATCTGTGTGGAAACATTCTATGTACAGTACGCACCTACACTAAAATTGTAAAACTGCATGTTTACTCCTGTACAGTAATATTGCTACAGAGTACTAAATTTAAACCGTGGCCATTTCATTTTCTCACTTATAAGAAACCATAGTTACTGCCATACTAGTTACTCAATTGTCACCTAAGAAACGAAGTGTGCTTGCCAGATTATCTAGTTTTATGGATCTCTCTTATTTACATTAGTTAGTGAAGATATCGGAATACAAAGACAGCAAGATGGCTAAACAGAATCTACTTATAAAGTGCTATGTTTTAAGCACCAGCTGTAATTAAGTTAAGTTTGTGGACCATAATTGGTGGCAATTGTACCATGACTCTAGCAAATCTTTATTTGTACAGGAGATACGCATGGTGAAAAAGCTAAACCAACTTCATTAAATGT
The DNA here is from genome assembly GCF_965152235.1 of Eretmochelys imbricata. Classification (NCBI taxonomy): domain Eukaryota; kingdom Metazoa; phylum Chordata; order Testudines; family Cheloniidae; genus Eretmochelys; species Eretmochelys imbricata. The sequence goes on along the minus strand of NC_135576.1, from coordinate 43,659,194 downwards.
GTACCACCAAGAGGAGACAGAGGTGACTAAGGGTATGTGTACACTGCAAATAAAAACCTATGCCAGCTGACTTGGGCTCACAGGGCGTGGGCTCAGGGCTGTTTCATTGCAGTGTAGACATTCAGGCTCAGCCTGGAGTCCAGGCTCCAGGACCCTGCAAGGTGGGAGGGACCAGACCTCAGGCTGAGGTCTGAGTCCAAACATCTACACCACAATTAAACAGCCTCTTAGCCCGAGCCCAAATCAGCTGGCACAGGCCAGGCATGGGTGCCTAATTGCAGTGTACACATACCCTGAGAGACAGAGAGAGAGAGAGAGAGAGAGAGAGAGACTACCCTCAACCAGAAGTTATGGGCTTGATACAGGAATTATTGGGTGAAATTCTGTGCCCTCTGCTATGCAGTCCAGACTAGATGATCATAACGGTCCCTTCTGGTTTTAAAGTCTCAGAAAGGACTAAGAATAATTGTTTTCCTTTAAATTATTGTATATAGTGTATTATACACTAATTTGGTATACTGTAAATATGGTGGCTCTACACCACAGAGCTGGCATAATTATGTCTCTGGTGGTCCAAATCCCATAGTACTTCTAAGGCAAAATGTCCATTGATCAAATTAAGGGACTGCAGGATGTGTCCCATTGCTGCTAATTCTTGACTATAAATCAGGTCCTAGTCCCAGTGAAATGAAAGGGGGTTTTGCCGCTGACCTAGGCGGGAGTAGGATCAGGGCCTGCTCTATTTTATATTACTATTCCTTTAAACAAGCAAAGAACCCAGACCCTGGTTCTCATGGGAGACTTCAACCACCCTGATATCTGCTGGGAGAGCAATACAGCGGTGCACAGACAATCCAGGAAGTTTTTGGAAAGTGCAGGGGACAATTTCCTGGTGCAAGTGCTGGAGGAATCAACTAGGGGCAGAGCTCTTCTTGACCTGCTGCTCACAAACAGGGAAGAATTAGTAGGGGAAGCAGAGGTGGATGGGAACCTGGGAGGCAGTGACCATGAGATGGTCGAGTTCAGGATCCTGACAAAGGGAAGAAAGGAGAGCAACAGAATACAGACCCTGGACTTCAGAAAAGCAGACTTTGACTCCCTCAGGGAACTGATGGGCAGGATCCCCTGGGAGAATAACATGAGGGGGAAAGGAGTCCAGGAGAGTTGGCTGTATTTTAAAGAATCCTTACTGAAGTTACAGGGACAAACCATCCTGATGTGTAGAAAGAATAGTAAATATGGCAGGCGACCAGCTTGGCTTAACAGTAAAATTCTTGCTGATCTTAAACACAAAAAAGAAGCTTACAAGAAGTAGATGATTGGACAAATGACCAGGGAAGAGTATAAAAATATTGCTCGGGGATGCAGGAGTGAAATCAGGAAGGCCAAACCACACCTGGAGTTGCAGCTAGCAAGAGACGTTAAGAGTAACAAGAAGGGTTTCTTCAGGTATGTTAGCAACAAGAAGAAAAAGTCAAGGAAAGCGTGGGCCCCTTACTGAATGAGGGAGGCAACCTAGTGACAGAGGATGTGCAAAAAGCTTTTTTTGCCTCTGTCTTCATGAACAAGGTTAGCTCCCAGACTACTGCACTGGGCAGCACAGCATGGGGAGGAGGTGACCAGCCCTCTGTGGAGAAAAAAGTGGTTCGGGACTATTTAGAAAAGCTGGATGAGCACAAATCCATGGGGCTGGATGCGCTGCATCCGAGAGTGCTAAAGGAGTTGGCGGATGTGATTGCGGAGCCATTGGCCTTTATCTTTGAAAACTCATGGCAATCGGGGGAAGTCCCAGACGAATGGAAAAATGCTAATGTAGTACCCATCTTTAAAAAAGGGAAGAAGGAGGATCCATGGAACTACAGGCCAGTCAGCCTCACCTCAGTCCCTGGAAAAATCATGGAGCAGGTCCTCAAGGAATCAATTCTGAAGCACTTCGAGGAAAGTGATCAGGAACTGTCAGCATGGATTCACCAAGGGCAAGTCATGCCTGACTAATCTAATTGCCTTCTATGAGGAGATAACTGGCTCTGTGGATGAGGGGAAAGCAGTGGACGTCTTATTCCTTGACTTTAGCAAAGCTTTTGACACGGTCTCCCACAGTATTCTTGCCAGCAAGTTAAAGAAGTATGGGGTGGATGAATGGACTATAAGGTGGATAGAAAGTTGGCTAGATTGTCAGGCTCAACGGGTAGTGATCAATGCCTCCATGTCTAGCTGGCAGCCGGTATCAAGTGGAGTGCCCCAAAGGTCAGTCCTCGAGCCGGTTTTGTTCAATATTTTCATAAATTATCTGGAGGATGGTGTGGATTGCACCCTCAGCAAGTTTGCAGATGACACTAAACTGGGAGGAGAGGTAGATAGGATACAGAGGGACCTAGACAAATTAGAGGACTGGGCCATAAGAAATCTGATGAGGTTCAACAAGGACAAGTGCAGAGTCCTGCACTTAGGACAGAAGAATCTCATGCACCGCTACAGACTAGGGACCGAATGGCTCGGCAGCAATTCTGCAGAAAAGGACCTAGGGGTGCCAGTGGACGATAAGCTGGATACGAGTCAACAGTGTGCCCTTGTTGCCAAGAAGGCCAATGGCATTGTGGGATGTATAAGTAGGGGCACTGCCAGCAGATCGAGGGACGTGATCGTTCCCCTCTATTCGACATTGGTGAGGCCTCATCTGGAGTACTGTGTCCAGTTTTGGGCCCCACACTACAAGAAGGATGTGGAAAAATTGGAAAGAGTCCAGCAGAGGGCAACAAAAATGATTAGGGGATTGGAACACATGACTTATGAGGAGAGGCTGAGGGAACTGGGATTGTTTAGTCTGCAGAAGAGAAGAATGAGGGGGGATTTGATAGCTGCTTTCAACTACCTGAAAGGGGGTTCCAAAGAGGATGGATCTAGACTATTCTCAGTGGTAGCAGATGAGAGAACGAGGAGTAATGGTCTCAAGTTGCAGTGGGGGAGGTTTAGGTTGGATATTTCGACAAACTTTTTCACTAGGAGGGTAGTGAAACACTGGAATGTGTTACCTAGGAAGGTGGTGGAATCTCCTTCCTTAGATATTTTTAAGGTCAGGCTTGATAAAGCCCTAGCTGGGATGATTTAGTTGGGGATTGGTCCTGATTTGAGCAGGGGGTTGGACTAGATGACCTCCTGAGGTCCCTTCCAACCCGGATATTCTATGATTCTAACCCCACCCACCCCCAACTCACGTGCAACATTTACAAGCACTCTAGTACTAAAAAGAACTTTTCATTGCATCTGATAGGATTTTGAATAAAATATTTTATGTCTTAATTTAGAAGAGAACTGCTCACATCTTTTTAACAAGCACATGCATGTTCCAGCTGAACGTTTTGACATACATTGTTTACCTCTGTGTTTGACTGACTGGATATTTAGAACAGTAAGATAAGAATCTTCTTTGCTTTCCATTATTTGGTTGGTGTGCCCTTACCGCGTCATAATAAAACCCTAGATATTTGCCTTGGAGGAAACATCTGGAGAAAAACCATACCAGCCTATAACTGTCTTCCCTTTTTCACTAAGCTATAAAAGCTAGTCAAAGTTTCTTATCTTTAATCATCATCGAGATACCAATTTGTTTTTCGCTGTGAGATTTAACATAAGTTTGAAAAACATCTGGTATCTGCAGATCTGATTGTTAAACTAGCATAGTCCAGGACAATAATTAATATTCTATACAACAGATGGGTGCAAAATGTTCCTTTAGCTCTGCAGAGCAACAGAATTCTATAGTCAGCCAATAACCAGCTCAAAAGAAGCCGAGCATCTTAAAATGTTCTGTGGTAAATGCTATTAACCCAGTGATTTACTATACCAAAAAGAAAGTATCCTGCTAAGAATAAGATTAGGAATATTTAGCAGTTTAAATTTCAGACTGCAAATTACACAGATTAAACAAGGACGGGGTTAGTAGATGTCAGCCCTAAATTTGAACCCAAGAGGAAGTTAGAAACACATAAAAGCAGTAGGGAACGCAGGCTAATCCTTCAACTAATGGTAATAAATTACAAATACAGCAGAGCAAAAAGAATTCAACAAAACTCCCAGTGCCCTCAAGGACCCCTTACTAAATGAACAGAGGTCCTTTATTTCCAGATATTTGATACAAAGCAAGCTTTTGCTACTTACCATTGTGTAACTAAATATGTATTCCTAAACGCTTTCTCTTGCTAACAGGCCAAAAAGTGAAGACCACAAAGAGAATTTAAGTTTCAGAACAGGCTTATACTGGAAAAAACCCTCGCTAAGCCTTGCTTTTCATAAGAAAATTGCTTATGTAGGCTAATGAGTAACTATGTTGTTCTGGCTTTAGAACAATTGACTAGATTTGGATTGGCAGGAACATAGTTTAAATTGAATTCAAACCATTGTACAGAATCCACTCCAAACTACTCAAAATAACTTGCCTCAAAAATGTCAAGAGATGACATTTTCTGAAGTTTCTCTCCAGGGAAAAAGTACATTGCAAACAAGTAAAATAAACATGAAATGAAAAAGGAATGGCCAGATCTTGCCTGTACTGCTGTGAGAGGCACAACGGGGCTGGAAAGTAACCACATCTGGCTAGCTAAGAATTCCCCCAGTGCGGTGGAGCTCTCAAATGCTACAAAGTCAACATAGCTGACCCTTGCATCACCCCCTATATCTGGCTCACATATGGGACTGGTTGGGGCAGGGAGAGGACATGGCTGCAGCACAGTAGACTCTGCCCCTCCCCAGCCAGTTTACAGTCCCTGGGAGACCTCCAACCCACATCAGCTGGCACTGAAGCCTGTAGGGCCAGCACCAACCAGCTCAGAGAATCAGGAAGCCATAATGCTCTCCCCAATAGCCCTTCCCAAGCTGGAGGCAATCTGGGCCTAACTCTTTAAATAATGTAGACATTTTTACTCCTCCATCTAACACCATCAGGTAGCAACAGAAACCAAAACCTAGCAATGGAGCATTGGGATGCCCTATTGCTAGTGCTGTAGGCAATATGAAGGTGGAAAAGTCTGCAAGAATCTTTCACCTTAGCTTCTTATTTCAGAGTTTTTAAGGTTTTGGGGGTATTGTCATGTGATTCAACCTTAACTGTCACTATATGTAGTTTCTCTTTGTTAATTTACTAGTATTTTTATACAGGTTTGGTGGACCTCCAGGGGACAGTTCCCTGGTGTGAGGGAGAGAGCTCTGTGTTCACTGGCCTAACCAAAAACCCAGTGACAGAAGATATCAGAAAGGCTGTGACATGCTGCAGTAAAGTCTGGGTGTCTATAACATTTTATCCCTGTTTAAAAGTTACTGGACGTAAGTGCACCAAGAGCATCCCTCCCTATTTACCAATGATATAACCTGTTAGCTGAGGGGAACCTCTGAAGGAGTTCATATCACTAGAACTAGTAAAAAAAATAAAAATCCATTTCCCCCTGAAAATTGAGTTTTTACCAAAAATAAAAAAACCTAAGTATTTCCACTGAAAGTGGTGCAAGGGTGTCTCATAGCATGGGTGGTATAGTTTGGGGGCATTTTGCTTTCATTCTCCTCTATGGGCCATGCTCTCCAGCTGAACTATAAATCCTGTGATTTACTACTACCTTCTCCCTTCGTGGTGAGGTGTATCCTCATAGGAGTAGCTGGTTGTGCTGCATCATGGCAGATGTAGTCTGGCCAGAAAAGCTGGCCAATAGAGGAGAAAGGGCACATAAGGCATCAGAATTACCAGTCCTATGAGGCACTTCATGCCGTTTAAAACTAAAATGTTTTGGTTGTCAGCCACAGAGTTTTATGACAAAGTATCAGAATTTTCCTCAGACAGCAAAAACTTTCCATGCCTTTTTTTTTTTTTAGGTCAAAAGCCCAATTTGATGTCAAAACACATTTTTGACAGAAATTTTTCAATCATCCCAAGTCACCCATCAGCGACTGAACTAGGGAGCCCCAGAGCTAAAAGAATATGTTTTTACCACTTCTGTTGAAGAGCTCTGCTCTCACATTAAGGAGCTGCCACAAACTCAAATTCTCTGTGGATTGAATGGGCACAAAAAAAAGGAGGCATAACACACAATGACATCAATTACACAAGTAGAATGCTTGACAAATTACTGAAATGTGAAACACATTCACACCATAGTTTACAGATTAGTTTTTAATGTACCAAATATGTTTCAGAGAGGTTCTCCCACTGTGTGAATCACATGCAGTCATATCATCCCCCACCATAGGTCAGCAATAGGTTTTGAACACCCTCACCTCTAGTTCTCTAGTTTAGACCCTTGCTACTTGAGCTACAGTATTCATTACCAGCCCCTGGAACTAGACTTCACACACACTTTCCAAGGGGTTACACAACTGTTTACTAGTCAGCAGTAGAATACTGGTGATCAAGAATCCTGGATTCCACCGTTGTTTCTGGGAGAGGACTGTGCTCAGAGAGACAGGATGCCCAAAATTAGTATAATGACAGCTACTATGGTGCAGGGAATAAGATTGAGGTTTGTCACATTAGACACCTGTCTGGGTTCTATTCCTGACTGCAGGAAGGGAGTTAGCATACGCATTTTGCTAACATTTAAAAAACAGAGGTTGAGATTCAGCAGCTCCTGGCCAGCACTTTCCAGGGTTGGAATTCATGGCCTTAGTCAATAGTAAGGGAAGTAACGTGCATGGAAATATAGCCAGTAGCCAGAAGAGATGAGATTTGAACTCTAAGACTCACCATTCCTAGCACAGGAACTTTCTCCTAGGCTACAGAGGTAGAAGTTTGGTCTTTTCCCCTCCAGCTAAAGTGAGTCAGTGATGGTACCCACATCAGATACATTGGGTTTGGCTTAATGCTCCCATTTGTCATTATTAACCTCCCCCCACACCAAAAAAAAAAAAAAAAGAGATAATAAATATAGCGCTTGTCCATATGGTGTTACTGATATTGGCATAATTGAAAACAGAAGGAGCAAAAATGGAGACAAATGACAGACCCCAGAGTACTTTAGATTTCTTGTAAAAGAGATAAAGAACAATCTAATAAAAGGCTGCCAAAGGAAGTGATTTTTAAACTCATTCTCCCTCAATCAGTTCATTTTTCAATCAAGCTTCTGTTTATTCAAATTTCACTCAAAGTTTACATTTCTATGTCTTGGTTTTTGCCATTTCAGATGTTTAAAAAAAAACAAAATAAAGGCTTAAATCTCCAGTGAAGATTGCATTTCAGTTTAACTATTCAAGGGTTTAACTACTTATATCAAGCCTGTGCTCCTACTTATAAACACTTATTACCATCATAATTAATAACTTCTGATACCATCCCCTTGTAAATGATTTTGTAATAACGGTCAAACTATGAAACTGCAGACTAAGATATAGGTGCTATTACTCCAGACTGCACTATGGAATCCAAACATCAGTTGTGACAAAGGGAAGTTGAGTTGGTACAAGCATTTGTACCTCCCTGTAATTCATCACAAGACTTCAGGTGACAAGTTATAGCCATATCAACCTTTCCTTGACTGTGCCAATTAAAGGTGAAAAAAGTATTTTAACTTTGAAAACAAACAGCAATGATACAGGAAGGCAAATTTAATACATCCATACAAAGTTACAGTTAAAAAGGCATTTTGTAAGTTATGACAGAGTTTTAATAGTTCTTTTTAAAGTAAAATGTGCAAACAGAAATCAGTCTTAATAACCAAACAGTGGGATATTAATTTCATTTTACATTACTAAATAAAACCTAAGATTACATTTTTTCTTCCCTTCGGTGTCAAAATAACGTAACTAAGTTCTCAAGTTTAGGGTGATTTCAATATAATGACCAAAGTACTGTAAGTGCTCTGAATATATAAGGCCTCTCACTATTCTTAAGTATTTATCATGCAATTGTCCTTCTCATTCCTAGCTATTAAAATAATGTAATTCGTCAGATTTCAGCCTTCAGGCTGATTTCATGGTAGTTTATCATGGAAACCAGCTTGGGAGAAAGATATACATGTGAAAGATTTGATGGCCAGCTGTATTGCTAACATCTGTGTTCTTTCACACAAGAAAATGTGGATGTGTAATTGGCACCATACAACTATTTAAGAGGGTATGGTCATTTGCTGGTGGTACAGAATTATTTTTTCTTGGCAAGTACTCAACAGCTGTAAGACAACATGTGTTGCTGAATCTCAAAGTTTTAATTTTCTCATGTACAGCCTAAATGAAAAGCATTTACTAGTCTAGCGTCTGTTTCAGACAGCCATGAGTTATAGATGGTAGAACAGATTACGATGCTCCTGATTAAGATGAGGAGGCCACTGGATATTTGCCAAAGTTTAAATCTGCTGTGTGTGTGCGCGCAACATATGGAGCTATTAAAAATGGCGAGTGGGTAGTACAAAAGGCTGAAGGTCACTTAAAGATTAGTCAAAATGGTTGTTTTGTACTTTTAAAACACAACTATAATGAGCTAAATAATGGTACAGATTTGACTAAAATAGCATCATTAAAATAACTGCAGAGCCAAACTAACAGGTGAGTATTCCTTACAGCAAAAAACAGGTAGTTTCTTTGTCAGTCTGGGTTTTTGAAGTACTAGCATGTTTACTTCCCTCTACCAGTCAGTGGGGTCAGGCAACAATCATGCACCTCCCCATGTCTTAGTGTTTAACATACAATTTAAACTAAATTTTTACAAATATACCACTATATTTTGTGCAATGCAAATACAACTCGAAAACTAAACAGTTCAGATAAAATCTCTGATCATTAACAATTACCAGCTGCATTAGCACACACAAACATAAAAATTCATAGATTTCTGGATTTAAGGAAAGGAGTACTTGTGTCACCTTAGAGACTAACAAATTTATTTGAGCATAAGCTTTCGTTAGCTACAGCATCCGATGAAGTGAGCTGTAGCTCAAGAAAGCTTATGCTCAAATAAATTTGTTAGTCTCTAAGGTGCCACAAGTACTCCTTTTCTTTTTGCGGATACAGACTAACGCTGCTGCTACTCTGAAACCTGGATTTAAGGAATCATTTTTCTTGTTTTGAATAAAACAAGAACATTGTTAGGATTTTGTGTCCTTACAAGTCTACTAAGGACACAATTTCTATATTCTTTTAAAAATAATATCTAGGCCGTTTGTGAAAAGTGAAGCATGATTACTCTTTGAGCTAACTAAAAAGGGCACTTGAAGACAATGTCCTTTGACAACTATCTGTTCAGCATTTCACATTAACTGCAAGAATGGGTCACAGACAGACTAGAGCTTCCTTCGTGCTTGACATTTGTCTTTATGGTGTTTATTACATTACAGAGCTCATGGCATGTGAAATAGAGGGCAATTATTCAACAGTATCCACAAAGAAAGTCATTAAGAAGAAAAATCTGCCCGACTTTAGTGACTTACACCCAATGCAACTGATTGCACACAAAGTGTAAGCCAAGACAGAATTTGGCACAAGAAGTCATTTAAATCATCATGTAGGCCAAATGCCTTGATCCTATGGAGAAAAGGCTAACAAAAATGCCTATAACTATGGAAAAAATGACATTTTCCACAGTATTTGTTTTAAAACCTTTTGCACAGTAAGGCAACACATATTTGAGGAACAAACAAGATTCAAAAGAGCACTTCAGACTTGGAAGTGGGGAACACACACACACACACCCACACACCTCCATACCCTCTGAAAAGCCTTTTTTTAAGACCAGAAGCCAGCAATACAATATGAAAAGTGGCTTTTCAGAACTTGAATTTTGGTGCTTATTTTTTTTAATCTTTACCATAACAGCCAACTACTTGGCCTTGTTGCTATGTTGCAAGGACCTGACAACTACACTAGCCTTTCTAATTTGCAGATGATCATGACCAAAAAAAAATAAATAAATAAAAATATAAATAAATAAAAGCACCTAAGAGAAGCCTCCCACAATTTTCAGAGTAGAACTGTACTGCAAAATATATAGCTATTTTGTATACTCAGTTTGCATATTTTGTACATTTTGTTTTTAGCAACTCCATCTAAAATCAACAGCCCAGCAAGTGTATCTCACAACAGGTACCATCTGCAGATGGAGTTCTCCTCAATCATTTTATAAGATAATGGAGGGGATATTTTCACACTTGCTTCTTCCTCCAACAAAAAAAAAAAGCAAGAAGATATAAAAGATTCATTGCTATGAAGTTTCAAGGGTCCACATAATTTAATAGTTCAGAAACTAGGCACTTGGCAAGGCAACTTTCTTCTACTATTAAATGCAGCTTTAGAAAACATTAAACTACAACTAACCAAATCTAAATGTGGGTTAATAGTCAAAAGCCGTGGTCAATAAAGTGACACCTTTGTACTCAGGGCAAACCATTTCCCGTTGTTAGTACTGTAGAGTCACTATAGCTGGGAAAGTAAGCTGTGTTCCATTCTACCTCAGCTAGGTGTAGACTCCAGAATCTTCATTCCCGTTCATGATGTAACAGGTAGTAAACTTGATTTTCAGATACACTGGCTGATCGGGCAGTTAGAAAATGTTGAGATTTGTAAACTAATGAAGTCACCGATGCACTACCACACTGTTTTACTGTCATGTTTCTGGTTACAGCAGCACTGTTAAGTCAAACATTTACTCCTGGGGGAATTCTGCACCAAAAAATTAAAATTTCTAGACAATATTTTAAAGTTCTGCAAACTTTGTCAAAACAACACTATATAATCATGCCAGTTTCAATTATTTTGTAATTTATTTCAAAATACTTATCAGCAACTGTGTCTAACAATACAGACGAAAAAATTCCCTCAGCAGTAGAGTGTTAAGTAAACTGCTATGACAACCCAGTGTCTGCTTCTCTGCTCCCCCTCCCCCTCGTCCAGCAGATAAGCCAGACACCCAGAACCTAGCTGTGGGCCGCACCCCCAGCCCAGACACTCACACCCCTGCTCCCCACCAGAGCCCAGGATCCAGAAGGAGAAACAGCCTGATGCTGGGTCCTAGTCTTGTACGGTGTTTCCAGCACGTCGCCTCCTTCCCTCAGGGCGGGCTGGGTACTGCAGCTGCTGGGAACCCTCCAGCTCCTTCCCCATCCCCCAGGCAGCATCTTCTATTTGTGAGCTGGGCTCTGCCAGGTCCAGAGCCCCGTAGTGGTGGCCAACAGCTCTGCAGCCCATTTTTGTGAGAGGAAAAGGAAATTCTGTACATAACATTGATTTCTGCACAAATTCTGCACTGTAATGCAGTGAACATTTCAGAAATGAAGTTCACAACTCTAAGGTTGTTAATATTAAGGTACCAGCAGCAATCCTGAGAACTTCCTAGAAGCCTTCATCTAACTGGCAAATACATTTACTGAATAAGATAAAGACTCTTCCCTTCTCCTGGCAATTTCCTTCTTTTTCCACCCGCATGGTAGGGTTGCTAGGTGTCCAGTTTTCAACCAAACACCCAGTCAAAAAGGGTCCCTCCCCAGCCTGGTGAAAATGAGCAAGTGAGCGAGGGTGGGGGAGAGCAAGTGACAGAGGGAGTGGGGATGGAGGGAGTGGGGCAGGGCCTCAGAGAAGGGGCGGAGCAAGGGTGTTCAGTTTTGTTCGGTCAGAAAGCTGGCAACCCATAATAGGTTGGGAGGAAACATGATCTATTTCCTCCACACCTTGGAGAGAAGGATGGACTCTCCTCCTCAGAGTGTGTTTGTGTAGGGAAAAAGGAAGGAAAAAAATAATGAGCCCTTGGCATCTCTTCTCCCCACACCACTAGGGTTCATCTGCTCACTCTTCCCTCCGCTGCCAGCGGAAAGTGCTGATGTAGTGTTCCCATCAGCTTTGCAGTGCAGCAAAGCAAGTGAAGCTCCAAATCAACATTATTTCTGAGTAGAGGAATCTTAGAACTATCCAGTCTCACAGCTCATACAGCATCAAGTATAGCTGAGCTTGCATGTCATCAAATAGCCATCACTTCCTAGAGAAGTGATGCTCCAAGCATACTTCACAAATGCCCCTTATTCTGAAGGACATCACTCATTTTATTTCCCAAGTTACCTATATTTCACACAAAGCATCTCCCTTATTGCTACTGTTGAACATTATTTATATTGGAAAGAAATAATTGCATTGAGGTTAATTACAATAAAGGAATGAATCCTACAGCATTTTAATTTTCAGGCATAAATAAAGTTTTTAGTCCCCCTCCGTTTCGGCCTTTGCCACACACTGCGTCCCATAATTGGTCATCGACGGGTTGAGCAGTATGGGGAAAGGGAGTCCCAACACTTTGGCGCATGCGCCATTGTGGCAGGGTATGCACCCCAGACAGGCCCTGAAGGGGTTAATGTGGGCCTTAGAGGCCAATTATAGTATCTGGCTGCACCTGGAAGGAATACCAAGCTTAACTGAACATGAAGCCCAGGTAGACAAGAGCAGGCTGGTTAGCATAAAGCCAGGAAGTCAAGAGCCAAAGAAGGCTGTAAAGGGGGAGTGTGCCATCACTCTCCGGGACCAGAGATAGGGGAGGAGAAAACCTAGAGGGAGAATAAACCCTGGGATCCTAGCCCTGGAAGAAGGAATTGTGGGGAAAGAATGCCTGAGAGGGCTGAGTAGGAGGAGCCCAGGTAAACAGCAGCAAGGAGCACAACTGAGCAGATCTTGGCTGCTCATTATTGGGTTCCAGCCCAGGGACTCTGTGTAGAGAACAGGCCTGGGTTCCCCTACAGCTAGTCTGGAGGCACTTTGTTACCCTGGGAGGACTATATAATGGCCTGGCCGGATGACTGAGTCACAAAGAGGGAGCACCCCGAGTCGAGGAGAGGGAGAGAGAGAAGGGTAACAGCGTGAGTAACCAATGGAAGAGGGCACCACACCACACAGGAGCTGGTCCCCAGAGGAAGGCACAAGGAGGTGCCCCCTATAATGAGTGTACCCCAACACAGCCATCATGTTTGACTTGCTGATTTGTATCTATACAGCAGAATAGAGAAAGGAGGGTTTAAAAATCTAGGCTGAATTTCTGTGATGACGCTGAATAGCCTCTACTCGTGATTATTAAATGCTTTGCATACCCTTTGAGCGAGTTCATTGTTAACAGATGTGACAGTTTTAAATTGTACAGGAAGTAACCAAGCTCTTTAGAACAGTAAAAGTGAAACAAATGGCTAACGTGAAATTCTGGTCTGACTGTCCACCTCATTCTGCAAACTCAGTTTTAAAAACTGAGGACAACTTAGCATATAAAATTCAATCTGAAAACATTTCTGTAAATTAATGAAACTTCAGACCCCAGAGTCTAAGATCCACTTTCAGCAAACTGATTCAGATATGCATAAATTATATTCTATGAAGACATTTGGTCAGATGAGCACTGAGTCAAAAACCAGGGAACCTAACAGGGCTACAAGTAACCTGTTAATTTTGGATTAAGATAAGGATTTGTAGGGCAGAAGAAGGGAATTGCTCACCTAAGCTGTAAAACATGAACTTATTATGTCCATTAAAGTCACACGGATGGATTCTCCAGCCTGCTAAGGCTATTTTGCATTGTGTAAACTTCAAGAGGCTACAGAAAGCTAAGAAAAAATCCCTGCTGTGCTGGAGAACGCTCCCCTGGTGGAAGTGGCTCTGCTATCTATAATGCCAGCATCCCCATGCCTCCCTTTTTCCTCCGTACACCAGGTGCATGTCAGGATAGGAACTCTGTACCAGTGGCACAAGGTAAGGCTGGCTATTTGCAGCATAGCCCTGACCAGCACTGAATCAGTGCCCTGTAGCTCCTCCTCCCACCCTTCCCACAATCATGATCCCACCCAGATGCAGTAGAAAAATCAACCCCATGCAAACCAGACTTGTTCTGAATTCAGAGAAATTAGAAGGAGGAGGGAAGATACTCAGAATGAAAAGTCCTAAAATTTCATGTAACTAACCAGAATTCTGGCCCTCTGCATTCTCCTATAAATAACTTAAATGGGACAGTCAGTTCAAATGGTGCCCTAAAATTATAGTTTACAGTTAGTAAAAACTGCTTTTATATAATTTAAGATTGACAAATATTCTAATAGCTTATAAATTTTGAATAATAATAATAAAGAGTTTATGCAGTTTATAAACAAAGGCTTTGATACTGCAAATGTTAGGAGTAATTTTACTCGTCCATTAAATTTAATAGGACTACTAACATGTGCAGTTATTCATCTGGGCCAAAAACTGTAGCTATGATCTAGTGCATGGAAACCTGAAAGTGAAGTTAACTAGAGACTGACTAGCATGAGAAAAATACAAAAACAACAACAAAAACGTAAAACATAAATAGTCAAACATTAGATTATTAAAAATTCTCTCAACTTTAGACAATGACAGACTAAAATTCATTTTAAGGACCTGGTATGGTATATATGGTATAAAGAACTGTCTTTCTGATAAGCTCATTAAAACTATTATCATTGTGTCTATATTACACACACACACACACACACAGAGTTGGCTCAAATTACAGAACAAATAAAAAGCACACAAACGACAGACAGTTACAGTAAAGAAAGATGTCATTATTTCCAATTCCTCCATCAGTCTGTCACTTTGATTTACAGCAGTTTCAAATTGTTAAGCAATGAAAATATAAACTTGACCAAATACAGTCAAGCAAGTTTCTCAGCAAGCATTAATGTACTCAAAATGCATTCTAGGGGTGTGCAGAGCAATACGTTATTATCCTGGGAAGAATCTTGTTGGCTTGCTGCCATGTTAGTTTGGCTTGTAGACAATACTAACTATTCCATTCCCTGCAGCAATTTTTAAACCAGAACCAGCCATCTGAAAATCAAATGCACTTTTAACTACTCTTATTTTCGTCTGGTACTGTATCTCCCATTTCACCTACAGGTCTCATCCCAGTGACACTTTGCACTTTTTTTTTTGGTCCAAATTACTTTTTTCTTGTGTTTATATTTAACATTAGTTTCTATCCCCTCCTTTCAGTTTGATTTCCCCCTTCCCCTCAACCCATCCTCTTTTGTCCCCAGTATTTGGTGCACATACTCTGTACCTTAATTTAAGAAGTTTGTATGGTGTGTTATTTAACAACAACAAACAGATCCCTTTTCAATCTTTACTTTTTTCTAATTTGTCTCAAGTAAACATACAAGCTTTTAACTCTTCACAATGCCACTTGGACTTCAAAGTTTTGTGTTTCCCTCACAACTGTGCAGAGAACGCCATTCAATGATCTTTACGTGCTAACTGTATAGTCAACTGTTACAAGATACACAGAAACCCCTGAATTCAAACAAGTCTTGGGGAAGTAAAGGATTTTTACCAGGAAGTTACAGGTCTAGGACTGCAACAATGATATTTAGAAGTTTCTGCAAAAACTCACTCTGGCTGTTGGCCAATCTCCTTTCAAATTATTAAATTCTCTGTTAAATTTGGCACGTTTTGCAGTTTAGGTCACTAGACCTCCAAGGTAATCAAAGAATGCTAATCTCACATTTAATTAATACTCTGTATTAAACCAAGAGCTAGGGGAGATTCTGCCACTGGAGCTCTGGGCACTGTCCCACTCAAAAAGGGAGATACCTATTTTCGTCTGGGATTTTTACCAGCACATTGCACTCATTCATACACAAGCCAACAATGGGCTCTAAGGCAATATCAGAATTTCACTCAACAGCCGGAGCCAGAGCTTGCAGAGGTGTCCATAATGAGCACATTCCATAAGGGGCTCAAAAGCACCAACATTAGCCGTGTGACTTCTCTGAAAAGTTTGACAGTCGCTATACAGTTCTGAGGGTAACTTTCTAAATTGCCCTCAGGTAAACATGGAGAGACATGTGGAGCTCAGGCAAGTTACTATGCACCACCTAAATTTCTGACTCAGCAATCACTACCTGTTAATGGTGACTGCCTCAGCACATAAGGCAATAAATATATTCCACTCCTAGCCTGCTGTATTTTCAAACGAGCACTGTCTAGTAGAGTTGCTCACTTCTTGTTTTTACTGCCCACCCAAGTAAGTTATTGTGCAGGTAACAAGTTTAGAGCAGAAATAACCAATCTTTACCAGACTTGTAGTCGCATCAAAATCACTGTGTTCCAGTTGCCAAAAAGACAATGAAAGGTTGGGACTTTGAAAAGTACCTAGTTGAGTCAGGAATGTAAAGCCCATTTGCAAAAGTTAGGCAGGCTCTTCCATGCTTAAATCCCATTGAAAGCCAATGGGATTTAGGAGGCTGGGGCAGATTAAATATTTAGATGCCTAAAGATACAGATAGGGTGCCTAATGGGATTTCCAAAAGTGTTTAGACACCCAACTCCCATCCGATGAAGTGAGCTGTAGCTCACGAAAGCTTATGCTCAAATAAATTGGTTAGTCTCTCAGGTGCCACAAGTATTCCTTCTCTTTTTGCAAATACAGACTAAAACGGCTGTTACTCTGAAACCAACTCCCATAGAAATCAATGGGACTTAGGGCCCAAATCCTTAAAGATACATTGGCATTTATTTGCCTCTTTAGGTGCCCACATTCATCATTTAGGCACCACTGACATTTTCATAGGCACCAGCATCTAAGTACCCATGGCACCTAAGTCAACCTCTGTAAAGCCACCTGAGCGCTGATGCTGTTCCACAGCTAAGCTAGGGCTCCAAGCACGTCTTCAAGTCTAAGTCCCGGAGACACCAAAATAGGATTCTTAAAGTACAGTAGGCAGCGGAACACTTATCTCACCAGTGGGGCCCAATCCTGTAGGCATCCTCAGAGCCTAATACCTGTTACCTGCCAACCTCTGCATCAGGAGGGTCGGGGGTAGGCTACCAATAGGCGCAGGAGCAGCAAAGCACATGCAGAAAAGGCAACGAGGGCACATGCCAAGTATAAGACAGGTTTCAAGCACAAGCAGGAGATACAGTTCTGGATGCTAGGGCATGGGCTACCTAAGAGGCTGACCCAGCTTAGGTGCCTAACTCCAGGAGAAGATTCACAGCTGATGATCTCGAGTGGAGAGGTGGTTATCTCTGGCCCATCAGCCACATGCCCCAGGTCAGCCAATTAGATGCCTAAGCCCTTCTTCCCACCACTTCACTTCTGAATAGCTTAGCAAAGTTCCTGCCCAGTTGATCAGCTTCTGAAAATCCCTTTCTAAGTGCCTAAGCTCTCTTCATGTATTGTATGGGAAGCTGGGAGCCTAGTCTGGGGCAGACCACCTAAGGATTAGGCATTACAACAACAAGCAGAGCAAAACATAAGTACTTTTAAAGACTTGGGCCTGGGTGATTTGAAAATCCCACTAGCTGACTAAATACTTTGAGTAATTTAGGCACTTAGGGCCAGAGTTTAAAAATGGGATATAGATGCTTTTAAAAATGTTACCCAGGGTCTAAGTCCCTATGATCAAAACACTAAGAGTTATAAGTAATTCATAAATATTCAAGGTTGGGTCACTGTGAAGAATAAGTAATGTGAGTTCTTTATTAAGCCTCCACCACATTTTAAAGGTGTGTTTTAGAAATTTCCATTTAGTTATGTATGATTTTCTGTATTCCCTTTCCGGTCATTGTAGATTATCAAAGCAGCTATGTTTAAACAGAATCTCCCATAACCAGCTGCCATCCCACTCCATCTGATTAACTAATGTCATGATTTTGAGTAACACAACCACCTCCACATCCTTGGTAGCACGATGTGATGTCACTGTATATGATGATTGTGCCACCATAGAAATCAGGGTGATTTAAACAAAAATGCTACTATACGTAGTTAATTATTGGTAAAAACAAACAAAACAGAAAAAAAGGAAACTGTTACAGAACAATTACTTAAGTGATTTTTTTTTAAGCATTTCTGCACTTGAAATAAGGACTAATGCAAAAAGTGTCCTTTAATTTAAATATCAAAATACTGTCTGCTGGGCTTGCCTGGTTTCTTTTGGTAGACTATGTCTACATTGACCTTACAGTGGCACAGCTGTACCGCTGCAGCTGCACCACTGTAAGGTCTCCCATGTAGCCACTTGATGCCAGCAAGAGAGAGCTCTCCCGCTTGCATAATTAAGCCACCCCCAATGAGTGGTGGTTGCTATGTAGGCTGGAGACACTCTCCCGCCAACACAGTATTGTCGACACTGGCACTTTTGTGGGTGAAACTTTTGTCGGTCAGGTGTGTGGTTTTTTTTCCCCCACACCCCTGACCAACAAAAAGGTTTTGCCGACAAAAGTGTTAGTGTAAACACTGCCTAAAAGTTTGAATTTTAGTAGGTAGATTACACAAATCATCTTAAGACAGATATTTACTTACAATTTTCAATTAAACTCCCTCCAATGTCAGCTACGGACCATAGACCAAATCCTACCTTCATTCTGACCACCATGTTGCAGAAGTTAGGCAAGAATGTGCTTAAATGTAGGAAGTTCTTTCTCCTTTATACAGAAAAAAAACTAGACACTTTCTGGACAGGGAACACGGTAAAAGAACTAGAGTTTCTTCTATGATAATTCTATTACTTATTTTATAAATACTTGATCTTACTGTAAGAGAAAATGTTTAACGTTAGAAATATTTTCACCTGGGGTTATATCTATCTTTTTAAGCTATTAAACAAAAGAATTTTACAGTGGGAATGCAATATTTGCAGAGAACTCCTGCTAGTGAATTGGATGCACCAAAAATGGAAAAACTGCCATCAGCTTTTTCTGCTCATTGTCCATATGAAATCTTTATAGGATTTCTATAAATTGCTGACTACAGTTTTGCCAGTTTTGTCCTATACACAAACATATTTAAATGAAAAACTGTGGAACAGAGAGAAATCTAGTAAGAGAAAAAATGTCACAAGAAAAACAATTATTGAACTAACAGCACTAACCTTGCTGCTCACTGTCTGCTTCAACTTTTGCAGAACTTGGTGCAACAGGAAGGGGTCGAGGAGGACGAGGCTTCGGAGTCGGGGGAGATATTTTTTTTCTTCCAATATATTCTACATAAGTTCCTGGAAAATCCCCCCTCTCCCCTGTGGTTTCATTACAGCCGTTCAACCAACCAATTTCCTCAGGCTTCGCTTCTTCCCCTTCACTAAATCCAAGTGCTACTAAGGTACCTTTATTCACAGTTAATATATCCCCTAAGTGCAAGTCAATGTCTTCTTCTCGCTCTTTTTTGTAGTCATATAAAGCTCTGTACTGGTATCCTTCTGCACTCATCTTGGCAAATATTTTAACATTCAATAATGTAATTAAACAATAACAAAACTCAAGTTGTCCAGATTAATCTTTATGTACAAACAGATTAAAAATGTACTAAATGGGATAGTTAAAATGTCAATAGCAATTCCTAAAGAATACAATCCTCCAAAGATTCAAAAAGCACCAGGATCTGGTATTATGTTGCTGATGTGTTCCACTTCTTCAAGTCTAGATCAATATTCTTCCAATTAATTCCTTTTCTGAGTTTCCTGGCACTCCTGGGACCAAGAATTCAAGTTTAGCTGAATTTTACAGCCTGTTACACCTTCTTCTGATGTACTTGCCATAGAACATTCATTATTGAGCTCCATGCACATGCTGTACCTAGAAAAAGAAAAAAAAAGATTCATGACATTGTTTCAGACTTCATTAAGTTTGCAAGACTTCAACTATGTTACATTTAAGTTATATGCAAGACATACTCCTGAAAGCATGGGAGAGGTCATACATTCCCATGGAAAGGCTGAAAAGAGGGTCAAAGTCACACCAAAACTATGGCCCTTTACACATGCTAATTTTCCAAAGTCTTATCTGGTCAGAAGAGATCAATTTAAATCCTTCAGTCAAATAGGAGGTATGTCCCTCTGAACCACCATGTCTCAAGACACATGGCATACACTGTGGATACCGGGCCACCTGCAGAGGGCTAGCTGCTCCATACTTCTTCCCTCAGCACACTCAGCTGTCTAACCTCGCAGCAGGACTCCATCTAATGCCTTTCTGCTAGCACATGGCCCCAACCTTTCTTCACAGGAGATATGTCAGAACAGAATGGGAACCCACTAGAATTAGTGATGACATGGCCAGAATTCACATCAAGGGTATTCCCCTGAAGTTTTACCGGAGAATGAGGATGTGCACAATTGTTTTCCTGTAAGCCCAGGGACCTCCATACATGCTTGCATAGAGGAGCTTACTTGCTGTTTTGGGGGGGGGAAGGGGAGTGACGAATGATGCTACTTTTACTAAGCCTCCCTCCCCCTCCAACAGATTGTTTGGGCCCTTTTAGCACTGTTTCCTTTAATTTTCATGCTCTGTGCAACAGAAGTCAGAAGTCATCCTGCCCTCTCTCAATTTTTCTTTAATTATGCTATGTTATGTTTTTGGTTAGGTGAGGGTCTTCCCCCTCAATTTTTAATTTGTTTTTCTAGTGGTAAAGTATGTTACTCAGCAACTGAAAATGACACACCCAGACCACCTAAGAAGGAGCAATTGAGCAGGGTTGAGAGAGTGGGTGCTTAAATTACTTAACACAAGAAACTATAGGTCTGAAAGTTCAATCAAGTCTAACTAGAAAGCAATGAGTAAAAACACTGTTGAAAATAACCTTTTAATACATAGTAACAAAGATATACAGAACAACAGAATCCTTTTAAACTGTATTATTTCAACTGTTTTTCCTTTGCATCTATTTACGTCCAATCATAAGGATACCTGTGTTGGGATACTAAACTGCCGTGTTGGGATACCAAAGAGTGCGAACTATTCAGTGTCACATTGAAAAACTTTTAAAATGCATCAGAATAAAAGTCTTAAGAGTTATGTAATATGAGTAGGCAATAATTTTACTGTATATTGAAGTGCTCTGCAAGTGTAAGAAATGTTCATAAACTAGTTTAATGTAGTAGAAAAAAATCCAGACTGAATAGTCCCATATCAAAAAGAACAATGTGAGAACAAAGGGCCCAATTCACTGGTATGTTAGAAAAATTTTGCACTGCTCAGGTAGCATGAAGCAGCCCTGAGCCCAGTTTAACTGGGCACTGCTGGATTCATCCTGAATAGTAGAATCCTCAAGAGACACAGCACTGCCATAGGGGCTGCTGCATCACCCTCCATCACAGCTACCAAGGGAGGGGGGGCATAAAATCCTTGCTCCTGGCTAATTTCTGGCTGCTATAATGGCACCTGGCACACCATTGCAGTTGGACCAGGAAGGAATTATTGAAGCCACGCTTGCACACAACTAGTGGCCCAAACAATGACATAGAAGTTGCAGATAGTATGCTGGAGTAGAGGTGGTGTCTACCAGGAATAACGGTTTCCGCAAGGTTAGACCACAACATCAGGCCTGCCTGTCAATTTTGGGTGAGGGGACAGCAGCCATTTTGTCCTGCTACCAAAGTTCCTCACATAAAGCCCAGTCAGTCTTTATACACTGATGGGCAAATGTGGTTAAAGACTTTATAAAACAGCAATAAATGACAGTCTTAGATATTAGTTTAGCTGTATGGCAACGCTCTCTTTAGAAAAATCAACCGTGTCACCAGTTCTTTATTTTGTCCTGTTAAGATGTTATTCCAAATGGAGTTATATTGTCTCTATCTTCAGACATTTGAGTTAAAAATAAATAGCTAAGAGACTGCCTTAATTATTATTCAGCTAGGGGAGTTTAAAAGAAGGGGGGGGAGACATACCATTGGCAAGAAACATTGCTATATTTAGGGAGGAAATATGAATGAATAGCCAGGTGGCAGACGGAGTGGAGTAGTGCACAATGGGGTAGAAGGAGGATTGTAAACATACCAAATGCTAATTTGTTCTATTTGCAGCCTAAGGGCTTGATCCTGAGGAGATAGGAGTACTTGTAACCTTATCAGTCCTTAATTCTGGGCAGAATTCCACTACGAAATGCCTTGTGCTAACACCACTTACTTAAAATTAAACACTAGATTGCTAGAGGTTCCTAAAAATCTGAGTGAGGGATGATGTGTAAGTATTTTCCTCCGTATCCAAAAAATAATGTTCTGGCACCCACACCTGTGGTACTTTCAAAGCATTTCCTCCCACAGCAGCATTCCTCTGTTGACTAACTAAAAAGGAAAATGTATCTGCCTTCCACCCCCATGAATAAATGCTGCTTTCAGTCTTTGCCAGGCTGGAGGGAGACTTGCTTCAATTTGCTCACGTTCACATGTATCCACAAAATACTTCTATATCATCAGAGTAACAAAAATCCACCCCCTCCCCGCCCCCAATAGACTACACACAAGATACAATTGTTCCTATCATACATGCATTCATCTGACCTTTCTTTCCAAAGATTCCCTAATCCACTGTGGGGGAAAAGAAAATTCCTAGAAAAATCTGCCTAGCATAGAAACTTTCCTTCTCTAATTATCACATGAGCTTTGTCAGCAGACCGGATCAACAAATTTAGAGATGCAGTGCAATGCACTGAAAGAACTGAAATAGAAGTTCAACAATGGATATTTGCTTGACTAACTTCTCCCCACTAGGTGTCTACAAGGTGCAATTCAAATTTCAGTTATCGCTACAATGAAAGTGTGATGCTACCATTCTCTAAATAAAAATAAGAAAGATAAGTAGCTTGTTTGGATGTTATTTTGCTAAAGAAAAGAAAATTAATATAATAAACCAATGAAATACCATAAAATGTATTGTATATGATTTATCACACCGTTTATAATGCCTTATCCTTAGATGAAGCACTTTAAGCATCTGTGGTTTCCTGCACTGAATTAATTCAAATATTTTTACATAGACAAACTACACTGATCAATCGCAGATTCCTGCAAGAAATGCCATTCTGAAATTTAAGCAGACATTCCATAAAATAGTATATATACACTGACTGCAAGGCCATGCTGGAGATAAATGACAGCATCTTGATTTTTTTTTTTTTTTTGTATTTTTACCAATTTATATTGCAGCCAGACCTAAGTGTCTTTCCATCCTATTAAGAGGAAGGATAAGTAATCCCCTCTGGAATCCTCCTCTGACAGGCAGTTAAGAGGTCACCGATAGACTGAAATCACTTCTGCAAGGAAATCAGATTTCCATCAGTCAGAGGGACAGAATTCTGTCCCCACAGGTGTAGGATTGGGGGACAAACTAACAATTGTCAACACAACATACTGCAAGTACGGCCAATCCATTGCTTGGAGGCAGGGATTTGGCAACCAAGTGTACTTTTTCCTCTCACTTATGGACCAGAATCCTTGAACCATTAGATTGTTTCTACAAACCCAGACAGGAAAGTTGCAATACACTTAACAAAAGCTATTCTTCCTTCAAATACCACCATTAAGATTCAGAAAGCAATGCAGTTTCTCAAAAGTAGTATAAAATATTCCCATACCAAGCTGCTAAATATCTCCAATGAAAAAAAAGTTTGTTATAGAAATCTGTACATAAACTTGCCAAATTGGAAGACATTAGTTATATTACTAAGTAACTCTGAAAGAGTTTTTTTGTTTTGTTTTTTAAATATATGGGGAAAGTTTTCAGAGATCACAAATCTCCCAACATAAATGCAAGTAAATATTAATTTATTTTTAAAAAGTTTCTAGACACAGTCCATTAAAAAAAAAAGCAGGAATAAATGCATTATGTACATATACCTCGAAGCTCTAATGAGAATAAACCAACGGGGCAGTTTTTCATGTGAAGTTGTACGGATTGCTCATAGTGGCTATGAACAAGAGATTGAATGCTGACATTTAAATCTAAAGCTGCAATGCTATGAAAGCTCTTCAACAATATAAAGATTTAACATCTTGCTACGCTCATACACCACACATATCATTGAAGTAGGAAGTGCCGTCCACTCTTTGGTTTGCTAAGTCAGCCAATTCCTTTATTAAAAAAGAATCGCTACTACAGTTTGGGGACACCATGCCTGCTTTGGTTCCTGACGAGAAGTTAATAAACGCTGAAGTTTAAAAGTTGGGAGCGTCCTGCGACCCTGTCTCCCTTCCCCAAGCCCCGGTGCGGGTCGCGGCGCGGTCTAACAAGGGAGCTGGCTCCCGCAGCAACTGCACAAGACGCTGCACACAAAGGGGAAAGTGGCTCCTGCAAAGAGCCTGGCTGGCTGCACAGGGCAAACCCGGAGCGCTGTCTCTCGCCCTCTCGGCCACGGGCAGGACCAACTACGGGCTTTAAGCTAGGTTTTTAACAGCCCAACGCCCCCCACCGCGGGGACGCAGGCTGCCTGCAGCACGGGGCAGCGCTTCCTGCCCTGCCTGCCTGCCACCACCCCCGGCGCGCGGGGCTCAGATCCTGCCCCCGCTCCGAGAGGCCCCGGCCGTGCAGGAAGGAGCCCAGCGCCGAAGCCCCCGGCTCGCTCGGGCAGCTCTTCCCCGGGGCAGGCCGGGCCGGGCGCGTACAGCCCTTACCGTCCGCAGCGGCTCCGCGCCGTCCCTCGCTCCCTGCGGCCGGGAGCCCGCTCCAGCCCCTGCACCCGGCACCGCCGTCGCGTCCCGCTCGCCTCCCGCAGCTCCGCTCGCCGCCCCAGCGCCCCTCCGCTCGGTGCCCCCTCCCGGCCCGGCGTGCGCCCCGCCTCCCCACGCCCGACCAACCCGCTCCGGCTGCGAGGGCCGGGCGCCGCCCACCCGGCCGCGCTGTCATGCGGCGGGCAGCCTCAGCGCTGGCCGCGGCCCCGGGCGCCTGCTGGGTCCGGCCCGGGTCCTGCGGCCGCCGCGCTTCCCCCCGGGGGTTTCTCCCGGCCGGGCGGGCGCCGCCTTCAGCGGGAGGCCGCCCCCTGGAGCCGCTCTCCCGGCCTGCCCAGAGACCCCCAGCAGCCCCGAGAGGGCGGAAATTGGGGCCCTCCGTTGCCCCACCGCCCCGCGGGTGAGCAGAAGGAAATCAAGGCCCGCAGCTGCCCCTCGGTTACCCCGCAGGGACCCCGGGGCCCGCTGGCTTTTCCTGGCCGTGGCAGGTGAGGGGGTTGGGGGCGGCAGCCGAGTTGTGACTGTTGTACCTGCCGCCCCGCATTGGCGTGGCGCTGTACGCACAGCCCCGGCCCCCAAGGCAGGCCACTGGCCTTGAGAATCCAACTCCGCGCAGCAAAGGACATCAAGGCACAAAGGGGAAGGAAGGGAAACGGGGGAGGAGAGTTGGGCCAGTGAGAGATCACCCTCCTCTCCGCATCCTGATCCTCTTTGGGTGTTTTGTTTTGTTTTTTAATAATAATGTAATACATGAGGGTGGGGTTGAGAGTGTCCAGAAGACAAGCCTGGCTGTACCCGTGTGGGTGTATTATAGGTACCCACTGCAACGCAGTGTCCTCTTCATTGGTGGCTGACCCAACGGCATGATGCAACAGGATGGTGTTGTTTCAAAACATCATCCTGTCACAATGTGATGATATTTCCCAAGTCCTCAAACTTGACCATGGGACAGTCCTATTTAAAAAACGAGGCTAGCCTGCAAAATCTGGTACAGATGGTAACGAACCCTTGTGCACTGCTCACTTCCATCCAGTGGTACATGCTCTAAGCTGTCGCGAACCCAGAGCTGCGAAGGACCTAAGTGTCACTACTGTGAACAGCCCTGGTTTGGCGGGGGGGGGAAAGGGAGGATAAAGCAAGAAGCACAGTGAAATGGGAGGCAGTGGGAGCCAAGATATTAGGCAGGTATAATTAATTATCATTTTACAGTGCCAAAGTATGCTAGGCTCCACACAGTACAGATTAAAAAGATATAGTCCCTGCTCCAAAAGAATTTACACTCTAAATTGTATATGTGACAACAGTGGGTGTAACAAAAGCACATGGGTTGCAGCAACAGGATCGTGCAGTTAAGGCATATACACATCATGCTAGAACAGGTATTTGATTGTCTGTAAATTAAATAATAAATATGTATACAGATGTTATGATTTACTTGTGGGTATCAGTGTGCAAGTGGGTCTTGAGAGATTTCAGTGAGAGAGTGGCTTGGCAGGTCAGTTCTGGAAGGACATGTAATGCATAGAGGCCAGCAGCATGGAAAATCATGCAGAGACAGCCATGCAAGAAGCAAACAGGAAATCCAGGCCGTGTCATTGGGGGTTGGGTATGAGTGGACAGAGTCACAAGATAAGGGACTAGGCTGGATGTGGAGGCACAGGTGGAATCTTGAAAGCAAGGACAAGAAATGTAATATTGATGTGGTGCAACAGGGAGAGCCAGTGGAGGGATTCAGAAGGGCGGGATATTGTAAGATTGACGAGCCAAGAAGATGATTTTAGCAGCTGTGCTTTGTATGGATTGGAGAAAGGTGATGTGAGTGTCAAGGAGGTCAGACAAAAAGCAGTTGCAGTAATCAAGACAGGACATAAGAGCATTGACAAGAGTTTTGCCTATCTGGAAAGCGGGAAAAGGTCAGATCTTTGAAATGTGGTAGAAGAAACAGCAAGACTTAGACTGATAAGGTGATGCAGATGCTCAAAAACGTATATGGTGTGAAGCCTGATGATTAAGACAAAAGTACATTTTTTTGTGTGGAACTGCCCTGTTTTCAGTGGTTCATTCGTGGAAAAAAAAAATCTGTTCATCGACTGATTGTAGCTACTTTTGGTAGGGAGCAAAACAGATTCACTTCAGTACAGTCTAATTAGTTTTCACTCTCTCTAAAAGGTTAGTGGATAGTGGGCATGGAGGAAACTAAATATTTTTTGAGTTCTGGCTTACTTTTGACCCTATATTTTTCTTTTTAATCAAGGGATTTTTAATCACAAAACTCTGGAAAATCCTGAACTCTATTATTAAACTTTACATTTCTCTTTGGTATGTTAAATTAGTTACTACTATTATATAGGCCCAATATTAAACAAATGAGTTTTAGGGTAGGGTGTACTTTGCAGCAGGAACATTTTTTCACTGATCTGACTCCACAAGTTTTTAATTAGAACATAAAATCAAACTTATTTTTTTTCAAAGATGTTCTCCTGGGGCAAGTTTTCCCATGATTTCCTTCTAGGGTTCTGTGGACTATTTAATATTTTTTCCTCCTCTCTGAATCCCCAGTCTCATTGCAACCTCTGCCTTTGCATCCAAGGAGAATTGAATGGACTCCCTTTGAACCATTAGCACCACTCCTTCATCAGTTCTTTAGGTTGACTTATCTCAGCACAGGTGTTTTCTGCTTCTGTGTACATCAACAAGCACAACAGGGCTCCAATTGTGATAGGGACCTGCCTAAACATTACTGTAATTTATATATTAAATACAATAAATTGAGGGATGTTGAGGGAACTGCCAGGCCTATCCATCACACATCTGTTAAGGGTTAAAAAATGGAGGACTAAAGGCAAAGGTAGAGGAAAGGAAAAAAAGAAAGGTACCCCTCTTCTTTCCAGACTGCTACTTCTGGGATTTTCTGTAGCTGAGGGCAGAAACCACATGAATTTTGAAGGGGGTTAGAAGGCTGGCCTGGTTGGAAAGCCAGTTCCAGGCATTGGTCAGTCAGTTAAGGATTTAAAGACACGTCAAGAACCTCTGCAGTTTGGGGCCTTGAACTGTGAATGTACAGGTGGGGAAAATTCTATTTGTGGGTGCTTCTCCTCTGAACAGCTGCTTGGAAAGAAATACATGACCAGTCCTGCAAGCCCTCTGCATGTAAAGAGGGCATGTATTTCAATGGGAGTTACATTTGTGGAGGACTTGCTTGATCAGGCCCAAAGTTTCTTCTGAAAAATTTCATTAACCAACTGAAAGGCAAAGCCACAATGTAACATAACAAGCAGGGAAAATTGTCAAACCAAGCAATTGGGGAAAAGAATTAAAGACAGAAGTGGGGGAAGGGTGAAATAAAAGAGGACTCAATTCACAAAAACTGGATTAGCAAGGTGCAAGCCATATTCACAGGAGGTGTGTGCTGTAAAGGACATCTTTAATCTTGCATTCATCGTGGCTCCACAGAAGGCCAGCTGGCAAAGGCTGCCTAAGGGAGTGCAATAAATCAGCGGAACTTCCATCTACCCTAAGCATATCATTCTCTGGAGCTGGTGCTGATCACTTTGAGGTTTGTGATTGCTGTCTGTTAGCAACTAGGTGAGTTGAGCCAGAATACCAGCATCTTTAAAAATAAAAAATAAATAAGTAAAAAAGCTGTGCCATCCCCCCTGCCCTCAAGGAAGCCCCAATTGATCAAATCAGCAAGTAGTGTGGAACTATACAAAGTGTCACAGCAAAGTAGAGTTGGAGTTTAAAGAGGCTGCCTGGAGTTTTGTCCTTTGACTCTAAGACATCCTCAGTCCCTGATGCATGTAAGAGCCCTATCTAGGGCAATGCAGCAGTGTAACTGGATCAGCACATTTCTCTCCCCTATATTCAGAGGCAGTTACTGTGCTGTACTTGAGTGAAATTAGCCCAAGGAGCATATTTCCTTGTAGGAAAGAGGTTCAGCCTGATCTCAAGTTGGAAATTCAAAAAAACAAAAACTGAGGTGAGAGAAAGGAAACCAGGGTTGTATTTGTTTAAAAGATCTGAGATGATGGCAGTAGCATCCACCAAACAGAATCCATGGGGAAGCCAGATCTCCCACAGCATCAGGTCCCTCACTTCAATTTCACCTGACAAGCCCCTTTTGTGCATTCACTGTCAGATTACTTTTTGGAGGCAGGGAAGTTTCAAAATTCTTCTGCTGCTTTTAAAATCTTTTATATTTTAAGTCCAATTCATGTCCGGGTAATTCCATTGACTTCAGTGGATTTGCAGTGGGGATGAATTTGACCCATTGAGGCAGATTGTAAGGGGTGTCTGTGTGTAGGGAAGTTCTGTTGGAAAGTGCTTTGGGAGGAGTGAAGTGTCTGCATCACTTGTCATCAACTGAATGAGTCCTGTGGACACTTGAGATGATATCATACTATTCTGGAATAGACAGATTTTAACCAGCAGATTTAAATGCAGTTGAGAAGTGCTGGTTGAAGATGAGTCCGTGTATGAACTGTAAGATAGACTGTTTATTCCATGTTCTCTGTGTGTGTATCTATAGTAAGTCTGTGGCTACACCAGCACAGTTCACTTTGTCTTTGCTAAGTTACTTATGTAAAACCCCAAGGGATTAAGCAGAAGTATGTGTAGTCAGGATAAACACAGAAAACCAAGCCAAGTTCATTGCAAACATGAAAGAAGGGAGAAAAAAATCTCAATGAAGAGAAAGAATTAAAGGCTGTGAACTGTGATGTATTCCTGTCATAGCTAGGACAAAGGGCATATAGTATTCCAAAGAATCAAACTTAATGGATAGCCTTTGGAAGGTAAAACAGTAACATGAAAAGCAAGCTGCTTCTTTGCTTAAAAGTGTTTTTAACATCAATACATTGCCACCCATGACCTACAGAGATGGAGGGGATGCTAAAAATCACACAGGAATGTATAAAAGAAAAAGCCCAAACTTGCTATCATATTGAGATGCATGGAAGCAAACCCAGCCAAATACATACTAAATAGACTGTAAAGAAGCTGAATGGGCACGTGAGTAACAGCCATGCTGCAAGTAAAAGAGGTGAAGAATGGACTAGTTTTATGACTCATACTGATATTAAAGAGAGCAAAGGCTAGCTGCTAGTTGTATATCTTTACAATTCCATGTAAGATAACAGTCATATGTACTTATAGTCCCTACATATCGCAAATGGAGAGCTTTTGCAGAACCTACTTGCTTTGTTTGATTCAAAGCAAGAATGTTTACAGAGGTAAGAATGAGACTTTTGTTCTGCAGTTGACAGAATATGGCTGTGATGACGATATCTCCGAAGCTCCCAAGATTTTTCCTCAATCCACCAAGATCACCCTGGCCTGACCAGGCACATAGAAAAAGCACATGAATATCACTCATCTGACGGAGCCAAAAATCCTGACCAGTCATACTGCTCCACCTTCCTCTTTGGTTAAACTTTTCCACAATACTTAGAATCATTCAGAATGACTCTTAGAGCAATTACCCAACCTCAATACACCCAAAAAAAAACCTTACCCCATGAGCAGTTTTTTACAATCAGTAAAAGGAGAAAAGCCAAAGAATTTTTTACATTCACCAGGGACCTTGATGTGCTAATCTATTAACTAGAAGGTGCTCCAATATTATGGTGATGAGCAAACTTACAAAACACTAGAGTGGGTTGGGAAACTATTTTGTTCCTGCAAAAAATGTCAATTGAAATGAATTCTTTTGTTTTTGTCAACAAAATTCTTTAACATTTTTTAGGTTTAACGTCAAAACCCAAACATTGGGGGGGGGGGGTTCATTTCTCAGCCACCGAACACTGAATTTTTTATTTTTTTCCAGAAACCCCAGAAATTTTCAACAAAAACATTTTTCGCAAAAATTTCATTTTTTCAAAAAGCTATTTTCTGTTCAAAACAAAATGCCAGTGGAATGTTTTTGATCAGCACTACAACACACAGAGAGAAATATTTAATGGTTTTCTTAGCTGCAACATTGCAGAAAGTGGTAAAATAATGTATTACAAACAACATATCTGCAAATGTGACATCTGTGTTTATTTTTCAGCCATGTAAAATGATATAAACATAGATTCTGCCTCTTATTAAATATGAGTAATTCTTCTTCTGTTGGTGAAGTTCCATTACAACACTTCCCACCATCCTGTACAGATTATTTCATGTTCACGAAAGGTATAGGTCAGATAGCTCTGCAGACTAAAGTGTTCTGTGTAGACAACAAATACATCATGAGTAATAGTCTTAGAAGCTTTTACAACTACTGTATCACTGATGCACCCAGTGTAAGTTAAAACTGTCTTACAGGGACCCCCTAGAAATTAGAGAATGTAATTAAATGTCTATAGCCATCAAATTTATGTCTTTTCTTTTGAGACTATTAATAAAGGTGACAGTTGTGAGATGGGTTTTAATATGGACATCTGAGCTTGGGGGGATTCTGATTCTATGATGATGGGCACTATGCAAGAAACAGATAGATTTACATAACAGGGTGGTGTGTCCTCTTTTAAGGAGTAGTGGGGGGGAAAGGCCAGCCAACCCTGGTTCCATGACATGGGCTCTTTAAGGAAATAGGTGTTCAAGGGAGCAGCAGACAAGATGGGGGATGGGGACCAAGTCTTAATCAGGTAGATAATCATGATAAACACAGCTGCCAAGTGACTCTCAGAAGGGGAGAGAGGGCAGACAGCCTGGAGAAGAGAATTGCAGGGGCATATCGAGTGAGGAGAGAAAGTCCCTGGGATGGGAACCAGAACCAGAAGAGACTGGTAACCTGGGGAAGTCATCTTGAATCACAGTACAGCCCGAAGAAGAAGAGCTGTGGGGTCCCTGAACCAATGGGAAGAACCAACAGGGACCAAGGTAGGAGGAGATCTGTGGAAAAGACTCTCTAGAGAGGCCAGGGGCTGCAGTGAGACTGGCAGAGCTCCCTGACTCAGGAGGAACTGCATCAAATTGGGGAACTTGAAGCCCTGGAATAAGGGTTATATGGAAGCACCAAGAGGGAAGGGTGGGCCTGAAAGGGCCAAAGGAGACTGACTTTTGTAAAGACATAATAAATTAGATCCCCCCAAAAGGGGTTACTTGAAGTACTCAGGACTATGAGTAAGTTACTCGGAGAACCAAGAGGACAGGTGCCTGCAGGACCACATTGGTCCATGAGAGGTTGTGCTCTGGGATGCCACCCTGCCAGTTAGATTTAAATGAACTGCAACTCATTTTGTGTAAACTCTCATATGGTAAAGGCTCTCTAGTTTAGTCCAAGGACTCCAGCCATCTGTGGCATCCAGTTCCCCGTAAAACAATTATTCGTAGCAGTCAGTGATCACTTTAAATAGTGATATACCTCGTAGATAGGCAGCACCTTCATGTCTTCAAAGCATGCAAAGCACAAGGCCCTGCCATGCAATATTTTCATGTTGATGGTGAAAGTTTAGGAGCAGGTTGATCTTCCAACTTAAACAGAATTATTTTTGGATGGGGGGAAAGATATTTCAATATAAATATGAATGATCCAAATTCTGCATGGCAGTAGTATGTACATAAAATGTTCATGCATAAAATTCCTCGAGAGATAGCAGTAGCTTGAAACTAACATGAAATTAGGGCCCTATCCTGTGAAATCAGTGGGAGTTTAAGGTTCATGAGAAATGCAGGATCTGATCACTTTCATTCGCTGCTTGGGCTGGGGAAATACCCTGTGCTGAAGCACCAGACAAGAATGATTCTTTGTTGCTACCCTGGACTAGAGTTGTTAGTTTTAAATCTTAGTCCTTTGGGATAAAGTTGTCAAATGATGAATTTGTGCCAACTTGACACCATGTTGAAATCAAGCTACATAGTGACAAAACTTCATAATGTCATGCTGGAATATAATCTCAACACAACGTAGCAGATATTGTTCCATCAGGCCCCAAATGGTAGCACTGACAAAATCAAGGTTGTTTCATAAATCTGAGATAGTAATGGACGCAAGGGAGTGGAAGAGTGTCTCTCACCTTCGCATATGATACTAAACTACAAAAGCAGTGCCTCTATTGTTCCTTCACATAACATTTTTCCGACAGGAATAGCAGAGTGAAACTTACAATGGTTGTATTAGTTCCACCCCACTGTTGCAGCCAGAGCCATTGGACAAGTACCCTCATCAGGAGAATCCTCACGGGTAGGTTTTTTTTTTTTTGGCACAAATGAAAGTAGCCAAGCATGTCCTCTGACATAAGCATTTTCATGTCTAAAGTTACTCACCTACTTTTGAGACACCAATAGAGGATACTTTTGAAAATTGGGGCCATAATATAAACGTATATACCACTGTTCTCACTGCAGTTGTCCTTTTTTGTAGTGTGTTTCTGCTGTTTGTAGCCGCTATAAAAATTCTATATTATGAAATAATATGCATTACAATAAAATGTTTTTAAGAAAAAAAATAATATCAGTGTAAAACAAACATAATAAAATGATATACAACCTTTTGGGGGGAAAAATTCATTTCAGTTGGCATTGGCAACTTTAAAAGAAATGTTTGCCAGATATAATAAATTGTTACAGAAAGATTTTTTGTACTACTAATGTTTTAATCACCAAAAAACTGATCAAATAAATTTTAGTTAGTATTTTTAAATATAAACAGAATTGTTGTTTACAAGTTATTTTCTTACAAAAGCAGAAAAAGACAAGGTGTCAGCTGTCCAACCTAAAGGAATACTGCAGAAAAGTGTTGTTTTGAAAAAACAGTTATGAGTAGCCCTTTAAGAACAATATATCAAAACAAGTATGCCCAGGACTTTGCTAAATTGGAAATAAAATCCATCAGTTACTAATAGAATGAGAGCAATGCTATCCACATGCTTCAGTTGTCATCTCCCTATTATCAGTGAGCCTCAGAATAACAGAATAATTTAATGTTTTTACGTGCAGCTGAAGTGGTGCAACTCCCTCCCAATTCTCTTTTTAACTGTTAAACCACAAAAAAAAAAAAAAAACCCAACCCTAAAAAAAAAACAAAACAGCTATACTAAAATGAAGTTGAGAGTTCTAAGGAAAGCATGTAAATTCAAAGATAAGGCTGCTGATATGCAGCCCATTACTGTTGGAATTGTTCCTTGTTATTGCACATTTCATGTGAGATGATGATCCTGGGCTTTTGTACAACTCCGGCAATTCTAGAGCTTTATTTTAAATGTTGTTTGGAATATAGGCTATCTCCCTGTAATGTTTCAGGTAGGGAAAGAATGCCTGGAATAGAGTTAGTTAATCTATTAAATTCAAGTAATGTTTGTTACAAATTTAGTTATTTTTTGGATAGCAAAGGAGGGAGGAGGGTTGGCTAATAGATACCTACAGCATCAGCCCCTCAAAGCCATGTGGAAAATACAAAAGCTGCATTAGCTTTTCAACAGCCCTCTACATCAGTGTGCAGAGAGCCTGAAACAAAAGCGCCAAAAGTTGTGAATTGTCCCTTCCAATTTCATTCCGCAATCTATGGCTCGGGGAAAGCCTTCACCATGATCATCCCAGCAAAGAACTCTATGGGAGTGGGGGTACTATTGTGGCTTAGTTCCATCTCATCATAGTTCTTCTAGGGAAGCAACCCCTTTAAGGGAAGATGTCCCAAGAAGGCCTGATACTGAGGCGTCACTCACTAAGGAAAAGGAATTCTGGGAATTGTACTTTCTCAGCAAGAGTCATGTGTCTCCGGGATCACCTGACTGCCTGTGAGGGAGCCATATAAGAAGTAGCCTGTGTCCAATACAGAGAGATAAGGGTTGGGAAGGGACCGTATTGGGGCTGTTCCACACTGGCACTGTGGAAAGCCTGGGATGAGAGACCTGGATGGCAGGGGAGGGGGTTGTGATTCTTTAGAAAGAGCAGCAGCTGATGGAGCCTGGTCTTCTTCTTTTGCATGGCATAAAAACATCAGTGTTAGATGTTCAGGTCTAGACTGGTGGGGATGCAATTGATTGCCTCAGGTGATGTACATTGGATGGAAGAGATACCAACAGGATATGATTGTGTGAGACATTGGTTGATGAGGTGTTCCAAGGTTTGAAGTCACAAATAGGATTTGCAAAAAGAAAAGGAGTATTTGTGGCATGTTAGAGACTAACAAATTTATTTGAGCATAAGCTTTCGTGAGATACAGCTCACTTCGTTGGATGCATCCGACGAAGTGAGCTGTAGCTCACGAAAGCTTATGCTCAAATAAATTTGTTAGTCTCTAAGGTGCCACAAGTACTCCTTTTCTTTTTGCAAATACAGACTAATACGGCTGCTACTCTGAAACAAATAGGATTGTGTCACAGTCCCTATTTATGAGGGAGGTAGCTGCATCTGCCTTGTGATGTGGACCTTATTTTCTACGGGAGTGAAAAGCCAATGGGTTCTTTGGTTGGGTTTTTGATCAAGTATTTGTTTGGGATGGTGCCATCCTTCCATCTTGCTCACCATTAATCTTCAGGGGAAAACCCTGAGTGTTCAAGCTCTTGAACTCCAAGCTAAAGGTTTTCTGGATTTGTTTCAGAATCTCGATGTTATATAGGTCTTCACATATTGGAAGACCCTTATTCTCTCTAATATGATGGGATTCACAAAGGATTTTCACATTGTAATGAATGTGAGATGGGTGGATTTGTGCTAATACAACAGCCACGGTTGTACATTAATTTTACTGTGAGTTGTGCCGAGGGCTCTAGACTCCTTAATCCAGCTGTGTTTATAACTAGTTCTCTGGCTGCCATTGGTTCCCCAAACGAGAGAACACTTAGGAATGGCATTTCAGACACTGGGCTGTTGAGCTCTGGCTTGAAAAACATGCTTTTTAGGGAACAGACTATTTTAAAAAAGGGCCTATACTTTGTGAAGATTCTGCACTATAGACTAAAATTCCTACACAATTGTCATCTGGAGAGGACCATCTATGTGGCACCTTTTAATAAAGGATGATGTCTCACCTTAACCCTTAAAAGAAGTAGACTTGTACTGCAGTTCATTGAAAAGTGACTGTTTTCAACGATTTATTGTGGGAACAGGATCAGAAGGGCACCATTTATTCTCAGGTTGGATGGATGCCCACTCCATATAGCTAGGCAGGGCTCAGGTGAGATTTTAGTGAGGCATTGGCTTGCTGCTGGTTGCACGGGGGTAAATTTTACCTTGTATCTTTAGGGTGTCATGTAAGCTTTGAAAACAAACAGCTGGTTTTTATTTTGGGATGGATAAATAAATACTTTATTTTGCACCCAAATCTCCTTCATGAGACTTTAATATGTACTGAAGATCTCTTCCCCTCCCAACGAAGACATCAGAATTACAAGGCTTAGGCAAAGCCTAGTGTGTAGATCACGGGAGTAGAACTCAGGAGACCTTGGTTCTAGTCCTGGGACTGCTACTGGTGGGCCTTGGGCAAATCATATCCTCTCACTGTGCCTGTTTTCCCAGCTGTAAAATAGGGATAATATTTACCTCCCTTCATAAAGCCTTTTGAGATCTACTGATAGAAAGTGCTATATAACAGCTAAATGCTAGGTGGATTTCTCTCTTCCTCACCACCCCAATCATGAGCACCTGTTTTGAAGGGGAAAGGAGGGGGCAGGGTACAATTCTTAGCCAGATAGGGCCTTCATTTCCCCAGATGGAAACCTTTTTAAGTTACATCACTTTTTTCATATTGCCCTTTTAAAATCTATTTCCTGTCTGATTCTTTCAGCCACCCAAAGAAGAAGCCACCCCCATGTTAAGACCTTATGAGGGATGCATGTGTATGGCATTTGGCAGGCCAGGGTAATTTCAAGGAAGGGGCAGGCTCACTTCTGTTATCTAGTTGCTTCTGAGAGAGAAGCATCCCCTCAGGTGCTGTGCAGAATGGGTTGCCTTCAAAAATGTAGTTGCAGATGTGGCCCACTGCTCTGACCCTTCACAGGCTTATGCCCAGAGGATCTGTGTTGTGCATGGCCCCGTATGCCACAGTCTTGTTTCCTCTCAACATAGGCATGGTAGCACAGGGCCTCTATGGAGATCTGTTTGCTGCGAAGTATAGACATTATGTGGGCCTGATACTTCTCTTGTGTATGCTTATGTGTAACTCCATTGATTTCCACAGATGCTCTTGGTTACCCTGTCTTAAATAAGAGAAAAATCAGGTTCCTTTTGTGTGCCTTCACACTGCTCACTCTCTGGCCTACTGGAAATATGGCTTTGCTGTTGTATCTGGGGCCTTATGCTCCCATGTAAGTGTCAATGGGATTTGCAACAGTGAACTTGATGTATCCTCACTGATGCAGACAGTTGCAGTTTGTGACTGTAGAGGGGCGCAGGAGCCCTCGGAGGGCTGGACTGCTGCCAGAGGTGCAGATAGCAGCGTGTGTAGTCTAGCTAGCTCACTAAAAATAGCTTTGGTTTGGGCCAGCGGTTTTCAACCTTTTTTTCATTTGCGGACCGCTAAACATCTGTCGAATGGAGGTGCAGACCCCTTTGGAAATCTCAGACATAGTTTGCAGACCCCCAGGGGTCAGTGGACCACAGGTTGAAAACCCCTGGGTTTGGGCTTTACAAGCGAGTATGTACCCAGGGGGCTAGATGTGCTCGTACAGCCACTGTGTCCTCACTTCTATTTTTAATGAGCTAGCTAGAGTACCTCTACCAGATCTGCTATTCTCATGCCCAGCTGCACTGTAGAGGTACTCGAAGAGAGGGTAGCCAAGATCATGGTCCTACTGAGTGGGGACCTCCAAAGCTAAAAGTGAGTCTCAACAGCTTGAGTTAAAGAGTCAGGCTTTAGGAAGGGACTGTAACAGATGCAACCTCTGCATGTGACACAGAGGGAGACAAGTAACCCATTAGTCAGTGTGGGTTACATGTGCACCCTGGCTGTCCTTCAGAAGTTTTACTGTGAAAAAGCAGCTTCGAGGTTACTGGCCTCACTGAACCTACTCCAGTGGAGGCTGCAGGCCACCAAGTAGACCGAAATATTACACAAACATGGTTGTACATATGTTCACTCTTTGCATGCTGTCCCCATCCTCCACCTGCTGACAATCAGACCTATGATAACATCAGTGCAGGGTTACTTTGTTGAAGTTCTGCCCCCTACCATACATGCCCATGGGGGATGGACCTTGGCTGTTGAATTCACAATAGTTGCAACTCCAACAGCCCTGCCTTCACCCCAGACTCTGTTTCACCCATTGTTCTGTGTGCTTGGAACCATTGTAGAGCAGATTCCATCCATATGCTCCCTGCATTCTTGCCCATCTCACCTCCCCACGTACTGGAAGTCCACAGGTTCTGCTGCCCATCAGGGTTTTATACCTACAAAGAGTCTTATGCAATGTTGTGATGGCGCTATTACTCCATCAGTTGATGTTATTTTCATGTAGAAGGAAAAAATATGGGGGTGGGGAGGGAGGAGGCTGTACAGTTTGTTTCTTTTTAAGGTCTTGCTGCAGAGTTGCCTAGTAATATTTCACTGAAATCCTTAGACTAGTTTTGTTCATAACATTAGATATGATATTCTGCTAAACTTTCCGTATGGCATCAGGACCCACACTATTTGAGTCCTTAGTGGATGTAAATTGACATATGTCTATTTATACCAGCTGAAGATCTGGGTTCAGTGCAGGTACAAAGGACTGTCCTGGCCAATCTCTTTTGTAGAACTGGGCCTTAACTTTGTCCTGTCCTGTATAAGTATTAATCATTCATGTAATAGATAAGATTTCATTGAATTCTGCCATCAGGGTACCGAGCAGGATTGTTAAACACTTGCAAAATTATATAATTATACTCCCTCATGTCAGCTGTCAAGCCTCCAAATATAGGAAAAATGACAATATACTTTTAACTGATGAGCCACGTACAATGCAGAAACATTATTAAATATCTCTATCTCTCTCTTTTTCACAATATTTGGTGAAATTCCTTATTTGACCACTCTTTGTATTAAGAATTGCACACTCTAAATCTCCATACTAAGTGCTAATATTATGCTTGCTGGAATCCACTTTTTGTTTCAATGAGTAATTTGTTGGTATGGAATGGAATTTTAATCTTTTATGAGAACATCTTGGCTGTGTGTATGTTTATCTCTGAAGAAAGGAGCTGTAATTCTGCACTGGGCAATGGATAAATGTTATCTAATGCAATGTGAGAAGGTGAAAATAATTAAGCAAGGAGCCAGTTACAAACTTCTCTCCTGGATCAAGGATTTTGACCATTAGCTTTCAGAGAAAATAGTTTCCCCGTAAGGGACAGAGGTATCACGTCAGATGCTTGGCTGTTCATTTCATAATCTGTCACTATTATAAGATTCAAAATGGCATTGATATGAAGAAAGGAAAAATGGGAATTTGGCTCTTCCCCTTTTAACTACTTAGTGAATTTAGTTTCTAAAAGGACTAGGGAAAAGCTTTCCTAATCAACAAACAGTCCGACTGTCTCACCAGTATTAAGACCTTGTATAAGAATTTTAAAGGACATAGCTTCCAAGGTAGGGTTTAAAATGGGAAAAACATGCTTTCCCATTCTAGGGGACAAACTTTCTAAACAGAAACCTCAATTTGCACCTGCTTTTGACTTTATCCTCCCATTTAAAGGTCAGCAGGATGATTAAAGGTGCAAATGTGGTAGGTGATGGTATGGGTACTCTAATTCACACTTATAGTTCCTTTTGCAAGAGCTAATATGCCAGTTCCAAGGAGATAGATTTATTTATTTATCCATCTTCCCTTTTTGGCATGTGCCATTCGTACATGTAACACTGAAAGTGTAATGTTTCAGATGACTTGGGTCTTCATTAGTCAGCAGTGCATCCCAGAGCACATCCTGTCACATGCCTTGATCAGTTTTACAAACAAACAAGAACAAGCCATCTTGATATGTGATCTACAGACAAACTTGTCAGCAAAATCTCGTCCTGAGGCTGTAAACTAAGACTCTGTGTTGAACCTGCTGAGTCTGCACTTACATGTTATCCACAAAGCCTTGAGATAGTATCACCGATAAACTGCTGATCAGCACAGATGTTTAATGGTTAGTGAGGGCCCTCTCCCAACTCCCCAGTTCTTCTTTCTTGGCAGGTGGATGGGCCCTTTGGCTGTGCCCATGCAGATTGTTTTAATGTCTGAGTTACGTATTCATTAATGCATTACATCTTAATTTGTCAGGTGCAGCACTGACATAAGACTTTAATTCTTCATCATAAAAACAAGATCAACACTACCATAAAAATATAAAACAAACTTCCCACAAAGTGTGAAATGTAGCTTCTTAGTCAGACATCCCAAGTCTCTGTTCCGATGTTAGCTCTTCTGATATGTGAGAGGTTTAGTCAGCTTCCCCTTTGATTCTGGAGTTTCGCAATCCAGATGATCTCCTACTCATATGTCACTTTTTTGGCCAAGCAAGGGGGTGAGGTGACTAAAGCTATTATCTAACTAAGCAGGTAGCCAATATCAGTAACTGTTATGAAATATTCCATATTCATTTAAATATTAAATAAAAAAGGACTTGAAACCTGCAATTCTGTAGTTGTTATTAGTCTATGTAACGTGTATTTCGATTGCTCATCCTCCTTCCCTGAGCCCTCCCAGTTGTCAGTTATTAGACCCTCTGCACCCTCCTCTCGTCTTAGGGTTATGTCTCTGTAACCACACACCTCCTGGGTGTGGTGTTCTGTCCCATCTAGTGGCACCGAGACCACTTAGAGAGAGAAAATGAGTCTGTTCTACAGCCTTAGCTAAGAGCCAGTTGGCTTTTAGCTCAGGTGGTAGAGGCTCATGCACTAAGCTCCAGAGGTCCCCAGTTCGATCCTGCCTGCTGGCACCCGGGTTACATCTGTCGGTGTTACATCTCCACTGCAATCAGAGATGTGACAGCAGCATGGGTAGTCATACCTGCGCTAGCTTTGATCTAGCTAGCTCGAATAAAAGCAGTGAAGCCTTGGCAGCACACGGTAGGCGCTGAAGTACATACACATGGTTCCAAGCGAACTTGTACAGCCCGTGCTCCTGGTATTGTTATTTGAGTTAGATACATCAAAGCTAGTTTGGGTATGTCTAGACATGCTGCAGTCACACCTCTGATTGCAGTGGAGACATACCCTTGGACTGTAAACTCTTTAGAACAGGGATCGGCAACCTTTGGCACATGGCCCATCAGGTTAATCCTCTGGCGGGCAGTGAGATATTTTGTTTACATTGACTGTCTGCAGCCACGGCGCCACCCCCCCCCCCCCGCAGCTCCCAGTGGCTGCTGTTCGCCGTTCCTGGCCAATGGGAGCTGCGGGAAGCAGCATGGGCTTCAGGGATATGCTGGCCACCACTTCGCACAGCTCCCATTGGCTAGGAACAGCAAACCGCAGCCACTGGGAGCTGTGGGGGGCCGTGCCAGCGGATGGTCAATGTAAACAAAATGTTTCTCGGCCCGCCAGCAGATTACCTTCATGGGCTGCATGCCGAAGGTTGCCAACCCCTACTTTAGAACATGGATTGCATGTTACTATGGGTTTTTCCAGAACCCAGGACAACCGGGCTTCAGTCCAGATCGGGGCCTCTCAGTGC
Organism: Eretmochelys imbricata; assembly: GCF_965152235.1. Classification (NCBI taxonomy): domain Eukaryota; kingdom Metazoa; phylum Chordata; order Testudines; family Cheloniidae; genus Eretmochelys; species Eretmochelys imbricata. The sequence continues at coordinate 43,618,243 of NC_135576.1, read as the reverse complement.
TATTGTGATACAAATAATCAATTACTGCTATCTTGTTTAATTGTTGGACTTACTCCAATAGTTGAGACAGGCTTCTTCTTTGTCTGCAGTTCTGCATTTCTGCTACAGTGACAAAACCAAGCCTAGGTTATTAATCCCTGGCTTTTTTTTGTGATCCTAACATTGGATCTCTCTGCCTATAGTAACTATGAAAAGTCATTTCTTGGCTCTGGTCTTCATAGTCTTATCCTTTCTCTCGGAAGGTGAGAGGTGTCTGAGAGTCTTCCTGGATTGCTTGGCCCTCTCATAGAAGGCTTCTTCTCAGATCCAGGTGTGGTCCTCTTCCTATTTGTAGCTAGCCCCCTTTCATCTTAGTCCATGAGCTCTTGTCATTCTTACATGACTGCTATGAAACAACCCTGATACCTGGAGATAAGAACCATTATAGAGACAGAAAATTGGGGGCTTAAGGATCAGCAAGGGAAAGGGTGGTTTCCATGCCCTTGTAACCCTTCAAAGGTGGCCCATGTTTCCCCTCTTCCAGTAACGTAACATCCTTCTTTCTATATTTGCTAGCATTGCCATAACTGTTCCTAGCCAGGAGATCCAAGTGTGACGGTGTGATAGGTTGGATCACAGAACCCCCCTAGGAGCTGCCACCTGATGTGCCCAAACTACTTCTGCCCCTGCTTTCCTGCCCTGTCAGCTTAGGACTTCAGTGTCCTGCCTGGTTTGAGCCAGACCCGCTATCCTGCTGCAAACCCAGACCCAGGTCTGAAACACGTCCCCTGACAGCTGTAGGCTTAACTGAAAGCAGCTTACAGAAGTGTTCCTGTCCTTGACACTCAGATGCCCAACTCCCAGTGGGGTCCAAACCCCAAATAAATCTGTTTTACCTCATATAAAGCTTATACAGGGTAAACTCATAGGTTTTCACCCTCTGTAACACTGATAGAGAGATATGCACAGCTGTTTCCCCCCACCACCAGGTATTAATACATACTCTGGGTTAATTAATAAGTAAAAAGTGATTTTATTAAATACGGAAAGTAGGATTTAAGTGGTTCTAAGTAGTACCAGACAGAACAAAGTGAATTACCAAGCAAAACAAAATAAAACACGCAAGTCTAAGTCTAGTACAGTAATAAAAACTGAATACAGGTAAAATCTCACCCTTAGAGATGTTTCAATAACTTTCTTTCAGAGACCGGACACCTTTCTAGTCTGGGCAAAATCCTTTCCCTTGGTACAGCCCTTGTTCCAGCTCAGGTGGTAGCTAGGGGATTTCTCATGATGGCTCTCCCTTTGTTCACCCACTTATATATCTTTTGCATAAGGCGGGAATCCTTTGTCCCTCTGGATTCCCACCCCTCCTTCTCAGTGGAAAAGCACCAGGTTAAAGATGGATTTCAGTTCAGGTGACATAATCACATGCCACTGTAAGACTTCATTACCCACTTGCCAGCAGACGTATACAGGAAGACCTTACAAGTGAAACAGAGCCATCTACAGACAATTGTCCTGGTTAATGGGAACCATCAAGATTCCAAACCACCGTTAATGGCCCACACTTTGCATAATTACAATAGGCCCTCAGAGTTATATTTTATATGTCTAGTTTCAGATACAAGAGTGATACATTTATACAAATAGGATGACCACACTCAGTAGATTATAAGCTTTGTAATGATACCTTACAAGGACCTTTTTCATGAAGCATATTCCAGTTACATTATATTCACACTCATTAGCATATTTTTATAAAATCATATAGAATGCGTCACAGATGGGTTGGACCCCCCTTTCTGGGATGCCACCTGATGTGCTGGGGTTTAACTAAGCCTCCCCTGCTCAGTCAGCCTGCGTTCCCTCTTACTGCTTTGCTGGATTAGGCTCTCCAGCCTCTTGCAGCACACACACACAGGTAGGGCCACACCCCGCTGCAGACACAGACTGAAGTCAGCTCTGTGCGAGAGGGCTCCCCCAGCACTCACGTGCCCACTCCCTTTAAGGGGTACAAACCCAAAGGTTTTATGAAGTTCGCCCCCTCCCTCAATGTGGAGGGAGATATGCACAACTTCTTGCCCCCCAGTTAGAAATTACATAAACTGGGTTCGCAAAAAGAAAAGGAGTACTTGTGGCACCTTAGAGACTAACCAATTTATTTGAGCATGAGCTTTCGTGAGCTACAGCTCACTTCTTCGGATGCATGCTGTGGAAACTGCAGAAGACATTATATAAACAAGCAATAAGTTTATTAACTGCAAAAGGTGAATTTTAAGTGAATATAAGAGATAACAGACAGAACAAAGCAGATTACTGACCAAATAAAGCAAAATATGCAAGCTAAGTTCAATATACTTGAGAAACAGGTTACAAAATATAAATTCTCACCCTAAATGTTATTTTAGGCAGGTTGCAAAGTTTCTGTGGTTCAGAGTTCCACTTATATTCCTTTTCAGACTGAACCCCCGTGTCAGTCTGGACACCCCCCACCCCCTTGCCTTCCCTTCAGGTGACTTTAGCAGTCTTTCTTCTTGGGCAGACAGGCCATGGAAAGGAGGAACCATGTTTGCCTTCCTCCCCACCCTTAAATAGAATTTAGATAAGGTGGGAATCTTTTGTTTCCAAAATTTGAGCCCCTCCTTCCCTTCCAGTGGAAAGTTATAAGAAGTCCCAGGTAATGTTTAGTATCAGGTGACAAGACCACGTGACCTAGCAGTGTCACAGTTATGTCCCGGGATGTCTCCGAGGAGGGAGAGAGATTAGTATCTTCATGGTTTTGTTGTTCCTTCCTGATGGCTCATCAAATCTGATGGCCTTTCGTCTGGTGGGTATCTTCCCAATACACACCCAGTTGTAATTGTTACATAGTCCATATCTTTAGATACAGAAATGGTATGTGCATACAAATTGGAAAATCCCATTCAGTAAATTATAACCTTTCCAAGGATACCTTACAAAACCCATCTTGCATAAAGTACATCTCAGTTATGTCATATCCATATTAGAAGCATATTTCCATAAAGAGTATGGAGTGCAATGTCGCACCAAGAACCTGGTTTCTTTTGGTGCTTAGTTAGTGCTGCTCCTTAACTGGCCGGCAAGGATTTTACAGCGCTTCCCTTCCCTTCTGAAAGCTGAGAGCACCACCCCTGTAGCCTTCTCAGCCATTACTAAAGGCTTCAATCTTGGTTTCCCGCTTGGTAACAAGAAACATTACCAGCACCTCTAGGCCGCCAGGCTGGCTAATCATAAAAGTCTCATTGTACTTAACTTCTGATTTTTTCCCTCTCTTCTCCTGTGGGAAGGTTTATGGCCTTTACTAGAACATCCTTTTTTGGCTTTGACAAATGCAATCTTGCCCAATGCATATTCATTCTCAATGCTGCTGCAAAGATCATTTTCCTAGCCTGTCATTTTGTCCACATTGCCCCTCTCTTTGCATCCCTCTTCTGGTGCCCCCTTCTCTTTAATTTCAAACACATGCTTCTTGTCTTCATTTTCAGCCCCCTGCCTCCCCTTAATGGTCAAGCCTCACTTTACCTATCAGCTTTCATTCGCTATCAAAATGTGGACTGTTGCCTTCAAGAAACCATGATGCCGGTCTCTATTGCCCACTTGTTAAATTTGCAAACAGGCACCTTCACGCTTTCTTCCTTGCTGCCCACACACTTGGGAGGCGCTCTGTAAACATCCACAAAGCTGCCTCATTATCCTCCTTCAGATCCCTCCTTAAAACTGTCCTTTTCCTACAATAAGACAAATAATAACTGATTACAGGGTTAGATGCTCTATTGGTATTGAAATTCAATGGGGTTTGGGTGTCTAACTCCCATAGAATCCTTTGAAAATTCCAGCATACATGTATTTGCTGTAAAACCAGGAAACTGTTGGATAATTGACTGGTTGTTTAACTTCTTTTTGCAGTTTTCATAATAATTCTGCTTCAATGAGTTTAAAATAATAAAAATCCAAGATGAAAAGGGTTTATTAAGTTTTCTTGTTCATGCATACACATCTCCAATGCAGATTTGTTCCACACAAGCTATTCTCAAATGCTTTGACCAATTTCTATGTAAGTGACTGACACTTTTGATCTTTCACCATTTCTCTTGGGATATTATTTCACATTCTGATAGTCTTTGCTATTAGAAAACTTTTCCTGATATTCAGCTTTAATTTTCCCTTGTCCGGCTTTAGTCAGAACTAGTCACATCCCTTTTTGATCATAGTAAAAATTTTCTCTCCTTCCTTGGGGTTAAAAGAAAATATTCCTGTGATTAGCTTAGCTGGTGCATAATATTGTGTCAAACGAATGCGTAAGGTAGCTGTCAATTCGGCATCTGTGATCTGAAGCAAACCTGAATTCAGACATTAAAAAATTGCTAGAAAACCAGAAGAAGTGGTTATATCAGCTGTGGCAGAATAACCAGCTATTTCTGAATATTCATTCAGCAACATGAAGTCTGCCTTCTGACTTCAGAGGTCACTGAAGAGGTTTTGTAAGACCTGATCTTTGTAATTTCTTTCACCTCATCATCTCTTCCAGAACAAGAAAGAAAAAATAAATTAGGGGGACGATCAGACACAAGTGGAAGGGAGAAAAGATCAAAGGGAAGAGAAGGCCTGTTAAGAAAAATATAATGACGGGGAAACTTTTTCATGTGGTGAATTATAATTGTTTCCTCCTCTTCTCTCCCTTCCTCCCCCGCTCCTTAATTCCATCCTCATATGAGGATGTTTCAGGGTATTGAAGGGCTCTTCCCTGAGGCATGGAGAAGGGCCTTACACTTTATTTTTTTCTTATTGTACTGTGGTGGCCATTCCATTGGAAATCTCCAAAGTGTTCAATTTCCCTTGTCACCTTGTTTCTCTTGGTACCTGAGAAGCAGCTGTGCACATGCACTGTATTCAATTTTCTTGGGCTTGAAGCGTCTATGTTAATATTGTCACTTACCTTGCTCGTTTTGCATTTCTTGAGTGTGTGCTATTGTTGGCTACGTATTCAAATGCCATCTGGGTTTGGAGTCTTCCAGTTTATGATGTCATCTCTGCAAACACTGGATTTCAGAAGTCTGTTTATACTCTCTGTAAACTGAAATGCTCACTCTAAAATATTTTCAGATGCTAAATTATAATCAAAACATCGTATGGTTGAATTATGCAGGATTTCTACAGTTATGAACAATTCCTATTTAGGCCAGGAATATTAACATTTGATTTAATATACATCTGAAGTTTATTTTCTTCCTGGACCCAGAGTAGCCAACCACATTCAGGGACCAAAGAATAAGAATAGTGAAGATACACACGCTATTTTTTTCTGGAAAAAGAGAAACAAAATTACACTATTGGCCATTGCCATTTCCCTGATAGGCTTGAATTGGGGGAATTGTTAGTTACTTGTTAATTCAATTGCCATCTAAATTTTTGTAAATCCCTTGAGATGTCATGTGATGGAGGACTTTATAAATCCCAAAATAAGTAAGTGCCACTGTTCACAATTACACTATAGTGGGGATCAGCCACCTATCGATGTGTGTCAATGGAAGCAACAGGTGACATGGTGAAACGGTTCTGCCCTGTTAGGGACCGATCCAACTCCTACTAAAGTGAATGGAAAGACTTCCGTTGACTTAACTGGGAACTGGATTGGGCTCTAGCTTTCACTAAAATCAAAGGCATCTCTCAGTGCATCAGCCCATTTGGCACACTTTGAAAAAAACTATTGTAAATTTTGAAAATGAGTCCTCTCGCAAAGTAGGCCAATTGGTCAGCTGCAAACTTGGCACAGCTGTGAAGAATGTGTCCTGGGCAGTCCTCAAGAACACGATGTTCTTTTTCACTTTTGAGAGCTGTGATGACTGAACTAAGGGCTTAACCCAAGACAGAGACGGCTCAGCGCTGAAATAAAGGAGCTAAATAAAAAACAAAGAAATAAACAAATACTATTCAAAAGTGAAGCTCAGCTTGGAAGAAAAAAAAGTAAGAAAAACACCACAATCTAAAAAGTGAAACATTTTTAGAACCAATGTTCTGGTTTATTGTGTGTCTTGGAACAAAACCCAGCAAAATTCAGAGAATTCTCTGGCAGAAGCTTATGGAACTTGACCTTTATATCAATGCAGTGCAGAATTGATGCAAAATTCCTGAAAAAAATACTGTGAAGTATTTAATTTTTATGCTGTAATCATGTCAAGGGTGTAAAACAGGGGTTCTCAAACTGGGGGTCAGGACCCCTCAGGGGGTTGCAAGGTTATTACATGGGAGGGTCGCGAGCTCTCAACCTCCACCCCAACCCTGCTTTGCCTCCAGCATTTATAATGGTGTTAAATATATTAAAAAGTGTTTTTAATTTATAAGGGGGGGGTGTCACACTCAGAGGCTTGCTATGTGAAAGGGGTCACCAGTAAAAAAGTTTGAGAACCACTGGGTAAAACTAATCTGAAAAAGGGAGAACCTACTAACCCCTGCCTATTCAAAGTGCTACACGGAATTTTTGTTACATGACTCCCAGTGGGGCAACTCAGCTAGAAGTCTGTGCTGTGAATTTACCTATACCCAAATGTATAAAGCCTGCTGTAATGGATGCGTCAACAAACCTGTAGGTCCAGTCTTAGCATCTGCATCAATAACACACATTTGCAAAAATGAGAATAACCTATTCAGATGGGTGTTGCGTGCAAAGATAGAAAACAACACACGCACACAATGGGGCAAGTCCACAGCTGGGGTCAATTGTCATGGCTCCATTTATTTCAATAGCGCTATGCTCTTTAGCTGAGGACACCAGCTGAGGATCTGACCCACTGTCTTTTTAGTGGCTCACAAGTTTCACTGAGTTTTGAAAACTTGGTACTTTTGATTTTGCACAGTAACTTATCTAGACAAGTCTAGGGGTATGTCTACACTAGAGCTGAAAGGTGTAAATTCCAGTTCCAGAAGACATAATGCATTAGCTCTGATCACATTAGCATACTAAAACTGGAAGTGCAGCCACTGTGACAAGAGTGGCAGGACAGGATAGCTGCCCCGCGTGCATACCTAGAGTCTCAAATGGGATCACGCTTAGGGTGGCTCGCCCCTTCTGCTGTTTCCACCGCTGCGGCTGCTCTTTTATTTTTAGTGCAATAGCTCAGTCAGAACTAGCGCGTGAATGTCTCCTCGAGATGATAATTACAACTTCCAGCTCTAATGTAGACATACCCTAGCTCTGCTCCCCCATTATTGCAAGTTTGTTGAGAAGAATATTGCCTGTGCTTTTTTCTTCTCTTCAGGATGTGTGTTTTAAACAGCCATAAAGGAAGAGAAACTGCATGATCAGTAGAGTAGTGTTAAAGGGATTCACTGCCCATTTACAGTATTTTGAAAAATATCTCAAAACTGAGCTTTCATTTCGATGGTTTCTTACAAAGGAAACTCCTCTCAGTTATAAAAATCAGGAGTAACACCATTAAAATCAATGGCACTACACCAATGTACAAGTAACGGGAGTGGAGAAGGAGGCTCTGTCTGTGCAACATATCTTAGCCAAAAATTCAGAGCCAATGCCCTTGAGTTCTCTTAACTCAATACTCTAGAACAGGGGTGGGCAAACTATGGCCTGCGGGCCAGATCCAGCCTGCCAGCTGTTTTAATCCGGCCCTCGAGCTCCTGCTGGGGAGTGTGGTCTGGGGCTTGGCCCGCTCTGGCACTCCAGCTGGGGAGCAGGATCGAGGGCTGCTCCACACGTCTCCCAGAAGCAGCGGCACGGCCCCCCTCTAGTTCCTATGTGTAGGGACAGCCAGGGGGCTCCGCTCTGCACTCTGCCCCCACCCCAAGTGCCACCCCTGCAGCTCCCACTGGCCAGGAACCCTAGCCAATGGGAGCTGCAGGGGCAATGCCTGCGGACAGGGCAGAGTGCAGAACCACCTGGCTGCGCCTCCACGTAGGAGCTGGAGAAGGGACATGCCGCTGCTTCTAGAAACCACTTGAGGTAAGCGCTGCCTGGAGCCTGTACCCCTGAGCCTCTCCCCGTGCCCCAACCCTCTGCCCCAACCCTGATCCTCTTCCTGCCCTCCAAACCCCTCAATCCCAGCCTGGAGCAGCCTCCTGCACCCTAAACTTCTCATTCCCAGCCCCACCCCAGAGCCTGCACCCCCAGCTAGAGCCATCACCCCGCACACCCCTAACCCCCTGCCCCAGCCCTGATTCCCCCTCCCACCCTCCGAACCCCTCGGTCCCAGCCCGGAGCACCTTCCTACACCCCAAACTCCTCATTTCCAGCCCCACCCCAAAGCCTGCACCCCCAGCTGGAGCCCTCACCCCAGCACCCCACCCTCCTGCCCCAGCCCGGAGCCCGCTCCCGCATCCTGAACTCCTCATTTCTGGCCCCACCCCGGAGCCCACACCCCCAGCCAGTGCCCTCACCCCCTCCTGCACACCAACCCCAGTTTTGTGAGCATTCATGGCCTGCCATACAATTTCTATTCCCAGATGCAGCCCTCGGGCCAAAAAGTTTGCTCACCTCTGCTTTAGAATGATATGGCAAGAGCCACTTTAGACTTGCATCTATTGGACATAATGGATGGACTGCAGTGAGAAAATAATGTATCACAAAATGTATGGTTATACACCAAATGCCTTGGGTTCTTTCCATCACCCACGAAGTGCAGCAATCTAAAGTAAATGCATTTCTTGAAGCACATTGTTACCTTTATAAAATGGCTTCCAGAACATGTTTTTAAAACAGATATAAAAAGGTCATTGTCTTAAAGAATTTTTAAAACATTTTAATTAACATTTTTATTAATGCTTAAAAATATTACAGACTTCAGGAGCCCAAAGCTTTAGCTGCTTTTCATAAACCAGCACTTACATCTTTCCATTGAAATCTATAAGCGAAAGTTCTCATTCTCAGCTGCTGGCTCCCTGCTGGCCTCCCTGACTCTGGTTCCAGGAGCTTGGGTCAGTAAAAATACTTGGAAAGATATTTCTATTTTCACTGATCCAAGGTCCTTTTTCAGTTGTGGAAAACAACCTATAGTAGCTGAAATTGATTCACAGAGGCTAGTGGCAGACTTCCACTTCTATTTCTGTGGAAATGGAGTGTAGATTGGGGGAGGGGCAGCTGATTTTCAATACCTACTTTATAAAAACTGTCACCTACCTGATCTTTCTTTCTCCTCAAACCTGGTTGAAGAGGCTGCTGTTAGCTGCCGCCAGCCACATCGCTTGTAGACTTCAGCTGTTAGTAGAGGCCTGGGAACTACAAGTTCAGTTTGCAAACTAACAAGAAAATACACTCCTACAGCATGATTTGCTATTGTCCTGCCCCTTGTGTAGTTATTTACAATAGTACAAAGGGGTGTAAAATGCTACCAAAGTGTAATGGAAGTGTTCTACTCCTGCCACTTTTTGTACTATTGTAAATAACTGTGCAAGGAGTAGAACAATGGTGAAGTGGACCGTTAGTGGCTCATAAAGAGTCATGGACTTTATCAGTCAGGGCTGTCTACACTGGAAACTTACACCAGTATGGCTATGTCTCTCCGGGTGCAAAAAATCCAAACTCCTGGGAGACATAGCTATGTCTCACAGTGCTAGGTCTTTGAAAGAATTCATCCATCGACTTAGCTACTGCCTCTCGGGGAGGTGGATTAACTACAGCAGCTGGAGAACCCCTCCTGTCGCTATAGTGATTACCTACACTGAAGTGCTGCAGCACTGTAGCTGTCCCACTGTAGCATTTGACGTGTAGACATAGCCTCAGTCTAGCCCTCAAAATACATCTGAAAAGAAAGTACAATCCAGTGCAGCATTCCCAGCAAATGGATGTGCATGTGGGGGTTTGCAGCAGGAGTTAGTGGGACTAGTTCTGTGGTAGGTTTCATGGTTACAACTACCTTTGACTTAAAGGGCAGTTGTACCCATAACCGAGAACAGAATTTGGCCCAATGTATGCAGCTAAAGTTCAGAAGGCATTCTAAATTCTCACTCAAAATTCCTCTTTTCAGTTAATCGAACTTCCCTTCTGTGATAAAAGTTAATCCTTGTGTTCAGCCACACTGTGCTCAGCGTAGAGTCTGAGGCGAAAGGGCAAAGGTGACATTATGCCCTCTGCCCCTCAGAAACGCACTTGAAAGACCACAGAGGTTTGGTCAACTTCATTGCTTCAGTTGCCCACGGAATACACTTCTTCAGCTGTCACTTTATGAATGATTATGTAAAAATAAACATGTTGGGGTTTCCCATACAGTCTATGGAAATGCTAGCAATTCTGCAACTGTAAGGAAAAATGGACCATTGGATGAAGATTCCTCTGTAACATGATGGGCTGCAGAAGTTTTGAGAAGTCTGTTTGTCATAGCTGCAACACCCTTAGGTGAGCCGCACAATGTAAAAGCCAAGCCTATTTGTTTTTATTGAAGTGAGCTGTCACTATTCAATCACTTGCCTCTGAAAAAGGGTTTGCAGACATAAAGTATGTTTAATTCATGTTGTGATGGTGGCTTATTTAAAAACACGCTATGGCAAATTTAATGTTGTACTTTTTATTTAAGAAAGAAAAGGAGTACTTGTGGCACCTTAGAGACTAACGAATTTATTTGTAGTCTCTAAGGTGCCACAAGTACTCCTTTTCTTTCTGCGAATACAGACTAACACGGCTGTTACTCTGAAACTTTTTATTTAAGATAACTTCTCATCCAAACAGATGGGGAATCTTGTTTGATTTTCTGATTCAACATAGGTTTCAGAGTAGCAGCCGCGTTAGTCTGTATTCGCAAAAAGAACAGAGTACTTGTGGCACCTTAGAGACTAAACAATTTATTTGAGCATAAGCTTTCGTGAGCTACAGCTCACTTACATAGTGACTACTTAATATCAACTCTTTCAGTCCATTTATGACTGGGCATAGATTTCTCAACAGGAAAAGCCAAGCTTGATGTAAAATATGTGAGATTCAATATATGTCATACTCATCCTGAAAATAGTTTAATTGGGACTCCACACAATAACTTGGTTATACACTAGATACTGCACATCTTTATCAAGTAGGCTACAAATTTGCTAATGGAACATGCTTCAAATGTCATTGTTAAAAGTCTTATATTAATACTACCTCAACTTCAGTGAGGGTGGAGATGGAGTAAAGTTACAATCTGATTTAATACAACGAGCATCAGTTCCTGGAATAGTACAACTGGGATGAATAACATATGATGAAAAAATTCCCTTTTGTCTGACTAATTTTATTTAGTGTTTCTATTTCAATGTAAAATGCTGTTTTAATAAATAGCCTTTTATCTGTCCAAGAGTATCACATTTAATGCCTTCTAAATGCCTTCTGAATCTAATGTGAAATTGTATGCACAAAACATATCACTTTCAGTTTTAACTAAATGAATTATTTACATTCAGACTTGCTTCAAAGTTCTTGGCCCTTTGTAACTACTCAGTTCCCTGTGAATTATCTCTTCAGTTGCCAGCTGTATGACACTGTTTGTGTTAACAAAGGTGAAATAAAGTTCATGGAAAGTATTAATTTTCAAATAAACAGCATAATAGGTCTTCGCCAGTCAATTCATGTTACACATAGGGAGTTGTCATGACACACTATTATTTTCCTATGTAGAAGTAGACTTTACCATAAGAACTATCCAACTATTATAGCAAGGCCTATAGCAACATTGTAATTAGAGCACATATATTAATATAATTATAATAAATAGAGATTTTCAGATGTTTCATAGATCATCTATTTAAAACTGCTTTGGGTTGTAACATGGTGTAGCAGATAAGTTGTCAGATGAGATCGTTTAAAAATATAAATAATTAAAAACAATTGTAAATTAAAAGATGCAAATGGCCTAAAGCAACTTTACTTTGGTTTCTGTAGGAGCAGGACTAGGTCTCTTAGGCTCTTTATAATTTATACTGTAACCCAGTGGTTTTCAAACTTTTTAGGCTGTGAACCCCTTTCCAAGTAATGTAGTCCACCACTTACCCTCATCTGAGACAGGGTCATAACATATCCATGAAAAGAGGTGGGGGCGGGGGGTGGAGTGGAAGGTTTGTAAGGGATATTGTCCACCATAACAAGATTTTTCTCAAGTACCCTCTGACGAGAGCTTGCATAACATTTTTACCAGTTTTAGATGTATTTATTTTTTGCTAACTTCAGATAGTAACATCAGAGAATTAAGTTTGAGGTCTTTTTTACACATGTGGCTTGATACATTTTTTGTTTTTTCTGAAGAATGTAGGGCTGAACTGTACTACAGTGGGACGAGGAAAACAATACAAGGAATTTCTCTCATTTATCCCCCTGGATAGGGACCAGGCCTAGTTACAGTAAACTGTGGGCATATTTTGTCTAGTTGTTATACACCAGCCATACCAATGTACCATTTGGTAAGAATGGATGTGTAATGACTAGAAACAGCTGCTTGTCTTTTCTATAGGGCTAGCAAATGTTCTTCTCATCTCTTTTGTCTAAGATATTTTCAAGAACAAATAGATTCCATCTAGTGGTAGCTCAGTGGTTTGAGCATTGGTCTGCTAAACCGAGGGTTGTGAGTTCAATCCTTAAGGGGGCTGTTTAGGGATCTGGGGCAAAAACTGGGGCTTGGTCCTGCTTTGAGCAGAGGGCTGGACTAGATGACCTCCTGAGGTCCCTTCCAACCCTGATATTCTATGATTTAGTAGTAATGACTTCTTCCCCTTTGAACTTTTAAGTACTCTGACCCTGATTCTCCTCTGTCTTGCGTCTTGTGTAGTCATTTATATCTTTATGAAGTGGGTGTACAGAAAAGTGCAAGACAGTAGAGAATTAGGCCAGCTACAAAGATTTTTGAGGGGAAAAAACCCTACAGGATCCAATGCTCGCCTGCCATGAAAAAATTACTGAACATCACAAGGTGAACCTCATGGAACAGAAGCCACATATTCACTTCCAAGGAGCAGATTTGCACCCTTGGGTAGTGGAGAGGGGGGCGGGTGCAGCCTGGGAATAGCCTTCCTTTGGCCCTTTTCTCTGGACCCCCACTCTCCCATCCCTTAGGATGCTTGTATTGTTGGCTACTCCCCAATGGCTGTTCACTACTACTCTTTGGAGTGGTGTAGAAGCAATGGAGGTGTGGTTCATTAAGTAGTGGAGTTTAGTTATAACTCCCACCTAGATTTCCATTCAGAAATGCACTGGGTCATATGGAGAATCTGACATGGAAAGTTATTGCTCCCAAGACTCTGTTCCTGCACGCTTCAAATCCATCCTGTGCCTAAGAAAGTTCCCAGGGAACGAGAAACATGCTGTGGACCTTTTGCTCCTCCTTTCTGCACTTCCCACCTTACTTCTGTCAACTGCTTCTCTTCTCTGCCAGTGTCACAGAGAGGGAGAATCAGGCCAATAATTGCTTATATCTCCTCACTGAGTGAATTCAAGGCTTGTTGCTTGTCCTGTAATCGTGCACTATGAGGTAAGTCAGAGTCCCAGTGTGAACCCAGCATTTCCAAGATAAGACTTTCAAGTTTGTGTTGATTCCACATATGTTCATTCTTTTTTGCAAAGCATCTACACAAAGCTGATGTGTTTGTGCTTCCCAGCCTTGGTCATCCAAGAGTGGACAGCTATTCAGAAGGGAGTAGGAGATCAATACATATCATTGTTAGGCTGCTGAAGTCACCGGGTGCCAGGATGAATTATCCCAACTCATGTCTAATTCCTATTTACCAGATTTCTTAACAGGTTTGCTGTATGGAAATCAGGTTAAAAATGTTCATGGAAGTGCATAAGCAGCTTTGTTCTTAGAAGGCAAAGACAGTGTGTATTGGCATGTCTCCAATAAAGCAGTTTCTAAGAACCTTGAGGTCTCAGTGATCTTTGAACATGCATAGTCTTTCTACATACAGCTGAGCGTGAGATGATTTATGGAACATTTCTGAAATAGTAAGTAAGAGTCCTGGCCAAAAGGTTGCTCACCAAGATTTCTCAAACTTTTGAATTACAGATGCATCCAAATGGACTTGAGGTGACAAGATTTCACATTAGAGATCTTCCTGTGAGATACGGAGGAATGACATTAAGCTCAGAAAAATTTGGCATATCAGCTGTATATATGGATCAATAGCCTTTTCTTTCCAGACGGCAATTACAAAGCACTCCAGTCAGTGCCTCTTTAATGTGAAGAAAATAATGTTGGAGACTGAAAGTTCAATGAACCTTGGGCAGAAAGAGGAGCCTGAAGAATGTCTGGTGGCAACAGAAAGTTCCTTTTGAGGAGCAGGGTGAAGAATATGGAAAAAATAATTATATGGAGAGTAAAGAGAGTTAAGGAAATCAGTCAAATCAGGAAGAAAGTGGCAGACAGGAAAATGGACTGAAGCCTACCTGAAAAGATATTGTATTTATATCTTTTTTTCTATGTCATTTTCTCTGTGCATTCAGGGTGTCTGAACGGTGTTGCAGCCTGAATGGTTTGTTGGTTAAATATAAAAAAACCCTTTATTTACTTTCCCTACTGATTACAGTTCTGTTCTTAAAACTATTGTTTTGCTGATGGTGTGTCAATGGGAATGAGGAATTAACACTACGGGTAATAAGGTATTTATGTAATGTGGGGTGAAAACTCAGGATTTAAGATATAACTAACAGAAGAGAAGAACCATGTCTTCCTTTTGTTATATTTCCAGTGTTTCTACCATGATTCATAGATTATAACTCCAGAAGGAATCACTGTGATCATCTAATGTGATCTCCTATATAGTAGAGGCCATAGGGCTCCCCTTAATTTATTCCTGTTTGAACTAGAACATGTATTTTAGAAAAATATCCAATTCTGATTTAAAAATTTCCAGTGATGGAGAATTTACCATAACCCTTTGTAAATTGTTCCAATAGTGAATTACCCTCACTGTTTAATATTTGCCCCTTATTTCTACTCTGAATTTGTCTAGCTTCAACTTCCAGCCATTGGATCTTGTTATATCTTTGTCTGCTCGACTGAAGAGCCTATTATCAAAATTTGTTCCCCCTTGTAGGTACTTATAGACTGTGATCAAGTCACCCTTTAACCTTCTCATTGTTAAACACAACAGATTGAGCTCCTTAAGTCTTTCACTATAAGGCATGTTTTCTTATCCTTGAATCACTCTTGTCTCTTCTCTGAATCCTCTCAATTTATCAACATATTGCTTGAATTGTGGACACCACAACCGGACACAGTATTCTAGCAGTGGTCACACCGGTGCTAAATACAGACGTAATATAATCTTTCTACTTCAACTTCAGATTCACCTATTTATACATCCAAGGATCATATTAACCCTTTTAGCTACAGCATCACATTGGGAATTCAGCTGATTATCTGCCACCACAAAGAACCTCCTTTTCAAAGTCACTGCTTCCCAGAATAAGAGTCCCCCGCCATCCTGTAAGTATGGCCTGAATTCTTTGTTCCTACATGTATGGTTTTACATTTGGTCATATTAATATGCGTACTGTTTACAATTACATTTTGAAATCTCAGTTAGCCATTTTAAAATCCATTTAATGTGTGCCATGCAGATTTTGTATCGTTTTAGTTTTGTAGTCAAAATGCCATGTGGTCCTAAGCTAAGTGTCAAATGCCTTAGTGAAGTCTAAGTATATTACATCAACACTAGTATCTGTATCAACCAAACTTGAAATTTCATCTTAAAAAGATATCAAGTTAGTTTGATGGTGGGACCCAGGCTGGTCCTCACTGAAAATACCAACGTCAAGGCAGGCTGCAAAAAGGAGAGCAGATTCTCTCCAAACTGGTGGTTAACACTGAAGTTAGACTCACCAACCAGTCACAAACTGTGCTTCTGATCCCCCACACTGGTTATCTAGAAACCTAAAAAAGAAATGACACAGCCTCCTTATTGCATGCCAGTTCTCTGGCTCCTAATTAGCACATAAGCCCAGTAAAGTGAGAAGTTGCTTAAAAACTCTACTCACCTATACAAAATGTTCTTCTGACCCCAAAGGGCCAGCCACATTACCAGGTCAATATTAGTTTGGATCTTACCCAAAATACCATGCTGCAAGCCAATCCTTTAGCATCTAAAACTACAGGTTTAATATAAAGAACAAGAAGAGAGTTGTTAAATGGTAAAACAATCAGATATATACAGAGACTTCAAAGTCTATATATCAGGTTTTAGTAGTTTTGGTGAGTTTGTGGGCTTGAGAGTCCTTCTGGAACACATCCAGAGCTTGGATTTGTCATTCAGTCCTTTGTTTAGAGCTTCAGTTTGTAGAAAAATTACTCCAGAGGTCAGAAGCAGGAATGAAGACAAAATGGAGAATGTGCAGCTGCTTTTTGCCATGTGACTTGTACTTCCTTTGTCCCAAACTCAAGCTTCACAGCACATGGCATGGAAAAACCTTAGAGTTTTCTGTCCACAGGCATGCCCCTACATGTCTTGCTGACTCATAAGGTGTAGCCTTCTCTCAAAAGGTTAATTGTAGAGCTGATTGCTTGATGGCCTATCAAAGGCAGGCTTAGTCCTGGTGCCATTCTGTCTGGGGGTGTCACCCAGAAACACAGCACAAGTTTTGAAATACAGATATACCATTCACATCTATAGCTTACAATACAAAGGAGATACAAACATATAAATAAAATGATCATAATTGGCAAATCATAACATTTTTACTGACACCTTACACGGCATATCTGGCATGATTCATTGCAATTTTATAATATTGGTATTAATAATAATATAAAGTTTCAGAGTAGCAACCGTGTTAGTCTGGATCCGCAGAGAGAAAAGGAGTAGTTGTGGCACCTTAGAGACTAACAATTTTATTTGAGCATAAGCCTTCATGAGCTACAGCTCACTTCATCGGATGCATGCAGTGGAAAATACAGTGGGGAGATTTTATATACACAGAGAACATGAAACAATGGGTGTTATCATACAGACTGTAACAAGAGTGATCAGGTAAGGTGAGCTATTACCAGCAGGAGAGAAAAAAAAAACCTTTTGTAGTGATAATCAGGGTGGGCCATTTCCAGCAGTTGACAAGAATGTGTGAGGAACAGTCGGGGGGGAAATAAACATGGGGAAATAGTTTTACTTTTTGTAATGACACATCCACTCCCAGTCTTTATTCAAGCCTAATTTAATGGTGTCCAGTTTGCAAATTAATTCCAATTCAGCAGTCTCTCGTTGGAGTCTGTTTTTGAAGTTCTTTTGTTGAAGAATTGTGACTTTTAGGTCTGTAATCGAGTGACCAGAGAGATTGAAGTGTTCTCCAACTGGTTTTTGAATGTTATAATTCTTGACGTCCATATTGGTGTCCATTTATTCTTTTGTGTAGAGACTGTCCGGTTTGGCCAAAGTACATGGCAGAGAGGCATTTCTGGCACAGGTCAGCTCCCAGATTACTGCACTGGGCAGCACAGCCTGGGGAGGAAGTGACCAGCCCTCTGTGGAGAAAGAAGTGGTTCGGGACTATTTAGAAAAGCTGGATGAGCACAAGTCCATGGGGCCGGATGCGCTGCATCCGAGAGTGCTAAAGGAGTTGGCGGATGTGATTGCAGAGCCATTGGCCATTATCTTTGAAAACTCATGGCAATCGGGGGAAGTCCCGGACGACTGGAAAAAGGCTAATGTAGTGCCCATCTTTAAAAAAGGGAAGAAGGATGATCCTGGGAACTACAGGCCAGTCAGCCTCACCTCAGTCCCTGGAAAAATCATGGAGCACGTCCTCAAGGAATCAATTCTGAAGCACTTGGAGGAGAGGAAAGTGATCAGGAACAGTCAGCATGGATTCACCAAGGGCAAGTCATGCCTTACTAATCTAATTGCCTTCTATGACGAGATAACTGGCTCTGTGGATGAGGGAAAAGCAGTGGACGTGTTGTTCCTTGACTTTAGCAAAGCTTTTGACACGGTCTTCCACAGTATTCTTGCAGCAAGTTAAAGAAGTATGGGCTGGATGAATGGACTATAAGGTGGATAGAAAGTTGGCTAGATTATCAGGCTCAACGGGTAGCGATCAATGGCTCCATGTCTAGTTGGCAGCCAGTATCAAGTGGAGTGCCCCAAGGGTCAGTCCTTGGGCTGGTTTTGTTCAATATCTTCATAAATGATCTGGAGGATGGTGTGGATTGCACCGTCAGCAAGTTTGCAGGTGACACTAAACTGGGAGGAGAGGTAGATACACTGGAGGGTAGGGATAGGATACAGAGAGACCTAGACAAATTAGAGGATTGGGCCAAAAGAAATCTGATGAAGTTCAACAAGGACAAGTGCAGAGTCCTACACTTAGGATGGAAGAATCCCATGCACCGCGACAGACTAGGGGCCAAATGGCTCGGCAGCAGTTCTGCAGAAAAGGTTTTAGGGGTTACAGTGGACAAGAAGCTGGATATGAGTCAAGAGTGTGCTCTTGTTGCCAAGAAGGCCAATGGCATTTTGAGACGTATAAGGAGGGACATTGCCAGCAGATCGATTGGATGTGATCATTCCCCTCTATTCGACATTGGTGAGGCCTCATCTGGAGTACTGTGTCCAGTTTTGGGCCCCACACTACAAGAAGGATGTGGAAAAATGGGGAAACGTCCAGTGGAGGGCAACAAAAATTATTAGGGGAACTGGAACACATGACTTATGAGGAGAGGCTGAGGGAACTGGGCTTATTTAGTCTGCGGAAGAGAATATTGAGGGGGGATTTGATAGCTGCTTTCAACTACCTGAAAGGGGGTTCCAAAGAGGATGGATCTAGACTGTTCTCAGTGGTAGCAGATGACAGAACAAGGAGTAATGGTCTCAAGTTGCAGTGAGGGAGGTTTAGGTTGGATATTAGGAAAAACTTTTTCACTAGGAGGGTGGTGAAACACTGGACTGCGTTACCTAGGGAGGTGGTGGAATCTCCTTCCTTAGAAGTTTTTAAGGTCAGGATTGACAAAGCCCTGGCTGGGATGATTTAGTTGGGGACTGGTCCTGCTTTGAGCAGGGGGTTGGACTAGATGACCTCCTGAGGTCCCTTCCAACCCTGATATTCTATGATTCTATGATGGCATATATCACATTGGTAGATGTGCAGGTGAACGAGCCTCTGATCGTGTGGCTGATGTGATTAGCCCCTATGATGGTGTCCCCTGAATAGATATGTGGACAGAGTTGGCAATGGGCTTTGTTGCAAGGATAGGTTCCTGGGTTTGTGTTTTTTGTTGTATGGTGTGTGGTTGCTGGTGAGTATTTGCTTCAGGTTGGGGCGCTGTCTGTAAGCAAGGACTGGCCTGTCTCCAAGCTTTGTGAGAGTGATGGGTTGTCCTTCAGGATAGGTTGTAGCTCCTTAATGATGTACTGGAGAGGTTTTAGTTGGGGGCTGAAGGCGATGGCTAGTGGCATTCTGTTATTTTCTTTGTATGTCTCACAATTCCATACAGAGTCACAGATGGGTTTATGGAAATAGAGTGTATGTGACTGCTATTAATTATATTATCCTCCTTTAATTCTTTATTAATCAAGACGCACGTCAGGTTTTCTATCATCTTGCCTAGGATCAATCTCAGGTTGAAAGGCCTATAACTACCTGGGTCATCCCATCTACGCATTTTATATATTACAACATTAGCTTTCTTCTGGCCTTCTGGAACTTCCTCAGTGTTTCAAAATTTGTTGAAAATCATCGTTAATGGTCTAGGGAGATTCCTCACAGAAAACAGCAGGCCGCAAGGATCTAGATTTGAATCTTAATTGGAGGCAGCAAAGGGAGCTACTATAATGAAAGGATGGGGGGACTCTATGAATGATTATGTCTGCCTTAGTGTATGGGCACCAACTGACACAGAATGCCTGATCCACCCAGGTTTGAGATCTATACCATAGAGATGAAAACAGCATGGAAGTACTCTAAACACTTTTTCACAAATCTGGATATGTTTCATTTACTGTATCCAACTGATCAGCATTACTGGTGATATTCCACTGGAATTAACTATCCTTGAACAATGTCTCCACTGTATTAAATAAAACATAGCTATTAAAAAATATCAGGTATTCTTACTGTAGAAATTCATTCATGGTATTTAATGCAAACAAAATATTATATTCTATGATGCATCAATGCAATGATTACGTGCTTTTACTTGAAAAGTCATATCTGGTTGCTTTATTCCTTTTGAAGAGTCCAGGTTATTGACAAAAGAAATGCCTGTCTATATTGACATTATTATGCACAACTGTAACCTAGGGATGTGAAGACCCAAGGAAACACTTTGCAACAGCTGACAATGTGAAGGCACAGCCTCTAGGCCATCAGATGAAGTAGATTCAGTATAATTAATATGAGCAGACTGTGTGCTTCTGTGCTATGAAACCACCTTTCCAATACCTGCTGCTGGAGATTATGTACTTCCTTGCTAATAAGGTATAAAGTGAAAGTGTCCATATTAAGATTGCCCTGTTGTATAAAATGATAAAAGGAAAGGATTCCCCATCCCCTTCTTTGACATCTTTACTCAAGTATTTTATCAGTTAAATCCAGGGCTAAGGCTGCTGCTACTCTGCCATGTGTTTGTAAAAGCTGTGTCAATGAACTCCATTCCTTGAAAGCAGAGAAACTGCACAGATAATATGAAGTTAAGGCATATGAAAGTATTGCTGTTTAAGGCCTATTATTGGCAAAATATTTTGTTTAGTGAATCACAAGTTCTTGTAAATTGTTTCATTTTTAGGATATTTATAGTATTGGAAGTGTAATTAACTGACTTCAGGTTTAAAGGAAACATCAATAGTCATCTTTAAAATGTTGCGGCCTGGGGGTAAAAGGGGAGTTCAGAAAAAAGAGATAAGCCTGAACCACCACATTTGGGTCCACGTCTCGACTATCTTCACCCCTCCCCTTCTTGCCCTGCTAAAAAGCTTAAAGTCTAAGGCATTAGAACCCAGGTCTGCAGGATAGTTGATGTTCCCACATCACCATCAGGAGACTATGCGGGAGCTACTTTTTAGTCACCTGAGGAAGTGCCATATAAAGAGTCCACAGAGACAG
This sequence comes from Eretmochelys imbricata, assembly GCF_965152235.1. Lineage (NCBI taxonomy): Eukaryota > Metazoa > Chordata > Testudines > Cheloniidae > Eretmochelys > Eretmochelys imbricata. The sequence goes on along the minus strand of NC_135576.1, from coordinate 43,597,248 downwards.
CACCCTGCAGTCTTCTGATTGGCCCATGCTCACTGTTTCTTTCTGGAGGGACGCCCATGAAGTTGTTTGGGTAATCATATAGACTTTTGGTTAGTTGTGTTTCTAGATCTCACCTTTCTGTCTGATCTTCAGTCTCTGATGCCAGCCTGACTCTTGTCTCCTGATTCCAGCCTGGTAATTACCTCTGATCTCTGACTCTGGCCTGATTCTGACTCCGATTCTTGCCTGTTGAGCCCACTTGTAGTGATTACTCTGATTCCTACTTTCTGATTATTGCTGTGTGGCTGTCCTTGACTTGTTGACACCAGCCCACTTGTGACGGCTAAGCCAGACCTTACACCCCAATCCCTCACATAAAGTTGCATGGATAACCTTAAATTTGACATTTCCTAACTCTTGAGTGTTTGAAATTTTTAGCTTAAATAATTTTCTTTTAACATAATTTGGTGCATGATTATAGACATGTCACTATATAGTAAATCAGTCTGGGACATTCGGGGGTTGGACTAGATGACCTTCAGGGGTCCCTTCCAACCCTGATATTCTATGATATTCTATGATTTTTTTGCCTATATCCTGAACCAAATGCTATTTTTCAGGTTTCGGACATTCTCCATCTCCTCTTCCTGCCTTATGCATTAAATTTAATTAGGTTTTGGCTTCACTGGGGAGCCAAAAGACCCTCTTCTATGCCCTGACATTATTTTTCTTTAAAGAATGCAGCCTCCCTCATTCAGTGGCGTGACGCAGTAGTCCCTTCACTGGGTCCCAAAGCAGTGCTCCCCTTCATGTTGTTCTGTGTCCCTGGGGTTTGTTGGAACTTATTCCTAGAGGTGGAATGCAGACAAATGAAATCCCAGAGCATGAAAATAAATTAATCCAAAGTATTTACAAAGCTGAATACCAACCTCTTGTAACATAAACAAACCATAGACAAGTGCATATTCACTCTACGTACCACTGCTGTATGACATTGTGGCTTCTTTAAATAGTCTGTCCCTTCCTAGACAACTTGTACAAGCCACAAGTATAAAATCTCTCCTAGTCATGGCATTGATTGCTGTATATTTCAGTAAAGAGCAGATGGAGTCATATTTTCAATGCAAGAGTGGGATGAAGAGGGAGAGAAAATACTAATGGTTGTCTTCATCCCCTTTCTCGTGGCAGAGGAGGCATTTGTTATCCCTTCACTGGCCGCTAGTCAATTTAAAAAGTATTCCAATGGGAGGGGATTATGGGAGTTTAGACTCAACTCCCATTGCAAATCCCATCCTGAGTCTCTGCAGGTCTCACCAATATAGAACAGGCCCACTAATCCTAATTTTTCAGATGTGGTACTTCAAGCACTTCATCGTTATCTTCTGCATTAGAAAGATGGGGAACAAAAACAACAATAAAAGAGACCCCGCTGAGGGGGGTGAGTCTTAGACCCTGGGCTCCAGCCTGAGTAGAAATGTCTACACTACCATTTTTAGTCATTAGTGTGAGTCTGACTCAGTTGACCTAGGCTCCAAGACTCACTGCTGTGATTTTTTGTGGGGGGGTTTTGTTTTGTTTTTTCAGTGTCGATGTACCCAGATCACACGGCAGAATATATAACAGTCATAGAATCAGTAGTTGATTTTTATTTTAATGCAATGTATGTGGCATAAGGAAAAAAAGGCTCTTTCCTTCTGACTCAGAGCATGTTTATGAATCCAACATTTTAAATTTGTGCCAACCTTTGAATATGGGATTCCCCCAAAACTATTTTTTCCATTTATTTTCTAACGGTCAGTCTACTCAATCACTACTGCTTTTACTGAACACTGTTATTGGTCTTCTGTAAACTCTCTAGTCTACAGCAAGCCACCTTATTTTATAGGTGGCCAATGTATTAATTAGCATATTAATAATAACAGGAATGGGAGGGAAAGTAAATATTTTCCTTCTCTTTTTCTGCACAGATTGAGATGGCAAAGAGGATAGTTCTGACTCACATGGTCAGGACTATGTAAAGTGAAAACCTTTTATAATAGTAGGGCTGGTTGAAAAATATTGTTTTGAAATGAATTGAGAAATTCCCCTTTGCCCCTATTCTCTTGCTACCCTTCCCTGTCTTATCCCACTGTAAAAGAGGAGAAGGGAGAAAAATGGGGGAAACATACCTCTCCTGCCCAAGTTTTCAAGTAATTTCAAATTAAAATGTTTTGGTTTGATGAAAAACATCTGTGACAATTTCTGCATAGTTCAAAAAGCCATTTTTCATCAAAAAATTTGATGAAAAATATCAACTATTTCTAATTAGATCATTTCCCCCTCTATATGGCAGCTGAGGAGAGGCTGGGATATTTATTCCAGTCCACAGGTTGGATCAGCCTTTACGTTACGTAGTAGCATATGAATTCCATTCCTGTTTACTCAGGCTTTGTGAGGCAAGGAATGAATTTCACCTTAGAAGTGAACATTCACTGTAACCAGAATCTTACAATGCATATTGTAATGCTTTTGAAACAATGGAGGACTTTCCTTCTCCATCTATATAAATGGAGGTTCACTATATCTCAAATTCACCATAGACAGGTTCTCCTATTGTTCAACACAGCATACTGGCCACTTAGATTTTTCCCTTAGACCAGCTATGCTTTATAAAGTACACACCTTTATGTTTAGCCTTTTCCTTTGGCTTTGATCCCATCACCAGTAGTTTCCACTTCAGTCTTTAACAGAAATCTTCCATCAAATATGTTCAGTCTACAGAGCACCCAGCATGAGTGAACAGATCAGATGCTGTCAGGTGCCCTCCTAGGTCTGAATTGTTGTTAAAGTGTCAACAGCCCACTTTTTAACATGAAAAAAATGGCTACTATTTACTGGACTCGTGCAGTGATGAGTATAATTAATCCAGAATTCAGATTCCAAAATAAAGTGAACAAACGCTTACCGTTTTCTGGAACAAAGCTTATTTTGTGGCCTCTTCACTTTGGAAATTCACCAACCAGCCAGAAGCTGTGTTTTATGAACCACTGACTATCCAGCTGAGCTTGGATATTTTCACAGTAAAAGTATAATGGCCAGATGCTTGGGATGTCGATTTTTGGTATTATATACTACTTGCACCTTTAAAGGGCTTCCTCCTGATTCTGGGAATGGCCTAGAGGTAAATGATAGTATCAGTCAAATGTAAGTAATCGCTAAGGAGAATGTCTCTGTTTTATAGTTTGATGTCTCACTTAGCTTGAGTCACTATTGTGACTCTCAATCTATCTAGGCCAGTGGTTCTCAAACTGTGGGTCAGGACTTCACCGTGGGTTGCGACCCCCAGGGCTGTCATTAGACTTGGTAAGGTCCTGGGCCGAAGCCCAAGCCCCACTGGCTGGGGCTGAAGCTGAAGCCCAAGGGTGGTGGGGCTCAAGTTACAGGCCCCTCGCCTGGGGCTAAAGCCCTTTGATTTTGGCCTCCTCGCCTGGGGTGGCAGGGCGTGGGCAGGCTCAGCCTCCCCCCCACATCGAGGTCATGTAGTAATTCTTGTTGTCAGAAGGAGGTCGCAGTTCAATTAAGCTCCTGATCTAGGCTTTTATGTGCTGACCCATCATTGTGGTGTTACAGGTGCTACCAATACAATAGCCAAACTGATGCCAAATCTGTGGAAAAATTGCCTTGACAATGCCAAGTGATGGGACGCTGGACCAAATTCCTCCCAGGAACAATAGCTTTGACTTCATAATATCAGTGGAATTACTCTGTGCAGCATCGCTGTGCCAACTAGCAGGCCATGGTAGAGCAGCTTCACTCCCATTGCACCTCACACCTAAGCTATACGGTCAATTTCACACTGCCTCTCTAGTCCAGTGACTATTCCCAATGTCTTCAGTCAGAGCAGGGCCCAGGTTTCCAAATTCTAAAACCATTGTCCTAAAGTTGATACTGGAAAGATACAGGAACAGATTATTAAGCAATCAGTTTGTAAGAACTTAGAGAATAACAGGGTTATAAGTAATAGATTTGTCAAGAACAAATCAGGCCAAACCAAACTATTTTCTTCTTTGACAGAGTTACTGGCTTGGGGAATGGAGGGAAGCAGTAGATGTGATATCTTGATTTTAGTAAGGCTTTTTAACATAGTCCCACATGACATGCTCATTAGCAAAGTAGGAAAATGTGGTCTGGAAGAAATTTGCACTGGTTGACAGACTATACTCAAAAGAGTAGCTATTGACGGTTTGCTGTCAAACTGGGAGGTGGGTATCTAGTGGGGTACCCAGGGCTCAGTCCTGGGTCTGATACTATTCAAAATTTTCATTAATGACTTGGATAATGGAATGAAGAGTATGCTTATGCAATCTGTAGATGATACCAAGCTGGAAGGGGTTCCATCACTTTGAAGGACAGGATTCAAATTCAAAATGACCTTGACAAATTAGAGATTTGGTCTGAAATCAGCAAGATGAAAATCAATAAGGACAAGTGCAAATCACTTCATGTCGGCAGGGGAAATCAAGTGCACAAATACAAAATGGGGACTATCTGGCTAGGCAGTAGTACTGCTGAAAAGGAGCTGGGAGTTATAGTGAGTCACAGATTGAATATTAATCAAGAATGTGATGCAGTTGCAAAAAATGGCTAATACTTTGTGGTGTACTAATAGGAGTGTTGTATATAAAACACAGGAGGTAATTGTTCCATTCTACTCAGCACTGGTGAGGCCTGAGTGGGAGTACTGTGTTCAGTTCTGGGCACCAGACTTTAAGAAAGATGTGCACAAATTGGAGTGTGTCCAGAGGAGAGCAACAAAAATGATAAAAGGTTTAGAAAACCTGCCCTATGAGGAAAGGTTAAAAATACTGGGTGTGATTAGTCTTGAGAAAGAAGAATGAGAGGGGACCTGATACCAGGCTTTGAATATGTTAATGGCTATTATAAAAAGGACTGCGATCAATTGGTTTCTATGTCCACTGACAGTAGGACAAGAAATAATGAGATTAATCTGCAGCAAGGGAGTTTTAAGTTAGATATTAGGAAAAACATTCCAACTATAAGGGTAGTTAAGACTGGAATTGAGTTCCAAGGGAGATTGTAGAATCCCCGCCATTGGAGGTTATAAGAACAGGTTGGAGAAACACTTGTCATGGATGGTCTAGGACTTGGTCCTGCCTTAGCACAGGAAGACGGGATGAACTAGGTGACCTCTCAAGGTCCCTTCCAGGCTTTCTGTCTGTATTACACAGCAGTACATATCTATGTTTCTATGATCTTGCATGTGTCCACTTGGGCAGAATTCACAATGAAATCAGTGGGAATTTTGATGGAGGAAGGAGTACACCATCAGGCCTCTTTGTAAGTAAAGGATGGATTTTGGAGATGGTGTGGACAATGCGGTAGGGAAGTTTAGTGGCCCATCAGAAACATTTACAAATTATACTTTAGTGGGGAATAGGATGATTTAGAGTGAGGATTATTCAGGCATACAGAGAAGGACCACAAAAGGTTCTTCTCTCCTCATCTATGTCATACATAAATATTTTAAAAATATTCTGTTTTTATCCAGGTCATTTTATGTTAATATAAGGAGCCTGATTTTTTTTTAAAGAGGCCAGAATCTGTCCTCTGTTTTTACACCCACTTTTAGGGATTTAGGTGTCAAAATGGTAGGTTTTGCTCCTGCAACTAATTGTGGGTTCAAGGAGGTCTGCAGGACATTACTGAGGGCATTGGGATAGTCCTGGTTGGACCTTATACCCCGGAAGGGGTTTGTTTTGTTTTCATACATGGACTATATGTGACTCGGCTGGAGGGCTGAGCCCCTGAAGACCTGCCTGATGAGTGCAGTGGCTGACAGGGGACACCATGAGGAGAGAAACTGAGAAGAAACTGCAGGCATGCACAAACTTGGCTAAGGGGGTACTCGCGTGAGGTGAGTGTGCTCTGTTACAGAACCTCAGTCTCCTCATCTTCTGCATGTCTGCCTCAGCCTAATATTCCACTCCCATCATCTGTTTAGGAGTTGCCACAGCTTGGTATCATGGTCCTGGATTGCCTCTTCATTGATATTTCCTTCTTCCACCACAAGAATGACATCAGCTACAATCTTTCTGCCCAGGAATCTATTTTGTACCTGGTTCAACTGCCACTGAAACATTTCTGGGGGCCCGCTGATGCCTGCCAAAAGATGCAGCAAAGGTTGTCAGGTGGCTGGATGGCTCATCTAGTTCAGTGTCAGAATCTATTCAACATCAAACAGTGAACATTTTTGCCCTGGATAAATAAGATGTTAATGAGTAGTGATGTCTTTTCCATGCTCCATTCAATGGTTTTTGGTCTGTTCAGATCTCCAGTTTACCTGGAGGTTTTCTCAGTGCTGCTAGGCTGCTGATCAACTCTGTGCTCATTTCAGTGGGTGTAGTGATGCCTCTTCTTTGCACGATTCCCAGTTCCTTCTTTAGTGGTTCCACCAGGGCTAATGGAACTCTGCATTTCTGTAGTCTTGGTGGGTCTATTTCTAACTTCAGCTTGCCCTCTAGGTTTCCATCCTTGAAATATGTCCTTTAATAATAAATATTCTGGTAGCATGATGGAGAGGACCCACAGTGACAGTTTTTCCTCCTCTCTTCCGACATCAAGGATATCCTTGTGTTGTGCTGCAATCAACTCCATGGCTTGCACTGCCCTGCTGCCCAGTAGCAGGTGGTACACCTGTGTGTCAACTGCTATAAAGTCTGTTGTGTTGAGGGTTTCTTATCAATAGCCTGTTTTTGCCTACTGACCTTAGAATGGTGTTACTGTACATCTCCAGCACTTGGTTACATTTCTCCTGTCTCATTTTGCTGCCTACCAAAGCAGCTGGCATCCAACTGGTCATTTATCAAAATCATAGTTGCAAATATGGCATTTAAATGGCTGGCAACCTTCTTCTACTAGGTGTGTACGTTAAATTCTTTGGTTCTGCTAAAGTCACACTGCAGATACGCTCCTCTTCATTAGAAGTCTGTCTTCAATTGCTGCAGGTACTGCTGCTTTTTTCTTCCTGGGGTAGTTGTGGCATTTGAGACATAACATAGTTCTGTTTTCCACACACTTTGCACTGTGGCCTATAGGACTGGATGGGAAGTCTGGGACTGGGTAAGGCAAGACTGGACTGGCTTGGTTTTTAGGAGGCTAATGATCCCCAGCTAATTCTATGCTCTGCCAATCAACCTTTGCCTCCCCAGCCTGCAGCCCTGAGACTTTCTACCTCAGCCATGCTTTGGACGGTCCTGGATCTCAGAGGTATTAGATCTTGTCATGCTTATTTAACTCATCAACACAACACAAATTTTGAATTTCTAATATTAGTCAAATGCAGAATTAAAAACAAACACTTTCAGCACTTTAACCTTTTAAGAGTAAAAATATTCATTGAAAGTTAATTTAAAGTTCAAGATCACAAATGTTCATGGATATGAACATGAAACGGTCACAGCTATGGCTAAAATGAAATTGTAGTTATGAAGAGTAATGAATATTTGTGGAAAACATTGCCACAGTTCGCTCAATGCTAGACATTACTATAAAATACTAGAGAACATTTTCTATTATGTCTTGTATCTGGTAATCATAATCTTTTGGAAGAGAACTGTTATCTATTTTGGGCCTCCTTTGTCGACAGTCCCCAGTGTGACACCAAATTACTCTTCTGATATGAAATGACTTGTTTCATATGGAGTTAATTATTAAAAGCTGATCTGAGACATATGGGGAGAGTTTCCCTTTAAATAATATGGTCACATAGCGTCTGGAAACTAGAATATATGTATCACAGATTTCCAATATGGAATCAAATGTGTTAAGGAGTTGTCCAAAAACCATGAGTTTCTGAGTTGCAGGTGTCCTGTGACACATGCTTGTCATGAATACATGTAGCCAGCCAACTTCCTTCACAAGAGTGTGGAGAGTTACTGAGGTGTTCTATTTAAGGCGCTAGCTGTAGAATAACATGCAGTCCTAAAACAGCTTCAGTTAAATGTTTTTAGAAAGCAGAAATTGTACAAGTGGAGCACTGTACTAAGGGAACCTTTATTTGACCAAACCATATCCCCTTTCAGAGTTGAAACTTCTGAAATGTAGGAGGCATGCAAATCGTGAATTAAGAATATTTAGGAGTATGAAGAAGTCCCAAAGAGCATCAGTCAGTTAAGTATTTCAGTTCACAGCAGACTTAAGAGCTGCAGATCTCAAAGGAATATGCCCTTGATATTTTGGATGCTTTCAAAATATGGTCCATTTGTAAACAGCATTAATGAATTTGACTCAAATGAGGTGAGATGGTTGTAGAATGGTGAAAAGTTAATGGAAAAGGTACTTTGGCTTGGAATGCATAATACACAATTATTGCGCAATTATTGAACTGATAAGCTAAAGCTATTACTACATGGAAAACATATTCTAAATTTTGATAATTCTAATAAATAGATCTACTACTTATTCTTTTTACGATGGGATGAATGAAATGTTTACAAAGATGCCTCCATAAGTGCTCTAACATACTTACTGTGGGGTCAATTTTCCCTTTCTATGGGCAAAAAAACTCATACAAGGAGGAAAGTACTTTAAAATAATTATGGCATGAGTAGAGAAGATTAAAGCGTGAAAGGGCATTGTTTGGAAAAGACCAAATCAAGAGAATGAACCCTGGTGGTGAGTCTGGTCCAGAGATGCAGGTTACCATGAGAAGTTAGCAAAAAGAAGTGGGAGATAATAGGATCAAACATCTTGTTGCCAGGAAGATTAAGTAACCTGGGACAAGTACAAAGGTTGAGATGAGATGACAATGGAAGCTTTGCCTTCATGGCTTTTTACTAGATCTGGGTGGAAGTTTTCCAATGGAACATTTTTCTGTCAAAAAATGCCAATTTGTCTAAATCAATGCTTCTCAATCTATTTGTCACTGCAGCTCTCTATGTGTTATGTGGGCCGTCCACACAATATAGATACTACCTCTATGGCCCTGAGGATGTCACATGGGTTGCAGCTGTGTGCCACAAGATTAGGCCACAAGCAGGTCATGGGTTGAGAATCACTTGTCTAAATCATAACATTTTGTGGGAATGTGCCAATATCCATGAATTTTTTCAATTGGCCTTCCAGGCTTCCCTGCCTGGCTCCTGAGCACCCACATGATGGACTGTCTCAGAGTTGGGATCTCAAGGCTTCCAGGGGCTATAGCTCTGGGGCAGCTCCCTATACACTGCCTGGTGGGTGGGGGTTGGATGGGACCTAGGGTTTCCAGTCCCTCTGCTTCAGAGCCAGAAGCCTTGGGAATCATGGCCAAAGTGGGAACCTTGGCACTTGGGCTCCCAGCTGCAATTTTATTTTGAAATTTTCAAAGCAAAACACTTTGGTTATTTTTAAATGAAATTTTTGTTGAAATTTTCATGAGAGAATCTGAAACTTACTTTTTCATTACAAAACGGAACAAAATATTTTCCAACATGTCAGAATTTGCAACAGAATACAAATTCCAATGTTCGCCCAGCTCTGGATACTACCTTGGGGCAACTAATGTGCAACTAATTTAAAACACTATGGAAACAAAGCATTTTAGTTGTACCCCAAAGTAAACTAGGGCAGCCCATGACTGACCTTGCCTAGGTTACTTTACAGTAAAATATAATTACCTTTTCTCCACTGTGTTTTAACTTCAGGATAGTTCCTTAGTTACCGTAAGATTAAAGTGTGCCTTTTCTTAGCACTGAGGACAAGGCCGTAGAAGCAAGCATCAGGTTAACACAGGAGGAGGAGGAGTTGGAGTGGGGAATATGACTGCCTTTCGGAATACATCTAGACTGGGAAAATAATCTGTATTTGAAAGTATGGCAAAATGTGTTTTATCTAACACAACTTTGCATCCTCGGGTTGACCATGACAACCTAATACTTTTTAAAATTTGTGAACACCCAGTTTATACCATTTTTGAAGGGAGAGAGGAAAGAAGAGGCTCTTGGAAACATGAGGAAAGGTATGAAAGTAGGGAGGGACCAAGCACTGCCCCCAAACAGAAGTCTTTTACAAAGCTAAATGCTACTATTGTTAATAGGAAAACAAAAGAATTAAAACACTATCATTAGATCTAGAAGCCTACTAAATAGTTTAAATAAGTCAATAAAAATTAGTCTATTTTCGCCAGAGTGGAAGAAACCTTGGAAAGACATTGCTACTTCTGTTCTGCACTAGAGTAATACAATATTTAATAATGAGACTGAACACAGAAAATTTATTACTATTGAATTATTGAAGGCTTATGCAATTTTAACACAAGGGAACCTGTGTATGACAAACTAGACTTCTGACTTGGCACATTTGATACAAACTTTGTAGTATGATATTCTAAGGGATATGCTTTCAATCAGACCTAAAGGAAACCAACAGTGAAGAATTAAGCTCAAGAGGCCAAGAATTAACCTTTAACTTCAGCCAGCCTCCTAACACCCCTGTTTGTATATGTGGTACATAGTGCCTCATTGCACTCATTAAATGAAAAAGGAATCTCTTCCACTCTACTCAGCAGATTCAGAAGTTCCCATCTCAGCAAGTTGATGATTTCGAGGAATATGTACAAGCTTCCTAAGAGCTTTCACTGTGACCTGTAGAACCAGTTAATTACGGCGTGGTACATACAAGATCTGATTAGGCTCAAAGTTTGGAAAGAATGCTTTAGACTAATTAAACTGATTTCCATTTGTCCAGATGTATATAGAAACATCCGATGAAGTGAGCTGTAGCTCACGAAAGCTCATGCTCAAATAAATTGGTTAGTCTCTAAGGTGCCACAAGTACTCCTTTTCTTTTTGCGAATACAGACTAACACGGCTGTTACTCTGAAACCAATTAAAACTATGTAAAGGACATATAGCACGGTAGCCATATACTTTTTGTTTATCAAAGGGATGTACAATGGAATCAGACTAATGAAGCAACAGAAAAAATCCTCATTCATTTTTCTATTTAGAGCTCGTCCCACAGTGGGATTCAGATATGCATCTTTCTCTCAAAGGCTGCAGTCATGAGATATGGGCCAAACCAAGGGTGATTTTTCATTTTGGAAGAAGGAGGTAATTTGGATCCAGGTCCTTTTTTATCAACATCTCTAAAGTTGGGAGTGAAAGGAGAAAGGTAGAGGCCAGATAAAGGTTTACAGTTTGGGTCTATATATACAGGCTGGTAGTTAAGAACATAAGAAGGCATCTGTCATTGCCCATTTTTGTACCCCAAGAAAATGGACTGGGATTGATTCAATGCCCTCTGCATGAGAACTATGGACTTATACATCTCTCACATGAGCCATGGGCAGCATAGTACTCTATTGGCCAGTCTTTTGATTGAGAGTTGCCTCAGTCTCCTGAGGTTCTGGACTCTGTGTAGGAAGAGGAGGAAAAAAGAAACTTGCAGCTGTAAAGCAATCATTTCTAATCTCCTGAAGCTTTCAGCTTCAAAGAAAGAAAATCCAGTGTCATTGTATTGAGATTAAATGAGGTCGGCAGACTAATAAACATTTCAGTTCTCTTTTGTTGCTTTCAGCCACTGAACACTCCTATAGAATGGTGCAAATATAGGATCTGCCTCTTCTTAATGGCTTCCATGGCATGAATACAGGATTCCTCAAGTGTTAAAGCTCCACACAATAAATGTCTAAGCTATAAATTTTGATGTGCTGCCCAGCTGAATGGATGCTTTGAGTGGAGACAGACTGGCGGGAGCTAAAGTAGTTAGCTTTGATTTACCTCTCTTCTATTATTCAATCCTATAGAGAATTTCGAATAGTCCTATCAAGGCATGTTGACTGGCTGCCGTTTATAGATTGAGACAGAATGAGTGATATTTGACCTCGGTTAATACCATGGAACCTTATAGTGATATTAGCAGGGATGAAGTAATGTGTAGATTTGTAAGGGTCAGACAATGAAGCAAGATGTTTGCAAATAAATCTGTTGAAAGATGAGTTTTCTTCATTAATCATTCACTGAGTGAGTTTCTCTGAAGTCCTGGAGGTATTTCCACTGATAAGGAAGTACCTGTGAAAGGTCTGTCCATGTTACTTCTTATGCAGTATTTATGTTTAGTCTGATTTGTAATCTCGGCTTGAATATCCTAGGCATATCCATACAGTGTATCCCAGCTGGTGGCTTTCCTGGTGCTAAAACAGGTCACTCTTCATGACTCTCAGAAACATTGCTCCTTGATACACTTTATCAACTGCAGATGCAGTCTGAGTTCAGTTAGCTATGATCAGCCTTAAAAAGGCAACAGCAAAAGAGTATTATTTATATTCTAAACCCATGCCCACTAATATATGATATAAAATATCATTCTGAGAATTCAGGTTCTATTAGTTTTTGTTGTGGTTTTTTTTGTCATTTGGTCCTTCAGATTTTATTAAGCATCTTTACTGATTTGAGTAGTTTCTTAATTATTAAAGAAGCAAAATAATATTTCTGATTTTCTTGACATCTGGAAACAATGTGTGGCACTTGAGTTCTTCCCTGGATATCTGCTAAAGAGGTTGATTAATGCTCTGTTAAACTAGTCTGTTGTGATTTAAGTTGCAAGTGATTTTTAAGGGTTGTTACTATAGACACCTCTAAATAGCCAGCAACAGCAACAGACATTTTACCGTTTGGAGAGGAATCAGTCATCCTTAATGACTAATTTTCCACTAGCCAGATTGTAAGGGTTCACACTATGTGCAAACCATGAAGGAGCATCTCTGGACAGGAATGCCAGCCAACTGTCATAGCCTGAAGTTATAGTCACCCAGTCACACATTTGGTCCTCTGTATGTTTGTTATGCTATCTGGTGGCACAAGGTTAAGCCAGAATTAAGATATTTATAAATCTAATATCACTGTCACCAACCAACACCAGTTAAATTAAATTAAACTAAACTATATTTGGCAATTGCATTGTACACCGGTCTCTTAAAGGAACTTGCTAAAGAGAAAAGGAGAGGGAGAGGGACCGAGAGGGAGAGAGCTCAGCTGTTACTATGCAGCAACGGAACAGCTATACACTTCCTATTTGTCCTCCTCTTTAGCCAATAGATGACCAGAAGAGTGTGAAAAGTCCTCACAGAATTACCCCATGCAGAATTCTCTCATCCAGATTTAGGACCCAATCACACAGTCTTTGCTCAGGCTAAAATTGAGGGTGAATTGGGACTCACATTCTTGGACCTGTGTGCTTTAACTTGTCACTTTTGATGCCCTTCTGGTGATCTAATGTAAACAAGGTGAAAAATGGAATTTTTAAAGAGTTCTAGACATGAACCTGGTTTTATTCTTTCTTATTTCTGTCCACAATCTCAGCCCCATCCTTGCCATAAACTGAAAATGTTTAGAGTTTAAATAGATAGCTGTATCTGAGACAAGGGGAATTTTAAGGGGTTGAACTTTCTTCAAGTCTCTGGATAGCTTTAGTTTTTTGTTATAAAAACTAAAGTTTGTGCAGAGTAAGGCAAACTGAATGAATATGCAGCAGATGACTTAGCCCATGCCATACATACCATTGGTGGTCTATCTGGTTTAACATCTTAGATTTCAAAAGTAGAAAATAGACTGAAATATTTAAAAACATAAAAACAAGTGGAAACTTATCAAACACAGAGGTTTTACCAGCCCAGTTATGTTAGGTGGGAACTCCTTTTTGAAAGGCTAATGGAAAAGATTTGAGATGATTTACCATGATCAGTTTGACTTATTTATCTAGATGCAGTACATTAGTTCATGCCAGAATATTGTTAAGTCAGTATTGCTGGGGAGTCTACAGGATGTCTGGAGAATAGCTAATGTGAGGACAATTTTTTTAAAAGGTTCCAGAGGCAATCCTGGCAGTTACAGGCTAGTAAATCTTACTCCTGGGGGAAGTTTTGTGCCAAAAAAATTCAGAATTCTGCTCCAAAACATTTAAAAATTCTGCATATTTTATTTGTCAAAATAATCCAGTATAATCAGACCAGTTTCAATTGTTTTGGTAATTTATTTAAACTACAATACAGAAAAAAGTCACAATAACTATTCAGCATTTCCTAAAAACACAAAAGTGAAGTTACAAATACTTGGTAACTAATACCCTGCATTCCAGTTATAATACTGGATTTTAATTTAAATTATATTACAGAACACCAAACAGAAAAAAAAAGTAGAATGTCATTTTAAATTGCTCAGACTTTCACACATGAAGGTCATACGTTTTTGCTAAACATTGTCCTGGTCCTGGCTGGGCACTTTGGGAAGTGCTTGGTTCTGATTGTCCTGACATTTTATTGACTGTTTGGTAAATGTTTTACTACCCATTTAAAAAAAATACTTTGATGGCAAGTAAAATAAATCCTGAGCTGTAATCTAACCCCATTGTGCCACTTTGGCACAGGAAAAAAGTGAGACAGGCACATACATCTTCCTAGCTAAGGATTCCCTTACTTTCATTTATAACAAGGCTCCTATACATCACTCTGGCAATGTAGGGTCCTTAAAACTTTCACAGTTTTTAGCACCTGGGGGAATTGACTGAGAATGAGAAAAGTTAACTAACAATAGGAACATTAACAATGTTACTACATAGGTAGGCTGCTACATTTCTGCCTCAGAGAATGAGATCAATTAACCATCAACAGCAACTTTAACGATACTACACAGGCAGGCTGCTACATTTCTGCCTCTAGCCTGCCTCATGCATCATAAAAAGCCTTACCCTTCCATGCCAGTGACCTGCAGTAGCAAGCGAGAGGGACAGAGTCTCCCTCTCTCTTTCGCTTGTTGGGACACACGCATGTTCGCCCAGCTCCACCCTCCCCATGATGATCAACCATGCAGGCACACATGCCCAGCCCCCTTCACCCATCTCTGAGGCTGCTCCAGGCACCCTGGAACAGATACGCTGCCTGGCCTGCTGGGGAAGAGGCACGTGTCCCCTGGCAGATTTTTTTTTTGGTGTTTTCCTGCATGTGGGGCATAGAAAAATGCGGGCCATGTGAATTCTGCGCCCCTATGTCAGGAGTAAAATCTAACTTCAATACCAGTTAAATTGCTTGAAACTATAGTGAAGAACAGAATTATCAGACACATAGATGGACATGTTATGTTGAGGAAGAGTCAACATGGCTTTTGTAAAGGGAAGTCATGCAGTCTCTTAGAATTCTTTGGGGGGGTCCAACAAACATGTGGACAAGGGTAATCCAGTGGGTATTGGGTATTTGAACTTTCAGAAAGCCTTTGACAAGCTCCCTCACCAAAGGCTCTTAAGCAAAGTAAACTGTCATGGGATAAGAGGGAAAGGCCTCTCATGGATAAGTAACTGGTTAAAAGATAGGAAACAAAAGGTAGGTATAAATTATCAGTTTTCACAAGGGAGAGAGGTAAATAGTGGGATTCCCCCAGGAGGCTGTACTGGGACCAGTGCTGGTCAACATAATTATAAATGGTCTGGAAAAAAGAGTAAAACAGTGAGATGGGAAAGTTTGCAGACAATATAAAATTACTCAAGATAGTTAAGTCCAAAGCTGACTGTGAAGAGTTACAAAGGTATTTCACAAAACTGGGTGTCAGGGCAACAAAATGGCAGAGTAAATTCAATGTTGATAAATGCAAAGTAATGCATATTGGAAAATATAATCCCAACTATACATACAAAATGATGGGGTTTAAATTAGCTGCTACCACTCTTGCAGTCATTCTGGACAGTTCTCTGAAAACATCTGGTCAATGTACATTGGCAGTCAGAAAAGCTAACAGAATGGTAGGAATCATTAGGAAAGGGATAGATAGTAACACAGAAAATATCATATTGCCTCTATATAAATTCATGGTATGCGCACACCTTGAATACTGCATGCAATTCTGGAGAAGCGCAACAAATATCATAATGCCACTATATAAATCCATGGTACGCCCACACCTTGAATACTGCATGCATTTCTGGAGAAGGGCAACAAAAAGGATTAGGGGTATGGAGGATCTTCCATATGAGGAGAAATTAAAAATACTGGGACTGTTCAGTCTAGAAAAGAGATTCTTGAGGGGGGATATGATAGAGGTCTATAAAATCATGACTGGTGTAGAGAAAGTAAAATAGGAAATATGCAGTGTTGTTAGTTTCCCAGACCTGAAGATGAGCTCTGTGTAAGCTCAAAAGTTTGCCTCTCTCACCAAGAGAAAGTGGTCCAATAAAAGATATTACCTCAGTCAACTTGTCTTTTTGAAATAGGAGGGGTTATTTACCCCTTCACAAACGACAAGAATCAGAAGTTACCCAATGAAATTAATCAACAACAGGTTTAAAACAAACATAAGGAAGTATTTCTTCACACAGCTCACGGTCAACCTGTGGAACTCATTGCCAGGGGATGTTGTGAAAGCCAAAATCATAACTTCGTTCAAAAAAAGAATTAGATAAGTTCATGGAGATTGGTTCATCAGTGGCTATAAGCCAAGATGGTCAGGAACAGAACCCCATTCTCTGGGTGTCCTTTGAACCTCTGACTGCCAGAAGCTGAGACTAGATGACAGGGGATGGATCATTTAATAATTGCCTTGTTCTGTTCAGTTCCTATGAAGTGCCTGGCCATGGCCACTGTCTGAAGACAGGATGCTGGGCTAGATACACTATTGGTCTGATGCAGGGTAGCCATTTTTATGTTCTTAACACAGCCAGTGAATGAAGCCCCCTAATTCTTCCTGGTGTGGAGTAGTATACCTCAGCTGTCTGGATGGCTATACATGTAACCTACAGAAATACTGTGCTGTCATTATGCCAGTATGTGGTCTGATTTGATTATCCTGGCCTATCACTAATATGCAGTGCATTGTCAGCCTCGGGTCAGGCTAACCGTGCTAGATGTTCTTTGTCATTCTTATCACAAAACTGAAGTTAAAAGAAAGAGGGTAATGCTCTAAAGAATTTATTTGAGTTCTATTTGTAGGGAGTTTACCACAAACACATTTTCAGAATAAAAAAAAACTGCTCTAGGGGGCAGTTGTTTTCATTTCTTCGTGCACATCCAATATCACTTGAAGCACTTCTTGAAATTACCAGAGTTTACTGTTGTGGAGAAACAAACTAAACTAGAGGTTCCTCTTTATGGCCTTGGTTAGATAAAACCCGCTCAGAGATTTACATGCATTTTATAGACTCACTGTCAAATTTAGCAAAATGCAATGCATGATATCATTCTATTAAGGCTTGCATGTTAAGGAGCCCAGTTGCTGGATTTCTGATTAGCTACTTAAATCTATTCATATGGATTTATTTTCATTTGCACCTGCTATCCCTCCGGTGCAATTCAGCGATTAAAGACACAAACGTTAATCAAGAGCATCTAAAAAATCATTAAAAAGGAAATCTTCTAAAAAGCCTTCCCAGCCTCAAATGAGCTCTAGTTCCCAAAAGCAGCCCTGCTTCATTGTCTCCCCAGGATGGGATATGTGTTCCCTCTCCCCAGTAAGGGGAAAAAAGAGCTATGTTTCTGTGGAAGGGAGGAAAAGTAGCTGTCACACCCTGTAGGAACTGGTACAGACTCAGGTCCTGGTGTGAGTTGCTGACAGCTGGGCCTTGTTAAGAAGTAGGCCTCCAGAGGAAGGGTTTGGGTGAAGAGATGGGCTTGTGCTCCCTGGAAGGAACACACATTACCTGGACCAAAGGGGAGAAGACCCTGCCTCTGAGGTCAGTGCTTAATAGTGGGTAGAGTCAGAGTTTTGGTGCTTAAATTCATTTGGATTCTGGCTGTATTTGTATCATTTCCTGGAGAAAGAGGAGCATTTTGTGGTAAAATAACACTTTTCTGGGAGTTTTGTTTAAACTCTGCTTAGGCCTACAATGATAGTGTGCCTTGTTGTTTGAAACCTGAAGTCAGCTCAACATTTCTGACCCCACAATTGGCCACAATCCCCAGCCACCCCTCTCAAAAAAGGCCTAAGAAAATATTGGATCCCCAAACCTGGGCCTTTGCCAACCAAATGGGGAATTGAATTCCAAACCAAGAGCCTCTTCTTGAGAATGTCCTCTAGCCCATTCCCCCAGAGCTGGGGTATAGTTCAATGTCCCTCCAAAAGCCACTCTTGCTCCTTGCTGCTCCCTGGCCCTTCTTCATGCCAGCTACAGCTTCTCAGTCTTCTGTTTCCTTACCACCTATGACACACCACATCAAATCTTTCACTGTAGCCACCTCCTTGCCCTTTGTAGGGAATTACCTGATTCCACTCAGGTGGGGTTCATCCTGTACTCAGGCAAGCAATCCTGTTACACTGACATACCCTTGCAAAAGGAGTTGGCAAATAGTATTCCAGAAATAAGTCCTGAACGTATTTCCAAGGTAAGTGGGAATTGTTAAAATGTAAGTGTAAGCAGGGTCTGAATGAATTCTTCCCTGACAGCTAGCTGAGAGGGGGAGAGGTTTAGGAGTCAGGAAGTTTGCTCCCGCTCTGCTTAGAGATCCAGCAGATAGAGCGGTCTGTTGCTCAAAGTGATCAACTTTGGCTGGTGTTGGGTTATAAATCACTTTGGTACTGAATGCAGGGGTGAAATGCTCTTATCAATGTTGTTGGCATTACTATATTAATACAGGGAGGCAGGATTGTGCTTAACCTGTCCCAAATGAGGGGGTCACCCTCAGCTGAAAGAACCCCGTTAAGCCAGGGGCTCGAATGCCAGAGGCCTGTGAAGGTGAGAGTGGTGGGACAGGTATCCCATCAGGAGGTGTGGACCCTCCCCCAAGCGTCCTCCCTGGACTGGTTTAACCTGCCCCCAGTTCAAAGAAAGAGCTAAACAGGCTTCATTAGGAGCCTCTTTGTTATTTTAAATGCTCAGTCAGAACTGAAATCAGTTGTGGTAGGACTGTGTTTCTGCCCAGCCTGCTAAGAGCTAAAAATTACTAAGAGACTGATGTGCAGAGGTCACAGTAGATAGGCAGGTGGCAGTAGAAGGTGACTGACAGTTGGCTGGCAAGTGAGTGGCCAGCAGGGCAGCCCGTGGAGAGGCACTGCTAGTGGCCAGCAGGATGACCGTTGGAGAGGAGCAATCAGTGAGTGCCCAAGCAGCAGAGTGAGTAAGGTGCCTCATTACCCACCACCACCTCCACCCAGGTTGGGAGGTGAACTCTGCAGATGCACCTCTGAACTCTGGGTCTGCACTGACCAAGGACAGCAACTGTGAGTGGGGTGCAGAGAAGGGTTGGGCATGTTAAAGGGACTTTTGGGTTGCTGGACATAAGAACCTGAGGGGAAAAGGACACTGCCCAACTTACTTGGGGAGGGTCTTTTGCTCAGGGTTTGTTTCTCAACCCTGTTTGTGGTGGTTTCTCAAATTAATGTCGAGTTACTTCCCTCCTTTTATTAAAAGTTTCTTTTCTACAGACTCTGTGCTTGCGAGTGGGGAAGTATTGCCTCTCAGAGGTGTCCGGAGTGCTGTGTAATTTTCCCACGTTACTGGGTGGGGGCTTGAGCCAGTTTTGTGTTGTATTAATGGAAAGGAACCCCTAGATATTGAACCCAGCCCTGGTTGCTGCTGGCTCCACCTGGCAGAAGGGTTACATAAGTATTTCCTACCTTTGAAATATTTTGTATATTTACTGTAAATACATATATGATAGAAACCCATTTACCCAGATGATATGGGCAACACTATCACATGGGTCGTTTTCTTAGACAAATGAGGGTTTGGTTAGAAGGAAAACTTTTCACTGTAAGTGCTGTTAAGGCAATGCTGGAAACTAACTCTATGCTACTCACCTCGCTTACTGTGCAAAGTAACCTGATGCTACTGTATGAAAAGGACAAAGGTAGGTTTTTTTTCTATTAGGGTCTGCTTATAATCCTCACCTGTGAACAAAGTCATACATAGGATTTTCTGTGCATTTGTGGTAGTACTGATTATGCCGAAAGCAATTCTGTGTAATTTTCTGCCTGTGCATCGTGTCAAATGTCAAAATGGATGTGATTCATACAACTCAGAAAATTGGCAATAGCACATATTTGCAGAGGTTACTTATGAGATTTTTTTATGCTTCTTTCTAAAGCCTATACAGTTCCTCTGGAAATCCTTAAATGTGTTGATTGGCATTACACTGGATTTTTTCATTACATCATTCTTATTGCTGGTGCTGACTCAGAACTGGAAAGAAACTGCAAAGGTGATGTTGAGTATGGGACACAGAATATGTGGTGGGCTATTAAGTTTTCACTGGCATGAGTTTGGGATGTTGCTTGTGAGTGACTAAGCCACAGTAAGTTTATTGGGTCATTCCAAGTGAGTCCAGGTTAAAAGTTTGTATTGCATCATACCACACTGGCGATGGTCAACATTTTTTGAATAAAAAAGATTTTTTCCCCCCAGTGAAAAGCCCTCCTACTCTGGCTGTGTGCAGCTTCCAGCAACAAGGCTGCAAACCAAGAAGCTTAGCAACCTCCCACTCATATAGCGCCAAATGTACCCATGGAACACTCTATTGAACTCAGCTGGTTTGCGTCATGGTTTCATTTGCTTCATAATATCTGCATCCTCCTTCCCCCCCTAAATAAAACTATATTTTTCATATGCTCCCTAATACTAACTGCCTCCATTCTAGTCACTCAGACTCTAAACCAAAACATGTGGAAGAATCAAATTTTTATTTTATTGCTGTTTGATCAATAGTGACAGGATGTGCAGTGCTGTTATCTAAATGGCCTTGAGAAAAGAACTATGCTCAGAAACACAGGAAAATTAAGAGGTTTAGGACCCAGTGTAAGTAATGTCATGTGTAGGAAGGGCAGGGCACAGAATGTAACCTTTCCTGCCACAACAGAGGTTGCCCTACAATCAACAGGGTGGTAATGATGAAACTATTTCCCCTTCACCGTAAAGGCTGTTCCTCAGAGGACAGCCTTGGAGATAATAAACATTTTAAGTAAAGTGGGCTGATTCTTTCTCTTTAGTGGTTTCCATAATCTGTTCTGAATGTTAATCTGGAAGACGAAACATAGTGCTGGTGAGGGAAAATGTGACAATTATGCTCATACTGGAAGGGAAAAATAGAACTGAACTGCACCAGTGAGAAGGCCTCTATCTTCCTGGCAGCACCTTTTATGAAGCCTGCCCTATTACCCACAGGCCAATCCCAGTGCCTCTTAGAGGTGTTCGGATTGACCAATAGCAGCCATCCTAAAAAGTAAGGGCTATCATTGACAGCAGGCGGTACCATGCAACCTCTGGAATGTGGCCTGCCTTCCCAGTCCAGCTCAGCTCTCTGGCATCAGCTGAGGTGACTGGCACTCTATACTTGGCCACGCTTGCCAGGCCTTACACTCAGCTTGATGGCATTTCTCTGTCTGTGTGTATGTATGTAACGTGATAGCTTTTTAACACCACCTGAGATCCATTCCAAAATGTGAGGGTATGCTCTAGGCATCAATGGATAGAACCCTATTGATCTGGGGGTATATCAGAAAACCCCAGGGGGGAAAATGGGGAATACACTGAGCCCCTGTCATCTGTCTAGCAAAGCCACAGCTCAAGCACCTCTGTGATTGCAGCTGATAGCACCCATTAATGCCACCCAGCATAACAGTACCTCTATCTTCTCTCTGCCTATCCTCCCAGTAGCGTTTAACACACTGACACCTTTTATGACTTCTCTCCCCGGGCAGAAAGAAGAGAAATAATAATGGTGGTGGAGGAGAGCAATGGTGGGAAGGAGGGAAACACGAAGTCTGAGGGAGAAGGGTGGAATGGGGACCACAGAGAAAACAGGGGGTGCACATGCAGAGCCCCTGGCATGGGGGGATGCTGGTATGGGGTAAGGGATGCACACGGAACCCCTCATAGGGGAGATTGGGGGACCCTGATATGGGGAGAAGGGATAAATGGAAGTGCATACAGAGCTGGGGATGTGGGACACACAGTGTACCTGGTAGGAGGAAAGGTAGGAATGGGCAGCCCACAGAGGGAGGGGATGGGAGGGTGACACACACAAACTTGTGAGGGACCATGGAGGATTGCAAGGAGCCCCTGGTGTGTGCAATCAGTGCAGCCTAAAGAGCAACAATGTTCTTTACTTTGGCTTCTCCTATGTTTTTCAATGTCCTTTTCTTTCTATTCTTAATCAGGGGCAGGGGTCACGTGCATTCACAGAATTAAGGCCTTCACACACATTTTGCAGCATTCTCCAGAATTTAAGCTCTTATTAAATACAAGGAAGTGAAATCTTTGCTTGTGTAACTCCAGTGTAGTCCATGGAGTTTTGGGGAAAAGGTTTGCAGCCTTTCTGGTTTTTCAGATAACCTTAACAAGATGAAAACATGCATGGTTATCTGATTGAGTCTGTAGCCAGAAATACTGAAACAAAACCACCAATAGAGGTGTGATCCCTCTTTCATCTTAAAGGACCTTAAATTTTGAAACTGCATCAGCAGAGACAGTGACTGTCTGGATCCAGGAAAATGCAGATGGAGCAACAATTAGCTGAGCAGAATTACAATTTATCACCAGCACAAACATGCAGTAAAACTAGATTGGGGGACCTGATACAATGATAATTCCAGGCAACTGTCTTCTTTGGCCCCTAGACCCAGACTTGTTCTGGGCCCTCAGCTGCAGCAATCTCAAATCTCTAATCCAGTTCACACTCCTTTTGCTACACCATCCCCATCAATTTGTTCTCTTTCCCTGCCCCTTCTGGTAGCATACCTCCTGAGTTTCAAGAGACTCATTTCCATTCCACCAGCTGTTGTGACCTGTATGAGGCGTAGGTATAACACTAATTTAAAAAGAATGTTTTTTTATTTCTACCGCATTGCTGTCCTTGTCAATATTACTCTGGCAGCCCAGTGGGGTGTCGTGCTTAGTCAGCTCTCTGCTACACAGTAGTGCTTCCTCTCTTTGATTGACAGGAAGTGTTGCATGTGGCACCAGGCACATGCATTGCTGTGCAGTAGTAGGGCAGACAGAGAAGGAGCTGTAGGCTTACAATGTTGTTTTAAGTGATCACCTTTTCCCCATACAGGAATGAGCAGGAGGGCCAAATGGCTGGGACTAAAAGAGAAAAGCAGGGGGTAAGGGTAGAGCTGGTCAGGAGTTTTCCAACAAAACATTTTTCTTGGGAAAATGGTGAATCTTGGAAACCAAAACTGTTCATGGGAATGGGTCGGTTTTGGTGAATCTTTCCATTTTAAAACAAAGTTGGGGAAAAATGTTCTACAATTGTTGAATGTTTTACTTTTCTGGTTCAAAACAACTCTTTGTTTCAAAATGTTAGTTCATTTATAGATAAGAAAAGGTTACTAATGTCATTTTTAAATGACTGAATGTTTCAACTGACCCAATCCAAACCATTTTCAGATTATCAATTAGCAAAAATTTTCAAGATTTTGACTTTTTTGGCCTAATTCGGGATGGAGAAAAAATTAAAATATCAAAAACTCTTTCCCACTCAGTCTATAGCTGGGGCGGCTGAAAGAATAGGAAGTAGGTTTTATTACAGGCAATCACACCTGTTGGCTAGAGCCACAGTTTATATAAATTGGCATAGCTTCCTTGACCTACACAAGTTAAAGGTATAGCTCACAGGTTTTTCTCGTACATTAGTAACAACCACCTCTGTATGTGTCTATCTTCTCAAACATACACATACGTAGAGCAACGGAGAAATGAAGAATGGTCAAATGGTAAAATAAAATAAATCTCTGGAGATATTCCTGGAACTAGACCACAGAATAACCAGTTCAATCCCAGAATGTCAAATCTTGAAAAGGAATCTGGGCAGTGCGTTCACTGTAAATTAGTAGTGGCCCAGATCTTCAGCTGGTGTATACGAATGTAGTGGTATTGAAATTAATGTTCCTGTAACAGGAAATTAATTCACAGTCTGAAAAAAAAGAAAGCCATTACATTTTTCTCCTATGACTAAATTAAAAGATATTGTATTTCCAGTGTGCAATATTCTGGAAAGAGAAGGGATATTATTTGTGTGGGATTGGCCTCCAGATCAAGCAGCAGCAGCAACATCTTTATTATTTGGCGATTTTCAGAAGCACTTTCAAAGCACTACAATAACAGTATACATGCCAAAAAAACCTTAAAGCTACATGGTCAACTATGAAATTAAAACAAAACTGAAAATGTTCTTTACAATAGAGTAGGAAACAGATTTCAAACTAGATTACAGACTCTTTGAGGGGGAGAGAACACTTTTTCTATGAGATGCAGGGAGAGCAGCTGTCAGTCATGCAAGACTGGCAATGGGAGAGAATCTGAGAAAACCAGATTTCTAAAAGTAAAAATATGTAGCGCTTATGCAGTGTGTACTGCTCCCTGTTTTACATAGGTGGGAAACTGAAGTTGAGATGTGATTTGTCTAAGGCACTATTGCCAACCCCAAGCATTCACGAATGAGGAACTAGGCACCCCAAAATTATCAGATTTTAAAGGATAATAAATTTGTGTTCCTTTTAGTTGTCTTATGGGTTTTTGAGCCTTTAGAGTTTGTGTTTTCAAGCTTTTCTGAATAGTTATAAGGGCTAGAAACTTTTGGATTTTGTACCTGAAAGCTGAGATGCTCAGGTAATCACCTGACTCCAGAAGCTGATGCTTTAAAAAAATTAGACAATAACACAAGACTTGGCAACACTACCAAGGCCACACAACAAGTCAGTGGCAGAGCCAAGATTAGAGTTACTCATGCCCAGCACTGTACTTATTCTGATAGGTGATGCTACTTTCTTAGCAAATAGACTTTGGGGCTTGATGGCAAAAAGTTGTATTCTGCTCTTAAAACAACAAGATTTTAAAATAAAATGTCTATGACAAGTAGCAAAAATGCAAAAATATCAGAAGAGTAACATTTGTCAGTACTTTTCTTGAGTGAAATGCTAACCCTGCCAACAGATTTCAAACACGTTTAAGCTTGTTTATCACCTGGCTTGGCAATCCTGAAATCAGGGCAGGGCAGTAATCTACTCTGGAGAATTAGTGCTCTTAGTATTAGCCTTGGACCTATAGATATGAAGAAAATGAACACATTTATTCATTAAAGCATTTCATGCTAATAAACATGTAATGTATGCCCAATCTAGCAATCTTTATGATTGGATGACTACTACTGAAATCAGTGGGAGTTACGTATTCGTAAGGGCAGCAAGAACATGCAAATGCAACCGACCAAAAAAATCATTTTAATTCTTCTCTTTTTCTTTTCACTATCATTTTTCAATTTTAATCTTTTTAATTCTCACATGTACACACACACCCTCAAACAGAAGTTGTGGGGGCTGATGCAGAAATTTCAGGGTAAGGTTCTATGGCCCGTGTCAAAGGAGGTGAGATTAGATCACCATAATGGTCCCTTCTGACTTTAAAATGTATTTATCTTTTGAAGGATATTAAGGGTACATGAAAAATGTTAATAAATGTAATGAAAAAAGAGAGCTTTTATTTATATTTTTTCTAAAGGAAAAATAACTATTCTCAACAAGAGGCAAATAAAATGAAGATGAAGCCAATCTGTAAGCCCCTCGGAAGGTAGAAACTGCCTCCCCCACTAGTCTGCTGATTACAAAATCAGACTGGTGCCTTTTTGAAGAGTAATAAAAAAACAAAAAATTGCTCTCCAAACTCTTTTGAACCATAAAAAGGTTTAGTTTGCATTCTTTGTCAGTTTTGCACACAGGTTTGGACTGATTCTTGTTTTATCTGCATCCCTGTCACCCATCTTCACATTAGTATACATCAAGTGGGGTTTTCAAAAGCACATGCCTTACCCTGCTTCTATTAAAGTTGTTGGCAAAACTCCCAGTGACTGCAATGGCAGCAGAGTTAGGCCAATACTGAGCACTTTGAAAATCCCACCCAAAACAATAAAATCTAGTGTGAGTTCACAGAAAAAACAGCAGGAAATGGAGAAGCAGCTCTCAGTTGCTCAAGTTCCTTTAAGAGCAAAGTGCTGTAATGGTACCATTGTAAGAACTTGTTGTAGGTATTATGTAAAGGTTTGCATTCCTTAAGGAGCTGAGGGTGAGGGAGAGCAGTGTCATGGATTCAACATATTGGTTAGCAGAGCTGGGCTGGGTTTGGGTTTTGCCCTTTCACCTGGTAAAGCAAGGGCTGCTCTGGCTTACATACCCTCTCAATGGCACTGCAGCTTAGTTAGTATGTCCAAACTGTGCATGTTTAGTTATTTTCATCTCTCTTCAAGCATCAGCCCTTTAATAACTATTGTAAGTGCTCTTCTTCAAATTCCTTCCCTTAAGCTGATGCCTCTTTGGGACAGAGATACATTACCTACATTACTCTCACAGCCCAGAGAATGTTGCAGACACGCATGCCACTCAAGTGTCTGTCATTTTAGTCCCCAGACTACTTACATTCCATGCAGATTTGGTGTCCCCCTCACTTTTTCATTGTTGAAAACCATTTACCTCAGAAACATGTTATGGAGAGTTATTTACACTAAAGAAATGGATCCCAAGTAGTCTAAGTTCCCTGCATGGATAATTTGTCCCTAATTGTGGGGCTTCATCACACCTAGTGGCTGTCATTTGTGTCTCAGCACGTTGAAAGATAAGCAGACATGTTCCCCTTGGGTGATCCCTGTGAGATGTAGATCCCTGTGAGAACTATACACCACTTAAGTAGTATTTAAGTGGTGCATCGGACTCATGCTGGTCCTTTGCACTGGGTTACCTACTGTGAAGATGACAGTAATACTTTACTAGAGACAATAATATACAGCACCTAAGAACCTTACCCTATCTTTTTCAGGTCCTATAGCCAAAGCAGTATGTAAAAAGTAGAATTTCATCTTGTTTGCACATCCTGTTCCAGTTGCTTTCATGGCAGTCTTTTTTTAAGCAGAAATTAGCTTGAATACATCTACCTCTGAAGAAGAGAATGCAATGGGGAACTATTTCTCCTGGCAGAGTTTAGCAGGTGTTGCACTTGCCAATAAGAAACAAAGATGGTTTGTACCAGGAGGTTCAGACAATGGGCAGAAGATGATACATACGTAAAGACTGTTTATTTTATAGCCTTGGCAAAGCCAGTCCCATCATCAGAAACAGTACACCCCCGTGAGTTCCTGTGAGATTGATAAGGAAGACAACTGTTCTTTTAGTTCCTTTAGCACTGTGTTATTCCTTAAAAAGGGTTTCAGGAGCCAGGACAGAGAGATCCTGGAGTGACAGGAAACTTGGTTTTGTGGGGTAACTCTTTTGGCCACACATTACTTACTCAGGATGGGTGCACAACACCAGTTGTACAGCGAGAGTAATTTTTATAGCACTCATTATAAAGGATTATGTGATTATTCTCTGTGTGGCTGTACTTGGTGTGTTTTTTTGGGATACTGAAGGAAGTTGTGTCCAGTAGGCTGCGTTGCAGCCTGGCACTGTGTGCAATGCTTCATTTTCTATCACACTCAGAAAAAGTTTGTCTTTGAAGTCTACAGGCTTGGATTTTTGCCAGGCTTTGCACTGAAGAACAGAACCTGAGTCTGAACATCTCTCTTTTCTCAGCCCCCTAATGCCTTCCCATTGTTTGAAACGTTTTCTAGCTAGAGAGAAGACTGGAATATGCAAGATAGCACTTCCATACTCAGGATTGACTCTCAGACTTCTGAGGGTGAGAGACTTGGGAACTTGTCTCCAAGCCCTTCTCTCCTCTCCCTGTCCCCATCCCGGCAATTGCCCCATCTCCTTCCTTCCTTCTGGTCTTGTCCCCTTCATCCCTTCACACACAAAATATGCTTCCAATCTCCTTAGCTCTCAACAAACCCATTCACTCACCACTGGAGTACAACTGTGGGCTGGACTAGCTGTGACAGTCTACTCTCCATGTCACTGGAGCAGAGAGCAGGTCTCTTGGCTTGACATGCCCCATTTGCAGCCTTCTGTGATGTGCTTCCTAAGACTGTTGTGGAGACCTTCTGCATAGGGTGGTGTGCAAACGCAACTCATGAGCTCCCTGCACTGCCCCTTTAGTGGTGTGAACGTGTGATAATCCTCAGCATCACAAGTAAATTCCACTATATAAATACATGGTCTGATTTTCAGAAGATCCGAGCACCCATATCTCCCATTGACGTCTGATAAGAAGACTAATCTTTTACATAAGTGAAAAGCTAAATACAGGTTTTGCTTTAGATACTGAAATGTGTGTGATTTTATATTTACCCTAGTATCAGAGGGGTAGCTATGTTAGTCTGTATCCACAAAAACAACGAGCAGTCCGGTGGCACCTTAAAGACTAACAGATTTATTTGGGCATACATTTTCGTGGGTAAAAAACCCCACTTCTTCAGATGCATCTAGAAGTGGGGGTTTTTACCCATGAAAGCTTATGGCCAAATAAATCTGTTAGTCTTTAAGGTGCCACCAGACTCCTCATTATTTACACTAGTAATAACTCTGGGATTATATTTAAACTGGTATTGTATTATAATAGTGGATTTGCCCTGCAGTTTCATTTTCCCACAGATTTTATTTTCAAAGTCTTACATTAGCCTTTTACATAGTTTAGAACTATGCCCTGGATTCATACCAGTGACAGAGAGGTTAAAGACTCCATCATTCACTACTAATTCCCTGACCCATCCACTCCTCCAGTTTTGCAGAACTGGAAATTAAAAAAAATACATTGTCCAAGTTCTTTTTCATCTTGGTGCTAGCCGCTTTTTTGAACAATTTAATGGCTTATGTTTTGCATCTCTGTACATTTCCAACAGTAAAATTACTGGAGCATCATAAGGAAAAGCAATAGAGAGACTTTTGGAGGGACAGGCTTTGAAAGTATAGCATTCACCTTTCTGAAAATAATACAGGTGCTTGAGACTGACTCAGAAATTAAAGCAGGCTCCAAGCCCAAAGAGACTTCCCATCCTGATCTTTGTCTATCCGATATCTTCACATGGCGTGTCTCCATTTTTTTTTCATACTGACTGCAAAATGTGCTGAAATACAAAACTTAGTGCAACTTCAGTGAAACTATGCAAAAGGACAAGTCAGCACAGAGGACAAAAGGAAGTACAGTGCTCAGCTTTTAGTTAAAGCTATTAAGCCTGTGGATATTTGTGCTCCCATCAAGCTCATTAAATCACGCAGAAATGCATCATTTCCCGCCCCCCACCCTCTTTCTTTTAGGACTCCCTCAAATGTTTCTGATGTACTCTCACCTCTTAAAAACATGCCTCTCCATATGATAAAATGCTGGACAATGGCCTCTAATACCACACATGGGAATGAAGAATACAGCAAATGTTGTTAGAGCAGGAAGTCACACAGGATGCAAAATAAAATATTTACACGATATTTGATTTATATTAGTAACTAATATTAAAAAAATAGGGGACCCTATTATGTTGCAACTAGGTTCGAGGGCAGTTTGGATCCACAATCTGGGATACCCCATTCTGGGAAGAACTAAGCGCAAACAACAACAAAAATTCATAAGAACACTTTCAAATGTTTACATGTATTTGCTTCAGGTGTGTTCATGCTCTGTTTGTAGTCATTTCCCATGAATGTTCTAGAAAACAAACATATTTGCAGGAATATTCACAGAAACCCTGAATTTTAAGTCACTATTGCAGGATTGTCAGGGAGAGTGAATTCCAGATTCATGATCATGAGTACTTGCCCTGGAAACTGGACAAAAGATTATTATCATTCCATCAAAGAACAAAACCTACCATGTGACCTTCATGTTCAATCAAAACAGCTTGAATGTTTAATTGCAAGTATCAAATATTTACAGTCATAAAGTCTAAGGCCTGAAAGGACCACTAGATAATTTAGTCTAACCTCCTGTATATCACAGGCTACCAACATCACCAGCATCCGCACTCCAAACCCAATAACTGAAATGAGATCAAAGTATTATAGCCCACAGGAGATTAGACTGTCATGTGCCATAGGCAGAAAATTGGGAGGACCAAGGTGCACCAATTCTCAAGGCCCACACAATGGCAGGGAGAGGATTGTGTGAGATACACCTTGATAATCCTGGCAGGTGATCCATGCCCCCGCACCGCAGAGGAAAGCATCACCTCCCTCCCGCAGTCACTGCCAATATGACCTGGGAGAAAATTCCTTCCCAACCCCACATATGGTGTTCAGTGAAAACCTGAGCATGTGAACAAGACCAGACAGCCAAGTACCTGACAAAGAGAATGCTCAGTGCCACCTCAGAATCCTGATCCACCCTGCCCAAGGTGCCATCTCCAGCCAGGGCCACCCCTAATGTTTCAGAGGAAGGAGACAAAAAATAAACCAAAATATACTAGAGGGAAAAATCCCTTCCTTACTCCTGCCGGTGACCTGTTGAAACCCTGAAGCATAAGCTTCAGGAACATAAGATATAAATCAAAAGTGAGCCCCAGGACTGTGGGGCCCTGCCCCTTACTATCACAAACAACCCCATCATACAATTTGCACTCATAAATTTGTCCATCTCTCTCAAAACTAATTAAGTTGTTTGCCCCCACAACTCATATTAGGAGGCTGTTCCAAAACTTCATCCCTTTGATGGTTAGAAACCTTCTAATTTCCAACTTGAATTTATTCATGGCCAGTTAATATCCATTTGTTCCTGTGCCAACACTGTCCTTTAGCTTAAATAGCTCTTCATCCTCCCTGGTATTTACCTCCCAATTGCATTTATAGAGAGCAATCATATTCCCTCTCAGCCTTCTTTTTGCTAGACTAAACAAGCCAAGCTCTTCCACTCTCCTCTTATAAGACACATGAAGCAATCCACACAGAAAATAGTTCAGGAACAGGCCATAGGCTGAAATAACACTAATTTCACATAAAACATTCATTAACATTTTTTTGAACAATGAACACACGTGTGGGAATTGTGATCTGTCCACAGACAACACACAACTGGGAAAGTGCTACATTCAGCAAATAAATTGATTGTTGAGAATAGTTCACTGATCACTTTTACCACCTTCTTAAGTGGGTTGCAGGCACAGCAGTGTGGTGAATGGAATACTATGAGCAGGTGGTAACTATGGAAAGTGGTTCCTCAGCCTTTTGAGACAACTGTAGCAGTTCACCAAACAAAGGGATTGATGCAAAGCCTGTTGAAATTAATGTGAAGCTTTCCATTAGTTTCAATAAGTTTGGGTCAGGCATCAGCTATAGTAGCTATTCAATTTCTTGCCCCCTTCCTTTTGCAGCCAGAACCAGCTGGCAGCCCTACCTTCAAGGTGAACTCCACATCTAGTCTCTGCATTGGGCCATGATGTGTTACCAGGAAGGCATTGACTGACTTCATACACATGTGTTTGCTATAACCCACAGTGGAGATCTGAACGCTCTAAATCCTGGAGCATATTAGACTCTGCATGGGTGAGGTTGGGAGAAGTCTTGAGTTCCATTCTGGATTGGCATGAACACATTTCAATGAGAGCTTGGCAGCTTCAGTTTGGAGATACTTAGCACAGAGATGTTATGTTGATTTTATCACTAAGGTGGTGGTGGTGGTGGGAATGGGGTTTGCAGTGGCAACCCCAACCAGAGGAGAAGAAAGGTAGACACCAGTGACAACAGCTTGAAATACCGATACTAATATAGGTACAAGTGGCCAGTAGTCACTGATCTATGGGGGAAATGGAGATAAAACTACTGCACAGCTATAAATTCTTGAATCTCCAGAGCACTGTAATTTTTTTATTGCAGAGGACAGATGAAAATTCTTGTGAGAAATTGCTTCTCTTCCATAAAGCAAAGTGAATTATATCAGGTTTCATTTTCTGTATTCATATTCAGACCTTGGAGAGAGAAGGTCTAAGAGCCAGGCAAGGCCTGAAACTGCACAGGCCCAAATCCTTGCCAGCTCGCACGAGATCCTAAATTGGCTTTCTGTTCTCTAGACTCGCTAAAGTGTGCCAGTTCCAGTAGGAAAATGCTTGAAAACAATTCTACAGTCCTTTTCTACCGTCCTTTTAAATTGCTTTTCAGTTGATGTCTTTTGAAGTGGAATCTCACCCTGATAATTATTCTTTACCTGGTTTATGTTCAAAAGTGAAGAGCTGGAATATTGAAGAGCCCAGAACTGAACTCAGCTAACATTCCATGCAAGGGCGAAGAGGATGGAAATGAGTTATTTTTAAGATGCCTAACTTTGAATAAGTAGAAATGTTTGAAGTGTTGAACTTTTAACCATCTCTGAGACTGAAGAATGTGGACCTCCTTCAATGACTGCACCTCACAAAACACAAAAAGCTGTCACATGGTCTAATGCTACCTTAAAAACTGAACAGATGCTCCCAAAACTCCCATTAGGTCTTTGTTATATTTATATGGCCTTGCTTTATATTTGCTAATCTTAGGTAAGATTCTGCCCTCAGTTACACACATGAAGTCAGTGGGAGTTTTTGCACATATGCCAGGACAGAATTTGATCCTTGTCCTTAATACAAAGTGTTCATTTGAAAAAACAGTTGAACGACTGCCCAGTGCATACTTGAACTCTGCCTGATAATTGTAGCTTTTCTTTTGATATGTTCCTGTTTCATAACATCTGCATACTGATAAAGTCACTACCACTTAATGGAAAGGAGAGAGTGACATTAACATTACCAAGTAAAAGATGTCAACAGCATCCATTACTCAAAATTATGTTACTCTTAACCACCATTTCTTTCTGAGAGTTGACTGCTAGCCCAGTAACAGGAAGGGATTGGCCTTTTCTGGTGCCAATGTCAAGGTTATTGCATGGATCAACTAACAAGAGGTAATTGCTACTTCTGCAACATTCTTGACACTCTCTAATCCACTGTCTGGGAATTTGAGACCTAAACTCAGGTCTATCACATGGCAGTGCACTGTGCAGCTGTCACAAAATCAGCCTAAACTACAAATGGTAAAATTCTATTTTTAAACTAAAAATCCAAACACCTCCTTTCTTAGCATGGACATTTTTAGAACCAAATTGAGTCTGGTACTGACCATTATTTCAAACTGCATAGGCCACATTTTTCACCTCAGACATGCGGGAATGCATTGCTGCATGTCTTGACAAAGTCAGTTACTCTGCCTCTGTTGTCTGCATCTAATCATCAGAGTTGGATTTGACCCACTATTCCATTCAACTTCTTTTTCTTAGCAGCAATTGAATTTTATTTGTGTTGGCTTAATTAACACGCAACACGGTACCTTAAATGTTATCAAAGCAATGAACATTTCAATAGAGCAACCAAGATTTTCAATAATAAAGTTGGGCTCCTAAGTCCATATTTTGGTGCTAAATAACTTCTGAGCTCCCAGTAGTTCCATTGACTTCACTCAGCAGCTGTCAGCAAAGACTTAGCAGAGGCCCAAGAAACCATTTCCTCTTCTTCTCTAGCAACCTCAGCCAACAGGTAAGCAGCACTGTTTGCAACAGGGTCACGACCATGGCAATGAAAATGAACTTCTTCAGTGCATTCCCCAAGATGCCTTAGCTTGTGGAACTCTGTGACGCTTTAATTGCAATGCACAGTTACTCTCCCTCATCAGAAAGATCAACTAAGGCAGAAAGAGCTGGCTACATCAACACAGCAGTAGCTCGATGGAGCACAGTGTTTGAGCTATGCATAATGCTTCTGAGACCACAAGAGTAACATGGTGGCAGAATTTGCTACAACCTTCTACCAGTGGTGTATGTACATTTCCTCAGCATTAGTCCTCTTCCTCCTCCATATGCCTGTCTACACTTGCATGCATACTCTGGTGGCTGACCATATACATGCTCACACATGTTCCCCATATCCATGCCAAGTGTCCACATCTGCTGTGGTAGAGTTGGGTATAACGCTTTGTACACACATATACCCATATCCACACTGCCGCTTTTCTTTCATGACATTAGCACTACCGTTTCAGGGGCAGTATCCCAGGGTTCTGTGCAGCAGAGGAGACAGGAATAACCTTAATGTTCGATGCTGGTACTGTCCCCTGCCTTCACACATTTGCTGATTGCAGGTCCTCCTCGCCTTTCCCTCTGGCCAAACTGAGTGGAAGACATGGAGCAACCGGATGATTATCTGCAGGACAATTGCTTATGTTGTGGAAGAGATGATTGACAAGGTGCAGGATGGAATCTTGACAGAACTTTCTGACACACCAAAGATGGCTGACCTTGAGGGTGAATGACAATCCATTAGGGTCCCCTGGAACAGATATGGTGACTGCTGGTATTGCTGCTGTATACGCGGGGTGGACCGTTGTTTCAGGTCCAGGAGAAACGGCATGATGGGTGGGACCACATTGTTTTGGAAACCTGGGATGACCCAAAGTGGCTTCATAACTTCCAAATGAGGAAACAGACCTTCATGGAGCTGTGTCAGGAGCCTGCACCACACCTCCAGCTCAGACCACTCGATTTGAGAAAGCCATGCCGGTACAGAAGCAGGTGGTTATTGCCTTGTGGACGCTAGCAACACAAGACAGCTATTGGTCAGAATAAAATCATTTTGGGATTGGAAAGTCCACTGCTGGGATTGGGGTTGTTTAGGTTTGCGAGGCAGTTAACAATGTTATCTATCAATAGGTGGTTGCCATAAGCAAAGTTCCAGTACTAAACACTGGATTTGAGAAGATTGGATTTCTGAACTGAACAGTTCCCATCAATGGCACCCCATCCCAATACTCTGCCCACCTAAAAGAGGCAAGTGAGCATGTGACCTGGAAAGGTTACTATTCACTTGTTCTGCAAGGCTTGGTGGACCACAGAGGCAGATTCATGAATACTAACATGGGAAACAGTGGAAAGGTTCATTACACCATGACGCTGAGAAGGTTGGGATTGTCCTTGACAATACCCCAAAATATACATTACATTCCAGTAGAAAAATAATGAAGCTAAAGTGTTGTGAGATGATGTAGTGAATCGCTGACCTTTTTCTGTACTCTTGCTGTACCAGCCTGCCCAAACACTCTTCATTGTTTCCCTACTTATCTTGCTGTCAAAACTGAAGATTACAAGCAAATATATTAATATGTACACACACACCCCTGCATAATAAGATCCAAATCCGGGACCCAACATACATCTTGGATAGTGGGCTGAGTCCTGGGTATAACAAAGGTATAACAAGATCCAATGGCTGGAAGTTGAAGGTAGACAAAATCAGACTGAAGATAAGGTGCAAACCTTAGAACAGCTTACCAGGGTTCTGGTGGATTCTCCATCTCTGGCAATTTTTTAAAATCAAGATTGAATGTTTTTCCTAAATAGACCTAGTTCAAAAAAGAATTAATTCAGGGAAGTTCTCTGGCGTGTGTTATGCAGATTAGATTATCACAAAGGTCCCTTCTGGTTTTACAGTCTATGAATCTATACCCTCAGTGGGAGTTTTAGGCAGAGGAATTCTCTCCCTCAGGCTACGGAGTGCCAGGGAGTCACTCTGGGAGGCTACCTCATGCCCATGACCTTTACCTACTCTAGCCAGGGGAGGAAGACTGGGAAATCTGCATCAGTTAGATCAGTGGTTTTCAACCTTTTTTTTCATTTGTGGACCCATAACCAAATTTCGAATGGAGATGCAGACCCTTTTGGTAATCTTAGACATAGTCTGCAGACCCCCACGGACCACAGGTTGAAAACTACTGAGCTAGATCCTTTGCCTTCACCCCTGCCCTTGCCTGCTGTTGAAAGAGTCTTTGCAGAGCAAAGCTCTATGACAACAGGGGGTGCACTCCCCCAGTTCAGCCCCTCCTCTTAGTTGTGCCCCCTCCCAACCATTGCACAGTCAGAACCTCACCTATGAGCTGCTAGAAAACACTCTGTGGCTGCAGAAATGGGCCCAGCTTTTATGCATATAGTACAGGAAAAATGAAAGGCAGAGAGGAGTGCTCTGCTTGCTCCCTCTCATTTAGCAGAGTGCTTTTTGAATGCGTGGGATAGTGATCCAGGAGAGTGACGTAATTCTGCACAGATGTAGCCATATTGATCTGTATGCATCCAACATCCGTTCAACATTCATTAATACAACTGGGTACAGAAAGTTTTCAGGGAAAATAGACGTAGAAAGAACAATGTGCGCTACCGACTTAGAGTAGGAGGGAAATTCATTAAACTATTTTTGTGCAGCTCAGTTAAAACCTACTCAGTGACATATTAAAAAGGCTGCTTTCAAAGGCCCTGCCTCTCTCCCTACTTCATCTGTCAGCAGCACAATCGCTGCCGTGACAGAGCGGTTTTGCCCCCCTCTGCTGCAGAGTATCAGCACACGATCTCTATTATTGGAGGGTAAACAATAAAACCTATTTCTGTTGCTGGCTGGGTCTGCATTTCTTTGCTGTAACTCAAGCAGATTCATATTTCCCACTGTAAAGGGGAAGTAGCTACATTCCTGTTAATGTGCAAACATAAATAGCAGCTTGAACTAAAAGACACATGCTAGTATGTGAGAGCTTACATTTGGCCAGCTCTGCCTTTTTCAGTGGTATGATGTGGAAGAGTAGGGGATAAACGAGGCATAAGAAGATGGATCTCCAGGTGAATCCACTAGTTTTTCCTTTTGGAGATATGGATGAATATGGAGACTGAACACACAATTCTTCTCTCATGCCAGTGTAACGCAATTGACTCCAATGGAATTACTCCCAAATTATACCAATGTAAGTGGGAAGAGAATCAGAGCCTGAATTAGCTCGGAATTCCATCTGTGTTGACTCTATGATGTAAGACATGAAGGAGATTTGTGTCACAGTGGTCACCTCTTCTGCATCCCCATAAACTTTTAAGAGGTTGTGCTTGTTTGTCTCTTGCTTCAGGATGAAGAGAACTTGTCTTCTCTTGTTATGGAAATGGTTAGAATCTGAAATGCTGGATTTGCACATGTTAATGAAAATATGCAGGTGGAGAGCTGATCTCTGTTTGGATGAACTATTCTCAATAATATATATGTCATGTAAAGAATGCATGATGATATGATATTAAGACTTATTGGCATTCATGTAGGAACACATTCATGAGCATAAAATCTTTATTCCAATGTGCACCATCATGCATTCTCTAAACAGCTAATAGGAAATACACAAGCAAATCTGGGGGCCTCATGGTATTGATATATCCAGTTCCTATTTAGTTTTAATCCAACCGTTGAGTTCCATCTCTACACAGATTTTGGTGTCTGTCTCCTCTGCTACTGCCATTCACTTGGACTGTAGCTGGGGAAACTGGAGCCTATGGCAAGGATCCTAGTGAGCCAATGGTACCAATATGCTTTACAAACTGGTAAGTACAGATAGTATTTGGGGGCAATCATCACTGATGAAGGATCCAAGGCAGAAAGTCAGACAAGAACTGCGCAAACAACAGCAGCAGTGGCAAAGCTAAAGCGAATTTGGAGGAATAAGAACATCTTCCTGGAATCCAAACTGAAACTGCTGCATGCATTGGTCATCTCCATTTTTCTGTATGCGTGCGAGACATGGACCCTTACAGCAGAACATGAAAGGAAAATACAGGTAGTAGAGATGAGATGCTTCTGTAAAATCCTGGGCATCTTCTACTTCAACCATGCCACTAATGAAGAGGTCCGCAGCATCATCACCCAATGCGCTGGGTCATATGAAGACCTCCGGATGACCGTGAAGAAGCGCAAGCTGAAATGGTACAGCCACATAACAAGATCATCTGGCCTATCCAAGATCATCCTCCAAGGGACAGTACAGGGGAAGAGAAGAAGAGATGATGGATTGACAACATAAAACAGTGGACAGGAATGGACTTTGCGGAGACTCAAGCACTGATATACAATCGTCAGGGGTGGAGACAATTGGTTGATTGCTCATCAATGATGTCAAGTATCAGAGGGGTAGCTGGGTTAGTCTGGATCTGTAAAAGCGGCAAAGAGTCCTGTGACACCTTATAGACTAACAGGTGTATTGGAGCATAAGCTTTCGTGGGTGAATGATGGTTCTCCAGTGACCAATGCGGTTATGGGAGTGATGATGATGATGATGCAGTACAGACAGATAAGGGACCTGGAGAGTTTGCCTCTTGACTCCACCATTCTCTGTCACATGATGAGAGCATAAATAAGCTGCCACAACAACATGATTTATCAAAAAGGAGACAGCATGACTAAATAAATCAGAGCTGGATTAAAACCAGGGGGAACCAACATTTGACTGCAACATACAATCCAAGCAACCCACAATCACATACAATGGAAGAAACTAGACTAGGAACAGGAAAACTCTTTGCTGAGAGTCATATGTCATTTGCTATATATGTGAAGAAGGTGAAAATTCTGGTGCTATAGATCATGATGTACATTCCTTTCCACCCTCCCAAGAATTTACTTTGGATAGTTAGCAATTCCAATTCCCAGATGTCATGAGAGACTGGTAATCCCTCAAGTAGATTGGACAGATACTATTTTAAATTTAAAATGCAAAGAGGAAATCTTGTTCTAGAAAGAAAGGAAGGAAGGAAGGAAGGCAGGCTTTTTAGGGAAGTAGATGTGGGAAGTGTGTAGAATCATACATCTATGGTGCTGTATTAATAAATTATAATAATCCTGCATTACTTATCTAATATTTAATCTGCTACTGTTATTGAGTATAGAGGTTTTTCAGAGGTACTGAACAACAGGGAA
This sequence comes from Eretmochelys imbricata, assembly GCF_965152235.1. Classification (NCBI taxonomy): domain Eukaryota; kingdom Metazoa; phylum Chordata; order Testudines; family Cheloniidae; genus Eretmochelys; species Eretmochelys imbricata. The sequence continues at coordinate 43,558,682 of NC_135576.1, read as the reverse complement.
AAGCCTGTGGGAGAAGGGAGAGGAAAGTAGTTAGTAGATTTGGTGACCAATCTAACAATGCATCTGGTATGTGAATGTGCTCTGAGTCCTGCTTGATCTTCTTAATGCAATGTAATCCTTAATTATCTGTCTTGACACCTATCAGAACACACGCTTATACCCACTCCCTGGGCATGTCTCTGTCTTGCCCTCTTAATCCTTTTATCCAGAGTGTGGCTCTGTTAGCTCTGCCACTGGGAATGACTCACAGATGTAGCGTCTCTCAGTGCTGCCACATCTCTGACATGTAATCATAATAATCTCTCTCCCATTGTGATTAAGGTCTGGAACTGGTATAATCCCTTCCTGTTGACATCCAGCAAAGTCCACGCATGTTTTTAATCTATGGCATAATTTGTCAGCCTCAGGGAATTACATTTTATGTTAATTTCTACCCTGCCACTTAATTTAACAGGTCATTGATGCTCTTACTGTAAATGGGTATCTGAATAACTGGTACTGTATTTAGTGAGGGCCAAATTGTAGTATTTAGATGCTATCCAGAGTAAGAGGAAGGGGAGATGGTACTGCCGGATGGGGAACTCAGGCAGGAATTGTGCTTCAGGGAGAAGCATTCATTTCCTAAGCACTCCAATGTGGCCAGACAGCACCATAGGGCAGTGCAACGAGGGCCAGGGCCAGGTCCCTGCTTCCTTCACTCTCACCACCTTTAGAGTAATGTGTCCCTTAAGGGAATACTGATGGAGCAGTCCCTATACTCCCCCAAACACAGAGACCACAACCGTGTCAGAACCTGATGTGAGCCGTGCATGGGAGGGAGCTGCTTGTGTGCTCCCTGCCCACCCTTGGAAGAATCTATCAGAACCAGGCCCTGATTCCTTCCCACCTCTGAGATTCCTGACATCATTATTAAAAATGAACATGGTTACAGGGAAGGGAAAAGAAACCAAGAAGTCGTCGTCTTTATATGACCTGACTCAGGAAGTGTAAGAAAAGGGGGAGGGGAAGATAGGGAGGTTGACACTAAAATCTCTACAGCATCTCTGCAGCATTTCCTTTAGAGGGAAAACCTAGGACAGGTATTCCCAAAATATCCTCTTTTTGAGCCTTTAAATACTAATTACCCTCCTTATGCAGGCCTTACAGCTATTTACTGAAATATTTAAAACATTGGGCCATATTTAGCAAAACTGGTACAGGGAGGAGTAAAGTACTCTTGGGATCCAGCTATATCCATTATGCCAGAGGGAAAAATAATCCCTCTTTAGAGCAGCCCAAATTAATGTAATCCTTGTTTCTCCTTTCCCCCTACCATGAATGATTATTTATCACCATGATTATTACGTGAGTGGCACTTTCTTCTGATACCAAAACAAACACAACAGAAAGAAAAGGTAGAAAAGGAGGTCAGAGAAGTGGGAGTCCTGGTTATGAATCTAGTAGAGTCCTCTCTTTATTACCAGCATTGGCTTAACTCCATTGAAGTCACTGGGAGTTTTAATGTGAGCAGAGTTAGACCAATGCTGAGTCATTGCTTTCAATGCGACCAGCTATGTCAACAATGACCATGTTTGAAAATCCCTCCCTTTATGTCAGCTTTATCACACATTGAACCTACTATTAGCTAGAGCCCCTTCTAGCTCATACACTCAGTATGTGGCTAATAGCGCATTCTCATTTTCCAGACTATAAGAGAGACAATGGTGGCCGTTAAAAAGTCAACATTTGCCAAGAGTTATTTCAAAGAGGTATCTGAGATATCAGTGTTCCCTCTATGGTTAAAACATTACTCTGTGTGTGTATATAGTGATGTTTTCATGGCACACATGCTAAAGCTGTATTTTAAGAGGTAGGCTTCTGTTTATTGTGGAAAATTGAAAAATTCCCATTATTTTAACTATTTACATTCTACAACACTTTGGAGACCCACCAAGCCCCCTTCCCCTCCAGAGCTCCTAACCCACAGTTTGGAAAATGATGACCTCAGGAATACCATGAAAACTATGATGAAGTTTTTTACAAGGAAAGATGAAAAGAAGCTAAATATGTCTATGAATGTTTGAAAGGTGTAAACACTAAGGAGGGAGAGGAATTATTTATCATAATTATTCAGCAATCTGTAACTAATGTGATGAAATCAGAAAGGTAACATTTAGACTGAATATCAGGAAAAATGTTCTGACAGCGAGATCTACTGTACTGTCAAATAATCTCCCAACAGATGTAGTAGAAGCCTCTGTTGCAGTGACATTTATTATTGCTATTTTTAAGTGTCACAATGTGGGCTAGAATGGACAAAACACAAATAATTGTAAAAGAGGGAACTGTATTTCATTTGCAGGGGGATGGACTAGATGACCATTTTTTGTTATTAATCCCAGGACCCAAAAGTTTTCTAGGGGTATGTAGGGAGTGAGGGTGACTTCCCTCCGAACCAGAGGGTAAAGAGCCACCCTCTCATCCTGAGTGGGCAGGGCCAGACCAAGTTTACTCCAATCCCCGGAAGGGGAGGGGTGGAACAGGAAGTACAAAGGGTGGGGCCCCTTGCCAAGTGAGAGCAGCACCAGGGTGGGAGACAGACACAGGCTGCTGGCTGTTCCCTCCAGACCCTGCTGCCGACCCAGGGGAGGCCCTGGGCCAGGAGAAACCTGACCTGGAGGAAGGACTGGGGCTACCAGGACTGCCAGCCGCTGAAGACCTGGAGGGGCCAGGCTGTAACCCGGGCCAGCGTGAGCCTGACACAGAGGGGGAGCTGGAACTGCCAGCAGCTGAATACCCGGATGAGCTGGAGGGACCAGAGAGGCCCGCTTGAGAGACCGGGTAGGAAGTAGCCCAGGGGCGGAACTGCACAGTGTGGTGGGTGTATTTGGTCAGCGGGGCGCGGATGGTTCCCCGCTGACTCAGCGGCGGGACCCTCTCCTCCCGCCACTGTCAGGGCCCTGGGCTGGAATGCAGTGGAGTTGGGTGGGCCTGCGTTCCTCTACCCCGGCCAACCCGCCTTGGGTAGCAGAATCCCGAATGCCACTGACTCGGGCCGGCGCTTGTCCTGCCCGAGGGGCGCGCCACAGACTCGGGCCGGCGCTTGTCCTGCCCGAGGGGCGCGCCGCAGACTCGGGCCGGCGCTTGTCCTGCCCGAGGGGCGCGCCGCAGACTCGGGCCGGCGCACCTTCTTCACTAATTCCACAGTGACCGAAATGTGTGACTAAGGCCTGCCAGTGGGACAGTAGCTCTCCATCGCCCCCTAGAGGCTCAGTGGACGGATCGAAACCTGTCGAAGGGTATCTCAAAAAAAGATAAAAATGCAAGATCTGGGCCCTGCAGTAGCAAGGGGATAACAAGACAGTAGTCAGGGGATGAAAAAGGACAAGATAATGATGATAAAACAATCATCTAGCACCTTAAGGCAAAACCTGGGACACGGTAACTCATTGAGAGTCAGTGCACAGCATGGTGGGGTAAAGAATTGGTTTGTTTTGTTCATGTCTTAGTTGACTAATTTCTTGTAGGCTTTGAATAAGAAGAGGGTGTGACAGTTCCCAGGGAGCCCAAGACTATGAGCCACGTTGTTACCATTCTGCCTCCAGTGAGAGAGATACTTGCTGGATGCGAGCTCCCTGACACCGCCAGCCTGTTAGCCACCCAAACAATCACCACCGAGCAATACTAGCCCTCACTTTGCTTTGCTTTGCTTTATTCCTGCACCCCAGTCTGCAAGCCTCTTTGAATCTTTCCTCTGTTATATCCAGCCCCTGACACTGGCTACTCACAGCAATTTTAGGTTTGCTATCCCCAGCAGGACAGAGAACACACCAATTTGTTTGATTCAGCTGAGGATCAATTCCTATAAAACATCACACACCGTATATTTAGAGTGAAAACAATAATAAGTTTATTACCAAAGGTTAAGATTTAAGAGATCATGAGTAAGGCTAATGGAAACAGAAAAGTTGCACATAAAACAAAATCAGTACATGGCTAAACATCTATCTAAAAGCAGTCTGATCGCACCCAAAGCTTTCTTGCAGTGTTGCCAACAAAGATTGGTTGGGACACCATTTTCATGTATGAAATCACACTGCCCAATTAATTCCTGAAGTGCAGGATGAAAAGGTGTCCTTTTACCTTCTCCTAATATACTCCAAAATTCATTGGTTTGTCTCTAGAGTCAGAATGATCTCCTCACACTCCTTTCCTCTCCCCCTCCCCATAGTTTACCTTCTGGTGTCCTGACTCTGTGTTGACTTCACACCCTCCTGTTGACTTCTTATGCAAATGAGGCTTCCATTGTGTTGGCTTACAATGTTTAATTTACATGTGAACCGATGCAGACAGGTGAGGTGAATATACATCCTTTGACATATTTTCAGTGTATGCACAAACACACACACAAAACTTCTTACATGGTATTTGTAGATACATTTCACAATGATATGAATGACCAGCGTGAGCATGGTTTTTCTTGAAGACCTTGCATGACATTCTTTATGGATAAATACTATTACAGCAGTGTGGTGAGTTTGTCAAGCCGATTAGGAGTTGCTATTAGACCAGTGAACCCTTGGCCTGTTGGCAGTGAGGAGTTCTTAGGGTCATACCTCCCCTCTTACAATGATGCAGTATGGCCAGCCCCTGGCTGATCCATAGGCATAAGTTCATAACCTTCTTGCCTGGACAGGGCTCTATATTTTCTTGTCTGTTAATATGCACAATTTCTATGCCATATTCTTGGATAGCGATGGTCCAAAGTAGCAGTTTGGAATTTGTTCCTTTGGTTCAATGTAACCACATCAGCACAGAATGGTCTGTCAGCATCTTACAGTTTCTGTTAAACAGATAAGGTCTTAACTGCTTGACAGCCCATACAATTGCATAACAGTCTTTTTCTATGACAGAATAATTCTGTTCAATGGATGTCAGTTTTGTTTAAGAAGTAATGGGATGCTTTTTGTTACCTTCCCATGTTTTACTTAATGGACTTGTATTAAGGATGGTTTTCCTGATGCTCTCTAGGGAGATGTCTGCACTTTGCTGCAAACTCATGGCTTCTGTCAGCAGTAAGAGCTATCTCAAATATGGGGGTGGGTGAGTCCTCTTAGAGACACATTGTTATTCTCTGCTGAATATGAGCTGGAGGCTTTCACTCCCCCGTTAGCTGCCTTTCCTGCTTCACAGTTCACTTCTGGGAATTCAGCTACATATACCTTGTTGCTAAGGGTGACAATATTACCATATTTGGGCATTGATATTAGAGCATTCCACATCAACACATCAGCTGGTAAATCTTCAAGCACATTCAAAGTATATCTTAAAACTTCCCTCTCCAATTCAATGGAGCTAAAGATACCATGACTTTTAAATGTCTGACACCCAGCAGGCTCACTTCTTCCACAGGGAGCAAGCTGCTTTCCTGAATCACATTTCTCCTGACTAGGGAGATCTGAGCATCAGTGTCTCACCAGCCTTGGCAGACTTTGCCATTCACCGTGGCACCTTTGATAAACTCTTTGTCAACCTCCAATAAGTCAATCCTTAAAAAATTCACTAGGGTCCCTGCAGGCACCTACGGGAGTCCTGAATCTAAGGTGGCACCATTAACCTGGGCTGAACAGGGTTTATATTTGGATTCCCCCTGCTTACAGCAATCTCTTCTCATGTGCTTAGTGGAGCCACATGAATATCACTGTCTTAGACCATTCTCCTGTGATAGAGGCCTGTAATTGTCATTACCAGAAAAGGATTAGTTCTTGAGTGGTGGGTCCCTGGACTCACTGTAGTCCTCCTTTTTTTCCCTAGGATAAGAAGGAATCCCCAATTTAACATGGGCTTCTGTCCTTCCTTCTAGGGTTTGTGCTCAAAGGATGGTCTGGCTTGCAGTAGGAATCAGTAATATCAGTTGCCTCTTATACAGTGGCAGGGGTTTTAGCCCAAATAGCCACTCTGATTTCTTCAGTACATGTACTCAGGAATTGTTCCTGTGCAAAGAAGTCAAATAATGGCATTAATTCCTTTCCTTGTTGCCCACTTTTTTATTAAATCACACATTCTATACACATATACTCTGAGTCATCTTATCATGCTTGCTGAGACTCCTAAATCTTCACCGATTTCACCCTCGAGGGTGGTTTGAAACCTTTTCAACACAGCTTTTTTTACACTCATCGCATTTCAATGCTTCCCCCATATCTATCTCATCAAACACTTGCAGTACTTTACCCAAGAGTTTGGAGATAAGCGTGGGTACTCTCTTTTCTTCTGGAATCTTATGCAGTTCCCATATTCTTTCAAAAGTGGTGAGAAACTTCTCAATACAATCTGTTTCTCTGTATGCAAGACAGATTGTCCCAGCTGGATGATCCTTGGGGCGTATTATCCATAGTCTGAGGGTTCTGTCCTTGTTTGTCCATTAGGCTCAAGCTAAACAGATGATCCTTCTCTTTTCCTTGGGCTTCTTTCTCTTTTAGTTCAATGGTTCGCTGATATGCAGCTTCTTGTTCTTTGGCTCTCCGTTCAGCTTCCCACCTCTGGTGCTCTTATTCCTTGTCCACTTTCTCTGTCTCCAATCCGGTCACTGCCAGCTTCATGGCTGTTTTGCTGAGGGTTGTATCAGGCTGGATTTCTGTGCCTGCACTCCCATTGTCCTTGCTCAGTTTGGGGGTTTCTTTAGTTCTATTTCCCTTACCTGAAATAAACAAAAAAATAAAAACTGTAACCTTTTCTTTGTCTGGTCCCAATCTTCTCATGTGTGAATCTCATAGGATCCAATTTACCAGTCCTTGGAGTGTGATCCTTAGCTAACCAGCGAACTAGGTGTGTGATCCTGCCACAACTATATTACTGTGATGATTCTCGGGCTGTCCAGGATTGTGAGTCACCTTGTTATCTGACTTCCTCCAGCGAAAGAGAGACTTGCTGGTGCTTATCTGGGTGTCAGCTCCAGTCTGTTAGCCACCCAAGCAATCTCTTCAGGGCAATGCTAGCCCTCACTTTGATTTTCAGGTGAACAATGGGGCACCCTAGTCCCCAAGCCCCTTTGAAGTGTTCCTTTGTGATATCCAGCCCCTGACATGGCTACTCATAGCAATTCCAGGTTTGCTATCCCCAGCTGGATGGTGAACACAGCAGCTTGTGTGATACAGCTGTGGCTCAGCTCCTATATAGTATCACAACACTGAGATATATGTATGGTGAAAACAAAGATAGATTTATTACCAAAGGTTAAGATTGAAGAGATAGTGAGGATAATGGAAACGGAAAAGTTACATATAAAACAAATTTTAATACACACTTTCTAGAGACAAAAATTAACTTTATCTGTCTAAGTCTTATTTCATCCAAAGCTTTCTTGCAGGGTTTCCAACCAAGGGTGGCTGGCCGGCATCCTGTTGTCATGAATGTAATCACACTGCCTGATTACTTCCTCAAGTGTAGGATAAAAGGGTGTCCTATTGCCTTCTCCTAATATACCCCAAAGTTCATTGGTTTTGGGTCCTGACTCTGTGTTAACTTCACATCTTCATATTGATTTTATATGCAAAAAGTGCTCCCACTGTGTTGGTGTGCAATGCTTAATTTATATGTGAACTGAGGCAGACAGGTGAATGTAGATCCTTTGTTTGGCAGAAATCTGTTTGTCAGGTTGGCCTGCATTCTCTCTCTCACACACACTCACAGTCACACTCACACACACTCACACTCACACACACACACACTCACACACCCTTCTTACGTGGTATTTATACATACGTTTCACAAAGATATGAATGACCAGTGTGACCCTGGCTTTTCTTTAAGACCTAGTATGCCACTCTTTATGGATAAACACTGTGAAAGCGGTGTGCTAGGAAAAGTGCATTTGTCAGGCCTGTTAGTGGATGCTGTTACAGAATAGTGAACCCTTTGCTAGTTGACAATGACAGGTTCTTAGGGTGATGGTGGTTCTAGAGGAAGGACTTGAAAGAGAGAGGGTAATGGTCTTGCACATCAGTGGAGAAAGGGCATTCTAAGCATAAAGAGCAGTGTGAAAGAAAACCACTCATTTCTGGATTGTATATCATCATTTTAGTCCCTAGAAGCCCAGGTGGTGGCACTGACCTGATAAAGGCGTGTACTATCAGAGGGACATAAGAATTGCCATACCAGACAGACAGAGGTTCCATCACATATAGTAAGTTGCCTCCATCTGTGCCAGATGTTTCAGAAGGAGACACAAGAAGCCATAGGCAGTTATGAAATAACTTGACCCTACAGAAAGTTTCTTCCTAATCCTCATCAGCTAGAAGTTGATTATGCCCTGAATCATGAGGGTTTCTGTCCCTTCCAAAACTCTAGGTGGTTATTATTTTAAACTCCTTGCTATATTATCTCTGGATGTCCTCATTATTCAGCAAAATGTCCAATCCTTTCTTGAATCCTGCTAAATTCTTGACCTCAGTGACATCTTGTGGCACTTATTTCCTCAGGTGACTTGTGCTGTGTGCAAAATAAGTATTTTGCTTTTGTTCGCTGAAATTTGCTGCCTTTCAGTCGGTACGACCCAGGAAGTGCAGTTTACTGTTTGTGCAGATTATGTTTGTTTTTGAGTTTGTTTCTGGGTACATTTGAATTTAAATTACAAGCCCATTTTTATTGATCAGAATTACGTGCCGTATTTACTCATGACCTTGTTTGTCAGGTGGTGGGGTCTTTTTTTAGAGCTTTCTGCCTGACAGCTTTATTTTGTTGCTTAGGCGCCCCTGGGTTGCTATGGGAATGGAGTGAGCTGCTGCTGCTGCTGCATGCTAGGAAGATAGAAGCGTGACGACTTTCGTCTGAGGAAACTTAAAGTGCTGAGATATTGATGTAGGTGATGAGGAAGAATGCCTGTGACAGAAAATTAGACAGTGAAGATAGGAAACAAAAGTATAACAGTGTGTGAAGATGCTGCTTATTACCACAATGTATTGCTCCCAGGTACCTGAAGTGCTATTCTACCAAAAGCTGGAGAGGAGCTCATAATTGCCTTGTATGTGGAGGAAATGATGTTGGCTCAGTTGTATCTACTATATGACCAGTGTGATCGCTGCTGTGATGACCAAGGCCTACAAGACAGTCTATGTGAATGTGCAGGCAAAAGGATTCAATGTCCCCTAATGTCAGTAGGACTCTGTTTAGGTGTAGGGGTCTGCCCAATGGCATCCCATTACAGAATCATGGTTTGAGGGTCTGATTTTCATGTGCACTGAGGCCACTTTACACCACTCAGGCAGTGCAAAGGGGCTGTATAATGAGTGCAAATGTAATTTATTCCCACTTTACACTGCCAGAGTACCGATGTATCTCAGGTATATCATTGGTTTCATGCTAGTCTCTAAGATGCCACAAGTACTCCTTTTCTTTTTGTGGATACAGACTAACACGGCTGTTACTCTGAAACCATTGGTTTCATGGTCCATTTGTCTAAAAATTCTCCCTTGAGGTGGCCCATGAAGAGGTTGGCATATTGGGGAGCCATCCTGGTAACCATGGCTGTTCCCATGGTTTGGACAAAAGGTTTGTTTTGTTTTGGAATGTAAAATTACCATTGATGGTGATTAAATGAATGAGTTTGGTGATGTGTTTGGGGTGGATATCCGAGTGCTGTCCATTGTCTTTGATCCAGAGACCTATGTTGTTATGGTGAGAGATGCTGGTGTATAGGGTGGGGACATTCATGGTGTCAAGGATGGTATTCTGATGGAGTTTGTTAATGTTGTGGAGTTTCTGGAGGAAGTTGGTTGTGTCTGTGTTCCCTGCAAGCTGTGCGGTTGGGCGGCCGCCCAGGAGAGAGTCAAGTGCCGCGCAGCTGATCCGCGCACATCCAGCAGCATGTGTTCAGGTGCCCCTCCCCATGCTGCTTTGCAGCCATGTTAGCTACTCCTGGGACCCTCCTGCTGGCTGTGCAGGGTTGGAGGGGAGGGAGTGCTGATGTCAGGATGTCCCTCTCTCCCCATCCCTGTACCCCATCTCTGCAGAGCAGGGCAGAGGGGACAGCCTGGCTCAGGACTCAGAGCTGCTGAGGTCTGAAGTCTGAAGACTCCAGCCTCCGGGCAATTAGTGAGTGCCTTTTTTAAAGGGACAGCGCACGGTCTCTGAGACTTCCCCAGCAGCCAGCTCACACTGTCTCTGTCTCCCCTTCCCCCCTACCCATGTACCCCATCTCTGCAGAGCAGGGGTAGGGGAGACAGGGCTCAGGACACAGCAGGAGAGCTTTCAGTGAGTGCCCTAAAGAGACAGCGCACGGAGTCTCTCAGAAACTTCCCCAGCAGTCAGCACAAACACTGTCTCTGTGTCACGCACACACACTGTCTCTGAGTCTCACACACACACACACACACACACACACACACACACACACACACACTCTGTCTCTTTCACACTCCGTCTCTTTCACACTCACCTCCCAACACATACTTGTATTATTGTTGTTGTTACTTCTTGGTACTTCCTACAATGCACATATATTCTCTGTAATTTTATTCTTTCAAAGTGTGTTATTTTAGTGTTTTGACTGGTCTATGCATTTCATATTTTTTATTTCTCTTACACTTAAATTTAATTATTTGAGTAGTGAGTTCTAAAATGCCTAACCTGTCCTGGCTGGAGTAATTATCCCTATGGTAAGTTTTTAAAAATATATATTATATCTAGGTTTTTTTGTTTCTACTGGTGACGCAAATCCGCACAAACCTCGATGCACATAACAAAATTTATTCTGCACATGGATGGAAAAATTAGAAGGAACATTGGTTGTGTCCTGAAGGAAACTATCCCTTTGGGGGGTGAGTGATTTGAGGATGGTTTCTATGAGTCCAAATATTCCACAACAGCCCTCAGCACTAAGATGGCTCCTCAGTATGCCAGCCTCTTCCTGGGCCACTTTGAGGAAGAATTTGTTGGCAAATGCATCATGAAACCGAGGACTATAGGTTAACCACCCAAGTCACCCTGAATGATCTCTTGCATCAAGTGTTAACCCTTATCTGTTCCGTCTTGTATTTAGCTATGATACTCTGAGTAAGTTCCCCAGACCTGAAGAGCTCTGTATAGCTCAAAATCTTGTCTCTCTCACCAACAGAAGTTGGGCCAATAAAATATATTACCTTACCCACCTTGACTCTCCAATATTATTTATACGGCAGTTTGATAGTTTGGGATGTTTTATAACAGATCCAATGTGCTACGAAGCAGAGGAGGAAATATAGGTGGGGACAGACTTAAAGAGAACTTAGAAGGTGAGGAGGAGATGCTCAAAATGTATGGAAAAGAAAAAAAAGGGGAAGCCGCTGCAGAAATTAAAGAAAGGGAAGAAATATTCAGGGTGGTGGGAAATGGAAAATGATTGGAGCAGCAGCATTTTAGATGGACGGGGTGCTAGAGAAATGAGAGTGGGGGAGATTTGGAAAAGGAATGTTGTAGGTTGGAAGGAGGCATAGAAAAGGAGAGGAAAATGCAGTTTAGCAAACCATTTGAGAAGGAATTAGCAGAGGTGGTTCTGAATATTAAGGAAACGCTGTCAATAATGGGTGAATGTGTACTGTCAGGACTGGACTGAAATCCAAAGTTTCCAACAGAAATTGTTCCACTGACTTACAATCAGGTCCTAATTGTGGCACTGATAGATCCTTGAGTTCACTGCAGGCAATGATAGATCTGACACTGGGTTATATTTTTCCTGGATAAAATGAATAAAAGCTAAGGACTTGAAATGTATTTTTGAAACTGGGTGAAACTGGGGAGAGTTTTAATGAGGAAGCATCTGCGGAATAGTAGAAAGAACAAGTTCTTGGTTGCTGGGGTTTTGGTTTTTTTTTTGGTTTGGTTTGGGTTTTGGGTTGTTTTTTTCTTTTGTTTGAACTGTCTCTGGTGTTTTCTTGTGTTTGCCTGTTCAGGAACTTTAGGTTATGGAAGGTTTTCTACTAGACAGAGTCCAAGTGCCCTAAGGGCCATGCCAAGTGCTATTGCCAGAAAATAGGTAGGAGGCTGACTTATGAAAGGAAAATGGAAACCGGGAGCGATTTGTATGTTTCTGACCTAGTCGCAATGAAGCCAAAGTTTTGGTGTCATCGAGTTAGGTGCGAATATGCAATGCTGCAGGATAGTGATTTAGGATTTCCTAGGTTTGGGTGGATTTTTATAACCTTTGGGGTACCTGGCCTTCAGCCACTGTGCTGAGGATATTACTATGAATATTTTCATGAGATTTACTATGGAAAATGATGTTGCCTAATTGTAGAAAGATGTTTACATAACTTGCCTCTGATCAGCTCTACCTCCATTAAGTGACATGTTAACATAATCTAGATTTTACATAGCACCAAGTATTGTGTCTTTGGAACGTAATTTGAATATTTGTGTTATGCCTCATCTTTTGAGCCTTTGTGAGGGGTGTTACTATTGTTCCTTGCCTGGTTTCAAGGGAAATAAATAAATCTGTTTCTGATTGGCATGCTTCCTGTTCTGCAGTGGATTTTTGATTGATTTACATTCTCTTAACTGGTGATGATGAACGAATGATGCAGCCTAGTGTGTTTAAAATTACATACTGTGTGATAGAGCCCCACAAACGTGAAACAATGAGACATCCAACAAAGTAAAATTCAACAAACAATGCTGAAAATATTGCATTTGTACCATCTTGCCATGAGGCACAAATACGTTTTTTTTTTTTTCAGGGGGCCAAAAGAGATCAATATAGTTCATTTAACATGTCTTAATTTGTTAGGATTACGTTGACCAAAATTAATTAGTTTTGGCTTCTGTAACTAGGTCCATTTAATATTTACTATCCTTGAAAACTGCTGTGAAGAAACCATATTGAATCAATTCAAAGCAGATAAAAAGTGCACAATCTCTGAAAATGAGAGATTCATCTCATAGAATAGTTGTTCCAGTGACTCTGCCATTGGCGTGTCTGGGGGAAATCAAAGCTATTTGTTATCTGAGTGCAACTATGGAAATATAGTCAGTTTCATAGACAACAGAAACTACATGCTTGTGATCCATTTCACCTTTTTTAAAGCTGCATGATTATACTTTCTATTAATTCCAATAAAGCAAATAAAACAAGACTAGAACTTTCATGACGCAGGCCATATTTGTATTTTTACTCAGCTTTGCATTTCTGGGGTCTGTTGACACTGGAATCTTGGGGAGTGTTCAGATTCAGCTAGACACATATGCCAGTTTTGAATTTCAGATGTTGCTAAACCCTCAGACTAGTAAATGTGTCCAATAGTTTTGAAAAAAATCCACCAAACATAAACATACCTTTTAAAAATATTGATATCAGAAACAGAAACAAGTATGAAAAGCTTCATGCAGAATACCATATCATAAGGAATAATAATGGTGGTGGTAGTTATTTCTATATGTAGCAGCCATTCAACAACTTGTGTATTTATCAAAATGTCGTAAAAACATTATTTATCTTGTTCCTTTCTTTTGCACCCATCATTGTGATATTTGAGCACTTTCAAGATTAAAATAAACAGCTGTTGCCAAAATGGTCACTGATCAAGCTCACTCTTGCCTGCATCCAGCTCCCTCACCCACTGATGAGATCAATGCCATCAGGCTTGAGGCCCAAACTGAGGGAAATGAAACTTGCTCTCCAGCCTAAAAAAATTTAATATGCACTATAGTGACCCAGAGAAGGGAATGAGCTTGAGAGCTGAGGGGCCTGCACCTAGACACTACTCTGCTATTCTCCTTTTTAATTTCATCCCTGGGGGAAGACAGCAAGAACATTCTTCTGGAGTGCTTGTGTTGCAAGTGGGCAAAGGCAGACCCTCAGAGCCTAAGATATTCAGGTCTGCTACCTTTCAGGGGTTTTTGGATAACTAACATCCTGAATTGCATCCAGAAGAGGATTTTGGTAACCAGCTCAGAGCACAGAGTTACAGGCGTTGCATGCACACCAGCTTGCTCAGCTTTAGACACAGGTGACAATATTTTGCTCTAGCTGAAGCTTCACAGTGACCATCAAGGGCAGCCCTAAATGAAGCACATTACAATAGCCCAGCCTGGAGATGACAAAGCTATGATAACTGTGGTGCGGGAAGGTCAGAGATGAAAGCCTACAAGTTGGTGGATTAAGTGAAGATGATAAAAGGCACATGGCTGAGATCTAGCAGTCCAGGAGCACTGATGTGTCTAACAAAAGCTTTACATTTTGATTGCAACATACCCTTCTGGGCTTGCCCCCCTCCCTCACTCCCCTGAGTGGCAGATTATACTATGCGACTGCAACAGAGCATACAGTATCAGACATAATACCATAGTGAAACTTTAAAACCTGGTTTAGGAGTGGACACAGGGAATCCTATTACCTCCCAGCTGACTAAGTGAACGCGTCTTTCATTTTAGGTTTCAGAGTAACAGCCGTGTTAATCTGTATTCGCAAAAAGAAAAGGAGTACTTGTGGCACCTTAGAGACTAAATAAATTGGTTAGTCTCTAAGGTGCCACAAGTACTCTCTTTCATTTTAGTATTTGTTAGGAATTTATATGTGTTTCTCTCTGACTTTTCTTCTATTTCTTCTGAACAACACAATCTGATACAGCTGCTTCTGTCTTCCTTTTCATTTCAGCAGTTTCACAGTACTTGCAGTGTAGTATAATTGCTTTGTGCCAGCCATTTCACAACTCCTTGTAGAATTGCTTGGGAGTTTTGAACACACAAGAATTGCATCGCTGATGACTCATTTTGTATACCTGTACATGGTATCTTAGGGTTACTCCAAACTTCTCAGAAATAGTTCTCTATTATGAAAAGAAATATAAAATTGCCTGTCAATATTTCAAGATTCTTGGCCTTTACATTTTCTTATGAGTTACCAATGTTATACAAAAATGTACAGGGAATACTCATTACACACAGTGACAATGTACAATATCTGTTACTCTGGACCATTTTGCCATTGGGCACTGAATGGATTAACAATTTTCCTATATTTGCTCTCTTTGTCTCTTTGTTCTTGCATTTGTTCTCAACCAACAGTTATTAGTTATGTTTGTGGTCATTAAAGCTATATGAAGCTTTGCAGCAAAATAGGAAACACTCCCTAAACATACCCCCTTTTGAGTTCACATAGCTTCTGTGAAAAACATGTTGTTTCCAACCACATTCTTTTTGTTTGCAGAACTGTCACTGAAAATTGACCATGAAATTGTCTGCATTGTTCAGATGTGGATGCAAATTTCAGGGCAGATTTTCACAGTGCATTTTTGAGTTGGCTTCACTGGGACTAGACATAGGGCTGAAGTCACATGATGTTGTTTCTGGTTCCCCAATTGGTTGACACTACCCCTATAAGCTCTGGAGCATCATCAGAAACAATCTGGACTCATGTTCTTCTTCCTTTCAGAGATAGCATGACTCGTATATTTGCCTAGTGAAAGGAAAACATTGATTAGAAAATAACATCTGAGCAGCGTTGAAATGTTCCCTTGACCAATAGGCATGCATTTTCAAGTGATGGTTGAGTCTCAGAATGTGCACAGTTCCATTTGCCTGCAAACGTGCACGGTTACGGAGATTTGCCTGCAAACTGTACAGAGTGCCTCTTGTGGGCAACAGATTCCATCTAGCAGTGGTTAAAAGTCTGCTGTGCCTAAAATCATTCACAACATTTAGCGCATTAAAAAAAGTGGGCAAAATTTTCAAAAATGCGTGCCACATTTATTCAGCCTCAGAAAGAGCCTGATTTTCAAAAAGAAAAGGAGTACTTGTGGCACCTTAGAGACTAACCAATTTATTTGAGCATAAGCTTTCGTGAGCTACAGCTCACTTCATCGGATGCATACTGTGGAAAGTACAGAAGATCTTTTTATACACACAAACCATGAAAAAAAGATCTTCTGTACTTTCCACAGTATGCATCCGATGAAGTGAGCTGTAGCTCACGAAAGCTTATGCTCAAATAAATTGGTTAGTCTCTAAGGTGCCACAAGTACTCCTTTTCTTTTTGCGAATACAGACTAACACGGCTGTTACTCTGAAAGCTGATTTTCAAAAGTGTACAACAAGCCCAGCAGGTACCATTGACTTCACTGGGAGCTGCTCAGCACTTTTGAAAGTCGCCCTTTTGGCTTTAGAACGATGCACTTCATTACAGTTTTATGTGATGTTTGATTGGGTCATTTGTGCTACTTCACCATGTGTTCCCTAGGTGCACAAGCAGAGCTGGCTTGTGCTGCTGTTCTCACTGAACATCCATAGAGCATCAGGGTGCAATCTGTCCCTTCCCATCAGTCAATGTAGGATTTATTTAGCAAGGCTGATGTTTTTTTATATCCATAGTTTATTTTTTTAACCAGGTCCTCCTCTTTTTGACCAGCATTACTATGAGTCTGATTCCCCTCTCACTTACACCACTGTAAATCTGGAATAACTCTGATAGAGCCAATGATGTTTCACTGGTTCAAAACTGGGATGAGTGAGAGGAGAAACTTTTAACCATTTAAGACGCACAGTTTTTATTTCAATTTAATTCTAATGTGCAAAATGTAATAAAAATATCAAATTATATAAATGCACAAACACCCTCTAGCAGAAATAGGAACCAACTATTGACTACGTCAAATATAGTGAACTGCCGCCCACAGTAGTCAATTTTAGTGGTACAGCAGGCAACTCTCCAGTTGATTCGGTTTCATGAGAGAGGACTATCGCTCTTAAACTAAAGTTTCACTTCACCTATTGTGAAATTTCACAGCACCACAATGGGCTCCTAGAATGCAGCATTTTACACCCCTTGACACTGAACTGGTGATGCATAGTAGCACTGTCCCCTCCTCTGCTATTCTGTTTGAGTGGGAAGAAGAAAGAGTTGCCATGCTATCCCAGTCTTGCTATAGCTGGTTTTCTCTTCGAGTGAGCATATCAATAGGGATACACTGGTTGGCATCAGATGAGGATCTGGCTCATAGTCTTCCAGAAGCCCCTAGGCAGCTATGCCAGATCCCCCTAAACAACTGGAAATGAGTGCATTTGCCAGGTGTGCCCTCTTGTTTTAGTGAAATGTCACGTGTAGTAAATATTTTTCTGAATATTTTTCACTGTGAAGATTTTACTTAATATATGAGACTGGTTGACAGAGAGAGAGAGATTGAAGTCACACATACCCTCCCCTTTTGTTGATACAGCATTTGCTTTTTCTTCCTTTAAGGAAAATATCATTTTGAAATGAAATCATGTCTCTGTTCCCTTTCATTTATTTTAAAGCCAGCAACTGACAAGTCCCTTTTTGTCTTCAAAGGGAATCGAGACCACTTTGCATCATACTCATCAGCAGTAATGATTTCCATTTATTTTTAATGTTCAGGTAAAGGTTTTTTGTTATTGCAAGATGAAAATGCATTTGAAGAGGCAGTTGTCCCTCCCTAGTGTGTACTTTCCATCCTCACACAATCAGTGGAAAACAGAAACAATGAAATACCGGTGACTTTTTCCTGTACAAAGATCTCTTTTCATTGGAGTTTCTTTTGCTAAACATAAACTCTGTCTCACTCACTCTTTGCCAGGGTAGTGAATATTCTGCCATTGTCATTGACTGAAATGACACAAGCCTCAGGAACGTTTGGAGGGGTTCTTTTTAAATGGGGATCTACAGTCTTTCTTTCAAGTTATTTTGGAACATAATGAACACAGAGAGCAAATGGTTCAAAGACAAATGAACAAATTTGGCCCCTCTCTACCATCACCACAGCAAAGGGAAGTACAGGTAATTGATGGGAAAGGAGGGTAACAGTACCACCTACGGAGGGCCTGAACCCTTTTGTTCATCATGGAGCTGGGAGCTATGGTCCCTGGCTGTTCCTTTTACCTACTACACAGAGGGTTGTACAGGCAGGCTGGGGTTGGGACCAGTACATCCATGTCTGTTTGGTTATCTCATCCCCACTGCTGTAATAGTTGAATTCTTCCCAAGTCCCCCTCTCCCTCCTTCTTCTTTCCCAGGAGAAATGACTTGGTTTATAGGGGATTTGTTTGTTGATAGGTTTTTGTTTACTTGCTTGTTTATCTCAGCTTGTGCGAATGAGTGGGTGTGCTGTGTGTCTATGTGCCAGTGAGAAGGAATTAATGGGGAAAAGCCAAGTTGGACAAATGAGTTGTGCATTTCGCTCTGGACGTGGTTAGTTACACATTCAGTTGTACCGCTTGTAAGTGTCAGTGCCATAAGGTGCAGCTTTAGTGACTGCTCTGTCTCCTGCACTCATAAGCCTGCTCCTGTATGGTTAAGCAGATTGGCTGCTCTGGTTTGGATCAGCAAGAATTTTTTCAGGGCGCTGGCTTCGTTCCAAGATATAATGAGTTTTAGTAAGAGACTCTGCATGTTACAAATGTGCGGTATGGAAGTGCCCAGTACATAAGCTGGTTACTTGGATTGTGTGATGGAATTATTATTTAGCCACATTAAACATGGCAGGCAAGATCCTCAGCTGGTTGAAGTCAATGGAGCTACCATGAGGAGCTGGTCCAGCACCTAATCTAACCAAGCATGAAGCAGCTTTCTGGACATGGTGAGGAGTGAGACCTTCAATTAAGAGCCTTTCTACAGTAAGGAGGATGCTATAGCTCTCCTGCCTTAGCACCAATTTGTCTTTTGACTAAAGAATGCAGCTAGATCTAAATCTATATGGTGTTAGAGCTACTGATACACATCTCACCCCCATGTCACAGCTCAAGAATTGTTAATATAATTCTATTTATTGTAGGAAGACTAGTTAGTGGGATCTCTCTATTTTGTCCTTACAGTGAGGAAGACCACAATTCAATGAGGAACACTGCTTGGGCAGCTCACTGCAATGTTTACTTCAGCACCATTAATATTCACACAAGATTGTTTTTCACTTCTGGAAGGGTCCTAGACTGGATGAATCAATTCAAATGAAAGAGTCTCCTCAAACCTTCACACAAAACGTGAAAGAAGCCTCATCTGAGTTGAGAGGAGCCTGAGTAGTGTAGTTCAAATCCAGGTTCAGAGCCAAATATCCCTATAGTTAGTGGGTCTCAGATGCCGGTTTTTGACAGGAGCCCAGATTTAGTTATGAGTTTTTAAAATGTTCAGTTCAGTTTCTTGTCTCATTCAAACTCATGTTCTCACTTTTGACACTTTCCATTCCCTGCTTGAAGCAGAAATGCTAAAAATAAGGCAGACCATTTTCACAAGGTTTCCTTCCCCAACCGGCAGACCCAAGAGGTTTAAAAAATATTGGAGACCTGAGGATCTTGTCAGTTGTGAGTGCACAGCTCCCATTAGGCACAGCTCCCATTAGGGTTGCAGGAGCATAATTGATAGATGATCAACCCCCACTGATCTTTACGAGTGTTTATCCATTGATGTTACAAACCTTTTTAGATTCACCATTCACCAGATGTGACACAAACCCTTAAAGACTAAGATTAATATCTATCTAGGCGACAGTCTGCATCATTACATAAATGAATGAATTTAGCCACATGATAGCCTTCTGAGGCAGGGAAGTCAGGATCAGGGTATAGAGAGATAAAAGCCCTGATCCTGCAAACACATATGTACTTAACTTTAAGCATGTGAATAGTCCCACATGCATGGCTGTCCATGTGACTTGCTCAGGGTCACACAGCAAGTCTGTGGGAGGGTCTGGAATTGAACCCAGATGTCCCGAGTCTGAAACCATTGCTTTAACCACATGACTTCTTCTCCAATCACTGATTCCCCTTTATTGCTGTACATTTCAGGAGTGTCACAAAAGTGACCTATAACACCAGAATATTAAAGTAAATGGCAACATTGCCAAATATATGTGTGTGAGAGACAAAGGGATTCATAAAGAGAAATGCAGGGAGGCTATATTTTTCACTTTCATTGTATTTTTCTCAATTTTATAGCATCAATCTTCATCTGAAAAGATTTAGACCTATTTCTGTACATGTTTCAAATTAGATCCACAACTATAAAATGCCCTGTGCAGTAGGGAACCCTTACAAACTTGACAGTTAGCCATTTAAATGTCATTTGTAATATTTGCAATAATTCCACTTTCAAAGTATTGGGAATACCACACGTACTGTAAGTTCTGTGTGCATCTGTGCCCTAGCTCCAGGAGGAAGAAATGTAAAGCTAAGGAACAACATAGCAGGAGTAAAAGAATAATCCCCAGCTGGAAGAGATGGAGATGAAGCCAGGTACAAAGATGAAGCCACTTTACAGCTGCAGCTACCTTGCTTTGCCAAATTTCAAGGACCAGTCCCCAGAAAGGCATGCTAGGAGAAAGTTCCTGCTAATGGGCAATCTTGCCCTAGGGGGGATTAGCAGGGCCCAGACAGTCAGCAAGGTGCTCCTGGCTGAAGAGGCTGCTTCTGTTCACCACCACCAAAGGTAAATATAAACTGTCAAGGTTCCTTCCCCACTCTGAATTCTAGGGTACAGATGTGGCGACCTGCATGAAAGACCCCCTAAGCTGATTCTTACCAGCTTAGGTTAAAACGTTCCTCAGGGTACAAACTTTGCCTTGTCCTTGAACCCTATGCTGCCACCACCAAGTGTGTTAAACAAAGAACAGGGAAAGAGCCCACTTGGAGACGTCTTCCCCCAAAATATCCCCCCAAGTCCTACATCCCCTTTCCTGGGGAAGGCTTGATAAAAATCCTCACCAATTTACATAGGTGAACACAGACCCCCAAACCCTTGGATCTTAAGAACAATGAAAAAGCAATCAGGATCTTAAAAGAAGAATTTTAATTAAAGAAAAAGTAAAAGAATCATCTCTGTAAAATCAGGATGGTAAATACCTTACATGGTAATCAGATTCAAAACATAGAGAATCCATCTAGGCAAACCTTAAGTTACAAAAAGACACAAAAAGAGGAATATACATTCCATTCAGCACAACCTATTTTACCAGCCATTTAACAAAAGGAAATCTAATGCATTTTTAGCTAGATTACTTACTAACTTAACAGAAGTTCTGAAGAGCATTCCTGATCTGTTCCCGGCAAAAGCGTAACACACACAGACAGACCCTTTGTTTCCTCCCCTCCCTGGCTTTGAAAGTAACTTGTTTCCCCATTGGTCATTTTGCTCAGGTGCCAGTGAGGTTATCTTAACTTCTTAACCCTTTACAGGTGAAAGGGTTTTACCTCTGGCCAGGAGGGATTTTATAGTTCTGTATACAGAAAGGTGGTTACTCTTCCCTTTATTTTTATGACATAAACAGTAAACGGCAAGGGCCCTATTCGCATTTACTGAGTGTGGCCCCTTTACTCTGCCAGAGGGGCGTAAAAGGGCCTTTGAGTATATGACAATAAGGCCACCGGTTTTTAAGCCACACCCCTGCTGTATGTCATCGTTCTATAACCTAACAGATCCACCACCAAATCAGGAGTAATAATAATAGAAGGGAACCAAAATCAAATGCACCACTACCCCACCTCTCATCTTCTTGAGATGTCTGGGAAAAGGTTCTGTTGTGATGTCCTGGTTAGTGATACAGAATCTAAACTGCATGTACTAGAGTAGCATAGAGTAGCGTAAATCTCTGAACCTAGGACATCAGTCTGGAAGGGGACTCCTGGTTCATCAAGTTCAGTCCTCTGCTATGGTAGGCAACCACATCATATAATCCCATTCACAAATTTTTCAAGCTTCATCTTAAAACTAGTTAGGTTGTTTGCCCCTGTAACTCCCATTGGGAGGCTGTTCCAGAACTTCACTCCTCTGATAGTTAGACACCTTCTTCTCATTTCCAGCCTGAATGTATTAATGATCAGTTTATACCCACCTGATCTTGTGCCAACATTGTCCTTTAGCTTAAATAGCTCTTCACCCTCCCTGGTGTTTAACTCTCTTTTATATATTTATACAGAGCAATCATATCCCCTTTCAGCCAAGCTCTTTCACTCTCCTCTCAGAGGCTAAACAAACTAAGCTCTGTCAGTCTCCTGACTGATTGACTGATGATTACAAAATAATTCGATTTGATATTTAAAACAAAAACGTTATATTGGCCCCTCCTTCCTGGGGTTATGTGTATGAACATGCAGTGCTTGTGGGTCGATGGCTAGGTGATATTCAGGGGATTCGGCATGCAAATGGGTCATAAATTTAGCAGAGTTTAATCTGACCGCAGATTTAAGTTAAACACCCATACTTCTTTTTTTTTTTAGAGAAGAATTTGTTTGACTTTCTCCCTTGTGGTGGATTCACCTCCTTTAGGGCTTAGTTCTGACCTCAGATCTTCATGTTCAAAGTACCAACAAGGGGAAACAGTGTGTGAGAGATTAGCAGCAGCCTCTTCTCAAAGGACGAGAAGCTTTGATTTTTAACTCCCCAAGGCTCCTTTCTTTTTCCCATGAGCTTATCCAGTCACATCTGGGCCCCTTTGATAATTCCTCTCCATGGCAGTAACATGCCTACCAGGTTTTGAAAATCTAGATCAAAGTGCATGAGGGAGCTTTTAGTATGCAGCAGCATACAGCAGTGTCCACTTGGACACTGAGGTTATGTCAGCACTACGAGCTAGGGGTGTGATTCCCTGCTTGCATACACGTAGCTCTCATTGCGGTATGTGAGTATATATAGTAGTGTAGTGGCAGCAGCGTGACCAATGGTGGTGGCAGCCAGGCCAAATGCAAAACCACCTGAAACTTTCGGGTACATACTTGGCAGAGCCAAGTCGTGCTGTCACTGCAAGTGCTACTACAGCTACATCATGATTTCTACTCGCAGTACCTCGCCTAGACCCTGTGTGTGAGTATGTGTACATGAGCTGGAAATCAGACCCCTCATTTGTAGTGTAGCCATAGCGCATGGCTGGCTGGAGCAGGGTAGGTTTACACCTCGGCTTGCTGCGTACTAAGTGTTCATGAAGAAAAGCCCTGAGATGTGCAAAGATACTTGAGTCTTCCTAAAGAGGCAGTAGGACAGGTATGTCTGTCATATGTACCTGTGAGAACCAGGAAGAAGGGCTAAAACTGGGAGGTTTTTCTTAGCTGTACCCTCCAGTTATTGCATGCTCCTATTTGCATCATGGGAACACTTCACAAGCACAGCATTATGTACAGACATTTGCTGCAACAAGCAATCATAGAATCATAGATGATTAGGGTTGGAAGAGACCTCAGGAGGTCATCTAGTCCAACCGCCTGCTCAAAGCAGGACCAACATCAACTAAATCATCCCAGCCAGGGCTTTGTCAAACCAGGCCTTAAAAACCTCCAAGGATGGAGATTCCACCACAGCCTAGGTAACCCATTCCAGTGCTTCACCACCCTCCTAGTGAAAGTGTTTCCTAATATCTAATCTAGACCTCCCCCATTGCTCCTTGTTCTGTCATCTGCCACCACTGAAAACAGCTGAGCTCCATCCTCTTTGGAACCCTGCTTCAGGTAGTTGAAGGCTGCTATCAAATCCCTCCTCACTCTTCTCTTCTGCAGACTAAATAAGCCCAGTTCCCTCAGCCTCGCCTCATAAGTCATGTGCCCAGACCCCTGATCATTTTCGTTGCCCTCCACTAGACTCTCTCCAATTTGTCCACATCCTTTCTGTAGTGGGGGGCCCAAACCTGGACACAATACTCCAGATGTGGCCTCACCAATGTAAATGAGCCTCCTCTATATGAATAGAGAATTGCCCAGCTTGCTTGTGATTTTTACCTCTTTCAACTGAAACTGGTCCAGTTGCGAACGACAGCATGTGGGGACATCATATACATTGATGATACGCTTTGGAACTCTGGGTCCATCAAACACAAATACTTACATTCATCATCCATTCACTTTCTATGCTGTGACAGGTGAGATGTGAGTGATGCTTAGCACTTAACCCACACAACTCCGTACAAATGACTGATACAGCATACTGCAAATAGTCTTAGTTTTATCTATCCGTCAAGACCTCCATGGATGAAAACACAACTGAATGGAAGCTGCTTCTATAAAATGTCAGAGGAGACTGCAGCATTTGTAACATGTTATATTTCTCAGTAAAGTGAAAGGCATGTCACACTTTGCTTTTTTCAGTGGAGGCATGTCAACTAGTCTGTGGCATGCAGCAGCCAGACAAGCAGCTTGTTATATCACTTCCCTGCGAGGGATGCTTCAAAATGCTGCCACCCAGACTACAAAATGTTGCAAGATCTAATTGTCAGGACAGTAATATCTCATCCATTTATAACTGGTGATTGCAACAGTTGAAAGTGGGACAAATATATATATTCCCAAACACAAATGTTTTGTTAAGATAATAAAGGGTTTAATTTAAAATCTGTTTTAAATAGAATGTAGCAGCTATTAAAATATAAATATAGTCTCTCTCTCATAACCTTCTGTGAACCAAGGGATTAGACAAACAGTTCTAAAAAGAGCTAAATGCCAGCCAGGAGAGCCTCAGTTAAGGTTCCAGCAGCTTCCTCTGGTTCCTGGTCCAAGCAAGTCTTTTACTTAGGGGCCAGATTTTCACAGTTGTTTCACAGATTTTCACAGGTGCAAGAAGGAGGACCAAGAAGCCTGGGAAGCAGCAAGGCACAAGTGCAGTTCCAGTACACCACTAGGGATCAAGACACCCCAAGAAGCAGGGACGAGGTGAGGACAGCCCCCCATTCCGCTCCCTCTACACTAGCCTGCAGAGCAGGAGGAAGCATATTGCATGCCTGAAGGACTGTAGCAGTCGACATGCTCCCTCTGAGTTCCAGGGAGCTCCCCAAGGGATTCTGCCTCCCAGAAGCAGAATGCTTCCTGGAACCCTCCTTGTGGCTCTTGACCATCCCGAGGGCCTGTTCCGTTCACTCAGCTGTCAGACCTTCCTTTTCCTCCCTAACAAGCACCCCAGAATGAAATCTGACCAGCCATCAAGCCCTCTTCTAGTAACAGCCCCCACCAATTCTCAGAGGTCAATCCACTTTGCCTGAAGGCCACCTTCCTCGTTGTCATCCAACTCAATGACAAACTATCGAAACCTCCTCTCTGTAAAGCCAAGCTTCCTGATCCACTTCCTAGCTGCAAAACTATGCCTGTCTGGTCAGAGTCAATACAAGTCTCATCCCAATAAGTCAACCTTTCTCTACATGTGACAATCATCCTGCCCAGCCATTTTGTTCCCAGAGTTAACTAATGCAGCATGTTACAGAGGAGTGCACCCATTATGTTACTTATCTATGGAGACTTTACTTTTGTTCTTATTTTCCATAATTTAAAAACAAAACATTTTAGACAATGTGTATGATTTCTGTTTTAACCCTTCTCCTATTTGCTCACAATATCAGCTGACACACTGACAATCTTCTGGGTATGCTTCGAATCTCTGCTTGATTCCAGAAAGAACAAGATACCTGCACTTAAAATATACACTGTGTAGGGCTACATTTTTGAAAATGCACCTACACTGCATGTGCACAGCAGACAGCCACATGCAAACTGGGTAATTTCTCATTCAATTTGCAGTTTCCCAGGGTTTCATTTGCAGCTGCACATTTAGCTAGTTAGTTTGTTTGCACAATCATGTTTTTCATGTTCAGCAGACTGTGGAACACACAACTGATTGTAGTCTAAAATCATCGATAAAAGGCAATGCACACTAATTTGGTAGGTAGTGGCATATGTTAGAGGGCTTTCCCTTCACCCTCTCCCCTGGTTCGTCTCATGTAGACAGAAAGCAGAAGACCAGAAGTCCGAAGTGCAGACAATGCAATGTTTATTGGGGTTCATTTAGAAGCAAGCATATTCCAAAGCCCTTCACACCAGTCGGGCTTATCACTATACACCAACAGAGTCTGTTCCCCAGTGTTCTGTTGCCAGCTCTGATGCCACGGAGCATTTACCCCATGTCCCTCTTCCCAGTTCTGACGCTTGCCTGTGTCCCTGTTCCCCGTTCCCTATTTCCTGTTCCCATTCCCCCCCCACTTAGCAAACATAATTCCAATTTCCCTTCCCCCCACTTCCTGTTTGACCCCACTTTATATAGTAATATTCTCAGCTATACCTTAACCAATAATTTTACTGAAACTTAACTAACCAATCCTAACATATTGTAACATAATTCTCTAACTCAATTATATCCCACTACCCTAATTAATTTACACCTAGCAAAATTAATTATACAACGGACAGAAACAATTAGAGAACCAGAAAGATAAACAATGGAAAAGTGGGGGCCATAAAGATAAAACAATACAGAAATGAGGGTTTCACAAACACAACCATTGATAAGTGATTTCTTGCCAAACAGGATGTTATCAAACTAAGTTTTCTTTAACCATCTTAAGATCTGTTTTTTATCTGGTGGTGATGGGTACTATCAGAACAGGATCGTCTTCCTAACAGCCCAATACCACCTTATTTCATCTTAGACTGGTTTGGGATGTGAGGATGTGACCGTACGCTTCCCAGCTTATGGCTGCCCCTGCTGCTAGCCAAAGTCCTTAGTCTAAGAACAAGGCCTCAGACTATCGTAGTGAGAGAAGGCCCATACACAGGCAGACTTGTGATTTTGATTCTTTGTTTTATACCTCTATAACTAGCTAGGTGATAAAAATACACCAACGTTCTTAAAGTATAGGCCTTTACAGGCAGGCCTGAATATTTATATTCTAACAGGATATAGCATGAGCTTTCTCCCAAGTAAAGTTAAATCACATTCGTGACTTCCTACCCAGTTACAGACATTGTGTGTGACACAAAATTCTGGCCATGTTAATCATGGGATTTGATATGCACATGAGCTGCAACTGGCCAACAGTCTTCCAAAACATCGGCTGGTGTGGTGATGGTGGTTCTAGCTCTCCAGAATTCTAATTCTGTTATTTTATTTATTTTATTATTTATTATTATTATTATTTATTTTATTTATTTATTTTAATATCTGGAAGAGAACAAAACACACACAATTTGGGACTACTACATGGGCTCAAGGTGCAACTAAAAGGCAGACGTACTGAACACAAATTGTGCTGACTCCCGTTGAGCAGAAGAAATTATTATAAGCTTCGTGGTCCTTTGTCACATGTTTGAGATGGCTACTAAGGAAGAACAAATAATGTTTAGTTGGGTTTTAAGTATACAGTGCACCAGAATTTTCTGGACTATAACTGAAAGAGGTCAGTAGGGGAGCATGCTTGGCTTTTCAGAAACATTATTGAGAATTTATCCTGATTTTGACACCTGACTTTAACAAATGGCGCTCATGCCTTGCTGAAAGTCTTCTGTCATATAAGCGTTGTACATTTGAAAAAAGAAGAAACTGTATATGGCACAACTACACCAATTACTCTGAGTAATCAAAGCACTGCACATCATACAGAGATTTTTCTCTCACTAGCAATGATTAAGATATCTGCTTTCTGCACTGTAGCCTCGGTTTTATTTGTATTCTGGTAGCACCGACAAGCCTCAAAGAAAACCAGGGCCCCATTGTGTTAGGTGCTGTACAGCTACTAAGAGACAGCCCCTGCCCTGAGGAGCCTGCAAACTACATAAATAAGACAAGCGGTGAAAGAGATAAAATATTATCTCTATTTTGTAAATGGGGATCAGAGGCATTACGAGATAAAGTGATTTGCTCGAAGTCAAAGAGGAAAATAAATGAAGCTAGGAATTGGACCCTGGTGTTCACTGCCTTAAGCACTAAGCTATCCTGTCCCTCAGTCTTCACTCTTATACCACACCTTCATGATATTTGTACTGGGGGCCCTTCCGGCATGAGCTGAGACCTCAGCATTCTCCAGAAATGAACCCTAAAATAAATGTTAAATGTTAGTGCCACTTTTTGCTGATGTCTTCTATGACCTGCTGTGGGATTTTGTTGCTTTGTTAGTGACTGCAGACCTGCTTCACTGGGTCAGCCTGCTGCTCACTTTCATCTTCTGCATTCATTTCTATTCCTTCAACAGTATACTGGGAGATTTGCTTTACATTTTCAGTTTGAAGAAAAGAAAGTATCCCGAGAGCTCTCATATGGGAAAACACCTGTGTACAGTAATCACCATTCCAAGGCTGACTTTTGCCAAGACAATTTGAGATGCTGCCACTTTTTCTTCCTCTTTGGAAATGGGAGGGAGGAAATAATAATAGGAAATAAACAGCAGTGGTAGTAATTCTTGGCTAACGCTGACTTTTTAACAGTAACCTCTTTGTTCTGTATGTCTTCCTCACATCTTCCTTTAAATCAACCAGTTTTTCCAGTATATAGTGTAGTGCCTGCATGGCAAATATTTCTTAAATCAAGATAATAAAATGCAACATCATCACATTTTATTATGGGGAGTGTCTCACACAAGCTGCACGCTGAAATGCTTTACAGAGAGGAACAATAATGGCTGAGTTACAGAATGAAAAACAGTTGACACAGAAAAGGAATACGTTGTATAGGAAAGAGCATACAATGCAAGCAGATGGAGAGCCAGGGAAACGGAGTGATGCAGGGAGGTTGTTCCAGATGGCAGGAGCAGCAGAAGAGAAGGCTGTCACTCCAACAGTGGTTAGCTTGTGCTATGGGACATAGATGATGGTACTAGATGAGCAGAGGAAACGTGTGGGGGTGAGTAGAGTATGGTATAACCCATGAGGAAAGCAAGTCCATGGAGGCTTTAACAAGGATGGAAATTTTGACTTTTCTCTGGAGATTAATGGGGAGTCATGGAGTTGTTTGACAATGCGGGTAAATTGTAAAATCTAGAATAGCACTACTGTTGTCAGGAGATGTAAATGGGACAGAGATGTACAAACCTGCAAAAAAACCTACTCCCGAATGAAATCAAAACTCAGCAGCCAGACAACTTGCACAGAGACATTAGCTTCCAGAAATGACACAGAGCTGTTGTAGGAAATT
Organism: Eretmochelys imbricata; assembly: GCF_965152235.1. NCBI lineage: Eukaryota > Metazoa > Chordata > Testudines > Cheloniidae > Eretmochelys > Eretmochelys imbricata. The sequence goes on along the minus strand of NC_135576.1, from coordinate 43,529,860 downwards.
AAGTCAACATGGAAGTTGTTTTTATAACTTGCAGAGGAAATTGGTGTCAAATTATACGTGGCATAGTCTAATGTGCTTTAGAGTAACAAGGAAGTATTTTCTTACTCACACATGGAATGGACACAGTGTAAGACTTAGGTATTGACATCAGCTGAGGAAGGGGGCTGTGATGCAGAACTTTCAGACTTTCTTATAAGCCTGACACCTGCTTCCTTGACCAGCTGCCTGGAAAAACACACTTCAGTGTTTTTTTTCTAAGTTGAGGAAGGAAGTCTCTACTACTTCACTTTCCCCGGGGAAATCACTAACTGGCAGAGTATCTGTCAACACTGTACTTTAGCACTGTATTATACAAGAAAATGTCATAATGTCAGAAATCTTCTTGAGTCAAAAGAAAGGTCTAACTGTAGGCTTTTTGAAAGGGTACAGAGATTATCTTCTCTCCCAAAAGGGACTAGTAATGGAGACTTTGGAAGGGAACAAAATGCAGCTAAAGCAAAAATTTGGTAATACTGAGTTTAACATTTTTTTTGTGGAAAAAAAATAAAAAATCCTTGAGCTCTTATTGAAAATAGCTCTCTATTCCTTCCTAAGAAAATATTTCAGTTATTCAGGAATAGAGTGTACCAAAGAGAGACCTCAACCTAATGAGTATATCTTTAAAGTAAACGCTCTTATAGGAAGGCATTGGAATTCTGAAACACTGGAGTAGGGTGATTTTAAAAAATCACCTTGAGACAAATTTAATCATGGAATTTTGCCCAAATAAAGACTGAAGACTGTGTTTGTAAATTCTGTAGCAACAGCTGCTAGTGCCACTCAGTTAAAGAGCCTGCCAGTGTTTCTATTATCAATGGCTGGCTTCAGATACATAGCACCTCACTGTAAAAATTCAATCTGGTGCGAAAGGGAGCAACTTCATTTTTCTTTAAACAAACATTATTTTCTTGTTTTAAAGTTGTCCTGTACTGGCCTTAATAAAGAGCACTACAAAGTTCTTATGAACAGCAGAGTCAGCGAATATAATTAGCAGGCATTACAGGGCTGTAGGAAATGGGTTTGCTTTTCTCTTGTTTGCTGCAGCTTCATGATCATCAACTTCCCAGCGTCACCAGGTTGCTGTGCTGGAGTGTCACAGAATGCAGGAGGCTTTCTGCAGAAATTAGGTCCAACTCGCTGTGGGCTATACAAAATCTTGGGTATAACACAAGGGCTGAGTGAATAGCTGTGACCAAAATCTGTACTAGATTCATATATTTTTAAGGCCAGAAAGGACCACTGTGATCATCTAGTCTGACCTCCTGCATAACACAGGCCTTAGGACAAAATTAATTCCTGTTTGCACTAAAGCATGTCTGTTTGAAAAATACCCAGTCTTGATTTTAAAATTTCCTGTCATGAGGAACCTACCACGACCCTTGGTAAATTGTTCCAATCGTTAATTACCCTCCCTGTGACGTTCCCCTCTGGTGTTATCTGGACTGGTGATCTGCTAGGCTACTTCAATCCTTCACTCTGGAAGCCAGCCTTACCCTGCTCTGCTGTGAGAACCCCTACTCCTGGGCTGTTCATGCACAGCCTCAGCATGTAAACTGCGAGCAAATGACACTAGCCAATATCTCCGGTTCCAGACATAACCCTAGGAACCTCCATCTTGCAGTGTCCAGTTAAGCCCGCTGGACACTGCAAGTTTATATGAGTTCGTCAATTTAACAAAGAAATTGATATGTACCAGGCTTGTTATCCCAAGGGGAGCCTCTGACATGCTTCAAACCAAACACACTGCTTCAGGTAGAAAAATATATTAAACTATGAAAGATAGATTTTAAGTGATTATAAGTCAAAGCATAACAAGTCAGATTTGGTCCAATGAAATAGAAACAAAACACATTCTAAACTGATCTTAACATTTTCAATGCCCTTACAAACTTAGATGCTTCTCACCACAGGCTGGCTGGTTGCTTTTCAGCCAGGCTCCCCCCTTTGATCAGTCTTCAGTCGCTTGGTGTGGTATCTGTAGATGTACATGGAAGATGGAGAGAGCATGGCAAATGTCTCTTTTATCATGTCCTTTCTTCCCTCTTGGCTTTGTCCCCCTCCCCTTCAGAGTCAGGTGAGCATTACCTCATTGCAGTTCCAAACTGACCAAAAGAAGGGGAGTGACTTACTCGAGAGTCTAACAGATTCTTTTGTTGCTGCCTAGGCCAGCATCTTTTGTTCCTGTGAGGCTGGGCTGGGTTTGTCCCATACCTGCCCTGATGAGGTGTGAACTGCCTCTCTGCTCTTGGAGAGTTTTTGTCTGGGCTTGCTTTAAGCCATGAGGATACATTTTCAGCCTCATAACTGTATACATGAAATTATAACCTATAATATTACTATAACATTACTGTAACAATTACTATAACATCACTATAACGACCATGCTCAGTGCATCGTGAGCCTTCCGAAGACACCCAACATGACAAACTTTGCATTGGATAGCACATGATAATTTTATAAAGACAAACATGGTGGTGTAGGGTGTTCCCCTGAGGTACAGAGCGTCACACTCCCTTTAAAAATGTACCTTATTTTGAGTCTGAATTTGTAAAAGGGTTTATTGCCATTCAGACAATCTGAATGAGTTTATATAGATCATGTTGGCATCAAAGCTAGACACTTTACTGTCTCCATATAGTGTAGCACTGTTTATATCTCTACAGTTCCAACAGGTATTTATTTAATGTTGCTGGTTTTTGCACACAGTGTTAAGCTGATGTTGTAGAGAATTTTCTATATATATCTATAGTCCCCATTATTATAATATCTGAGAGCCTCATAATCATTAATATATTTATCCTAAAAACACCCCTGAGAGAAAGGGAAGTGTAATGATTTCTGTTTTACAGATGGGGAACTGAGGTAAAAAAGAGTAAATGACCTACCCAGGGTTATACAGGATGTCTGTAGCAGAAGGGGAACTGAACTATGGCATCATGGGTCTTAAGTCAGTGTTTTTAACCACAGGACCCTCCTTCCTCCTTCTTTTTGCCTGTAAAAAAGCCAGAACTGGTATATTAATATGATGGAGTGGGCTGTCGCCGAAGGTGATTGTTGATTAGCTGAAGTTTAGAGGGCGTGGGGTGAAAAACCTATAAAGCTTGTCCTAGGTTTGAAAGAATTATTTTAGCCTGGGAGATTGGCTCAGATAGAGATCATTGAAAGAGGCTTATGAAAAGTCTTACTCTAGCCAAAAAGATTTAGCTGGGGAAGCTTAGTTTAGACAGAAGTCTGTACTAGCCTGGAATGATTATGATTAGACTGGAGGCTCAGCCCAGGCAAATGTTTGCTCTAATTGTGGCAGTTTTCTCTTCAGCTGGGAGCTATGCTATTATGAAGATATTATACAAATCTCTGTAGCTTAAGCTGTTTCAGTTCCTGTCGGATCTTAAAAAATCTGGGAGAAAACATACTTAAATTCTCCTGACTTCTGCCTTTTCCCTCTTCCTGGAAGCTGAGTCTATGATCCCCAATTTAAATGTGCCTGACCACTGTGTTAGATTCCCTGGATGGTTTTTCTATTTTTTTTAACCTCCTAGTACTCCTAGAATATTGTTTTCAAATGTAGTTAAAATAAACATCTGCTAGAAGCATGTCAGGCTCTGCTGTAGCTTCAGATCATTTCACTGGACATTTTTCTGTGTTTCTCAAGATTGGCCAGAACCACCAAATTTTGTGCCAGAACCATACTTCCCAACATTCAGGGTACTCAGATCTCCTATTTATTAATCCAAATCCTAATTACAGTTTGTTTGAGGACACAACCTTATTTCTCAGCTCACTTAGAGTAGCTTAGAAAAATTTGGGGAAGGGGCAAAAAAAAGAGAAACGGAGCTATTGTACATGCAAAACAAAATCAGTTTTAACCTTCATTTTTCTCTATTATAAATTAAAAAAAAATTCCGCTAAATTGATTTTTAAATATTATTGTTCCATACATACATCCCTCGTACACATCACCAGTGATCGCATCTAACTGCTTTTACAGGCACTGTGTCCTCGCTATTGCAAGTTCAGAAGTGTGCAGTTACCGTAATATAACTTCCCACCTCTACTGATCATCCAGCCCTGCTACTAATCAACAGTTCAGTAGTGTTGATAACCCAAACTAAATACCTTGTCTTCCTATCCTTACCTTCCTTATCTTGTAACTAAATCCTGCCCAATGCCAGAGGAAACAGCTGTAGCTAGATTTTTTAAAAGGGCCAGATAATTTTAGGATCCATAATTAATTCAGTAGTTTTGCACACTAATAATAAGAAAAGTCAGATCTCATGCTTCAGGGTATAAGAAGATTAGTAATGCAGTCAGGAAAGAGAAAAAAAATCCACTTTTAGAGTCCTTACCCTGCAAGCCCACAAGGTCATATACGGTAGTCATACGTACTATATGTGATTGTCTCGGAAAATTGTTCACTTTGCTTCTTATGAACACACATTTACAAAATATATCATATTAGGGCATTGCAACTTTGTAGCCTACAGTATGTAAATTTAAAAGTGTAAGGGAATTGATTCGTGGGTCCAGCTATATTTTGCATTATGGAATTGTTAAAGTCTTCTACTTCTCCTCATTGTTGCTTTGTTATTCATTAGTCTCAAATCCTTTATGAAATACTACAGTATCTACATTAAGAGCACGCAAAACTATTGCTTGCACTAGAGAAATTATGGTGTTTTGTTAATGGAATTATGGTATTCTGTGTTCTTACAACAGAATACCATGGTATTTTTTTTGTGTGTTGGAAAGCCTGAGGTCACTTTTGAAGCTTTAAAAGATTTCGTTTACGTTTAAAATGTCTCTTTAAGCACAGGTTTCAGAGTAGCAGCCGTGTTAGTCTGTATTCGCAAAAAGAAAAGGAGGACTTGTGGCACCTTAGAGACTAACCAATTTATTTGAGCATAAGCTTTCGTGAGCTGTAGCCAAGCTCATGAAAGCTTGTGCTCAAATAAATTGGTTAGTCTCTAAGGTGCCACAAGTCCTCCTGTTCTTTAAGCACAGGCACTTGAAAATTAAAGAGATCTTTGAAGTTTCAAAATGTGAGACTCGCTCAGAACTACACATGAAGTCCTTTGGAAAGGTGTAGTTTAGACATCAGAGGAATGTATAACAAGCACCTTAATGGTAAATTTTCTTTTACACATGCATGGATAGGCTGGGAACTCAATATTTTAAAGCAGAGCTTTCAAATCAATCCTCCAATTTATTTTTCTCGGTCTCTTCACTTTTTGGCCTGTTCTTCATATTGTAACTCTTGTTCAGACTTGAACAGTAATGGATTTCCAGCTTTGGAAAGAAGAGTCAATTTCCATCAGTGCACAGATGAGGCTTATATATCTCTAATATTGATGTGAAAAGACTGCCAAGAATATTATGCCAGGCAGCAAAATAAATCACATTTTTGGCAGATAAATAGCAAAATAAACATCCATAAGCTGTGGATAATACCATGCAATTGGCTTTGTGCATGTTTTACTGCCTATGCCCCTCTAATTAGGAAATGAAGACCAATAAGTACTTGAGAGCAGAGACTTTGCTGGAAAACAGGGGAAACAATGTGACTGTGGGTGCAGAATAGTACAAAGCACTAGAGAATGTGAATAAAAATACTAGAGGATGGCAAATGGAACACCCTGGACAAGGATTCTTAAGGGTAGTCTGGAGAAGACAGATACATCTACAATGGAGAGTATCTGAATGAGATCTGAAAAAAGGCATCTCTATAGCTTACTCTGTAACAGACGCACAGATTGACTCAGCATAAATTAATCTATGCTTGTTTCCTAGTCATACCATATATAATTCCTGGGTCATATCATGTTGCAATAACAGGAGAGATCCATTGTTCTGTGTGGTTCACTAATGTTTCTTCTTTGCCCTGCCTCATTAGTTAATCTCTCTATGAATAAACAAAGGCAGCCTCTTTTAATTGCAGCTGTAAGAAACAAGTGCGAGCACTATACTTGAAGAAGCTATAGAAATCACTGAGCAGCCTGGGGCTTACTACTTACAGTACAATGCTCCAAGGCACCAGTCTTTCACAAAATCCCACAGTGATATTAAAATGTATTGTGACTGGGTTTTTTAAATCAGATAATAAACTGATAGCAGGTGAGTCAGAGTCTGCAGTTTGTTACTACTTAATGCCTCTGAGTTTATCAGTCTTAGCCAGTCTGGAAATTGCTAAATGATCAATAATAACTAGCTCTTATACAGTGCTTTTTACCTCAAAGTGCTTTACAAAGAAGGTCAGTATAATTTCCCCCATTTTACAGAAGGGAAACTGAGGCACAAGGCAGGAAGTGACTTGCCCAAGTTCAAAGCAAAGCAGTGGCAAAGCCAGAAATAAAACCCAGATTTAGTGAGTCCCAATCCAGTGTTCTATCCACTAGGAAACACAGCCTGTCTGGATACCTTGGAACAGGGTGTGTTTCTCAACTTGTCCTAGGATAATTATTAGCTAATTCTCAAACTGATCTAGATATTTTTTTATGAACATCTGTCTTATTTTTAACACAATCTGCATTTTTTTTAATTGCAACATTAAGATGCAGAAGTCTATTGCACAGCCCAGTTGTAGGTCAGTCCAGACACACTAGCAGAGCTGCAACAATGAACAGCTTTTGCAGCCTCCCAGCTCTTTCAATAAGCTCCACTACCAGCAAACTAAGCCAGCCTTTGCAGTGTCTCAAAGCTACCCCCCTCTTCTTACTTTGGAGGAGCAAGAGACGTAAAAGAGAATCTCAGCTTTTATTTCAATAAAAGTTTCTAGCCTTTTCTTTGGAAAGATAGCCTGGAGAATGTGAACCATTGCAAATCAACATGAGCTGATCATAAGAGTTGAAAGCTTGTCGCTGATTGTTCCTATGGACCACAGGCTATTCAAACTCCCCCCTACAAGCCGCCCAGAGCTAGACTTGGAGATCTGACCAAAAAAACCCCCATAGCTATATGTCTCTAGATGTTTGAGAAGACCCCAGATTAAGTTCAGTTGTAGGGGAGTGCTATTCTCCCCATATGAGGAGTTGAGGCACAGAACAACTAAGTGACATACCCAAGGTCACACAGGGAATAGGGAACGTAAGTCTCCTGAGTTGCGTCCTAGCCCCTGAGCCATCCTTCCTCTCTATTCCATTTAACCACTTCCAATAGCTTGGAAAGCTAATAGCTGCACATTGTTGCCCACAACCAAGATTGTTTTGCCCCACATTTCCTTTTAACTTCCATTCCCCTCAGCAATGAGGATCCTAGCATTTCTATTACTGGAATTGTAGGCACTATTAGTAGGAAGCACATTTACTTTAGCTGTACATGAAGAGTTAGCAGCTTGTCCTCTCAGTCGTGGTGTTACAGATTTGTAGCACCCCTTGGTATGGGATTTCTTCTGGTTTGCATGTGTTCTGTTTTCGGCCATGTGAAGGTATGAGGTACTGATCTGTGATAAAGGTTTTATTTCATTCAAGGAACTTTAAGTAAAAAAGAGTCCTGGGCAAATAGCATATAGATGTATAAACGTCCCTTGAATATTCATTTGAATTTTTTGAATGAATTCATATTACCTATATTCTGACTCCTAGGTGTTCACCTTTCATGCCTGTGTGAGTTTTACTAGGTCAAATGCTTGTGGAAAATTCATTTTAACTTTGAAAATTAGGCACCTCTGGGCTTCCTGCATCAGTTATGAAAGTAAAAAGTTTGCTTGAGTCCCAGCACCTAATTGCTTGACCCCCGGCACCTCTTCCATTACAAATTAAGTACAGCATCGATATAGCACATAAGCATGTACTTACTTTAAGCATGTTCTTGAGTCCCATTGACTTTACTGTAATTTAAACATGTGCTTTGTTGAATCAGGGTCTCAATCAGGAAACAAATAACCTACAGCGTAACTCATTTGACTAGTCACAGCTGAACAACACAGAGCAACATTTGAACTGCTGTTATACAATTTTTTTAAGTTGAATTATTTCAAATAAAGATTATTCAAGAAAATCACAATCTGTCTGGATAGTTCACAAAAAGAAAAAGTGATAATATTTGTGAAGTATTTATTCTTGCAAAAACTATATACAAGTCCATCAATAGATGAGTTCTTGTTTACATATCCCATTTTTCAGTGCCTTAAAGCTCTATTAAAACAATGTAGATTGTTTTTAATATTACAGAAAATTATCACTCAATGGAAAATTAAAATGACCTAAAGAATTTGTGGCGGAGTTCAAAATTATACCCTAATGAGTGGGCAGGATGTCACACATGACATGGATACATAATTAGTGTAAAGAATCCAGAAAATAATTGAGTGATTTGTCATAAATTAAATAGAATTAAAGCAACAATGGGTTTATGATGATTATAATGTAGCACAACATATATATATATATATTTATACATATAAAATATATATATTTTCCTTTGTTCAGCATCACATTTCTATCACCAAAGCAGCATCAGAACAAAGATCATCAAATTGTGAGACTCTGTCCTCCTGGAAAGAAAACATCCTTGGAAAAAACAGTCATTTCAAACAATAAGAAGCATCTAAACATTGTTTAAGTGAGTTGGTGAAAATGTCACCAACAAGTAGTATGACTAAGGCAATGATATGTATCTTGTGGCATAAGATGCCAACTGAAATGTGTGAAAACCGTCCTCTTTCCTCTCTTCTCTCTTGTTTATTTAATGAAATGTATTAAATATTGTTTTCAGAAAAGAACAGATTTACATAGCACCTTGACTGCAGTATCATTAGCTGGGTAAAATGATACGGGCAATCCGTCTTTGTGTTTCACAGCAAAAATAATCAGCTTCTTGAGGTCAGGAGGAAATTTCCCCCATTGTATAACACTAAACAAGTAGGTCCAATGTGCAGGTTTTAAATTTCCCCTTGTAGCATCTGAGGCTCATTTAAAAGTTTACAATTATGACGGTCAGTCATCTATAAAGTACACCTATCGCTATGGTGACTAAGCACTAAAGCCAGAATGTTCAGAAGTGCTCAGCACCCAAAATCATGGCTGGATTTCCCAAATAGTTCAGGACATTGACAATACATTTTCCATAGGTTCAAAGATTCCAAGACCAGTAGGGATCTCTGTAATCATCTAGTCCAGTGGTCACCAACCAGTCGATCCTAGACGATCTCCCAGTCGATTGCAATCGGGGCAGTTGCTAAGGCAGGCTCCCTGCCTGCCCTGGCCCCACAACACTCCCAGAAGCGGCCAGGGTGACCCCAGGGGTAGGGGTCTCCCTCCACACCCTGCTCCTCCCTGCAAACACTTCTCCCACAGATCCCATTGGCCAGGAATGGGGAGCTGTGGCCAACGGGAGCTGCGGGGGTGGTGCTTGCAGACAGGGGCAGTGCGTAGAGCTACGTGCCCCTCTCCCCCCTCTCTGGGGGCCACAGGGGTGCGCTGGCCCCTTCTGGGAGCAGCATGGGGCCAGGGTAAGCCGGGAGCCTGCCTTAGCAGCAGCCATGCTGCTCTGCCAACCAGGAGCTGCCAGAGGTAAGTGCTGCCTGCCCCCAGCCCTGAGCCTCCTCCCATAGCCAGCACCCTATACCCTCTCCTGTACCGAAACCCTCTTCTGCACCTCAAGCCCCATCCCTGAACCCGCTCCCACAGCCAGCACCCCCACCCCCTCCTGCAACCCAATACTCTGCCCTCAGCCCGGATCCCTATCCTGCACTCAAACTCCCTCCGAGAGCTTGCACCCCTCACCCCCGCCTGCATACCAACCCCCTACCCCAGGCTCAGCCCAAAGCCCCCTCTCACACTGCAAACCCCTCTGCCCCTGCCCAGAGCCCGAACCCCTACCACAGCCCGGTGAAAGTGAGTGAAGGTGGGAGAGAGTGAACTATGGGGGCGAGGGAATGGTATGAGCAGGGCGAGGCTTTGGGGAAGGGTCACGGTAGATCCTGGGTTGCCCTTAAATTCAAAAAGTGATCTTGGGGGGTAAAAGGTGGGAGACCACTGACCCAGTCTGACCTCCTGTACAGCACAGGCCATAGAACTTCCCCAAAATAATCCCTAGAGCAGGTCTTTTAGAAAAAGTTGGGTGCTGAGCGCTTTTGAAAATCTGTGTCATAAGGAGAGCTGCTGGATGCTGAATGCTTATTTATGGGCCTGAATGGAAGCCGAGGTCTTTCGAAAATTCTGCCCCATGTGTCCTCACTATTTATTTGAAACACTGGAGGTGACTGGTGAGTGAGGGCTACTTCGGATATGCGTTGTTGCACTACCTGAGCTGCGTGACCTAAGTATTCTTATTTATTGTTTTAAAGCATCCACAGTGTGCTTAGTTCTAGGAAAGAAACAGAAGAGCAAAGTCCCTGACCTGGAAAAAATGGCAGATGGCAAGTAGTGCACCATTAGTATTATTTGTATTACTGTAGCACCTGGGAGCCTGAGACCCTGGATCGGGACCCCATTGTTCTACGTGCTGTACTAACACTGAACGATGGGCAACTGCCCCAGCCAGGCAGACAAACAGCTGCAGAGTGGCAGATCTGCCTCATTTCTACAGATCTAGACGTGCAGAAGGAAAAGGGGACAAAGTGTGTGCATTCCACCTGCAGTCACACTCCCATACAGGCTGACCCCGGAGCCACATACTTGGCATGTGAAAAACCTGCAGGATTTCCTCCGGCTTTTAAAAGTTAATTAAAATATGAATTAGGGCTGTGAATTAATCGGCGTTAACTCACACGATTAACTCAATAAAATTAGCAAAAAGAACGAGGAGTACTTGTGGCACCTTTGGAGACTAACAAATTCATTTGAGCATAAGCTTTCATGGGTTAGAACCCACTTCATCAGATGAATGGAATGAAAAATACAGGAGGAAGATGTGTGTGTATATATATATATATACACACAGAGCAGTGGCTTAGCTAGGTGGAGCGAACAGGGGCAGCGGACATAAAAAAAAGGTGCCACCCATTTGTACTCACCGGGCGGTGCTCCAGGTCCTCAACGGCACTGAAGGCCCCTGCCGTCGAAATGCTGCCGAGGACCTGGAGTGAGCGAAGGCCCCTGCTGAGCCAGAACACGTGAAGGCCTGTGCCGCCGAGGAGCCAGAGAGCCTGAAGGCCTGCACCGCCGAAGACCTGGAGTGCCGCCGGGTGAGTAAAAATTTAAAAAGGCACCTATACATTTAAAAGGCACCACTTGTGCTCAGAGGGGGAGCGCCTGCTCCCCCCCACTCCCTCCCCAGCTATGCTACTGCTACAGAGAACATGAAAAGATGGGCATTGCCTTACCAACTCTAACAAGACAAATCAATTACAGTGGGCTATTAGCAGCAGGAGGAAAAATCACTTTTATAGTGGTAATCAGGATGGCCCATTTCAAACAGTTGACAAGTAGGGGAAAAAATTAGCATGGGGAAATAGTTTTTAGTTTGTGTAATGACCCATTCACTCCCAGTCTTTATTCAGGCCTAATTTGATGGTGTCCAGTTTGCAAATTAATTCCAGTTCTGCAGTTTCTCATTGGAGTCTGGTTTTGAAGTTTTTTTGTTGAAGAATTGCCACTTTTAGGTCTGTAATTGAGGGTCCAGGGAGGTTGAAGTGTTCCCCGACTGGTTTTTGAATGTTATAATTCTTGACATCTGATTTGTGTCCATTTATTCTTTTGTGTAGAGACTGTCCGGTTTGGCCAATGTACATGGCAGGAGGGGCATTGCTGGCACATGATGGCGTATATCACATTGGTAGATGTGCAGGTGAATGAGCCCCTGATGGTGTGGCTGATGTGGTTAGGTCCTATGATGGTGTCCCGTTAATAGATATGTGGACAGAGTTGGCAATTAATTAAATGTGATTTAAAAAATAACCATGAGTAATCACACTTTTAATTACACTGTTAAACAATAGAATACCAATTGAAATTTATTAAATATTTTGGATGTTTTTCTACATTTTCAAATATATTGATTTCAATTACAGCACAGAATACAAAGTGTACAGTGCTCACTTTATATTATTTTTGTTACAAATATTTGCATTGTAAAAGTGATAAAAGCAATAGTATTTTTCAGTGCAGCTCATACAAGTACTGTAGTTCAAGCTCTTTATTATCAAAGTGCAACTTACTAATGTTGATATTTTTGTTACATAACTACACTCAAAAACAAAACAATGTAATACTTTAGAGCCTACAAGTCCACTCAGCCAATCACTCAGACAAATAAGTTTGTTTATATTTATGGGACATAATGCTGCCCGCTTATTATTTAACTGAAAGTGAGAACTGGCGTTTGCATGGCAGTTTTGTATCCGGATTGCAAGGTATTTACGTGCCAGATATGCTAAACATTCGTATGCCCCTTCATACTTTGGCCACCATTCCAGAGGACATGATTCCATGCTGATGAGGCTCGTTAAAAAAAACAAAGTGTTAATTAAATTTGTGACTGAACTCCTTGGGGAACAATTGCATGTCTCCTGCTCTGCTTGCATTCTGCCATATATTTCATGTTACAGCAGTCTCGAATGATGACCCAGCACATGTTGTTCATTTTAAGAACACTTTCACTGCAGATTTGACAAAACACAAAGAAGGTACCAATGTGAGATTTCTAAAGATGCTACAGCACTCAACCCAAGGTTTAAGAATCTGAAGTGCCTTCCAAAATCTGAGAAGGATGAGGTGTGGAGAATGCTTTCAGAAGAATTATAAAAGCAACACTCTGATGCGAAAACTACAGAACCTGAACCACCAAAAAAGAAAATCAACCTTCTGTTGGTGGCATCTGACTCAGATAATGAAAATGAATGTGCATCGGTCCTCTCCACTTTGGATCGCTATCGAGCGGAACCCATCATTGGCATGGACGCGTGTCCTCTGGAATGGTGGCTGAAGCATGAAGGGACATATGAATCTTTAGTGCATCTGGCACATAAATATCCTATGACGCCAGCTACAAGAGTGCCATGCGAACACCTGTTCTTACTTTCAGGTGACACTGTAAACAAGAAGTGGACAGCATTATCTCCTGCAAATGAAAACAAACTCGTCTGAGCTATTGGCTGAACCAGAAGTAGGACTGCGTGGACTTATAGGCTCTAAAGTTTTACATTATTTTATTTTTGAATGCAGTTATTTTTGGTACATAATTCTACATTTGTAACTTCAACTTTCATGGTAAGATATTGTACTATAGTACTTGTATTAGGTATATTGAAAAATACTATCTTTTGTTTTTTACACTGCAAATATTTGTAATAAAAATATAAAGTGAGCACTTTACACTTTGTATTCTGTGTTGTAATTGAGATCAATATATTTGAAAATGTAAAAAAATATCAAAAATATATAAATAAATTGTATTGTATTATTGTTTGGCGGTGTGATTGATCATGTAATTAATCACAATTAATTTTTTTATTTGCATGACAGCCCCAATATGAATATGAAGAGAAACTGGCAAGTTTTGCCCAGCTGGAATAGTGACTCAATCACAACTTGACAGTGTGACTTGAGCAGCTGGGTTACTCTTACTTTGGTCATCTGTGTTCTTGCCGTGAAGTTACCACAACCCTGTCCCATTGTATCCTGTTCTTCCAGGACGCTGCAAATGAGACAGCATATCATGTGTGAGGATGTCCTCATGGCCAGAGTGACTGACACCTGACACTGTTAGTAAATGTTTATTCCGCTCTTGGTTCCAAGTTTATTACAGAAGCAACTTCAAAGGTTACACTGATGTTTTGGCTCATTCTTCTATTTAAAGCCCTTGTTCTCGAAATGAGGTCTTCCCTCACATCCTGATTGCATGTGTGATTTATTTAAAGATACTCTATTATTTTTATTATTTTAATGGTTGATCCTTTGAAGATATTATTGTTCAGGGTAAATTTTCTCTTGTTGATTATCTTTCAGTTGAGCCATTTGGCAGGTTTAGGCAGCTAACCAATAGAAGTATATGTGCAATATATTTGCATGGGTCTCATTAATCACTCAGCAGTCAGGGCTAAAACTGAGTTAGAAAAGCAAGACTTGCACTAAAAATGCAATATCTGCCAGATTAACAGATCACTTGTCGACCAAAATGAGCTAAAGGAATCCAGGGTTAATGTTGCATTTGAAATAAAATTAAGGAACGGGGATGAGGGTACGTGTGTGTGTTGTAGTTGAGCAATACTGAAAGGTGCTAGTGGCTTGAACAGTAGGGATCACCGATGTATAAGCACTCAAGATGTACCTCCCCAGAGAAAGAATTAAAGTTGCCAGGGAGTCCAATGTTCCCTCTAATTTTTCCCATACATGTGCAGAATGAATTTTGCTATGTTCACCAATATGGAGGTGATGTGTGGCAGGTGTGGGGTCGGAGTGTGGGAGGGGCCTCAGGGTTGGGGCAGAGAGTTGGGATGTGGGAGGTGAGGGCTCCAGCTGGGGGTGCGGGCTCTGGGGTGGGGCTGGGGATGAGGGGTTTGAGTCCCTACAGCCCTGTCTCCCTGCAGCAGCACCTGGGCTGGGGGAGAGTATCTCTCTCTACTGGGAGGGAGGGAGGCATGTCTCCTCCCTGTGCCGCAGCCCCGGGGCTGAGGGAGTTAAGTGCGTGGACCTTGGTGGCTTCCTGTGTGGCCACACAGGTGCACACCTTGGAGGGAACTTAGGCAGTGACCACACACATTACAGGTACAGTGTGAGTTAAAGCATTCTCCTTGCATGGCCTGCACTCTCAAACTTTTCTGAGGTTCCTCTACTGCAGAGCAGATGCACAGAAAGGAAGGTGGGTTGCCAGGCCCCATTTGGATTGCATGTCGTCCAAAGTGAGGAGCTTTGAGCAAAGGGGTTGCCCTGGTGTAAAATTCAGGAGCTGGGGAAGGAAGGGGAAGCTGAGTGTTAACCAGTGAGATCTGAGTGGGAGTTCAAGAGATGGAGAGACTTGGCAGACTTGCTCCGTGGTGAAAGGGCAGTGGGGCCTTGGCTGAGGTTCCTGAAGAACACTATTGCCTGTGCTCACTTTCCAAGAATCAGGATTTATGTACATTTAGTAAATAAAGAAATGACACTAATACAATACACTGACTCTGCCTCACTGACTTCTGCTCCAGTCAGGAAACTGACTTGTAAGCCCCTAATCTGCTAGTGCCAAACAAAGTGGCAACAATACAAATCAGGATCCCCCTACATCCATTGTGTAGCACCATAAACAATTCATCCAACTTCAAAAATCCTGATCCCCGCCCAAACCTCCCCCTTCAAAATGGCTAACTACTGTCCCTTGTTAGCATTTTTGGCACACCAGAGTACCCCATCACAGGTATGCCTAAACAGTCTGGCACAGGCACTGATGGGATGAAGTACCAAACCCCTGCTAACAATTAGGGGACAGCTGTTGCAGCCAGAACAATTGGGATACCACCATCAAGAGATGGCTGCCAATCAGAGAAAACAGGCAATAGAGTATGACAGGTCAGCCAAGAACTTACTGGCCCTGGAAACAGGGCATTTCTGTGAGGATCCAGCTATTAGAGAGACACCAGAAGGAGTTGACTAAAGGAGTCATCAGGGATGCAATGGCACCCCAGTCAGAAGAGGAGACTATGCAAGGGGGACAAGTGATCCAAAGGAACAGGAGATATTTATGAGCCTGCAGACACAACACCTAGAGAGAGCCTACAGAGATCCTCACAGAATGCAGAGACAAACATCTGGAGACCAATCCCACAGGGATGAAGGAGACTCCACAGACAGAGCGTCTCAGAGACAGGTGACAGGGAGACAGAGATGGGTCACTCCTGGTGTGGTCATCTGTTGAGGAGATCAAACTATCTTAAAGACGGTGTAACCAGCTAAGTCTGTGGTAAAGATGAGACTCAAATTTGGCAATGTGCGAGCAACCTGTGAGCAAAGGGACTTAGAGTGAAACCTAGACATCAATTATTTGTTTTTAATCTTTATATTAATTTTTTTAAATAGGGAAGATGTTTCATGGAACTGAAGTCAGAGGGCCCATGTTCCTTGGAGGGACTGTTATTGATGGGATACCAAGAAAACAGAATGCAGAGCAGTGCACTGTAGTGTTGCTGTCTCTGTGATACAAAAAAGTAGGACATCCAGGATGTTCCTGAGCCCATAAAACTGGACAGCTGGAATTGTGTACTGACCACCCTTACAGATTTCCTGGAATAGATACCTAAGCCCTGGTGTACACGGGGTGAGGGATGGGTCGATTTAAGGTACGCAACTTCAGCTATGAGAATAGTGTAGCTGAAGTTGACGTGCCCCCTAGATTGACTTACCATGATGTCTTCACGGCAGTGAGTCGACTGCTGCTGCTTCCCCATTGACTCCGCTTGCACCTCTCATGGCACTGGAGTTCCGGAGTTGACAGGAGAGCGCTTGGGGATCGATTTATCGCGTCTAGACTAGACGCGATAAATCGACCCCGATATATCGATTGCTACCCACCGATCCGGCGGGTAGTGTAGACCTACCTTAAGAAAAGGGACAGCTGGCAGTGTGTACTGAGCATGCTTGTAGATTACCCAGGACAGCTACCTCAAAACAAGGTTGATTTTGGTCAGGTGTCAACCCTGGTGCACAGGATTTAATAAAGTTCCACGTGTAGAACTTGACCTGCATTCAGTTTCACTCTTTGCTAATGAAATAACCCTCACATGTGACCAGCTTATACTCTGAAGCATAAGTTTGGTTGCTCTCAACTAGCTGGCGTAACAATAAATATTACTGATTGTGAAATTATCCAGACAAAGCATTTAATGTGACCTCTCTCAGCAAATTCCTCTGGTTGACAATGTGCATGGGAATGACTAATTCCTTTAAGCTGTCCTGAATTTATGGCCATTAACTTAGTCATGTGATCTCTTAGTAATTTCTGTTATGGGAACGCGTAAAAAGGAAAAAAGGGAAGGGACTTTTCTGCAGTTATTATAGTTTTAAGTATGCTGACTACCCCAACCAAGGCCCCTCTAACTCTTTTCAAAGCTTTTCTTTCCCCTTGGTTCTCCCATCCCTTGATCATGCTTCTGCACTACTGGAAGCCTCTTTTCTTCTTTTGTTTCTGCTCTGGGGAGACAGGGAGAGTGGTTTTATGGCTAAGGCCAAATAGAAATGACAGTGCAATTTCCATGCACAGCCACTGGCGCTATATGGCTGCCCTCCTTTTAACACTGATCACAGCGTTCTAGTGAGTTCTCAAGAGGTTTCACCACCACACTGCATATTTCACTCACTTCCTCCTTTTGCAGTGGGAGGAGTAGAAGTCCCCTCTGTGTCCCACTAGTACCCAAGTATGTCCCTCCTTGTTTGCTCCTTTAAATCTAGAAAAGTAACAAAAAATATCATGGCAGATGTCTGGAAATTAGTGAGTGAAATTTAGGAGTTATTTGAGTAGAGGAGATCAGAGCAGTAGTATACTGATGACATGGCTTTCCCTTTTATCCACCCAGGAGCTCCTCTCCTCCAATGAGATTTACCTCTCCTTTCTTCTATAGGTACTTAAGTAAAATCTTTTTTAGAGGTGCTCTGAGTACCAGCTTGTTTCCAGAAATCCAGTAGGCTGGAAACACCCTCGCAGTGTTAGGAAACTGTTCCGAAATAACATTTCTTGGCAGTGAGTGGAAGGTCCATAAAATTAGTCAATGTAATAAAACAAAGTAATTAAAGTGCCACACTGAGTTGGCTCTTTTTGATGTTGAGCAATTGCATAATAAACAGTGTCATAAACAGGCACTCAAATCTGGGCTTTTGTGCCTTTTCATGGCTTAATTCTCATTAATTATCAACCTGACTTCTTTAGTTAGAGAAGTCACTACCTGATGCTTCATAATTTGCTGAGATAAAAGGCAGTAAAGGATAAGCTCACCATTGTGAACAGGAGTCAGACACATGGAGTATCATGCTCCTCCTATGGCACATTCAAGATTTTGTTTCCAATTCATTTTTTAATTTCTTCAACCCCCTCCCTCAGTAACAATATGCTCTGGGCTCTATTGTGTCTTGCAGGCACAGTATCCTCTTGGGTGCGGTGATAAGTCCTGCAGCCTCAGGAGAGCTCCCTGCCCCAGGCAGGGAGATCTGAGATGGGTGTGGCAGCTTCAAACTCCCTTTGTGAAGAAGCAGTTTGTGCCCCCCATTGTGCCAACACCCTGCCTCCTCCATCCCTCCCACTTCGGAAAGTCTAGCCTTGACAATTGCACGAACCATACAATTTTCTGCAGTCAAGGAAGTGCAAAGGTTTCCACTGCTGCTGTGCCCATCCCCTGTGCAAAGGGTAAGGTTCTTTGTACATTCATGCTAGGCTTTCCCTATGTATTTTAAATGTGTCATTGTTGTTAGTTATGCCATAGGTGTACATGGTACTTTGCAAACAATTAAAGGACATGGTTCCTGCCCTGAAGAACTCACCTGTGTCTACAAAGGGACTAAGGGTGCGATTCCCAGCACACATAGATGTACTCTCTCTAGCTCTCATTGAGCTAGTACGCTAGAAATATTAGAGTAGCTGAGATAGCACAGGGAGTGGAAGCAGTGGCAAGAGCTAGCCACCCCAAGTACCTATCCACAGGGTGCCAGGCAGGTTTGTACTTGGCACAGCTAGTCCGCGCTGTGGCTCCAGCTACCCGTGCTACCCTGGCTATACTACTAGTTTTAGCATGCTAGCTCCATAAGAACGAGCGCAAGTATGTTGATTGGAGCTGGGAATCACACCCCTAGCTCGTAACGTAGTCACGACCAAGGTATAGACATAACACGACAGGTGAAAATAACAGAAGTGAGGCCAGGTAAAGTAAAGGAGAAACAAGGGTCCAAACAAAGGACTGTGTTGTTGCCTTTGGTTAGTTAAGCACACATCTTCAAGTAAGTATTATGTGCCCCATTTTGTTATGCTCCATAGTGGTGTCATGCTTTTCAATTAACTGACAGTCAGTTACATCAACCAGCTTTTGAATATGCAAACTGGAATGAATCAAAAGGAAATAAGTGTGTAGGCTAATTTGCTTATCAGAGAAATCTGCTTGCTCTACCTTCAAACATATGTGATTTATTGTGTTTCCTTATTAGATAGATAGTAAGAACAAGCTATTTAAAATATTCAGCCAAGGAAATCCTCAGCATATTATACACCTCTACAAGCCTAGAAAGCATGTAGAAACATGAATGAACACAACTTAAAGCCTAATTCTGATCCTGTGTATTCCCACATAAAGTCCCTCTGCTTCAAATGGGACTGAACTGAATGAATGTCCTTGTTTAAATTACATTTTGGCTACATTGGGTGTGTAGTTAGTTCACTAGTTCCCAGGCAACTTTTGATTTGTATGACCATCACTTGTACAACAATCACACTATAGCTCATAGACATTGGCAGTGTTACAGGGATCATATTATCACAAGGATAAACTGTTCTTAAACAATTTCTCCAAGAAATGGACAGAAAAAATGTTTTCTCTTCTCCACCTGGCATATAGATCTTTGCTTTCTAGCTTTTGCTTCTTTAGCAAATATGCTTACTGGGGCAAAATGATGAAAATCTATTCTGCTTTTGATTGTCCTATGCTTTTCTCTACAATATTTTGTTGGTAGTAATGACGTCCAGGAATTATTCTACTTTTCTGTCTTTTGGAACATTCTCCTTTGAGACTCAGGGGAAAAAAAGCAGCTCATGCTGTCTACCTATCTTTTCCCAACAATAAATGCTCGTAGCAAGAATGCGTAATATCCTCTTTTCCTCATGTGACACTCCAGAGTATGTCCTCCTCTCATCTCCCCAAGAACATTATTTGGCTCTAGCAGCGAAGGATACGGAGGTAATAACTTGTCAGGTATTAGAGATGATAGCATGAGTGTACTGCATTCTTTAGAGTGGTTTGACTGTCTGATTGTTTTGAGTCCACGCCACCCCTTCCATTAATGCACATTGATTGCTTGATGGCAGAGTGCTGTAAACAGTACATGTTTTAAGCAAAATCAAAGATTTGTGGGGAGAGTGTCAAGGCTGGTAATTGTGCAATCATGTGAACAGAGACACTTTTACTACTTGCTGGTTGGCCCTGACACCTCTCTCCCTCCCACTATGGCCAGTTCTTTTGCCTCTTCTACCCTCCGACCCCAACAGCTTTCCATCTATTTTGAAAGGGTTTCTTCTTATCCTGCTTCCAAGCTACCAAAAATCTTAGAGGGTAGTCACAAGTGTTTCTCTTTCCCCTCTTCCCAGTTCTCTTAAGGCTGCTACTGGAGGCGACCATCTTATCTTCAGGAATCCCATATTATCCCTAATGATGCTGCCAGCCCTGCCTTCTGCTGGTGATATAAGAAATTACAGTACAAAAGCAGAGGCTGGGCTTCTTCCTGCTAGAAGGAAGAGACAAACTGTTCGGGCCCCCAAATGAACTAATATTTTAAAACTTAACAGGCTTGGTCATTCACTTGTCATTTCCTTAATTTTCCAGAGTGAGATCAATGGGTCATATTCAGGTCTGACATGAGAGGACTTCTGCTGACATCGGTGAAATTGAGCTTCCTTGTGCCAGTGGGTGACTCTAGTCCTCCTTGGCCCAGTGCGTTTAGTCTTCCTGGAAAGGTGTGGGAAGAGAAAAAGACAGGCAGACAGATTATGACAATATTGGTGTTCTAACAGTTCTAATTGTGCATACCTCCCCATAAATGCTCCCTGCTTTACCATCGTGTGATCAAACAGTAATATCATTATGAAGCCATCTTACAGTCACTCATTAGATTTTATTCTTTAATATACTTCAAGGGGTGTCTGCTCATTTGTTTAGGGATTTTTAAAATTACTGGTAAAACAATACCTAAATATATAGCAGTTGCACATGCATATCTTGGGATGAAAGGTTTAAGAATACAAAGCTGTCATCTCTAACCATTCCAATCTTCACCTGCTTATGTGGTGCCCACCTGTTTCTTTGTTCCCAAATCTGAGATTTTTGGCAGTTTTGGCCTAGGCTATACATGGCTTTCAGTGCTGTTATATTACTTGCTACTTAATGTCTTCAGCTATTTAGCTAATTCTTAAAAATGAGCTCAATGCAAGTACCACAGGAAATTTGCATGACATTTTCTTGAAGCATTTGCAATGCCATAACGAAGAAGGTCTAACACAAACTGTGAGAAGTCTCATTATGTCAACCAGTAAAGCATACTGTGTGGGTGCCAACTGCATAATAGTAAAGTAGGTACCGGTCATACTGCCATTGGTTTTGCACTGGAATTTCACAGTTGTTTAGCCAACAGAGCCCCTTCTCCATGTTGGCACTCATGACAAAGAACAATTAACAAGGGATCTAGAGACAGTTGACTTACACGACAAGGGTGACAAGATTTACTTTCTATGTTTACTGTGGTGAGGTTAGAAGAAAATTTTTTAATGGGGTAGAGACTGGTTCCATTTGTGTGTCTATTTTGGTTGGTTTTGTACTAATATATTTTCACGCTAAGTTGTTTTCACTGCAAAAAACATTCTACAATTTCATAGACTTAAGTAGCTACATTGCATCTTTTAAAAAATAATAAAAGTGGGTAATTTTGAAATTATGTAAAACTATGTTATTTTTGATTACGGCTTCTCTCTGGCATTGGGCTTCTGCTACACAAGACTAATTGCTTCATTAAAGCACTGCACATGCTTCAAAGATATGTCATTACAATTCAAGCATGAGAGATGTAAAGCAAGTAAAAAAAAATGGAAGGAATTTCAAAATATTTTTAGAATTCATCCTTTCTGTAATCCATTGAAAAACAAAACATTGAAACAAAATTTGATGAAACTTCAAAGTATTCCGATATAATTGCCAGAATAAATGAACACAAGTTTTTTCAGAATATTATGACTCAAATTTAGAGGTTAGTCTAAAGTAGTCTAAGCCAGTGCAAGTTAGAGTAGCTTCTTCTGTCTCCCTTGCCATATAAGTATATCAGCTTAGACTCCAATAGATTCAGACTCTATTAGACCCACATCTTGCTAACAGCATGTAACTGGCATCCCTTATGCATCACCTGAACTTGGCCAGTTAAGTCTAACTGAATATAAGGGACTCCTTCATAATGCTTCTACTAGCAATAACACATTAAGGAATACTTTCTAAATAGCAGGCACTTGAAGGAGAAAACTTTTGCTGAAGCTACCTTTAATATGATAAAATGTTCCTCTTCATATCCATGCTCATAATAATATGCTTTCACTGACAGGGAGTCAAACTGAGTCAGTGTGCATAGTAACTCTTCCTTCTTGGGTGTGATGCCAGACTATCAATATGCTGCAATACATTCAGAAATGCCATGAAAATGCTTACATTTTATTTTGCTCTTATTACTGCTAATGGGAATGTGACTGTGGGAGTTATTTCTTTACTTTCTTAGGTACTCCCTGATGTTCTAGGAAGATGTTCTCTTTAATTAGCTGTACCTGGCCTGCACATTTAAGCTGCAGGGAAAGAAGTGGAAGAGGAAGCTGCCATGGCCTTCAGCATTCTGTTATGAGAACATCTTTTCAGAGATCACTGATGGCATGAGGTTACTTGGCAACGCGTCCAGTTTCAGCTGTGCCCTTGAGGCACGGATACGTTTCAGACAATGTTGCCAGTACATATTCTTCTCTTTTTAAATACTCAGCTCACTGCTGAGTCTGAGGACAACTTAGAAATAAGTTCTTTTGCTAGGGATGTGTCTGCAGCAGTGTCTACTTTATTGTCAAATTCTCTTCCCATTTTTTTCTGAAGGAGATACAGGTACTAGCGAAGTCCAGCCTTCAGTTTCTGTTTAAAGACTTGCTGCTTTCTTCTTGTGTTGTCATTTCAGATGGATGGGGATAGTGTAGCTAAACTGACAAAAAAGATTTAAATGCAGTAGGAGAACATGTTTGCTATTGCTATCTGCAGCTTGCCAGAATAGGCATATTCAGTCACCTTTAGCTTTTCCAGCAACTTCTGAAGGGAATGATACTGAGAGTTGTTCCACTGAGCCCAACCCTCCTATTGGGGGTGCTTTCTTAATAAATCCCTCATTTCTTTCACTTGTTGAGATTCTTCTGGCTTTGCCAAAATGCATCACTTCTCTAGAGATATTGCATGTTGGTCTCTGCAGGGTTTCACTACAATGCTTCCCCCTTGTGAGGTGATTCTCTGTCAGAGGGAGACCAAGGGATTGAGATGAACATTTCTGTTCCCCCCAGGTACAGCCGAACAATTTGTGGCCTAGCAGGTGTGCAAGTGCTACCTGGGTGCAACAGCTAGACATTGATTGTACTTGTCTATGTAGTGCTATAGCCAGGATGAAAAGGAACATTAAAAACAGCAACAAAAAACATCAAAATCGCATTAGAGTGATGGCATTGAAGTTACCAACAGCAGGTACCTTGGATAAGCCACTACCCTTGCTGTGCCTCTGTTTTGCAATCTTTAAAATGAGGATAATCTTTGAGATCTACATATGAGAAGTCCTATGTAAGGGCTAAATATTGTTTTTTATTTTGATCAACAGCAGCCAGAACAGAACAATCAGCCAAGCGGTAAAAGTAATAAACAGCTAGTGCATCATACCCTGAAGCAGAAGAATTTTAGCTTCTGGGAACCACCAAAGAGGGCACATTCCATAGTGTAGGTCATCTTCTGACAGATAGATAAGACATTGATGGTTGTAGCAGCATTCCCCATTAGGAATATAGAAAATGCCTGCTCAAACTGGTAATATCTTACCTACGGGTCAAAAGGTAAAGGATTACTTTTAAACTTTATTATAGTATGCAAGGTCCTGTAGCATGCACAGAGAACGCACTGTCAGTGCTCAACAATTAATACTGGACTGTGAAAGCTCTACCATGGGCCCTGAGTTTACCTTAGGAACCAGCCAGAGTTTCCAGCCAATCCTAATTGCTGTGATGGGATATAAAGTGAGAAATGGGTTCTCAGATAACTAAGTTCTAGACCATTCTGGAGTTTAAATATAATTAACAATACATTGAATGACATCTAGAAGTAAATATGGAGCCAATGCAGAGATGTGAGCACCATTGTTGTGCTCTTGGACAAACACAGAGTAAAAGACATTATGTGCACCAAAAACTTCATTTAAGTTAAGACAAGACCCGATAAGTGAATGTAATAAAAATCTGAGAGAATGTAGGAGATATTAAAATAACAGTGAAAGGAACCCACTGTTGCAAAGACTTCCATAAGCAAGACTAGATGGTATTGAATCGCTGATTTGCTTGGTAATAAGTTAGACAAAAAATATACATAATAAATTAATAAAATAGATATCAGTAACATCTAGTGGCCATCTCAATAAATATCATCAGTTGACAATTTCCTGTAGGCATCACAGTAAACATGGGTCTTGATTTGAGATTTGAAAAATACAGGGTAATGGTTTAATGGACCAGCTCAAGCAGCATGTTCTGTTCACAAGGGGCGGTATGAAAGAAAGCTTGAAGGCATTTGAGAGAGAAGACAAATGGTCTATTGGGGGAGTAGAGGAATGTGATAGGAATGGATACAGGAATGAATAAACAGGAAAAAGCTAAGTTATGAATGGCCTTAAAGCTAAGGACACGATGCTCAACTTTAATGTGGTGGACAAGGAGGAGTCAGAGGAGGGTCTCAAAGAGGGGGTTGACATGGTCAGAATGCCAGTTCAGGAAGGTGAGGACAGTAGTATTATTTTAATTGGCATGAGTGGATATTGTGGTATCTGGAGTTCCAAAGAGGAGGAGGATGCAAGATATGTGGCAAAGACATGGATGAGAATTTTAGAAGTGACGACAGAGAGAGGGCCAGCTCTTGGTGGTGATATGGAGAAAGATGTGGTGAGACTTTCACATGGCTTGGATATCTGAATGACTGGAAGGAAGGTGGTGATAACACTGACAGAAAAAAAGGAAGAGTGGGGAAGATTGAAGAGGGAAGACAAGATTGAAGAGTTCAGTTTTGACCGTACTGTGTCAGATCTTCAACAGATGTATCTGGCATAGCTCCATTGAAGTCAAATATGCCTAAATCCCTTGAAAGATTACATCCTAAAGTCTTTTTGCACTGAGATAGCCCAGATAAATTCTACTGACTTCAACTCATAATAGCTCTTATGGTTGGGCTGTGGCAGCTGACAACACCCATAAAAAGCCTGGGGGTGTTCCCCAAGGTTTTCTGAATCCAAAGCAGTGGTAACTTAACTGTTTCTTTGCAGGCAGTATCAGGAATAAATCATTGGGGACACAGCTCCTCCATCTGATAAATGATTGGTACAAATAAGAGTGCTTTTACCTAAAACTACTTTTTTTATTAGGTCTCAAGCACGCATGTGTGCACACACACACACACACACACACACACACACTGAAGCAGTAGGTTCAGAGCATCCCAAACATTTATATTTACCCTAGTCTGAGATGGTTTTGAGGAATCAGCAACCAGGCTTCTGGGGGTCCTCTTTCTGTCCAGCTGCTGGGGAGTTTAGGTACCAGCAAGCACCTTGCCCAAACAAAAGCTTCCTCATACTGCTCCAAAGTATACCCTTTTGTTTAATCTTTTATAGCTAACTTAAACAAAGCACATAACTCCTACTGACTCCTAGTGGGTCATCATAGTAACACCTGGTGGGCCACTAATTCTCCTAATACCAGCAAATTGCTTATTATCTCTTATCAAAGCATTTCTAGTATTTCTAGTTATAACAATAAAACTTATATGTCGGGGCACTGAACCAAGATCGACTGTCCAAACATTCCTTCAATTCTCATGGTACATTAACTCTCTGTCCCAGCCTCCCAATCTGATCAGCAGAACTGCAAACATGCAGCTGTTTGGCCTTGTCTCTCAAAACCCTAAGATTATTTCTAGTTATGTAGTATTTGATTTTCAGCTAGCAGTGGCTGGGCCCCCAAAATGGCTTTCTGCAGTGCTGACAAGTTCTGGGGTTACATGCAGTAATGTCAAATTCTGGGGCTATAGGGGATGGATGAAAACAGAATATCTTTGAATAATACTGACATTCAGGTTGAAGTCCCACTGGTAGTATGCTATACTGCAAACACGATATTATAAAGAACTTGTTTTAAAATGACACGGCACACATTTTGAGGTAGCTTTACCATTTAGACAGAAAAGAATTTGTTTTTAATCAAAAGCTGGGATTTGTATAGTTTTACAGAAAGAATCCTCAGTACCAATGTGAGAACTCAGTTCCTTTCTAAAAAAAGAGTACAAATATAAGCTGCTTTGCTTGCAGAAATTTGGTCCTGATGAAATGGTACAGCTGGCTCCAAATGTGTGAATCAAAGGAAGACTAGAAGAACTGTATTAAAGACATCTATACATTCATACACATCGAAGTTAAACAATTGTAGTTGGGCTTCAAGTGTAATTGTGTCCCAGTTCTAACAATGAAATATTTGTACCAAACTCTGTGAAACCATGAAATTCACACCTTACAGATAATTTCTGTAAGTATTCAGGACAGATAAGATAGATATTGATGAAGTAACAAAGTAAGCAAGCCAGCATTTAAGGTGGTTGATTTAATCCTATTTTTTTTAACACAACGGCTGCGGGGGTTCCTGAGTTTACAGATCCTGTTTTTCTCCATATTTCACTAGTCATAAAAAAAAAAAAAGGTAATGACAGGACTGAGACATAAAAGGTCAGATCAGGAACTGACCTTCCACAATGATCAGGGTTGTTCTGATCCAGGGTTTTGGTCCAGTCCATTTTATAGGGAATGGCAAACCTAGAATCCAAATCCAAACATTTTCACACTTGGTGGGTGTTTGGATGAGAGGTTTTGGTGTGGGGCCATCTCCTAATACAAAATAAAAAGGAGCATTTGTATGTTGGCAGGTAGGGAGGATGAGGGAAGGGAGAGAAACATGGAAAATACCTCATGCATACAGATTTATCTCCAAATATAATGTTCTTCAGGGTTTTCCATGAGATGCCAATTTCAGTATCAACATTGGTTGCAGTCTCGAAGTTTCTCTATTTTCAAAGCTAGGCACTTAAATTGGGCCTGTGTAAAAGACAAATGCAAGTGTAAAAAAAGGTAAATATGTATGCTTAATCTGGACCTGCACAAGCAATCCAGTGGAACAAACCAGTTTTTATGGGCGGTTACCCATTTTTCATATGCTACTGCATGTTTTGTGTAAGATAAGTACCTATTTTTAAATAATGGTCCAAATGTCACAACTGGAAAAGGGCAACTGTAGAGAGAGTATGTTACAGACTGAACAGCATAGGGAGAAACAGTAGGACAGTGTTCAATTTCACATTGCTTTCAGTTACACTGAATTTACCCTGAGAGTTTGAGTTGGGTGTATAGTACCTGAAATAACATTCCCAGAAATCACGTTCTGGAGATGGACTAAATGCCTCAGCAATGGTGATGAGCCAACAGGGCCAGCATTTTCTGTGAATATTCACCTGACTTAAAAATGAACTCATGTTAGCCACTTTCGTGGCTCTGTGTGTTCACAATCTGCAAACATTCAACCAATCAAGTTTTACTCACACAGACACTCATGAAGATTACCCATGAATTGCAAAAATGTCTGGCTGGGAATACAAACCTGTGCTGGTTAGTTCTGACCCTCTGAATGTTCCTGAGGTCTAACTGTGCCCGCCGAGCAGACAGGTATTTTTCTCTGCACTGTTTCTCTCACTATTTCTCTTGTGTGCTGATGACGAATAAAAAGGCAGTTAATATCTTACACTGGACACTTTCTTAATCCAGCAGGAGTACAGTGTTCTCCAAACTCCTCACTTGAGCCCTGAGGCAAGAACAAGCTCGACAAGTATCTGACTACAGTTTGGACTATGCGCTCAGTTTGTGTTAGTAAGATGAGAGAAAAACTTAAAAAGACACCCTGTGGCATGAGAGCAGGGAAAGGTTGCTGGGGACCAAGGGAACTGCTCATGGCTAATGGCACTAATCTCTCCAGAATGGCAGGTAGTGGGGGGGTGAGGGCGGGGGGGGGGGGGGGGGGGAGGCAGAGTCATGGCAGTATAACCCCTCCATCCTGTTTTCCGGCAGGGGCTGTGGCCTGAAGTGACAATCTAGCTCAAACACAGTACCCTGGTTGTGTACTAACCATCATGACTCGGGCTATGTCTATGAGGACTAGCAAGGAGAAGTTTTGATTTGGTTTGTTCTGCTATCTTTCCCTGGGAGATGCAAAGCCCTTATTCAAGCCCTATTCCTGATTGAGTGACTCTATCCCCCATCCCGGGTCAGAAACCATATCATGTGATTGTTGTGATCACTGTAGATGGAACTACAAATATCAAGCAGTGAAGACTCAAAAGCTTCATGGGTTCATGTTCTTAGAGTAATAAAAACCATGCATGATGAAAAAGTGTTCAGCAAATATGAACACTGAATGAAACTCTGAAAGCCCATTCTGCTCACAGACACTCCACAGACAGAAAACAAAGTTAAATTTATTGAATAAAATAAAACGAGTGAATTATTAGCTCAGTGCTTCTCAGCCTCTTTCAGCACCTCTCCCAGAGCAATAAATGATGAAGAAATAAGAACAGACACCTGAGAGGGACAGCAAAGACGAGCCTTTAGAAAAAAAGTGTTGTTTCTCAATGAGATTGAATTCAGACGCGGCTTTTGCCCCTATGAAGTTTTGCCATTGACTACAACAAGAGGAAGCTCAGGCACTTACCATGCAAATAAAGAAAAACAGACTGTTCCATAGTGTTTCTGTTCTCTCATGTCATCTCTTGTTATGTTGTGTAGCTTTTCATTGTGCCTGGTTCCAGTTGCGACGTCACATCACAGATGACTACATTGTGTCTTGAAGAACCCTAACAGGATTGCCCCTTGAAAAATGTTTTCTTTAGCATATTGGCCAGAAAAAACAGCCACATATTGTTTTAGGAGAGCACAAGAAATACAAATAACATTGAGATATTTCGTGATGGATATAAACTTAGTTCATATCTGAGGGTGTCATAAATATAAAGGGAAGGGTAAACCCCTTTGAAATCCCTCCTGGCCAGGGGAAAGCTCCTCTCACCTGTAAAGGGTTAAGAAGCTAAAGGTAACCTCGCTGGCACCTGACCAAAATGACCAATGAGGAGACAAGATACTTTCAAAAGCTGGGAGGAGGGGGAGAAACAAAGGGTCTGTGTCTGTCTGTATGCTGGTCTTTGCCAGGGATAGACCAGGAATGGAGTCTTAGAACTTTTAGTAAGTAATCTAGCTAGGTATGTGTTAGATTATGATTTCTTTAAATGGCTGAGAAAAGAATTGTGCTGAATAGAATAACTATTTCTGTCTGTGTATCTTTTTTGTAACTTAAGGTTTTGCCTAGAGGGGTTCTCTATGTTTTTGAATCTAATTACCCTGTAAGATATCTACCATCCTGATTTTACAGGGGGGATTTCTTTATTTCTATTTACTTCTATTTTCTATTAAAAGTCTTCTTGTAAAAAACTGAATGCTTTTTCATTGTTCTCAGATCCAAGGGTTTGGGTCTGTGGTCACCTATGCAAATTAGTGAGGCTTTTTACCAAACCTTGTCCAGGAAGTGGGGTGCAGGGTTTTGGGAAGTATTTTGGGGGGAAGGACGCGTCCAAACAGCTCTTCCCCAGTAACCAGTATTAGTTTGGTGGTGGTAGCGGCCATTCCAAGGACCACGGGTGGAATACTTTGTACCTTGGGGAAGTTTTGACCTAAGCTGGTAAAGATAAGCTTAGGAGGTTTTTCATGCAGGTCCCCACATCTGTACCCTAGAGTTCAGAGTGGGGGAGGAACCTTGACAGAGGGAAATGATCTTGAAAGACTGTTTCCATCAGGAATAAATGTCCTCACCACTGTAAATTGCTGCCATTGACCACAGTGGGGGTAGGGTTTTGCCTCAAGAGCATTATCCTACCTTGGAATGGCTTGTTATTATTTAATATGTACAATGTCAAGAGTGAGCTAGATGTACAGGTACAAAGTCTTTGCCCAGAAGAGCTTATGCTGTAAGTTTCACAATAGCAGTATTAATGCTCCCAAGAATATAACTTCCTTGTTAATGTCTATTGACTGGGTCATGCATGCTTATGGACATACCAGTGCAAGGGAGCCTGGGGGGAGGAAAACTCCACACAGAAGATCTTGAGGAATGTGCCCTTCTTCCTGCCTCCCACCTTCACATCATGAACCATCGGTCCACTACCCTATCCCAAGGATCCCAGAGCTGAAGATCTGAGGCCCTTTGATGGCTCTGATGCTCCTACAGTTCTCATCTCCCGGCTAGTGTAATTCTATTGAAGCCATGTTGCAGAGCCTTTTGCCTGTGGTTGCCCAGGGCATTGCCCCTCCCTTTTAAAGGTGGGATCCTTGAGGAGGAGGTGGAAATGGAAACACAACCAAAGACTGCATTATTTTTTCCAGCTAATCCACATGAGGCCAGCAGTGTGGATGATGCAAACCTATTCCAGCTCCGCCTTCAGGCTCCCTCCCAACCCTGCCTTGGGCAACCTCCACCCCGTTCCATCCCCTGCCCTTGTCTCCTACTCAGAGACCACAGGCTGCTACTTATAAGCAAACTACTACTAAATCTGATGAGACACCACTCTCAGCGGAGAGAGCGTCCTGCCAGTTGACTAGTTAACACCAGATCAAGATTCAGAGACAAGGATGTATGTGATGCAGTGCAGCTTAATCACTAACTACTGTGTAGATGAACTCACTCTGTCACCAAGAAGAACACCAGTGTCTATCTTTTTAAAAGAAAAAAAGCATTGCATCATTTGCCTTCTGACTTAACAGGGTGCTGTTATTTTAAGCATATTAAATCTTACAGAATACTTGTCTCATTCTCTCTGTACATTCTACGTAAACAATTTCAAACACAATAGCCATTAATATTCCCTAAATGTAAAGAGTACTAATTATGCTCATGTGGCCTCCAAAGTGAGCCCACATAAAAGTAGTTCCTGGGACGCCTTGCAAGCCATGAATCTAATTTTGCGTGAGTGCTCTGCACATGCATTAGGGTGATTGGGAGGGATTCTGTGTTTGTGCATCCCAAAGCTTTTGATTCATGTGTATTTAGCTTATAGCATCCAGCTCTACAGCAGGGATGAAAGAAGACAAAAAGATGCTGCAAAGTATTGCCTTTCAGTTTCTGTATGTTCTCAATAAATCTCTCCATTAACGCATCAAGCTGAAAAAAAACAAACCCCAAGCCAATATATGGACAATGGTGCATTCCAGAAAACCCTTTTGATGGCAAAGCTTTCCTTCTCAGCAGCAGAAGCCCAAATGATGATGAAAAGACCTTAAAATGAATGAGTTACAACACTTACAAGAAATTAGTTCACAAGAGAACATTTTGCCTGGCTGATACTGATAGTTTTATAACAATCAGGGTCATAATAAATGGTCAATCTATCAAAAGAAAGCAAACAAATTCAGAATGGCCAAGCTGTAAGGAGCTCCAACCTTCAGCTGGTTACCCATAGTGGCAGAAAGGATTTATGAGGGCATTAAGCATCTAAACAAAGCTCTCCAGGATCTGTAATTTTAAATCACAGCTGATTTTAATTTTCTCTTTGGCACTTGTGCACACATCCTATTGCATGATTGATTCATTTCTTTTAGCACTGGAAAAAATGTTAAAGCTGGAATGGGAAGTCAAGAATGTGGGAATTCATACATTGCGTGCATATGTGGTTTAGTGGTGTGTGCCATTTGTACACATCACTTACTGGGGAAGTTAAATCAGTTTTGGATACAAATTGCAGCAGTTGCTTCCAAAACTCCATTGACTTCAGGACTTTGAAGTAACATTCTCCATAACCTGTTATTGAAATAACTTTTGCCAGCTCAAAGCGGAGCAAGCACCATTTTGGGGGTGGATATTTTTCTTCTTTTGCTATTAAGGCTGCAAAACTACATTCTTTAGTTGCACTTACAGATGGAGTTTCTAAACTTTTTTTTCCTCCTCCTTTCCTCTGTTAAGATTACAGTGGCTCTTGTATATTACAGTTTAAGTTCTCAGCCTCCCACAGTAATCACTGTTGAGAAGGGATGCAGTACTCTTAGGTGGACAAAGAGGACTTCATTCGTTATTCGTTTTAACAGTTATTAAGGAAGCCTAAGAATTTGCAGACATAAGCACATGAGGCAGTTTTGTTCTCAGCATTTTCCTGTTCCTTTGTGGTGAGTGTATTACACAGTTGTAACTTAGAATTTATATGACAGGGGAATTAAAAAAATCTTTAACCACTGGCTTCCAGATAACTGAAGAGTAGCAGGTTTTAACTAATGATAAGTAATTATGACACATGTACCAGCTTGAGAAACTGCCTTACACAGCTATGCTGAATAAGGGTCTATTTGTTCCCCTTCAGCCTTTGCCTACACAAGAAAATAGAATTGTTGTTAGTAGAACAAGTGGGTTAGCACAGATGTATGCACTAATGGCGCAGTGTTTCCATGCTAGCCTAGCAGATTTTGATGCTGGTCTATTGCAGGTTTCCCTGGTATGTACCCTAATGCTTTACTACACAATTGCAGTTGCAGAAAAAGTTCTGGGGGACTTCAAAATACCTTCTGGAAGCCTAGGGGAAGTGTTGGAGAACAGACCAAATTCTCAAAATACCCTGGGTCTAACTCTTGTTATTCTGAGGGCGAACTCCCCTAGCTCCCCTATTTATTGATGCTATTTATTTTCAAGTCCTTTTCTCAAAATGCAAGCCAGAGTAAATGCTCAGCTCCCACTACTTGCTCATCAAGAAAGGTTTCAGTTAGAGCTTTTGAAATACAGTTACAAAGTAGATGAGGCAGCTGCAGCAGGGCGACACGGTGTTCAAGCAAAACCTGCATAGATCCAGAGAGTGAGTCCAGCAGTATAGAGAGTCCATAGTGCAATGGTCATCAGCCTACCACCACTTGAGCAAATGGCTAAATGCTCTACATGCACACAATCTTATGCAAGCCAAGCATAGCTTTTGGGTTTAGACCATGATGACTGACTGATGGGACCAAGTTGTTCTCCAGTCCTGTGTTGAACAGCATTGGGTGCATAACTTCAGAAACAAGGGGCAGACTTTTCTGATATAGTGATCCCATATCACTAGACCATGAGTATGAGGTCACCCTCCACCATGGAAAAGGGACTGGTTGTGGACCCAATCTACATAGGTTACTTCAGCCAATGGATCAGTTTAGAGAAAAAAATTGTTTAAAAATCTTATATTCTATCCACTATGCATGTGCCGCCATGTTATTCTGGCTTTGTCTAGGGCTAGCCCTCTCTGCTGAGTGACTTTACATCATTTGACAAATATTCAGCTTTTGAGTGTGATTCTCTTCGTTCTGGTTACAAAAACAGAGGAACAAAAATTGCCTCTTAGGAATGCTTCTTTGCTCAGCAACAGTGCTTGCTGCTACCTTCCCAATGGAGCTGAAATATGTGCTTGAAATTAAACAAGTATGCATTATCAGGCGCAGAATAAAACAAGCCTTTTATCTGCACCAACAGAAAATTTCCTCTGAGCTTTTCTGCCAAAAGAACCTAGGGGAAAGATTGGGTGATTTTACATTTTATGTAAGCAAGTTTATTTTGGGAGCTTGCGATACTGTGCTGTGCTTAATCTGTTCTAGTTCCATAATGACCACTTGATTCCTGAATGGGGAGGGGGCAGTAAAGGGGCAGGCAATGCCTATATTATGCTGTCAGAAGTGAGTAGTTATGCAGTAGAGAACTGGAACAATCTATGCTTTTAGCAGCACATTGCTGAGTTCTGCCTAGAAGTGAACAAATTGATTACAAAAATGTGGCTCACACTCAGTTGAAACTCTTAAAAATCAGTTGTGGGGTGGTGGTTAAAGGCACTTCATTTGGCATTAGGAGAATCTATAGTCACTGTGAAGCTCCTGCTTCAGACAAAAAAGCAAAAGGGCCACCCATGCTCTTTTACTCTGCATTCAATTAACGTGCTTACTGTCCGGATAGTATTGAAAAATGGACTTTCCTACTGACTGACCTCTTAATGTAAATCTGCTCTGGTTGTAAACTTAAACCACACACACATTGTTCTTGGAGCATTTGTTATACAGAATTATTTTCAGAGTGTACCTTCTCTTGTTGGAGTCCTCCGCTTGGAGTCATGCTCAGATCCTCATTTCCAGGTCTGCATCATCATCATCATCATCATGATGAAACAATGCTTGCCTTGAGGTGGCTGGTTGCTTTAAAATGGCTGCAGTGAAAGATCCAAGAACTATGTGCTGGCCAACTGTTCATTCTTTATCCCCAAGATTGCTCACAGAAGGTTTAGTAATGTCATCTCCCTGGCTCTTCACAAATGTGGAGATTTCCATATCTGCCACAAGAAACTGGCCAGCAAATGACTGATTTTGGTGACAGTCAGAAAACAAGAACACTGGAAAGCCTGCTTTCTGCTCAGTGCCCATTATGGTGCTGCAGACAGAGGAGCATTGTGACATCAGAGGTAACTCATTCACTTCACCTCTGGGTGCTACAATAATAATAATAATAATTAGTAATAATAAAAGCTGTTACTATGAAGCTTGCATAGTTAAAATCTATAGGCAGCAACTATACCTAAGAAAATGATTCCTAGAGAGGTTCAGGCAGAACAGACTTTACTGGTCTATTCAGCTTCTAAAAAGAACTGCATCACAACTAACAATAAGCATTTCCCTGTACACTCAGATAAACCGAACTAGCAAGACAATCTGCAATAGTGCCAGCTATTCTAAGTAATATTTCTGCCCCCTTCTTACCGAAGTAAAAGAAAAATGATCAAACATGGAATTCATAGAATCATAGAATATCAGGGTTGGAAGGGACCTCAAGAGATCATCTAGTCCAACCACCTGCTCAAAGCAGGACCAACCCCAACTAAATCATCCCAGCCAGGGCTTTGTCAAATCTGGCCTTAAAAATCTCTAAGGATGGAGATTCCATTACCTCCCTAGGTAACCCATTCCAGTGCTTCACCACCCTCCTAGTGAAAAAGTTTTTCCTAATATCCAACCTAAACCTCCCCCACTGCAACTTGAGACCATTACTCCTTGTTCTGTCATCTGCTACCACTGAGAACAGTCTAGATCTATCCTCTTTGGAACCCCCTTACAGGTAGTTGAAAGCAGCTATCAAATCCCCCCTCATTTTTCTCTTCTGCAGACTCAATCCCAGTTCCCTCAGCCTCTCCTCATAAGTCATGTGTTCCAGTCCCCTAATAATTTTTGTTGCCCTCTACTGGACGCTTTTCAGGTTTTCCCACATCCTTCTTGTAGTGTGGGGCCCAAAACTGGACACAATACTCCAGATGAGGCCTCACCAATGTCGAATAGAGGGGAATGATCATGTCCCTCGATCTGCTGGCAATGCCCCTCCTTATACATCCCAAAATGCCATTGGCCTTCTTGGCAACAAGGGCACACTGTTGACTCATATCCAGCTTCTCATCCACTGTAATCCCTAGGTCCTTTCCTGCAGAACTGCTGCCTAGCCACTCCATCCCTAATCTGTAACAGTGCATGGGATTCTTCCATCCTAAGTGCAGGACTCTGCACTTGTCTTTGTCGAACCTCATCAGATTTCTTTTGGCCCAATCCTCTAATTTGTATAGGTCCCTCTGTATCCTATCCCTACCCAGCGTATCTACCACTCCTCCCAGTTTAGTGTCATCTGCAAACTTGCTGAGAGTGCAGTCCACGCCATCCTCCAGATCATTAATGAAGATATTGAACAAAACCGGCCCCAGGACTGACCTTTGGGGCACTCTGCTTGATACTGACTGCCAACTAGACATGGAGCCATTGATCCTACCCGTTGAGCCTGACGATCTAGCCAGCTTTCTATCCACCTTATAGAGGATAGAAATTACCATAGTGGATAGAATTACCATAGACTTAAAATTTGCTCTAACCAAATATGATATTTCAGAACATTGCTATTTAATTTCTGATCACATTTCCAATATTAACTTCATAATCATAACAAATATTTATAAATGCAGTCTCTAATGTGACTTTAGATCATGTCCAGAAAAAGTAACATCATAATTGTTAGTCATTTTGTTTCTGTGTGGACTCTAGCAACAAAACTGCCAGGTGTGGTCAAAGGTATTGTAAATTCCTGGTAAGAACAACCATAATCGAGTGTGGATATATGATTGCTTACGTCATATTCACAATCAACTGGATTAAAATTAACTTTCTGTAAGCAAATAAAAGTATAGCTCCAGTATAGCTAAGGATGACTCTCTTGTATTCTGGTTGGTTTTCATCAGCAGGCATTGCACAGCCTGTAGTGTGTCTTATCTATTTGCCAATTACATTATAGTTCGATATAAATATAAATACCAGTACCGGCCAGGAATTTTTCAGCAAAATGTCATTTTGATGGAAAATGCAGTTTCCACAAAATTGAAATTTCCTGCAAGAAAATTCTGATTTTGCTGACATTTTTCAATTTTCCATTCTAAATTAATTCAGTCAACTTGAACTGGAACATTTCAATTTGTCAAGCCAAATCAGAACGTTTAATTTTGGATCAGTTCAACATTAATCAATGTCTGCTTGAGCTGCTGTGTTGCATCATGGAGCCATAGCTCAGGTGCCCATTCTTCTTAATGGGCTAGGCTCCTCCCTCCTTCTCTGATGAACTGCTGTCTCATTTCTGGATGAACCTCCACAGTTCATCAAGTGAGTTTCAAGACCATGGTGCATCATGGGAGATATAGTCTGGCCAGGGAGACCAGCTGACAAAAGACAATGAGGCATGAGGTATCCAAACGACAACTCCCATGAGGCATGGAGGCAGCTCAGCGGAACACAGTTAAATGTCAAAACAAGGCAAACTGAAATATTTTAATTCAGGAATCTCAAAAACGTTGAGAGGAAATATTTTGATATTTCTGAATCAATTTTTTTCTGACCTATGTGTTCTATGAAAAAATTTGCTATTTTGACTTTTCAATCCAATTTGGAGTGAAAATAATTTTCTAAATATCAGAATTTTCACTCGTGCGGAATTCTGATTTTTGACCAGCTCTAATAAATAGTGCGTTTAGCAGTGGAGCAAAGGTAATGTGCCACTTCAATGCGACCCCAACAATTTGCTGTTAAAAACATTAGAACGGCCACACTGTGTCAGACCAAAAGTCCATCTAGCCCAGTATCCTGTCTTCCAACAGTGGCCATGCCAGGTGCCCCAGACAGAATGAACAGAACAGGTAATCAAGTGATCCATCATTACAATAATGGATCTCCATAGAAAAAAAGCATAATACAAGCACTTTGGCATTATTCCTCCTGCAGTCCACATTTCTCATACTTGTAAGGTACCATTTGCCATCCTCATCATGGCAAGAACTCCTGCTAGCACTTTTTTGGAGGGGGGAAGGGGGTCATAGTTCTGTCTGTAAGAGAGATCATCCTGGTTGGGTCCCACCCGCATCTGTACATGATGGAGGATCAGAGTGTACCATCTCCCTGCTCAGAGCTTTTTGTCCAAGCTGCAATAGGCAACACTGCCAAAATCTCAGTTTTCACTCGTGAAAATTCACAGCAAAGAAAATTCAAAAGCAAAGTTTTGCACTGAGCTGGATTTAAACCAGTGACCCAGAAGTGAAAGGCTCCATAATTCATTATGAATTTCCTGAATCATCTAGTCCTCTCATCATGAATATTCCCATATGGCTGTAACAGTTTCTTGGCTCTGAAATATATTCCAGTTTAATTTTTTTTCTTGCAGCTTTCTGGCAGAACTTTCAATACCTAACAGCTGAAGAGCAAACAACCTGGAGAAAGCATGAAGGGCTTGACTTCCAGAGTTTAGATCTCCAGCTAAAAGCTTCTTTCAAGTCTAGCTTAAATGCTGTAGTTTAGTTATCCAACCTTTTTTGGTTCCAGACACTACTTCATTCTGTTTCGGTTTTGATGCCATTTTTGCCATCTCTTCCCCCTTTATAAGTCATTGCATACTGTACCAGTCTGTAGTCTCTAAAAGCTTAAGAGCACCAATCACACCAAAACCTCATTCTTCAAAGGAATAACTATTAAAATAGGATAAAGAAAATAATACTGCATCTCATATTTGTAATTTACAATGATTATTATTGTGGAAGAGCTGTGTGGAAAAGCAACCTCATGCCCTACAGCTAAAATCTGCAATCACCCATACAGTACCAAATACAGGATGTCTGAGCTCTTGAGAGCATTTGCTGGTATACTGAATTTAATTTAGAGCTGTGTAAATCCGGCTTTGGATTTAGATTTGTAAAATTCACCTCTGACCTGGATTTAGATGGAGATTTGGATTCCTGTCTTGGGTCAACACCTGTGCATTTCACGCTAATTTAAGTACTATAAAAAGGGACAAAAGGTGCAATTGCCAAAATAAAAGATTTTGAAAATATTTAGCTCAGATACAGTTTCAATTATGCAATCTGCTAACTTACATTGTCCCCTGTCACTTTAGTATCTAACTCTAGGGTATCTAAGGAAGGAATAATATAGCTGGATGGCCATGGTACAGACAGCAAAGTAGTATACTAGCATCATATACTGATGGGTTGTACATAAAGATTTTATTAAGTAGAATTAATACAGAATACCAAAACCATAATAGACTGTGTGCTTGAGCTATGATTTGAGTTGTCAGAGCAACCTACTCTCAGTTATTCAGATAGCAGGAAAGACACAATAGACATGAGAATAAAGGGGATATTAAGCTTGGACTAGGATGTCTTTTTTTTTTAAGTTTGTTTCCTTCAAGAGATGAGGGTAGGTTTGGGGAAAAAAAATTCCCCGGAAAGAACTGTATTAGGAAAGACCCTCACATTCCATTTTAAGCAATTAAGAGCTAAAACCCTGAAGAAGATGATGTGTGGTTATAGAAAATGAACCATGTTCAACAGCAGCAGCTATGGCTCATAAAATAACAGCATCCAAAAGCCAGTCATGCTTTTCAATAAGTATCCTTTCTTTTTTCATCCGACCACAGGCATAGAATCTCTACAGTAACCACATCTTTCTCTAGAAGTGGTACCATAATGGAAAAAACCTGGTGCATGTAAAAGTGGCTTCTTACCAGAAAGAACAGGCGCAAAATAGAAATCCAGCCAGGGCCCCTTCTGTACAAATGGAAGCTGGGCTGCACTATGCACAGTCATAATTAAAAATCAAATTAACCAGAGAAACAACCCCCAGTGGAAAGGAAAGAATGATTGAATCCAGTATCACTCCTAAAATTACACCTGCAGCATAGATCATGAGTGACAGCTTTCGGTTAATGAATTTGATCATTAGTTATGAGTGAGCTCCTCTCTGCTGAGATGGATAAAGGTGAAGTGATGGAGTAACTACAGCTGGTCATGATTTTATGGAAAAGGCCTTCAGGTGAAATTTTAAAAAGGGACCTTAGTGACTGCAAGATTAAAAGATCAGGCCATAAAGCAGTGCCAAGGGCATGATGACTGTCCTCTGCTTCTTTTTGGAAAGTGAAAGTGGGATGTAATTTTTAAAGAGTATTGGGTATGTATGGATTGGATGAATGGACTATAAGGTGGACAGAAAGCTGGCTAGATCATTGGGCTCAACGAGTAGTGATCAACAGCTCAATGTCTAGTTGGCCGCTGGTATCGAGCGGAGTGCCCCAGGGGTTAGTCCTAGGAACGGTTTTGTTCAACATCTTCATTAATTATCTGGATGATGGGATGAATTGCACCCCCAGCAAGTTCATGGATGACACTAAGCTGGGGAGAGAGGTGGTTACGCTGGAGGGTAGGGATAGAGTCCAGAGTGACCTAGCCAAATTGGAGGATTGGGCCAAAAGAAATCTGATGAGGTTCAACAGGGATAAGTGCAGAGTCCTGCACTTAGGAAGGAAAAATCCCATGCACTGCTACAGGTTGTGGACCGACGGGCTAAGTGGCAGTTCTGCAGAAAAGGACCTGGGGAGTACAGTGAACGAGAAGCTGGATATGAGTCAACAGTGTGCCTTGTTATCAAGAAGGCTAACAGCATATTGGGCTGCATTAGTAGGAGCATTGCCAGCAGATTGAGGGAAGTGATTATTCCCCTCTATTTGGCACTGGTGAGGCAACATCTGGAGTACTGTATCAAGTTCTGGGCTCCCCACTACAGAAAGGATTTGGACAAATTGGAGAGAGTCCAGCTGGGGACAATGAAAATGATTAGAGGGCTGGGGCACCTAACTTATGAGAAGAGGCTAAGGGAACTGGGCTTATTTAGTCTGCAGAAGAGAAGGGTGAGGGGGGATTTGATAGCAGCCTACTACTACCTGTAAGGGGGTTCCAAAGATGGAGCTAGGCTGTTCTCAATGGTGGCAGATGACAGAACAAGGAGTAATGGTCTCAAGTTGCAGTGGGGGAGGTCTGGGTTTGATATTAGGAAAAACTATTTCACTAGGAGGGTGGTGAAGCACTGGAATGGGTTACCTAGGGAGGTAGTGGAATCTCCATCCTTAGAGATTTTTAAGGCCAGATTTGACAAAGCCCTGGCTGGGATGATTTAGTTGGGGTTGGTCCTGCTTTGAGCAGGTGGTTGGACTAGATGATCTCTTGAGGTCTCTTCCAACCCTGATCTTCTATGATTCTATGTATCAGATGTGAAATGATCTCCCTCAGCCACCAAGAGGCCTGCATTACATTCAGTCCATATAGGGGGCTTCAGTTTTATTCAGAGGATTTGATGTGTAGATGAAGGCTGACCTTAGGTGTTCCATTCTTAAACTCAAACAGAGCTTTGTGAGCAGTATGCATTCTTTGGAATTATGTGCTGAGAAGAGGCAGGCACCCACAGCCTTATCCTCATATCTTCAGGGGAGAAAGAGTGGAATTTTAGAAAGATATATGGGAAAAAATCTACCAGTGATTCCAGCAGTTTTGTACCAACATAGCCAAGAGCAGAATTTGATCTATATCTTTGGTCATCCAGAGACCCATAAAGAATCTGTATTTTTTAGCTCTCCAGGGATAGTACCAACATACCAGGGTTCAATTTCTACTGCTAGCATAGGTATATTCCTTGTAGAATAAGGAATTCAGTTACCTTCCAATGACTGCTGTTCTATTTATCTTCCAGAAGTAGGTGATCAGACAGCTAGCAGTTTAAATGTGAGGCAAATGTTATGCAAGCCTTAGAGTTTCACCACAGATAAGTAAGACAAATAGCATTACATCTGCATTCCTTCCCTTCTAGAGTCATTTGTTATCAGAAAATCATTATAGAATACCTTGACTACAAGTGACATCACCAGCTCAATACTTCAGCAACAGAATACTAGCTATATACAAAGCCACAGCAGTTGACCATTCGTGTCAGACTGAGACTATGTGTGGCTATAAAAGCTACATACAGTGCCCTCAAATTCATATTCAGCAGGTGCAGTAGTGATAAGACAGTATGACAGAAACTGGCTATAGGATGCCCCTTTATTCATCCAAACCCCCAAAGCCGCAGATTTTTGGTGTATAGGCTGCTTGTGTGTTTGTTTTGGCAAAGCTCGCAACGCTATTAATGCACTGGAGGAGCTAAGAAAAATGACTG
Source organism: Eretmochelys imbricata (assembly GCF_965152235.1). Taxonomy (NCBI): domain Eukaryota; kingdom Metazoa; phylum Chordata; order Testudines; family Cheloniidae; genus Eretmochelys; species Eretmochelys imbricata. The sequence goes on along the minus strand of NC_135576.1, from coordinate 43,488,281 downwards.
CTGTGTTGTCGACCCATATCAGCCTTCCGCTTGGTTTAGTCATGTCTGGCAGTGGTGCCAAAAGTGTATGCACTGAAGCGGGCTGTCAGCCCAAGAGGGTTTTGGCATTTACACCACTATCGAAACACCTGGAATGCTTTTGTGTCCACACACACAAGTGCTCCTAACGTTTTGTAAGTGTTCCTAACACTGTAGGATTGAACGAGCTCTGAGCCAGCTTGTAAATACTTCCATCCTCAATAGCTTCAATTCAAACTGTTTGAGAGGGTGGCAATGGTTGGGCTGCATGGAGGATGCCCCAGGGTTGTCTTCCCATGGACCTGGGCTTGGGATATTGCTATCGGTGTATCCTAGATGCACGCACACAAACAAGATGTAAATAATTAGAAGCCTGATCCTCAGCTCCTGTAAATAGGTATACTGGTAGCTCCATTGCAGTCCATGGAACTATGCCAATTCACACCAGCTGAAGAGCTGCCCTAGTCCAGAAAGAAAACAAAGCAAGAAAACTATGCATCAAAACAGATCATAGACTATATTACAAAATATAGAATAACAGAAGTAAAAACTAGTCCCTTATCCTCTTAACTCCTGACATCCAAAGGTGCCAGCACTCAGCAGAACAGATGTGAGGCCTCCAGCTCAGGCAGCAGCTAAAGGAGAAACTGGTAGCTTCCTATATGGGAATTCTCATGGGCTGTACGAGGGCACATATCCAGAGCCAGAAACAAGAGGAAAACCAACTGAAGCAGTGATTGGATCAAACCAAAAATGTGAAGGTGAAATATTACATGCCCAGATGTAATGCATACACACACACAGCCGTCTAATTTACCTTTTTTCCAAGATGTCACAAATCTGGTTGAGCCTCAAAAATCTGCAAAACTGGCTAACTTCTTGCCAGCTTCTAGTCCCCATCTTGTCCAGCCACTTCCCTCTCCATGTCTGTGTGTTTTCTGACCCTAAAAGGGAACACTGGGAGCAGAGAGATGGAGATCGTGCCCTCCTGGACTAACTCAGCAAGGATGCAGGTGGAGGTTTGCAGAACCTGGCACCTGGGGCTGTATGCCTATTCCTTAGCCCCACAGAAGCTGCTTAAGGAATTCTGCATGCCAAGCACCTTCCTCTGCTTCTAATCTGTGCAGCAGAAAAGCTGCTTGACATGGAGATCTCCTAACTGAAGCACGGTAGGACTGGGGTTCTCTGTGCAGTCTAGGAGCACAGGATGGCAGTTCCACAAGAAATTCTAGAATTGCACAAAATGTAGGAAATAGTTTTTGGGGGCTATTTTGATTTCTAGTAAAAATTCCTGGAGAGCTATAAAGTGATAGCAACCACTGTGAAAGTAAATAGGAAACAAAATACATTTTCCTTGCCCCAGGAAAGGCTCAGTTTCTGTATTCTTAAATGTCAGTCTATAAGCTTTATGTATGTTTTGGCATCAGAAATCTTATGACCATTATATATGTATGTGTTTGCATACACTAGGAATTTATCTGAGCCCTGAGACTTAGACTTCATATTAAAGAGTCAGGGGCTTTAGCATCTATCCTTTGAACACACTCTAAAATACATTTTAAAAAAATATTAGAAGTTCAACATCAACAATAAAGCAGTGTGTGACTCCAGAACACCCTTGCAAGATCACGAGTTCTTCATCACACAGCCTTCCTTGTCAGCTCCTCCACCTGGGGAATGCTAAGGGTTAAATCAAGCAGTGTCATAAGCAGCGGTGGCAGATTATATACATAGTAAATTGGTGCAGACGGGTGTACCTAACGCTTCCTTACACCAACCTGCAGCTGTGTAAATTATACCACAATTTGAGTCACTTCTGAATCTGGCCCAGTGCGGTTTCATATCACCATGCATGACCACTGTTTTTTACTTTAAAGAGCCTTGCACTTTATTTCCCCCACTCACCTAAAGTTTACGCAGCCCCCTCAAATAATTCTCTTAAGTGTGAAGGTTTGAGGCAATAGGCTGCTTCAACCAGCTTAACCATGGCTGGTGGCACCCTCAGCACTCCTTTTCCTGTGGGTTGAGTCTGCTCGTTCATCATCCCTTTTCTTTCACACTAAACATATTAGTGAACTTCCCCTCTTTCCCTCCGCTACTTCCGCCAATCTCTTTTCACTTCTCCCTTAGCTCCTGGGAGGGTCGGTATTTCTGCGTGGTGTTCTCTGTAGGTTCCTTGTTTTTTCATTTGCTCTGTTGGTGTGTTCACAATTTCTATCTGTTTGTGTGTACTGTAAATGCTCTGTTGCTTCCTGAAAGACTGCCTGCCAGGCTGATCCCACTTCCAGTGGAGCACAGCTGCCTCTCCCCCTCACTGTTCCCACTATGGTGTCAAGAGCAGCAAGCCTAGGGATGTATGTGGGCTGCAAAGAGAACCAGAATGGGCACTTTTCTGTTCTTTTTTTACGCTTTTCCTGTTACATGAGCTGCTCTTCCCATTTCTGATCCTGAGCTACGGCAGCTTGGGGTGGCATTAATTACTTTGCATGCCTCTATGCACAACCCACAATGAATTAATTAACTTCTTACATAAGCTCTCCATCGGACATCAGGGTCAGATTGTTCCTGGGTCAAGCAGAAAGGAAAGCAAGTGTGACTCAGCCATGACAGAATGCATCTGAGCTCTGCCATGAAAATGTTCACATTGTCTGTTACCCGGCAGTAATAAGTCAGTGATTGCAGAGACGGGAAGCGGAAATAGACCTCTCACTCTTGTCCAAAGTTATCTTAAATCTCTTCGGCCTAGAAATTGGACTGGAAACCTCACTCTAGTAGGGTATTAATATTTATATAGCAGAAATGTCAAGAGGCCCTATTGTGCACAAACAGAGAGCATGGTCCCTGCCCTGGGTTGTTCAAAGAAAAGCAGCAGGGTAGTGGGAAAGGGTTCAAATAGACACTTATTTTATAAACATACATACGTTTGGATTAGTGTTGGGTAAAGTGTCATCGATCCCCATCTGCCCTTTCATGTCAGTCATTAAATGGCTGATTTTTTATAGACAGCATGGCAGTGTTCAGGAGGGATATGATGGAAGGTTGGAGTAGAGAATTCCATGCATAAGGGACAGTGTGGAAGGAGACAAGGAGATGTCTGAGAGGGAAATTGGCAAAGAGATTAATGAGGTTGATGTCACTGGCCATTGCAGAAGGCAAGGCAATAAGTGACAAGATGCATAGAGCTGTGAAAGGCCTCAAAGGTGAAGACAAAAGGCTTGGATTTAACGCAGTAGAATGAGTGGAGCTATTGGAGGGATTCCAAAAGAGGGGTCAGGCAGTCAGAATCATGGTCAAAAAAATATTTTAAATGGCTGGGTTTTGAACAGAGGAGGGTGGGGCTGATGTAGGTGTCAGGAAGAAGGAGTGGAGAGAGTTTCAGAGAAGAGTCTAGGAATTCAATTTTGGACCAGATAAGCATATGCTGAGAGTAAGATCTCCGGGGGGAGATGTTAGAGAGACAGGTGGGATTGGATGGAGGGAGATTGCTCAGCAGTGGAACGGTAGATCTGTGAGTCATTGGCAAAAAGGTGGAAGCTGAAGGCAGGTTGGCAGATGAGAGCATCCGGAGAGAGTATGTGAAGGGAGAAAGTGGGGGTGGGCAAGGATGGAGTACTGTGGGATCCAGACAGAAATTTCTAATACTTCCCAGCAGAGTAGCTGCTGCAGTTGCATTTCAAACAGTAATTTTATTTCATGGCTGTGTCACAACCAGAGAGTTCTGAGTTACATGAAGTGAATCCATGGCCACTACCAGTGCCATTTGCACAAATACCTCCAGAGCACCCGGCCTGGAATCTGTTCATGCCCCTACACAATATACCATAGTGCACTGCTAAGTATGTTATAAGGAGTGTGCTGTATACTAACTATCAACATAAATGTGATATGTTACCCCTGCTTCTTCAGTTGGTTGTTTATTTATTTGCTAATCGTCCCAAAATCAGGGGGGTTGCAATGGGTCTCCCTGGCATTAGTGTTTATTAGAAGGTTCTGCCATGTGTATGCTCCATGACAGAGCCCCTGACTTTGGAGAAAGTTCTTCCCTTCCCTGGATCTGCCAGAGCCCTGATTTGTTAGCCTCTCAGACACACTGCAAAGCTCATCTTTTATCTCTGGCATCTGAAGGCAGGTGGATGAGTGCTGGATGCCATGGGATAACTACATTTTGGGGCTGGATCTGATTGATTGTGGCAGTTAATTTAAGTGGCTTCATGTGATTTTTTTAAATTATTTGTTTGTTTGTTTTAAAAAAAGACAGAGCCTTTATGCTTCAGCAGGGTATAAACCAGCTGATGAGGTATAAGAAAAAACTTCCCCCATAGGCAGGTTATTCCCTAATTGTCCACTCCTAGGTTTCTTGCCCTTTTGTCTGAAGTATCTGGTACTGGCCCATGTCAGAGAGAGGCTATTGGACAAGCTGGGCTGGAGTGTGATATGATACATCAATTCTTATGTTTGTGTCTTGCAAATTTCAAGTTTGGGAAGGACAACTGAGAGCTTGGGATTGGTTCTTCTATCATCTGTGTTTATTAAATCTGAATAAATAAATATACATGGTCCAGAGCCTCCGCTGGAATGAATGCAACAGATCAATGTTGATTTACACCAGATGAAGAGCTGTCCCAAACAGTATGTGTCTGTGTGTGCTGTGCATCTCCACTGGAGAACCATGAGTGCCTTACAAATCACTACATTTTTGTTTTTGTTTTTAAGGTTTCCATGGAATTTAGCTTTTGCATTTAGGGAGACTACAGAGATACCCTGAATGGCTGCAAAACTCAATGTGAATACAGGTCCTTCCAAGCTTCTAACTCTCACAAGAATATTTGTTTTGTGTCTGTTCTCCAACCTTTTCGATTGCCTGCTTTATACAAAAAATGTTATGGCTGTAATATGACCGCACTCAGATTTGCCGTTACCTATTTACGGATATAAAACCCTACATACCAGAAAATGTAACTCTAGCTGGATTGTAAAATATGTTTATTTACTAGAAAATCACATTTTTTAAAAATGTGCTCCTTGATTCTAGCTACTGCACGGTCTATCTCCAGCTACTCTTTGAGCCTCCTTTCCAATCCATAGAGCTGGGGAGCCTTTATGAACTGTCGGACCTGTTCAATAAACTGTGATGATCTTATTTCATCCTTTTGATTTCCCGAGTCATCTTCATTCTGGACCTCAGCTACCACATGGGCTCTCTGTTTGTAAATCAATCTCAAATACACCCTCAGCTCATAAATGTTTTTGTGTTTATTACGACAAAGGATATTTCAAGACTATTTAAATGGAGGAGTTTTTATTTATTAAAATGTCAGGCCACTCAGCATGTTGTCTGATCATGCCAGCTTGATTCTCATGCAACTTCTTGTGCATAGTAATGACACTGCTGCTTTAAATAGAATGCAGATCCTGATCCTCAAAGCCAGATTGCTTTTAACCTCCTTATTTTCTAGATAGAGCTTTGCTGAGAGTACTTTGCCTGCTGTTATTGAGAGAAGTTTTATAGGTTGTCGTTTTTTTTAAATGTGCTACTGCATCATATTGTGAGTAAGAAGAAAAAAAGCAGATGGAAAATAATGTGCCTCATTCTGAACATTGTTCTGGCACAAGAAATGTTTTTTCTAGACTCCACCTTTTCTACATCTTCCAGAAATCCTGAAATGCTGTTTCTCATTAGCTTAACTATAGCTGCTTGCATATCATTCCCCTTAGAGTAGGGTGGGAGACCACAGATGGGACGCTTGCATATCTCAGTGACATTATAGTTTGGATATTCTCGAGTTTGGACATCAGTAGATAATTTGAAAATTATACACACAACCCTCACTTATATTGTTCCCTTCTGAAAACATTTCCAGGCCTTTTTCATTTTTCAGTTCTTCATGGCCAAATTTATTTCCCCCCTTCTGATGTACATAAGAGAGGTTATGAAAAACAGTCTGAAAAAACTTAAAACATTCAAAGCTACAAACACTTTGTGATGAAGCAAATAAGCTTCTGAAAAGTTTACCTCCAATGATTCAAATAAAATGTAGACCACAAGGACCTTCATGCTCCCTCCCCTCTCCCCCAGTCCCATGGTTTGAGAATACCATGGTGTGTTTGAGAAAATGTCACTGCACTAATAAAATCCCAAATCCTGAAGCCACTTTACACAGCCATATGGCGATTGCTAAGTCTCAGCAAGCCATGTAAACTGGCTGGGCACTGCACAAATCAGTCCTGGAGACAATCCGTCCCAGTGCACAAGGAAGGAATCAAAAGCCATTCCTCAGTCAGGAAGAGTGTAACTGTTCAAGGGACTCACATAAATGAGCTTTCTGAACCCGCCTGTGACGGGTCTGGCACCACAGTGCCCCTTTGTGGCAGGGGTGGATGGAGTGTTGGGGCCTTGCCACTCTTACATTCCCACGCCTGTCCTTTAAGGGCATTTCGATGTGGCCCAATGGCTGGTTTCCCTGTGCTCGCCCCTTGGTTGGGGTAGTGGGACCTAGCTGCCAGAGTCCATGCGTCACACCCCACGTATCAGGGCAGCGTGGCCCAGCGGCCAGAGTCCATAGCTCCCCGTCTCCGGCAGGGAAGTGTATTCCAATGGTCAGAGTGGTAGGGGGACCCGGGCCCACCCTCTCCACAGGTCCCGACCCGGGGCTCTCCTATTGGTGGGGTTTCCTCTCGCTTAGCTCGGCAGGGATCCACCCGCAACATGCCAAGCGTCAGTGCAGCTTTAATGCTGCTTGTCTCTAAAGTTCCCCTGGGTCACTTCCTACCTTCACTGTTGTGTTCTCCACTCCAGTGGGGGAGGGGTCCTCCAGTCCATCCCCTCCTGTTGGGACCTCCATCTGGGATGCCAGGTGCATCCCGGCTTGGCTGGTTCCTGGATCTTTGGCTGTCCCTCCTCAGGAGCTGGGCAGTGTGCCTCCTTTTCCTCGGGTGGTCAGCCCAAACTGGCCACCTTTGCAGGCTTTTATACCTATTCTCCAGTTGGAGCATGCCCGGCAGGGCTTCCTCTTCCCAGAAGGAAGGGTTAACCCCTGCGGTACCAGTGCGGGGCCACTCTGGCCAGTCACACCGCCCCAAAGCAATATACATATCCCAACTCTCCTCCCTTGCTGCTCGTGTACTGGGGTAATTCCAGTCCTAGAGCTAAGAGGGAGAAAGAGAGAGAGGTATCAGGTTACCCCAGTAGCTCCTATGCAGACAAGACATCTTCCCTAGCCATTTGCTTTTACAGGAGTTCTTTAATGACCTGAAAATCAGAAAGGAATCCTACAAAAAGTAGAAATATGGACAAATTGCTAAGGATGAGTATAAATGAATAGCGCAAGCACGTAGGGACAAAATCAGAAAGGCTAAGGCACAAAATGAGTTACACCTAGCAAAGGACATAAAAGGCAATAAGAAGAAGTTTTATAAATAAATTAGGAGCAAGAGAAAGATGAAGGCAAATGTAGGTGCTCTACTTAGCAGGGAAGGAGAGCTTATAATGGATGGCATCAAGAAGGTTGAGGTTTTAATGCCTAAGTTTCTTCAGTAAAAGAGTCAACCGTGACCAAATACTTAAAATAGTTAATATTAACAACAAGGAGGAAGGAATAAAAGCCAGAATAGGGAAAGAACAGATTAAAGAATATTTAGATAAATTAGATGTGTTCAGGCTGGAAGGGCCTGATGAAATTCACCACAGGGTGCTTAAGGAACTAGCTGAAACAATCTTGGAATCATTAGCAATTATCTATAAGAACTCATACCGGGGGGAGGGGGAGGTCCTAGAGGACTGGAGAAGGGCTACCATAGTAACTATCATTTAAAAAGGGAACAAAGAGGACCTGGAGAATTATAGACCAGTCGACACCTAGAAAGATACAGGAACAAATTATTAAACAATCAATTTGTAAGCACCTAGAGGATAATAGGGTAATAAGTAACAGACAACATGGAATGTCAAGAATAAACCATACCAAACCAGCCTAAGCAGCTGATGTGATTTATCTTGATTATAGTAAAGCTTTTGACACAGTTCGATATGACAATCTTATAAGCAAACTAGGGAAATGTGGTCGAGATGAAATTACTATAAGGTGGGTGCAAAAATGGTTGAAAAAATGTACTCAGAGTAATTATCAATGGTTTGCGGTCAAACTGCTTCTCTTCTTCTGAGAGCTCTTCCCAACTGGCCAGGAGAAAGGGGAGTCCTGCCCCAACCTGCAGTACTGGGCTCCTGCTCCTGGGCCCTTAAAGTAATAATGTCCTGGGATCCCACTGCTAACTCCTGAGACCTCATCTCTTCCCATTTTGGCCTTTTCCTGAGGCTGTGCTCACCAACATCCCTGGGTTGGGGTCTGTTCTCTCTGCCCCACCCCTTAGCCTTAAAAGGCCAGGTTACTTTACTACAAGGAGTCTGTCCTGGGTCCAGTACTATTCAGTATTTGTATTAATAACTTGTCTAACAGAGTAGAGTGTATGCTTATCGAAGGTGTGGATGACACCAAGTTGGGAGTGGTTGCACATATTTTGGCAGACAGGATAAGAATTCAAAAGCACCCTGATAAATCAAAGAACTGGTCTGAAAGCAACAAGATGAAATTCAGTGAGGACAAGTACCAAGTTCTGCACTTAGGAAGGAAAAATCAAATGCATAAATACAAAGTGGGAAATAACTGTCTAGGCAGTAGTACTGAAGAAAAGGATCTGGGGGTTATAATGGATCACAAGTTAAATGTGGGCTAGCAACGTGATGCAGTTCTGAAAAAGGCAAATATCATCCTGGGGTGTATTAATAGGAGTGTCGTATGAAGACATGGGAGGTAATTGTCCCTCTCTGCTTGGCACTGATGAAACTTCAGCTGGAATATTGTATCCAATTTGGGGTGAAGTTTAAGAAAGAAGTGGACAAATTGGTGACAGTCCAGAGGAGAGCAAGAAACATGGTAAAAGATTTAAAAAACATGAACTGTGATGAAAGGTTAAAAAATGAGCGTTTAGTCATGAGAAAAGAAGACTGAAGTGGGGGGCAGGGATCTGATAAGTCTTTAAATATGTTCAGGGCTGTTATAAAGAGAACAGTGATCAACTGTTCTCCATGTCCATTGAAAGTAGAACAAGAAATAAGGGGCTTAATCTACAGCAAGGGAGATTTAGGTTAAATATTAGGAAAATTTTCTAACTATCTGAATAGTTAAGTACTGAAATATGCTTCCAATGGAGGTTGTGGAATCTTCATCACTGGAGGTTTTTAAGAACAGGCTGGGCAATCACCTGTCAGGGATGGTCTAGGTTTACTTGGTCCTGCCTCAACGTCAGGGATGGACTCAAGGATGGGCCTGAGATCTCTTCTAGATCCACATTTCTATGATTCTGTAAGTGGCTGTAGCAGTTTCTTAGGCTGGGACTGCCTTCCTTAGATAACACCAAGACTTTTCTCCTTGTCTGACATCTCAGAGCTATCAAAAAGGAGAGTTTTTGAGCCCATTTGTCCCATTTAGTCTCCCATTTCTGACAGTCAGTATAGAATGAACACACCTCTTCCAAAATACCAAGGAGGCTAAACATGTGCTCAGTAACATTCCTGCTGTCTAATTGCATCATGCAACAATTAGAAGGGGGTGGAATCTCCCTTTGCCAGGGAAGGGGAGGGGTTGGATAGCTCAATAAGAATTAACCAACCACCTCCATAGGGATCTTCCAAATTCTTCCCTCCCCCATGGTTTTCTTGGATATTCCACTGCAGCTGTGAAACACAGCAACACATCACAGAATTGCTGTGGGCTCTGCAGTGCAGATGTGGTAAAGCACCACAATGGACCCACAAAGGATGGAGAGACCTCAAAAGACCATATGCTTCATCCCTAACCCCTCCCTAGCAAACATCTGTTACACTGATTCAGATGCACACTTGGCAACCCTAAGGCCTTTTTTGACAGAGACATGCAGTACAGAGCTCTGAACTTTGGATTGGGAGCCAGGAACTCCCTGAGTTCTATCCTAATCTTTGACGCTTTCTCTTTTGTATCCTTAGGCAAGTCACTTAAGCTTTCAGTTCCAGTTTCCCATCTGTAAAGTGAGGTTTCTTATGTGTCCTTTATTAAAATCATGCACTAGAGTGGATTATTTGTTAATGGCAAGCAGGTCTGAACACAGATTAGATATGAGAGCAAATAGCTCAACTTGGTGACACATTAAATAACTCCATCTGCTATGAAAGAGGTACACTATACGGAGGGGCTGTTTAAACCGCAAAAATAATGTTTTAATGGTCCTTTGGTATTTACTTAATACAAAACAAATCTTATCTTCTGAGATTCTATTCTGAGAAACGTAGGGAGCAGAAAAGCTTATTGTAAAAAATCCACTAGAAGAAGTGGAAGCAATTTATGATATGCAGCAATGTATATAATACATTGTGATTTTGAGATGAGAATCTAGGCTCAACTAGTGTGAGGCACTGAAAACAGACTGATCCAAGATGACCCGTGCAGAGCTGTGGGCAAGGGAGACACGAAGGAAAGCAACAGAAGTTAGAGAGAAGGGGATTTATATTGTTTCTCTCTGGTTCAGCCTGCAGCACAACCTGACAGTGCCTCCAGACAGGCAAGACAGATCTGAACAGCAAACTGATTGCTCGTGAGTCCCAATCCTCCTCCTTTTCCCATTTCCCCTGGAACAGCAATGAGAACTCTGTGTAGCTGCGAGGAGCTTCTTTTGGCACCACGGCTTCATAAAGATGAGATCTCCCTGAGGCTCTTGTCAGCAGCAGCTTCATTCAAACTAGAGAATATATTGGGGGTTGTCTAGCCTATTCCATCTGTCTCTTTGCAAAAGTGCTAAGTATTATTATAATTGTTGGGTCTGGGTTTTGGTTTTTGTTTTTTGGTTTTTTGCTAATCAGCTGCTCATTTCCAACCAAAGATTTGTGCAATTCTTCTAGCTGGCAGGGTAAAGCATATGGCTAATTTTGCTAACAAGAAAAAGCAACATCACAGTCAATCCTTGTAAATTACGGTGTATCCTGCAAAGAACTTTCAGGCAGACTCTGAAAGACAGATTTTCCTAACTGCATGCCTGATTTGTGCTTGGAATTACTGTGACTGTGCATGTAAATGGCTATACATTTCACTGCCCATTTTCTTGCACAAATACCCACATGAACCCTCTGTGTACAATTATGGTGAATGCAGATTCTGAGGATCAAGCCATAAATTGTTACTTGTGGCAGCCCTTGATCTAAGTCTTGCCAGCAAGTTTTGAAACACTTGCTTTTCCATCCCTACCTCATCGATAGATACTAATTATATTAAAGGTGGGCCTAAACCAAAGCACTGGGTCTGAGCTAGAACTGGTTGGAAAATAGGTAATTTTTCCATGAAAAATTTCAACAGGAACATTCGTTTTTTCATTTTATTAAAATCTTCCATGGAAAATGTCAACTTTTCAGTTACTATTGAAAAATGATTTTTGTCCAAAAAACCACAATTTTTTTGTGTTTTCAGGTGTTCTTTTTTTCAACAAAACATTGAAATGTTCCACAGAAAGCAAAAACTCTTCACAAACACTCTTCATAAGCAAACACTGATTCTACTGAAAACACAATTTTCCATTAAAAACAGTTTGAACACCCTTTACTGAATATCCCATGGTTTGCATCCTGAACCTGGATCCAGATCCAAGTTTCATGGCTGGCACATAACTATAATGAGTTGAAACAAATCCTGTGGATATGAACCTCTCTATATTGTGGGGGTTCAAAAGCAAAACTCATGTGAACTAATCTAGATGCCATCGAAATAAAGCAAAGGAAAGGCAGACACTGACTGTGCCAGGAGAGGTGAAAACCCATTAATAGTTGGGAAATGATAGGAAAAACCATTAAACTTCTGTTCAGTGGCAAAATCTTCAGCCCCACCTCCACTTCTGTCCTATCAAACAAGGTAAGGCCTTTGCTGGAAATAAACCATCCCAATAAAATAACTAACAATTGTGAGAAATACCACTTATGAGGATATAAAATAACTTGACTAAGGGTTAAACTGGGGGGGGGGGAGGGGGAAGGTACCAAGCTCGGCCCACAAAATAATCCCCACCCACACAGGTCACCAAAATGAATCACCGCACACAGTATTGTGCAGAGAATCAAAATACATCTGTGCATGCTCAGTGGGCTCTAATGGGTTCCATGAGCTTGGCTTTCCCTCAGTGGGGTCTGAATATCCCTATGGGCTCTGCTGTGCTTCTTTGTCTTCCCTCTTGATATGCCTCAGATGCCCTAGCGGGTAGATCTAGGTGCCTTGGCTTCTTTCTGTTTGGAAGGAAAAAAATGTGGTGGTAGGTCTCTCAAACAGCATCTTAGTGTTACTAAAGTGTGACCTCACTCACTGTTGAGTGGGAAGGTGTGGGATTTCCCCCCTCTACTTTCTTTTTTGTTGTCATGATAAATGAAATAGCTAACAGTGCTGACACTGACCTTTAAATTAGCATTGCTGGGCATCTGAATTAACACCTCACACAGACAAAGGGCAGAGCTTTTGTTCCAGACTCAGGCAGACAAAGCTGCATCAATTACACCCCTTGCACATTTTCAAGATAACAGCCATAACAGCTAGAGACTTGCCTTTTTTATTTATTCTGGAACACAAGCTGGCGTTGTAGGAGAGGTTCTAGCATTTTGTACCCCTGGGTATTGCCTAATCAGAGTCCTGAACTTTACCATGCCTATGTTCTAGGCACTTATGGCGAATAATGGAAATTATTTGCAGAATTATGCATGCTGGTTCTTTAGTGCCTGCCCCTTATTGATGGCTACAAATGTTAAAGAGCCACAGGGAAGAACTGGGATTCAGAAAAAGTGAGCCCAGAATGACAGAGAGGGCCTGAAAATTGTGTAAACTGTCCAACATCCAGCCCCACTTTATGAAGTGGACAAAAGGGATGCAATATTAAGAAATCCCTGTCATCTGAAAAGGTTGTATAGAAATAAACTGAACTCCTTTCTCACCTCAAAGACCTTCCTTCAGTGCGACTACAAATTATATTAAGTATAAAAAACCCTGAGAACAATACTGAGCAAATAAATTACAGTCTCTTTTTAATAACTCCCAATGAATTCAGCATGACAACATCAAAGAAACATAGGCTTTTCCCACAATGGATCTGTGTACTGGTCAATCAAGTCCTGCCTGCAGCAGGTCTGGGATTCCTGCTAGTTTATTAGTCTTAATGAGTTTTCCTGCCTTCACACCCTTCCTCATGAAAGTATAGTTAGTCTTCAGATAATAGAGAGGTTTACCTTTCATTCACTGCCTCAGCCATGACTACAATAAAAGACTAGAGAGAAAGAAACTAGCACCCACTGCAGCTGAATGGACTTGCTGATTATGATTGGCAAAGAACTACAATGCATGTGTGCAAAAACAAAGAGGCATTTGTGTCACTGAGTAACATATGACCAGATGCTCTAGTTTGACCATGTCAGGCCCATTTTTTAATCTACTTTTTCTGGGTTTTCATCAGGAAATCTGGTCTCTTTTATGCCATAATGCCAGAATGTCTTTATGCCAAGGAAAAAAGGAAGAACCCCTTAACCCTGCCTGTTACATCATTTGTCTCTACCAGTCAGCTGCCAATGTACACAGGCACAGTTGCCAAAAGGAGCTAAATGTAGAGTTTTCCACACTGAAAACTAACTTCCTGGCTTTGATTTTTTCTGTGGTGCTCTAAAGGCACCATCCTGAGAGGAGCAGAGTACCTGCAACTCCTATTTTATTCAGTGGGAACTGCAGCCACTCTGCTCCTCTCAGGATTCAGTTAAAAAAAACCAACAGCCTCTCCCCACATCCCCTGAGCTGTTTCTTCCCTTTCCTGTATAAAAAATGGTATGCAGAAAAGATCTGGTTATTTTAAGGGGGAATTCTGATTCGGAATCCTTGCACCCTGCTGTGTACATTTAATACAACGATATGTTTCTTTTCAGCAGCTCTCAAGTCCTATGTTACCAGTTGTTAGAGGCCAAACTTTGGATTCTTATTAATAAGGCCCTGTTATCATATTATTGCTTCTCATTTTGACTGTTTACTTAAGATTCATATTTATGTCATGAAATTTAAATTTATGTTAGGTGGGGGAAACAAAATAATTTTTTTTAAATCTGAAGATACCATCATGGAATACATTTTCACTTGTTGTCCAAAGAAAATGAAGTACTGGAGACATGAGTGACTTCAGTCATTGGGAAATAAAACCAGTTTATTTCTCACAGACAAGTAATCACTGTGTATGTTAAGGCCCCAAGCCAGCAAAACCCTTAAACACACAAGTTGCCCCACTAAAGTTGATGGGAACAAGCACTTAAAGTTAAGCCCGTCTTAAATGCTTTGCTGGATCAGCTGGGTGAAGCCAAATTCTTAGCACCCAGATTACCGATATGGAATTCTATATAGAGCTTACTTTATTTCTCTCCTATGACATTTGTTTAACTGAATATGTTCTTGATTGGTCCTTATTCTCACTAGACATAGATTCTAGTGAATCATCTCTTGTCTCATCAGTACCAAGGTTTCCTGTACTAACGGGCAGTGGTTGTATGTCACTCTGAGCTTATGTTCCATGGAAATAAATCAGGAATTCAACTCTTAAAATCCCTGGGACTAAAAACATTGATCTATCTAGACAAGACCTTAATAACAGCAATTTCATAACCAAGGCTATAGCTATGTGAGTATTTACTGACAACTCCGGGTTTCCTGGTAAATAAAAGAAACAGGTTTTCACTTCTCAAAGCTTAGAGTTTGAGGGTTCTTGGTAAGCTCCACTGCATTTACACTAGCTATTCCCTGACCTAATGGGATTCCATTGCTAAAGTGCCCTACTACCACTGCTGAAAATAGCAGAGGTCCTGGAGCTGAAGTCCTGCTGCTAGAAACAATAAAAGGCAGCTGGCAGGGCTGTCTCTTCACCATGTTAGTCCAAAATAGCCTGAATCAGATCAGTTTCAGGGAACAGGGCAAAGTTTATCTTTTTCCCCAAGTATCTGAAAATGGGCCAGTAGGGAAGGAGGAATTATAACAGTGAGGAGTAGTGTGGGCCAAGGTGATCTGAGCATTGAAGTTGTCTGATGTTCTGGTGGTGTGTTGTTCTTCTGTACTTAACTTCTGTTGGGGTATTATTTGTGATTAGTCTTGCTTGTATACATTCAAAGAATAAAACAAGTGTCAGAAGTTTAATGTTACCAGTTTTTCACCCTCTGCCCCCCAAACTACCTTTCTTCACCTCACATGATGCCTTAATATCTTTGTCCTCTCTCCCACCAAAGTTG
This sequence comes from Eretmochelys imbricata, assembly GCF_965152235.1. Lineage (NCBI taxonomy): Eukaryota > Metazoa > Chordata > Testudines > Cheloniidae > Eretmochelys > Eretmochelys imbricata. The sequence continues at coordinate 43,472,956 of NC_135576.1, read as the reverse complement.
TCCCTCTACCCTAATTAGCATAATGAGGAGATGGATTTTGTGTGTGTTTCAGTGATAGGCTCCAGCTAGGCATCATTTCGAGCTGGTGAACAGCTCTGCCATATCAAAAAGGCCCAAGCAGCCAATCAGATTGTGGCATTGGATAACCAGGATCTATAGCAATACTTGTGAGGAACATGTATTACATTTTCTCTGTTCTATCTCCCTAGTCAGAAGAGACTTTGGCACTGTAACGGGGTGCTCACAGCAACCTGCTCAGTTCAGCCTCCCGGTCCCGCGCCTCAGTGAGTCACCACTTCATACTGGTGCAACATCCGTGCTCTTTATTCCTGTGTCTGGTCCCCACCACCAAGCTCCAATTATTTACACATTATTTACAGGTTTGGCCTAACACAGGCCTCAGTAGCAACAGGGTAGCAGGCTCCTGGCTCCTCCGGAGCCTACTCTCCCAATCTGGTCTGATCTCATCTCCACCCTGCCCCCTTCAGCTCACTTGCTCCCCAGCTTTTAGCCCCTGTTAATGAGGCTGGCAGGTGCGGCCAGGTTCCAGGCCATTCCTAGCAAGTTGCCCAGTCCCAACCCTTTCCCCCTGATTGGGGCTGGAGCGCCAGGAGCTGACCAGGGCTTCCCCTGTAGCACCCTCCTACAGGTACCTGGTATGATTCTACCCATTTTAAAAAATGTTTTACACTAGGTCAGGAGAGAAGTACCTTCTGTTTTATGAGCATGTTTGTTCCCCAGATATGGCTTATGTTTACATACTGGTTTTGCTTTCCTATTTTAAATAGTAGGAGAAGGTTATTTTCTAGGGATTCTTGTCGTCTGTGGAGTTCAGCTCTGAAGTGGAGGTGGGAAACAAAGTAAACCTTACGTATAGGGTTCTTTAAACCATTTCTTAGGACGTAAAGAACCTATTTGGATTTAAAGGGCAGACATACCTATTTTGAAAAATGAAAGGTAACCTGTTTGTACTGCACAGTTCCTACTGTTCCCCCGAAGGTCTCGTGTTCATCTCTGAGTTCCCACAAAATACCTGATGGTATATTTGACAATAACTATGTAAATAACTGGTGTCACTACTGTAACTTCTGAGAACAAACAGAATTCCTCACATACACCCTACTATCTTGAACAGCAATATAATTATCTCCTGTGTTGCCGCAGGCAAAGAACTGGTCTTTCAGGAACCCTCAACTATTGAAAGGGCAATAATGCCTCACCCCTTTCATGATAAAACTAATGGTTTCTGGGGTAATTTTCCATGACTGCACTACACTTGTGGATAACAGGATGCTGGTCCAATTCCAGGATGTCTGATTAAATTAATTTTCCATCATTTTTAATGAACTATTGTCTGTTTGGTTTGTGAAATTTAATTTTGAACACCTTATAGAACATTGGTTAAAAGTAGTAGAAAACAGATTGTAATTAAGGAAGGTGTAATCAGAACACATTTAAGCCGGGCAAGAAACTTTACTCCACTTGGCATTTACTTATCACTGGGAGATGGGAGAGAAGGAAAAGTGATAAAATGTGAACTGTTGTAACAAAGTTTTCTCAGAAGATTGAAAAAGTGACTTTTTTTAAAATTAATCGTAGCTTATAAGGTCAGAAGGGATCACTGTGATCATCTAATCTGATCTCCTGTATAACACAGGCCGTAGGACTTCCATGAATTAATTTCTGTTTGAACAAGAGTATATATCTTAGTAAAACATCTAATCTTGATTTACAAATTGCCAGTAATGGAAAAGCCACACACACCTTGGTAAGTTTTTCCAAAGATTAGTTACCCTCATTGTTAAAAATTTGCACCTTATTTCTAGTCTGAATTTGTCTAGCTTTGGCTTCTAGCCACTGTGATCTTGTTATACCTTTGTCTGCTCAACTGAAGAGCCTTTTATTATCAAATTTCTGATTTGATCATTTATTTATGTTTTTGTGTTTTGGGTGCCTTTTAATGCTGTTTGAAGTGTGACATGCATTGCAAAAATATTCCAAATCAGCCCTAATTTGACATTAAACTCAGAATCCTGAATTAGTATATCAGAACTTTATTTGTTCCTGCAAATTTCTCCACAAATGGAAATTTAACAAATATTTGCTGCCTCCTCTGGCTACTCACAAAGTATTTCAAGTTTGAGTCTGATTCATTGAGGAGGTATGTGACATAGGACAAGTCACATGCTGAAAGTCACAAGGCATTTGTCCTGTGACCCTAACTGGCTGAGCCAACCCTAACAATGAAAAGCATCAACCTACCTCAGCAAAAACCATTATCAGCTGATTCCTCTGAGAGAGAAGCTGTATTTTAGTTAAGTAACCTGATCCAGTTGGAAAACTCCAGACAAAACCAAGTTCTCCTCCTTCCAGTCACTGTGGCTCTCTGACTCCGGTAGGCAGTGACCTAGTACATTTATTGCTTTCTGTAATTCCTTTCATTTTCTATTTTGCTGGTACAAGTATCTCCCAGTTTTACAAAAGGAAATGGATTTGTTTCACAAATACAAAAAATTTGTATCTAAATTCTGGTGTGCCGTCACACTGAGGCCTACAATATATTACTTTGAACAGGGCACTACACACAATACCGAATTCCTTCAGCAACCCACTCATTTAGTGGGAAGTAGTTTAATATTATTATCAATTATATTTTTACTTGACATAATTCTTTCTAGATTTACAAGGGAAAATTAATTTTTTGGTACCATAATACTGCAGACAACCAAATATATTCCTATAATTCCCTCAGTTAGTGGATCTGTCAATATTTGAGACATGGAATATGTCTCCTATATAATATGAATCTTAGTCAAAGTATTTGTTTTGATTTTCACTTTGTTGGTATTTTTCTATCCATCTCTTATCCAAAACCTGTAGCCCTAGAGCAGTAGCTCTCAACCTTTCCAGACCACTGTGCCCCTTTCTGGAGTCTGATTTGTCTTGAGTACCCCTAGTTTCACCTCACTTAAAGGTACTCACTTACAAAATCAGAGATAAAAATACAAAAGTGTCAGCTCACACTATTACTGAAATAGTATTTATTTTCTCATTCTTACCATATAATTATAAAATAAATTGATTGGAATATAAATATTGTACTTACATTTTAGTGTGATACTTGAGCCTGTTTTTCACTTGTGAGCCTTCTCTGAAGGCCAAGCCCTGCCACAACTTAACTTTGCGGGGGGGACCCTATGGCATGGGAACCTGGGCATTGCCCTGCTTGCCACCTCCTAATGCCAGCCCTGCACTTGTGACCCCCCCTAAACTCATCCCATGACCACCCTGGGGCTGCAACCCCAGGTCAAAAACCACTGATTTAGATGAGTGAGTATCTCCTGGAAGATCTCTGGGTACCCCCAGGGGTACACATACTCCTGGTTGAGAGCCACTGCCTGAGAGCATGCCTCCAGAAAGGAAAGATAATTAGTGTAGAATGAGAAGTGAAGAGGAAGAAAAGTAACAAGATGGGTCTATGTCAAACATCCTGAGTAATCCCAAAGTTCTCACTTTGTCACTTTTGTCTTTTTTCTTCCCTGCCTAATCATGCTGAATTTTGATTGAACACTCTTTAGGGCATGGTATTTGTCTTAATTTGTTTATGTAAAGCGCTTACCACATGTCTGAGTGCCTGAGCTATAAATAAAAATATTAATATGTGAATATCCACAAACATCTTGAGGCTCCTGTTCACCCCTGAATTATGAGTTCTGACTATGTTCTCTCAGAAGAGCAACATGGGGCAGACCACATGGTATTTTTTCCAACATGGCTACAAGTCTAACATCTGATTCTGTCAAATCTATGCAAAAGTGAGTGTACATATCAAACCTCAAGCCTCCACGTTTGCAGTGAGATGCTGCCATAGGAAAATGAGGATCAGGCAAACCTGGAACTTTTTGAATTTCACAGACTGCTGACAAGTTTTGACACACAGAAAGTGTATTACTCTGTTTTGAACAGAACTTTGGAAGGGTTTACATACAGCTGTATGGAGAATGTGTCTGTTATTTTTCAAACCTATTTGGACTGTGTATGCATTTGAAATGCATTAATTGATTTAAAACTTTTGTAAAATTGTGTTTTGAGATGTATTTTTTTAAATGTAGCTCCTTCAAGCCTTCACTGATGCTAGTATTCCAGGATCATGCATTCAGCACACCTGTTGGTGGCACAGAAAATCATAGTAGTGAGACAAATGTAGGAGCAATGTTGACACTGGAAAACATCATATGTTGGCACTGGCATCTGTAAGATGGAAGTAACAATGAAACGAGGAAGAACAGTGAGGTAAAAACTTAAGTGGAGAAGGAAGAAAGATGCAGTGGGGAAGGAGGAGAGCAAGAAAGAGGAACTGACATCCCTGTATTACGTCGTTGGATATCAGACAATAAGCTTTCTATAACTAACTGGCATTATAGACTTTCTAGTTTATCATAAGTATAGCACCCCAAAGTGTTAAGGAAGTAATAGTTTATTTATGCACCATACAGCATAGCCATGAATCCATCAAATAAAGATAGATACAAAACACTTCCTCTCCATAAATTTGCTTCATATGGCAGCTGCATGTAGGAACAAGTTCTGTTCTGTAGAAATCCTGAGAAGAATGGCTTTTCTATTGCAATATTGATTACAAATTATTTAACTGAATGCAAATGCAGCTTACCAAACTGCATCAGCATTCACAACCAGTAATGAAAAAATAAATGATAGCAGAGTACACTCAGTATGCCAGCTGGTGAATACAGAAAAACAGCTGCTGGTGGCCGCCAACTGTGAAGCTCATGTGGACAATGTTATGTTCAAAACATAAAATGAACAAGTTGCATGCTGGCATTAAATCTGTTGCAACAAAAGTACTTTCATGAAGTCTGTTGCAACAAAAGTACTGTTGCCCTGGAAAACTTGGCAAATGGAGTCCAACTGTACAGATTCACTGACTTTTTGGAAGTTGTGTGGAGAGAATTATTTCAGCATAACTATACAATTGTTACATCTACAGACTAGGTCATGAACCATGTTTGAAAACTCAGTTTGAACTATATGGTTCCACTGTATATTTTTCCTGCTAAGCCAGTTTTAAATATAGTTCAGCTGATCAGCATGAGCAGGGCTAAAGAGTTTTAAAACCATCTTCAAAACCCTCATTTCAGCCTCTACAAGGAGAATGCTTGGCCCTTCTAAAAATCCTACTTATCTATAGTGCTTGGCAGAGCCGTCCCTTGAGTACAGCGAATCGGGGCAACCGCCCTGGGCCCCGTGCTTTGCAGGGGTCCGGGGGTGGGGAGGTGAGGCAAGAGGCTGGCAGGCGGACAAGCAGGGTGAGGAGGCAAACAGGGAGTCGAAGGGGGCAGGGTGAGGAGGACCCCCTCTACCAGAACTTCCCCTTCCATCCATCGCCTCCAGCCCCACCAATCAGTGCCTCCCCCTCCCTCCCGGTGCCTACCACCTGCCACAGATTAGATGTTTCACGGAGTCAGGAGGCGCTGTGGGGGAGGAGCGAGGGCACAGTGCGCTTGGGGGAGGGGGTGGAACTGACGGGAAGAGGGAGGGCTGGGGTGGGAAGAGGTGGGGAAGAGGCAGGGTGGGGGTGGAGCCTGGGCGGAGCCGGGGGAGCACCCCCTGGCAGATAGGTGCTGAGTTTCTAGTGGCTTGGGCCCCGCACCCCGCTAGGGAGGGCCCTGGTGCTCGGAGCACTTTACAGAGGTTAGGTTAATCTCCAGTTAGGGGGGTGGCATGCTCTGGTGGGTAGAGTACTGGACCTGTAATCAGGAGACTTGGATTCTATTTCTAGCTCAGCCACTGACCTGCTGTGTGACCTGGGGCAAGTTAGTAAGCCTCTCTGTGTCTCAGTTTCCCTTCCACTCGTCTGTCTTGTCCGCTTACAGAGTAAGCTCCTACGAGCAGGAACAGTCTCTTACTTTGTGTTGGCATAGAACCTAGCACAATGGAGCCCAGATCTCTCTTGGAGCTGCTAAGCATTACCATAACACAAAAAGTTTGCAGGTGAGGAAAATGAGTCAGTGAGAAATTAATGACTTGTCTAAGGCCACTCTCCTCCTCACTTATTAATGGGACTAATTTCTCCCCAGTACTTCTTTTCCCCCTTGCTATGCTTGTAAAAACCCTCGTTAGTCCACTTGAACTGTCATTAATTCTTCTCTTCCTGATGGAACCTTTTCTCTGCAAGCCTTTACTGACTGAATATTCTCGTTTGGTGAGTTGCCTGTCCCCTGTGCCATTTCCAGTTCAGGTTTTCTTTTATCCCCAGGACCCTGAGCAGCCCTTCCTGAAGCTACATTGGGTGTTTTTAATTTCTAATTGACCCTTCACTTGCAGGTTATGAATAGAAAGCTTTGCAAAATAGCACATTTTCTAGATGACCGATAACTGCAGTTCCAATGTACTGTACTGCCTTTGCTGAGTGACAAAGGCTGCTCTTAAAATGTTCCTTGCATTTTGAGAGTTATTGCCTGCTACATAGTCATAGAGTTTAAGGCCAGAAGGGACCACAACACCTCTGTGAGGTACAGGACTACCATTATCCCATTTTACAGATGGGAAACTGAGGCACAGAGAGGCTAAGGTCATGTAGGAAATTTGTGGTAGAGATAGGATTGAAGACTGGTCTTCCAAGTCCCAGGTTAATACACTAAACACAGGCGAATTAGCCACTGGGCCAATGGAGCCCATGCCCAGGGGCCCCAGCCAATTGGAGGACCCCGGAAAAATGGGCGTCCCTGGGCCCCCACCCATTCCGCCCGCTGGGAGCTCCTGCCGGGGAGCAGGGGTTTGTCCCGCTCTGCCCACCTGGTGCTCTGGCGCTGGGGGCGGGGGGAGGGGGGCAAGCTCCCCATGCCCTAAAACCGCTCCCTGGCTGGAGTGCGGGCAGGCGGCGCTGGGCAAGCCCCCACACCCCGACCCCATTTCCACAGCAGGAGCACCGGGAGGGAGGTGCGGGGGAAAAGGGGCTGCAGGTGGAAGAGGTGGGAAGGGGTTCCTAGTTGCTCTGGCCCAGGGGCTCCATAAAACCCTAATCCGCCCCTGACTGATCACTAGGCCATCCATCCTTTTTAGCAAAGAAACCGAATCCTACAAAACGGAAGAACTTTTAACGTTGCCTTTGATGCTGTAATCCCAATTCTATCACCAGTCCACCAATGATAATTCTTTTGAAATCAATGTTAACTTTAAAAAAAAGATGCAAAGTTTTCCCACTGTTTTTGCTTTGTTTCTCTAAGACAAAAAATAAACAAGCAGGAAAATGCAGTAAGAGCAAGGTCAAGGCAAAGGAACGATTTATATCTAGTTTTAACTCAAACATTTTTTATTTTTATTTTTAAAGTCTAATTATAGCCTTCAAATATATAAAATGTAAAGAAAATTGGAAGCAGGGCTATGCACACACCCAAGAACATCACAGATCCTGGATGAACTGTAAACCACTCACACATAGGGAATAAGACATTCAGGGGAGGGAGTCACAAGCTCTTTCAAACTCCAGATCTCCCCAGTCTAATTAATTATGTTCTTTTTTATTGCCTCAGCTAGCTCAGTTATTTCTCACACACAAACATATACCTCATGAGAATATCAGCATATTGGCAGGTCTAAGAAAGTACAAGCACATTTTTGCCTTGGTGGAAAGTTACCTTCCTGTCTCTAAATAAACCTTGAAAGTTTGCCGTTTATCTCATACTATCAAGGTAACATTGCACTGACCAGCTGTTCAACCAAGGAAGACTGATCAAGACTCCCTTTGGAGTTTGTCAGTGCATGCTTCATAATTGGCTAGAGGGGTTGTGCAACTAATCAGGATAGATTGTCATTGATTTCAATGGGCTTTGGATTGGTCCTGTACTCTGCAGAGGCTGAGCATGTCCTCTCCCTGAGGCTACCAGTCCTTGTCAGCTTGGGATGTGAGAATCTAGAAAGAGAACGAAGGTCTCCCCCATGACAGTGCAAAGTGCCACAAATAGGTCAGTGGTCTTATTCAGAATTTACTTCTAGAACTTATATTTAGAGCTCTACCGAATTCATGGCCATGAAAAACATATTACGGACCATGAAATCTGGCTATTGTAGGGGGCTTGTGGTATTGCTGTCCTTACTTCTTCGCTACGTGCAGAGCTGGGCAGCCAGAGAGTGGAGAGCGGCTGCTGGCCGGGCACCCAGCTCTGAAGGCAGCACCACTGCCAGCAGCAGCACAGAAGCATGGTATGGGGGGGGGTCATCACTTTTTATGGAGGGGAGGCAGGGCTGGCCTTACGGGTGGGTGATGTGGGCAACCGCCCAGCGCACTGTGGTTGGGAGGCTGCATGGTCACCCCTCCCACACGCACACACACACAGATAGCCAGCCTAAGGCCCCTTTATCCAACAAGTGCTGGGCCCGGAGCCTGGGAGAGGCAGGGCTGGGGGCTGGCCTTTGTGCTGGTCTCCAGCTGCTAGTCCCAGCTGGGTTGGGGCTGGATGAGACTTCCTCTTCCCCTGCATGGGCTGCTCCTGGGGCCAGGTCAGACCCACCTCCAGGAACCTTCCCCCCTGCAGGAAGTTCCGGGGCTGTTGGCTGGGAGTCTAGTTCAGAAGGCAGGGCCACTGCCAGCAGCAGTGCAGAAGTCAGGGTGGCAACACCACATCCCTCCTACAGTCGCCTTGTGACCACCCCCCACAACGTCCTTTTGGGTTGGGGCCCCCATGGTTACAACACTGTGAAATTTCAGATTTAAATATCTGAAACTGTGAAATTTCAGATTTTAAAAATCCTATCATCGTGAAATTTACCAAAATGGACTGTGAATTTGGTAGGGCCCTACTTATATTATTTGCTAAGGTTAGAGCTTCACAAATGTTGGATTTTTCAAAAGATGGATTTTTTTTCTGTTCTCTGGTCATTCCAAAAAGCCCCTCCTCTCCTCTGCCCCCTCAAAAAAACCTGAAAATTTTTTTTAAAACTTCCAGCTCATTGAAAAGTAAAAAAAAAATGTTTTGGGTCAAATAAAACATGATCTGACATACAATGGTTTGGTTTTTATTTCTAGCATTTTTAAATGTTTTTACATTTTTTAAAATAAAGGAAAATTTTGAAATGCAATGTTGGTTTGAGTCAGAAAACGGAAACATTTTATTTAGAAAATGTTGAAATGTTTTTGGGTTTTGATTTTTTTTCCCAAACAAAAATGTGGCAGACTCACCAACACAGATTTGCTAAAGTTACGGTGTTGCCAAGTCTTTATTTTTCATTGAAAAAAGGGTTGATCAGAAAATTTCACCCACTCGCTGTAACTTACTCCTCCTTGATCACCCAGGTTTTTGGCTCAGCTCTTGGAAACAACTCCAACCTACAACACCATCAGCACATTTTCTCCATCTGAAATGTAATTGGACCTGGCTCCATTGCTACTTTAAAGTAGCACCAACTAGACACTAACTAGAAGCAGGCCAAATGACTTCATGGACAGCATAAAGACTGCCACATCTAAATGAGACGTGTACAACTGAGCTGAAAGCACAAGGCCTAGATGCACTTTTTCAGGCCCTTTGCAAGGTGGTCTAGTTTTAAGATGACAAAGTGAAATGGTAACTAGCTAGACAGGCCCTCCTCACTCAGGTTTAGAGAGACAAAGGTCAGTCCCTGCCAGACCAAGCCTCTGGTAATGAAGGCAGCTATCATGACCAAAAAAACAGAGCAACATATACCATGACATATATGAAGACTTTTAATCAAGAGACCCCACAAGACCCTTAAGTGTTGGTTGTTCGTTTGTAAGGGTTGTGCCTTGGTTTCCATTGAGAAAAGAGTCCAAAATGAAAAAGAAGATAACTGAACAGTGGTTAAAGGGAACTAGGAGGCTAACATGATCTTGCAAGACTATTGAGAATGCTGTCACTAGCAGAGCTGGGTGACGTTTTTTGGACAAATCGTTTATTCACCGAAAAAATGGAGTTTCAGCTTGGCCAAAACTATTTTCAAAATTGACATGAAAAATAAAATGGGCTAGAGTCACGATGGGATTTAGGAACCATTCACAAAGCTACCAGAGGAGAAAGAGGAGGAGGAAGTGACAGTAGCAGCAGCAGCAATGATGGCTTCTCCCTCCCAGCAGCCCCTCTGGCCTTATACTCTATAGGTTAGTAGTTGGGGCACCCACCAGCAATGTGAGCAATGTGGGTTCAAGTGTCTGTTCCAAAGACTAGTTAAGCACTTTATGCCAAGTGGAGGTTATACGAAAACAAAACAAAAATCTATTTCACTGAGAAAACCAAATTTTTTGTTTGTTTCACATCAATCCAAAATGATTTTTTCCTCAATTTTTTGGTTCAGCCAGTGAATTGAAAAACTGATTATTAACATAGCTCTAGTCATTACTTGGATTGGATCAACAGTATTTTTTTCTAAATCAGTGTATGTATAGTACTTGCTGGGACCAGAAATGCTTTTTTGTAGGGTTAGTGGTACTTAAATTGCAGCTTGCTATATGTCTCTTAAATGTATCATTGAGGATAAGGGAGGAATAGTCCTTTGTGGGTTTGAACTTTGGTCAGTACCAAAAGGAAATGTGCATGTGATCTGCCATTTGCAAGCTTAGACTATGCTTACAGGCATACAAACAATTAATGAATCCAACCCTCTGATGATTCCATAATACATTCATTTATATTTGACTAACTAAGGACTAACATTTTGGAATGCATTCACATATTCTTCTTTTGCCTGCCTCAACTTTTGCATTTTTTTGCCAGTAACCAAAGGAAAGGGAATATTTTTAACCATGGTACTTGTCTATATTCCAACAAAGAAAAAAAAAGAAACATTCACTAAGCACTGCCTGTACAATCCTCAAACCTAGCAGATGATTTTTTTTTACCTAGCAATCTTTCATCTTGTAAAATAATATAATAATATTGGCAGTATTTTATACAAAATTCCTGTGAACTACTGAATTCGTTCCCCAAAAGAGGGAATGTGGTGGGGGGAGAGAGCGGGGAGGCAGAGGCAGCATTAAAAGAAACATTAAAGTTGCCTTAAGGAAGAGAACAAGACTTTGATTCTTCAGTACTTGGTTAGCAGAACATCTTGGAACTAAAGTGACAGGGGCATAGAAGGATCTTATAATACATAATCCCTGGAAGGCTTCCTTACCTTAACCACAATTCCTCCAATTCATAGTTTTATATTCTTGAACTCTGGCCTCCTTCACTGCTGGAGAAAACACATGTAGGCTGTTAGTGGTTTCTTTGCCATTATAAAGCAGTTACAGTTGTTGGTCTTGATTCTAATCTGTGACATTTAGGCATTCAGTGCTGCGTATCTTGAAAAATCCATGGCAGTGATGAATTTCAAACCTGCTGTTTTCTACATTTTTTTAACCTAGATTGGTAGAGGATTGTAGATCTTAGCCTGGGAATAGGGTGGAGAATAGAGACCATTTTCTCTGTATCTTGCACCAGAAGAACTATGTGCATTTGATGAACAGGCCCTAGAAATACATTTTGCCTTTTCCTAACATTTTGATTCTCGTGGAGCTTTTGCACATATCTGAGGACGAAGCCTTTTAAGAGGAACACACTCTGTGCTTTGTGTAAAACAACATTAGTGACAGTGTTTGCTTTTTCAATTGGAACTGACCTTTGATACTTTAGCCAGATGGGGACCTCAGCCAGATTCTAATTAGATATGTATTTTCCACATCCTCAGACCATCAGCCAACTGGCAGGGACTCCATGAGACTTATTAGTAGAAATGCAGCATTATCTTTTTTGCTAATCTGGCTAAAGTGAAACAGTCAAAAGAGAAGCCAAAATGAAGGAAAGACAAAAATGACAGACATTGAGCAGCAAGCTCTAGTTCAAGAAAATTGTCTCTCGTTAGGCCTGAAAGTTAATGGAAATGTACAGAAGAGGTAACACAGAAAGGAGTTATGGTGCTAACGTAAAGAATATTTTCATGAAATGCATGTTTCTGTGTTGACATCAAACATTTTTCTATTCTAAAAAAAGTTCTTTTTTTTAATATGGGCCCAAATCCAGAGGACTTTACTCAGTTTTACAGCAGGTTGAATAATAGATGCCAACTAATCCATTTGACAAATTCCACATCAAATTATTTGAATATTTTTTTCATTTCAAACTCGGAAAAATAATTCACATACATGATGTCAGATAATGAAGTCATGACTCTACCGCTTATCTGACAAATTCTGTGAGCTATTTTGTAGAGAATTTGCCTGAATGAGGACAGAAGTTCTGAACCATTGCTCCTTGAAGTCAATGGGAATCTTTTCATTGACTTCAATGGACTTTGGATCAGGCCCAGAGGAACACCGCTTAAGGACCTCTGGATTTGGACGAGTACTGATTGTAGAACAGATAAGATAAGAAGGTTTAGGAGGAAGATTTTGAGTGCAGACAACTTTGGTCCCAATACGGCAACAAGTTCTGTGCAAGCAGAGTCATGCACTAGCATGCCATTGATGTCAATGGGGCTTTGTGTGAGCCCACAGATTCACTCACACAGAGCTCAATGGAAGATGGGAACCTAAACATTTACTTTACCTGTTTACTAAGGTGCCACAAGTAATGTTTCTATCTTTACACTTTATCCACACTTCTATCATACTTACTGAGTATGGGAACTACGTTTACCAAATATCAACTGTATTGGAGCCTGATACATGTGAAATGATGTAATGAACAAGTAATAGGGAATAGTTAAAGTGACAGTTGGCAAAGAACTCTTTAGCTGAAATCTCTTCATACAAACTATTCCACAATATTATTACAAATAATAAATATAGTGGTAACAATCAGTATGGGTTTGTGAACAGAAAAAAGGACAAAATTCACAAAAAATAGTACTTGCAAGAATAATTCAACCAGCTCTAATATGGAAACAGTTAAAATGTACATTTATCGAAATTATAATCTTATTTTTTAGGAACATATGAACTGCATGTTAGATCAGACCGACAATGGTCTATCTAGATTAGTCTGTGTCTCTGACAGTGGTCAGCACCAGATGCTAAACAGGAGCATTCTATTTTCACTGAGATGTCTATGCTGACCTCCAGAACTACTTCTTGAGTGGTCACAGTTAATTTTAAACCCAGCAATGTGTCTGATCAAATTATTCTTTCCAATGTCCATTACCCAGCATTTGTCAACATTATATTTCATCTGCTAGTTTGCTGACTATTCACCTACTTTTGGGTGGATGGAACCCTCTGGAGTTCCTCATAGTCCTACTCTAGTCATGACAACCCTCAATAATTTGTGTTACCTGCAAATATTGCCACCCCTTTTACCGTTGGAGACCATATCCAAAGCTTTCCTAAAGTCAAGGTATATCATATGACTTTCCTTATCTCTTTTCATATGCTTCATTTTAGGGCAGATTCAGATCTCACTTAAACAGGAATAATAGAATCTACTTTGTTTCAGGATACAGGTGGCTAGGAACTCTTTGTCTTTGGTAAAATATATAATTATTTTAAAAGTAATATTTTGTAGCCTACAAAGTCTGGAGGCCAGCAGTGACCGACAGGTGTCAAAAATGCGTCTACCCACTGTCCCATTATCCAGGCTAAAGTTAATCAAATTAGTCATTGTGAAATCTCTTCCTTCATAAATACAGCTTTTGCCAGTAGATTATGAGGACAAATTTCAGCCTAGGGAGTTTTCATGACTGTTTACTGTAACTATCCCATATATGTTATTCGTGTCGTATCACTAGTTATCTATATCATATTATATTGTTATTACTCCCTGTCTGGATGACCTGAAGATTAAAAGAAGATGGATGCATGAAAATAACAAAAGCCAAACAACACAAAAAAGAAGCTTACAAGAAGTGGAAGATTGGACAAATGACTAGGGAGGAGTATAAAAATATTGCTCGGGGATGCAGGAGTGAAATCAGGAAGGCCAAATCACACCTGGAGTTGCAGCTAGCAAGAGATGTTAAGAGTAACAAGAAGGGTTTCTTCAGGTATGTTAGCAACAAGAAGAAAGTCAAGGAAAGTGTGGGCCCCTTACTGAATGAGGGAGGCAACCTAGTGACAGAGGATGTGGAAAAAGCTAATGTTCTCAATGCTTTTTTTGCCTTCAGGAACAAGGTCAGCTCCCAGACTACTGCACTGGGCAGCACAGCATGGGGAGGAGGTGACCAGCCCACTGTGGAGAAAAATGTGGTTCGGGACTATTTAGAAAAGCTGGACGAGCACAAGTCCATGGGGCCGGATGTGCTGCATCCGAGAGTGCTAAAGGAGTTGGCGGATGTGATTGCAGAGCCATTGGCCATTATCTTTGAAAACTCATGGAGATCGGGGGAAGTCCCGGACAACTGGAAAAAGGCTAATGTAGTGTCCATCTTTAAAAAAGGAAAGAAGGAGGATCCGGGGAACTACAGGCCAGTCAGCCTCACCTCAGTCCCTGGAAAAATCATGGAGCAGGTCCTCAAGGAATCAATGCTGAAGCACTTCGAGGAGAGGAAAGTGATCTCGAACAGTCAGCATGGATTCACCAAGGGCAAGTCATGCCTGACTAATCTAATTGCCTTCTATGACAGGATAACTGGCTCTGTGGATGAGGGGAAAGTGGTGGATGTGTCGTTCCTTGACTTTAGCAAAGCTTTTGACACGGTCTCCCACAGTATTCTTGCCAGCAAGTTAAAGGAGTATGGGGTGGATGAATGAACTATAAGGTGGATAGAAAGTTGGCTAGATTGTTGGGCTCAACGGGTAGTGATCAATGGCTCCATGTTTAGTTGGCAGCCGGTACCAAGTGGAGTGCCCCAAGGGTCGGTCCTCGGGCCGGTTTTGTTCAATATCTTCATAAATGATCTGGAGGATGGTGTGGATTGCACCCTCAGCAAGTTTGCAGGTAACACTAAACTGGGAGGAGAGGTAGATACGCTGGAGGATAGGGATAGGATACAGAGGGACCTAGACAAATTAGAGGATTGGGGCAAAAGAAATCTGATGAGGTTCAGCAAGGACAAGTGCAGAGTCCTGCACTTAGGACGGAAGAATCCCATGCACTTCTACAGATTACGGATGGAGTGGCTAGGCAGCAGTTCTGCAGGAAAGGACCTAGGGGTTATAGTGGATGAGAAGCTGGATATGAGTCAACAGTATGCCCTTGTTGCCAAGAAGGCCAATGGCATTTTGGGATGTATATGTAGGGGCATTGCCAGCAGATTGAGGGACGTGATCATTCCCCTCTATTTGACATTGGTGAGGCCTCATCTGGAGTACTGTGTCCAGTTTTGGGCCCCACACTACAAGAAGGATGTGGAAAAATTGGAAAGAGTCCAGCGGAGGGCAACAAAAATGATTAGGGGACTGGAACACATGACTTATGAGGAGAAGCTGAGGGAACTGGGATTGTTTAGTCTGCGGAAGAGAAGAATGAGGGGGGATTTGATAGCTGCTTTCAACTACCTGAAAGGGGGTTCCAAAGAGGATGGAGCTAGACTGTTCTCAGTGGTAGCTGATGACAGAACAAGGAGTAATGATCTCAAGTTGCAGTGGGGGGGTTTAGGTTGGATATTAGGAAAAACGTTTTCACTAGGAGGGTGGTGAAACACTGGAATGCGTTACTTAGGGAGGTGGTGGAATCTCCTTCCTTAGATATTTTTAGGGTCAGGCTTGACCAAGCGTTGGCTGGGATGATTTAGCTGGGGATTGGTCCTGCTTTGAGCAGGGGATTGGACTGGATGACCTCCTGAGGTGCCTTCCAACCCTGATATTCTATGATTCTGTGAACACACTTCTGATAGGAATTTTCACATGAATAATAATTTGTACTAAAATCTGTGAAACTTTCAAAGAAAAGGAAACATTTTCATAAATAGTTGGTGGCTGTCCTAATACAAAGAATGAATAACATGATCAAACAAATAACTGCATCAAACTTACTGCTTTTATTAGCAAAAGTATTAGCAAATCCCTTTTTATATTAATCCGCCAGCTCTATTCTATATTATGCTAAAGTCATAAGTTATTCTAGCAATAATGGCAAAGTGGTAAAAGTAGCAAAATTTGAACTCAAAGAAGCATATATTTTAATGATGAATTAATTTACTCTAAGTTCCCGATCCAAGTACAGTAATGGTCATATGGAAATAAAATCCTCATGTGGATGTTTCATCTGAAATAAAAGCTGAAATTCAGTTCCAAGACAACTAAATCATTTTTGAAATGAGAGTTTTGAATATCCATAACATATGAAGGCATATCAATGCCAGTTCAGCAACTCCTGACAAACTGGCTTTTCGTTATCTACCACCATAACACAATGATAAATACATGGTGATACTTGAAAGCACATGAAAGATGTACTTAGTTTTGATAACAGTAACTTGAAACTGAATGACGATGTATAGCACCACTGGGTTAAACCCAAATCAAACAAGTAAGTAAAAGTGTATTTATTTGCTTATTTGATCTTTCAACCAAGCGAAAGATGGTATCATCAAAGAATTTATTTTTCAGTAAAATAACACTGTCTGTCTGTCTGTCTATCTGTTCTTTTATGGCAGCAATGACAAGGACATCTGAACATTTCCCAAAATTACAAAGGATTTGTGCACCAAAAAAAAGAAAAAAACATTTAATTTGCCTTGGCTTGTCTTAAAAGCAAAAGTCATTATCCTGCATTTCTTATTCAGGTGAATGCCCATTGACAGTAGATGAAGCTTGCAAAATCCCAATGAATATAATGGGAATTTGTCCAAGTAAGGAATGAGGGGAAGAAAATTAAAAACTGAAAAGGGGCCTCAGGATTTGACCCTTCGACATCAGTGCAAGTTTTGCCTGAGAAAGGACTGTGGAATCTATCCTTTAACTGTATACATGTGGGAAGCACAAAGGAGCTGCTTCCCCTCTCACATACCACCAATGTAACTCCACTGAAGAAAGCAGAGTTACACTGATGTAAAACTCGTGTCAGAATCAGACAGGATCACATGTTGGTTCCTTTGCTTTGAAGTTATTTGGAATGTCAAACTCAAAGAAGCCATTTTTGGCAATTAAAATTACTGGGTGACAGGTGTGCAAAGCAAAATAAACCAACCAGAACACAAACAACTCTGTAAAAAGTCTGAATGATTGTTATTTAATTATTCACTTATTTACCACCAACAGAGCACTGAAGGACAACTGTGCTACTAAGAACCAGACCTGCATTGGGGAGGAGGGCAGAGCTGCATCCAAGGTTTACTCCAGGAGACACTGTGCATCAGTTCAGTGCAGAGGGTGCAGGGACTGCAATTATAGCCAACCCCTGTGTAGAGGGAAGCAGGAGACAAATGGGAGAGAAGGCTTCTTGTGCCATCTCTCCCCATTGTGCACCCATGCTGGGGTAACTACAATCTAGCCCTAAGTGCTTGGCAGGCAGGTTGGGGAACTGAGGACTTGATTCTCTTCTCATTTACACTGGTGTAAATCTGGAATAACTCCACTGACTTCAATGCTGTTACTCCAGATTTACACTGGTGAAACTGAAAAGAGAATCTGCTCCAAGGTCTCTGCCCCAAAGAGTTTACAATCGAAAAAGACCATCTATAAAGCAAGAAGATGATAGTGGGGTGGAAAGGACAACACTCTGAATGTTTTGCAGGTGTAATTTGCTCTACCATTTGGTTGTGTGTTTGTGTGTGTGTGTGTGTGTGTGTATTTTGTCAACATTTCTGAATGGATTGGTTTTACAAGGCCTATTAGAAAACATATGTGGAAAGGCTTGATCCTGCAAGTTGCTGAGCACTCTGGTCCAGATCTAGCAAGATACTTAAGCCTGTGACTAACTTTAAACAAGTAAGTAATCCCCTCAGCTCCACTGGGACTACTCACATGCTTAAAGATAGGCACAGCTTGTTTTGCTAGATTGTGGCCGGATAACTCAGCACCTTGCAGGACTGAGCCCATGAAGAGGAATGTAAGGAGGAAAGGCTAGACTTTGGGCAGATTGCACTGGATTAGAGTAGTATGCTGGAGGAGGCTTTGTGGAAAAATACAGTACAGTTTATCAAAACATATTCATTATTATTAATAATAATTGATGTATTATTTGTATTATAGGAGCCCCAAAAGAACCTATTCAGAACCAGGGCCCTACTATGCCATGCTCTACTGTGAAAAACAGAATAAAGGACAGAATCTGACCAAGTTTATAGTCTAATTAAGAAAAGAATCAATACGTGGGTGGAACAAGGTTATTTCTCTTTTACAGAGTAGCTGGCATGGCAAGCTATTTAATGCACTGTGATATGCCAGCTTAGTGCCCCACCTTTTTCATAAGACAGCTTATAATTCAAATAGGGATACCTTGGGGGCAGCTGACATGTTAGGGTTCAGAATGTAATGCCAAGTGCATAATGAGAATGGGTCATCACAGGTAAGTGCTTTGTAATAATTCTTAGACTTGTTTATAGTCCTGTGCTCAACACTTTGTTCCCTCAGAGGAGGAGCACTGGGTACAATCTCGTTCCACCCTATTTTCCTCTGTTCTCACTACTTGTTGCTCCAGCCCTTATATCTGGTTCAGCTGCTGAATGACTCAATTCCCAGCATCTACCACTCTCCACTGGTGGTGACAGAGCCCTCTGCCACTTTGCTCTCTCACTGTGAAAATGTCTTATCCCTAAACCACACGCTCACTTATCTTCAGCCTTCACACAATGAAAAGGCATCTCTTGTCTTGCTTTTCCTGCCCACTCTGAGCTTTCACTCTGCACCTGGCCCTCTTCTAGCCTGGAGGATTTAACTGCCCTTTAGTGTTTCTACATGTTCTGACACATGATAGCTCATGTACAGCAGCCAAGCCTGTGCTACAGCAAAATAAACAATTGTCTTCAATGCTAATACAACATTAACTGCCTTCAGGAACAACCCTTATGTACATGAAGCTTTTGCCAAAGATTCAGAAAATCACACACGTGGTTACTTCATCTCAGTTCTCTAAGTTCACTAAGGACTAGAGTGTGTATTTACCCCTAGCTCTGAGTAACAGGTAGCACATAGTTGCATTGCCCCCAGAGGAAGAGGAGGGACTGAATTATAATTCAAAGTCACACTCTGGTCCATGGTTCTTCCAAGGCTCTGTGAGGAAAAATAATCTACCCTGGCCCTTTGCCAGCATGGATTTCTTCCCCCTCCTTGCTGGCTCACTGTGCTGCTTGAAGCATTGGCAACCAAAGAGTCAAGACTCTGCCCACTCCCAACCCAACCTGCCCATCTACATGAGAGGTGGAGTAGTGACTTCAAGATCCTTCTCTCTCCTCCACACTGTGACTCATGATGCAGGTCGTCTGTACTGGGGAGTAAGGCAGTGCATTGCCCTCTCCTGTGCAAGGAGTAGAATGAGTCACAGTCACTACAGATTTCAGAGTAGCAGCCGTGTTAGTCTGTATTCGCAAAAAGAAAAGGAGTACTAGTGGCACCTTAAAGACTAACAAATTTATTTGAGCATAAGCTTTCGTGAGCTACAGCTCACTTCATCCGATGCATTCAGTGGAAAACGCAGTGGGGAGATTTCTATACACAGAGAACATGAAACAATGGGTGTTTATCATACACACTGTAAGGAGAGTGATCACTTAAGATGAGCTAATACCAGCAGGAGAGCCAGGAGGGGGGGGGGGAAGAAAACCTTTTGTAGTGTTAATCAAGGTGGGCCATTTCCAGCAGTTGACAAGAACGTCTGAGGAATAGTGGGGGGGGGAGCCTAAATGCAGTACCTTGCATAATGACAGGTTTCAGAGTCGCAGCCATGTTAGTCTGTATTCGCAAAAAGAAAAGGAGTACTTGTGGCACCTTAGTGACTAACAAATTTATTTGAGCATAAGCTTAAAACCATCATAGGGCCTAATCACATCAGCCACACTATCAGAGGCTCGTTCACCTGCACATCTACCAATGTGATATATGCCATCATGTGCCAGCAATGCCCCTCTGCCATGTACATTGGTCAAACTGGACAGTCTCTACGTAAAAGAATAAATGGACACAAATCAGATGTCAAGAATTATAACATTCATAAACCAGTCGGAGAACACTTCAGTCTCTCTGGTCAGTCGATTACAGACCTAAAAATTGCAATATTACAACAAAAAGACTTCAAAAACAGATTCCAACGAGAGACTGCTGAATTGGAATTAATTTGCAAACTGGATACAATTAACTTCGGCTTGAATAGAGACTGGGAGTGGATGGGTCATTACACAAACTAAAATTATTTCCCCATGTTTATCCCCCCCCCCCCCCCGCCCCACTGTTCCTCAGATGTTCTTGTCAACTGCTGGAAATGGCCCACCTTGATTATTACTACAAAAGGTTTTCTTCCCCACCCCCCCCGGCTCTCCTGCTGGTATTAGCTCATCTTAAGTGATCACTCTCCTTACAGTGTGTATGGTAACACCCATTGCTTCATGTTCTCTGTGTATATAAATCTCCCCACTGTATTTTCCACTGAAGGCATTCGATGAAGTGAGCTGTAGCTCACGAAAGCTTATGTCAAATAAATTTGTTAGTCTCTAAGGTGCCACAAGTACTCCTTTTCTAGACACTACAGAAAGAGGCAGACATTTTAGATTTGAGAAATAAATGCCATAGAATGGGGTTGAAAACAAACTCCCCAGAATTAATTTATAGTTAATACTTCTTGCAGGGAGCAGTGCCACTTTCTATTGGTAGGCAGCATGCCCTGAGTGCTTGTGTGACACTAGATAGTCCTGCCTGGGAGAGTTGAGTGTGACCTGCCAACAAGCACTCCCAAGCAGGGCCAGCAAAGCCGCACATGTGGGCTTGCCAGAGCTCTGTCTGTCAAAGGCAGCCATTCCCTTTCCCTGCAGGGCAGCCAGCATGAAATGAATTAAGGCCCTAATTCCGCATGGCAGACCCCTGTACCCATTGCAGAATCTGACTGAAGTCAATGGGATGCAGCAGTCTGTATTAGCAGCTCATGTTGCAACATCAAAGCCTAACTTTTAAATATGTGGCCAGTACAGCTGGTCCAAAATTTTCCACTGAAACATTTTTCAACAGAAAATGTTTTTTTGGGTTAAAGAGAAATATCCATGAAAAAAAAATTGTTTTCATTAAAAATGTTCAGGGTTTCATCAAGAAATCAACCCCCCCAAATTTTTCTGTTTAAAACAGATTTTGCTGGAGACCTGCTACATTTCAAAGAAAATTTGTAATTAGAACTATTTTTGTCAATATTTTTGCATGAAAAAAAATCTTTCCCCATCCAGCTATAGAGACCAGCCTGGAGAGTGCAGAATAAAACAGAAAACACCCTGTGTTGTCTGGGGATGAGCCAAAAAGCTCAGAAACCACAAGAACCTTCCATTTCCCTGGGACCTTTATTCAAAGATGTACCCAAACCTGAACTGAGTACTTTTGGAAGGTTTAACTTTTTTTAATTGATTTGTTTTAATTTTCACCAACCTCCTAGATTTCCAAGTTCCAGCCAGAAGTGGGCATGTCAGATGTCAGAGAGAGGCTCTTGCCACAGTGACTCCAGACCTGCCAGAAGAAGTGCAATAGATCTTTTCTTGTGAGATTTCCAGCCCACTTCCCAGGCATTTGGATCATTCTGGTACAATTTTGATAAGCTTCCAAACCAATGGCAGGATTCTGACCTTCCCATACTGCACTGTGCAATGGAGTTGGGAAACACCAGGCACAAGCTACTCACATCACCTGGGCATAGCAGTGCCCCTAGAGCTGCTACTCAACCTCCCATGAAAATAGGCTAGGCAGGATAGGGAATGGGCAGAGGCCTTGCCACGCCTCCAAAGCATGGGCCACTAGGACTGAGCCAACACAGAACGGGAAGTAATCATCTACTAGTATAGGAATAGATCAATAACAGATTATCCTCCCCTAGAGCAAGAGTGGGTCAAGGAGGGAATTGTGACTAAGAATTCCCTCCAGGGTCTGCTCCTGGAGTGGGGCAGCTCCGTGCCATCCCTTAACTAGGGCAAACAACAAATTTGCAAGCTAGCCTCAATTAATCTGCAGAAGAGAAGAATGGGGGGGGGGGGGATTTGATAGCTGCTTTCAACTACCTGAGAGGTGGTTCCAGAGAGGATGGTTCTAGACTATTCTCAGTGGTAGAAGAGGACAGGACAAGGAGTAATGGTCTCAAGTTGCAGTGGGGGAGGTTTAGGTTGGATATTAGGAAAAACTTTTTCACTAGGAGGGTGGTGAAACACTGGAATGCGTTACCTAGGGAGGTGGTAGAATCTCCTTCCTTAGAAGTTTTTAAGGTCAGGCTTGACTAAGCCCTGGCTGGGATGATTTAATTGGAGATTGGTCCTGCTTTGAGAAGGGGGTTGGACTAGATGACCTCCTGAGGTCCCTTCCAACCCTGATATTCTATGATTCTATGAATCCTCTATTCCTTTTAAGGTTCATCCCTGTGGACACTCTTCGGGGAAGGGTTTTGACTTTCTCTGTGTTTACAAAGCATGTAGCATATTTTGGGCACTAGTGCAACCTAAGAACTAGATTGATTCTGCCAGCCTTCCTTACCATGAGTAGTACCTTACTCTGCAACAGTCCCAGCAGAGTCACTTCTACACAGGAAACTTAATAGCATTATGTACTGTATTCCCTTTGTGGAGTCAGTGTTGTCAGAACTGCAGACTTTAACCAGATGTCTTGGTTACAGCCGTTGTGCTCAATTGAAGAATGCTGCTAGAAAAGCAGAGCATCATTCATTCTTGAAAAAATTAGTCTTATCTTGGACATCTTTTATTCCTTTAAGTGTTTTAAATGATGGCTTCCTTCCTTCATTGTTCTTTGATTCTGCAGATGTTGTCCCATCATGACAAGCTGGATAGTATTGCTAGAGAGGCAGCCTATTCTGGGTGGTTTGGTTTTATTTCCATGGGGGTCCTCCAACCACCAGGGTATTGTGTATTGTAAACTGCTCAGCACCTCAAAGACTACTTGCAGGATGTGACCTTAGTGTGTGTGTTTGTGTTTGTTTGTAAAATGAGAAATACAAATCAGAAGAAGCGACACAGCGCAAGCTGGTTAGTCATGGGGAACCAGAGTCTTACATTTCAAAAAAAATTAGTAATCAGCCTGGTCATTTCAAAGGGGCTGCGGTTGGGGACCACAATGGGGTAACAGACTGAAAAACCGTGTATGAGAGAATGCAGAGCTCATGTGTTGAGTCAACCTAAATTCTGGTGCTAAACATCTGTATTAGGATTCAAGGGATTCACTGCTGAGAGGTGGGTAATTAGTTCTAACCAGGATATAAAGGGGGCTGCTGCAGCTGTTTGGGCTAAGGCAGATAGAAGATACTAAGTTAGGGGAGGTCTTGCAACAGCCAAACCCAGGAAGCAAGCTTACACTGAGGTCGGTGTTATGTTTTTACATTAACAAACAATCCAGACTCCAGGAAGGGGTTAGTTTGGATACCCACTCAGATTCTGTGTGTTCTGTGGATGACAAGGTCCAAGCCTTAGCCCATTCAGAAGTCCAAGCCTCTAAAACTGATTACCAAGCTCAAAACTGTATGCATACATTATCCAAACTGAAAGCCATTTTTGCCTCCCAACCCGGTCTTGGGATGTACCTCTTAGCATATGCGCAATGCACCTCGGGTGGCATGTGACCAGGATTCATCACTGAATTTGGTTCTCTGGTTGGATCGTTAGCTTCCGTGGCATGGGCCGGGTACTGACAGGGAGTGTAATGTAAATGCTGATCCATGCCCCCTGGGATGTACATAGCTGAGCCAGACCACCGAATCCAGCCCAAAGTTAGAAGTGACATACATTGGGCCTGGTTCTCCATTGCCCTCCACCTTGTGTAGTCTGTACATCAGTGCAAAATGGATGCGACACACTTCCAAATCATGGTGGAAGCTTTCTACACCCACTTTGCACAGCTGTAAATGGCTGTACAAGGTGAAGGGCAATGATGAATCGGGTTCACTATTGTCCATATTCACAAGGATAAATATGCTCACATTTTGGGTCATCACCATGAATCATTGTACTAGGTGCGTGAAAAGCAATAGCTAATGTCAGGTATAATATTTCTTTCCCCTTTGTGTGCCTCAGCTTGTCATAACTCCACTGACTTTTACAGATTTGCCTCAGGAATAAATTTGGCCAGTGGCTTCTGGTGACAAGGAATTTTGCATGCTATGACATGCCAGGCTATTTGAAATTGTCTTGTGCTGCATTCCCTTCACACCTTGTGAACTAATCTCTGGGAAGATCAGTTATTCTGCAATCCCTCTTTACTTTGAAGCATAATGGAGGGCATCTCTTATAGTCTTTTCTTCCCTGCTTGATAGATTGTCAGAATAAAAATACAAACATGATCATAAATCAATGAAAATATGTTTTTAAAAGATGCATCAAGAACAGATTATCATCTCAAAGCAGGTCATCATAAAATGAATAAGTTATTAATAAGTTCATAGTGCACTTGCATACCAATTACCCAGCCATCCACTTTGAAAGCATCATCTCTTTTTAAAGTATGTGGGGAAGACTTACATTACTTTGATGCAAACTGAGCTTCTGTCCACTTTTATAATTAAAAGGGATGCTAACTCTTTAAATTGAAAAAATTATTTGAGTAGAACAAAAAATATACGTAGAAAGAAAAAGCAATGAAACATAAACTCCTTTTTAATTTCAATCATAGCCCGAATTTTTCCCTTGAAGTGCAATAAAATGAATACATAAGTCAATACACAGATTCCATTCTCAGAAGTTGCATGGCTTTTTTGTAGTATCAGGTGCTATATGGACTGCTGTGGAAAATGTGGTTTCTTGGTTTATTTTCTAAGCTGATTCAAGGAGTAAGTAAAACCTGGATAACTTCACAGGATATACTTGCAGTTTTTAATATTTGGGGGAAGGGTTCTCTAGAACTGGGTGTGAGGGAGGTGTTTTTTGTGTTGCAAAACCAAATCCCAAACCAGCTCAGACTCAACTGTATTAAATCAGAACCCTCAAAGTTTGAAGTAAGAGAGCCAGGGTTCAGATGAATGCTTCTGATTTTAGCCCATCTCGATTTCAGCTAGAAATAGGCAAAGTCAGGAATTATTTGATTTTGCAATACCTCATTGGTAAGTTTTTATTTTGCAGACCCACAACCGGGGTGGTTTGGATGTGGGTCATGTTTTACTCACACCATCCATGTTGGCTGGAGGAGGCTTCAGATAACTGCCTCCAGTTTGGGCTTTTTTTCACATGCGTACGTACACGCACACACACTGATTCCCCTTTGCAGGTCCTTCTCCTCTAGAATCTACAGCTCTTAAAAGAAACTGCTGTATTGTTGGAAAACCAGGGAATCAGGTTTGCTTACTGGAAGTGGTCTAGTTAAAGCAGAAGGGGGAAAATATGTCTGATATAGTTTATCTTTTTGAACCAGGAGTGAAACAACTGCTAGGCATATACAGCATACTTGACTCCTTGGATCAACAAGGGAACCCTGCCAAATGTCAGATTATATATTCCACAGCTGAAGTGTTTGCATAACTTTTCAGTGGCTACCATTTAAAGAAAGAAAACCACTGATTGACCTTTTTTAATACACTCCCTTAACTTGACATGTTCATAGTGTACTGCCAGCAATCATTTTGTACTTGGAAGGCGAATCTAAAGACTAATATCTCTGTGGCCCTTGTGCCAGTTAGCAAGTAGGATCTAGCATGTTCATATTTTGCACAATCTTGGCATTTCATCACATGAACTTCACCTAGTTTGCAGTCACTCACAACTCTGTCTCATTTAACCCTGCTAATGTAAAGTCTGTCTCCAGGATTTGCAGTCTAAGGTAGGCTGTACTTGTTGAAGTGTTAACCGTGTGTTATCAATGATGACATCTATATACTGTTCATTAGGCGCTTTTGGTTGTCTGTCTAATGATTCCAAAGTAATTGCCTGGCATTTCTTTTTGAAGAAATAAAAAGAAGAATGTAATAATCCAACCTTGTCATTAGCTTTTCTATCATTCATATCATTGCCTGGTTTTAATTATTGAAGTAGATTTCCTCTTCCAAGTGATGGTCATTCAACAGATGGAGCTGTTAGTCATTCAGTCATTATTGAACCAATGCCCCAATATGTGGACACTGCTTTTGGAGTTTTTGTCTTCAGGAAGAAATATAAAACTGACCACTTGTGGCTATTAGAGGTCAGATGATGCTTTTCACAAAGGGCTCACCCTCATTATCTTAGTCAAATTAGAATTTGGCCGTTACATTGCAGTGGATTATTACTACGAAAGCACTAATTGCATGGTTCCATAGTCAAGGTTGAGCTGAGTTTCGCACTTAAAAGCAGGGATTCCAACTTCCGTTATGAACCAAAACTGCAGTATATCTGCCCTAAAATACAGAATTTATTTGTTTAGTGAAGAACAAATTTGCTGAAAATTTACAAGTAAAATCATTAATGAAATTATGAATTAAAATTAATTTTAAAGTGGAGCCATTAAGAAATTTAGCACCATGTGTTAGACTGGTTTTTTTTGGTTTGGTTTTTTTTTGTCCTCGATGATTTTAACAATAGGATAATGCAGGCCCTTCAGACTTGTTGTATATTTAAAACTGTGCTGAAATCTTGTGCACTGGCTCCATCTAAAGAATTTTTTAAGATGGGGGGGCATTATTTTCCATAACTAGAAATTTACTCTTGTACCAAGGCCTGAAAAATTGCCCTTTTTCAAAATGGCAACCACTTCCCATTGTTCTCAATGGGAATGCAGCCAAGCTGAAGCTCAGAGAAGAAGATGGTCACTTATGCAAAAGGTGGATATAACAAACAGTGAAAGGCAGCGTGGAAGGAGAAGGAGTGGAACACAAATAGTGGATATGCTATGCTTCATATTGTGTAGTTTTGTGTGGTTAAAGTGTTGCCACATTCTAGGCCAGAGTTATCTGCATTTCAGCTGACTCCTGTATATGGATTATATAAAACTTTTTGGGGTTCTTCAGAATGGAATATCAGATACTACCTAACTATCTCCATCCTCAGTAACCCACAGTTCATTCTGTATGGCCAATTATCATCTTAAAGTTAAGTCAAGGTACAGTATATTGCTACATTTTCTTTGTCCTGCCTGTTCAAGGCTGTGAATTGAAAACCATTTTCTCCTCTCACATGCAAGACTACAGGTTTCTTAATACAAACACAACAAGTATGAGGTATTTCCTCTACAGAAGTAATGATTAAATAATGATTTAGGCTCAAAACACTCAGATAATTTGGATAAGCATCCAAAATGTGGGATCCTTTTCTGAGCCAAGCTTGGACCATTCTGGAGTTCACCCATTACTAACCCCTATAAGATCAATTCTCAGCTATGCCCAAGAAGCACTGGGAAGGAGGAGTGCTGCAAAAGAGCTACCTGTAGCTCCCCAATCCTGTGGCTGGTTCTCTACTAATTGGCTGTGGCCCCAAAGGCATGGTACACCAGGTTAATCGGAGTACAGCCACACTCCAGCCACATCTCTGGTCAAGTTACCAACACACACCCCCTATGCCAGTGGTCCAGGGCCATCTATGCTGACTCTGTACTACCCATGGAGTCCCCCAGCTGGTCAGTTATGCTGGCTTTCCAGCTGCTTTCCATCACCTGATAATAGCCCAGGAGTCCTATATCTATGTATTTTTCATAGGTTTAAATCTTGAAGGGGCAGCTGTACCCACTTGAAGCACAAACACCGCATTTTCATTCGTAGTGGGGCAGATAGCAGAGAGCCCATGTACTTGTCACCACCCTTTGCATAGTGGAGGAAATCTCTAAGCCATGAGTTAGATTCCTTATCCCTTGCAGTGCGGTACTAGTGGCAGGCTGCATCTAAGGGTTCAGAAACTCCACTGCACATGTTGGATTAGAATTGAGAAGCCACGTTGTGCTTCAAAGCAATTTCCTCCAACCAAAGCCATTTTTTTTCCTTTGCTCTTTTTATCAGGATATGTGGTATTACAATGGAAATGGTTCAATGATTTAACCGCCCTTTGAATGTGTCTAACAGCCCACCACCAGCTAAGAAATGTAGCAGAAATCAAGGGACTGGATCAGAGTCTATAACGATGGGAACTTCAGGGAGAGAGCTCGGAGAAAGACCTACGTGGCTCCAGATGCCAGTTAAATATAATGTTAAAAAGAAAAAAAAAGTATTCTAAATATAGGGGATTACATAGCCTAGCTGAAAATACCATCTCCATCTTTACCCATTAGTTATGGTCTCCATCACATGCATAGCAGAGCTAGTAGTAATGAGGATATAAAAAGCTGTGGTTAATGTGCAAAAATATATCCGATGTTTTCAGTCAGGTCATGTGACATCCTCTGTCCCTAAATATATACCTTTACACAGACACACATACATAACAGTTAGATGGAGATATTTCTTAAGATGCTCCCTTTTCACATTGAACACACAGCTCTGAGAGTATTATTAAAATATTTGGTTAGCTCTCATAAAACGAGAGTTGCTACTGGCATGGCGTTCATTGGCAAAATTTGGTTTCTGTTGTTAAAAAATCTTTCACTTGCTGCATAGAATTAAATAATCTCTCTCTTACTTTTGAAAAGAAGGGCAATAAAGAGAAGGACACATGGGACTAATAAAGACCGTGGCCAATTTCAGGCTTTGAAACATACATGAGAAAACCCACTGGCAAGACCAGAACTGTGAGTACAACTGTTTCATCCAGGTTCTGGACTCTGCAGGCCCCAGGCAGATTCTCCACAGCTCCTAGGGTCCATTGGAGATGCTTTGGGCCAGGCAATTTGGTAACATTTTCAAAAGCACCTAAGTGACTTAGAAGCACAAGCCCTACTTTCAAAAATGACCTGGGTTCCTAGGGAGCAGATTTTCAAAGGTATTTAGGTGCATAAAGCTGCAGATAGGTTCCTACTGAGATTTACAAAAGCCTAGGCAGATTAGGCACCAACTCCCCTTGATTTTAGTATTTATTCAGCTGTATACAGACTATAATAAAAGAACTCACATCCAAAGCTCTGGGTGCCCTTGACAATTTTTTTTTAATTCACTAAAATAAACAGACTCATCAGTTCCCTCAGATCAGCTCAAATACACAGCAACAACATAATACAATTGAAATTAACTGACCCTGCCTGCACCCCAACACCCAACACCCATCTCCTTGCAGGCCAGGGATAAAAGGTGTGCTTTGCAGCTCACTATGAAGGCTGACAGACTCAGCCTGTTATGGGCACATCTGCAGGCAGTCATAACACAGTGCAAAATTATGCTCATTTGAAAGGCAAAAGCAAAAGCAAAGAGGTCTAGATTTGTGCCCCAAGTCCAAAGAGGTATTGAATAAAAAAGCAGGTAAGGCAATATTTGGAATAATTAAATATATACACCTCAACAAATCTGGATGATACGCACAGAGTCTTGAGGGAATTAGCTGATGAACTACCTGACCCACTGGCAGCCATTTGGAAAAAAATAAGGTTTGCATCCATTCTTGATTTCCCCACATTCTGAAACTCCCGGGCAGATTCTGCCATCCTCACTCAGATTGAGTCGTATATCATGCTAAATATAGTCCCACTGAAAAACAAGTGTGTCATAAAATCAGGCCTTTATTTCTCTAAGTTCAGCTTGGTGGGGAATTTACAGCATGGATTGGCTGGGGAAGACTACATTGTTTTCCTACCTCATGATGGTTTTAGATGTTTGCATTGCGTTAGTGCTTCAGTTTTGTTTTTCTGGATACTGAGGTTACATGAGTAAATGAGCTGATTGGGAGATGATGCGTTATACTCTATGGGTCCAGTTTTGGCCACTAGTGCGGTGCTCTGCCAATCCTTGGTGTTCAATGTCTTTCGGCTACTGCTTTATTGTGCCTCTTCTCTTTGTAATATATGAAAGTGAACAAATTGTTTGTTCTTTCTCCACCTCTTCTTGTGCGGCCCTACTGCTCCTGCCCATCATAGCTCCAAATTTATCACTATTCATTCCATATTAAATGCATCCAATGGTTCCCAAACTCTGAATAATAGCCCTCTGGAATCTGAACATCGTTTAACTCTGACTTCCGAGGTATTGGCACAACCCTAGTTTTACTGCTACCACCCACTAACCAGGGCAATGACTGCCATTTGTTAACATTCCCACTCACATTGAGAAACCCATGCCAGCCTCCCTGGCAAAAAGGAGCAGGAACAGCTGTTGCTGGAAGAAAGGGAGCTCCAGAGTAGCAGGTCCCTGCACCAGCCTCCCTAGCAAATGGGAAAAGAGCAGCTGGCACTGGGGAAAGAGTAGGACGAATGTGGCATCTGTACCACTCTGCCCAGACCCTTCGTGGGCACTGGAAGAGAGGAGCAGTTGATGCCAGAAGAAGAGGAGCCAGCAGCATCTCAAACCAGTCTCCCCAGTCCTTCGATGGGGACAAAGGGAGAGGGCAAGCCAGCCCAAACGTCAAAGCATTTGACGTATGTTTGAGGGAGGACATAGGCGACATGTACTCTGTAGCAAAATAAATGTACTTTTCTCTCCTCCCCTCAATGTGCAGGCCATCTGTGCATGTGCTGGAACACCCTTTAGCATGAAGGAGAGCCGCGTGCCAAAATCACACGCCTCCACTTCCAGATGAGAATGCACGGTGCCACAGACGGTAGCATGCTTGCGAGATGCTGCTTTTCCAGCACTGCCAATAAGGGAAAGGACAGCGGAAAGTGTTTTTTAAAAATATAACTGCTGTAACTCATAGTCAGGACAGGCAGAAAAGGCCACTCAAGCCATCCAACCTGACCCCCATCACTTTGCAAGTCCACTTGCTGCCTTGTTCACACTAGTAGCTAGTTTAATGTATATTTGAACACGTCTCGTGAGAGTCCCTCGACCCTCTTCTTTGACAGCCTGTTCTAATGCTATATTGTTCTGTTAAGATATTTTCTTGATGGCTAAAGCCTAACTGTCTCCTTCCTTGCTCTCTGCTCCTCCATCTTGTGTTAATGTGAAAGTTCCCCTTTTCCTAAGTTCTCCGTTTCACTGAGTGTATTTATAAGTGGTGATTATGTTCCCACTGAATATTCTCTATTACAGACTCTGTAAACTGAGCACTCCCAGTCCTTCTTTGTTATGTCATATCTGTTTATATCATTTGTGTTGCTGTTTCAACTATATTTTTCCCTGTCATTCTTAAATTGTAGCATGTCACACTCTATTCCACATACTGTATAATAGAGCAGGCCAACACAGCATGGTATTTTCGGCACAACATCACACACAGAGAGTAGCACCGAGCATACTGAAGGATCCCAAGACACTTCCCATGTAAGGGTCCTTTTACTCACCTCTGAAATACAGCCAATTCTGTGATGGAAGGCAGAAGTCAGGTGCACATCCAGTGCACAGCACGGTGCATCAGAATGGGGAGAATCATAGAATCATAGAATATTAGGGTTGGAAGAGACCTCAGGAGGTCATCTAGTCCAACCCCCTGCTCAAAGCAGGACCAACCCCAACTAAATCATCCTAGCCAGGGCTTTGTCAAGCCGGGCCTTAAAATCCACTAAGAATAGAGATTCCACCACCTCCCTAGGTAACCCATTCCAGTGCTTCACCATCCTCCTAGTGAAATAGTGTTTCCTAATATCCAACCTAGACCTCCCCCACTGCAACTTAAGACCATTGCTTCTTGTTCTGTCATCTGCCACCACTGAGAACAGCCGAGCTCCATCCTCTTTGGAACCCCCGTTCAGGTAGTTGAAGGCTGCTATCAAATCCCCCCTCACTCTTCTCTTCTGCAGACTAAATAACCTCAGTTCCCTCAGCCTGTCCTTGTAAGTCATGTACCATAGTCGCCTAATCATTTTCATTGCTCTCCACTGGACACACTCCAATTTTTCCACATCCCTTCTCTAGTGGGGGGACCAAAACTGGACGCAATAATCCAGGTGTGGCCTCCCCAGTGCCAAATAGAGGGGAATAATCACTTCCTTCGATCTGCTGCCAATGCTCCTACTAATACAGCCCAATATGCCGTTGGCCTTCTTGGCAACAAGGACACACTGCTGACTCATATCCAGCTTCTTGTCCACTGTAATTCCCAGGTCCTTTTCTGCAGAACTGCTGCTTAGCCTGTAGCGGTGCATGGGAATCTTCCGTCCTAGGTGCAGGTCTCTGCATTTGTCCTTGTTGAACTTCATCAGATTTTTTTTCGGCCCAATCCTCCAATTTGTCTAGGTCACTCTTGACCCTATCCCTACCCTCCAACTTATCTACCTCTCCCCCCAGTTTAGTGTCATCTGAGAACTTGCTGAGGGTGCAATTAATCCTATCATCCAGATCATTGATAAAGATGTTGGACAAAACCAGCCCCAGGATCGACCCCTGAGGCACTCTTCTTGATACCAGCTGCCAACTAGTCATCAAGCCTTTGATCACAAGGACAACTGTTCTCAAGGGAAATGCCATGGGTACTGTAATGGCCATGAAAAGTGGACAGGGCGTCAGTTTTGAGGTCTCAGTGGAAGACCCACAGGCAGCAGACTGTGGAATCATTTGTTGTTATCATCATTCATAGCTTACATGGCAAGCATCACAAAATGAGGCTCTGTTTTAGTAGCAAAGCCATGATTGCTCTGCTCTGCTTCGCCGGGCCCTGAATGAAAGAGCTTTGTCATTGCTAATCTCAGGGAGCATGGCATGGAATGTGCAGAACTCTGTCCTGTGGTGACACAAGCGTTTTTCTTTTGACCAGCCGGCAGGGACAGTTTTCAGCAATGTGGATAACTGGGAATCTTATTTAGTTCTAGCTACTTTTAGTTCTGTCTTTTTTCTTGTGTGACGCAGGCCCACTGGCATGTCTTAACTGGTCTTCTGTCTCAGATGACTTCTCCATATTGTCAAGCCCTGCAGAAACAATCTGCTTCAGCTGTCACTGACTGGTATATCCTTTCCTGTTCTGTGGTTCTCCACAATATAATACTTTTTCAGGCACACTGAGTGAGCACTCACAGGGAGAGAGGGAGGGGTTAAGGAGGCTCAGTTGTTCTGCAACACCTGGCATCATTTAGACAGCCCTAGGCGGCCTGTCTAAGTTAAAGCTACCTGTCCCTGGCTGCCTGTGGGCTGCAGCCTAGCCAAGAATCTCCCTGACACATTCCTCCTGGCTTCACCCCGCCCCCATAACAGCACTTGCTGGATCCTCAGAAGACAGGTTTAGGGTTATCTTTCTCAATTTCTGCACTGGGGAATTGTCCAGTAGCTTGATCCAGGTGTTTTAGAGCCCTCTATACTTCTCTATCCTTCTACTGGGTGTAAAGGGACCAGAGGGAGGATCACACATCATTTTTTAGAGTGGTAGCCGTGTTAGACTGTATCAGCAAAAAGAATGAGGAGGAAAGTTTCAGAGGTGAGTGACCACAAATAAGAAGATATATATACACAGAGAACATGAAAAAACGGGTGTTGCCATACCCACTCTAGCGAGACTAATCAATTAAGGGAGCTATTATCAGCAGGAGAAAAAAAACTTTTGTAGTGATAATCAGGATGGCCCATTTCAAACAGTTGACAAGAAGGTGTGAGGAACAGTAGGGGGAAAAATTAGCATGGGGAAATAGTTTTTACTTTGTGTAATGACCCATCCACTCCCAGTCTTTATTCAAGCTTAATTTAATGGTGTCCAGTTTGCAAATTAATTCCAGTTTTGAAGTTTTTTTCTTGAAGAATTGCCACTTTTAGGTTTGTAATCGAGTGACCGGAGAGATTGAAGTGTTGTCCAACTGGTTTTTGAATGTTATAATTCTTGACATCTGATTTGTGTCCATTTATTCTTTTGTGTAGAGACTGTCCCGTTTGGCCAATGTACATAGCAGAGGGGCCCTAAAAGTGGCAATTCTTCAATAAAAAAATTTCAAAAACAGACTCCAACAAGAAACTGCAGAATTGGGATTAATTTGCAAACTGGACACCATTAAATTAGGCTTGAATAAAGACTGGGAGTGGATGGTCATTACACAAACTAAAAACTATTTCCCCATGCTAATTTTTTCCCCACTGTTACTCACACCTTCTTGTCACCTGTTTGAAATGGGCCATCCTGATTATCACTACAAAAGTTTTTTTTTCCTGCTGATAATAGCCCTCCTTAATTGATTAGTCTCATTACAGTTGGTATGTCAACACCCATTTTTTCATGTTCTCTGTGTATATCTATCTTCCAACTGTATTTTCCACTGCATGCATCCGATGAAGTGGGTTTTAGCCCACGAAAGCTTATGCCCAAATAAATTTGTTAGTCTCTAAAGTTCCACAAGTACTCCTCGTTCTTTTTACATCATTTTTTGTAGTCTCAGTGGTGCTGATGCAAGGGTTTTTTCATGATTGCCTCCATAGCCTTATTTGTGGTCACTCACCTCTGAAACTTTCCTCCTCTACACATGTTGATTTAGTTGGGGATTGGTCCTGCTTTGAGCAGGGGGTTGGATTAGATGACCTCCTGAGGTCCCTTCCAACTCTGATATTCTATGATTCTATGTTGATGGAGGGAACTGCTCACAACAGAACACAAGTGACTGCATCTCTTTTCTGATCTGTGCATAGCTTACCAAGTTTCTAAGGATGTGAGACCCTTGGATGCATAAATCTCTGGCTCCTTTTTCTTGTAGTGACACAGCTCCACATCTTTACTTGGATATATTGGCCTGAAATGTTACCTCTTTACATATATCATGCTTGGCAAATGTTCTTGCACAGGCAATTAGCTAGTGCACACTGGTGAACGCTGAGCCTCACTGGGCATCCCATTGAACTTCTTTGTGTTCCTTTAGGAGATCTCTTAGTGATGCCACCATTTCTGCAAGGTGTGGTATAAATGTAGGAAGGTAAATCATCATCCCAAGTATCTTTTGCAGCTCAGCACAATTCCCCAGTTTTATTAATCATTGATACTTTTGAAGGAATGAATTTGATATCCCAGATCTGTCAGCTTTTCCTGCACTTTCGGTGAATTAATCCCAAATGCTACCTTGTTTCAAATCATTTCATCCATCTCAGAAAAATGCAGTCATTTAAAATCTGCTATGAACCATAACAGAGTTAATATTCTGTATGCCATGTTCTTTGGCTATTTGGTGTCTTTTGCCCATATCTACTCAGTATGGCTGTTATGTGCACTAATTTTTTGCTCAGAAAAGATGTCAAGCTAATTGGCCAGTAATTAACTGGGTTTTCTTTAATCTCTTTCTCAAAGCTAAACATCATCACTGAACTAGTTCTGAGAATCTTTGCTCAAATAAAATTGAATTTGTTTCAGCTGCGTTCATGCCTCTTTTGAGTCTGCTTCCCAAGAATATTCTAGCAAATACTGGTAGCACATCACTGCAAAGAAGTGAATTTTAAGTAACTATTACAGAATATTCATTAAAAATGAATTTTGACCTCATATATGTGTCTGTTCACACCAGAAAGCTAGTTCCAGGACTAATGCAGATCCAGTCAGAGAATAGAAACTCTAGTCTGTATAATCAATGGGTCCAGTTAACAAATAGTAATACACGTCAAATTTCAAATATTTGCAACAAACTGTTCGCAGTCTTCAGGCCAAGAATTATTTGGAGGATTTATTCTTTTGAATTTTGAATAACAAATAAATTCAAGAAAATCAGAAGCTCTTCCCAGGCAATTAGTACCCAGGAAACACAGCTAAATTTATTGAATAAATTATTGGCAGCACTTTATTTGTTAAGATCCACATAATTGTGTCCTCTGAGAAGCATGTAGAAAACATAAATATCTCCTGCTGACCATAACCACCTTGGCTTAGTGTCTCTGCTAATCAGCACCAGGGGAGATGTCTGTTGCCTCATAAATATTCTCCTGCAGTGAATTTATCATTTAAATAAACCAGAAATTCTCCATATGCTGAGAAAGGATTATTGCTGCCATCCACCTGATTCCTTATCTCTTTTCTCAGAAGGACAATAAATGTATTTACCCTTAAAAAGCCCAGAAGACAAGGGCATGTTGAGTTTTTCATGTGACTACAGAGTGGATTGGAGTATTGGTATGTAATTTCATAGAGAATAAAATAAGCATTCATAACAAAATGTGGGGATAATGGGTAGATAGTCCCAGCACTCTCTCATATAATCACATTGGTGAATCAGCATTTAAGTGATTGAGGGCCCTAGCATTTATGTCATACTTTTCATTTTGAAAGTGCTTGCACTGGGCCAGATTCACTGCAGAGTCTGTGCTACTGGGAGCCAGGTCAGATCCTGGCACAGGGCCCACAGCAGTGATAAGTCTACAGATGCAATGGCATGAAGTTCACACAGATTTCCTGCCACTACAGGTTCCACCAGGCTCAACACAGGCCCCCAAAAGTAGTGTTGCCAGGTGTTCACTTTTCAACCAGAATGTCTGGCCGAAAAGGGACCCTGGCAGCTCTGGTCAGCTACTAAAAGTCTGGTTGACCGTATTAGCCTGGGGCTGGGCTGCACGAAGTGGACAGCACATGTTGGGGAGGGGGCATTGTTAGGGCAACTGGGGAGTGTGATGATTCATTGTATTCCTCCTGCAGCCTCCATTGACTTGATTTCTTGGTAGCCCCTGGTGGCAATTAAAGTTCCCACTGCTGATGAAACCCCAAAGTGAATCTTGGTGAGCAAGGTTGGTGCAGTGGTGCGCTGAAGAGGGATCTAGGGGGCTCCTTGAAAACTCTTATTAAAATTCCATCAGAAGACTGAAGGGAGGTTGAGGGGGATTTTTCTGCTCTCAAAGGGTATGTCTACACTACAAAATTAGGTCGATTTTATAGAAGTCGATTTTTAGAAACCGATTTTATACAGTCGATTGCGTATGTCCACACTAAGCGCATTAAGTCGGCAGAGTGAGTCCTCACTACCGTGGCTAGCGTCGATTTACAGAGCGGTGCACTGTGGGTAGCTATCCCACAGTTCCTGCAGTATCCACTGCCCATTGGAATTTTGGGTTAAGCTCCCAATGCCTGATGGGGCAAAAACATTGTCGCAGGTGGTTTTGGGTACATGTCGTCAGGCCCCACTCCCTCCCTCCCTCTGTGAAAGCAACGGCAGACAATCATTTTGCACCTTTTTTCCTGGGTTACCCGTGCAGACTCCATACCACAGCAAGAATGGAGCCTGCTCAGCTCACCATCACCGTACGTCTCCTGGGTGCTGCTGGCAGATGCAGTACTGCATTGCTACACAGCAGCAGCTCCTTGCCTTTGCGGCAGATAGTGCAGTAGGACTGATAGCCATCATACATCTCCTGGATGCTCCTGGCAGACCTCGGTTTCTGCCTCAGGCTGCTCTCCCAGCCGGCAGCACCACACAGTTGCACCTACCCCAGCCTGCCCCTTGCTTCCATGGCTCATGAAGCCTGGACAGTAGTAAGGAGCAGTTCAACTATAGGCTGAGCAAGTGCAGAATGGTGGTAGAATGTGCCTTTGGACATTTAAAAGCTCGCTGGTGCTGTTTGCTGACTAGGTCAGACCTCAGCGCAACCAACATTCCCATTGTTATTGCTGCTTGCTGTGTGCCCCATAATATCTGTGAGAGTAAGGGGGAGATGTTTATGGCAGGGTGGGAGGTTGAGGCAAATCGCCTGGCATCCGATTTTGATCAGCCAGACACCAGGAAGATTGGAAGAGCACAGCAAGGTGCGCTGCGCATCAGAGAGGCTTTGAAAACCAGTTTCATGACTGGCCAGGCTTCGGTGTGACAGCTGTGTGTTTTTCTCCTTTATGCAAACCTGCCCCCTTTGTTGATTTTAGTTCCCTGTAAGCCAACCACCCTCCCCACTTCGAAATAAAGTAACTATTGTTTTGAAACCATGCATTCTTTCTTTATTAATGAAAAAAATGAGATAACGGACAAGGTAGCCCAGGTTGGGTGGGGGAGGAGGGAAGGACAAGGCCACATTGCTTATTGTAGCCACACTAAAAATCAAACTGTTTGAATGACAGCCTTCTGTTGCTTGGGCCATCCTCTGGAGTGGAGTGGCTGGGTGCCTGGAGCCTCCCTGCCGTGTTCTTAGGATTCTGAGTGAGGAGGCTATGGAAAATGGGGAGGAGGGTAGGCGGTTATACAGTGGATGCAGCGGGGGTTTGTGCTTTTGTTGGCTTTCCTGCAGCTCCAACAGATGCTTCATCTTGTCCATTTGCTCCCCCAACAGATGCTTCATCATGTCTGTTTGCTCCCCGATTAGCCTCAGCATTGCGTCCTGCCTCCACTCTTCATGCTCACTTAATTCTTTCCTGGCCTCTGCCACTGAATGCCTACATGCATTAAGCTGTGCCCTATCAATGCTGGAGAACTGCATGAGCTCGGAAAACATGTCATCGCGAGTGTGGTTTTTTCGCCTTCTAATCTGCGGTAATCTTAAAGACGGAGATGACAGGAGGAGCGTAGAAACATTCTACGCTCTACGATTCTGGGCGGACTGCACGGTCACCTGTGTTGTTGAGTGCTGCTGAGTTCATCATGCTGACCAAACAGGAAATTAAATTCAAAAGTTCCCGGGGCTTTTCCTGTGTACCTGACTAGTGCATCAGAGTTCAAAGTGCTGTCCAGAGCAGTCACAATGGAGCACTCTGGGATAGCTTCTGGAGGCCAATACCATCGATTTGCGTCCGCACTACCCCAAATTCAACCCAGCAAGGTCGATTTTAGCGCTACTCCCCTCGTCAGGGAGGAGTACAGAAATCGATTTTAAGAGCCCTTTAGGTCGACGGAACAGGGTTGGTTGTGTGTACACAGTCATTTTTAAATCAACCTAAAGCAGCTAAATTCGACCTAACCCCATAGTGTGGACCAGGCCAAAGAGTTCACCCGCTACTCTTTGTGTGTGGGTAACTCTTCCCTGATAGTGAGGATTTGGCCACAGCACTTAGTATTGCTAACAAATCCTACACACACTCAGAGGCAGCCCTGGTTATATATGGTTTATCACAGAATAAAGAGGAAATCAAATTTGAGGAGCACCCCTTTGTGAAAGCACTGGCAGCACTTTATTGTACAGGAAAGTTTGCATCTTCTTGTGCCAGCCAGAAAGAATCTGTCCCATTGTGGTCTTGATCCCAAGGTCAGTAGGATTATGCACATGCTTAAAGTTAAGCATGTACTGAAATGCTCAGCACCATGCAGGAGTCCTAACTAATTGATCCTGTCAGTATTAAAGATAAGGTGATAGTAGCAAGAACAGGGTCATTTTCACTTTCAAACCTCAAATGTAAACT
Source organism: Eretmochelys imbricata (assembly GCF_965152235.1). Taxonomy (NCBI): domain Eukaryota; kingdom Metazoa; phylum Chordata; order Testudines; family Cheloniidae; genus Eretmochelys; species Eretmochelys imbricata. Next base: position 43,433,713 of record NC_135576.1, on the reverse strand, counting down.
TCTCAATCATCCTATATATAAAGATAGTTACAGGTTATTAAAGAAAGAAAAGACACACAAGGAGACAACATTCTGGCTCCCCATCCATAGGGGCACAAGGGAAGGGAAAGGCTGAGTTATCCTCGGGCTTGTACTTTCTGATGAGCGCAATGATCCTAGTCTCTTCATAGCCTTTGCCTTGTGCTTTGCCAGGTTGTGAAGTTAGCCCTGAAAACATTTGTGTAGGAGCAGATTAAAAAAAAAGTCAAATAACAGGCTTCCCACTCTGACAGCCCCTTTGCAGAACTCTTCCTTCTGAATGCAATGAGAAGGACACACATGGAGTTGTCATGTGGTGTAATTTCCACCCACTTCATGGCTGATTAATGGGAGTCACCATGTCTCTGTGCTCTCTGATACCAGGGTATCTGGGCAACAGGTGGCTTGTATTACATTATTTTGAATTTTTAACATCATGTGTCCCAATTGCAGCTTAAACATCACAAAGTAATCTTTATGCTAGATACTAGAAGAGCATTTTATTTGCACAGCTCTGCTAGGATTAGAGAAGGCATTAGAATAATTAAGGTCAGAGGGGTCTGCCATTTACTAAATCCCTAAATTCATCTCTAGCTCCAATATTATGTAGTAATATTATGGGTGAAAGGGGTAACTGCTATCCAATATGGGTTTCTATCTATTCATAACACATAGATACACTGTATGCAGTGTAGTTGTAACCATGTCAGTCCCAGGATATTATAGAGACAAGGTGGAGGAAGTAATATCTAGAAAGGTCCCATAAATGATCCCTTACAATATGTGCGAACCACTTGTGCTAAACAATCTGTTGCACCTTGAAATTTGCTGTGATGCTGGGAGTAACTTTCCCAGACCTGAAGAAGAGCACTGTGTGGCTCGAAAGCTTGTCTCTCTCACGAGTAGAGGCCGGTCCAATTAAGGATATTACCTCCCCACATGGAAACACCGTTATTTGGACAATTCGAAATTGAATAGGGAGGATGCTTTGTATGCACAGTCATGCCAAATCAGCAACAGTGTGATGGGGGTATCCCCATGGATAAGTCTGTAGAAACAGCACATTGTGTGCCACAGAATTTAGTCATGCATAACTGTTCACTCGAATATGCTCACATTTTCAAATAATAAAAACACTGATGTTTTAAAAATTTGAGAGTTGGACAAAATGCAGTCCTTTTGGGGGGGGGGGGGGGGAAGCATACATCAGTTAGAATTGAAACCAAAGAAATTTTTAATTCCACAGCTTTTAATGTAAAAATGGCCATTTCACTGATTTTTTTTTTAAATAGAAAATGATTTCTTTTGGTCATAAGTGGCCCTATATGTGTGTTTTATATATGACATATACATTCTTTTGAGTGTGCCAGTACATCTATATCCCAAAACCTTTGCCTAAAACACAATCTGAATCCAAAACAAACCATGCATTATATCATATTTTCACATCTCTGTGTTTTCTGGCTCAAAATGGAAAGGAAAGTTATGATATTTTGCATACGCAAGAGTTTCTACTTCTTCAAATAAGCAGCCAAATCTTAAATATGCATTTCAATAAAATAACTTTATTTTGGTTTATAAGATAAAATATTGAATGGCTATGCTGTTTAAATGGTAATAAATGTACAAGCAACATGTTGGAAAGGATTCCATTTTCCAATATTATATGTCCCTCTGGACTACAGTTTTAATGCAGCTATTATTTGTAATTAAATTTACATGCATTTAAGACCAGTGAAGGTCTTAAGCCTATATAGGTGTGATGGGCATTCCTGAGGTGCAGTCTGGAACTGCAGTACAACTGAGCCCTCTGTCTCACAAGCCTCGGCTCCCTCTCTCATTGTGATGCTGTGACAAGCTGCAGACCTCTCCCAGTCCTGCACTCACACAAACATTCACAGGCAAGGGATACACCCAGCTGAGTTACATGAATGCTTTTGCCAGCCACTCATGAATCAACAATAGAGAGGCTCCAGCCATAGCTCCCCAGCCTAGGACTCCAGAACTGTACTATCTTGCCCTGGTCGAAAGCCTGACCAGTGTAAGTTTATTATCCAGTCCACCTCTCCCTCAATGAGGAAAGGACATACACAGGTTTTTGTTAACTGTGCTAAGATTTTTTCATGCACTTCACTCAAACTACACTGTTTTTAGGAAAAATATAAAACAGATTTATTATTTGCAGCAAGATAGATTTGACGTGATTATAAGTAATAAGTGTATAGATCAAAGTAGATTACCTAAGAAATAAAGCAAAATCACAAACCAAGATCTATAAACTAGACAGGATTTGAATCAAGCAGTATCTCACTAATCTTCCCTACACAGGCTGGGATTCCTCCTTTCTCGCCCGGGACCACCTCCCCACTTGAAGTCTTTGTCCTCTAGACGTGTTTTCAGGTGTGGGGGGAATGAGGCCAAGTGATGATGTCACTTCCCCCTTTTATGGTTTCTTCTAGCTTTCTGGAAAGATCCTTTGCTGTGAGGTGAGTCAAACAGCCTCCATTGTGTACGTGCTGTCTCTGAGAGGTTTCCATTGTATAGTTCCTGGGGTAATCCTTGTGAGTGTGTGTATTCCCCTTAATGAGCCATCATCATTGTCTGGCTTCTTCACTGTTGTACCTGAAAGGCTGCTTGTGGGTGTTCCCAACCTCACAACATGTTTTAGTAACATATACATAGCAAACTTCATAAGTTCACATACAACGATAGCACATAAACATTAATATCCCATTGATTGTAACAGAGTAAGAGTTTTAACATGATACCTCACAAGGCATACTTTGTACAAAACACATCATAATTATATCACCAGGGTAAATATGGGGGTGGTAGGCTGTTGTCCCGGCCCAGCCCCTATTCACCAGCCCATGAAGCAGGGCCAGTGCAACCAGGGGAGCAATCTGTTCCAATCCACTGTCTAATGTAATGAGTAGTGAGCAGGCCTGAGAGTCATTGCACTTCCTGATATCCAGTCTGTGCTGATGCTCCAATTCTCTGGCTTCTACACAACCTGAGACCAGGGAAACAGTACAATCTAAACAAGGAAACCATTGCATTGACATTTCCAGTTGGACATAGTGGATGGTTATCTAACTTGTTCTTACAACGGTTTCTTTCATGTTCACAAAAACTGTCAGAAACTGTTTCTGACGGACCCATTTTGGCATGCCCACACACAATAGGAATTATTCTGGGGAAGTTCTATGGCCTGTGTTATACAGGAAGTCAGACTAGATGATCACAATGGTCCCTTCTGGCCTTGGAATCTATGAGTCTCTGAAACGGTGCACCTTATAACCAGAGTTGTACCAGTGCATTCTGGGATTCCTAATACAACTATGCCAAGGTGCCCAACACAGTTGTTGGGATCAGGGGTTTTGGAGTAATTTTCAAACACAATGCATTGCATCATGGGATGGGTTTAAGAGAAATGACTCAACAGTTGCAGCCACATGTCTGTGGTTCCCTGTCCACATTGAAGCATAACTATGCTTCATAGTCAGTTCAGACTCTGTTCCAAACATTGCCATCTTGTAGCATCACGAACTGTAAAAGGCTCAGCTGTTTTGTGTTGGCACAAAGTGATGTACAAGCATTGAAAGATCACGGTATTCCAAACGATAGTTTGTAGCAACACTTTCTCCATCCAGTGGTTTGAGCATTGGTCTGCTAAACCCAGGGTTGTGAGTTCAATCCTTGAGGGGGCCATTTAGGGATCAGGGCACAAAAATTGGGGATTGCTCCTGCTTTAAGCAGGGGGTTGGACTACATGACCTCCTGAGGGCCCTTCCAACCCTGATATTCTATGAACTCCTTACCAGTGGCAGATTAATGATTTTGCCGCCCTTAGGTCCTGAAATAATTGCTGCCCCCCCCCATATGAACTTATTTTCATTTTTTTACAAATTCATTTGAACTAAAATGAATCTAAATATCATTAAAATAATTGAACATTTACAAGTTTTATTATAAATAAAATTACAAGTACAGTGGACCCTCGCTTGAACGTGCGTCTGTATAGAGCGATTTCGCTTATAGCGCGGCACTGCACATGGATCCAAAACCCCGCGTTCAAGAGGAGGTCCCATGTATATCAAATACTTTTATTTCTTTTATTGTATCGACATAATATAAAAAATAAATATGTGAGTAGTAAGTAATTACATTTGTTTACGGGTACACCTTTGAGCGGCAAATTTATTAATTAATTCTGTATAATCCAGAGAAGTTGTTAGATCCTTTTCAATTGTCAGGAGAGAAAGGGAGTTTACTTTTTCTTCACTGAGATTAGCCCTCAAATAGTCTTTCACCCTTTTAAATGCTGAAAATGATCGTTCCACTGAACAGTTTGTAGCAGGTGTGCAAACGAACATTCGGAAGGCAATATCAATATTTGGATATACTGAATGAATGTTTAGATTTTGAAGAAGGCTGCAATATCTTAAAATTGACTTCTTTTCATTTTCAGGAATTTCGACACCTTCCAAATACAATTGAAAATGTAGACACCCATTAACGAATGATTCCTTTAAATCTCCTTGGTAGCATAGCTGTAATTTTTTAGCGTGAACTGTTATTTCAGTGTGTCAATGTGGACACAAGAACAAATGGATATAAACTGGCCACCAGGAAGTTTAGACTTGAAATTAGATGAAGGTTTCTAACCATCAGAGGAGTGAAGTTTTGGAATAGCCTTCCAAGAGAAGCAGTGGGGGCAAAAGATCTATCTGGCTTTAAGATTAAACTTGATAAGATTATGGAGGAGATGGTATGATGGGATAACATGGTTTTGGTAATTAAATATTCATGGTAAATAGGCCCAATGGCCTATGATGGGATATTAGATGGGGTGGGATCTGAGTTACCCAGGAAAGAATTTTCTGTAGTATCTGGCTGGTGAATCTTGCCTATATGTTCAGGGTTTAGTTGATCAACATATTTGGGGTCAGGAAGGAATTTTCCTCCAGGGCAGATTGGAAGAGGCCCTGGAGGTTTTTCGCCTTCCTCTGTAGCATGGGGCACGGGTCACTTGCTGGAGGATTCTCTGCTCCTTAAAGTCTTTAAAGCACAATTTGAGGACTTCAATAGCTCAGACATAGGTGAGAGGTTTTTCGCAGGAGTGGATGGGTGAAATTCTGTGGCCTGCATTGTGCAGGAGGTCAGACTAGATGATCATAATGGTCCCTTCTGACCTTAGTATCTATGAATCTATATCTGTTGTTGAAGTATTGGTAATGTTAGAGAGAAACTGAAATCTGCCATAAATTTCTCGATACGCATTACTTCTGCGTTTTAATTCGGAGCACACAAGGTCTAGTATTGTTAAAAAGGTATCTACTTTAAATTTATCTCTACCACACATTTCCACTTCAACTTCGCGTATCTCATCAGATTGAAGTTTACGCTTTCTTTTTCGCCTTGTGTCAAATTCGTAGTCTTCAATTTCAGATTTTTCTTTGGCTGTCTCTTCGTACATATCAAACAAGTCCCATATAGAGTTAATGTATCCTATTAGTGAGTTGTAGAGTTCTACAACTGTCTGTATATCAATATAAACATTTTGCAGTTTTTGGCTAGTTATATTAAATCTTTCCAAGAGTGAGCTCTGTCAGGGTTCCTTCCCCACGCTGAACTCTAGGGTACAGATGTGGGGACCTGCATGAAAGACCCCCTAATCTTATTTCTACCAGTTTAGGTTAAAACTTCCTCAAGGCACAAAGTCTTTGCCCTTGGATTAGGCAAATGCTGCCACCACCAAGTGATTTAACAAACAATCAAGGAAAGGACCACTTGGAGTTCCTGTTTCCCCAAAATATTTCCCCAAGACCTTACACCCCCTTTCCTGGAGACTCTTGAGAATAAACAAGATGAGCACAAACCAGCCTTGGATTTTTAAGACCCAAAAAACCCAATCAGATTCTTAAAAAACAGAACTTCATTAAAAGAACAAAAAAAGATAAGAGAACAACTCTGTAAGATCAGAATGGAAGATAATCTTATAGGCAGTCAGATTCAAAACAGAGAGAATCCCTCTAGGCAAAACCTTAAGTTACAAAAAGACACAAAAACAGGAATACACTTCCTCCAGCACAGCGAATTTCACAAGCCAAAACAAAGAAAACCTAACGCATTTTCTAGATAGATTACTTACTAACTTTACAGAGTTGGAGGGCTTGCACCCTTGATCTGTTCCCAGCAAAGGTATCACACAGAGAGACAAAAGTCTTTTCCCCACCTCCAGATTTGAAAATATCTTGTCCCCTCATTGGTCATTTTGGGTCAGGTGCCAGCCAGGTTACCTGAGCTTCTTAACCCTTTACAGGTAAAAGGACTTAGCCTCTGGCTAGGAGGGATTTTATAGCACTGATTACAGAAAGGTGGTTACCCTTCCCTTTATATTTATGACAAGCTCCAAAATACAGCCATAAAAGCTGCCTCAAGTCGATGGAGTTTTCGCTGCAGGCCTGCAGCTTCATTTCGTGTAACAGGTTTCTCAGTAGCATCTTCCTTTATTGTATTTAAGGGTTTAATTATAGCATTCCAGTTTTCACTCAAATTATAACAAGCTTCCACTTGAGATGACCATTGAGTCTTAGAAAGTCTTTTTATTACTTTACTGCCTGGCTTCAAGTTAGATAGTAAAATCTCCCACTGGTGAGTAGAGGCAGAAAAAAATAAATAAAGATATTGGGCAGTTGAGAAAAATGAATGTGCTTCTTAACAACTTTCTGCTGCACATACTCCAACCAGATTTAAAGAATGGGCAGAGCAAGGCACATACAAAGCATAAGGATTTATATTCGTTATTCTTGCTTGCAATCCGCTATATACACCAGACATGTTAGTGGCATTGTAGTACGACTGGCCACGGCAGTTTGTGATATCTAATCCATAACAATTCAAAGTTGAAAGTACAGCATCAGCTAACTGTTCTGATTTATGGTCAGTATTTGGCAAAAAACAAAGAAACCTCTCTACTGATATGCCATCATCGTTTACATATCTCAGTATAAAAGCCAATTGATCAACATGAGATATATCGGGAGTTGAGTCAACGCTTATTAAGAAATATTTGGCTTCTTTTACTTCTTTAATAATATTTGAGATCACATCTGAAGCCATCAATTTTATAAATTCATTACATATTATAGGATGAAAGATAAAATATGTTACCTCGACCTTCATTTCCGTAACGTGCAATGTGATTTGCTAGAAATGGATCGAATTCTGTGACAAGCTCAAGGGCCATCATGTAATTGCCATTATAAGGTGATCCAAATTTTTCCAGCTTACCTCTAAATGCAAGTCCTCTGCTTGAAAGTTTCTTTACCACTGCTACAATCTTCTTCAACATATTTCTCCAATAAATAATGTCTTCTTCCATTTGAAATATTAAATTCGTATCAATTCTTCTGGATATCTCGCCTCTCTTCACCATTGTCAGTACACATGTTTTATGTTCAGTCGAATTTTCATGTTCACGTTGTCGAGCTGATATGTTTTTCCAGTCATGGTATCCATGCCAGACTAGAGATCCCTCCGAATAATTGACATGGGGCACAAAACACGGCTCCTTTGCTCTCCGAATATACAAGATATTGCCGTGGCTTTACTTCACCATTTAAGATGTCATTCAAACACATTTTTTGTTAGAACACGCATTTTATCAGTATATTGTCTTTTTGAGTTAGTAAAATCACTATCAATATTTTGTTTAATACCATACATTGATAAATACTCAATTGTAGCATCATTCAATATCCATTGGGCTGGGTCGTCACTTCAGTGTCAGATTGAATTTCTGATTGACATGATTCGCAAATCTCTGCAGTATTGTCAAAGAAATCCAGATCAACATGATTCCCGGTAGTCTCTGATATGCTAGTAATTGGAGCATTTTCTTCAACACTAACCGCAGCTGGAATTTCTTCATTAGTTTCAATATGTACTTTAATCACATCAATATTTTCAACATCAACACCAAAATTTTCACTTTTTACTTCACTACTACTTTCAAGTATTTTTCTGTCTCATTGTTGGCACTAACTGATACAACAAAGGGATCAATTTTGCGCTTTTTTGCTATCATTTCATTTTCCCTTTCTTTCTTTTGTATAGCATTTTTTTTAACTGAGAATGGCTTAATTTCTTCCTTCCAGTCATATCGTTAATGCTTAGGATTGTCACAAGCATGTTCTTTACTAAATGGCGTCGCGCCGTCGTGGGTGATTTCAATACGTGCTATGATTGGTAGAATCGCAGCGCGCATCACTGATGCTGTGATTACAAAAATGCTGCTATTACAAATTTGCCGCCCCTGAAAATTTGCTGCCCTAGGCCTGGGCCTTGTTGGCCTAGGCGATCATACGCCGCTGCTCCTTACCAGTGATATTCAGGGAGGAGAAGGTTGCTCTTTGTCTGTGATATACTTATGCTTGGAAGGATTTGATTTTCCTCCATAAATGTCAGTAAACACAGATTTCACCATACTCACACAAACTGATGAAAAAAATATGAACATTTAAATAAATACAAATAGAAAAAATGCTAAAACCACAATTTTGCATAACTGAAAATGTAAACTGATCAAACAAAAGCTTAAAAATAATCAATATTATGTGTTGAAATTATTTTAAAAAATCAAATTTTTATGCTTCTTTGGTTTGTGCACTTGGTCTGGGAAGGGTCTTTACGGAAATATTATTAATTCCAGTGCCTGTTCTGATACTCTGAGGAGACGTTCTCGGGGAAATTGCAGATATGGGATCCTTTGAATAAAAAGCAACCATAAGCTGGAGATGCATTTTTTATTCTGCTTTCCCCTCTTTTAATTTCTTTATGCATTTATAATGAATCTCTGGTGAACAGATGGCAGCTAGTTCCTCACAATGATACTTTACTAGTTGTGGCAAGATGATGATGGTGATGATGACAAAGAAGCAGTTATCCATTAATCCTGTGGCAGCTGATGGTTACAAGCACCAGGGCAGGTCACCCCTGTTTATAAGGTTATTCAAAACTGGAGATTTTTTTTCTTTTCCACTAATTCTTTGGGGAAATTTTCTGAAATGTTAATTTCCTACTCTCATGCCTTGGAAATGTTATCAAGATGCTAATACCTTGGGAAAAACATGCATGTAGAATCATATTTTTTGCATGTTCTTGCAGTGAAGACGCTTTTGGACAAGAAGGGACCCATTTTAACTCCTTTAAAAAAAAAAGGGACCAGTTTTGAATTGGCAATGATCAAATTTCCATCACTTAGAATTGCATTGCAAATAATCACCAAACTCCATGTTTACTCTTTTCAAGCCTCTACATTTTTCATCCGCAAAGTAAAAAATTTCTCTAATGAATAAAAAGCTTTTCAGTGTAAAACAGACATGAAAAAGTATTACTGACGTAACAAATTGGACATTCACACTCTTCTGGATGCCCAAATTATAGGCCTGCATTTTAGGACAACTCCTGCAAACACTGTATATTAGCCCAACTGTGTTATGTTCAAAAGATACACACCGAGAAGTTGGTTAAAAAACATAAATCCTCTTGCTGGAAGTTTGCAATGTGACTCTACTTTATTTCTTAGAAGTCAGAATGAATACACACAAAAAACCCCAGACAGAAAGAGGAAACAGGCTGCTTCCTAAAACGGAGCGGCACAGTTCACCCTACCTTGCGTTAAGCTGGCTGTGTCCAGATTGACTGCTGAATGCTCTTCTCCTTCCCCCCGCAAAACACACACACATGCACGGACCACCTCTAGCACAGTCCTCAATCCACCACAAAGTGCCCTAGGGATTCCCATAGGGACTGAGCTGGAAGAAATCCCAGCGCCCAATCCACAGTGCTAGCAGTAAGGATGCCATGGTGAGGCTACATTACTGACCCTTCAGGATTACAGTAGCTCCTGCAGCTGCTGTGCCAACTTCTCTGCTAAAGAGAATGTCCAGCGGAGCTGCAAAATTGAGAGTCCCTCCACCCTGGCACTCACCTCTGTGCACTCTGGACTGCAGGGCACTGTGGCAGCAAAGCTGCCCAGGACACAGTCCCATGGGGTTCCATATTTGTGCTCTCTTTTTTTCCCCAGATAAAACGTGCTCCAATTCTGACTAAAACTGCATTTTGTATAACTGCCAAAACTGAAAACCAAACCTCAGGACTCAGTGAAAAAGGCTTCTTTCCTTCTCAGATAAGGTTCTGCAAGTCAAATTAGACTCCCAGTGACTCCTGTGCAATCCCACAGCCTTCAGTGGATGTATACTGGTGTGACTCTCTTAGTCTTCATTAACACTTCTGTTGACAACGCACGTGTGGAAATGGAACCCAGCTCACTCTGCATTGATCATAAATACAATTTTTAAATGTCCTGGTTTTCCTAAGATCTCCACTTAAAGCAATTCATTTGGAAAGCTAATAAGAGAAAAATGAAAATAGAGGAATCAATCACTGATCGTTGTTACTATTTTGTCTCCTTTTTAAATCAGAAACACACTAAGCAATTATAAGTACTTTGTTCCAACTACTCTCATGTTATCCCTTTCCCTCCGATCAGTGAACAACCTGTCTCACTAATGAATATAGACAGCAGTTGTAGATTAGAAGCTGTTTATTTACATATTTTGTGCTTGCATTTTGAAACGCATTACCAGATTATGTTACTCTGAAAGCCTCTTGGAAGATGTTCAGAACAACTGTAAACCAGAGCAGTCACATCCTGAGCTTCCTTATGAAAACTGCAATCCTGAAGTCGTTATTCAGTCCTTACTCTGGCAAAACTCCCATCACAGTCAATTTAGAGGAAAAAATATAAGGTTCATAGTTTGAGGCATTCAGCACTGCTAACCGTTCAACACACAATCATCTCCTCTCACAGAAGCAACCATTGTATGAACAACGGAATGTGAAATATCACATTTAAACAATGCCTGGCAGAATCAAGTCAGCAGAAATTCACACAAATGCAGGAACATTTCGGGTGGGGTTCTCAAAATGGCCTAACTCTGTTCCCATTCAGGTCAAAGTTCAAATTTCCCCATTAGTCAAGGCTAAGCACTTTTGAACATCTCACTCTCAGAATGGAACTAAGAATGGTTCAAACAGAAGCTTACCAGTTCTCCAAGGCCTGTTCAGACACACTCATAGCAATTCTTTCAGTCAGGACCAATACCAAACATCTGCTAAAAAGTGGCCTGAGCTAAGAAACATTTGTCCGTGGACAGACAGAAAATATTAACGTCCCTGGATCCAAGCCACAAAGTACAGCAGTGAAAAAAGGAAGGAACCAAAATCCAACAAGATGTTATGGATGAAAGTGTGTCGTGTCTGCTGTAGTGTTATGTTCCTTAGTTACCTTTTCATTAAAAGACTTATTTAGCGGAAAAACTGTTTCAAAAAAGCGTTTTCTGGAATAGATCCAAAAATGCACATTCACAGCAGACTCTAGCAGCTCCGGCCACTGAAGACAAATGGAGAGAATTTTTCAGTTGTGATTTTCTATTAACTGTTTGTCAATCAATTTTAGTCTGCATGACTTTAATTAGGCTCTGGATAATTCATGTAATTATTTTCCAAAAGCTATAATCTGACAAGTTGTCAAACCTGTTTTTAAATAAAAGACTTGTCTGTATATTTCTGCTCCCTGCAGGGTCACCACTGATGGGAGTTATGGTTTCCCATCTCATATAACAACAGAGATGTGCCGGAGCTGCAACTCAGCCATACAAAGATTGAAGAGAAAAAGAGTCAGAAAGTGATTGAAATGTGTATGCTTATGGAAACAAGATTCAACCATCCCAACCTCAGCTGGAAGGTCCATCTTATTTGATCTGTTTATTAATAAACTTCTAGCTCCAATGAAGCCATTTCCTGTTAGTTTGTATCAAAGAGATGTATTGATCCACTGTCTTCCTGTGTTTGGAAGGTGTGGAATTCCGGTTGTCATTCATCAGTATCTAAAACTCTAACATCAGTAATGTTCAATTTATGGCTACAGGAGATAAATGTAAACAGGGGAAAATATGTTCACAGTAATAACCACAAGGAACTGTGTCCAGTGACTTTGTGATGCAGGAACAAGTCAAAACTGTAAAAACAATGATAAAACCTCTACAAAACCTAAATTTTAATGTCTGGAAGAAGAGGGGAGAAATATTGAGAATATTTTCCTTTCCTTCACTTCAAAACGTCCGAACAGCTCGTCTCCCATGTCCTAATGCAGGACAATGAACTTAGTAAAATTTAATCCATTTGTTCTTCTAAACAGAACTATTTTTAGCAAAATAGTTTTCATGGGTCTTTAATTGTAATGGGTTAACCATTCCATTGCTATTATCTTGTTCTTCTTGATAATTAAATATCCTGGATTCCCTTCATACTAATTGATCCTACAAAAATGTATGTATTTTGTAAACATTAAATGTGTGTATATACATATTTCTTCCCAGATATGTGTTGGTTTTCCCAGCTATGGAAAAAATAGTACAAAGACTTGACTACACTGTGAAAATGTGTGGCTTTGCAAACTTACCCAGAAAAATTAACACTTTTGAGATTTCACTCCCCAAAAAAAATCAAAATTGAAGTATTATGAAATAGGTGAAATGGCATTGCAGAAAGTTGCTCAAAACGTTTCCTGCTATTCTAGCAAAGTAAAATATCCATGAGGATTATGCAGACTTTGTATGAATACAGTTTATTGAATTGTAGCTTTAACTGCAGAATTTGAAATTCTTCATTTGCAGTTCTTGCTGTGTTTCTTAGTTTAGTTAGTTCTAACTAGATCCTTGTATCTGCAACCATGATTCATCGGGGACTGCTTCAATGCCCATTGAAGTCTATGGGACACTTTGTCAGATGGGGCCAGGAAGTTCAGCATCTTGCAGGAATGGATCAATTAAATATATAATTCGCAGTTCACTCCTTGTTGATTAATTAGGAACATAGGAATGAAATGCTATACTGGATCAGATCCAAGGTGCAGCTAACATAGTATTCTGTCTCCAAAAGTGGTCAGTATTACATGGTTCAGAGGAAGGTGTAAGAAACCCATAATATATTACATATTTTAAGTTGGTACCAAGTTACTTGAATCATCCATTGAGATAAGAGAAAGAATACCATGTGACATATCTGACAAACAGGTTTTGTGAGTATACATAAATTATCTGCAGGCCAAGAATAATTCACCTAAGGAATTCATGACAAATTTGGAATAACTAGTAAATTCAAGGCTTTTGCAACATGTTCACAAGGCAATCCACAAACAGGGGGGAAAAGGCAAAAGTAGCCAGTGCGTTTGATTCATTGCGAATCATTCATTCACTGTTAATGTTTATGCGCTTAACAAACCTTTCAACTTTATTTCTTTAAACAAGTCACAGGCTCAAAGACTTGAATTTTCCTTCACTCAGCTTTCTAGGCAGTTAATTATGTTCTTCCTGACTGACTGTGACCAAATAAGTTTAAAAAAAAAGTACTTAGATGTGCTTCCAACAATTGCACAAAATATGCTTAAGTGGAAAAATAGGTCAAATTTGCCCTTCAGTTCAGTTATGTTTGTCAAACATATAAAGGGTGAAATCATGGCCTCATTCAAGTCAATGGGAGTTTTGCCATTGACTTCAGTGGGGCCAGAATTTCACCCAAGATACTTATTGCTGAGAAGCTCAGACTACATACAGAAGACTGAATGCAGCCGTTAAATATTTGCACTACCAACTGCCATAATGAGCTCTGTCTTCTTTGTTTTGTTGAATGATATATTATGTACCCTGTGTCGTTTTGAATGCATTTGGTGTGTACTTATTTTGTTTAGACATTTAAAACAGATCAATAAAAAAATCTTGTAAGCAGAAGCAATATTAAAACTGTCCTTTACAAACCTAGGGATATCCAGACAATTTATTATTAAAGCCCAGGAAGGAGTTCGTGTGGGGGTGTGTTTGGAATATCATCCTGGGGGTTCACATAACATGCAGTGTACGTGTTTTTGAAAAGTGGAATGAAATGGAATTTGAATCTGCACAAGACCTGAAGGCATTTTCCACACTGGTTCAGCATGATCATTTCACCACTCCTCATACGATTGCAGCCTTTTCTCAGGAGTGATAAAGTTCCATGCTGTGCAAACAAAACCAAGTAAGTTTGTCTCATGTCGCAGTTTGAAATTATCCAGCGTGCTCTGTGTTGGAAATACTTGGCTTGTTTAGCCTAACAAAAGGAAGGCTGAGAGGAGATATGATTGCACTCTATAAATACATGAAACACCAGGGAGGGAGTGGAGTTATTTAAGTTAAAAGCCAATGTTGGCACAAGAACAAATATATATAAACTGGTCATGAACATGTTTAGGCTTGAATTTAGACAAAGGTTTCTAACTATCAGAGGACTGAAGTTCTGGAATAGCCTTCCAAGAACAATAGAGGGGGCAAAAAACCTAACTTGTTTCAAGATGGAGCTTGATAAATGTATGGAGAAGATGGTAGGATGAGGTGGCCTAGAATGGCACATCCTCATCTGTTATCAGCAAATATCTCCAATGGCTGGAGATGGGATACTACAAGGGGAGGTTTCTGAGTTACTGCAGAGAATTGTTTCCCAGGTGCCTGGCTGGTGAATCTTGCCCAGATGCTCAAGGTCAAACTGATTGCCATATTTGGAGTCAGGAAGGAATCTTTCCCAGGTCATATTGGCAGAGACCCTGGGATTTTTTTGCTTCCTTATTTGGGGCACGAGTCACTAGCTGATCTTAACTAGAGTAAATGGTGGATTATCTGTAACTTGAAGTTACAAGATCAAGATTTAAATCAAGATTTGAGAATTTCTGTAACCTAGCCAGAGGTTGTGGGCCTATTGCAGGAGCGAGTGGGTAAAGTTTTATGGCCTGTGATGGGCAAAAGATCAAACTAGATGATCATGATGATCCCTTCTGGCCTTAAAATCTGAGTCTGTACTTTAGTTTAATATTTCAATCCTTTTATTGCTGGGAATCCTCAGTAATGTTCCCGTTTTTCCTTGGTTCACATACTTTAAACATAGAATCCACTGCGTCCATGCACCAATACCATGCAAGAGGTGGAAAAAGAAGGTTGCCAGGCTCACACAGACCTGAGGCTCACACAGACGTTCTAGCTCACTTATATTTTGCAACCCCTATCACCTAATGTCAGGACAAGTCACATAGCACAATTTCCTATGTATACAGAAAATATAATCCACATTTCTGAATCTATAAGTAAACATTAACCTCTGACTTTCAATGAAAAACTATTTCCAAGATGAGCACATAAATAAATCTGATTTATCTAATTCTCTTATTTATACAATAAGTTTACATCCTATTCTGCAATCAAGAATAAAACTACATCTGCACTTATGAACAACCATTACAAACAATAAAGAAGTTTCAGGTAAAAGATAAGTCTGATACTCAGTAGAACTTTCTCAGCACAATAACGTGGGTACATTTTAAATTCCTAGATATTCTAACTACCACTGGAATTCATCCTTCACATTTATAATATAATGACCAGATTACAAAATTTCTCTCTTGTAGAAAACTATGGTTCTAGTTTTAAAACTACATCTTCCAATATAGACATTTCTAGCAGCTAGTTAACTAGCAATTCCTTGACAGCTTGTGTAGCGAAGTGAGACTCACCGGTGCGGCGCCTTCTGCTGGTTGCCCTGGGAATTAGCTCGCTTCCAGCTCAGAGCACCTTCTGCTGGCCGGCGGCCACCTGCTAAATAATGTTGTTATGATTAGTTTGCCAGGTTTTGCAACTGAAATGTATGAAGTTCAATTTGGAGACAGTTTCTTTCCATTGCTGTTGCCTGATTTGATCTAGAAGGTGAAAAAAAGGTCTTTACCTATGTCAAAACCATCCTATTTATTCTTGGCAGATTTAAATTCCTGATATAGTTTTGTTGCATCAGATGACCATAGATCAACACTGAGAGCCAACCCCTATAGGGTTGTAACACTAGCCCTAATAAGGCGCCACTGGATAATGACTCCTTTAGGCTGTATTTGTCTCTTGCTTTTTATGACAAGAACTTGAGCTCTGATTTTGAATTTTGTCTACTTTAGTTTTGCTTTGATTACTGATACAAGGGAGGAGGGGTGCAATGTGAAGGCAATAGACTTGTTCCCAGGACTGTAGCATCCCTGGGAGCTGAGCAGGTTGTAGCAGGAGCAGAGCAAAGGTTATAGCTGTTCCAAGCCAGGAAAACCACTGATAACTCCAGAAAGCTACTGACCAGTTTCTCTGCTGTGTTTTACCTATAAGATCATGAAGAGATTAACTCTGATGCAGATCAATGAGGTAGTCTAGCCTCAGCTATGTCATGTTCAGGCTGGATTCAGGAGAGGACAATGCACCCAAGATCAGGTACTTTGTCTGACTCAATACACAGAAAACACATTTGAGTCAGGAAAGAAAGTTGGTGCAGTCCTGATTGATCTGATGGCTTCCTGGGACACTGTGTTGCATGTCAGACTGACTGCCAAGCTGCTGCAAGTTATTTCTTGTAGGCTGTTGGTGCAGTTTGTCCAAAAAATGATTACTAATCAAAGCTTAATCCTGCAAGTTGGGGAGAAAATCATTTGCCTTAAATGTCTCAATGGGCTTCCACAAGGGTCAATTTTGTCTCCTTTGTTGGTCAATACACACACCTCTGACCTTCCTGAAATGCAGGCCAAGAAGCATGTGCACACTCATGACATCTGTATTGCTGACACTGGAAATGCTCTCTATAGGACTGAAGGGAATCTCAGCCAAGGCGTGGATATTCTGACTCCTGACTTCCAGCAATAGAGACTAATTCTTACCAAAACAGACGGTGGCATGTACTTACCATCTAAATAATCATCTTACCAATCAATTCATCTCAGTCTTTGTACCAGGATGGTTACTGCCTTTCCAACCAGTTGTTACATACTTGGAAGTGAAATCTACCATAGCCTGAGATACTGGCCTCTCCTGCAACATCTGAAAACAAAGATCTCATCCTGTACCATTTTGATAAGAAAACAAATGGGAACATCAGGGAGAGTAGACCCTTTGGTCCTTTGTACGTCCATGTTGGGCCTGGTGTTTGGTCCAGCTGACTACTGCTCTGCAGTCTGGGGGCACACCCACCACATTCCATTTGTTGACACCAAGCTGAATTTGACCACTGGTATTATTTGAATAATGCACCGAATTCCAGTTTGCATGTGTGAGCCTGGAGTCTGCCTGGACAGCTGTGACACTGAAACCAACCTATTACAACTCCAGTTGACTGACGCCCCTGTCAAGGTTACTTCCCCACTCTGAACTCTAGGGTACAGATGTGGGGACCTGCATGAAAACCTCCTAAGCTTACTTTTACCAGCTTAGGTTAAAACTTCCCCAAGGTACAAACTATTTTAGCCTTTGACCTTGGACTTTCACTGCCACCACCAAACATCTAACCGGTTACTGGGAAAGAGTTGTTTGGAAACGCCTTTTCCCCAAAAATCCTCCCAACCCTTGCATCCCACTTCCTGGGGAAGGTTTGGTAAAAATCCTCACCAATTTGCATAGATGACCACAGACCCAAACCCTTGGATCTTAAGAACAATGAAAAAGCATTCAGTTTCTGAAAAGAAGAATTTTAATAGAAGTAAAAAGAATCACCTCTGTAAAATCAGGATGGTAAATACCTTACAGGGTAATTAGATTCAAAACATAGAGAATCCCTCTAGGCAAAACCTTAAGTTACAAAAAGACACAAAGACAGGAATATCCATTCCTTTTAGCACAGCTTATTTCCTCAGCCATTTAAAGAAATCATAATCTAATGCATATCTAGCTAGATTACTTACTAAGTTCTAAGACTCCATTCCTGTTCTGTCCCCGGCAAAAGCAACACACAGACAGACCCAGACCCTTTGTTTCCCCCACCCCCGAGCTTTGAAAGTATCTTGTCTCCTCATTGATCATTGTAGTCAGGTGCCAGCGAGGTTATCCTAGCTTCTTAACCCTTTACAGGTGAAACAGTTTTTCCTCTGGCCAGGAGGGATTTTAAAGGTGTTTACCCTTCCCTTTATATTTATGACAGCCCCATTTTGAGACAGGAAACAACACGCAGTACCAACTCGAAGGTCTGCTCATATTTAGGGGGAGGAATCCCATTCCTGAGGTCCAAGGCGTAACACCAGAGCAGATCTCTCAACACCCCTTTCTGAAGGCAGCTCTCACAAACCTGGAAAAGAGTACAACTGGCCCTTTACCATGCACAGATAATCAGCACTGCCAGGGAGCTGAAAACTACATTCTTATAGAGTGATAGCATCGGTAGGAAAGAGAATCTATATAAATTCAGGAGTCCATTGCTGTACCTGCCTCCCTGTCCACTTGATCGTAGATCCTGGACCAGGCCCAACGGGCTACTCTCTAGCTCATCCAGAGTTGCCAGAGCAATGCACTGGATTGGGCTGGTTTCCTCTTGATGCTATGACTGGAGGCAGTGTTGCAGACAATAACTCATGTGGTGGAACAGTGCCCAACTCAGTATCTGGCAGGCAATCTACAACACCTGGTCTCCCTTGATGCAGAAGCTGTTCTCTGGTTATGGAACCTGGATCAAGCTCTCATATCTGCCTCTACGAAGTAGTTACAGGTAAATGTCTGAGTGTTATAAAATGTGTCTACAATTATTTGTGCCCACAAAATTGTACATAATTATATCTAGGCACATAATATGAGTGTAAGCTCAGAGGCTGAGTTGAAGCCCTTTTAAATATGAATGAAAGTATCTAGGCCACAAACCTGGCTTCTGTGTTAATGGAAAAAAATAGAAAAACAGTTGCAGAGAATGGAAAGAACACAAGAGAAGGAAAAGATGGAGACACTTCTATGAAGCTGTAGGAAGATCTTCAAAAACATTCACTTGTTCACAAATTTATGTCATGTCACACATTTTGTGTATTACATTGAGATGATAAACAATGCCATTCACAGTCCCACAAAAACAGCTTCAGCAATTACATGGCTATTAAAATATTAGTCATGTACCTTTATGACAATTAGGGAATCAATCCTTTCCAAGAAATGTTTCTTTCTGGCTTAACATAAGTTTTTAAAAGGAGACATATAAGCTATATCTAACTACAAGTATAAGATATTAGGGACCTCCCATTTTCCAGCTCTGACTTCTCAGTCTTGGGTTCTGTCAGGGTTCCTTCCCCACTCTGAACTCTAGGGTACAGATGTGGGGACCTGCATGAAAGACCCCCTAAGCTGATTCTTACCAGTTTAGGTTAAAAAATTCCACAAGGTACAAACTTTGCCTTGTCCTTGAACAGTATGCTGCCACCACCAAGCATTTTAAACAAAGATCAGGGAAAGAGACCACTTGGAGACGTCTTCCCCCAAAATATCCCCCCAAGCCTTACACACCCCCTTTCCTAGGGAGGCTTGAGAAGAAAATCCTAACCAATTGGTTACAAAATCATCAAAGACCCAAACCCCTGGATCTTGGAACAATGGAAAAATCAGTCAGGTTCTTAAAAGAAGGATTTTATTTAAAAAAAAGAAAGGTAAAAATCATCTGTGTAAAATCAGGATGGAAAATACTTTACAGGGTATTCAGATTCAAAACACAGAGGATCCCCCTCTGGGGAAAACCTTAAAGTTACAGAAAACAGGAATAAACCTTCCTCTTAACACAGGGAAAATTCACATAAAACAAAAGATAAACTTATCCGCCTTGCTTGGCTTACCCGTACTGGTTGCAATATTGGAGACTTGCATTAGGATGGGTTGGAGAAGATGGATTTCTGTCTGACCTCTCTCAGTCCCAAGAGAGAACAACCACATAAATAAAGAGCACGAAAAAAAGCCTTCCTTCCCCCCAAGATTTGAAAGTATCTTGTCCCCTTATTGGTCCTTTGGGTCAGGTGCCAGCCAGGTTAGCTGAGCTTCTTATCCCTTTACAGGTAACAGGATGTTGCCTCTGGCAAGGAGGGATTTTATAGCACTGTATACAGAAAGGTGGTTACCCTTCCCTTTATATTTATGACAGGTTCCCATATCAGAGCCACTAGCCTTTTTGTTTAAGCCTAAACAGGATTCCCTTGCAGAAATGTTCTTGTGCCCAGCAACAGTCTAGATGAAAGTGTTTCTCCACTTCCAAGGTAGCCCCCAAGGCTACCTTTTTTCTCTGTCCTCTCTCTTTACTTGTGTTTGTTAAATAGAGGAAACGGATTTGATTTTAAAAAAACCCACAGTCTTCCTTCACATTTGTAACATTCTAGAGAAGGTTTCTATGCTTCTGTGGTATTAAACTATGGCAAACAATATTGCTAACACATGAATGCTCAATGTGAGCAGTAGCATTTCTGAAGTACCTTTAAACAGAGGAACACTTCAGATCTTTGTGTCGTGATGTAATAAAACAGAGAGAGTTTCTTTCTTGAAGCAACGTTTTAAAGGGGTATTTTCCTAGGGGCCATATAATCATTTGGACTCATTACTAGTTCTGCCATTTTAAGAGGGGAGAAGTTCTCATCGCCAGCAGCAGTGAAGTAGAATTGTATTAAATGTAGCTAGTCATGTGGAAGTTCTGACATGTATGTAGGAAAACAGGCATCATGGGGAGGACCCTCTATCAGTATGTTGCATCTCAGGCAGGATATAATGCCAGCAACTCCTCTCTGGGAGCACTCAGTACCTGCTTAGGCAGTTGCAAGCAGAGGTATCAGCTTTCTTAAACTTGCTCTCACATGCCCACTGTTGCAGGCAGATAATAAGGACAACTTTCTGTTTCCTTTTCTGTAGATACTTTTCTAGTTCCACTGCCGTGTTGGATACTCTTTGTAAACCCTGCACAGAGAAATCCAAAAGCATGCAATTCTTTTAGCAGCCTACTATAGTCCAAGATCCAACACAAGCTTTCAACAAACAGCTCTGATAGACAGGAAATTGAAAGGAGGATTGAGACAACATACAGAGGAAGAAGTAAACCAGCTGAAAAAATGATAAATGAAGATACCCACTGTTGTTCCATTTGATATGTGAATGAAATAGCGCTCCACATACAACATATAAAAGTGCATATGGACAACATGAAGATAGTAGAAGGTGACTATAGAATAACAACTTGATCACAGTGTTGTATTTCTATATGCACAACATCATTCTTTGAAGCACTAGTGGTGTCACCATAAGGTTTTTTCCATAATTGTCTCCAAAGGTTCTTGGTCAGATTCCACTGTACTTTTCCTTGCATAATGAAGACACAGAGAAACACAATTGCATACATCACTTTTTCAGTCTGTGCACAGTTTATATCCATAGGAGGGAGAGCTTTGAATGCATAAACCACTGGCTTACATTCTTGCAGTAATAGCCCCACAGTCTTGCTTAACCTGAAGCATTGCCTCTTTATTTATATTGCAATATTCCTATGTGCCTAAACTAGCAATTTGTTAATTAGTTCTGAAGGTATACTCTTACTCTGAATTTCTTAGGAGATTCCTTAGTGGTGCGAAAACATCTGCAATGTGTGATGTCAACTTGGCAAGATAACATCACCATTAGAAGATATTGTTTCTAGCTCAGTGCTTGTTGCTTCTTCTGTAGAATTGGGCTTAAGAACCTCAGCTGAGAAAACGTAAAGAAAATACTTTATTCTGGTAGCTCAGACGGTGCATTTGTTTCAATGTAATTTGACCCAAACATTATGCTGCCCTGAATCATTCACGTCAGTCAATGTCAGTCAATACCATGTCAGTCAGTACCAACCACTTGTTCTACGGCTTCACTTGTTCCTTATATGCTGTTTTAAAGTGTATATCCTGCAAACACTCAGGTTCGCTCTGGGGAATGACATATTCCTTACACAGCCTATGCTTTTCCTTTCAGCTGATATATAAACCCAAACATCATATATTTCATTTCTTTTTCTTGAAAACCCAGATTTTTCAGACAAAATTTTTCATCCTTATTCTTGGATTTCAGGGGATCCTTGAAAGTTAATTCTGGACACTGCTTGAATATCTTCCACTCCCCAGGAAGATTCCTGCTTTTCCAAATCATTTTGGGTAGCTTAACTCCGGCAAATCCTATAATGTTGACCTGTTGTCCTTCCCTTTTGGTTGTTTCTTCCGGAAGCAGGACATTGCAACCCTCCTGTAGGTTAGCATACAATAGAAAAGGCTGAAACTGTTGAACCAGAGTAAAGTTTTTATTCACGTCAAACTACGGAGTGATATGATCTCCAAAGAATCTGTGTCTTTGACACCACCATATCTTGGTTCCTTATTTATCACAATAAAACAATAGACACACAATACCACCATTGATGGTGTCTCGATTATTTTACTGCTGAAATCACAAACCTTACCCAAATTAGGCCCCAAAAATTGGTTTGCAATTTATATTGTCGTTAGATTTGCAAAACCAAGATGACGTGCTCTGAGTTTAGTCTTTAATGTTGCAAAGGACAGTCCTGTGTTCTTAGACTATATGTTTGTAGATATGTGGTCTTCTGGTACTGCATGCTGGTTCGATCAGCGGATCCTGACTCCATCTTCGACAAACAACTGGAACCAGGACAGCTCCTAATATGGTCATAAAATAGAGTAAAGACAGTTTTGACTAAAATTGAACCCTGCAGACTTCTAGAGCGGTCTGTACATGCAGCTTCTCACTCTGTGTGCCATCTGTATGAGATTGATCACTCACTAATTGCTGTAATCAAGTTAGCAGTGGTGTGGGAGTAACTTCCAGGCACAGGACCATGTGGAGATCGCCTGTAGGCACCTAAGAACGATTCTCATAGAAGTCCAGACGGCACAATCTTTCTCAGCAATATGCACTATATCTAACTTTGCTTCATTTCTCTGAGTTCCAACCCCGGGACCATTGAACAAGCAGAACTAGCAAGAGCATCTGCAATGTGATCCGTTGACTCTCAGTAATCAACCAGCATACCATAGGAATGCCTTACTCATAATAAGCAAAATGAAATACCCAATATCTCTCTCCTCTTTCTCTCACCCCACTGGAAGGAATTTTTGGTAGATTTGTCTGTAGTATGTTTGGTGTTTTCAAAATATAATTGCAAATAAAACGAATTTTGCATATCATCCTGCACGTGCAGTGTTAGCGGGATGTTCATTCCTATCTCTTGTGGCAATGAGCTCTCCAGTGCTTGCTCAGCTGTTGAAAAAGTCCTGTCTCCCACACTCATAAATCTTAGTTTTTGTGATTTGGAGCTCCATTGTTGCTGAGAAAGGCAACTGTCCTGGGAGCTGCTGATCAAAAAGGGAGAAGTGGTCTCCCATGTAATTTGGGCCACTATCTAAAAAAAGATTTCAATATGAAAACAGAATCCTTGAATTTGAATGTGTATCAAGTGAGGAGCCTCTAAAGAGAGCAAAGCACTCAGGAGATGTGCTCATAGCAACATGCGTTTGCACATTAGGTGAAGTGCTGTGTTCTCTGCCAATAGGGGCTCTCTCAAAATGGGTGGCATCATTATTAATTAAAATGAATTGCAATAATCAAGCATGAATCACTGTGGCCGATAGTATTGCATGCAGTCTTCTGGCTAGCTGCAGATGAAAGAGGTCAAAACCACTGTAATTTGAGTAACAGTAAGAAATCTAGCTATGGACCAAGGCTGTGGACAAAATGAACAATGTGAGAGCAGAGGGCCTTGATAGAAAAGGAAGTTATGGAAAAGTTACATTTTTTTAAACATTTCCCTCTTCCCACCAGCATCACCCCCATCTTCCCTATATTCATTTTTACCCACCTGCTTTTCATCCAGATGCTAATTGTAGCCAGGCATTGAAAAATCTCAGACCTGGTTTACACTACAGAATAACGTCAATGTAAGGCAGCTTACATTGACCTAACTCTGTAAGTGTTTACACTAGAATGGTGCTCCCACAGATGTAAGTCGCCCACTACATAACTCAATAACTCAATAACTCCACTTCTGCTAGAAGTGTAGTGCTTAAGTTGATGTAGTTAGGACAATGCAGTGTCTCTGCAGACACTGCGTTACTTTGATTGCCTGATGGCTGTCAGCTCTGCGCAGGCTCATAGATGGAGCCCCACCATCAGAACTGGCAGTCTGGAGCCCCATCGCTGGGACCGACAGCCTGGATCCCTGCTGCTGGGACTGATGGCCAGGAGCCCCGCCACTGGGACTGACAGCCTGGAGTACTGCCAGGCTGACAGCTGGAGCTCCATTGCCACCTTCTGGTGAGGGATTTGGGGGGAAGGAGAGCCTGAGCTTGGGCTCTCCTTTCCCCCCACCCCAGGCAAGGGAAGTAGGGGTGTGGCGGGGTGCTGCAGCCAGGTTTTATGCAGGGCCGCTGGCCCCATGCCCAAGGCGCTACTCCCCAGCTCGGGTCCTGGGGGCCAGCCCCAAGTCCCGCTCCCCAGCCTCTGGCTCCATGCCCGGGGCTCAGGTCCTGGCTACCAGCCCCACTCCCCGGCCACTGGCCCCATGCCTGGGGCCCCATGCCCGGCCCCATGCCCCACTCTCAGGCCTCCAATCCCGGGGCCCTGTGCCTGGTCCCCTGCTCCCAGGGCTACACTCACAGGACCCATGCCTGGCCCCATGGCCGGGACTCTGCTTCTGGCCCCACAAGTGGGGTCCCAGCTGCTAGCCCCTGCCCGGGGTTCCACTCCTGGCCCCACACCCGCCCCCAGCTGTGGCCACAGCCTCCCTCCTCCTGGAGACACAGGCCTGCTCCCAGCCTCAGCTCAGGGAGTGGGGGGGCATGGACAGGGGTAAGGGGCTGGCTTTCAGCACCCCTGCTACTAAAAATATTCCAACACCACAGCTCCCCGTATTCTTGTCAGTTTCATGGCTGCTATTATTTCACATTTGGTCTCCAGCTCAGGCTGTCAGCCATGGACAAATATCATCTCTTGTCTACCCTATAAAATTAGGTAGACTTAAGTTAGGTCAACCTACAGCTACCACAGTAGTTAAATCAGCTGTTGGTGTCCACATTACCCTCCTTCTGCCCTGTCTTCACCAGGAGCGTTTGCCTTGCACCGACTGAAGTGGAGAATTGTGGGGCAATGCTAACACCTAAGTCTATATTATCTAATAATGTCTCCAAACAGCTTCATCTCAATGTTGGATAAGATGGAGGGCAGAGGACTGAATTTTGTGGAACTCCAGGAGTAAAGGCTGTTGAGCTGCACATGCCCATTGTGATACTCTGGGTTCTCTCTGAGAAGAAGGAATGGAGACACTTCTGGCCATTTGATCTTGCAACCTCTAAAAGACAGGAGAGCAGTATTTGAAGATAAAAGAGGAGGAGGAGTTTTATGTTTCATACGTGCATGCAAAAAAAAATATGTATAGAAAATATGGGAGCAAGACACCTAATATGATGCTACTTTCATCCTTATTAACATAGTCAATATTGTAGATCATGATAATTGTTTGGAAGGGGGAAATACTTTCCATCCCATGAGCTATTGTTGTTGGCCTGTAAAACACTAATTACCATAGTTACATGTAAGTTTATAACCGGGGCTACAAAGTTCAACCAGCAATGTCTGGCAAAATGTGCCAGCACTTTGTAAAGTGGGGATGCCAATTCCAGTGTTTTTATATTATATCCTAGGAGTCTTTACTACCAAAGAAATTGTAGAGTTTTTCCAGGTCCTTGTACTTGTCTCTATATTTCCTTGACAGCATGTGTCCTCTCAGTCCTCTGGGGACGAAATATTAGGGAAGCTCAAAATGGCTTCCTGGCTGAACACTGCACAATCAGGGCACTGAAAAAAGGTGCTCTGACATTACCTTTGGCCTCCTGGAACTTTCTCCTCCAGTTTATATATTTACTGCTTCTTAAGCCTTTACCACAATCTCTCACTTTAGTCACTGGTCATTTCTAAGAGCTTTACTTACCATTGGCCATCATGAAGTGGAAGTGACTGAACCTTTCCATACGTCCACAAATAACACCTGCAAAGTCTATGGAGATTTACATTTCTCCATCATGCCAGCAGTAGGTCACAATATTCTATACAGAGCAATTTGTCTTCGTATTTGATTCTGAAAGAAAAGGGGACTCTCTTGGCCTTCAAAATGCTCTTTTAATGGTGGGTATTTTGGTATTTCTTTAATAGATTCCTGTTGGAAGATAAAAATTAGAACGATGGAGAAGAGGGAAGTTGATGGGACCAGCAATACCAGACACGGTAAAAGCAGGACTCACAGCTCAACATCTCTGCTGCCTCTTCATCTGAAACAGTCTTTTTGCTTATCAGTGCTTAATTTAATCCTTGAATCATTTTCAATTCTACTTCAAAGCCCTTTTTTACTCTCAGGCCTATGATTTCTAACCTTAGACCACATGATACCTTCTGGAAGCCCAGTACCAAATGTGCATCAAAGCCCAAAACACACAGTGAGGGGAAGGCGGTGATCATTCTCACTGAAACTGGCCATTCACTTTTGCCCGACCTTATTTACAGGTGCTGCTTGCAAGTTATTACACCTATATTGGTTTGGGTTTCGCATGCACATATTCGAATTCAGCCTTGGTGACAGCAGGCATAATTCCACTGAAGTAAATGGAACTTATTGTAGGGCTGAACTTAGCAATTAGACTGTGATTCTCTTTGAAACATTTTGTGATGCTAAATGATTTGTATACAAAATACAGTGATACATTTTTACTGCCACCTAATGTGATGCTGAAACTGATAGGAAGCAGTAAAACAGGGGCCTGATTGTGTGCTCTTTTATACCGGTGTGATTCTGTTGCCTTCAATGGAGTTACCGGGGGGGGTGGGGGGGAGGGCCATGGATCAGAGTTCATGTCTCACCCCTGCATCAGTACCCGGCCCAGGCCAGGGAAGCTGATGATCCAACTAGCGGATCAAATTCGGTGATGAATCCTGGTTGCATGCCACCTGAGGCATGTTGCACATACGCTAAGAAGAATGGTGTTCTCCTTATTTATGTCAGTGTGAGAAGAGAAGACCAGGTGTTTCAGAACAGTACTGCTCCCAGAAATTAATTGATTTTAGGTGGCTGATTGGCGATGTAGAGTTTGTATGTGTTTTCTCGTGCTCTGAGTCCTTTTCAGCTTCCCTGTGAACTGACAATGGGGCATGGAATCAAAAAATTCACCCCAATGCTAGTAAACATTTTCATGAAATTGGATCAGTATAATGGTATTGATTTGAACAACTGGCAATAAAACAGGTACCCAGCTGCACCTGGATTCAAATAGATTGCAGCAAGGAGTAACAGGTCAGAAGTGCTCACAAATAGCAGGTGCCCCTATTCAGTTTGATCACTTAGTACAACTCTGTTCTTTGGATCACACTAGTGCTCATGTTTGCGAGCTAATCAATACACTCAGAAATGATTGCCATTGTAAATTTGTTAGTGGACGTTTCCAACTTTTTCCCAGCTCGTAATATTATTTGCGTGAGGAGATGTTTCTATCTGTTTGACAACTAGCAACAAAAAGAGAACATGCTTGGCACAGAAAAAGCCATCCAGCCCAACTTCATGGTTTTTTATTCTGGGCATATCTTAATCCCACCTTCCTGCTTTTTCACTGTATTGCTTTGAAACCGTTGTGTGAATATATAACAGCTACTGCTGACATGTTTCTAATTATCTCCAGTACTTTGATCAAAGAGCCTTTTCTGCTCATTTCCTCTCTGAAATCATGGCAGGGGACAAGGACATCAAATCCATAGTAAGAATATCCTTCCTTACACTGCGGTTGTTAGTGACACAGTATTGCATTAGAATAATAAAGACTAGAAGGAGTCAGATGGCACTTTAGGGAAGGACCCCTACAAATCCCAGCAAGACATATCAACTACTTCACCACTCTTATAGCAAATACCAAAATATTTACCTTTTCTAAAATGAGGCCAAAAGAGGCCCCTCTGCCCTCAGCATTGAGTACTAAGACATGAGTTGCTATGCATGGAGCAGTATGACCTATTGCCGGCGTGCTGCAGAAATGTAAATCCCTGTAGACTTTGCAGGTGTTATTTGTGGAAGAAAGGAGAAGTTTAGTCCCTGTGTTCCCCCTCAGACCATTCCAGAATGTGAAATGCACCAATACTTAACTCTTTATTTCCTATTTTCCAGAGATTTAAGGTGCAACAAAGTTATACCTCTGAGAACATGGACACGGAGGCTATGGTAAGGTCTCCCAGCCCACACGCTCTTAATGCTGCTCCCCTGGTGTTGGCAATACATCAGGCACAGTGACCAAACCAAGCTTATCCTAATAAAATCTGCCATTTTCTGTGTTGTGCTGTTTATGTCCTACACGTGCTCTATGAACTTGCCTCTTCACCCACTCCTCCTGACCCTCCTGGAGTCAGCCGTAGGTGTACTGCTCCCGGCACAAGTTGCAGCAAATGGCCAGAGCTCACCCTGCCAGCTGAGGGGTCATTTTTTTCTAGGCTGTGCATGGGGCAAATGAGCACAATGCCCCCTCTTGGGTCTAAGACACAGGTCCCCAAAGTGTGGCATGTACCCCCTTAGGGGAGCATGGAGGAATGTCCGGGGTGTGGGGGGGTGTCCCGTGCCAGTCCTCATGGGGTTGGGGTGGGAACGCCACTCAGCCCCTCCCCAGCCCCAGGTCTGCTCTGGTCCCATCTCCAGCCTGGCCCCGTCCCCAGCCTCTGCGCAACTCCGCTCCTGGCCTCATGCCAGCCCCCAGCCTCAGCCGCTGGCTGCAGCTCCATTCCCAGCCTGGGGCCAAGGCTGAGGGCAAGGCCGGGAGCAGAGCCACACCTGGCCGCAGCACCACTCCCGGCCCCAGACCCACCCCCAGCTGTGGCCCCAGCCTTATCCCCCCTTATCCCTGGCCGCACCACCCCCACCCCCCAAGCCACGGTCTCACTCCTAGCTCTGGCTCCTCAGGGTGAGGGAGTGCAGACCAGGGTAAGTGGGGGAGGTATGGCCCTCAAATGTTTGGGGACCACTGGTCTAAGTTCTAAGAATGTATGAACAATGTTTTTTTAAATGTCTAAAGAGTTTTAGGGCTGTTTGAATGGCTGCTGCTGACTCCTCCAGGAGCTGCTGCTGTAATACTATGCCAAGAAGGTAGAGGAATATCAGAGTGCTTCAGCCCTTTCTAATACTCCACCGCATAGTCTGAACCACTGCCAGAACCCCACATCTGTATAGCCATTCACACAGTGCCCTGCACCCTCTCTGTTCTCAGTAGCCAAGGAGTTCTAGCACTCTGGTGCACACATTACACTGCCCAAAAGGCTCAGTAAGGACTCACATAGGGAATCCCTAAGACAAGAATGAACAGATATTAACATCTGGCAGGTCTTTGGTGTTTTTTTTCTGGAGCAAAAGAGGAGGTTGTGTGTATGTGGTGCCTGGTTCATTCATGTTTGCTATGCCTGACTTAACTTCAATCTTCATCCCAGTGAAAACAAGCCCTAATAGTTTTCCCCACAGTATTCTTGGGCCCTTCTCTTACTGTCCTCCACATACTTGGGAAGGGTACAGTCCTTGAGGTCTCCCTCAGGGACTTGTTGGAGCATTGCTCAAAGGGGACAGAGTTAAGATTGGAGCATGGGGAGGGTGTTGTAGAAGACATTATCGTAACTCAGTATTTCCCAGTTTTTGGAGATTTAAGTGCTTGTTTTTACCTTAACTGTTTAAGTACTGGTGCATTTCAAATTCTGAAAGGTACGAGGCACTGCTAGTCAACCTTAAGTTGGATGGAAAGCTTGCTAGATCGTCAGGCTCAAGGGGTAGTGATCAATGGCTCCATGTCTACTTGGCAACCGGTATCAAGCAGAGTTGGTCCTGGGGGCTGGTTTCAAGGGTTGGTCCTGAGGCTGGTTTTGTTCAATATCTTCATTAATGATCTGGAGATTGGCGTGGATTGCACCCTCAGCAAGTTTGCAGATGACACTAAACAGGAAGGAGTGGTAGATACACTGGAAGGTAGGGATAGGATACAGAGGGACCTAGACAAATTAGAGGATTGGGCCAAAAGAAATTTAATGAAGTTCAACAAGGACAAGTGCAGAGTCCCGCACTTAGGACGGAAGAATCCCATGCACTGTTCCAGATTAGGGACCAAGTGGCTAGGCAGCAGTTCTGCAGAAAAGGACCTAGGGGTAACAGTGGATGAGACGCTGAATATGAGTCAACAGTGTGCCCTGGTTGCCAAGAAGGCCAATGGCATTTTGGGATGTAGTAGTGGGAGCATTGACAGCAGATCGAGGGATGTGATCGTTCTCTATTCGGCATTGGTGAGGCCTCATCTGGAGTACTGTGTCCAGTTTTGGGTCCCACACAACAAGAAGGATGTGAAAAAATTGGAAAACATCTAGCGGAGGGCAACAAAAATGATTAGGGAGCTGGAGCACATGATTTATAAGGAGAGGCTGAGGGTACTGGGATTATTTAGTCTGCAGAAGAGAAGAATGAGGGGGGATTTGATAGCTGCTTTCAGCTACCTGAAAGGGGGTTCCAAAGAGGATGGATCTAGACTGTTCTCAGTAGTACCAGATGATAGAACGAGGAGTAATGGTCTCAAGTTGCAGTGGGGGAGGTTTAGGTTGGATATTAGGAAAAACTTTTTCACTAGGAGGGTGGTGAAGCACTGGAATGGGTTACTTAGGGAGGTGGTGGAATCTCCTTCCGTAGAGGTTTTTAAGGTCAGGCTTGACAAAGCCCTGGCTGGGATGATTTAATTGGGGTTTAGGTCCTGCTTTGAGCAGGGGATTGGACTAGATGACCTTCTGAGGTCCCTTCCAACCCTGATATTCTAAGATTCTATTATTCTAACACTGTGCTAATGAAATTTCTGGCAGTGAGTTCCCCTTGTTTCCTTGAGGACATTATGGTAGTGCCATTTCCAATGTGGCAGCTAGTCCCTCCCATATCATCCTGGGCCTACCCCAACATACCAGGTTTCCTATCCCAGACACAGTACTGCCTGCCAAACTGTCCCAGGGAGGGACTTAGGCAGATGGATACCGGGCATTGGTGGGTGCATTCATGGGTTCTGAACTTCCTCAAAACTGCATGCACGAGTCACACTTCCAAAAAAAGCCCTATTGTGTCCTCCAATAGCTAGCAAACGGCAGGTTGACAGCATGAATGTGCACAGAACCAAAAACACAAGTGTGGAGGATTCAAATTCATCACTCTTGTGTGCTAGGAGCAGTACTTGTTCCTTTAAGATTCCAGGGGAGTACATTACTCCCTCAGTGTCACCTGCCAGGGAGTTTCTGAGGAAACAATACCTCACACAGGTGCAAACTGTCTGCAATCAAAGGTGCTAAAGTTTTTAGAATGCAATAACTTTTGAAATATGTTTATACTGGAGCTTGGTACCATTCAGTGGCTGATCTCAGGGGCATTCGGTTCCCTATATTTAATGAAGATGACAAATGAGATTTTTCCCAGCCTCTGCACCAAAAGAGTTAAGAGTCTGAAAAATATTATAAGTAGCTCATTTTGAAGGGGCTGTACCTCACCAACCCCATGACAAAAATGCCCCCTTTCAACACAAACTCTACCCCAGCCCCTGCTGTACTACACCAACTTTCAAAATAATATCCCTGTGCACATGGGTTTTAGAGCAATTTGAATATTAATAAGCAGCTCCTTATCAGGGGTTGGGATCTAAGGAATCCATGTAGCATGTGACCCCGAACTTGTACCACTAATTTTACCTGTGGCCCTGACATGGCATAGCAATTTTCAGAACATCTGAGTATGTAGGTGGCTTTCAGAACACTTTGAAATATTAGCTCTTAAACCAGAAGCTTTGCTCATGGGGCACAATTTCCAAAAGCAGCCCTTGCAGAATGCATGTGGAGTGGAACTAATACATGAAGCATGCATTTCTCAGAAAGCAGCTGGGGGCTCGGGTTCAATAGCCATAGCATGCCACCTCGAGTTACCTGTTGTCAGGCTGCCTGCAAACTTTCTCAGTTGTAACAGACCCCCCTCCGGCTCCCCAGTCCTACTGCACGTACACAAATAATGTTTTCTGGTTCGTCACCATGGCTCAAGTCACAGTGGAGATCCAACTTACACCCTGAGTAACCTTTAAAGCATCGTTGCCCCAAAGGGGCAGTGGGTGCCAGACACTAGCTAAGCACAAACAAGAGCAGGTGATATCTGTTTGGGGAGGATCAGAGTCATAGGTTGAGCCCCAGATGGGCATAAAAGATGTCGTAAGAATCATTACATTAAGATGTCACATGATTTTGGGGTGGGGGAAGAAATGGCTGAATTTTCAGAATCCCTGGTTCAAATGACCCAGAATTTGGACACAAATCCTACCCCAGACCCACCTGAGACACAGCAATTCTTAAGACAGTGCCAGTAAGCATGCGGATGTTTGAATGCATAGAAACATGGGCTGTTTAACAATGAGCTAGTCACATCATTAACAATAGTACTTCTTCTACCAGCCCAGGATAATGGAAGATGTCTGAAAAAATCCCCTGTGCTGCTTTGAAAAATTTCACCCTACATATTTTTAAAAGTTGCTGTCTTGCTAATGCTAAGTGCTTAAGATTATTAAAAGTGAAAGCCAACCTCTGATTTCGCTTTTCACCATTTGAGTCAGGATATGTTTTGCTTTTCTGCAAAAGATTGGATAGAGAAGTTAGGCTAGTAATAATGACTTTCTCATCATTACAGTCAGTTTTATTTTCTGGTTCTCATGTAGAGAGTGTGAGGTAGTGTCTTGGGGCAGGTCCTTCAGGGGACATTAGAACTTATCTGGATTCTTCCTGTAAAATTAAGTATGGTCAGGAGCTCTGACTTTCCAACATCATGACTTTCACTACCTCCTACATAACAAACTTTCTCCTTTCCATGAAAGTACATGATCCTGGAATGTTCACAACAGATCTCTTCAGTCTCTTCACTTCCTCTGCAGACAACTCTTCTCCTCCAATGTACATGTAAACACTAAAGTGTGGGCCCTCAGAGCCATGAACTGGTGCTATCTGGTTTTCTGCTCTCATCTGCCCTGAGGCTGCAAGATCTGTGCCTGAAGACATTCTACTTCCCCTTCCAGCTCACTGACTCTCCAGAGGAGACGATCCTTCTCTTGCAAAGTCTCTTGGTGTTCTTCTTCCACTTGCTCCCATTCATACTGACAAGGAGCTGCAGTAACTAGCGTGTTCCCTGTCTCCACACGGGACACTGTTCAAGTTTCTACTGAGCACCGCTCATTTCCCTATTTGAGCTCCTTCCCCCTAACACCCATTTTGACACAGAGCACAGCCAGCTTCTGGTCACACAGTGCACACTATTGTTTCCAGTGCTCCATTTCCAGCCATGCCCAGGCCAATTCCTGTTCCTGTTTAGTCACCTGAGCTATGATTTTCTGTGAGGAGGTCTTGAGTGTCTCCATTTCTTGTCCAGCCACCAGCAGCTGCTCTTGTAAGACCTCAGCTTGGCCTTTTGGTTCCTGATAACTCCTGTGAGCTGCTTTGCTATGGGCTTCTGAACCTTTCCAATCTTCCTCAGACCAATCACAAGTTTCTGGCTCTGGTTCTAGCCCCTCAGCTTCTTTCCTCAGTGTTGGGCCCTGCACAACATTCCTCTTTAGTAGGGCCACAAATCCCTGACAGTCTCTTCCCAAAATTATGGGCTCTGGGAGGTTCTCTACTACTCCAACCCATAATCTTCCCAGTTGTCCTTGTACTTGAATTTCTACATTGGTCACAGGATAGACCTACATCTCCCCATGCATGCAGCAGATGTGAACAGATAGGTTTGTGTCCATTCTCTTGGGGAGAAATTTACTCCCCCAAATAAGTCTGTCCACATCCTGAGTCAACTAGGGCCTCTACGTTTACCTCCCCCATACTCAGTGGTACAAGATATGGATTTTTCTGTCTTTGTTCAGGAAGCATCCCAGGCCACTGACCTTGTTTTAGTAACAACCCAGGTAATTGCATACCATAAGCATACAATCCCTCTGGAGGTGTCCGGATTGTCCACATGGGAAGTACACTAACTGGCCTCCTTGCCCATCCTCACGAGAACGGCCACCAGGCTGCAATATTGACCAAGGCACCAATGACCCTTCATGGATTCTAGATTTGGGGCAATCCAAGATCTTTCTGTTATATCTCTGAATCCAGCAGAGAAGGAGATAGGGACCTGATAGAAACACAGCTGACTGCTGTGCTCCCTTTATTGTTCAGGCAACAAAACTGAAAGCAACATGAAAGTGAGGCTTTGCACTGGGGAACGGGAGTGCTCAAACATTTAAAGAGATAGGACATCACACTTTCCTTTTTGGGTGTCCTCCCCACATTCCCCCAATTGGGTCTCATCCTTCTTTTCCCTTCCTTGAGGGAACATCCATGGTCAGCTTTCCTGAATCATCCATCATTTTCTCTACTGAGCTTGTCTCCAGTGATAATCATCAAGTGGCATGACCCTGGGCCACAACTTGCCAGCAGGATCCCTAGGGAAATGGCTCTGTCTGGAACCTATGTGTATATCATTCAGGGGTCAAACCCAGTTTGTCCAGGATAGCTGCTTTGACCTCCACATATGAGCCAGCCTATTCATTGCTCAGGGGTCTGCTTGGACCTCCCTGGTCAAATATGGGACCACTTGGCCACCCAGGATGATTAAATCCACTAGCCACCCATTCAGATGTGTGGAGGAAGGTTTCTGGGTCATCCTCCAGACCCCACTTTGACAAGCCAGGAACAAGTCTGCCAGAGTACCCTCTCCTGTGCGAGATGACTTCCAGAAGCCCATCGCTCCAGCTGTTGTAAGAACTGTTCATGCTGTTGGTGTTGGGCCTCCTGCCAGCACTGCTGCACAGCAAAGTGCACATCCTGCTGGCTTTGATGGGTTTCCAGGACCTGTAATAGAAGGTTATGAATTTGCTTCTGTTGCTCCTGCTGTTGTTGTAGGCCTGCAGCCATCTGGATCTTCCATTCTGACTGTAAAACTAGATCTGCCTTGCAACAAGCCATGGCAATACAGCAGCTCTGCCTTGCCACTCAGTCAACATTTGTTGTTCTTAGTATATGTGCAACATGCCTCAGGTGGCATGTGACCAAGATTCATCACTGAATTTGGTCCACTGGTTAGCTTCCCCGGCCCAGGCCGGGTACTGATGGGCAGTGCAATGTGAATGCTGATCCATACCACGCAACCCTCATTAATGCGGGGAGGAGGTGTCTCAAGGTCCCATTGCTTGAACTGAGTTGTAAGTGGATCCACACACCGCTGTTGTGTCCTCCTGTGTTGGGGCATGGCATTTCAGGCACTCCTGCCTCCATTTAGAAGGTGTGGCCACTGGTCTGGAGCACAACAGCCTGAGCAATAAGCTCAGTATACAGCCTTTGCATGATTAAATAATAACCAACTTGTAAGCTGGCCATCCGTGCTTTTAAATAAACAAACATAAAAGGCAAGTGCTTGGTTGCAGTACTTTAAACCTAGAATCTAACCTAGCCCTGGGGTTCTGGGTTAGCCCTGAGGAGCTTCTCCTCTATACTCAGTCTCACCCAGCACTATTCTCAGAGGAAGCAGGCAAGCTTTCTTAACTGGCCTATTGTCTCCCTATTGGTTCTTGTCAACTCCTGGCCTTTCTAGGCCTCTGGAGGACTAAATCTTACTGGTAACCTAGCCCAAATGGGGTTTCCTTAAACAAGGGGCCTCAGGGCACTGGTGTTTCCAGCAGGGAGCCAAGATGGCCTAATAGACCCTGTCATAGTTGGGTTTAAAGTACTTGGCATCATCTCTACATTTTTTTAAAGCATTAAAGATATTTTTACCTTATTTTTTTCTTATACAAAAGATTTTCTGTACCAGAAAAGGAAATAAAGGAACATCACTGGCCTCAGCTTTGGAAAAGGTCACGGACACATTCTTACCAGCTGCTTTTGACCGTAGCCAGCAAAGGTAAGGACCAGAGACATCAGGAAAAGGCAATCACTAGGCCATGTGCCACACTGACATTAAGCGAGAGGTCCAAGGACAGACATCTTCTCGATGAAGAATGCCTGTCCTTGATTAACTAAAGTACCAGAACAAAGATAGGGTGAGTGAAAATTTGATTCACTCCACATCATCTGATCTCCCCAAATCACCACAAGAGTTCAAATTTGCCACAGCTTTACTAAGTGATTAATAAGTATTACATTCATTTTGGTCTAATGGATGTAGTTTCCAGTGGTTGTGAATCCTTGGTGAGATAGGCACTGACTTTTGTTTTTGCTGTTGGGTGCTTTTGAAGATGTGTGTGTGTTTAGGGGGGAGGGCTCTACCAGTTTTGGGTGGAGGCTATTTTCAGCATATTTATACACTTCCTTCTAGGGCTGTTGATTAATCGCAGTTAACTCACGCAATTAACTCAAAAAAATTAATTGCAATTAAAAAAATTAATTGCGATTAATCGCAGTTTTAATTGCACTGTTAAACAATAGAATACCAATTGAAATTTATTAAATATTTTGGATGTTTTTCTACATTTTCAAATATATTGATTTCAATTACAACACAGAATACAAAGTGTATAGTGCTCACTTTATATTATTATTTTTATTACAAATATTCGCACTGTAAAAATAATAAAAGAAATAGTATTTTTCAATTCACCTCATACAAGTACTGTAGTGCAAGCTCTTTATCATGAAAGTGCAACTTACAAGTATAGATTTTTTTTCATAACATAACTGCACTCAAAAACAAAACATTTTAAAACTAGACCCTACCAGTCCACTCAGTACTACTTCTTGTTCAGCCAATCACTAAGACAAACAAGTTTGTTTACATTTACAGGAGATAATGCTGCCTGCTTCTTATTTACAATGTCACCATAAAGTGAGACCAGGCGTTCGAATGGGAGTTTTGTAGCGGTATTGCTAGGTATTTACGCTCCAGATATGCTAAACGTTCGTATGTCCCTTCGTGCTCTGGCCACCATTCTAGAGGACATGCTTCCATGCTGATGACACTTGTTTAAAAAATAATGCATTAATTAAATTTGTGACTGAACTTCTACTATTGTTTAATAGTATGATTAATCACATGATTAATAGCCATTAATTTTTTAAATTGCGATTAATTTTTTTGATTACTTAACAGCCCTGCTTCTTTCATATTCTTGTTATTGAATATGTGTCTATTATTGGTATCTTTTCTATTTTAATAATGATTAAATTTTTATGAACTACACAGTTACATTATCATGAATTACAGTATACTAAAACAATTACAATCACCTACAAGCTGTCTTCACTAACGTCCCAGTTTAAAGACATTACCTCTCACTGTAGCCTTCTGGATAATTGTCAGTAATCTTATTTACATCTAGTTCCCTGGTATGCTCTTGATGCTCGTTAAGAACATCTACATTATTCAATTGTGTCTGTCCCATTGATGACTGGAGATAATTTTTAAGTCTTCTGAAGATGGAGAATGAGTGTTTTGCATTGCAGGATGATATAGGCACAGTGAAAAGGATTCTTATAAATGTGCAGTAGTCTGGAAGCATAGTTACTCCAAGCTCTTTCCTGATGGGTAACAGCAAACAAAGACACCATCATTTTGTATGTGTAATTGGGATTATATTTTGCCATGTGCACTACTTTGCATATAACATTGAATTTCGTCTGCCATTTTGTTGCCTAGTCACACAGTTTTGTGAGATCCCTTTGTAATATTTTGCAGTCAGCTTTGGACTTAACTGTCTTGAGTAATTTTGTATCATCTGCAAATTTTGCCCCCTCACTGTTTACCCCCTTATGCAGATCATTTATGAATATGTTGAACAGCACTGGTCCCAATACAGGCCACTGGGGGACAACACTAGTTACTTCTCTCCATTCTGAAAATGGACCATTTATTCCTACCCTTTGTTTCCTATCTTTTAACTGGAGTGCCTGGCAATGGTTTCAGGATCATCTAATTTAATTTCATGACAAGCCTTTTGTTATCTTAATCATCCTGCCTCCGTTTATAAACAAACTCCCTGCCTCAAGGGCAGAAGCTGTTAGCAGCACAGAACTCATCACATGCCACACTCAAGCTTTGTCTGGGGCTAGGGTTTGTGCCGTGAGCAAACCTCAGGTGCGAAACTATGGCTTGTGGGTGCTGAGCACCCCCTATTCTTTTCCTGTGGGTGCTTGAGCCTCGGCACACCTAAGGAGTCAGCAGCTATGCTTGGTGACAATAATACAGTTGTTCATCATTTCAAAGTGAAACTAATCAAATTAATAAACTGATAAGGAAAAAGCAACAGTAAATGAATTGGCAATAACAAATGAAAACCACTAAAGGATTGGTGTCAGCCCCTAGTTTTTTCCATGTCAAAACTGTCTTAAGCATCAAATGTTCCCATCTAGAATAGCTAATTATGTAAATAGTGTTCTCATCAGAGAACATAGATGATTCGGTGCAAGATGCACATACGCACAACTCCCATTGACTCGCAGTCTCCTTGGATGATATGGATACAACAGCTTTCACTAAAAGGAAAAGCAGGTTCAAAGACAAGGCCAGATTCTCTGCTGCACCCAATTTCCACCAGCTTCAGGAGAAAGAGATTCTGTTGGAAGCCGGTTAAAGTTCCCTGATGCTCTGCCTCTCCTCAGGTACAGTTTAGAGTAGACTCAGGGCCACTTTAAAAAATGCCAGCTGCAGTGGATCCATAAGACTACCACACTGACTGGACATCTGCTCCCATGTACTGCTGGTAAGTCCCTTCTCTGCTCCAAGATACCCCCAGGATTGTCAGTATGAAGCAATTAGAGCCAGGGCTGAAAATCTGGTCCATTAATTTTACCATTTTACTGCTGGAAAGAATTTAAGAGGCTAATTTAAGAAGTAGTAATGGTAAAATAACTAAATAGAAAACAATATACCTGCTGGAGCAATAAGCATCAGTAGAGAAACAAAGTGAACACTGGTTTTAAGTTATTTTTGGAGAGTAATCTTTTTCAGGGATTGGCTTTGTCTCATTTTGCTCTCATTTAGCGTGGTGTAAAACAGGACTGACTTGACTTAATTCAGTAGAATTACACAGGTTTAAAAATGAGGTGAGAACATGGTCTGTAGAATGTCTAGTTCTGTGGTGTCTGTTATAAACCTGGGAATACAAACAGAGCTCTTCTTGTATATAAAATGAAATTCTTTTACCTTCTTAAGGAATATTCTCAGCCATAAAGAGTGATGGGCTGATAAATACACGGAATGCCAAACAGGCAGTTTCATTATTGATTTTTTGTAGTAAAAAGCCTAACATTAGAAGAGCATGAAAGATGCCGTAGTGTGAATATAGTGCTTGGGAAAGGTTCCGGAGAACGCTGGAGATGACACTTATCTATTTGTTCAATAAACAGGTACTGCACAAGGACATATCACCCCACCAATGTGACTTGTAGTCATTAAGTGTCCTGTGACCACTCAGTCCTTGGTCTGTCTCTTGTGACAGGCTGCTGACCAAGGCACTTTGTGAATAAAAAGGGCATTCACTGTGAACTCAGCTGAGACTACTTCATTTCACATAATCCACCCAACAGCCATCAAATGCAAATAACTCAGTCACAAGTGACCTGGGCTGGATTCAAGCAAGTGATCCCTGAACATACGGTTCCTTCTCTTGTAGATTCCACATACTAAATGTGAACATGTACGTAATATAGGGGACATTCCTCCATTGGTAGGATGATGGACATAATGGCCTAATTAGGTCTTCTTGTCTTTAACGTCTTTCATTCTCTGACACCCAGAAGGTTACTTTAAAAACTCCCATTCTTATTGACAAAATAGAGTTCTGTAGAGATAAATCAATGGCTATATAACTTTAAGTGCCAAAATAGATAACCTAGGACTTCCTTGGCTTGTGCATGGTCTCTCTATGTTGCATGTTTATAACCCTTCCCCTTCTCTCTCTGAAAAGTTTACATCCTATAACATTTAGACCTCAATCCAGCAAAACACTAATCATGTGAGTAGTTCCATGGAACAAAGTCAAACAAGGGAAACAAAATCAAATAATATTTTACGTGGTTTGTTTCCCATCAGGGTAAGGTTGTCAGTGGGTAAAGTGAGTTGGAGTGAGAGCAACCATGAAAGGCGCTATAACATGACATTGTGTATATCTTTATTCTTTTATAGTAGCAATATTCATAGCCCTACAGTTAGATTGTGTCATCATTTCTGTCAAAAAACCCTACTCCACTCCTGGGCTTGTATCTGCAGCACATTTCTTTAAAAAACAAAAACAAAACAAAACAACAGCAAAGCAATTTCCATAAGGTATTATTTTTCACTTCCTGTCATAAGCTATTGCGCAGTATTGCTGTGCACAGTTAGGCAGCCCAGAAGTGACTGCTTTTCCCTGGTGGGTGAATTAAGTGTTTTGAGATGAAAGGCTTTATATAAGTGTACCTTATATTACCATTTTAAAATCGCACAAGCACAACATATTCTTAAATAACCACAAACCTGCAGCCAGGAGGATTTCTTTGCAATTTTGTATAAATAATGATGTGCTTCCAAGATGAGCCCTTGTATGCCAATTTCCAGCCTGGAGCAAAATTCTGAAGCCAAGTTATAACTTCCTGAACATGAAGACTCATTATGAAACACCAATGAACCTTTCACCATGGCATTGGGAATGGTACCAATAGGTGAAATGGTTCTGAACAAAATCTGAATCATTGATCTAAATTGAACCCTTAATCCCACGTCTCCTGTCTTAGATATTCAGGCCTTATTCTTATTTACACTAAGATAATTTTATATTGCCATGAGTTTAAAGGAAATGTATGGCTACTTTAAGGCCCCTTTACACAAATCTTAGTGTAAATGAGAACCTGCCCCCCGACCCCAGTGTTGGATCCAGCAGCTCTGGCAAACACTCAGCTGTCTCCATACATAACTATGGTGTGCAGTGCAATCTGGGACATCCCAGACAGAGGAACCCCACCCAGAGGGCGGAGGGTGGCTGTCAAAGTAAATAGATTCCAACTTTGGATTTCATCCTGCAAGGTTCTAAACAACTCGCATAACATGCTTGCAAGGCCATGCCCTTATTAAACTCTGGTAAGGAGTCTCGGACTGCAGGATCCGGAAAACTGGAATGTAGGTGGGACAGCCATAGATGATTGTGCCTAGGAATTGGGAGGCTTGTGGTATACTGAAGTGTGTAAGGCACGTTGCTGGGAACCAGAAGCCAGGCAGGCAGGCAGAGTCACAGACGAGGAAGTACACAGAAGCCAGTTCATATCCAGGGGAATGATATAATGGGTTGTGTCTTGTTTAAAAGCACACAATAGAAGTACAAAATTTGTAAATGTCACCATTTCATTCTAACTGTTTTCTTCTAACTACTTTGTAGCACTGCTCTTAATTCACAGCATGTTTCACTAGTGGAGAGTACTGTGAACA
Organism: Eretmochelys imbricata; assembly: GCF_965152235.1. Taxonomy (NCBI): domain Eukaryota; kingdom Metazoa; phylum Chordata; order Testudines; family Cheloniidae; genus Eretmochelys; species Eretmochelys imbricata. The sequence goes on along the minus strand of NC_135576.1, from coordinate 43,392,277 downwards.
AGTCAACAGGATTAATACACTATAGAATTGGTTCACAAGAAATATCAACAGCATCATAGTAGCTGAAAGGAGACTTCGCAGAAGATGAGGGTGGGCTATGAAATGCTGGAAGTCTGTCTAGATGGCTGAGGGAAGAAGGAGGAGCCAAAGTACTCTAAATGAGGTCATGGGGAGTGAAGAATTCTTGCAATCCTGGGTTTGCATGAGTGGCTAAATTATTCCCCTCCTATCTGAAGTGAGTCTACTGATCATTTCAACATCACTCTTACTACTAAATAGGGTAAAGCACAAATCGGGCTCCCAAGTCATTAATGCAATGGATTCTCTATTTTTAACTTTCATAATGTGTGTACATTTCTGAAATGCAAATCTGATGAGCCTTTACATCTTATTCTTTGATATTCAGCACATTTAGGGCATGACTTAAATCACAGCCTCCCTTCCTGCATCTGCCGGTAACTATAGACACAATTACTTGTAGGTTCAAATGAGGATGTGTCTTGCAGATGACTAAGTACTTGATTGCTCCCCCAAATCAGACAGTTAGAACTCTGCATAGCCTAACTCGCATTCGCAAAGAGTTGCAGGTACAGATATTTGCATGCATAACATTTGAAGTGAAAACATGAAGACAAGGATGCTTTAATAATTAGGCCAGTCTTCTGTAGTCAGTGAAATTATATGGAGATAGTTTCCCTTTATGTATAGGAAATTATTTTAACTAGGTCATTGAGATACTGGATGTTATCCACATTATGTTCCCTTTGCCACTTTTCTCAGCTCTAAATTTACAAACCGAAGATGTTACTTTTTATAAAAATGAGTGACTCTGTATTTTCATTCTGTTTAATGTGCTATGGCTATTATCTTTACAGAAACTTATTAATGATTTTTAAAGCATAGGGATTCTCTTTCAACCTTAGTCATGCCTCATGTACACACTCAAGTGACATAACTCCTTATACAAGTCAACTGTTAAGGGCAAAAAAGTTCATATTACAATCTATTTGTACCCACATAGTATACCAGAGCTGAGCCAATAATTAAAAAAAAATACATTCAACCAATTTCACATTTTTCTGTTCACAGCTCCATCAGCACTTTCAAATGTATTCATTATTACAATCATTCATGTATTCCTTCAGCAAATAATTTTTGGTCTGCAGGTGATTTAAATTATGAATATGGCAATGTGCAAGTTTTAAAATAGGATCTACAATTCACAATTTGCCCTTTGTTTGTTATATAAGTCATGGGGTCTTGTATCTGTTTCTTGACAGGATGACTTAGGTAAATAGCAAACACTTAGCAAATTTTAAACTGTATACTGGCTTGTATAGATGCAATTCACATTTGTGCTGTATGGATTACTGCTAATTATGGATTGCAAATTTTACTATTAAATTTACCACAGAAATTTGCTTTAGGTGAGCATTCAAGCATTTGAGGTTAAAAAAAAAGTTTTTGCAAGGATTTGTGGTAGTGAAGCTTTCGAATTCTTGTAGAAAGCAAACAACGTTCACACTGAAATTCACTTTGGAGTTTAAAAGAATGTTTGCAGCTAATTTTTTTTTTTTTGCACTATTTGCTCCACTGACCTGTATAATGACTATACATCTCTTTGTTCTCTATTTGTGTTTAGGACTAGCACCGTGGGGTCCTGACCCATGATGGGGGTTCCTAGATGCTACGGTAATATGAAATGAAAAATGGAACGGAGAACCCAAACTTCAAAATAATGGGCCAATACAAAGCTTCAGGCTGATTTTTCAAATAGATTTCCAGTTCCCATTCATTTTCATTCTCATTGGAATAGAAACTGAGCATCCTACTCCTGAAGATGGAATTGAACTTCTCAACCTTAAATTACATGTGAATGAGACTTCCTAGCTGTGGTTATTGTAGAAGAGCCTTTCCTAAAAACATTCCCCTGTCTTAATGTTACTCCTCCTGGTTTGTTTTCGTTCTAGTTTGTTGGCTGAATTATGACTTTCCAATTTCTCTTTAAAACCACAGTAGCTCGCAAGAGAACCAGATCCTTGGAGTGAAGAGTGACCAGTGAAAGGGTAGTAATTATTTCTTTTCCAGAACATTTTTTAGGGAGAAAAATCCCACAGGGTCAGAAGTTTACCCCTGGGTACGGTATTTTGGCCAAACAGTGTCTGATCCAACCCATAGTGATTATCACATTATGTAGAGTCTGTATGCCAAACCCCAGAACAATGCCACAGCAATTCTATTCATACCCTCAATGAAGCAGGCAGATCTGAGTCTTAGCAGTACATTGGCATTCCAAAAGACCATATTCTTCCAATGACCTTAGAATAACATGAAGTGCATTGAGACATTAGCGGTTCTTTGACATCATCTTTGAGGAGATATTTACATAAGTGTGGCTCGAGTGTATCACTGAGGCTTATGCTCAGGTAGCAGTTCTTAGTTGATTACAAGAGCCACTTGTGATGTTCTGGCCATAGAGTGCAATACAAAAGCCCAAAGCTTGAATACAGAAATGTTTATTGTTTACCGATTAAAACAACATGAACAAGCAGTCATTCTGAATTTCCCTTCTTGAGTACACCACCATTTTCATGACTCAGGCTGACTATAGTTTAAAGCTGAAGTGCGCATCCAGTTACATGTGCATTCCTTTTCAGTTATTCAGTATCAAATTAGGAATGGACTTGAGCAATATAACAGTAAACGTATTGCCTCCATTCCAGCAAACTGTCTTCATAAAACCCATTTAATTTATTGTCCCAGGTTAACATGCACCAATGCCCTCTAGAATTTCCTACAACGATTCCTGCTTCAAAGAATTTATAATCTAAAGAAAAAGACAAGATACAACAAGCGGGTGTAACATAATTTGAAGGATATTTTTTTCCTCTCCAAGACCTTGCATCCAACTGCACAGGCAACAAAGGATCCTGGTCCTCTCTACAACTTTTTCTAAAATATCATTCCAAATTCATGTAACTAGCTATACAGAGTATACAAAGGAGTGGTTTGGTGTACTGGGTTTATTGGCACTAGTTTGGAATGTCCAGAATAAACCCCATGGTTTTGCCACTCCTGAGTAATGCAGCCATCCCAGTTCACACAGCTAGAACCTTTATTCCACATCACATCATCACATTCTCTCTCTCTCTCTCCCCTCCCCCCAGATGTATACTATATGTACACTTATTTGTTTGGTTCATACCTACATTCTAGTACAGCCCCCTTTTTTGGCCCCCAAAGTAACATTCCAGATGACGCTGTGATCAGAGGGCAGAAGGAAGTTCCTGAAGACAATTCTATCTACTCTTAACCCTGCGCTTCCCAACCTGCATGCTCACATGTTAGCTAAACAGAAAAATAATCAGCAGGTTAGCTGGACAGGAGCGATTTCTGTCAAGTGAAACGCCCTCTTCTGAGCGATGTGTTCTTGACACAACATACTCTGTAAGGCTATGGCTTCACTGCAAAAAAATACGGTTTTACAGCAATATAGCTTTCTTCTCATAAAATCCTAGTGGAGAGAAGGCACTGTATTCTTTACTTCAATGTAACTAATTGAGGTAAGCCCCAGGTGGGGACAGAGGGTTGACCACGACTAGCTACATCAAGGTAAAAACTACCTATGCCTTCTCCCCACTAGGATTTTATGTGAAGAATGCTATATTGCTGTAAAAACATATATTTTTACAGTGAAGACAAAGCTTAAGCTAAAATGATCAGAGCTGGATTAGAAGAGAGTGGTGGCAGCAGCTGCTCTATTAACATAGTAAGATGGCGAATGACGAATGGGACTGTCTTTATAATTGGATTCCAGCCATGGAGATATTTTATTACTTTTTTAATGACTTTTTAATCAGCTTACCTGAAATAAATTGTAAGGAGGATCCCTTGATAGGAACTGCAGCAATAAAGCAGGAAGGAATGCATGGCCGCATTTTAGATTTGCAAAGGAATTTAACTTGATTTATTGGGCCTGATTTTCCATTGCCTTTCACCTTGTGTAGTCATCTACAATGTGCAACGTAAATGCAAAAGGCTACTGTGCTGATTTGGCAGCATTTCACAACCATTTAGGAAGTGACAACACAAGGCTGTGGAGAAAAGGCCCTCAGAACAGAAAAAATGGTCGGGAACCACCCAATTCAAAAGTGGTAACCATCTCAGGCTAGTGAGGCACTGAAGGTCTGGGTTCTGGTAAATAATAATGGGCAGTCCTCTATACTATACTGTGTGTTTTCATTTGAAGACTAGGTGCCCAGAACATAGAATGTATGCTTATGCATGTATGTATGCATTTGAATACATAAATCAACTATTAAGCAGCTATTGGTGTGGCAGATTCCCACATTTGGGAGGTGGCCTGTTTGGAGAAGAGAGTTGCACATTCATCTCTACAGAAAGATTCTTCAAAAGCAGAATTTGTCAACCCAGAGTGAGTTACAGAAATGTCAATACTTGTTCCACTAATACACAGCCCAAAGGGTAAGCCTGACTTTCTGTCTGCCTGAAGGGAATGGTATAACTGAAAAAAGCTTTCTGCTGCTCAGAAAAAGTAATAGGTCTGCAGTGAATTTGTTTTTCCTAACTCCACCTTTAAGAACAGCATTTATAATAAAATATGTACAAAGAAATGACCTATACATATAATTAGAAGCTAATGACAATAGTCAGTTATTAAGAAATGAGCAAATAATTTTCCACACATTTGACTGTAGTTGACACTGCTTTACACTATAATTCTCGCAAAAGATTTATATGGTGCTGTAAATTTGTACAGCACTTTACAAACATAGATAAGCTGTGTTCCCTGTCAAATATGACAAGGCAGACAAAGGCTAGACAAAACACAGGACAACAGCGTGAGAAAGGGGGATTCTTGGCAAGCATAAGGGAGCAGAGTTCCTTGAAGTGTACATTCATTTTTATAATACTTCAGCAAATATAGAGGCTGATTCTCCAGTCACTTGCGCTATTTGTACATCAGAGTCACTCCATTTCTTCAATGGAATGAGTTCTGATGTACACCAGAGTGAGAGGAGAATGAGGTCCAACATGTTCTTTAGAAATTACTGATGGTCGGAAATCAGAACACTGGACATTGAACTTTGGGGACACTCAGATCCAGATCCAAACTTCATGACAATGACCAATCTCTATAATGGGCTCAACTAGAACTACAAATCCAAATACCCATAAACAAAGGAGAAGTTCAGATTCAGATCCAGTTGTGGACCCAGCTTCTTAACCTGGACACGTCTCCACTGGACATAAGGATCTCCTAGGCAGAGGGAATCCTGTGGTGGATCAGTCTGCTGGTTTCAGGACTACTCTACATTGCTGCAGTGGCACAAAGAAGCTGGAGTATTCTGGAGAATAGGGACCATGATATTGCTATTGGACAATTCTGTTCCAAGCATGCATTTTATCACTTTCAACTACTGTAGCAGCTTCCCTTTGATGCATTCTTCTTTATCTCAGTCAAGTGATCAATGTAACAAACTTGTAAAACTCCATCCCAGGAGTTTGTTAACTGGCTCAACTTTTAAACCTCTCAAATGCTTTCTTGCTCCTGCAAAGCACTCAGAGTTGTTAGTCACACAGCATGTACTTTTTGCCTGGGAAACTTTCTCTGTGTTACTTTAAACACAAAACTCCACTTGTGCAATAACAGTATCATGTAACGACAGGAAAGGAAGTGAAAACTGCTTCAAACCAAGCAAAAAAGGATAAAAGAAACATTAATGCAAGGGTTCCCCTTAACTTGTCGTTCTGTGTCCACATCATGACTTGCAAACCACACTTCAGTTTAAAGACACCTTTGCATAACTCCCATTTGCTTCCAAATTAGCACCAGCAGTTTGTGGCGAGGCTCACCTCCCTTTTTCAGCACATTAATAATTCCTGAAAGCAGAAAGTTTAAAAAACAGACTTGCTCAGTGGACAGTCTGTTAAAAAAATGTTCCCCCAGTTTGACAGACTCCTCCCCTGCTTACTTCCTTTATCAACCTTTGTGTCAGCAGGATCCCTGGTGACCAGATTTCACAGGAGGAAAATATTTGAAATTTCTCCTGGAAATTTTTTTTTAGTTTTCTGGCCAGCTTTAATAAATATTAAATACAATGTAATAATGTGGATCTCTTGGCCTTAATGTTTTACAGATACCACCGTTCTGCTTGTAAGATGTAAACGCCTGTGGCTTTTTTAGGGTGCAAAGTTGAAAGCTTTCCAAGTTTCAGGGGCACAGTCTCACATCTCACCTTTGTTCTCATTTCACATGTTTCTCTCATGTGTGTTTGGCTTTTAGTTTGTCGAGTATGATGACTTATTTTGTCCTCCTTTGGGTTTTTCCATTGAAGTGAGCAGCAATGCCTCACACTTAGCCAAGGAGACAATTTGACAATAATAATCTATTTGATCTTTCATCTGTGCACCACATTGAACTTCTCTTTTAAAAACCTTGGCTGAGGAGCCCATTCCCCAACCCTTTTCACTCCCCCAACAAAATTGGTTCTGTACTTACTTGACCCACAAAATCTTTATTTGATATTTTATTTGCAAGTTGTAGTCCAGAAGGACAATGTATTATGATGTGGCTTTGCTTGAGAAAAGTAAGCATGATATAGCAATACAGATTTTTGCTGCCCCCTTCCTTCTAATCCTCCAGATGGTCTTCATTATAGAATCCAAAAGGATTTAATGTCATTGGTAAATAAGAAAAATAACCAGAGGATGGTGGGGAATGGAATTCTTGGGAGATTTCCTTCCACAATGATTCCTGAGGGTAGGTCTACACTGCAATTAAAAACCTGTGGCTAGCCCATGCCAGCTGTCTCAGGCTTGCGGCGCTCAGACTAAGGGGCTGTTTCATGGCAGTGTAGACATTTGGGCTTGGGCTGGCGACTGGGCTCTAGGACCTGCAAGACGGGAGCGTCCCAGAGCTCAGGCTCCAGCCCGAGCCCAGACAACTGCCCCGCAATTAAACAGCCCCTTAACCCAAGTCCCAGTCAGCTGGCATGAGCCAGCCCCGGGTGTCTAATTTCATTGTAGACATACCCTTAGAGTACCACGTAATTATTTTCCAGAAATTGCTACTGATTCGTTTTTTTGTTTGATCATTCCATATGTCTGAAAATGACGACGATTGAACAAAATAGGCTAAATTTTGCCCACTGGCCATAAATGGATGCAACTTCAGTGAAATTATACCCTCGTCCAGCAGGGCTCACTTAGGTTTGGTGAGTTGGGATTCTAGCTCTTTATGAATGGGTGAAATCTAAAACCACTTTCAACACCTTTTGCCATGTCACATTTAATAAATAATAATTGAGTGCAATGCAAATATTTATTGGGCACCTGTACCCATGTAGTTGCTCTTTAATCATAGTGCATAGGCAATGTATACATACTAACATATTATGATAGGGAAAGGGATTGGGTCAAGTCTGGATTTTCTGAGTGATTTGGCATTTGCTCTGGGAGCAGGGGGATTGGGAAGTGCCAAGTGGTACTTAGATGCACTGAGGGAGAGGTATATTAGTTGTGAGGTGGCACTCAGGGCAGGCGGATGATAGGAATGGGGCTGAAACTGGATTGGGCACAGGAGGTGTGGGGGCTCATGACTTGCAGACAAGGGGGGGAAGTCTTGGGGTAGAGCATAAGGATAGAGATCAGGCAAGTGTGCAAGGCATTTGGGAATTTCTAAACTGTGATTGCTTAGCAGAGTGTTGGTCCCTGTCTGTGTGTATCTCTACAATTAATGCATGGCAACAAGGCAGTATCTGGGTTTCTAGTAATAAGTGAAGTTATTGCCATTTACAGAGGGATGGGCTGAACAACCCCTTTGAAGTTGCGCTGCTGTACCTGCTTTATTATTTCATAATAACAGTTCGTAACAGTCACATTTCTGAAGACAAACATCTGCTATCCTCAAATAAGGCAATTATATAGCATTTTGGGAAGCACATCCTGGTTGCATTTACGCCAGCATAAATGCAGGTACTGGACTGGGTTTCACTGGTGTTATTCACCATACACACTAGTGTAACTGTCAGCAGAATTTAGCTCTTGATGTTAAAAGCACTTGAGATTGAGCAGGTCTTGGGATCTGAAGAACATACTCAGCTTTTGGGCCAGGTCCCAGACTGCACTAGGGCAGCTTAGTGCCACTCGACTGACACAAAACTTCCCTCAATCTGCTTAATTGGCTACAGGAGGATCCCTGCCCCTGTGCAGGAATAGAATCATAGAATCATAGAATATCAGGGTTGGAAGGGACCTCAGGAGGTCATCTAGTCCAACCCCCTGCTCAAAAGCAGGACCAATCCCCAATTAAATCATCCCAGCCAGGGCTTTGTCAAGCCTGACCTTAAAAACTTCTAAGAAGGAGATTCCACCACCTCCCTAGGTAACGCATTCCAGTGTTTCACCACCCTCCTAGTGAAAAAGTTTTTCCTAATATCCAACCTAAACCTCCCCCACTGCAACTTGAGACCACTACTCCTTGTCCTGTCCTCTTCTACCACTGAGAATAGTCTAGAACCATCCTCTCTGGAACCACCTCTCAGGTAGTTGAAAGCAGCTATCAAATCCCCCCTCATTCTTCTCTTCTGCAGACTAAACAATCCCAGTTCCCTCAGCCTCTCCTCATAAGTCATGTGTTCCAGACCCCTAATAATTTTTGTTGCCCTTCGCTGGACTCTTTCCAATTTATCCACATCCTTCTTGTAGTGTGGGGCCCAAAACTGGACACAGTACTCCAGATGAGGCCTCACCAATGTCGAATAGAGGGGGACGATCACGTCCCTCGATCTGCTCGCTATGCCCCTACTTATACATCCCAAAATGCCATTGGCCTTCTTGGCAACAAGGGCACACTGCTGACTCATATCCAGCTTCTCATCCACTGTCACCCCTAGGTCCTTTTCCGCAGAACTGCTGCCTAGCCATTTGGTCCCTAGTCTGTAGCTGTGCATTGGGTTCTTCCGTCCTAAGTGCAGGACCCTGCACTTATCCTTATTGAACCTCATCAGATTTCTTTTGGCCCAATCCTCCAATTTGTCTAGGTCCCTCTGTATCCTATCCCTGCCCTCCAGTGTATCTACCACTCCTCCCAGTTTAGTATCATCCGCAAATTTGCTGAGAGTGCAATCCACACCACCTCCAGATCATTTATGAAGATATTGAACAAAACCGGCCCCAGGACTGACCCTTGGGGCACTCCACTTGACACCGGCTGCCAACTAGACATGGAGCCATTGATCACTACCCGTTGAGCCCAACAATCTAGCCAACTTTCTACCCCCCTTATAGTGCATTCATCCAGCCTGTACTTCTTTAACTTGCTGACAAGAATACTGTGGGAGACCGTGTCAAAAGCTTTGCTAAAGTCAAGAAACAATACATCCACTGCTTTCCCTTCATCCACAGAACCAGTAATCTCATCATAGAAGGTGATTAGATTAGTCAGGCATGACCTTCCCTTGGTGAATCCATGCTGACTGTTCTTGATCACTTTCCTCTCATGTAAGTGCTTCAGGATTGATTCTTTGAGGACCTGCTCCATGATTTTTCCAGGGACTGAAGTGAGGCTGACTGGCCTGTAGTTCCCAGGATCCTCCTTCTTCCCTTTTTTAAAGATGGGCACTACATTAGCCTTTTTCCAGTCATCCGGGACTTCCCCCGTTCGCCACGAGTTTTCAAAGATAATGGCCAATGGCTCTGCAATCACAGCTAGTTCCTTTAGCACTCTCAGATGCAACTCGTCCGGCCCCATGGACTTGTGCACGTCCAGCTTTTCTAAATAGTCCCTAACCACCTCTTTCTCCACAGAGGGCTAGCCATCTATTCCCCATGTTGTGATGCCCAGCGCAGCAGTCTGGGAGCTGACCTTATTCGTGAAGACAGAGGCAAAAAAAGCATTGAGTACATTAGCTTTTTCCACATCCTCTGTCACTAGGTTGCCTCCCTCATTCATTAAGGGGCCCACACTTTCCTTGGCTTTCTTCTTGTTGCCAACATACCTGAAGAAACCTTTCTTGTTACTCTTAACATCTCTCGCTAGCTGCAGCTCCAGGTACAATTTGGCCCTCCTGATTTCATTCCTACATGCCCGAGCAATATTTTTATACTCTTCCCTGGTCATATGTCCAACCTTCCACTTCTTGTAAGCTTCTTTTTTATGTTTAAGATCCGCTAGGATTTCACCATTAAGCCAAGCTGGTCGCCTGCCATATTTACTATTCTTTCGACACATCGGGATGGTTTGTCCCTGTAACCTCAACAGGGATTCCTTGAAATACAGCCAGCTCTCCTGGACTCCTTTCCCTTCATGTTAGTCCCCCAGGGGATCCTACCCATCCGTTCCCTGAGGGAGTCGAAGTCTGCTTTCCTGAAGTCCAGGGCCCGTATCCTGCTGCTTACCTTTCTTCCCTGGAGGAAAGGAGGATCGATGAGTGGTACAGAGTAGCTGTAGTGGCTCCTTTGCCATCTTCCCATCTTGCCTGTGGCCCATGCAGGGAGCGTGACCAAAGAAACAGGGGAATGGCCAGGGCATCCCTGTGCTTCTGCAATTTCTGTCTACTGTAATGAGAGGCCATAGGGCAACCACCTATAATAATTTGCATCAGGGAAGCAGCCCAGTGGAGAATGACCCCAGAAACTAGGGAGCAAAGGAGGCTTAAAGTTACCTTTACTTCTGCTTCCCAGCTGCCGCTGAGGTACTAGCCCGTTCTATGGACCGTATTTGTACATGGATTTAATTATTGTGTAGGAGTCACATGCTTAGCATCAAATGTATATGGAAACATGTTACTACTTCTAACTGCTCCCCCTGTGCACTACGAAGCAGAGAACGGTAGTGCTCCTCCTCAAGCCCAAATAAATAAAGTGAAGTTTGTGTTTCTCAGAAAAGCTGGTTTGGAGATACTAGGAACCAAAAGCATGTAGGTAAAATCTTCAAAAATGACACCCATCTCAGCTTTTCCATGACAGATTTCGCCTAAGCCTCTGCTCAGATTCTCTCCAGGCTTTTATGAAAAATAAACTAACTTTAAGGAAGAACTTGGAATGTCAAGCAGATTGGTTCTATTTAGTTCTATTTAGAGGCAATTAGTTAGGATATCAATAGGCATTTAATGGGAAGCTTAAACCTTAACATCAGAGAGACGAGAGTTTCTCCATGACAATATTAAAGCTGATAGAGTTCCTTTCAGGATTCCCAAAATTGGTCTGTGCTCAAAAACTGTCTTGAAGTCTGATGAAAGGGGACTGATGTGCCCTTCAGGAAACATGTCTTATAAAACACCAGAGAACCTTCAAAGGGAAAACGTTCAGCATTAATCATCTAGGATAGTGTATGCGACTGATCTTGTTATGACTTCAAACTGTTAACGGTAATAAACTTTATTTCTACATAGGGCTACACGACAGATGTACTTATTACTCATTTCCGATATGCCAGGCTGTGCTAAGCACTGTGGCAACAGTGTCATGAAACGGTCATCATTGTTCAAGCCAAAAGCCAAGAAGCTGTAAATTCAAAAGCAAGTGCCATTTTATTGAAAAATATGGAAAAATTTTGCTTCCTTTCTGTCAGTTATTGCTTGTTCATGAGTTCATTTACAATTATTTATGCCTTCTCTTTTAAAACTACCCATATCCATCATAATGCCATGAGAGATGTTATGTTTAAATAACCCTAAATCACCAGCAATCCTCTTTGCACACTGTCAGACCTCTAATTACTCTACTGGGCATTGCTGAGTTAGTGATTTCTATCAAGCCATAGCTGTGTCATATCATTCACTCTGGAGGCACCCTTTTGATAGGAATCATTGCCTTGTACAGCGGTTCTCAAACTGTGGTCCATGAACCACCATTACCCCATGGAGTGCTGGCTGGTCACATCTTACTGGCTCAGCTCCTGGTGTCCAGCTGCCAGATCACATTACAAGGTAGCTACAGTACATGAAATGCTTTCCTTACATTATTTTACCACATCAGCAACTGATGTAGCTGCCAGAGAGCTGTTAGCGGAGCTCAGAGGAGAGACAAGGAGACTCATGGCACAATCCCTCTGTGAGCATGAAAAAGTTTGGGACCCTTCAAACTAGTGATTAAAGAGAGTCATGAGATTTGAGGTGAGATCCTGGCCACAGTGAAATCAATGGGAGTTTCACTACTGCCTTCAGTGGAGCCAGATGTTCATCCCTAGGTTCTATTTCTGAAATGTGCTGTAGACCTACTGTATAACTTTGGTCAAGTCACTCACCCTCTCTGTGTCTCAATTTCTTTACCAATCTCACTATAAAAATGTGTTACAGTAAGGGCGCAAAGCAATCCATCTTACAATGGATTACTATTGCTGTATCTGCTGTATTTTGGCTGATTAATTTCGAATGCTTCATTAAATATACAGAGGATATACTCACATACATTTAAAGGCAGGGAGGTTGTGAGGCTTAACTTTATAAAGCACTTTGAGACCCCCCAACGAGTGCAAAATATTTCCCAGTCACATGATGCAATGACTCTTACCAATAGTTAGGAAAAAAAATCAAACTGTGAATTTATGAAACAGCTCGTACAGATAGAAGTGCCCGGTGTTCAGCTGCTGTAAACTGGCATCACCACTAGCTGCGTGTCTGGTCAAAATAGTTAAAGTAGTTGGTATATCTTTTTGAGAGTAAGTTTTAATGATCAATGGATAATTATTTTCTATATTTACCACTTCAAATATCTTCCTGATAATAAGTGACCATGGATCATTAGAAGACATACAGCAGCTTCCTCACCCCCACCACATCTGCTTTCATTATCTTCTTATTTTTTTATTTCCATTCTTCTGCACTCTGTGACCTGTTTTCTTGGCGATTCATCTTCCAAAGTCCAATTGCTATAGCATATCTGATAGTCACAGCTGGGCAGTTTTTTCAACTATTATTTGTATTTATTTTTAATGTAAATACTAAGCATTTGAATATTCTACAAGAGTAGGTTTTCAGCAAATGAAGAGGAGATGGTAAAAATGAATCAACAGACATTCAAGCAACACAGAAGGTAAAATAATGTTACTATTATTTCTGAGACTTGTACTGTAAATTATACTGCTATCATTGAAAACTGTGGAAGTTTAGCCACTGACTTCAAATATATTCAGAATTGGGCCTTAGTTTTCATAGAGTTATCTTTATGTTATAGGCCCAATCATCAGCTGGTGCAAATCAACATAGCTCCATTTGATCTGGCCCTGTATTTCTACTTTGCAAAGTAGAAGTTTTCTTTCCTGTTCTGTTGGATGATCTGTAACTTTAGCTACAATTTCCACAGAGTTGCATGCTAATTCCCTTCCTTTTCTTACCATGTACAGAATCCACAAGGATAAAAGCCTTCACCTTGTCTTGCTATATTTATTTTTTGGTTTGATTGCCACTTCAGTCTAAAACACTTTGCTTCAACCTTAGATATGTGCAGAAGCCACCTTGATCCACCTTACTAATGGTTACCAATTAAGCGAGCTGCATTTTCAAAACACTTGTTATGCTGTGAATCTTTATGAGAGTAACATGGCTTTGGTTGGATAATTAAATCATCAAAGACCTGAAGCTTTTCATACAATCTTTATTTTTCTTGTGCTGTAAAAAAAGCCCTAAACAAGTTATGATCACTATAAAATGGAAAAATTGGAACACTGTGTACTCTGCAACTTGTTTTTATGTCTCAAAGATGAAGCCAAGGCCCCAATTATAACCTGAAAGGAACACATAATTTGCACATATGGGAAGGAACTCCTGCCCCAAGACTTTGCACACTACCATAAATAAATGTAGCATCACTTGACATAAAAAATGAAGCCTTTACTTCTGAGGCTACCACTAAAGAACCAAAATGGCAAAAAGTCAGTTAATGCCCCTGAAGACAGGGTCTGTCAATTGCTCTAACTCCCTCTTTTCAAGCTAAGTCTAAATTTTCTTAGACAGCAACACATTTATATGTAGATAGATAATATTAGCCATCCTGGTTGGTTTTTATATCCTGTTTCATTACTGGGAAATGTGATGAACAGTGAATAAAAAATATTTTCTTTGTTACTAGCTGATGCTGAGGATTTCACTGGCATCAGAGTAATTAGAAATGGAAATGAATTACTGGCCATTGAGTTCATCTTCTGCCTGTGAAGGATTATAGCCTCTGTGTGACGTAGTTCTTTACCATTAGAAAACTGGAACAGTCTATAATTCTGCACAGATGGTGGGTGACGAATCCCATAAAAAATGTTATATGTGGAAACTTTACATAGGTTGTCCTTGTGTCAGCTTGTAAACAAGGTAATAACAGTAAGGAAGGGGACTCAAACCCACAGCCTTCTTTTTATAATAATTAAGAAAGTCTTTCTGCTTAATGAACAAACATCCTGCCTCATTAACTGTTGTCTAGTATGGCATCTGAGACACATCTCCTACCACCAGAAACAGGACATTGCAACCGTCATAGTGCTGGAAATCAGGCACTAGCAGCAACAGAAGTCAGAATCTTGGTAGTAAACCAGTTTAATCCTGCAGGAGTATAATTACAAGGGAAGAAGCTCTTAACATTTTTTTATAGCGATCAGGGTTTACTCAGTCAAAAGAAACCGTGACCTATTTTTTCTCTTCCTGTTCTTCCAGCCACTCAGCTGCTTAGCACCCTTATGCTGTTTCTACTGTTTAATTTCAGAAAATTGTCCTGCATGTTTCTGATTAATTAAAAATAAAATAGGAATGAATATGTATGTGACCTGCCTGTATAACTGGATGGTATCAGCTAGGATGATACCTAGATTCCAGTGGAACTCGTTAGGTTTTTGCTCCCTGATTTTCCTCTCAAGTGCAGTGGTATAAATCAGAATTCCATCAAAACCAATGGCCTTACACCAGTGTAGGAGAGATGAGAGTCAGGCTGTATAACCACAGAAGTCAGAGGTGAAAAAAACTTAGGGTGAAGTTCTGGCCCCACTAACTTACAGAGGGCCACAAGTTCTCCCATTAGATAACGTAGTAAATGCAGCATTATTCCTTATGGCAGTGGTTCCCAAACTTGTTCCACCACTTATGCAGAGAAAGCCCCTGGCGGGCGGGCCGGTTTGTTTACCTGCCGCATCCGCAGGTCCAGCTGGCTCCCCGTGGCTGCGGTTCCCTGCTCCAGGCCTGCGCCATCCCTCGGCCCGTGTCGCTTCCAGCAGCTCCTATTGGCCTGGAGCAGCAAACCGCGGCCACTGGGAGCCACGATCGGCCGAACCTGAGGACACAGCAGGTAAACAAACCGGCCCGGCCCACCAGGGGCTTTCCCTGCACAAGCAGCGGAACAAGTTTGGGAATCACTGCCTTATGGCATTAGTTTATAGAGCTTTATCCAGTCTAATTTTAAATATCGCAAGCAATAGACTTCCTTATTCCGTAGCCAAGGAATCAAATTATGCCCTCACTTGCAGCTCATGTAACTCTATTACCGACAATGGAGTTGCACAGGGTTTAAGCTCTAAATGAAGTCAATAGCCAAACTCCCATTGCCTTCAACAAGTGCAATATTACATCTTAACAGACTTCACTGTTACTGTTTCCTCAGAATTCCACAGAACGCAGGGGTTCTGAAGTGGTCCATGAAGGGCAGGTTGGGATTCACGGTCTTAATATTACTTCACTGCTCTCAGTTGTACACCTTTTTGTAAGGCAAATGCTTCCTCTCTCTCTTGAGTATACAGCTTTAAGATACAGTATTGGAGACAGCTATCACACACCCCTCTTTAGTCATCTTTTAGCATTCCTTTCAAGTTTCCTCAGAAATCAGCCCTACCAGCATTTTAATAGTTTTGTGACTCTTCTAATAGTGTGACAGAGATAAATAAACAAAATAGACATTTAGACTAAGGATGAGCTAACTTCAAAAAGTCCACAAGTTTGGAAAGACATCCAAAAGTCTAGATCCAAAACACTTTTTCGTCGAAAATTCAGCCTGGAAATATCATAACGCTAAATATTTAAAATATTTTTTGGTAGTTTCTGGTTGATCACTATTGGAAATATGCCAAAAACAGCCCTTGACATTTCCATTTATAGTCCCACATAAACCGGGGAAGTGGAAAGGCACACAAAACAGGGAAAGACAAATGTTACCATTTGGTGTGGGTTTTTATGGAGGTTTGGACATAGAGTCAGGTCAATTTATACCCAAACTCATTTGCCTTTCCCTAATTTAGAAAGAGGACTCTTGCCTAACCAAAATCTCAGCCTGTCTCTCTTACATCCCCTCATGGTTGACTAGCCATAACTATAAACTTAAGCTCAAGATTACTAAAACAGGGTTCTTAATCTTTCATGCCAAACTCTTCCCTCAACCTCCTTTCTTGATCATTGTGGATAAAACCATCATGCCGCCTGTCACAAGGGCATCAGACCAATCTCTAGGGCCTTGACTCCAAGTTATGTCTAAAGCTTGCAAATCCCTTTGTCATAATATCTCTAAGCCACTGCCTTTCTTGTCTATTCACAAAGCCAAAACTCTTGGCTGATGTGCTGACACCACTGCCGATCATACTGACCAATATTATCTTCTTGTTTCCTTGTACTACTCCACCTGTCTGTCCATATCCATCTATTGTCGCTTGACTTATATTTAGTTTGTAAATTCTCTGGGGTACGAGCCATACTTCCGTTCTGTGTTTGTACAGTGTCTAGCACAATGGAGTCCTGGTACATAAGTGGGGCTCCTAGGTGCTTTGGTAAAGGAAATGATAAGAAGAAGAAGAGGAGGGGAGAATAGGATAAAAAGAATATAGGACATTCCCGATACATCTTTGGACTGAAATGACACATGAGAAACTTCAACCTGGCAGGAAATTTTTTGAAGAAGTGAAAAGCAGGGTTTAGAGTGGAATGACACTTTCAGCCTCTGTCTAAGGTCATCATGTCAGAGATATGCTTTGCAAAATTAAAAACTATTCAGAATTAATTTTGCACTTTATTACAAGCTTAGCAACAAGTCCATTTTCATGGAAAGTTTCGCTGAGATACCTGATAATTTAAGCAAAAATTACCCATGTAGAGCTCCCTTCTTTTCATCTAGAGTAAATGGAGGCTTATAGTAAAATGCTAAAGACCAGGTGAGGCTATTTCTACACTACAAGCACTACTGTAGTCACACTGCTGTACTGCAGTAGTGTAGACATTTACTACAGTGACAGGAGGCTTTCTTCCATGGCTGGAGGAAATCCACCTCCTCAAAAGGTGGTAGCTAGAGTGATGAAAGAATCTACGGTGGGGATTAGGTCAACCTAACTACACTGCACAGGGTATGACATTTTACACAGCCCTGAGCAACATAGCTAGTTTTACCTAAGTTTTAAGTGTAGACCAGGCATTAGGATGAACCTGGTCCTCGGGCTGTTTCTGGATGGACAGTCATACTGCAAGACTGACAAAGCGGGTGAGGTAATATCTTTTATTGACCCAACTTCTGTTGGTGAGAGAGACAAGCTTTCACGCTACACAGAGCTCTTCTTCAGGTCTGGGAAAGGTATTGAGTGTCACAGCTGCTAAATACAAGGGGAAACAGATTGTTTAGCATAAGTAGTTAATACATATCCTAAGGAACCATTCAAGGTGAAGTGGCCAGTTAACACACAAACAAAAGAACAAAAAAAGGGGGGGCCTAGTGAGTTAGAGATTGTTGTATTAAACCATAAATCCAGTTTCTTTATTAAGACCATGATTTTTAGTGTCTACCATAGTTATGAATCTAAACTCCCAGGCTCATCTTTTGAAGGTGCTGTGCAGGTTTCCTATGAGGCCAAGGACTGAGAGGTTTGATTGAGTGATTGTTTTGTGGAAAGTGTTTGCTCATGGGTGATATAGTGTTCTTGTCTTTTATCATTTTCCTCTGTGCGAGAGCATAGTGATTGTCTGGTTTCACCCACATAATCATTATTAGGGCATTTAGTGCACTAGATGAAGCATGCCACATGTCGTGATATCCATGTGTCGGATCTGTGGATGCTGAATGGTGTGTTGTGGGGGGTATTGATCATTGTAGCAGTGGAGATACAGCTGCAGGATTCAGAGTAACAGCCGTGTTAGTCTGTATTCGCAAAAAGAAAAGGAGTACTTGTGGCACCTTAGAGACTAACCAATTTATTTGAGCATGAGCTTTCGTGAGCTACAGCTCACTTCATCGGATGCATACCGTGGAAACTGCAGCAGACTTTATATATACACAGAGAATATGAAACAATACCTCCTCCCACCCCACTGTCCTGCTGGTAATAGCTTATCTAAAGTGATCATCAGGTTAGGCCATTTCCAGCACAAATCCAGGTTTTCTCACCCTCCACACCCCCCACACAGGATTTGCATCTGTTGTTCTGGCAGGGTTTATGCCGCTTTGAGTTGGTGGGTCCTGGTCAGTGGGGAGCTTGCTTCTGACAATGGGCTGAGAGAAGGTGGAAGGTGATTTGAAGGCCAGAAGAGGGGGTTCAGGAATTATTTCTTTCAGGATGTGTTGCCCATCAAGTATGGGTGTAATTGTTTGATGATATCCCAAATGGTTTGCAGTGTGAGTGGTAAGTGACAAGTGGCGGGGTGGGGGTGTGATCGGAGGGGGGGGGTTATTTCTGTATTTAAGCTAGTGGACTGAAATCTTTAAATTGAGTCTGGCTGTCTTTCTAAAAGACCTTCTACAGCTCAAACAGAAGTTAGGGGCTTGTCTGAGATTGCACACAAACTGTTTATTGCAAGTATACAGTATTAACCTTTTGAAATTTGAGCTTTTTTGATTGGACACATAGGTCACATGTTATGATTCTACTCTTTGTTTGGATGCGCATAACTCTTATAATCAAGTTTCTGGTGCCAAAATGAATTCTTATAGATTCAGATACTACTGTTGTACAGTTTTCCCTAAATGACCTCAGAATTTGCCCCTAAATTCCTTCTTCAGACTGCTACCTGGGATTTATTTTCTTTATTCTTGAGGCAGACGTTTGCTCTCAGATTCTTGAACCCCATACTCAGGCAAACATCCTACCAGGAGATCTTACTGAGTAAAGAATGCAGACTTTGATCCTCTGAGACCAACATGGGAGTGTAGAAACAATTATACATTTCTCCCCTCTGCATTAATAAATTCTAAACTGCAGGCTTAAAAAAAAAACACAAGCATCTGCTAAAGCTATTTATTTGTGTGTGTGAGCGTGTGTAATTTTTCATGTGGCTCCAACGCAGACAACAGTAATCCATCCTGAATCATTAGCATCTAACTGAAGAATAGATGATACTTGGGACACTCTTGGCTGAGGCTATTTCCCTCAACAGCCACAACTGATGCTCATATAGTTGAATATCCCTAGGCTGCCTTCACTCATGCAGAGACAAGGTGGGTGTAGTAATATTTTTTTATTAGGCCTAGGGGTCCCGGAAGAGCGGGACCTGGGGGCCATGGCCCCATCAAATTTTTGCCAGCCATCAGGACAAGCAATGGGGGACAGGGTTAAGAGGAGCGAGCTGAGGGATGGAGTCTTTGGGGAAAGAGGCAGTGTGAGGGTGGGGCCTCGGGGGGAAGGGGCAGCATGAGGCAAGGGGTGCAGGGATGGGGCGTCTGAGAAAGGGGCAGCTTGGGGGCAGGGCTACAAGGGAAGGAGTGGTGTAGGGGGCAGGCCCACGATTCAGGTACCAGTCCCCGCCCCCCCTTTTAGGGAGCTTCCATCACTCCTGATTGGGCCAACATCTGTTAGTGGGAGAGACCAGCTTTTGAGCTTATACAGAGTTCTTCCTCAGCTCTGTGTAAGCTCAAAAGCTTCCCTCTTTCACCAACAGAAGTTGATTCAATAAAAGATATTACCTCACCCATCATGTCTCTCTAATATCATGGGACCAACAAGGCTACAACAACATGGCATTCACTCATGCAGCTCATCTGTTATGACCTCCTGCTTAAAAGCTATTTGGCCTGCTTAGTGGGACAGCCTACAAATTCCACCCTTCTTACAGGAATGCCTTTCTCCTTTAGTACACTTCTTTACATTTGCAGACACATGAGCAATTCAAGAACACTTAGACAAGACAGTGTTTTGTATTGACCAATGGGTAGATTCCGGCTGCATGAGGGGATGGTGTCTGGGAAATCCATGAAATACTTGAATTTAATGTATTTACCATGAGGGTAGAGGCTACAGGTGCCCTGTAATTACAATAGTGCTGTTAATGGTATCTCATCACTCACACAAACTGCATCCCAATATACTTTACAGAGGCCAAAAATATAGCTACAGACTAGATAAAGAATCAACATTAACAAATAAGAGGAAGAGAAAAAGGAGATATACAGGTGAGGAATAAGAGAACCCCTTTGAGAGAGAGGAAGGATGGCCTTGTGGTTCAAACACTGAACTGACATCTGGATTCAATTCATCCCTCTGTCACATCCTGTGCAACCTTGGGTTAGTCACATATTTTCTCTGGGCCCTAGTTCTCCAGCTGTAAAATTAGGATAACATTTCAATTCTCCCACCCTTTGTCTGTCTCATCCATTTAGAGTGTAAACTCTTCAGAGGAGGGACAGTCTCTTACTATATGCTTGTACTGTGCCTAGCACAGTGGGGCCCTGATTATAGTCAAGGCCTCCAGGCACTACTGTAATAAAAATAAAATTAACAACAACAACTCCGATTTGAAATGAGATGAAAAGGCAATGATGCGGAGAGACACACAGGAAGGCAGTTACAGATGGCAGGAGCTACAGAGAATACAGTTCTCACACTAACAGTAGCCAGAAGAGACAAAGAGGAAGTCAATGCTAGTGGGAGGCAGTAAAGAAAGATAGAAAATCAAATATCAAATTATATTACAGTGGTATTATATATATTTCTAGAGAGAGATTCGTGTCAGTGTTTAGAGCTGGTCAATGTTTTCTGAATTTTAATTTTTGGCTAATTTTTTAAAAATTGTGAC
Source organism: Eretmochelys imbricata (assembly GCF_965152235.1). Classification (NCBI taxonomy): domain Eukaryota; kingdom Metazoa; phylum Chordata; order Testudines; family Cheloniidae; genus Eretmochelys; species Eretmochelys imbricata. The sequence goes on along the minus strand of NC_135576.1, from coordinate 43,371,299 downwards.
ACAAACACACAAAAATTGAAAGAATGGTCACAATATTGTTTTCAGTTCTTTAATGAGCTCCAGCTGGATTTAAAGGAGTACTTGTGGCACCTTAGAGACTAACAAATTTATTTGAGCATAAGCTTTCGTGAGCTTCAGCTCACTTCATTGGATGCATTGTAGCTCATGAAAGCTTATGCTCAAATAAATTTGTTAGTCTCTAAGGTGCCACAAGTACTCCTTTTCTTTTTGCGAATACAGACTAACACGGCTGCTACTCTGAAAACTGGATTTAACTTACACATCAGGGATTCCTGAGGGTGGGTGATAGCAAGAAAAGCAAGGAACAGGAGAGTTAAGAAGGTGTCAGATAGAAGGTGTGGAGGGCTGTTTTACGCTACCCGTTTGTACCTCCTGCTGTCAGTTGTTTCTCCAGATGCAATCTAGACACCATAATAATCTCTCCTGTGCTCATGTGTTTGGAAAATTGAAGTTTCTATTTATGATGTAAACAATAAGCTAATATTTATATATTCCATGCCATTTAAAGGTGAAATGCCTGTCTGTAGTTCTAAGGGGGTTGCATATTGGACAGATGTTTTCAGCTTTGGTCTCTATTTTTTTATAGATATAGGGGAGATATGAAAACTAATGAACCACTTCCACTGGAATTCTCTAAATTCTCAGCACTGTGATGAGGTTGTGCCATTGCTCTGATACCCCCATTTTTTTCCTACCGGTCTTTGAGTTGAGGAGGAGATATTTTTGGTGTTTATTTTGGTTTAGGGCTAGACAGAGAGGAAATTATGTTTCATTGAAAATCCCTTTTGTAATAGTGCTATTTCAGGACTGATTTCCTTTTTGGTAGGGAGATGATCTATTTAGTGGAGAAACTTTTATGTTGAGGGTAACTGAAAAGGTGTGTGGAATGGAGTTTGCATTCATTAACTAGGGCTATTAGTGAACAAAATGGAGTTTCGCAATAAGACAAACAGGATTACTAGACTGTCCTGGGGAAATTTCCTTTGCTGTGACCTCTGTAATAATTTTATATCAATATGATCCTGCAGAAAGTGATAAATCCTTTCAGAGTCCCAAAATACTGAATAAATAGTGAATAAAATTATTCATTTTCCTCCCAGCTCCAATTAACACACTATCACATCCAACTGGCTACTCTCTAGGACTTGAGTTTGTCATTGAATTCACATCAAGGGATGCTTGCATGCACAAAAAGCCCTTCACATGCATGTGAGGCCTGCCTGTATGAATCAGACTGCAGGCAGAAGGTAAGCACAAGCTAAGCATTTATTCCAGTAGGGTAGCAATCATCCAAGCACACATGAAATTTGATGAATCAGTTACAGTTCCTAAGCAAAAAAGTGGCATCCAGTGCATCCCCTTTGTATATTTAGTTCTGTGTTCTACATACACTGAAACATTATAAAAAGGATTTAACAGATGTAGCACTGAAGAAATGAATAAGTTCCAGAGGTTCAGGTAATATAAATCCATAATGTGATAATCAAGATGGCATTCAAAAACATACTCAGTTCATGCCAGTAGATTCATGAGTCTCACTTACATGCTAAATAACTATTTTTAATCTTAGTTACAGATTAATGAATCACTGGTGAGTCGATATTTTGGTCAGCTAAAACATGTACAGTTGTGACAGCATACATGATCTCTTGGCCCTGGAAAAAGGGGACTTTGCAACCCTTCCTTCTTCATGAGACAAACCTATGACTGTGGCAGACATAGGCAAAAGGTGAGCACAGAAAAAGGATCAGGAGGCTGTTAACCGTAAGTGACACGTTCACAGAAGTCTAGCAACATATTTTAGTTGTACGCATCCATCAGGATCTAGACCATAGAAATAAAAGTTAGCAGAATCCAGACAGCCTTCATGCTGATCAATATTGTTTCATTTCTTCCTTGTGCTCCCGTCTGTCTGTCTGTCTACATCCGCCTGTTGTCTCATGTTATATTCAAATGGTAAGTTCTTTGGGGCATTGTAATAGGGGTCCCTGCAGGGCCCTCCTGGCTTCTGCCCCCGCTGGGTTGAGAAAGTCACACAGAGACCTTGGTGCAGCGCTCACCTGATGCTTTTATTTACAGGTTGTGTTCCCACCACCCTTCCACCATACACATAGTCCCTTTCTTACAGTCCACCAGCAGGAGAGAGGAGGCAAGCGATCTCTCTCTGCTCCCCACACTGCCTTTCCTCTACTGTAGCTTACAGCTTGTCCAGCTCCTCCCCTGGCTTCCTTCCCCTGGGGCTTTTATCCAGCCCCAGCCTGATAAGGCAGCAGCTGTTCCAGCTTTCCCAATGAGGGCCAGGTGATCTACCCAGCTCCAATTCACCTCCCTTAATTGGAGCTGGAGTGACAGAGGGTTGGCTAAGCAGTTTTCTGCTTAGCACTCTGTCACAGGCACCCACCATCTTTTTGTTCTGTGTATGTACAGCACCTAGCACAATGAGGTCCTGGTCCATGCCCGGTGCTTCTCGGCACTATTGCAATACAAAAGGATAATAATATTAACCAGGGAAACAGTTGTAGCAGCAACAGCATTCCATAACTCTCCTTTGTATCAATGTGTGCAGGCAAAGCTTCTGAGTGCAGATCTTATCTATTGTTGAACTAAGCCTCACAATAGCAAGACCTGCATGGTACAGTAAAAGCTGTGTAATCTGGCCCTGTACCAACCGGAAAGCTCTATAAACTGGCATTGCTAATCTTTATTGAAAGTCTGGTTTATAGTCTTGTCGGAGTGGGGCCGGCAGGCTCCCTATGTGGCTCTGCGTGGTTCCCCTGAAGCGGCGACATAAGGTGGAGGAACGGACATGAGGAGTTTGGAATGTGGGAGGGACTGTGGGGTTGGGGCATGGGAGGGGTGCGGGCTCTGAGAGGGAGTTTGGGTGCAGGAGGGGGCTCGGGGCGGGAGCATGGGAGGGGTTTTGAGGTGCCTGATCCAGGGGGCACTTGCCTCAATGTCTCCCCATAAGCGGCAACCTGTCCCTGTCACTCCTAGGTGGCGGTGTGGCTAGGCGGCTCTGCATGCTGACTCTGTCCACAGGCGCCGCCCCCCAGAGCTCCCATTGGGTGCGGTTCCCGGCCAGTTGTAGCTGTGGAGCCAGCGCTCAGGGCGGGGTGGGGGCAGCGTGCAGATCCGCTACCGCACCTCTACCTAGGAGTGGCAGGGACAGGTCACCGCTTATGGGGAGCCGCCCAAGGTGAGTGCCCCCCAGATCCAAGCACCCCGAAACCCCTCCCATGCCCCAATCCCCATCTCTGAGCCCCCTCCCACACTCAAACTTCCTCCCTCTTAGTTAACCAGAATTTTTCACTTACCAGCACCCTCCATTCTCCGAACATGCCGGATAAAGAAGCTTTTACTGTAAATGGTTGTGAGGGAAGGCACTGCTGAAAATTTTACTATTTTTTCTAGTTCAGACAAATTGACATTGTGAATACGCATTTGATTCCCTCACAGCCATTATGAATTGTCATGTTAATCCACAGTATGGAAATGTTATCAAATGGATCCTTGACAAGATGGCTCACAACTGCTCAGTAGTGTCTCCGTCCAAAGTGTTGCACTGCTAAAATGTTAATATTAAATACGTATTAATTAAAGCTAGTAGAGGTAGGACGTGTGGGCTAGTCGCAGTGGTTCTCAACCTTTTTTTTCATTTGCGAACACTTAACAAATTTCAAATGGAGGTGCAGACCCCTTTGGAAATCTTAAACATTGTCGACAGCAGGGGTCAGCAACCTTTGAGAAGTGGTGTGCCAAGTCTTCATTTATTTACTGTAATTTAAGGTTTCGCATGCCAGAGGCTGGCGGCCGGAACCCCAGACTGGAGGCTGGCTGAGTGGGGCCGGCGGACGGGACCCTGGCTGGCAGGGGCCGGCAGATGGGACCCCAGACCAGCAGAGGACTGAGCCGCTCAGCCCGCTGCAGGTCTGGGCTTCCGTCCGCCAGCCCCTGCCAGCTGAGGTCCCGGCCGCTGGCCCCACTCAGCCCGCTGCCAGCCGTGGGTTCCGTTCATCCAGGCCGACAGCGAGCTGAGCGGGGCCGGCAGCCAGGACCCCAGGCCGGCAGCAGGCTGAGCCATTCAGCCCGCTGCCGGTGTGGGGTTCCATCTGCCAGCCCCTGCCAGCTGGAGTCCCGGCCGCCGGCCTCGCTCAGCCCGGGGTTCCATCCATCCAGGCAGGCAGTGGGCTGAGTGGGGTCAGCAGCCGGGACCCCAGCTGGCAGCAGAGTGACACTGAAAATCAGCTCATGTGCAGCCTTTGGCATGCATGCCGCAGGTTGCCGACCCCTGGTCTACAGACTATGCAACCAGGGGTCCATGGACCACAGGTTGAGAATCTGTGAACTGGATGAGAAACTCACGAGATCTCCTCAATTAATCCACCCTTGTGCCACAGTTCACTATTTGTAAAATGGGGATAATCTTTCATTACCTCACAGAGGTGTTGTGAGAATAATATTCCCTCAGTAACTGTGAGGCAAATGCCTCACAATTCAGACAGAATAGTAGGAAAAATGTATTGCACATGAGAAATGTTACTGAGATTTAATACTAAGATTGGAAACAAAATACGAGAAGTCCAGTTACAAGCAGGCAATAGAAATCTGAGAAATCCAATAACACACCAAATAAATTATGTTGAGGGTGGGAGACCTATATTTTCTTTATTGAGAAAGAAATTTGGTATATACTAGGCAGAGAACAGAGGACTAATATAATCCTCTATTCTATAAACTGTAATTATATTATGTACAGAAAATGTAAATATTAATACCACAGAATCCTCTTTAATGTCATGTTTGCAGGTTGAAGGAATGCAGGAAATGTTTAAAAAACAGTGGCCTGTTTGGGATGAATGTGTAATCTGAGGCAATATGGTGATGAGAGTGGAATAAAACCCAGATTCATACATAAGATTAAATGTATTAAATAGATTTTCTAGCACTGCAACATTTTCCTATGCTGTCTATAGCCTCAATATGCTTTGTTTAAACAAACAAACAAACATACTTACCACTGTTTATAGGGTTCACAACACCAGGCTGAAATTCACACCACCCACATAACACCAGATTGATTGGGCCTCATGTGAGTGAGGTGCAGGGGAGCAAGAGGGTGTAACATGAGAAGAGTGCAAGACTGCAGTATACTGCCCTCGTGCAATGTTGTAAGGGCACTGGATCATCAGTGACACCATGGCTCCTACTCTGGCTCAACCATACCCATCCTAGCCAACGTAGGGCCAGCACAGAGAGGCACCTTAGTGCAACCACTCCAACAGACAACCAGTAGTGCAGAGGGACTTCTTCTTGCCTCCTTCACCAGAACACATTTCACCCTACGAGAACAATATGCTTTCACTTGGATAAGTCTTCACCAAATGGTGTTTTTTTCATTTGCTAACTACTGTATTTCCCAGCAAATGACTGCTCATGCTTACCTTACAGGAAAAACTGCAGAGCTCTGACTTTGGATTTAATAGATATCAAATGCCATTTAAACATGTTTAGAAATGGACACCAAGATGCTATGCTTGTCATGGAAGGGATGGCTTGAGAATCTAGGAGATGGCTCAGAAAATGGGGAAGGAATTTGAGAGCTAAATAATCAGAGTAAACAAAAAGGGGTGAAATCCTGTCTCTGTGAAAGTCATGGGAACTCTGCTATTGATTACAGTGGAGTCAGGATTTCACCTAAGGAATGGAGATGTTGCGGTGAGGGGGCAGAAACAGATCTCATTTTCCAAATAATCGGTTTTGACTGACCCAGTTACTGCAACTTGCTTTAAACTGGAGGCTAATGCTCAAATAATTAAAAGGATATTATGCATCGGCCATCACAAGCCATGACTCATTCATTGCACAGTTCAATCAATCTGCTTCTAAATCAATCAGAAAACTTCTTACCAGCTGCAATAATTGCAGCCTTGGACTTCAAATGCCTTCTGTCCATCTCCAAAAGAGCTTTATAGAGACAGCAGCTAGATCCTGTCTCTCTCCAGCCCACAAAGTTTCTTGACGCATGTTTCTTTATGACTCTAACCTGATTCTAGTAAGTTACTAACTCCTAAGAGAAAAAAAGAGAACAAAATTTTCATACAATTCCATTAAACAAGGAACTAAAAATACAGAAATCATTGTACCCTCAGGTTTCATTGACAGTAAATAGCCATAGTACACCAGTTAAGACGTTGATTAACTCCAAGATATACAACCTCCTGGCCCACGGCAAAAAGGGGGATTGTTCATTCTGTATGTGACCCATGACTTTCAACAACAGGTGCTTAAAGGATGTTCAGGCACCTAAATAAGTGGTCTAATTTTGAAAGTGGTGACCACTGCTATTGACTTTAATGGACTTTGGATCAGACCACAAACGCTGTTTTTCAGAGCCACAGTAAATCTAGGGTTGCCATGCGTCCAGTTGTCTACCAGAACACCCGGTCAACAAGGGACCCTGGCAGCTCCAGTCGGCACTGCCAACTGGACCATTAAAAGTCTGGTCGGTGGTGCAGCAGGGGCCTGGGGCTACAGCAAGTTCCCTGCCTACGCTGGCTGAGAACTGCCACCAATGGGAGCTGTGGGGGTTGCGCCTGCGGGCATGGGGACAGCGTGCAGAGCCTCCCTGGCCTAGGAGCTGGACATGCTGGTCACTTCCTAGAAGCTGCAGTAAGCACTGCCAGGACCCCAACCCCCTGCCCCAGCCCAGTGAAAGTGAGTGAGGGTGGAGCAGAGCGAGCAAGAGAGGGACGGGGGATGGAGCAAGTGTGGGGAGCCTCGGAGAAGGGCCGGGCAGGGTCGAGGCATTGGGTAGGGGCGGGGTGTTCAGTTTTGTGCTAGTAGAAAGTTGGCAACCCTAAGTAAATCATTGTATTGCATTTAGCATTTTATGGACTTATCCGTAGTGACCAAGAGATAATATCTGATAGCTGTTTATCAGCTATTAATGGTAAAGCAGATAGTAACCCTAGTGCTCAGATTTCTGCATTAGAAATCCCACCACAATTGGGTAAATAACCTTGTTTGGTAGCCTGCTCTCTCCCACTAGAGCTGGCCTTTTCAGGGCAATATTGCGGCAAGTTGGATGGTGGCAGTTTGGGAAGCTTTAGCTGCCACTGTTTGTCACTGTTCTCAGGTTAAATAGATGACTTCACTTACCAAGAACCATCACAGTTAGCGCCTTTCAGGGGTAGAGCTGGTCAAAAACTGGAAGTATGCTCATGAAGAAAAACAACTTTTGAAAATGTTCGTGACACATTTTGAAAATTTCCAAATATTTCAGTAAAAATGGAAATTGAAAAGTGGACTCTTGTTGGTTTTTTCCCCCATTTTTAGATTTTTCCTCAGACTCACTTTTTTTTCTTTTAAAACCCTTTTCGGGCAAAACAGAAAAAGAGAAGGTGTGGGGAGGAAAAGAGAGGGAGAAAATGAAAACCAAAAAATGTTTGTTGTATTGTGTTTTTTACAAAATGATAATTCTAAGTGAAAAAAATTCATTTTCCAAAAAGAAAATGTGACTGAGTGGTTTTATTTCTGAGCAATAAAATTTACCACCACCAAAGACAACCCAAAAAAAGAATCTAACCACTGAATAGGCTATTGGATTGTCTAATGCTACATTAAATTGCTACCTAATGAACTTGGGTTTAACACTACAGAGGCAGTAAGCGTTATACATCAATTAAGATTAACCACCTCATGTAACTTACCAGTCCAATTATTTTTCATCGTGTCATGAATTGATACTTTTGTAGGTTAAGTCCATGCTAGAAAGCCTATGGGTAAATGCTGCATCTCATTTATAGTCTATATTACTTTTTCCCAAGAATGAAAATGAAAATTTGGTTTCATTTTTGTCTTGTCTGCCTCCTTATTCTTTTCCTCTTGTTTATAAGATTTAGTCTTCATTTCCTGTGTGACCCATTTTGTGCCCGGTGTATAAAGGAAAAATGTATTTCTAGTTCATGGTGAGTCTGGATACTGGAGCTCTCCTTTTGTATGTCATAACATGAATAACAGCTTACTTTAGCCATGAACAAGTGAGCCAGTAGGCAATACAGCACCCTTACTGGAAGAGCCTTCCCCCAGCTTGAGAAACTGTTTAGCTGCAATTGATGCAGCCTTCTTCAGTACAAGGAGAGAACGTATAGGTCAGGTATCTTTATTGTACTATATTGTTTGTGTATCTGGGTGCATTCCATGCCCTAAAAACATAGGGCTTGACTTTTAGAGATGCTGAAAGCTCCCCTCATTTCAGAAGGGGCTTGGGGCCTAGATCCTCTAAGGCAATGGTTTTCAAACTGCAGGAATGTAAGGCATTGGGTGGCGGTGGCTCTGATTAGCACCCCCGACTGGGCTGTTACAAGTCCCGTCGGCGGTGCTGTCCAGGTAGGGCAGGCTAGTTCCTACCTGTTCTGACACTGCGCTGCGCCCTGGAACCGGCCAGCAGCAGGTCTGGCACCTAAGCAGGGGGTGCGGAGGAGCACGGGGCTCCACACTCCTACTGGCTGGGAACCAGCCAATGGGGTCGGGGGGCGGGGGGGGCGGTGCCTGCGGGCGAGAGCCACGCAGAGCCGCTTTTGCACCTTCACCTAGGAGCCAGACCTGCTGCTGGTCGCTTCTGGGGTGCAGCTCAGTCCGTGATGCCAGGACAGGCAGGAAGCCTGCCTTATCACCCCCCACCGTGCCGCGCTGACCGGGAGCCACCCGAGGTAAGCCTGCGGCCCAACCCCCAGACCTGAGCCCCCCCCATCTGGAGCCCCTTCCTGTACCCCAAACCCCTCATTCCTAGCCCCATCCTGCAGCCCTCACCCCCACAGCCCAACCCTCTGCCCCAGTTCTGAGCCCCTCCCAAACCCAAAACCTCTCATCCTAATCTCTGCTGGGTTGCGGACATCAACAATTTTCTTCAACTGGGTCTCCAGAAAAAAAAATTGAAAACCACAGCTCTAAGTATTTATGTGCCTAACTCCTACTGAAATCAGTAGGATCTGGGCCTGGGTGCTCAGTATCTCTGAAAATCAGGCCCAAAAGGTACAGCCTTGTTCCCATTGAAGTGAATAGGGGCTTTGAAGTGAGCAGAATCAGGCCCACAGCTTTCTCTCTCTCACCATTTCATGTCAGCCAATGTGGTCAGCAATGAAAATATTATAGAAGCAAGCTCTTAGTATGATATTTCTTCCAAATTATAATGAGAACTGCTGTTTCAATAACATTCCCAGGCCAGGATTGTGTATGTGTATGTGTGAGCACTGAGGTCACAAAGATTATGGATTTTGTGGTCTGTTGATTTTTTTTTAAAATGAAGTACAGATCCTGCTTATTTGCCCAGTTTCTGGTGCTGTGCTCCTGTGCTAGTCAGCTATGTTCACCCTTGCATTGCAGTGAGAGTAACTTGAATTGTGATTGGTGCACAGGTGCAGACTCCGTGGGTGCTCTGAGCCCACACAGGGAAAAAATGGTGGGTGCTGAGCACCCGCCGGCTGCCCCACTATCAGCTCTCTTCCACCCTACCCCACCCCAGTGCCTCCTTCCTGCCAGAAGGCCCCTGAGATCAGTGCCTCCTCCTCCCTCCCTGGGTCTCTCACCCGCCACAATCAGCTTTTTCATGGCGTGAGGAGGCTGGGAGGGAGGGGGCAGGAATGAGGAAGCAGCATGCTCGGGGGAGGGGGTGGAACTGTGTGGGAAGAGGCAGGGCAGGGGTGGAGCGGGGGCAGGCAGAGGCGGGGCAAGGGTGGAGCGGAGGTGGGAAGAGGTGTGGTGGGTGTGAGGCCTTAGGGGAAGGGATGGAGTGGGGGCAGAGCTTTGGGCAGAGCTGGGGGTGGAGCACCTCCCGGCATTTGGAAAGTCAGCACCTGTGGACTGTTGAAGGTGTATGTGGAGGTTCTTCAGAATTTGAGATTCAAATCATATTCATTGTGCTGCAGTCACACTCATAGCAGAAAGGAGGATAATACAAGCACAACGGGGGCGAGAGAGAGAAAGAACAGCATAAGGGGAATGAAAAAACTTTGAAAAAAAACCATCAAGGGGTTTGTCTACACACAAATTTGCACTGGTTTAGTTAAACGAGTATGAGTAAACTGGTGCCAATTCCTGTGTGGGTACACTTGTTTTAGGCTATGTCTCCAGGACAGCTTATGCTGGCATAGCCCCCTAGTGTAAGCACAGCATACACCAATAAAAGGAATTTTTCTGCCAGTGTAGGAACACCTCTTCTCTGAACAACTCTTCTGTTGGCAATGGTGGTTTTGTTGACGTAGCTTTGTCGTTGGGGGAGGGTGGAGGAATTTTCACTGCCCCGACTGACACTGACACTGTTATGCCAGTATACGTCTTAAATTTAAGAGTGGCTTATTTCAATATGCTTAAACCTGTTCCTAATTGACTAAAGCTAAACTGAAATAAACCTGGGTTAAATCAAGCAGCGTGTGTCGACACAGCCTTTCACATTGGTTTAACTGAATCAGTTTAAAATCACACATTCACTTACTGGTGCAACGAAACAATCCCAGAGTCCACAAAAGGGGGAGGACTATTTGGGAAATGTATTCTAAGGCTTTCACTTACTTCATCCAGCCACGATGCTCTGAACTGTGTGTAGGAATGTCAGTATACATGCTGCATATTAATGGGAGAGGCAAATCAAATAATTCATGTGATATCTGAATGTTTCTGTGGTTTTTTTTTTTTTCTTTTTTAGCTCATTTGTTTGCACAGTTTCCCATACAATGCGGTTCTGATCCTGATGGGGCCTTTGAGAGCTACTACAATACAAATGATGAATCATATTAAAACAATGGCAATAATTAGTTAATTCATATGAGCTAAAAAAAAGTCCCATATTACACCTGGGTGAAAATTTTTTGGCCAAAACTTGAAAAATGAAGATTCAGCCACACCAACATGTTTTATGGATTTGTGTTACTTTGCCAAATTGTTTCAGCAAAATAAATAAATAAATAAACCAACCTCAGAAATATTCTGAAAAAAATCAAACTGTTTCTTTTTGACATTTTTTCTAACTGAAACATTTCGATTTTTTTTTTTGGCTGAAAATGACGTTTCATTTTGGAATTTCCTTTAATTACATTTTTTTTAAATCTAGTAACATTAAAAAATGATCAAAATCAAAAAGAAACATTTCATTTTGGGTCAAACAAAAGCTTCCATTCAACCCAACTATTTTTTTTTTCAATTTTTTGCAATTCGCAGTGAACCACAAACTCCATTATTTTCACAACTCTGTCCCATATACATGAAAGACATGCCATACGTGAGAACTGGACTGAGATTTTTAAATTTTTCACAAACTAACAGACCCTTTTTACATTTAAAAAGACTTTTCGGAACTGAAAAGCCATTGCCAAGGAAAAGAGAAGGTCTCCAAAGTGTATGGGTATTTTCACGAGATTTGAAAGCCTGGATTATTTATCACATACAAGGTTGGGAAGCTCAGTTCTTTGATGGAAGATGGAATTATCACAAGCAGTAATAGTCATCACTAAAGCTTGGAGGGAAAAGACAGCTCAAGATCTTGGTGAATGAAACATTTGGGGGGAGGGATAGCTCAGTGGTTTGAGCATTGGCCTGCTAAACCCAGCATTGTGAGTTCAATCCTTGAGGGGGCCATTTAGGGATCTGGGGCAAAAATTGGGGATTGGGCCCTGCTTTGAGCAGGGGGTTGGACTAGATGACCTCCTGAGGTCCCTTCCAACCCTGATATTCTATGATTCTATGACACCTCTCACTTCTAGGTCATTGCTTTGAATCCAGCCCTGATTTATAGTAACTGAATGTATTTACTATTTGTGACTGAAGAATGGCCTATGAAAAATGAGTTTGGTGGCCTCACTTCAGTTCCTGCTGGAGATGTCTTGTGCAGCTCACAAAAAAACATTTCCAGAATTGGTACTTTTGTTGGACATAGCAGCAGAGAGGTTGGCTGAATAGGCATAGACTAAATTATCCTCCCTTCCCTAGAGAGCATTTTCCAGATTAGGGCTGAATCACATTGACAGGACAATAGGAGGAACTTTGCACTTCAGCTTCCAATGCTGTAAATCCAGCTACTCTCATTACACTGACTTCAAGAAAATAAAAAATAAAAATAAAACAAAAAACTGACCTGTTTCAGATGAGGAGAGAGAGAGAGAAGGTCAATTGTATATTGAGATTTCATTTCAGAGTGAAAGACGTGCTGCTCATATAATTAAATACTGTATTGGTATTTCTATAGTTGCCCGTGCAACCTGCTTCGCATATATATACACTCATTTATTCACTCAGATTCGCTGTCTGCACATGTACCTCTATGCTTACTTAAAATTCTTTGTTCCCATGAACATTCTTACTGCTAAATTCATTTGCTACTCAACATTTGCATAAAAATTTCAAGAAGGAGCAAACACACTCCAAACCCACTCGGTCCCAGTTAGCAACAATCTCATTGCAGTACATTGATATTTACTGCAGAGCGCACTGGGCTAGAGGACCCCGTAAAGCTTTCAGTATGATTTAAACTCACATGGTCTTTATATAGGTCAGCAAAGAGAAGTGTAATTTCCCCTGGTTTCATTTGGTTGAAGTTGCCTGTTCTAGCACTTAATTAATGACTCTGGTGACATGTTTGGAAAGCAGTAATGTTTCTAACCCCAAGTGCACTGCCAAATTGAGTACTTCCTCCTCGTTGTCTATTTTGGAGAGAAGAGTGAACTTAAATCTATGTTCTGCTCATAAAAAGAAAGGAAACTATTTTTATGGCTTCTGAAAAATGTATTTCTGCCCCAGTGCCCATCTATTTCAATTATGGTTGCATGAAAGAAAAGGTGATATAAGGATTTTGGAAGCTACGGAAAGGAAGAGAGGGGAAGACAAAGAGAAATATGCAATATGGTACCAGTCACAATAATCTGCATCATTGCTTGACTTCAACAGTAAACCTTACCACCCTCTTTATAACACCAGCCTTGAAACCCAAGCAGTTAGTGTCTGTTATACCAGGGAAAAGGCCTCTGAGCTTCACATGCTGCATTCAAACTGAGCTGTAGTGAGGGTGAAAATTATGGAGAAAAATGAAGACATAGAGACAAATCAACAGCAATGGGTATATGTCCTGCAGTTATTACTCAGTACTTACTAAGACACAGCTTCCATTGGCTGAAGCAAAAGTTTTGCCTGAGTCAAATACTGAGTAAGGATTGCAGGAGTTAGCCTGGAATAATAACAGGTTTCAGAGTAGCAGCCGTGTTAGTCTGTATTCTCAAAAAGAAAAGGAGTACTTGTGGCACCTTAGAGACTAACAAATTTATTAGAGCATAAGCTTTCGTGAGCTACAGCTCATTTCATCGGATGCATTCAGTAGAAAATACAGTGGGGAGATTTTATATACACAGAGAACATGAAACAATGGGTGTTACCATACACACTGTAACGAGAGTGATCAGGTAAGGTGAGATATTACCAGCAGGAGGAGGGAGGATAGGTTCCTGGGTTAGTGTTTTTGTTGTGTAGTGTGTGGTTGCTGGTGAGTATTTGCTTCAGGTTGGGGGGCTGTCTGTAAGAGAGGACTGGTCTGTCTCCCAAGATCTGTGAGAGTGAGGGATCATTTTTCAGGATAGGTTGTAAATCTTTGATGATGCGCTGGAGAGGTTTTAGTTGGGGGCTAAGGTGACGCTAGTGGCGTTCTGTTATTTTCTTTGTTGGGCCTGTCCTGTAGTAGGTGACTTCTGGGTAATCTTCTGTCAAACTGTTTTTTCACTTCAGCAGGTGGGTATTGTAGTTGTAAGAATGCTTGATAGAGATCTTGTAGGTGTTTGTCTCTGTCTGAGGGGTTGGAGCAAATTCGGTTCTATCGTAGAGCTTCGCTGTAGACGATGGATCATGTGGTGTGGTCTGGATGAAAGCTGGAGGCATGTAGGTAGGAATAGCGGTCAGCAGGTTTCCGGTATAGGGTGGTGTTTATGTGACCATTGCTTATTAGCACCGTAGTGTCCAGGAAGTGGATCTCTTGTGTTGACTGGTCCAGGCTGAGGTTGATGGTGGGATGGAAATTGTTGAAATCATAGTGGAATTCCTCAAGGGCTTCTTTTCCATGGGTCCAGAGGATGAAGATGTCATCAATGTAGCGAAAGTAGAGTAGGGGCATTAGGGGACAAGAGCTGAGGAAGCGTTACATTGATGCGCTACATCCTTGCTTACAGACAGAAAAAGAATAAATGGACACAAATCAGATGTCAAGAATTATAACATTCAAAAACCAGTCGGAGAACACTTCAATCTCTTTGGTCACTCGATTACAGACCTAAAAGTGGCAATTCTTCAACAAAAAAACTTCAGAAACAGACTCCAACGAGAGACTGCTGAATTGGAATTAATTTGCCAACTGGACACAATTAATTTAGGCTTGAATAAAGGCTTGGAGTGGATGTGTCATTACACAAAGTAAAACTCTTTCCCCATGTTTATTTTCCCCCACACACCCCCACCCACTGTTCCTCACAGGTTCTTGTCAACTGCTGGAAATGGCCCACCTTGATTATCACTACAAAAGGTTCCCTCCCCACCCGCCGTCCTCCCCCCTCCTGCTGGTAATATCTCACCTTACCTGATCACACTCATTACAGTGTGCATGGTAACACCCATTGTTTTATGTTCTCTGTGTATATAAAATCTCCCCACTGTATTGTCTACTGCATGCATCCAATGAAGTGAGCTGTAGGTCACGAAAGCTCGTGCTCAAATAAATTTGTTAGTCTCTAAGGTGCCACAAGTACTCCTGGAATAATAGTGACCATGCATGTAGTTGACAGCCAATCGACGTAAATCAGAAAACGTTATCAGATGTCAGAGTTTTATACTGAGAATGCTTAGGAGAAGAGAGGCTACTGCAGTCCCTTTTTCCCCCACCATCACCCTGACCATTTACATGCAATTTCCACAGGTTTGGTCTCTATTACTCAGTGGAAGGAAACACAGGGTACTATTTATTACAGATGTACTGATTGATTGAAAAAGACACAAAAGGACAGAATAAATTCATCTGTTTGCTTTCTACTTTTGCCTACCCCCTCGCTTTCCGTGTTTTTGTTGTCCTTTGAAATTTGGCGCAACATTGTGCACTTTCACTGAAGTCAATGGAGAAACTCTCATGACCCCCAGTGATGCAGGGACCACCCCACAATATTTGCTATGGATAACTCACACGGGTGTTTTAAGGATAAATACATTAAGGATTGTGAGGTCGACAGATACTACAGTAATGGCAGCCATATAAGTACATAAGAAAATAGCTATATTCCCAATTGCCACTCTGACTTCCCAGAACAATCTATATCAAATACTTCAGCCTTCCTTACAAGAGCAGAATAAAGTTAACATGCATTGAACAGGAACATGGACAAAACTTTTGCAAAAATAAAATATCACCCTGCGATGGTAATTATGATATGACCATTCACCATAATATTTTTAGAGAGAAGAATTTTAAAATATATCCTTTGAGGTCTGTAGACTGCTAGTTAATTTTTACTTAACGGCTGGACTGCTGCATATAAACCTGAGCTGGTACAGGTAAATACACCTGTTTTCTTTAAAAAGATGCTGATGATGCTGAGGTGTTCTCTGTAGTGAAACAGATACTGGAAAGATGGTCTTGCTGTGGAGAAACCAAAGCAATTTTTCAGTTTTTCAAAACACAAGCATGGAAGAAGGGACTACTGGGATCAGTTAAGACTGAGAAAAAAATAATGTCTGATAAGGGAAAAAATTATTATAAACTGTTTAGCTGGACCTCGATGGTACAGGCAGCTGAAAGAATAATGGCATGAGCTTTTATCTGGCTAATATTGACAGGGGTAGCAAAACATGTGAAATAGCACTGTACTTCTGTAAACTACGCTGATTCTTTGCAAATAATTCTTGCAAACTTGGGGTTTCCTCCAGTTGCCAAAGCAGTCAGTAGGAGCTCTGCCATTGACTTCGGTGGGAACAGGAGCAGACCAGTAGATAAACAAGAAAAACAGAACCAACGCAAAGTTGTTGTTTTTTTCTTCACCTCGGCCAAGATTTTCAAAAATGACAGGTGATTTAGGGTGCTCCAGTTTGGGGGGACCGAAACAGAGATCCCTTAAAGGAGCCTGGTTTTCCAAGACCAAGTATTCAGCACTTCTTGAAGATCAGGCCCTTTTAGAATGTCTCAGCCTAGGCACCCAAAAATTGAGACACCTACAATCACCTAGTTGCTTTTGAAATTCTTGTGGAAAAAAAAAAAAAGTAGCTTTAAATGCCCGCAGCTCTCCTCCAGAAGATTGCATTATAAAGGTAAATATTTATACTTCTTACCTGTTTCTTTACAGAGCTGCTTTAAAACTGAACAGTGCTTGCAACCACCTTACCCTCCACTGGATTTTTGGGAATGCCCGTTTACAGATGCAGATCTGAACTTTCCAGCTTTGGGCTGTCACTGTAATGGGCTCAAAGCACAAATCTGACAACCTTCTCCCCCATACTCTGGGGAAGTTCAGATTCTGATCCAAATCTGCAGCCAAACTCCCTGGCTCTGGCCTATCTCTAGTTCTGTTGTCATGGTTTGCATAGTAAAGTAGTTTGGTATATTGCTTAATAGTGTTTTATTTTATTTTATTTTATTCTGGAGGAAGAATATGGAGAGAAGATTCTGGAAGAAATATAATTTTGTAATAAAACCAAAGAAATGCAAAAAGGTAATAGTTATGCAATTTGTAATGCTGTCAACTTTATGGTGATGTTTCACCATGTCACTAATACTAATTAAGGAATTCTCCAGCTGATGCTTAGTTGTGTCTCACTGTCTAAAGGCAGACACTCTGTGTACCACACTAGCCTTTTTCCAGTGGGCTGGGACTGAGAGTCGATTAAGATATGGGTCTTGGTATTCCATAACATCCATTAGATGAAGGGAATCCTGTTATTTAGCTGTATTTATCACTAGATCCAAATAAAACCATGCAAGCCTTGAAACACCGTACTGCACCTGCTGCTTTGGAGAACTGTTTCAGTGAAATCAGATGTAACCTCCAAATTTAATCCTGAGAGATGTGTTAATGGACTTCAGAACTCAATTTTAAACTGAGCATGTATTAGAATTTGGTTTGTTGATGTTATGCAGGCTGTTACAGTGAGTACCAATCTGACAGGGTCTTTTTTTTTTTTAAATGGTGTGATACATGCTTTTATCTCCATGAGATGGTGATTAGGATATGACCCATCAACACATGTATTTGTGTATTGATTGTGGTGGTGGTTACGGCATTATGCAAGCAGTTACTGTAAGTTGCAATGTGATGCGATGGTGCTGTTGTGTTATGCAGGCTTCTACTGTACGTAGTGGAGTAATGTAATGGAGTTGTGCAGGCTGTTATTGTCTGTAAGATAGTATTGGGGGGCATTGTGTTGGGGGTTTATACAGGCTGCTACTGTATGCAATGATGTGAGAGTGTTGTTATGTAATGCTGTTATGCAGGCAGTCACGGTATGTAGTGATGTGATAGCACTGGGGTGTTGTGGTGTAATGCAGGTGATTACTGTGTGTAGCATTATGATAGTGTTGTGTTGTGTAGGCTGTTACTGTATAAGTTCCTAAAACCTGGGCTTGGATAAGGCAATCATTGTACATACTTTAAAAGGGACCCCCCCCCAGACAGCATTGAACCTGACCTGTTCTACTGCTACTGACACCTGACAGAAGAATTACATGAGTACTCATTTTCATTTGCTCATTTATGGCCAAATTTTAAATAGCCTTAGTTTCGTCTGTGCACAAAAGTCTCTCTGCATTGATGAACATGCAACTGTGCACACAAATCAGGTGGTAGGCTTGTGATTACATAACCCCAGAGCCCAAATCAGAATATTTGCACATACACAAAATGAAGGCCTTTTGGAGTCTGACATTCATCAAATTCAGACTTAAGATTTACACACATTTGCATGCTAATTTGCATTTGCAACTACCAAAACTGTGCTGGCAAATTGGGCATTTGGATCTATTTGGGTGCATAAATACACAAGTGGACAGTAACTGGATGCAAACAACATAGGCCTCGTGCCTCAACTTTCTGAAAAACAGGCATTCAGTGTCAAAATGAAAGAAAAAAAAGGGGGGAAACAGTGTAACATAATATCCCTATGCATCACATGAGAATGATTCTTCCTGGCAGTAAGGTATTCTTTGCATTGCCTACAGTGACAAGAGCTGCTTTGGAGTCAGAATTATGATAACAGAACCCCTTTTGAAAATTTCTTACATGGGCAGGAGAGATTTTGAGAGATTGTGTCTAGCCAGTGTACAGATGCACAAGGGAGTGGATGAGTAAAAGTGCAAATGGACTGTCAGACCTTTCACGCCCCATTAGCAGCACTAGTCACACCAAAAGGGGAAGGAAGTAAAGAGAGTAGATGGAGCTATAATCTTGCCCCCCACCCTACCACCCTGCAGAGCTTATTGACTAAAGAAGGGAGTGCCCACTGCCCCTTCTTAAGGGGAGCAGCCGCAGATGTGATCCCCATGTGCCTTGGAGAGCCCTGCACCACTAGCAGCATGGACCTGTGCCTGTAAGGCACAATGAGCCCATAAAACTCAATCTCCTAGTCCTTCGTATCTCATACAGTGTGCAAGGACTTGTGAGTGCAATGCATTTGTTAGAATGCTACTACAGCTTTTAACCAAGTAGCTATTCTTTGTATGTAATCCGCTCCTCCATGTGACAGTGTCAGATTTAATAGCTGAAAACATCTAGAATCACGAACCGCCTACACAAAAAGACTTGGCACACAAGTTCTCACTGAAAATAGAGTACCCCTTAAAAACTCCTGGGAATACCCTTAGACTCTAATGCCAAATACTTTCTGGGGTTAAAGCAGGGCAAACCACCCTAGAGATTCAGTCAGAAATTACCACAGTGTACACAGAGAGAGAGAGAGAAATCAGAAACTGTCTGAAACAGACCAGAAATAATCAACCATTTACAGTGGTGAAGAGAGAGGTGGAAGGGAACAGATCTAGTTAGCAAAGCTGCCAAGATACTGAACAAAAGGCTTAACATACTTGTCTATTCAGTGGGAAAATTCTCTCCATGCATTGCATGAATGGCACATAGTGTACAATGCAGCTCATTGCACAGTGGCACACACTCTTTGCAAAGCCTACTAAATAGTTACACATTTAAAGTTTTAACAGGATGATGAACTTGATGGTAAAGCAGTAACTACTTCATTTGTAAAGTCACATCTTAAACCAATTTTTAGACCATATGTTATTCATGTGGGATGTGCCTTTCTTTAAAATATTTCTGTTTCCGATAAAAGCCTCACAGTGTAAAACTACTCTTTTAGAGTATTTCTATTATCTTGTATATGAAGTTGATCTTTAAAAAAGAATAGCCCTAACCTTATTAAAAGATTAAAATACAATTATTTTATTCCTTAGAAGTGTCAGGTTTGAGCACTCATCAGCTGTAAGGCTGGGAAGCAGCACAAAGCGATCCCAAGCATACTGCAGAATCTGGGCCATTTTACATAAGTATAAATAATGGCATCAGGTGCAAGACAATGGAGAATCAGGCCCGCAGACTTGGTGTGGACTCTGAGCCAGATGTTTTGAACCTTAAACCTGTTCAGATCAAATTAAATCACTGATAATTGGTGCCTTTGGACTGTAGGAAAGTCTGCTGCTGCATTGCTGTACTATAGCCAGCTGCTCTCTTCCTGGTCCAGCAAGGGCTGGATTGTTGCAGTATTGCAAAGTAAAGGGCAATTCACAGCCCTGTTGAGCAGCATCCTTTTAAAAGGGATGTATCTTGCTCTAGTCTAGAGCAAGCATTCCAGACAGCCTCATTGGGATCCAAGTCACCTCAGTGAAGGACAATGCAAATTTCCTCTGGTCTTGACTG
Organism: Eretmochelys imbricata; assembly: GCF_965152235.1. Lineage (NCBI taxonomy): Eukaryota > Metazoa > Chordata > Testudines > Cheloniidae > Eretmochelys > Eretmochelys imbricata. The sequence continues at coordinate 43,351,350 of NC_135576.1, read as the reverse complement.
AACAAATAGAGCAGTGGTGCTGGAACAGTTTTTATAGTGAGGATGCTGAAAGCCAGCAAAACTGTAAAGCAGTGGTCCCCAAAATTTTTACCTCACCCCCCGCTCCTTACCCCTGCCTGTGCCCCCCACCCACACCCCCTAGAGCTGAGGCCAGGAGCAGGGCCGTGGCTCCGGGAGGGGGGGACGCAGACCGGTGTAAGGGGGCCAAGGCTGGGGCCGCAGCTGGGGCCCAGTGCGCAGCGTTGGATGTGGGGCCAGGAACAGAACCCCGAGTGCGGGGCTGGCAGCTGGGACCCTGCATGCAGGGCCTGGAGCAGAGTCCCACGTAAAACCTGGGGGTGCTGCAGCACCCCCTATATCCTTAGTTCCCGTGCTTATGCAACAGAGGTGTCAGGGGACAGAATAACTCTAACCTCATGTTGCAGCAGCTCTTTATGGGAGATATAAAGGATTTAAAGTAGTAAAGGTCAAAACATACCCTAATAAGAGCCTCAGGGATCTGCTAAAAGAGAGTCATCTTGTCTCCTGAACAGTGGTGCTGGAACATTTTTTATAGTGGGGGTGCCGAAAACTAGTGAAATTATAAAGCAGTGGTCCTCACAGTTTTTACCCCCTTTTGCCCCCCCTTACCTCTGTCTCTGCCCCCCCCCCACCCCTTGAGCTGGGGTTGGGAGCAGGGCCATGGCTTTGAGTGGGGGGCAACGTGGACAGGTATAAGGGGGCCATGGCTGGGGCCACAGCTAGGGGTGGATGCGGATCCCTGGGCGCGGAGCCAAGAGCGGAGCATGGGGCCGGTAGCTGGGACCCCGGGTCCAGGGCCAGGAGCAGAGCCCCATGTAAAAGCTGGGGGTGCTGCAGCACCACCCATACCCATAGTCCCTGCAGCTATGCTCCTGAATTCAGTACATGTCTTAATTTTTAAAATCTTTACATTAACCACATAATGATGCTATTCTGGGGACTAAAGACACCCTTTCATAGCTTTAAATAATGCAGTGAGATGAGCTTATCAGAGAAAGCAAGTGTACATTTAGTTGATTTAGATGGGGATTGGTCCTGCTTTGAGCAGGGTGTTGGACTAGATGACCTCCTGAGATCCCTTCCAACCCTGATATTCTATGATTCTAGGATACATAATGAAGAGTAAATGGGTGTAAAGGCAACTATCCTACCCCTGAAATTCTCTTCATGGAACAGAATAAGATATTTGCATTTGAAACCCCATTTCAGGGCCCAGATGTTGCCCTCAGACACAGTACATGCACGGAACTCCCACTGATGTCTGTGGGAGTTGTGTACATGGATATCTGATGTCAGCATTAGTCTAAGGCAGGGTTTCTCATATTCCATTACACCACGACCCCCTTCTGACAACAAAAATTACTACATGACCCCAGGAAGGGGCACTGAGCTCTCCCAAGTCCTGCTGCTGTGGGGTGGGGAGATCAAAGCCAAAGCCCGAGCCCCACTGCCCCAGACAGGGGGAGGGGCAGAGCCGAAGCCCAAGGGCTTCAGTCCCAGGCAGGGGGCCTGTAACCTGAGCCCGCCGCTCAGGGCTAAAGCCGTTGGGCTTCAGATTCGGCACCGGGCAGTGGGGCTCTGGCCCCAGGCCCCAGCAAGTCTAAGCTAGCCCTGGAGATCCCATTAAAACAGGGTCATGACCCACTTTGGCGTCCTGACCCACAGTTTGAGAACTGCTGGTCTAAGGCATTTACTACAGGCTTTCTAAGTATAGCAGTGTTCAGGCAACGTGCCAAGAGCTTGTTTCCCAAATATGAATATGGGATTAAGAGATGACAGGGAATGCTTTTTCAGGATGATTCATAGCACTTTTGCACTGAAGATGGTCTTGTGCAAGAGACTTCAGAAAAATGAGGGGGTGGTGGAAAATCAAAGATGATGTTAAGGGGGGTGAAATTAAACATATCCAAACATTGTCTCAAGAAGAGAAAACACAAACTCCCTGTAGAGAGGTCTTTTTAACATGCAACAAACTTTATTACAACTAAGCTGTACGCAAAGAAAAAGACATTGTAGTTGCAACAGGATCAAAGCTTTTGAAATGTTAGAGGATTTGAGAGAAAATTGGAAAAATAACTACAGTTCAGAGCAAAATGTATTGTCAACATACAATTGGCTATTGTACTAGGAACAGGGACAAACAATAGTTCAATCCCCAAGGTGGCACATCTGTGCAAACATCACCATTAAAGTCAAGATGCATTGCTAGTAATATGGTAATAAAGGTTCACATCACAGTAGCTGGAGGGTGTAATTGACCTGTCTACAGAGCAAGGGAGTACAGAAGTGTTTGCTAACACCAAGGGAAATGGAGTTCTGAGACATGTCAGGGAAAAAAGGATAAGACTTCAACAGCCTGGAGAAACTGGTAGACTCTGAATGACTAGGTGAGCCACATATTTTCTGATTTCTCTTTTGTAAGATCAGCGGCTGGTCCTCCCTAGGCAAAGCTAGGGAGCCTTAGACTTGGGTATGTTTTTCTACTGTTTGACCTTGAGTTAATTTGATCGAAACTTCTGACCTTTGGTGAGAGGTGGTAGGAGGCAAAAAGGTACCTGACCTGGAGTGTCTGGTCAAAGGCATGGAGGAAAAGACTGTCTCTCCTCAAGAGGTCCTCCTAACACACTGGGTATGTCTACCCTTTGAGCTGGGGGGTTGTTTCCCAGCTTGAGGCGACATACCTGTGCGAGCTCTGATCAAGCTAACATGCTAAAAATAGAGTGTAGCCAGCACAGTGCAAATGGCAGGTGGATCTAGCTGTCCTGAGTACAATCCCATTTGAAATCCTAGGAACTTACTTGGGGTGGCTAGCCCCTCCCCCACACTGTCATACTCTATTCTTAACAAACTAGCTTGATCAGGGTGCGCATGGGTTCCTCAAGCTGGGAATTACACCCCCTGTTCCAAGTATAGACATACCCACTGTCTGAAGTTGGTAAGGCACACAGGAAAATGTGATAACTGCAAATAATGAAATTGATAGGGTAAGGGACCCAAGGTTACAGCTCATTAAGAGCTGTTCACAAATGAGCTACAGACCAAAGCTCATCTACTATGCAAACATTTCTTTATTCCAGTTCCTTCCTTCTTAACCTCACCTCTAACCAATTTTGACTGTCATTAACATCACTTCCCCTACTGAGACATCACAAACAATATTTAAAAAAAAATGAACTAAACCAAAGTGTAACATTTGAAACAAAGTTCATATAAGTTCATGACCTTATATTGTATAACTCTCCTTTCCATTGCCTTTGCTCACTCACCATCTTTCCCTGTCTCAGGTTCTGTCTTACCTAGCCTATACTGTAAGTGCCTAAGAACAGGGATGTAATTTTTTTTATTTGTAAAGTACCATGAACACTTTTGCAGCTGTATGAATTAACATTAATAATAAAACAAGCACTATAATGATTAACACAGCAAATATTGTGCTTGCAAATAGTTCAAATTATCACAAAATGTTTGCAAAATATACAACACTGTGACAAATTTGATAGCGTTTTACCACTATAATTGCTGAGGTTATTCTAATGGAAAATTTACAGGGTAAGATTCTCTGCTTGTGTAATGTGGTGCAGCTAGTGGATCTGCACCAGTTAATGTGAGAAAAATCATGAACAGAAACAAAATTGGTGCAGAACAGCACCAAGCGAAGTTGAGTCAAGTCAGCATCTAGCTTAAGTCTGGGATACATTTTTTAAAATCCCTTTATGAAAATCCCTCACTTCTGCACACAGGAAACTCACTTGCAGTTGTATATTCACAAATATTCTATGTTAGGCACTTCTCTCTAGATGAGAATATTGGAGGGGAGTCCAACATATGTTGGAATTACTTGGTGACTGCAGCCCAAGACTAAATAACAGGTAATGTTTCTCAATTAGACATGCTAATCCTCCTTACAAAAACCAGACAAGTATGCTGTACATTCATACCAAGCCCTTCAGCTTAGTCTTCTATGGCAATCTTCTTATGTTGCATAGCTGAGACAACCCAGCTGTTACATGGCCTATAATGATTCCAGATAATAAATGAAAAGTAATCCTTTTAAAATCATATAGTGAGATTATATGTATGCATGCCCACAAACCAGTTAATTTCCAGTAGAAAAAAGTGTCATAAAGTATCAAACAAATTGACATTGTTTTCTTTTACCAAGAACCAAATGAAATCTGCAGTTTGAGCAAGCTTAACCTTAGGTGAGAAGTAAAAACCACTATGTAAAATCCATGTGGAGAATGTCTTTTTAGCTGTCTTCAAGAATGATCATATATCTAATAACCCAATAGGCCAAATCCTAATCGGAACTGCCCCCTATGCAAGTTCACAGAAATCAGTGGGGCTGCGTGGAGTGCAATGCACTCTGGAACTGACCCAGGTCATACAAACCAAAAGACCATGACAGGACAGTGAGCTACAGAGCATATCTCTGCCTGTCACAGAAATGTTCTAGTTTACAATACTCCTTCAAGACTGGATTGTAAATAGTTAACTCTACTACCCCATCTTCTGACACAAAGGACAAGAGCGCCCCTCCCCACCCTCGGGTGCCTAAACTCTGCCCAGTGCAGGGGGGGAGTAAGAGGGCCATACATGCCTTGCTTGTGACTTACTGTCCCTTCAACTGAAATCCAGGGCAGCCCCTAACAAAAGTAACTTGTGCTGCTGGAACAGCAATTACACCAGCCCAGAGTCACCTGAGCATAGTACATTCTGGCCACACTGCCTCCGACTCTTGGTGTATTCCCAGAGTGCTCACTATATGCAAAGGTGAGAACAGTGAATCTTCTTTCAAGAGGCAGTAACCAGACTGCCTTCTCCTCTGGCGTGGTGGGTCACCTATTCATAGAGAGGCTGGGAGCTTCCTAATTCCATTCTTCTTCAGGGATAGCCCACAACTAATCTAGACTGGAATTTCACTCAACCCTTTGGTGCAGTGGGACTCAGTAAACCGTCCACCTCCTCCTTATACTCAAATTTAGTATCACCGTGGGCTTATGCCGAAGAGCTCACCTTGGAATTTGGCAATGTCTCTCCTTTGGATGAGAGTACACCCGGACCACCAAATGTTCTCCACTTCTCTCATTTGCTCCCTCCTCTGCCTCACCCTTCAAATATGCTCCTGTCATGCTTTTAAAGGCCATCTCATTCTAAAATGATCACTTGTCTGCATATCTTGTTGACATATTGCTTCACTACACAATCAAGCTTTTCCTCCATTTCCTCAAGAGTCTGTGAAGCAGTTTTTAGGTCTTATTCAGATTAATTGCACTATTTTGTATCTGCTTTCATTAAGAGCCCTTATACCAGTGAATAGCGCACCAAAGTAAAATTCTCCCTTTTTGAGGATCACAGAAACAGTAAGCAGTATTAAAAAAAGTAGTCTCTCTCTTAAAAGACAAACTGCATGAAAGGATTTAAATTAAAGGAATACATTTGAAAACAGGATTTGAAAAATTCAAATACAGCAAAATGAAGTATTGAAAAAAATAACTGAAACATAAATAAATCCATGGTCTGCTAAAAAAAAAAAAAAAAAAAAGATTTTAAAGAATAAAGCTTTCCCCAAACCATTCTATTAGGACACTTGGAACCATTCAGAAATCTTTCAATAACATTTTACAGTCGTCCAGATTGGTTTTTACTGGCTTCCTACAACATTGTTATATTACATTACAGGAAAATATCCTAGTACCATTGTGTTATCATGGAAAGAAATGTAAAATTACAAACAAAGCAATTAGCCTTTTGCAATTAGCAATTGTTTCCTTCTTTACGAGATAAATATTTATTAAAATGCTGTAATCAACAAAAGACTCCACAGTTAGAGAGACAAATAAAATAATGAAATATATGTTATTGTAAACACTCCACAGGCCACACAAGTAAACATCAGTTGAGCTATAACTATTTACACTAGCTAAGGATCTGCTCCCACATGTTTACTATCACTGTTAAAATGGTGGCAGGAACTAATTAAAAACAGTATTTTAAAAGGGGGCCTTTAAAGGTTATCCCGCACTCTTTGGAAGTGAACTGTTTGCACGCATAGTTGAAAGAAATGGAAAATACCTGCAGTAATGAAGCAAGAAATACAGAGCACACAGAATCTTGAATGAGAGAACCTTTAGTGGGTCACGGAATGCAAAATTCTTGAGATCTAGGTCTGCATATACAGAGCAACTACCAGTGCCAACACCAAAGCACCAGTTCATCTGGAATATAAACAAACTTGCTTTAACATTTCAGGTTTCAGAGTGGTAGCCGTGTTAGTCTGTATCAGCAAAAAGAACGAGGAGTACTTGTGACCAACAAATTTATTTGAGCATAAGCTTTCGTGGGCTAAAACCCATTTCATCGGATGCATGCAGTGGAAAATACAGTAGGAAGATAGATATATAGATATAGATATATACATACACAGAGAGCATGAAAAAATGTGTGTTGCCATACCCACTATAATGAGAGTGATCAGTTAAGGTGACCTCTCCAGCTCATCATCAAGGATCTACAACCTATCCTGAAGGATGATCCCTCACTCTCACAGATCTTGGGAGACAGGCCAGTCCTTCCTTACAGACAGCCCCCCAACCTGAAGCAAATACTCACCAGCAACCACACAACAAAAACTCTAACCCAGGAACCTATCCTTGCAACAAAGCCTGTTGCCAACTCTGTCCACATATCTATTCAGGGGACACCATCATAGGGCCTAATCACATCAGCCACACTATCAGAGGCTCGTTCACCTGCGCATCTACCAATGTGATATATGCCATCATGTGCCAGCAATGCCCCTCTGCCAAGTACATTGGCCAAACCGGACAGTCTCTACGTAAACGAATAAATGGACACAAATCAGACATCAAGAATTATAACATTCAAAAACCAGTCGGAGAACACTTCAATCTCTCTGGTCACTCGATTACAGACCTAAAAGTGGCAATGCTACAACAAAAAAACTTCAAAAACAGACTCCAATGAGAAAGAGCAGAACTGGAATTAATCTGCAAACTGGACACCATTAAATTAGGCTTGAATAAAGACTGGGAGTGGATGGGTCATTACCCTAAGTAAAACTATTTCCCCATGCTTATTTTTCCCCCTACTGTTACTCACACTTTCTTGTCAGCTGTTGGAAATGGGCCATCCTGATTGTCACTACAAAAGAGGTTTCTTTTGTTTTTTGTTTTTCCTCCTGCTGGTAATAGCTCACCTTAACTGATCACTCTCATTATAGTGGGTATGGCAACACTCATTTTTTCATATTCTCTGTGTGTATATATATGTATATTCCTACTGTGTTTTCCACTGCATTTATCCGATGAAGGGGGTTTTAGCTCACGAAAGCTTATGCTCAAATAAATTTGTTAGTCTCTAAGGTGCCACAAGTCCTCCTCGTTCTTTTTTTAAAAAATTTCAGTGCATCATTGTTTGCCTTTGTTTTTTTTAATGTGGCTATTTTTGAAAATAAAAAGCTTGCTGCAGTTTACATCTTGTTAATTTTGCCAAGTCTTTTAAGCTTGTGGCAAACAAATAGTTAAGATACACTGCTTAGCAAGAACAATGACTGAGCACTTTTGGAGTCAGCCCACAGGGAAGAAATTCGGTTCTCACAAAAATAAGAGAAAATGAGACCTGTACTCATAAGAATCCTATAATAATATTTACATTTCATTAGTGCCTTGCATCCAAGGAGGCCTTATAATACCCTTATGAGCTCAGTAGGATTATCCTTATTTTACTAGTGGGAAAACTGAGACAGAGAGATTAATTGGTTTCCCTAAGGTCATGCAAGCATGTGTCCCAGGCAACAGGTCTGACCTCCCAGTCCTGAGCTTTAACCACAAGACCAAACTTCCTTGTTAAATATTTAATTATAGTAGCTGTAACCACAGTACCACCAAGAGAGAAATCCAGGACTGCTGTGATAAGAGTATAAAGCAATTCACGGTTACTGCCATATTTATTATCCTCTCACAGAAAAACAAACTGCTGAGGAGCAAAGGTGTTGGATGATGGCACTCCTGTTACTGTGGTAACAAAAGGTAGTTGTATTGTGTTACCTTATTATATGGTACTTCTTTTCAAATAATATAAGTTGTAGATAATACTGCCTTACTATATCCCATTCTGCTGCAGTACCCAAAGTAGCCTGAGTGGGGTGAGGCATAAGTGAACTAGTCTCCTGGGACGCCAGTAACATCTTAAATGACTGTCTTTGAAAGTAATAAAATAAATATTTAAATTAATGTATTTGAGGTCTGTTCAAATTGGGGAGGGAAATTGTGGTACTCTTCCGAGCTCTGCCCACAAGCCAAGCTCTACCAACTTCAGATGCCCAAATGAGATACTATTCACAGCAGATTAAGCAAACATTTAAAATCGGATCACATGTGCTCTGCTCAGACTTGGTTCGCCTTCAGTGAGACTTGTGTGCCCACTTGGACAGGTCCAGATAAAGACATAAGCATATCCTTAGGGCTACAGCTACCTGAGTCATGTGATGATGTCAAAATCTAAGCTTTCATTTGAAAGAGTCCCTCCTTGCCTGATTGAAAGAGGTGAAGGCAGGAACAGCAGTATTAGCACCCACAACTGCACAGGAGAAACAATAGCAGAGGCAGTAATCCAGAATCACATCAAGGACAGCCAAGAAGCCTGCTGAGCTGGGGTTGGAGGCAAGCTGCAAACCTCACCAGGTATAAGCAGAGCCTCAGGAGCACAGCATGTCTTTATCAGTTAGAGCTTGAAAAATATTGTGAAAGGTGATAGAGGGAAATGGGGAGGGATAGACAGGGTAATGCCAGAGAGAAGCAAAAACAGGCAGCAGCTTAGTCTTGAATTTCCAGCCAGAAACTTCACAGCTCAGTTTGGGTTTGTGTTGTTTTCTTCCTTCTCTCATTTGCACTATAAGGTGGGTAGAAAGCTGGCTAGATTGTCGGGCTCAACGGGTAGTGATCAATGGCTCCATGTCTAGTTGGCAGCCGGTATCAAGTGGAGTGCCCCAAGGGTCGGTCCTGGGGCCGGTTTTGTTCAATATCTTCATAAATGATCTGGAGGATGGTGTGGATTGCACTCTCAGCAAATTTGCGGATGATACTAAACTGGGAAGAGTGGTAGATACGCTGGAGGGGAGGGATAGGATACAGAAGGACCTAGACAAATTGGAGGATTGGGCCAAAAGAAATCTGATGAGGTTCAATAAGGATAAGTGCAGGGTCCTGCACTTAGGATGGAAGAATCCAATGCACAGCTACAGACTAGGGACCAAATGGCTAGGCAGCAGTTCTGCGGAAAAGGACCTAGGGGTGACAGTGGACGAGAAGCTGGATATGAGTCAGCAGTGTGCCCTTGTTGCCAAGAAGGCCAATGGCATTTTGGGATGTATAAGTAGGGGCATAGCGAGCAGATCGAGGGACGTGATTGTTCCCCTCTATTCGACATTGGTGAGGCCTCATCTGGAGTACTGTGTCCAGTTTTGGGCCCCACACTACAAGAAGGATGTGGATAAATTGGAGAGAGTCCAGCGAAGGGCAACAAAAATGATTAGGGGTCTAGAACACATGACTTATGAGGAGAGACTGAGGGAGCTGGGATTGTTTAGCCTGCAGAAGAGAAGAATGAGGGGGGATTTGATAGCTGCTTTCAACTACCTGAAAGGGGGTTCCAAAGAGGATGGCTCTAGACTGTTCTCAATGGTAGCAGATGACAGAACGAGGAGTAATGGTCTCAAGTTGCAGTGGGGGAGGTTTAGATTGGATATTAGGAAAAACTTTTTCACTAAGAGGGTGGTGAAACACTGGAATGCGTTACCTAGGGAGGTGGTAGAATCTCCTTCCTTAGAGGTTTTTAAGGTCAGGCTTGACAAAGCCCTGGCTGGGATGATTTAACTGGGAATTGGTCCTGCTTCGAGCAGGGGGTTGGACTAGATGACCTTCAGGGGTCCCTTCCAACCCTGATATTCTATGATTCTATGATTTAAAAGGCAACTAGCCAAATTAAAATATAATGTAGATTATTCTTAACAACATGAGTGTGCTTCCTGTTAATTCTATAACTGCAACCAAAACTCCTTGGCCTTTGGCCTCAGAATTTATTGCCAGTGGCTAGGGTGACCATTTTTCCCAGAGTAAAAACAGGACACTGTGTGAGCTGCCGGGCATTGCCACTCACCTGAGCCCCCTACCCTGCGTGAGGCTGGCCTGAGCCACCTGGCATCACCGCTCGCCTGAGCCCTGTGCCGCCCAGGACCTGGGCTGACCACCTGAGCTCTGTGCCGCCTGGTACTGACTGCCCAAGCCCCGCACCGCCCAGGACTGGAGCTGGGGCTGACCACGTGACTCCCAAGCCTCCCAGGGCCAACAGCCCAACCGCTGGCACCCAGCACCTCACGTCACCACTCGCCCCCACCACAAAAATTCCTCCGTTCCCACTAGGAGGGCACACACTACTTTTGGGGGAATACTGGGCATTTGTTCCATTTGCTCTTGCCAACTGATGTTCAGTTGGCAAAAGCAAATAGGACGAATGCCCATTTTTGACAGACGAGTTGGGACAGGGCCTGAAAAGGACTCTACCAATGGACTCATCAGCATCTGAGTGAATTCAGCCCAGGATATTGCTATTACCTTAAACACTTGAAAAACCTGCAAGTTATGATTACGGAATAATAACTGCAACTAATTAGGATAACCATGGTGTGACACTGCACCCCATATTCTTCTCAGTGATAATATTATGATATGATTAAGACATAGTTATGATTTATTTCATGCAAGATAAGTCATGTGAGATGTCATTGGAATGGTTACAATTTGCTGAATATGATTATCCTATTTGTATGCATGAATCATTTTTGTATCTGAAGTTATTAATATTGACTATGTCTGTGCGTTTCAAATGCAGTTACACCTGGGGAATGCCACTAGACAACATGCTTTAATTCTAGATAGCTGGGTGGGGAAGGGCCTATTCAGGGAAATGAGCCATTCGGGAAAACCAGTAGGCCTTAGGAGAAACTTATCTGGGGAGCCTTCCTGAGAACGCTACAGACAGCCTCCAAGTAATGTCTGCTATGACTCTAAAAAGGCATGTGATGTGACCACATGTCTCTAGACTCCATCTTGGGATGTCAGTGTTTTTCCACAGACTGGCCTGGGGAACCAAGCTTGGAAACAAAGGGTTCCCGCCATATACAAAAGCTATATAAGGCGGGAGTGACATCATCTGTGGTTCTTCACTCCCCACACAAGAAGACTCCTGGAAACACCTGAGGAACAAAGACTGAACTGGGGGAAGTGCTGGACCCAGGCTAAAGGGATTTTTAGCCTGTGAATGGAACACCTGGGGATTCCAATGGGTAAGCAAGTGCAGCTTGAGCCTTAAGAATCTGCAGCCTGCTTGTATCATCTCTTAGGGTGAGAATCTGCTATTTATAACGAATCTATTTAGTATATTAAGTTTAGTTTGTGTTTTTTGTTTATTTGGTAGGCAATCTGCTTTGATCTGTTTGCTATCACTTAAAATCTATCTTTTGGAGTTGTTAAAATTATTTTTACTTTATCTAAACCAGTGTGTGGGAATCATAATTCTGGGGCAGAAGGCTGTTGCATATTTTTCTCAACGTTGAGGGAGGGGGTGAATTTTATGAGTTTACACTGTACAGTTCCCTGTGCAGCGCAAGATGGAATAATTTTGGGTTTATACTCCAGAGGGGGTGCATGCCTGAGAATCTGATTGTTACCCTAGCTGTCACCTTCTTATGCAAGGCTGGTCAAAACTCCTGAATGTAACTGCAGCTGGGTGTGTCCCTACCTGTTGTGTGCTGGTGAAAGTGCAGGTTGAAGCCTGGAGGGCTTTGCTGCTTGTCACAGCAGTACAGTGTAAGAGGGAGCCCAGGCTGGTGGGTCGGGGGGCTCAATAGTACCCCAGTTCCAGGTGGCACCCCAGGGGGAACCCGTCACATATGGTACAGTATATCCTTATATATATGGTGGCAGGGCATTTAGGTAGGGTTGCCAACTTTCTAATCATGCAAAACTGAACACCCTTGCCCCACCTCTGCCCTGAGTCCCCGCCCCCTTCCTCCATCGCTCACTCTCCCCCATCCTAACTCACTTTCACTGGGCTGGGGACAGGGGTTGGGGTGTGGGAGGCAGTTCAGGGTGCAGGCTCTGGGAGGGAGTTAAGGTACCAGAGGTGATTACAATCTGGGGCAGGGGGTTTGGGTATGGGTGGGGGTGCAGACTCTGGCCAGGAGGTGCTTACCTCAGACAGCTCCCGGTTGGTTGCACATTGGGGCTAAGGTAGGCTCACTGCCTGCCCTGGCTCCACACTGCTCCCAGAAGTGTCTGGCATGTCCGGCTCCTAGGTGCAGGCGCAGCCAGGTGGCTCTGCACAATTTGCACCGCCCACACCCATAGGCGCCACCCCCACAGTGCCCATTGGCCACAGATTCCGGCCAATGGGAGCTGTGGAACCAGTGCTCAGGGCAGGGGCAGTGCATGGAGCATCCCTGATTGCACCTGTGCCTAGGGGCCACAAGGACATGCTGGCTGCTTCCGGGAGCTGCACAGAGCCAGGGCAGGCAGGGAGCCTTCCTTAGCCCCACTGCACTGCCAACCAGACTTTTAACAGCCCGGTCAGCAGTGCTGACTGGAGCCGCCAGAGTCCCTTTTTGACCAGGCATTCTGGTTGAAAACCAGATGCCTAGCAACCCTACATTTAGGACCTGATCCAATGTCCATTGAAATCAATGGCAAGCTTCTCTTTATTTTTTGGGCCTTGGATCAATCTCTTAGGATGGGATCCACCAAGGGGCTTAGGTGCTGCAATGCTGAGCATCATGGCACCTAGAAAATCACAGGAACAACAATGCAATCCACAAAGCCTAGTTAGGCTACTAGGTTTCCCATTCAATGAATTGGGAAAGTCAGGGGTCTAAGAATGTGATCCACAAAAGCCAGCACGGTAGGCAGGGAGCCACCGAAGCAAGCCAATGGGAATTGCTAATTGGAGTGGGGTTGTTCTATGCCCTGCCTCTCTCTTGGAGATGGGTGCCTAGATCCAGACTGCAGGAAGGTGCCTAGCCCTGATTAGCAATCCACAAATGGCTACCCACTGCCTGCAGTTAGATGTCTTAGGCCTCTAAAGCATTTCTTGCAGGAATGAATTAAATGCCTGCCTCACTCCACACAAAATGGCCAGAGGAGGTGGTTGTGCCCACATTATAACTTTTAGCTTATTGGTTAGAGTACTTGTTTCAAGTGGGGGAGACCCTGGTTCAAATCCCCTCTCTCTCCCAAAGGGGGAGAAAGGATTTGAACAGAGTCTCACACCTCTCAGGAGAGTGCTCTGACCACTGAACAAGAGAGTATTCTTGTGAGGTGGAAGGGAAAGGGCTCCCTCAATCTCTCCCGTTGAAATTGTTCCACTGTGGAAAAATAATGAAAGAGTGGTTGGAGCTGGGGGTCTGGACTCAGGGTTTCCCATGTCCCAGGTGGGTGCCCTGACCACTGAGCTACAAATAAGTCACTTCCATGTGCTCTGGCTTTGTCTCTAGCCCAATGACTGTTCCATTGTGGATAAATACTTAAATATTCATTGGGCCAGAGCAGGCTCTTTCTCCCCCGCTAACAGAGTTGGGGGTATTGAGTCTGGGTCTCCCCCCATCCCAGGTGAATGCTCTAGTCACTGGCTAACAGTTATAAGGTGGACACCTGCTGTTGCTGATGGATTTTGAGTGAGACCCAATCCGGTAGGCACATGGTGAGCACGCTTCCTGGATCAGGCCCTGCATATGAGTCAGGTGGCTGAATGCTTATGGATCGTTCTGGCCTTTGGCAGGAGACAGGCATCCTGACACTGAGAGTGAGGTTGCAGCTTGAATGACCAGAAGCAGAATCATAGGTGGCTTAGGAGCTTTTACTCTGAAAATGTAGAGTACGTCCACACTACAAAAATAACCCTACTCTATAAACAGCTAAGGCTCATGCTACAAGGCTAAAAATAGTCATGTAGAGGTTTCCACTCAGGATGAAGCTCAGTCTCTGAAACTTGCAAGGGAGAAGGGTCTATGAGCCCAGGCTCCAGCCCAAGAGAGAACATTTCCACTACTATGTGTAGCCCTGTAGCACAAGCTCCACAAGCCCAAGTCATTTGACCTGGGCTCTGAGACTCATTCGCTGCCACATGCTTTTTTTCCTCCCAGTGTAGATGCATCCTTACGTGCCTACAGGGTTAGGCAGGAGTTTTGTGGATCACAGTGGAGCCAAACCTGGGATTTAGGTGCCTAAAACAGGAACTTAGATACCTAAGTACTTGCATGGATCCCACCCTTAGTATCTCCATGAAAGAATGCATTTAGTTTTTTGGTAGAATCTTTGAAGTTTTTTCAGCTGGGAAAAAATAGAAAGAAAAACATTTAGCACAGTGACTTCTGAGAGCCACATTACTGTTAAAAGCTATGTCTACTACGCCCGATCCTTTTGCTTCATCAAAGGTCATGGGTTTCCCCTGAAAAAGGAAATTAATTGCTATTGCTCAGTGTAACTCTCCTAGAAATTCCTTTTCCTTTGGAGTTCTTTGATGAAATGTTTTGCTAATGTTGTATTTTAAGTCTAGCCTATCAGTGAATTATAAGGTCTGATCTAAAGCCAATTAAAGTAATCAGAAAGACTACCATCATTACTTCAATAGCCTTTGGATCTACTCTATAAACAGCTAAGTGCCATCCTGTGTAATAACTTACAAATAATTTCTTTCCTCTTTACATCACAAAATGGTTATATCATAGCAAAAACCAATGTAAAGACATTCACTAGTTTTGATTGCACATTTTATTGTGGGTAGATTAATATTTTCAGTGGTTCATGACGTGGCCTTTTCTTGTTCTTGGCTCAAAACTTGAAGAATGTTTTTGGTTTTCTTTTGAGTTCTCTAACCATAAAAGTTTTTTTCATCCATTTCAGCAATTTAATTAAATTTAGATAGTTTAAAAAGTAGGATATGCAACCTGAAACTTGGAAAATAAAAACCTTTTAGGGACTGACTAGTTAGGGCCAGACTCTCAGCTGGTATAACCTGGCACAGCTCCACTGTGCTATCCCGATTTACACTAGATGAGAATCTGACCCTTAATAGTTGCACCGTTTTTTGAACTTGGTAAAGCAAAAATATACACAGCTCAGTTACTACTCAGTTGAAATGTGTGATATTCCAGAAAAGGTCAAACTTATCCAAATGCTTGGGGTAAATTAGACTGTAAAGCAGTTTTATGTTGGACTGGTTCATCCTTCCAAAATATATTTATATTTCTGTTTTAAGGATGAAGATCCTTCACTCCTTCCTCAGCAAAACTGCCAAAAGAAGTTAGCACTTACAAATATCTTTGCATCTTTTTTCTGCACCTCAAAGAGACTCGTTGACATCAGAGACATAAATTGCTGTCAAAAGTGTGCTTGTGATTCAGGAAAGTATCCTTCTTCAGGAAGTCACTTAAGCTTGTGCTTAATTTTAAGTCAGCTAGAAGTTTACTTTCCTGAATAGGGATAGATTTAAGACATTCAGGTTTTTAGAAGAGAAAATAAAGTTTTCAATTAATTAACTATCCATAATTGCCTAAGAAAAGCCTCTTCATCTGATCACAACCCTGTTCTCTCAGAAAACTAGTGTTCTCTATGGCTACTGAACAGCTGTGTTCCAGCTGACAAAATTCAGTTAAAGTAAGTGAATAGCTACCACCTGATAAAATACACTCATTTCCCAGCATGGAAAATTATCTAGCTTGCACAATACTGTGCTTGATGTAAATATAAAGTATACTTCATTCGAGAAACATCTACTGATTTGCTTTAAATTGGTCTAATAACTGTTATGGCAATGAAATAGCTCCTGGTTTTTTCAAGGTTCATTTTTACTGCAGGTGATATGTATGTAGGCTTGGCAGAATTTTATTTTTTTAATTTCAATGAATAATACTGATGTTTATTTTAAGCATTTTTTCCAATTTTTATCTATTTAAATTGTCACCGTTGTGGAAATTATGGGGATGTCAGATAATTGCCGATCCTGATACCAGTTATTTAATGAGACCAGACATTAAGATTCAAAAAGTTAAACAGTCAACATCACATGTCAAAATATACAAAGTAAAGATCCTTAAATCATATCTAATACATTTTCAAGCACCATTTTTCTTACTTTGCCTATCTATACATTTCTGATGTATTATCAATGGAAATACTTTTTCATTGGTTTGTGTGTGTGTATGGTGAAATTGACATTTACTAATAAAAACTTAATCCTTCAAAGTCTATATTTATGCCACTGTATTTTTTTCCTATAAGATCATTACCGCTTAATTATGACTAGCAGCTGCTTTAAAAATATTTTACCCACATAGTCATGTTTTGATTGATGATAATAATTTTTGGTCACATTGCTCTACTTAAGGCTCTACCGGAGTTACCCATTATATAACCTGATTTACAGAGCGACTATCTTGACTTTCTCAAACCACATAAAACTGAAGCTTGGTTATCAAACTAGAAACAATTTATTTTAGTGTTCTTGTGATATAAAATTACTGTAAATCATAGGACTATTTTTGAATTCTATGGTTAGGCCTGGTCTCCAATCTCACCAGTTTTAAACCTTTATCATTCAAGAATTATTCCAGAGTTACAACAGCATTAATGAGATCAGAAGCAGGTTGCCCCTAGTTTTACAAATATTTGAGATTTTTTTCCAGCGCTAGATCCAAAAAATGAGTAAATTTAAAAAGAAAGTGACATTTTCCAGGCAGATAATCTTTATAAAACTGACAAACCCTTTTGAAAACTTGAAGGAGAAAAGACTTTTTATCTACATTCATTATTTTTAAATGTGAAAAGTACCAACCAATATAAACATTTAATTAATTTCATAATTTTAATTCTCTAGCAAGTAAGCGTTTAAAACATCATTGCTTAATAAAGTTTATCACTTCCTATTCAGATCAATAAAATGTTTCCCCTATATTTGCCTATATGTAGGAAAGCGGAGACCAAAACACAAGCAAATGGTTTGCATAAATTATATAATTTGAAAACCTCGTTCTGAAATACTGTGCATTTCGAGGGATATGCACTCTTACACAGGTTAAGGCCCCCTCAAATACTAACCTTGTACATAGAAACCAGTGCTACCTCTCTGACTATTTGCATGCATTATACAATTTGTATTCTCTACGCAAGAGGTTCCAAAACTGTGGTTTGTGAATTAGTGCTAGGTCAGAAATTACTTGTTCTTGGTCTACATAGAGCTGGCTGGTCACATTGTTCTGCGAGGGCAAGATGAAATGAAATGCAAAATTAGGGTGATGAAGTTCTTCCATCAAGTAAAAAACATTTATTGCAAGGACAGTTAACAATACATAAATACTTGCCTAATACTAGTTTTCTATGTAAGCAATTGCTATAGTTGTAATTTATGGGAGGTCAAGGTGATCTGTCCAATTGTGATTGTGAGAAGAGATGATTCCTAAAACAAACTGTCTGTTAAAATATGGGTCAGACTATAATAAAAATGTAAGAACCCCAGCTAGATGACTTAATAACAGTGGGGTTGTTTTTTTCTCCAGTGGGGACATACGTTATTGTTCTTTATTTGTTTGGTTCTCCCCCAATTATTTGAGCAGCATTGTTAAGAGTTTTGATGTACTTTGGGCAATGTGGGCTGAGATATTCTGTTTTATGCAAAAATAATTAATAAAAAATACATTGTAATAAGAATCAAAGCAAAACCTTCTTAAGAATAAGGACAATGATTTTAACTCCCATCTGTGGTAGCTATTTGTTGCACCACACACTATTTTGAGGAGAAAGTGCACACTAAACACCATAAAGTGAGTAAGGAATTTTTGAATGATAGCTCATCCCAGATGCAGCATCTGGTTTTCAACTTTTAAACAAGATTACAGCTTGGTTTATTGCAGCACAAGGAGGTCAAGTGACTTGCCACAGGTCTCACAGTGAGTGGTTGATAGTACTCAATTTGAACCCACATTCCACCTGGCTCCCAAACTTTCATTGTATTTTCTATAGTAAAATCTGTTCATGCCAAAACAACAAAGACAGTCAGATTAGATTTTATGGTTTTAAAACTCATTCCCCCAAAGGAAAATGCATGAGGTACAAAAGGATGTCCTGAATCCTTAGAGCAATCCAACAACATCGTGAAGGCCAAACTGTGCTACCCTGAGTGAGTGCACTGGAGTGGAGAGAGACCCATTTTCACTCCCTCCCCACCACTGTCACATGGGGGCAGCCATAAAGTGCCCTGATGCATTTGGCAATCTTTAGGGACTGCCTGTGGTTCCAAAGCACAAGGCGCTCAGGAAGTAGTGCCACCAAGAGCACCCAACACTCCTTAAAAACATGTCTGGCTGGGGGGGTAGCCATGGCCTACGCCTTCTGCCTACAAGAAAGAAGGTGCAGGCTGTGCTGGGTGGGAGCTCATTTGAATTACTGCTGCTGGCCCAGCAGGCGGAGGAAGGTTGCTGTGTTCCAACACTGCTGTGAGCCTGGGCTACTCGTGGGCACAGGAAAGGTACAGTCCCCTGCACGGAAGAGAAAGAAGTCTCAATGGCCTACTATATCCATAAGTTTCTGTGCAAGAGAATTAGGTAAGGTGGCCAGAGGATGGACATGTTTCCCCACCAGGGCAGACAGTCTGGTTTGCATCAGTGGAGTGAATGGGGCCAAACACAGATAGCCTGTGAAAGAGACATGGGTGAAATGAGCAGGCACTTCAGGTTGGGCAGAAATTCCCAGAGCAGAGTTGCATGACACTCAATAGGCTAGGTTAGCCAGAAATGTTCTGTTTCTTTTCGTTTCGCAAAAAAAGAAAAAGTTTCAATTTGAGTTTCTGGGTTCATTCTGGTTTCAAATGAACTTAAAAACAAATCCAGTGGAAACTGCAGTATTTCACCTGGTTTCTCATCAAAACCATAAATGCACCTAGGTTCACAAATCTCAGCTGAGTTGGAGTTTGTAGTGAAAACAGATGGGTTTGGGGGTTCCTACTCAAAAGTCAGAAGAACTCTGATTAAGAGCCCACTCGTATAAGAACAACATCTTGCCAAGAATGCTAAGCTGCAAAAGCTGAAAAGCAGCTATTTTGCTGTTTCCACACCCTTGCCTAGTATTGGGCCTAAACTGATAGACATGGAACAGACTGTTCATGATATGCGCCTGCCTGAACCAAACTGTCCCAGAAGTAAATAAACTTACGCGCAGGTTAACCTGTCCCTCCCTGGAGCATATCTGTCGGTGTCAGAGAAACCCCCTCTTAGACAACTTCATTTCAGAAAAAACCTTCTATGGGACAATTAATGTGAAGTGTTATGTCTCTAGGTGCAAACAAATGAGACAACCTTTTTTATTGACTACAATTATTTTAATTGGAAGAAAACAAAATGATAAAAAGGAATCAAGCTAGCCCACGAAACGGGTTCTCATTTACCAGCTATCTCCAGCTTCAACTGCTACCAAACGACAGGTTTTATCAACTTAGTCATGAGGAACGTTCCAGGACTTAAAGGAAAGTAAATTCACCCACAGGATGTCTACATTACAAGTACTACCAAGGCACAGCTGCACTGTTGCAGCTACGCCGCTGTAGTGCTGCAGTGTAGACACCACAGTGAAAGAAGGGGTTTTTTGCCTCAAGAGGCAATGGAAGAATTCTTCTGTTGGTCCAGCTGTGTCTACAGTGGGGGGTCTGCTTGCCATAACTACGTCACACAGGATGTGATAAATTTTTCCATGTATCTAGGTCAATCGAATATTTAGGTGTAGACCACTATTGGTACATTATGAGGGGTGTGGGCCATGGCTCTGAGGTGGCACTGAGCTCTCAAACTCTCTCTCAGGTACTTGACTGGCTGGCTGGAGCTTGCTCACATACTCTGGGTCTAACTGCTTGCCATACGTGGTGTCAGGAAGGAAATTCCCCCCAGGAGGCAATAACCCTGGGGTTGTTTTGCCTTCCTCTGCAGTGTGCGGGTGCCAGGATTATCTGGGTATATCTCTTTTATTCATTTCCCTGCCATTGCAGGGGACTCAAGCAGTGGTGCACCTCATTTCCCCTCCTCCTCCCCCCCCCGCCCCCCGCTCGATTCTCCTGTGGACTGTAATACTTTGGTCTCATTTTGGTGGGTGAGTTTAATGTGCAGTGGTGCAGATTGTCAGACTAAAGGATCTAGTGGTCCCTTCTGGCCTTAAACTCAATGATTCTATGAACACAACACAATCCCCCCATTTCTTAGGGCAGGTCTACACTATAAATTAACATCAGCACAGCTGCACCATAGTAGCGCGTCTGGTGAAGGTGCTCTAAGCCAACAGAAGAGAGGTCTCCCATTGGCTTACTAACTTCACCACCGCCTGAGGCAGTCGCTCTGTCAGCAAGAGACGCTCTCCCACTGACACAGCACTGTCGAAACGGGGTTAAGGTCGGTGTAACTGTGTCGCTCAGGGGGGTGGATTTTTCACACCCCTGAGCGACACAGTTATACCAAAGTACGTATACAGCGTAGACCAAGCCTCAGCCTTCATCTAGTACATCCCGTAAGATCTGATTAGTGTCTGGTTGTCACATGGGGACCAGCCCGAGCCTCCTTCAGGTCATGCTCCTTGCAGATCTATCAGCGTTATGGTGCAAAAGAATCAATATCAGGGAATTTCCTGCCCATAGCAGTGAGTTCCACCCAATTGAATCAGTATAAAGGGATGTGTGATCTGGGCTAGTGTCAGAGAAACTTGATGGCTTTATGGCAATTGTAAGAGAATATAAGGTGCTAGGACCCTGAAGAGTGAGGCAGCAATAGTCTGCTGATTCATGCTCCCTCAGGCTGATAGCTTAGGCCAGATGGGTCTCATTAGCTTCAATGCAGAGTAAAAAATGTTTTTTTGTTCCCCGGACCCTTCTGGCAAAGGTGGGACTAATGGGTGAAATGAGATGTTTTGTAGGGCAAGTATTAGACACAGAGAGTTTGTAAGGAAGCTCTGACTATTGTTTGTGTTTGGTTAGTCTTAAATAATGAACAAAGAAAACCTCAGAAAGGGAGACAGTTTGAATGTTTAACTGTGTGTGTGTATATGTGTTATGTTAAGCATGGACTCTGCTAATTCATAGCAACCTTAAATAGGCTTCTACGGTGCAGAAAGAACAGATATGTTTCTACTGAATCAAGTCCTTGACTTACGCAGATGGTTATGAGATAAGAAAGAGATTCCTTCTTTTTCAAGATAAACTATATTTTTTGTGGAGGAAGTGAACACTAGCCAAAAAGCAAAAAATATAATCCATGAATTCCTGTATTTTCTCTGTCTCTCATCCTGAATTAATAAATAAAAGTTAATCAAATACTTACTAGCTGAGTAAATATTTTTCCTTCTATATATAAACCAGCCTAGGTCAGATTCTAACGTTTTGGCTCTGTATTAAGAACTGTGTCTTTGAAAAGCTACTCAAGGTTGACAGATTCAAAATTATTTTAACTTTTTTTCTTAACTCTGTATGCTTCACCCATGAGATATAGGTAGCTATACACACACTATCAAAAGACTTTTCTTTTCCTGTAAAAGTAAAATCAATCAATCAATTCATGCCAGTGCCCATACACAATCTTATAATAACAAGTCAAAGTTCACATGGCGGTAGTCAACAAATTTACGCAAGGTAATATATTCCCGCTTGCTACAAGCTGTAATAAATACCATAAGGGGAAGGTGGAGGAGCTCTCTTGTACACATTAAAAATGTGAGAAAAACACAATATTGTTGGGACTAGAAGGGGCTTAAAATTGTTCAAGGAGGGAGTTTTACTTTGGTGTGTCTCTTGGGTAAAGAGGTAATTAATGATAATAATAGTAATAATAGTAACAGAGTAGTTTCCGTAATAAATTTCTAAGTGCTTTAAAGTGATGGGTATCATTAATCCCATTTTACAGTTGGGGAACCTGAGGTGCAGAGATGCTGAGTGAGTTGTCCCAGGTCAGCAGATCTAGGAACAGGACTCTGGTCTTCTAATCCAGTCCCGTGCCCAAAGCCCAAACACTCCCCTCACCATTTGCAAACTGGACACCATTAAATTAGGCTTGAATAAAGACTGGGAGTGGATGTGTCATTACACAACGTAAAACTATTTCCCATGTTTATTTTTCCGCCCTATTGTTCCTCGCATGTTCTTGTCAACTGCTGGAAATGGCCTACCCTGATTATCACTACAAAAGGCTTTTTTCTCTTCTGCTGGTAATAGCTCACCTTTCCTGATCACTCTCGTTACAGGGTGTATGGTATCACCCATTGTTTCATGTTCTCTTTGTATATAAAATCTCCCCACTGTATTTTCCACTGCATGCATCCGATGAAGTGAGCTGTAGCTCACGAAAGCTTGTGCTCAAATAAATTTGTTAGTCTCTAAGGTGCCACAAGTACTCCTCTTCTTTTTGCGGATACAGACTAACACAGCTAGTACTCTGAAACCTGTAGTTTATAAATGAATTCTTGAATATACTTTGGAGCACTCATAACCATTTAGCCACCAGCCCTGTCTAAGGAGTAGTGCAGACTGTGCTGTTCCAAGGAGAGCTGGGAGAGGCAAAATCTCTCCCCATATTTACTGGTGTGCAGAAGGAATATGCAAGTTGCCCCATCCCCGAGCCATAGCTGGCAAGACCACCTTCCGATTCCCAACTTTGGTGGTATTTGTTTCTCCATAGGCACATGGATGGAGCAGTTCTGTGATCCTTTAAGCAACAAGACATCTAATGGGCCTGGCCCTTGCACGGGGAGTGTGATGTGGCTACTTTGTGCCCACCCCCTTGTACTCCTGTGTTAGAGTTAGGACCTAACAATCTGGCCCCTAGTGCCTAAATTGGAGAAGACAAAACCGTTTTTGGCCTACAGGTTGAGAAGGATTTTTCCCCACATTTACATGGCTAGGGGCATTGTGGCGATGAAAGGTGTAAGGTCATTTTCTGAATCATCCAATACCAGCCATTGCCAAAGGCAGAATAATGTATTTGATGGATTGAGTATGGCAGCTCCTATGTTCCATTACTAAGTGGGAGGGGCGGGAGGGTACAACCACTGTCTCAGGGCTGCTGCCTTCTGTTGCCAACACTCTGTACTATTTATAGTAGCTGTACTGACTTTTTCTGTTTGTTTATTTTTTAACAGTCAACAACAAGCAAAGCGCATGGAGGAGCAAGGACAGCCAGTGACAATGAGTAGAGCACATCTGTGACATGAGATGGAAAATGAAGGCCCTGCCTACTTCTTGTCATTGAATACCCCTTGTCATTTTTCTTAAGAACAGGAGTTATAACCTCAGACACTTCTCCAAATTCCTCATATTCCACTTATTTAAAAATTCATCGGTTGTTTCACAGTGAGGAGATATTCTCTACTCCTCTTTTAAAAAAATAATTGTGTCACTGGGATAAAATAGCTGACATGTTTCTTTCCAGAGGTGGCTGCCTTTCAAAGGTGGCGTAGTGCAACTTGAGAAGTGGTGAGAACCTGTTTGCTTTGAAAACAATTACCCCGTGCAGCAAGTGCTGGGTGAGTGGAACTCCCACATATCGGAGTTATAGCCCTGGTCTATGCTACAAGTTTAGGTCAGATTTAGCAGCGTTAGATCGGTTTAACCCTGCACCCATCCACACTACGAAGCCATTTTTTCCGACTTTAAGGGCTCTTAAAACCGGTTTCTGTACTCCTCCCCAACGAGTGGATTAGCGCTGAAATCGACCTCGCTGGGTCGAATTTGGGGTAGTGTGGACACAAATAGACGGTATTGGCCTCTGGGAGCTATCCCAGAGTGCTCCATTGTGACCACTCTGTACAGCACTCTCAACTCAGAGGCACTGGCCAGGTAGACAGGAAAAGCCCCGCGAACTTTTCAATTTCATTTCCCTGTTTGGCCAGTGTGGTGAGCACATCAGCAGAGGTGACCATGCAGAGCTCTTCAGCACAGGTGACCACAGAGTCCCAGAATCGCAAAAGAGCTCCAGCATGGACCAAATGGGAGGTACTGGATCTGACAGCTGTGTGGGGAGACGAATCCGTGCTATCAGAAATCTGTTCCAAAAGATGAAATGCCAAAATATTTTTAAAAATCTCCAAGGGCATGAAGGACAAAGGCTATCACAGGGACCCGCAGCAGTGCCAAGTGAAACTTAAGGAGCTTAGGTAAGCCTACCAAAAAACCCAAGAGGCAAATGCCCACTCGGGGTCAGAGCCACAGACATGCCACTTCTATGATGAGCTGCATGCAATTCTAGGGGGTGCCCCTACCACTACCCCACCCCTGTATGTGGACTCCTACAAGGGGGGAGTCTCACGCAACAGGGATGAGGCTTTTGGGGACGAGGAAGATGAGGAGGAGGGGGAGGTTGATGATAGTGCATACAAGGCAAGCGGAGAAACCATTCTCCCCAACAGCCAGGAACTATTTATCACCTTGGAGCCAATACCCTCCCAACCTGGGCTCCCGGACCTTGAAGGCGGAGAAGGCAGCTCTGGTGAGTGTACCTTTGTAAATATAATACACAGTTTAAAAGCAAGCGTGTTTAATCATTAATTTGCCCTGAAGACTTGGTATGCATTCGCGGCCAGTACAGCTACTGGGAAAGTCTGTTAACGTGTCTGGGGATGGAGCGGAAATTCTCCAGGGACTTCTCAATGAAGCTCTCCTGGATGTACTCCCAAAGCCTTTGCAAAAGGTTTCTGGGGAGGGCAGCCTTATTCCATCCTCCATGGTAGGACACTTTACCACGGCAGACAAGCAACATGTAGTCTGGAATTATTGCATAACAAAGCATGGCAGCATATGGTCCTGGTGTTTGCTGGTGTTCAAGCAACATCCGTTCTTTATCTCTCTGTGTTATCCTCAGGAGAGTGATACCATTCATGGTCACTTGGTTGAAATAGTGGAATTTTATTAAGGGGACATTCAGAGGTGGCCATTCCTGCTGGGCTGTTTGCCGGTGGCTGAACAGAAATCATCTCTGCTGTTACCCACGCAATGTGGGGAGGGGTGAAGTGATCATCCCAGAGAATTGGGTGTGTGTGTGTGGGGGGGGGGGAGTGTTAGTTGGGTTTGTGCTGCACGTTAACCTGAAAACTGCAGCCCCTCCTTTTAAATGGCCAACCCATTTTAAAGGGCCAATCCAACAGGTGCTTGGTATGTGAAATGAGGGTGCTGCTATTTGAAACCATTCCCACATGTTAGGAAGGTTAAAGAAGCCAAAAGACTGTGGCTTACCATGGATGCCTGCAAGCCGAATTCTGTTGCCCACCAGCCCTGCGTGTGTGCTCTCTCACACCATACCGGCAGGTCCTCGATATAAGAGGCACAATGCGACCTTGTAAAGAAACCACATGTGCTATGTAATGTTAACAGCTTGGTTCACCACCATGAAAGAATCTACCCATTGTTCTCTAAAATGTCTCTTTTTAAAGACTAATCTCCCCTTTTTCCCTCCCGGAGCTGCAAATGTGTCAACGCTCCCCCTGTCATCTCTGTCCCAGAGGCTATCAAAGATTAGAAGCCGAAAAAAATGCACTCGTGATGAAATGTTCTCTGAGCTCATGCAGGCCTCCCACGCTGAAAGAGCCCAGCACAATGCATTGAGGGAGACAATGTCAGAGACCAGGAAAGTACAAAATGAACGCGAGGACAGGAGGGATGAGCAAGAGGAGAGGTAGCGGCAGCGTGATGAGAGGAGGCAGGATGCAATGCTGAGGCTACTGGGGAATCAAACGGATATGCTCTGGCATATGGTTGAGGTGCAGAAAAGGCAGCAGGAGCACAGAACGCCGCTGCAGCCCCTGTGTAACCAACCGCCATCCTCCCCAAGTTCCATAGCCTCCTCACCGAGACACCCAAGAACGCAGTGGGGGGGCCTCCGGGCACCCAACCCCTTCACCCCAGAGGACTGCCCAAACAACAGAAAGCTGGCATTCAAGAAGTTTTGAAGTGCAGTGTGGCCTTGTCCTTCCATCCTCCCCTCCTCCTCCACCCCACCAGGTGCTTCCCTCCTCCCCCACGCCTCCCAGGCTACCTTGGCAGTTATCCCCCCATTTGTGTGACAGATTAATAAAGAATGCATGAATTTGAAACAACAATGACTTTATTGCCTCTGCAAGCAGTGATCATAGGGGAGAGGGGAGGGCGGTTGGCTTACAGGGAAGTAGAGTGAACCAAGGGGGCAGGTTTTCATCAAGGAGAAACAAACAGAACTGTCACACCGTAGCCTGGCCAGTCACGAAACTGGTTTTCAAAGCTTCTCTGATGCGCAGCGCACCTTACTGTGCTCTTCTAACAGCCCTGGCTGCGTGTAATCAGTGGCCAGGTGATTTGCCTCAACCACCATAAATGTCTCCCCCCTTACTCTCACAGAGATTGTGGAGCACACAGCAAGCAGTAATAACAATGGGAATATTGGTTTTGCTGAGGTCTAACTAAGTCAGTAAACTGCGCCAGCACGTTTTTAAACGTCCATCTACACATTCTACCACCATTCTGCACTTGCTCAGCCTATAGTTGAACAGCTCCTGTCTACTGTCCAGGGTGCCTGTGTGTGGCTTCATGAGCCATGGCATTAAGGGGTAGGCTGGATCCTCAAGGATAACTATAGGCATTTCAACATCCCCAATGGTTATTTTCTGGTCTGGAAAGTAAGTCCCTTGCTGCAGCCGTTCCCACAGACCAGAGTTCCTAAAGATGTGAGTCCACGTTGATGTTGGTGAAACGTCCCTTGTGATCCACCAGTGCTTGCAGCACCATTGAAAAGTACCCCTTTCGGTTTATGTACTGGCTGCCTTGGTGGTCCATCCAAGATAGGGATATGCGTTCTGTCTATCGCCCCACCACAGTTAGGGAATCGCATTGCAGCAAAGCCATCCACTATTTCCCAGAGTCACTACCCTTGATAACAGCTGCTCAGTGATCGTGTTGGCTACTTGCATCACAGCAGCCTCCACAGTAGATTTGCCCACTCCAAATTGATTCCCGACTGACTGGTAGCTGTCTGGCATTGCAAGCTTCCAGATGGCTATCACCACTCGCTTGTGAACTGTGAGGGCTGCTTTCATCTTGGTATTCTGGAGCTTCGGGGCAGGGGAAAGCAAGTCACAAAGTTCCATGAAAGTGCCCTTACACATACGAAAGTTTTGCAGCCATTGGGAATCATCCCAGACCTGCAACATTATGCGGTCCCACTAGTCTGTGCTTATTTCCCGGGCCCAGAATCGGCATTCCACGGCATGAGCCTGCCCCATTGCCACCAGGATGGCCAAATTGCCGGGGCCCGTACTCTGAGAGAAGTCTGTGTCCATGTCCTCATCACTCTCCTCACCACGCTGCCGTCGCCTCCTCACCTGCTTTTGCAGGTTCTGGTTCTGCATATACTGTAAGATAATGTGCGTGGTGTTTAGAGCGGTCACAACTGCCGCAGTGATCTGAGTGGGCTCCATGCTTGCCATGGTATGGCATGAGCAGGAGAGCACAGTGGCAGCGGAAGCGGCGGGTGGATGACGATGCTGATAGCAATATGGCACCCGCACGGAAAAAGGTGCAAAACGATTGTCAGTCATTGATTTCACGGAGGAAGGGAGGGGTAAGCTGGCAGCAGACGGTGCTGCTGGCTGGGAGAGCTATCCCTCTGCCAATATTCCAGGCAGGACTGAATCGCCATTAGACAAAACTTAAAGAAGAGAATGACCTGAGTCACTCCCATTTATGTGCAGGCGCCCCTGACAGACTTTACCGAGGTTTGTCAGGAGCACCCATGTCCCGCCAGAGCACCCAGGAGACAACGAGGATGACTACCAGTTGTACTGTACTATCTGCTGCCACAAGGCAATGAGCTGCTGCTGTGTAGCAATGCAGTCCCACGTCTGCCAGCACCCAGGAGACGTAAGGTGACTGTGAGCTGAGCAGGCTCCATGCTTGCCGTGGTATGGCGTCTGCACAGGTAATCCATGAAAAAAGGCACGAAACGGTTGTCTGCTGTTGCTTTCATGGAGGGAAGGAGGGAATGGGGGCCTGACGATATATACCCAGAACCACCTGCGACAATGTTTTTTGCCCCATCAGATATTGGGATCTCAACCCAGAATTCCAATGGGTGGCAGAGACTGCGGGAATTGTGGGATAGCTACCCACAGTGCAATGCTCCAGAAGTCGACGCTAGCCTCGGTACTGTGGACGCACTCCACCGACTTAATGGTCTTAATGTTTTTAAGTGGGGACACAATCAACTGTATAAAATCGCTTTCTAAAAATTCGACTTTTATAAATTCGACCTAATTTCGTAGTGTAGACATACTAGAAGCAGAGGGCTAGGATTAGGCCTAACAACTGTAGAGACAGAATTAATGTATGGCACTATGAAGATAGAAATAGAGACAGAAGTAAGCAAGAGAAATCAAAGAACACAAGATACCTTTGAAGTGACATCCCAGTGACTGAGATCTGGGTGGATGAGCAAGAGTTTAATGAGCTTTCCTTTGTGGTGAATACTAGTGTGAATCTTATAGTACCCGAATGGAGCTGGAAGTGTCGGTGTTAGACAAAAGGAAGAGACCTTCAGAAGGTGCACCCAAAGGGAAAGAATTGTCACACTGTAAAAATGTCAGCTACATGAGTTGTAATTGCAGAGATGCAAGTAAGTCCGATGGGACAAAAGCTCAAAAGATGAAAACTGCCTCTAAATTCTCAGAGCTTAATTAATACTGTAATATTACTCAGCTGTTTTTAGCACCTTACATTTTTCAAAGTCCTGTACAAAAGTAACTAGTCATTTCTCAAAACAGGCTTGTGAATCATTGGGTTAGAAGAGTCATCTAGTCAAGATGCAGGATTTGTTGTGTCTAAACCATCTAAGACAGATGAAAACCTCCAGTGAAGAACCTTCCACAACCTCCCTATGCAGTCTGTTCTCCAAAGTATTGGCAACCACTGCCTAGCTTTGTGTCATCTGCAAATTTGATCAGTATGCTCTTTATACCTACATCCAGATCATTAATAAAGATGTGAAACACCAGACCCAGAACATACTCCTGTGGAACCACACTTCAGATGTGTCTTCAATATGACATTATTCCATTAATAGTTAGTCTTTGTTTGTAGCTGTTTAACCAATTATGTATCCATTTAATGGTAGTTCTGTTGAGCCCACATTTCTCCAGCTTACTTATCAGAATGTCATGTGGGACTATATCAAAAGCCTTGCTGAAGTCCAGGTATATTATGTCCGCAGGTATATTATGTCTGCCGCATTCCCTCTATCTACCAAATCAGTGACTCGGTCATTAAGGAAATCAAGCTTGATTTAGTCTTGGGAAATCCATGCTGGCTGCTAGTCATTACCCCTTCATCCTCCAGGTATTCGCAAATTGAATGTTTTCTACATCGCTCTAGTAGCTTCCCGAGTATCGAAGTCAGGCTGACTGGTCTATAGCTTACCCGACTCCTTCTTTTTTCCCTTTTTAAAGATGGGCACTATGTTAGCCCTTCTTTGGTCTTCCAGGACCTCTCCTGTCATCCAAGAGTTTGTAAATATTATTGCCAGTGGCGCCGATATTTCTTCAGCTGATTTGAATTCATACAAATTGGTCAGAAGATCTCTGACTTATTCTTTACTTATCCCGATCTGTATCCCTTTCCCCTTTGTCATCTATGGTAACTTCACTAGTCATCTGGTCACATGTTATTTTTTATGAGAAGACTGAACCAAAGTAGGCATTGAGCAGCTCTGCCTTCCTAACATCTTCCATTACCAGCTCAGCTTCTGCATTGAGCAGTGGGACCCACACCATCCTTGACCTTTCTTTTTTGTCTGACATATTTGAAGAACCCCTTCTTGTTGGCTCCAACATTTCTCGCCAGCTGTAACTCATTCTTTGCCTTGGCTTTCCTAATTTTGTGCCTACACGCTCATGTTATTCCCATATATACTTCCTTGGTGACATGCCCCTCCTTCCATTTCCTGTATGTATCCCTTCTGGTTTTTAGATAGCTAAAAAGCTCCTTGTGCTGCCACATTGGCCTCCTGTGGCTCGTCTTGTCTTTCCTCTGTGTTGGAATATCTTGATGTTAAGCCTCTAGTGTTACATCTTTTAAGAACTGCCAGTCCCTTCAATTTGTTTTCTTCCTAATTGGTCTTTCCATGGGACCTTGCCGACTATTTCTCTGAGTCAGCTGAAATCCGCCTTTCTGAAGTCCAGTGTCCTTGTTTTGCTGTTCTCGTGTCCTCCTTCCCATAGCATCTCAATGCTGGTACTCCAATCATGAAGTCTCTGTGATGTCAACTAAGTCATCATTTTCTTCATATACCATGACTCCCAATTCATCTAGTTTGTTCTCCATAGTCCTTCAATTTGTATACAGGCATCAAAGATATTTTGTAGACTGCCCTATTGCTTTTCTTTTTCCCTTTTTAATACGGTTGTGATTTCTAGGCACTTCTCCAGAAATTAGCTCCTTCCCCTTGTCTTCGTTACTTGAGCCTAGATGCATATTGGCCAGACTTTTTTGTCATCATCTCCCATAGGACACAGAATCATAGAATATAAGGGTTGTAAGAGACCTCAGGAGGTCATCAGTCCAATCCACTGCTCAAAGCAGGACCAACACCAACTAAACCATCCCAGCCAAGGCTTTGTCAAGCCGGGCCTTAAAAACCTCGAAGGATGGAGATTCCACCACCTCCCTAGGTAACCCATTCCAGTGCTTCACCACCCTCCTAGTGAAATAGTGTTTACTAATATCCAACCTAGACCTCCCCTACTGCAACTTGAGACCATTACTCAAGTTTAAAGACATAGTTTGAAGCTTTCCTTATCAGATTGGCCAGACAATGTTTAAAGATGTTCTTCCCAGTATTTCATAGATAGAGGATTACTGGGCAGGACTGGGCTCCATCTTGGAACATCATCTCATTGTCAAAGAAGCCAAAGCCCTCTCACAGACAGCATCTGTGTGGCCATGCATTTACTTCTGCGGTTTGACGGTCCTTGCCTGGGCCTTAGGTAAATAGGTAACAGGGAGTAGGTAAATATCCTCATTTTATGGTTGAGGAACATGAGATGCAGAATGGTTTAATGTTACCTTGTCTATGATTTGACATTCCTCGGTCCACTAATCAATGCTACCTTTCTTATTGTAGTGTTAACATGGAGAACACAAAAGGAAAGTAATGAGTGCGGATGAGAAAAAATATCAAGGGACACAAAAATTTAGACTGGTAAAGTGCCTCCAAATGAAAAAGGAAAAATGAGAGAGCAAAATCAGTATACAACTCTACCACTAATTATACTTTACCAAACAGCTGAACACAACAGGTCATTTCTGCCTTTCAGACAGAATTACAAACATTGAATAGGTGTGAGGTAGTATGTTCACTAGAAGTGGATAGGCTATTTTGGGTAAAATAATAACAGGATATAAACCAAACCTTTTTGGACGAATCAGACTAATTCTGTTATCTTTATTTCTTTGCATGCACCTCTATCTCTTGGTTTCAGATCTGACCAGATAGTATAAGCAATGCTTTTCCAGTAGTATTTCCAACCTGGTTAAACCAAGAATTTCACGTGCAAGCTTAGGCTTCTGAGATATCCAATTTAATTTTTAATGTATATTCAAATCAAACTTAAACTTTTTGAGATTCTCCCATTCCCTATGCTCATAAAATTGAGGTCACTTAAGAGTTGTTTCCCATAGTAATGGTATCACTGTGGATTGAAATCTCTATTGCAATGCAGTGGTTCTGCCACATATACCTCAGAAGCCCATACACTGAATTCTGGGAGAGTTGTACAAGTTCATGTGATGGCTTAATTTGGCCCAAGATCTTGTGGTAAGAAGGATCTAACTATAGGCAGATTTAGATAGGAAGTGATGAGCATTATAAGTATGTCTGTAAATAAATTCAAGTGTCCTGATGTGACTTGGCTCTCATTGACCTGGTTTCGGAAACTGTACAGAACAGAGAATTTTGAAAATAAGCTCTGCTGAAGATCCTGCTCTGATAAAATAAATATATTGGAGAGAAAGATGAGAAAAAATTATGTGACCATTTTGAATTTGATCATGATGTTCCATTCTCACAAGAGTACAAAGAAATTGCATGTTATATTATCCCTGAAGGATAAACCCTTGCAGTGGTAAACTATAAATAGTGTGCCAGTTTCAAACCCTGAATGAGAAAGGAAAACCATATTGCGTGACTCAGACATACACAATTTCCTATGAAGAATACATCAGCACTGGTATTTTTAAAACAAGTCCATACTGCTGAAGAAAAATATAACTGAGAGCCGTAACTTGCCCACTCTTCTGATGTCAGAGGTGGCCTGAACTAAAACCCTGGGTCAGAATTCTGCCACACTTGTGGAAAGCTCCACTCCAGATCCAAACTTGGCAGCATGCTTCTCTCTCTGTAGGGCTGAACCAAAACGCCATATCCCAAAAACCTTTGCTCGGTATTGAGTTTGGGGTTCATACTTTGTAACTTGGGCCACTCTCCAGTTACAGGCAAAATCTGGTGACATGAAGTATAATTAAAAATGCAGTCAAAATTGATGATATGATCCACAGTAGAAAGGATGTGGTAACTTGTGGAAGATTATGGTACAACAGCAGCAGAAATTGCATGTTTGATAAGTCCCCTGCAGACCTTACCCAGGCTTGGAACCCAATCTACTAAGGGGCCCTTCTGCTCCTCAGTTAAGCAGCAGGATCAACTGTGAGAAGAAATGTGGTTTTGCACTGCCACGTGTGTGCTCTCAGCTCAGGGATCTGATCAGTGCTGAAGGCAGCACAGACTAAAGCAGTAAATTGAGCATCGATCTTTCATATTACCAGAAGCGTTTACCTCTCCAAAGGAGCGGAGGAACAACAGGTGTGTCACTGAACTGACTGCTGCTACACAAAACTATATTCTTGAACCTTCCCATAGCATAACCTTGGAATCCATGAATCAATGTGCAATGTCAAAGCATCTTCCCCTGTGTGTCTGGGAGCACATATTTGGCACTGTTGCTCAGGGGTACCATCACACACATGTAACATCACTAATGTACCATGGCAAGTAATGTTACATCATTAATGTTACAAAGAAATAAAAGGTAAAATGCAAACTTATACCTAACTTAACAAGCTAACAGGTTTCAGAGTGGGAGCCATGTTAGTCTGTATCAGCAGAAAGAATGAGGAGTACTTGTGGCACCTTAGAGACTAACAAATTTAGCTAACGCCCACTTCATCAGATGCATGCAGTGGAAAATACAGTAGGAAGATAGATATATACAGAGAACATGAAAAAATGGGGGTTGCCATACCAACTCTTAACTAGACCAATCAATTAAGGTGGGCTATTATCAGCAGGAGAAAAAAAAACTTTTGTAGTGGTAATCAGGATGGCCCATTTCAAACAGTTGACAAGAAGGTGAGAGTAACAGTAGAGGGAAAATTAGCATGGGGAAATAGTTTTTAGTTAGTGTAATTACTCATCCACTCCCAGTCTTTATTCAAGCCTAATTTAATGGTGTCCAGTTTGCAGATTAATTCCAGTTCTGCTCTTTCTCATTGGAGTCTGTTTTTGAAGTTTTTTTGTTGTAGCATTGCCACTTTTAGGTCTGTAATCGAGAGACCAAAGAGATTGAAGTGTTCTCCGACTGGTTTTTGAATGTTATAATTCTTGACATCTGATCTGTGTCCATTTATTCTTTTGCGTAGAGACTGTCCGGTTTGGCCAATGCCCCTCTGCCATGTACATTGGCCAAACCAGACAGTTTTGCATCCTAGTTAGCCCTACTCTCCCAGCCCCCCAGTGCAGTTAGTGTTGGTAACAACAGACATCAGCTAACAGACAGTATTTAACATGTTTGCCATATGTGAGTTGCAGCCTGAAAGAAAGTGTATACTTTGAAGGACTCTTTCACAGCTAAAGAAACATTTCATTGATTTCTAAATAGAAATCTCTATATTACCTTTGGAATAAATTACAGCAGCTAAATCTGCTTAGACCAAAAAATGGTTTTACTAAGATTTTTTATTCAGTTACTTTTTAAACCCTTGGAAATAGTGAATTATCAGAAGAAGTCAAAGAAAGGAGACAACATCTCAGTATAAGTGAAAAATTGTGCTTACTATTCACAGACGAATATATGCTGCACTGGCAATAATGCGTTATGGGTGCATTAAATTAGCGAATGGTTGTTTAAATTAAAAAAACATTTTATCAACTGTACTTGATAAACCTCATGTACTTTGTGGGCCACCCAGTATTAAAGAACAAGCAGTTTTATTGGATTCATTTGGCATTGCCAGTCAGCCATCTGAAACTAACTAAACTCCCAGTGAACTTTCCCACTAGGTATTGGTTCTCAAGAATCGCTCTGGATGGACTCTTTAAGTGACTGGTCTGGAAAATGGAGAGGTTAATTCCAGGATTGCGTAAGCATGCCAACTTTTACAAACATTAGTTTCTGATAGATTGGGGAACACTGCTCAATAATTGTCAATACTGAAGGATGGTCTCCTCCTTCATCTCATAAAACTATGCCTGGATATTAGTATAATCTACAAATGATGAAAATAACGTAAAGGGCAATGGCTGTAATTCCAAGTTCATTTTCATATTCATCATAAGTATTTTCTTCTGCCTGATAGAGGTCTCCTTCTCCTGCCACTTCATAGACTGTCTCTGGGTCATATTCTGACTCCCACTGACTGCTTCTTGGTAGTCTGACTCTTCAGCTTTGTAGCTGGATTCCAGTTCATGTACAGTTGAATATATTGTATTAGAATTCTTGTAGGTTGCCTCTGACTCATATGAAACTATATCCTCATAAACTGGGCTTGAAGGCAGCTTCTCATCAGCTGGCTGTGGGGTGGGAGATGGAGGTGGAGTTTGCTTTTTGTCTTTAGCTTGTTCTTCTAGTTTCCTTCTCGCCTCCTCCTGTTCTCATTTCTCCTGAGCCATTCTTTGCACTCTCTCGGCTTCTGCTTTCCTGCCGTCTTCCTATTCCTTTTCTTTAGGTAGGGTTTAAAAGTTAGCTCAGATGTTGCTTGTTTTATTATTCACAGTTGCTACTAGATTAGTCTTCTGATAAGTTGATGACAGTTTCTCAATCTACTAGAATTCTTTGAGGGGATCAACAAACAGGTGGACAAGGGGGAATCCAGTGAATATAGCATATTTAGATTTTCAGAAAGCCTTTGACAAGGTCCCTCACCAAAGGCTCTTACGCAAAGTAAGCTGCCACAAGATAAGAGGGAAGGTTCTCTCATGGATTTGTAACTGGTTAAAAGATAGGAAACAAAAGGTAGGAATAAATGGTCAGTTTTCAGAATGGAGAGAGGTAAATAGTGGTGTCCTCCAGGGATCTGTACTGGGACCAGTCCTATTCAACATATTCATAAATGATCTGGAAAAAGGGGAAAACAGTGAGGTGGCAAAATTTGCAGATGATACAAAACTACTCAAGATAGTTAAGTCCCAGGCAGACTGTGAAGAGCTATAAAAGGATCTCTCAGTACTGGGTGACTGGGCAACAAAATGGCAGATGAAATTCAATGTTGATAAATGCAAAGTAATGCACTTTGGAAAACATAATCCAAACCTATACATATAAAATGATGGGGTCTAAATTAGCTGTTACCACTCAAGAAGAGATCTTGGAGTCATTGTGGATAGTTCTCTGAAAATTATCAATGTGCAGCGGCAGTCAAAAAAGCGAACAGAATGTTGGGCATCATTAAGAAAGGGATAGATAATAAGACAGAAAATATCATATTGCCTCTATATAAATCCATGGTTCACCTACATCTGGAATACTGCGTGCAGATGTGGTTGCCCCATCTCAAAAAAGATATCTTGGACTTGGAAAAGGTTCAGAAAAGGGCAACAAAAATGATTAGGGGTACAGAATTGCTGCCTTATGAGGAGAGAATAACAACACTGGGACTTTTCAGCTTGAAAAAAAGATGATTAAGCAGTGATATGTTAGAGGTCTACAAAATCATGACTGTGTGGAGTATGTAAATAAGGAAGTGTTATTTACTCCTTCTCATAACACAAGAACTAGGGGCCACCAAATGAAATTAATAGGGAGCAGGTTTTAAACAAACGAAAGGACTTTTTTTTCTACACAACACACAGTCAACCTGTGGAACTCCTTGGCCTTCACAACATCCTCTGGCAAGACTATAACAGGGTTCAAAAAAGAACTAGATACATTCACAGAGGATAGGTCCATTAATGGCTATTAGCTAGGATGGGCAGAGATGGTGTCCCCCTCTGTTTGCCAGAAGCTGGGAATGGATCACTTGATGATTACCTGTTCTGTTCATTCCCTCTGGGGCACCTGGCATTGGCCACTGTCGGAAGACAGGATACTGGACTAGATGGACCTTTGGTCTGACCCAGTATTGCAATTCTTATGTTCTTATGCATATAACTCAGTGGAATGATAGAGTGTTCAGTTGGTTCCTGACATAGAATCAGAAGTAGGGCTGGCTGGAAAACAACAATTAGTTTTTCAGGTTTTCAAATTCTCAACACAAAAAACAAGAGAATGAGACCCACCCTGAAATACTCAATAGCCCAGTTATTGTCATTCATCTAATAGACCCACTCTCTACTCTGAACCTGGGTGTGTGCTCTAAGGCATCCTGCACCTGAGAAACCTTCCAGATGAAATTTTCATTAAAGCCAATATGTTTTTGTGAAATATTTCTGTTCAGATGAGACTGCATTTTTTGATGGAAAGGAGTTTCATTGAAATTTTTTTTCAGCCAGCGCTAATCAGAAAGCTGTAATATAGGCCAAAAATAAAACTCACTGGGTTCCATCTAGAAGAAAACCTGCTGCCTTACTCAGTTTTTATTTTATTTTTTGTGGTAGCAGATGGAGTGAAGTTCTTCTTTGCCCCAGTGGACCTTCGTATCTGTGGTCCTCCACTAGAAATTTTTCAACACTACTTAATTGGCCAGAATGCTTACTTACTATTATGTGATGCAGGGCATCCTCCCAGAAAACAAAGGACTGATACAAAGCCCATACTGAAGTCCAAAAAGCTTCCCTCCCCCACTCTGCCCACCCATTTCACTTTTACAGGCTTTGGATCAGGCCCTAAGAGCTTAATATGGTTTACCACCTTTTTAAAAAGAACAGTCCCCTTTTACAATGGGTTAGCAGATCAGAGGCCTTGAAGCTCCCATGGCCAAGCACAATAGATCTTCTTTCTATTTTCTCTGTCTTCCTCCTGTCTCTTTTCTGCTCCCATTCTCCCTTTATTACATGTTCCTGGCCCTTCCTGGTTTTTGCTCCCTCCTTTCCTGATGGCACCACCTCCATGCATTGGATATCTAGGTGGAGTTAGGGTACAGGCATCCACTAGTGGCTCTCAGAGGCCAAACCACTTGTGCTAATGTGGCTATGCTGAGTTCTGAGGGAGCAGAGAACATTGTAGAAAGACTTGGGCAGGAGGTTGCTGACTGAGTCTGTATCTTTTAATAAGAGACCAGGAAAAGACAGTGAGCACCTCTGAAGGAGCTGTACCACTACTGTGTATGCATGGGAGGGACATAACTAGGCTCATACAGCTTTTCTATCCCCACTGTCCTTTTCTTTTGTCCTTTGCCATTCACCCCCTTTCTGTAAACTAATTTGATACCCATTATCAATACCTGTGGGGGAGGGGGCCGACCTCCCCCTCAAAACTCAAGCACCAGATTGAGAAATACTGGATTACAGTTTGTGGCATCTTTAAACCCCTGTTCTTTATGTCCCACTGCTATTTAAAATATTTGGAATTTATGTTATGTATGTCACTATTCTTCATCACTTGTTACCAGAATAGAGAAGAGATCATAATTTACTCATTTTTCTGACACGCACAGATATTAGCAATGCTCTTTTAGCAAGAGCGTATAATCCTGTACTAGAATGGCCATCCTTATACCGTCCCTTCCCCTTTGCTGTCTCCATTGTAGGGGCATGGCTGAGGGAAAAAGATGTTGCCAGAGAGCCCCTACACTCCAGCTATCCATTGGCTTCAAGAATGACTTCTTTGGCCATGGCCAGATGAGTTTAATTTAGAATAGCCCTGAAGCTGTATTAAATTTAACTGGAGAGCTGGCCTGGCCTATGGTCAGCCCGAGGAGCCACCCCACTCTTCTGCTGCTCATAGTGTACCTCTGCCACAGCAAAGGACATAGCCCATAACCTCGTTCTCCTCTGTCTGTGAGGCTTTTTCCTTCTTCGTTACATGCATACTTATTTTTCCACCCAAAATGTTCTCATTCTCATGTTTGTTGCACAGCACAAGCATTTCAAAAGGAATAATTGTTACTATTCCTGACCTCCAAGAATCTTCTGTCTCCAAGAATCATGATCTTTTGTAGCCATAAATTAATATCAATTAATTCTTGGTGCAAGTGCTAGATCAGAGAGGTTAGTCACAGATCTAAGTTTGCTTCATTATAGCTCTGTATAAACACGTACTACCTAATATAGGGGCTTGTGGTTTGCAGAAAGTACACCACAAATGACAGGATGCCTCAGATAAATAATCTGGGCTAAGAGAATAAACAGTGGTTCTTCTCAGTTTGCTAATCTTCTGAATATTTCCATTTTTAGAGTGCTTCTGACATGTTTTTTAAAATGTAATCTGAAAATCTTCATATAAATTGTGGCACTCAGTAGCACCATTCCACTATATTTAAGATTGGGTCAGTGTTTCCATAATATATCCAGTTTCTCAAGGAATTGTTATGATTAAAATCATAACATTTTCCTCTGTGTTAAAAGCTAGCAAGACTTCCGAGGAGAGGCTGAGGGAACTGGGGTTATTTAGTCTGTAGAAGAGAAAAGTGAGGGGGGATTTGATAGCAGTCTTCAATTACCTGAAGGGGGTTCCAAAAAGGATGGAGCTCAGCTGTTCTCAGTGGTGGCAGATGACAGAACAAGAAGCAATGGTCTCAAGTTGCAGTGCGGGAGGTCTAGGTTGGATATTAGGAAAAACTGTTTCACTAGGAGGATGGTGAAGCACTGGAATGGGTTACCTAGGGAGGTGGTGGAATCTCCATCCTTAGAGGTTTCTAAGGCCCAGCTTGACAAAGCCCTGGCTGGGATGATTTAGTTGGTGTTGGTCCTGCTTTGGGCAGAGGATTGGAGTAGATGACCTCCTGAGGTCTTTTCCAACCCTAGCATTCTATGATTCTAAGACTTCAGCCTGATGTAAATATATATTTTTACCTTGATATCTTTAAAAATTAGTTTGTTCTTTTTAGGTTATATGGATGTGACCAAGTGATGGTTTCTTGTGTATAGGACATTGTAAGGTTCCTTGGATCTCAAGGCCAGGGCATCCCCTTCAGCGGCAGCAGGGAATCAGTGCTTGCACCAGTTTGGTTGATCAGGCTTCCTGGTTCAAAGTCAAGCCACTGGGCAAGTGGTAGCTCAGGCCTCCTGGATGGGGGCAAAGCAAGTAAGCAGTCAAGGGCTCAGACCTTTGGTGTAATGGCTAAGCAACCAAATAGTCTGTGGCTCAGGCCTCCTGACCAAAGGGTTGGTGCTTATCCAGCACCGAGTGCACAGCCAAAGGTAGGGGGACCTAGGTCCACCCTGCTCCACCAAGTCCCAGCCCAAAGCCCTAGAAGTGATGGGTGATCCCACCACAAGGTTGGCAGGGAAGTGTGGAGTCACTGCCTTGTCTCCCAGCAGCACAGCAGAATCAATGTCTCGCTTTTCTGGGCTACTTCCTACTGGCATCCACTGGGGCCTGGATCCTCATCTCTGTGCCAAGCAGCTCACTCTCCGCTTCTTCTTGGGATGTCTCCATCTCCCAGAACAGCAGCTGGGCTTCTCTCCAGGATGGCTCAGGGAAATTGTCGCCCGCCACAGCTGGTCATGGGCTCCACTGGGGGTTCGGTTCCTTGGAAAAACTTCTGGCTCCTTCCCTGGTTTGCCTCCAACTGAGCTGAAGGACCCTGCTCTGGAAAAGGGGGCAGGGTTGAGTTAATCCTTGTGTCCTGGAATGAGGCCAGTGCCTCATTATGGACATAGATTTGCTTCTTTAAGTGCCCTTTCTCAATGTGACATTGAAAATCTCTATCAACAATACACTCGGTTTTTCTCTGTAGACCTTCACCAGCCTGCAATGACCTGGATCTTGAGTACAAAGTGATGGCCAAAGTGCTCCTAATATATCCAGTGTCCCAGAGAGAGCAACTCTAGCCAAACTCAAATTCAAGCATAGAAGACTTATTGTTTGTCCCTCCACCACATTCTTTATTCCCTTGGAAGCAAACAGTTCTGACAGAATCCTAGCAATTTTATCTGAAAAGTAGGAAGGAACTTCCTCACAACAGGGGGTTCTTGATTCAGCCCTAGAGCAGAGACAGCTTGGCTTTCCCAAGCTTCCCACAACCCAGAACAAATCCACTGATCAAGATTTTGCAGATTCTAAGGCAAGGAACCATTTCCTTGCCTCCCTCACAGCCACAGCATACATTTTAAAAAAAAACTATATCCCAGTCCAAAAATCAAATTTTCACACCAGCACCATGGCAATGCGCCCTTATGCTTTTATTGCTGTGGGTCATCTATAAACCATTGTGACCCATAAGGCCAAAGTTAGTGAAGAGGGCACTTAGCTGTGACTTTATGCTTGGTGGAGGAGAAAAGATTGTTATAATATTCCAACAAACTACCAGCCAGAAAAACAAATTGAATAAAATTTGCAATTTCCATTTTATCTGTGTGATGCAACACTGTACTTTTTGCAGTCATGTAACTGAAATGAGTGCTCCAGGAAGAGCAATACAGTAAGAGTGTCCTTGACCTAACTTTTAGAGTATATTGTGCTCTTTAGCAGCACTAATAACAATTGATCTTCTAAATTCCTTTCATCAGGTTAAAAGCTTTCTCAAGGCTGCCATGAAACCACTTCTTCTTTCGGTAAGAATATGCTGTACAACCTTAAACCTTCTTGTAATTCAAATCTTTGAAAGCTAATGTCATTGTAGTTGCTCTGTAGTCCATCCACTAGAAGTTTGTTTTACTTTTTCTGATTGCGGTTATTATGAGCAAATGCACAAATGGTACAATAAATCTGAATGTGGTGGCCAGCATATTAAATATTAGCACACTATTATTGTGGAAATTCTATGCTTTACACTTAGGGCCCTATGTTGTCCTTAGTAAGAGAATTTTCACTTGGGGGCGTGCTATCCTGTCCCTTCAATGGGAATTTTGTCCAAATGAAGATTGAAGGATTGAGACCTTTAGACTTACATATATACTTAACTTTATGGAAATGAGTGGTTTACTGGAACTACTCACATGTGTAAAGTTAAGCATGTGTGTCAATCTCTGTGGGGTCAGGGCCTCATGTAGTAATTACACTACAGGGGTTTCCCACGTGCAATGTACCTGTACACTGTCTCAGAAGGTATGTCTACACAGCAATTAAACACCTCAGGCTGGCCCGTGTCAGCTGACTTGGGCTCACGAGGCTCAGGCCAAGGGGCTGTTTAATTGTAGTTCAGACATTCTGGTTTGGGCTGGAGCCGTGGCTCTGGGACCTTGTGACGGGGGAGGATCCCAGAGCTTGGACTCCAGGCCAAGCCCAAACGGGGGGCGGAATAGCTCAGTGGTTTAAGCATTGGCCCGCTAAACCCAGGGTTGTGAGTTCAGTCCTTGAGAGGACCAGTTAGGGATCTGGGACAAAAATGGGAGATTGGTCCTGCTTTGAGCAGCGGGTTGGACTAGATGACCTCCTGAGGTCCCTTCCAAACATGATATTCTATGATTCTATGAAATACTCTAATTAAACAGCCCCTTGGCCCGAACCCCATGAGCCCAAATCAGCTGACACAGGCCAGCTGCAGGTTTTTAACTGCAGTGTGGGCATACCCTGAGTCACAATTCAGTCCCTGCTTCTCTACTGGGAAAATAAGCTACTCTAGCCATTATCCTGGTGGTGGTTACTTCCACCTCCTGGCCAGTACAACTGTGTTGGCTGAGGCACTGGAGATGGGAACAGAGCCATAACTTGACCACCTGGACAGAAAGGGAAGTAGTGGCCCAACAGCTGCTTTCCCCTTACAATTGTGACTTGTGATACATATAGCTTAGGCAGAGGAGTAAAGGAATGCTTGATGCACTCTTACTCCCCTGCATGGGCATGTGGGCCAGTTCACAATCAAGACCCAAATAAATACTATGCAATTGTCATAGAGATAGTATGTTACTGCTGAGTCTTTGGCAATTATATAGCTACAGGTAATCAATTGCCTTTTTTCCTAACCTTCAACTATTTATTTATTTTATGATTACATCCAAAATGATTTGATGTAATTTATTACAGTGAATCATTGGCAAAATAATGCAACATGGGATTATGGCATTACCAAGTGTGTTGTAATGCATGTACAACACAATCAACGTGATTTGGTGACAGGGTTTCACCTACACCTAAAAGTTGCATGTGA
Source organism: Eretmochelys imbricata (assembly GCF_965152235.1). NCBI lineage: Eukaryota > Metazoa > Chordata > Testudines > Cheloniidae > Eretmochelys > Eretmochelys imbricata. Next base: position 43,308,762 of record NC_135576.1, on the reverse strand, counting down.
AAATTTAATTGTAGCATTGCCTGATTTCTGAGTACTCAGCCATGTAACCTTAATGTTCTCGCAACAGTTATTTTCCGTGAAATTATGGTATAAATAAGATCAAAGACTATTAAATCACAAAAATAACAAGGAAGTGGGTTTGATATACTAACCCCTATGCTGTTTCTCATTGTTGCTGGAATCTCTTAAATTACCACAGGCATAGCGTTTGTTTGTTTTTTTTTAATGATGGTCATGCCGGCCCTTGGGAAAAGAACTAATTAACCTCATGTCAAGAAATCTAGTATTTTATATTGTGTCTGACGTTAATAGCTGTGTGGATGCCAGAGGAACTTAGTTTTCAAGTTAATATGTGGTTTTATTGTTGTTGCTCAAGCCATGTCGAGATATATTTGGCCTACCTACACAGCACAATAAAATTTATATTTATATTTATATAAAATTTATTTATAGCCTCTTCCACACATAGTATCATCACATGCTGTATCAAAGAAAGAACACCTTTTAGGATACAGAAACCTTTACATATACACAGAAGGAAAACAACATACAGAGACAAACAAGGGAAAAGTAAAACAAAAGCTGAAACTTATTAGTAATACAATATGTCCCAGTTCAGGGCAACTACACCTGTATTCCCCCCTTAGTGGGCCAGCCTGGGCATGTGCTCTAGGCTCCCAGCTCCCCAGCTGTTGCCGCTCTTGGGACAAAATGCATATCTCTGTCTCTCTCCCTTCTGACCGGGGTAGTTCCAGGCTGCAGTCCCCTGACTACATTGTGTTATCCCAGAAAAATACTGTCTGTCTAAGCAGACCTGCTTCACTTCTCTCCTTAGAGATGATACACAGTGTAATTGCCACAGTTATAAGTTACCACACAGCGTTTTCTTTTTTTAATTATTTATAATTTTTCCAAACACAACAAATATACCAAAATACCAGATTCATCATAATACACAAAGTAAATAAAGAGGCTTAGGATAAAGGGAGGGGAAGCAACACATCTATCTTCAGGGTCTACATTAATCATAAATCTAAAAAGTCAGCCCAAATTGCTTTGAATTCCCTTTCTGTGGAATGCTAGTCACTCCGTAGCTGTGAGGTTGGCCATATTACTCAGCCAGGCATCAACATCTGGTGGGGATCAACTTTTCCATTTTTGCAGGATTAAATTTTTAGCGACCAAAGCTGAACATTGGAACCATGCCACCTTGTTACCAGACAATCTCCATCAGAGGGAAGACTCCAATTTAGCAACCAATATCAAATTGGTCCTTTCACCCACCTCGTATCAGGAATTCTTGATACAGGGGCACTCCCAAAACATATGAGCTAATGTAGCACCAAGGAAGTTACATTTCCAACAGCAGTCAGCATTTATGAGGCCCATTAACATTAGCCTATGTGGGACCAGTGTCTTCTGGTGAATGTGATATGGTGTTCACCCTCACAAGGTAGAGCAGGTTATATTAGATTAATTAACCTGACAGGCTGCATCTGGGGAGGTCCAGGGATTGAAAGCCTGAAGGAACAGAGGGGCTGATAAAAAGCCAGGAAGTTGGCAGCAGAAAGGGGCTTGAAGCGTAGTAGTCTGCAGTCACTTCCTGGAAGAAGGAAGACACGCTTGAGGCTGTAGATTTAGGTATTCTACAGTTACTCCCTGGGAGGAGGGAGTTTGGGCTAGTAAATCCAGAGAGGGAGAAGCCAGAAAATGTATGAAGGAGTCTAGGGAAAGAACAACAGGATCTGAGGGAAAGCAAACCACAGGTGGTTGACATAGGTTCCCTGGACTGGGGCCCCGGAGTAGAGGGCAGGCCAGGGTTCCCCTACCAGACACTGGGGGAAGTGGCACAGACTGGGAAATGGAACAGAAGACTGCCTGGAGCAGTTGTCCAATAGAACTTTGATACCCCGGAAGGAAAGCGTTGTTAATGCTTTGGAGAATTGCTGTTACTGCTGCTAGTGCTACTGTTCTTGGAGCTTCGGTGTTATCTGCAATAGCAGAGAATTCAGCATGCTGATTCATCGGACCACAAAGTTATTCCTAAAGAAAGGCCACAGGCTCGGTTCAAGTGTCGAAGGCACTCAGCCAGGTTTATTGTTGACAAAGCAGGATACTAGCACCCCATAGGAACTACAGGTACACTAATACAATTATGCCCACAACAATGGTACAAGTTAAATCAGGACACCAGGCTCCTGTCCCCTAGGCTAACACAAAGTTGCCCCTCCTATGACTTCTCCTTTTATACATTGATACAAACAACTTACGTAGTACACTCCAAATGTTGTTAGTTACCACCCTTATCCTTGTATCTGCTAGTTCAAACAAAACATCCTTATTCATTATCTATAGTCCCCTCCTTATCTAATGAGGGGTAGTGTCTGATCTCAAGGTGGAGTGTGCATGGCCATATCTAACATCCACAAAGATGACTGGCTTAACAAAAGGAGATATGACCATTTTCCAAGTTGGGAAAACTAAATCCTCCGAGAGATAAGGGGAGCTGTAATTTGTTCAGAGCCAGTTTAAGTATCTTATCTGCTCCCCAAGGGAACATTCTGAAAATATTATTGAATTAATCGAAATAAATTTTAGGAATAGAAAAGGGACATACAAAATTCTGGGAAGGATATTCATTTTCAGTATATTAATTTTACCTCAAAAACTGAAGGTTAATGAACTCCATCTCCCCAAATAGTTAGCCACTTGGGCAATTTTTTAAAAAACACCATAATAGAGGCTCAAATTAACTGTATACCCCATATAAAAATAGTAACAGGATCAAAACAAATGCCACCGTGGCTAAACAAGAGTAAAACAGGCAGTTAGAGGCAAAAAGGCATCCTTTAAGAATTAAAAATCAAATCCTACAGAGGAAAATAGAAAGGAGCATAAACTCTGGCAAGTTAAGTGTAAAAGTATAATTAGGCTAAAAAAGAATTTGAAGACTAACTAGCAAAAAACACAAAATTGAACAACAATTTTTTTTAAATACATCAGAAGCAGGAAGCCTGCCAATCAGTGGGGTCACTGGACTATCAAGATGCTAATGGAGCAGTCAGAGAAGACAAGGTCATTGCAGAGAAGCTAAATGAATTATTTGCATTGGTCTTCACTACAGAGGAATGAGGGAGATACCCACACCTGAGCCATTCTTTTTAGGTGACAAATGTGAGGAACTGTCCCAGATTTAGGTGTCGGTGGAGGAGGTTTTTGAACAAATCAATAAATTAAACAGTAATAAGTCACCAGGACCAGATGGTATACACCCAAGAGTTCTGAAGGAACTCAAATATGCAATTACAAAACTACTAACTGTGGTATGTAACCTATCACTTAAATCATTCTCTGTACCAGATGACTGGAGGATAACTAATATAATACTAATTTTTTTAAATGCTCCAGAGGGGATCCTAGCAATTACAGGCTGGTAAGCCTAACTTCAGTACCAGGAAAACTGGTTGAAACTATAGTAAAAAAAACAATTATCAGACATATAGATGAACACAGTTTGCTGGGGAAGAGACAATGTGGCTTTTGTAAAGGGAAATCATGCCTCACCAGTCTTTTAGAATTCATTGAGTGAGTCAACAAACATGTGGACAAGGGTGATCCAGTGGATATAGTGTACTTGGACTTTTAGAAAGCCTTTGACAGCATCCTTCACCAAAGGCTTTTAAGCAAAGTAGGGAGTTATGGGATAAGAAGGAAGGTCCACTCACAAATCAGTAGCTAGTTAAAAGATAGGGAACAAAAGGCAGGAATAAATGTTCAATTTTTAGAATGGAGAGGGATAAATAGTAGGTCCCCCAAGAATCTGTACTGGGACCAGTGCTGTTCAACATATTCATAAATAGTATCATAGCCCATGTCATTTATATTCAAAAATTTATGAAAACATTTGAGATCGTCCTGGTTTGGCCAGTAGAGATTGGCAAACATGATTATAGAATTGCCAATTTCAGCCTTGAGGACACTAAATATGCCGCACTGTGAGACCTTGTGCTCAGAATATTAACATTCAACTTTTTATGTATTAGTATAGCAACACCCCCTTGCCTTAGAATTAGGGCTGTCAAGCGATTAAAAAAATTTATCGTGATTAATTGCACAATTAAAAAGTTAATTGTGATTAATTGCACTGTTAAACAATAATAGAATACCATTTATTTAAATATTTTGGATGTTTTCTACATTTTCAATATAGTGGTTTCAATTACAACACAGAATACAAAGTGTACAGTGTTCACTTTATATTTATTTTTATGAGAAGTATTTGCATTGTAAAAAAACAAAAGAAATAGTATTTTTCAATTCACCTAATACAAGCACTGTCATGCAATCTCTTTATCGTGAAAGTTGAATTTACAAATGTAGAATTATGTACAAAAAACCCTGCATTCAAAAATAAAACCATGTAAAATTTTAGAGCCTGCAAGCCCACTCAGTCCTACTTCTTGTTCAGCCAATCACTCAGACAAATAAGTTTATTTACATTTGCAGGAGATAATACTGCCCACTTTTTGTTTACTATGTCACCTGAAAGTGACAACAGGTGTTTGCATGGCACTGTTGTAGCCAGCATCACAAGGTATTTATGTGCCAGATACGCTAAAGATTTATATGTCTCTTCATGCTTCAACCACCATTCCAGAGGACATACATCCATGCTGATGATGGGTTCTGCTCAATAACCATCTAAAACAGTGTGGACTGACACATATTCATTTTTATGATCTGAGTCAGCTGCCACCAGCAGAAGGTTGATTTTCTTTTTTGGTGGTTCGGTTCTGTAGTTTCCACATCGGAGTGTTGCTCTGTTGAGACTTTTGAAAGCATGCTCCACATCTCGTCCTACTCAGCTTTTGGAAGGCACTTCAGATTCTTAAACCTTGGGTCAGTGCTATAGCTATCTTTAGAAATCTCACATTGGTACCTTCTTTGTGTTTTGTGAAATCTGCAGTGAACGTATTCTTAAAATGAACAACATGTGCTGGAAGAAGAAAAGGAGTACTTGTGGCACCTTAGATGCAATGCACACGAAAGCTTATGCTCAAATAAATTGGTTAGTCTCTAAGGTGCCACAAGTCCTCCTTTTCTTTTTATGAATACAGACTAACATGGCTGCTACTCTGAAACATGTGGTGGGTAATCATCCGACACTGCTATAACATCAAATATATGACAGAATGCTGGTAAAACAGAGCAGGGGACATACAATTCTCCCCCAAGGAGTTCAGTCACACCTTTAATTAACACATTTTTTTTAACGAGTGTCATCAGCATGGAAGCATGTCCTCTGTAATGGTGGCCAAAGCATGAAGAGGCATACGAATATTTAGCATATCTGGCACATGAGTACCTTGCAATGCTGACTACAAAAGTGCCATGCAAATGCCTGTTCTCACTTTCTTGTGACATTGTAAATAAGAAGAGGGCAGCATTATTGCCTGTAAATGTAAACAAATGTGTTTGTCTTAGCGATTGACTGAACAAGAAGTAGGTCTGAGTGGACTTGTAGGCTCTGAAGTTTTATATTGTTTTGGCTCAGAGTGCAGTTATGTAACAAAAAAATCTACATTTGTAAGTTTCACTTTCACGACAGAGATTTCACTACAGTACTTGTATGAGGAATTGAAAAATACTATTTCTTTTGTTTATTATTTTTACAGTGCAAATATTTGTAATAAAAAATAATATACACTTTGATTTCAATTATAACACAGAATACAATATATATGAAAATGTAGAAAAACATCCAAAATATTTAATAAATTTCAATTGGTATTCTATATTTTAATAGTGCGATTAAAACTGTGATTAATCACGATTAATTTTTTGAGTTAATCACATGAGTTAACTGCGATTAATAGATAGCCCTACTTACAATTAAAGCAACTAGAAACTGAGAGGCTGACACAATCTCTATTCCGTTTACAAGCACCAGGTTCTGTCAGATGTGTCTCCTGTCCTGGAGCATGGCAATGTTAACATTCTCTAGCTGAAGCATTTTGTCACCATACAGAACGCATACATTACTGCCAATGGGAGTTACATGGGCATAGGGAAAGTGGAACAAACTCTTTTAGAACAACTGTTATTAACTTATTGTAAAATAGGTAACTGCCTGCACAACGGTACCAAATTATTAACATTCAATAACTAATCAAATGATGTGATGCATACGGAAATGTATGTCATGGATATAAGCAGGAGGCCACAATGTCTTAGACAAATTATTGATTGCTTAACAGAAAAAATCACGAAAGACCCCTGATGGTCCATAATCAAATCAGAATCTTTAGTTCTTGTATCATAATTTCCAACATAGTGATGGACACAAGAGACTGAGTACCCTTGAAGACCAATACGGCACACAGTGTCACAATTCTGACTAAGGAAGTTCTTTTCAACCTCAGTATATTTTCTTATAATCCAGCATATTAATCAGGTGTTAAACTATCACTACCAACTATCATTACATTGCCTAATGTACTTAACTGCTAAACTAGCTACAGCAGTCTCCTTATCCTTATAGCTCTAAAATTAAAAAAGAGTGGGAACTGCTGGATGCTGGTTGCGTCAGAAACCCAGAAGGCTATGAGTTCCTTCCTGATTAAAAGTGTATAACACTATTAGAGGCCAATCCTATTATTTTATATTTAATAAAGGAACCTTGCAAGCAAGGTACCCATCTAATTGAGATGTGCATTGGCTGAACTTAGTGGTTGAAAAACAGCTTTCAAAAGGTGATAAAAAACCCCAGAAAAAACAGTTGAAGGCCCGTTCCTACACAGCCTTACTCACATGAGCAGCTGAGTTTTTAAGGACTATCATCATGAATCAACGTTTGCAAACTTGAGCTCTTAGCTGGAACTAAGGAAACACCACCTATCATTAAATCAGTGTAACATCTAATTGCTCTGATGCTGGCTGCTTAGTACACTGAAAACTATGTGAAAGAAACATACTTTTCTGCAGAAAACTTAGGGGGATGAAATTGATCTGAACCTTCACCTGAAATATAAAGCAAATGTGAGTTTTTGGTTTGTTTGTTTGTTTTTTTTTGAAGTTTAGAAAAAGTTCCAGTTAACTTTATTTATCAACAGGTTACTGAGGCAAAACCAATTTGTCTGCAGCTGTTTTTACTGCACAAAGCGGCCTGATAGCTCTTCTTTTGAGCCTAAGGGACAGTGCTTGGAACACCACTTATTTTTATCCAGTTCTGTGATTGTCTTGCATCCAGGACCCCTGATGGCAGTGATTTAACACTGTCACAGGCTGGCTGACCCTTTCTGGCAAGCTGGGCTCAGCCTTGGCCATGACTTAGGCCAGATCTACACTCAAAAGTGAGGTTGGCCCAACTATCTGGCTCAGTGTGGGGTGTGAAAAATCCATTCCCTGAGCAATATAGTTAAGCCAACCTAACCCCTGAGGTAGACCGCGCTAGGTCAATGGAAGGATTCTTCCATTGCCCTAGCTACTGCCTCTCTCAGTGGAGGATTAACTACAGCAATGGGAAAATCCCTGCCATTGATGTAGTGAGTGTCTAAGCTGCAGTGCATTTCAAGTATAGACAAGCCCTTACCGGCTATCCCTCAGCCTGACTGATGGGCTGGCAACCTAAGGCCTAATTAGTGACCCTAGCTGGGGGTAATGGGGCTTAATGAGAAAGACTGACACAACTATGGTGGTGAAGCAGAGAGAGCTCTACTTAAGCAGAGTTGGGAACTCAGTGCAGGAGGAAGAAAGAATGTGGAGAGAGGAACTAGGGGATTTCCCCTCTGGGAAGAGCCTGAGGATGTCAGACTGTCATCCACAGGAAGCAGGGTAGGCTCCTGTGAGGGGAGACCTAAAGTTAGAGCCTGAAACAGGAAAAAGAGACCCAGAGGGAGCAGAGTAGGCTCCTGTGCGGGAGTCGTGAGATAGGGCCTACAAGGAGCAAGGAGAGCCTTAGAGGAGGGAGTCCCTGGTGAAGGGAAGCAGTGGGAGGAACCCTGCTGGGGAAGAAGTGGGTCAAGAGAATCTCTGCTGGGACCAAGAGAAAGGGCCAGGAAGAAGAGGATTCAGTTAAGCCTATGAGGGGCAGAAGAACTATAAGTATGGACAAAGTTTGCGAACTTTAAGTTGGACCTTCACTTCCCCAGAACGGGCATAAACTGTTATGTGATTTTGTTGGAGGGCTGAGCCACAGAAGACCCAGAGAGGGAGTTGGGAGAAGATGTTGGGTAGACCTGGCCATTGCAGGGCCAAGGAAGTGGCCACCAGGGATGCAAGAGACAAAGTCCCCTGCAATACTGTGTCCAAGCATGAGGGGGTGCCCTGGAGCTGAGGTGGTGTACTGAAAAGGATCTTTCAGCACACCAACATTATTATAGCTGAGTAGCAGAGGTTGCTTCCTGTTTGAAAGATGACTCTTCTAAGCACATGACTATTCTTAAAATCCACATACTGACTCCAATTATCTTTAAATTTGCTTTACCCCATGGGAGCATGGGGTAGGATTAACAGACCACATTTGGGGTCATTTGAGCAAGGGGTACCTGAGCAAGTACCATTTTGTCTGCAGCAAGTGGTACCATTTGAGCAAGCCCCCCCCATAAAACATACGTTTTCAAAATTACTTGGGATTTGTTTTTTTTTCTTATCCCCACTCCTGGGGCAACTCTCATTGAATCTTCCCCAAACTGATATCAGTCCTCAGGATTTATATCAGCGAATGCATGGCTCTCACTGCCCTTTTGGGTAGGCAATACTGAAAAACCTACTGAGAGTAAAGCTTGCTGCTCAAACATGGGCTGGTCCACACTGACAAAGCAAAGAGAGTGAAATGTGCATATGTAGCAAGACAAGAATTCTGTTGCACGCCAGAGGGTTGGCAGGCAGTCTGTTGTCACAGTAACCAGGACATTGAACCTGAGCAGCATTCAAGCACTATGAGTTCATGCCCTACCCTTGGCAGCTTTCAGCAAATGTGAGTTTGTGCACATTCCTTGATCTGTGTGCGTTCTGCAGTAGGATCCTTTTGGAAGCTTTGCCTTGAGACCAGAATTTCTGGGTTTAGTGTGAAATTTTGAAGTGCTCTAAAATCCACACCGAGACTTTTACTTTAGAAGTATTGTCAAGAACATTAGCATTCACTAAATAAAGAGACGATGAAAGATTCTAGTAAGCAGCAACGGTAACGTAATCATGACTCATGCTCTTCACACATTCCCTCAAGAATGGAACTTAATGTGTTCACAAGAAAGCAAATCACTGAGTCATTTGGTCATGGGGTTCCTGTAGGCCATACGTACAGGTCTCTATCCTGGGAAGCAGTGACTCTAAAAAAGATTTGGGGATCATGGTGGCTAATCAGCTGAACATGAGCTCCCAGTGCAATGCTATAGACAAAAGGGTTAATGCGATCCTGGGGTGCCTAACAAGGATATCTCAACTAGAAGTAGAAGTTATTTTACCTCTGTATTTGCCACAGTTGTGACTGCTGCTGGAATACCTGGAGTAGCCAGTCCTGGTGTTCACAATTCAAGAAGGATGTTGATTCATTGGAGAGGGTTCAGAGAAGACCCATAAGAATGATTAAAGGATTAGAAAACTTCCCTTATAGTGATAGACTCCAGAAGCTCAATCTATTTAGCTGAAAAAAGTGAAGTTTAAGGGGCAACTTGGTTACAGTCTAGAAGTACCTACATGGGGAACTAATACTTGACAATGGGCTCTTCAGTCTACCAGAGAAAGGAAAAACATGGTTCAGTGGCTGGAAGTTGCAACTAGACAAATGCAGACTGGAAATAAGGTGAAAATTTTTAACAGTCAGGATAATTAACCATTGGAACAATTTACCAAGGGTCAGGCTGGATTCTCCATCACTGGCAACTTTTAAATCAAGATTGGATTTTTTTCAAAAATATATGCTCTAGGAATTCTTTTGGGGAAGTTCTACGGCCTGTGTTACACAGGATGATCACAGTGGCCTTGGAATCTATGAATACACAGCCCCTCTAACATCCGCAGCTCATAATATTTTCAGATTTTCATCATTCTTTTGGTACAGAGCTAGGGAAAATGGGGGATGAGAGCAGTGAGGGGCATTGTCAAGAGAAGGTATGGAGTTCTGAAAGTGTGAGAGGATTGGGATGGTACAGGGGGGCTGCCCCTTTGCCAACTTTCTCCTCTTAGGGCTGTGCTCAGGCACAGCTCCTGGGGGGCCAACACCCCCTCTGCACACCAACCCTTACAAGTGCAAAGGATTGGCCAGACACTGTTTTTTTGAAAACCCAGTTTGAGAGAGAGCTTTGACCATGAACTGCATTTCCAAAAATGTACTTTTTCCACTACTCCTTGATTAATAAGGGATCATCCTCAAAGATACCTTTGATCCTTGGGAGCTTGGAAGCACTAAAAGGTGCTGTTTCACCAGGTCACTCTTTCCCTGCACTGCTCCTTGAATGAGGGAAGGAACCCAGAGCTTTCCACCTTCCCTTTGCTGCCTCCAATGGGGAAGGGACATCAGGATTAGCTCTTCCCACCCCCACCCCTGGTGCTGCTGCTGATAAAAGGGGCAGTCAGAGCAGTGCAGGAGAGTGTGGGGAAGAAAAGAGGGGGTCAGAGCTGTGCAGTGAGAATATAGGGAGGGGCTTCAGCTCCCCCAATACTCCCCCACATCCATACCCCTGCATTTCTGCCCCCTTCAGAACATGCCTCCACTGACTCCATGTTAGTTCTTGCACTGTTCCTGCAGCCTCAGCTCAATTCCTCAAATGTAGGCAGTGTTGGACAGGCCTTCTGTGGCTGGTTTAATCATTGCCAAGGAGCTGGAGCAGCAGAGGGGGAGAGCTGGGCTGCAGTACATGGAGGTGCTGAGAAATTATTTTAAAAAACCAAGGAAATTAACTGCCCTAAGTCTTTATTAATGCAGAATTAAGATTACCTGGTGCTACCTCATGCCCTTTTGGAACATCTAGTTCAGCTACACTCAATCCTGTGAATGAAGAGATTAGCTGCGCACCCTAACTCTGCCCTCTTTGGGTGATGCCCCAACACACCCATAACACATATCCTAGCACTCTGTTCTTACAGAGGCTACAGAACACTTTGGGAACAGAGCACCTGAGTGCTGCAGGACACAGTCTCACACCTTCTCCTGGCTAAGGCCAAATTTGGAATTAGGTCAGGTGTAGCAAACAGGAGTTGCCTTCTCTCAAACACTGAGCCTACTCTATATGAACCACCCTAGACTTATAAAATGTTACCACCCCTTCACCTTTGTTCTGAAGATTTCTTCTGAATCACTTCCTTCTCTTTCCCCTCACTAAGGCTCAGAGATGACGGTCATATATTCCGCCATACTGTTGACAATCCCCAGGGCAGGACCTGGGCAGCTCTCCTCATTTCACAATGGAAGTTCTCCAATCTGCTCCAACTAAGCCTTCCACAATTCAATATAGTTACACCTCACATAGCAAATGTAGCAGCAGTGCATGTAGATAAATGCTGGAATTCAACACGGAACACAACACAATCAATGGCACATTCTGAGTCATCCCTCATGTCTGCTTATTATGGCACCCCTTTCCCTGAACCATTCCCAGCAGCTATTGCCAGCTCCAGGGGGCAAAGTTAAGGTCACATGTTAAGGCATAGAAATGTAGAAATGGAAGGGATCTTAAGCGAGCATCTTGTCCTTCCCCCTGTGCTGAGGTAAGACCACATACACCAAGACCATCCCTGACAGGTGTTTGCTTACCTGCTCTTTAAAAACCTCCAATGACAAGGATTCCGTAACCTACCCAGTACTTATCTATCCTTATAGATAGTTAGAAAGTTTTTTCCTGCTATCTAACCTACACCACCCTTGCTGCAGATTAAGCCCTTTATTCTTGTCCTACCTTCAGTGGACAGGAGAACAATGAATCACTGTCCTTTTTCAACTGCCCTTAACATATCTGGAGACAGTTACCAGGTCTCCCCTCAGTCATCATTTATCCAGCGTAAACATGCCAGTTTTAGTCTTTTCTCATAGGTCTGGGGAATAAATGACATGTTTTGATAAAGTCAACATGAAATAGTTTGTAAGATTTCATTTAGTGAAAAATTACAAGATCTCTCTATATTTGGTCCCACTTCAGGCCAGGATGAAATTTCAGAAACTCAGAATTTTAAATGGGATGGAAATTCTACTTTTTGACCAGCTCTACTTTTAAGGCAGCACTGGGTACTTAATAGCCCCTCTAGTGGGTGGGGAGGTTGTGGCTACTTTCCATTGCTGCAAACTCCCCACCTGGAGAACTTTCCAATGCTTAGGGGCTCTGCCTGCTATATACCAGGAATAAATCTGGCCCATCTACTCAAAATATATAATCAGTTATAGGGAGAGATGCACAGAGCCTTAACATTGAAAGAGTCTTAAGATAATTCAGTGGCAAATGAGACATGAGTTTGTTCTATGATGGAGGAGCAAAAAAGTCAATATGGCTTCAGTCTGCATATGCATAGATGTAGCTAGATGCTCCTGGAAAACAACCCATGCCTCTGAGGAAGGTGAAAACCGCTCCAGGTCACTGCTAATCTGATTCGGGGGGGGAATTCCTTTCCAACCCCACATATGGCCATCAGTTAGACCCTGAGTATGTGACCAAGAATCAGTCAGCTAAGCATATGAGAGAGAAAATTCTCAGTACCACTTCAGAGGACTGGCCCAACTTGTCCAGGGTCCCATCTCTGGCCATCCATGATACTTCACACAAACACAGTACAATGCAGAAAAAAATTTCCTTTTAGACACCTACAGGTGAGTGGATGAAACCCTGCAGGGTCTCCCCACCCCTGCCACCAGGTTGCTGAGCCCTGTCCCCCACCATCTCCATAAGCAAGACCGGCATACAACTGCACTCATAAATTTGTCAAGATGTCTCTTAAAACTAATTAAGTTGTTTGCCCCACTCCTCCAACTGGGAGGCTGTTCCAGAGCCTCACTCCACTGATAGTTAGAAACCTCTTTCTAGTTACCAGATTGAATTTGTACATAGTCATTTTATATCCATTTGTTCTTGTGCCAACGTTGCCCTTCAACTTAAATAGCTCTTCACCCTCCCCGATGTTTATTCCCCTGATATATTTACAGAGACCAATCATAGCCTTCATTTTGCTAGGCTAAACAAGCCACGGTCTTCCAGTCTCCTAAGATAGGCTCTCCATTTCCCTATTCATCCTTGGAGCTCTCCTCTGCATTTGTTCCAGTTTGAATTCATATTTCATGAACGCGGGTGACCAGAATTGTGCATAGCATTCCAAATAACTTACCAGTGCCTGTAGAGTGGCATCAGCACTTCTCTAACTCTACTGGAAATACCTCGCCTGATACATCCTAGGATCACAATTTCCTTTTTGCAGCCACATCTCATTGGTGGCTCATCATCATCAACCTCTGATTGACCCACACACCCAGGTCTCTCTTTCTTCCTCTGTCACTTTCAATTAATGAGCCCCCAGTTTATAGGAGAAATTCTTATTTTCAGACCTTACATACATAATCTTGTACTCTTAAATTTCATCCCATTTCTGTTACTCCAGATTTCTAGGTCATCAGATGTTCCTGTGAAATATTCCGATCCTCCTCTGTGTTGACAATGCTTCCCACCTTTGCAGCATCAGCAAATTTAATTAGCACCCTCCTACTTCTCGTGCCAATATAACTAATAAAAATATTAAATAAAATCTGTACAGTAGGGAACAGTCCTGCAATTGTAAAAAGCTGGACTAGTTGGCTTGATAGGTCTTTTCCATTTGTAACATTTTTAATTAATGCAACACCTAACATTTACAGCATTCTTTAAAGAAGGAGGAACATTGGACTGACTTGACTTCGCACCACTGATATTAAAAATGGGAAGTGAGTTTACATCTTCTCAGTGCAGCCTCTAATAAAGTAAACCTCATGGATAAATGAGAGCAAAACCAGAACATAGCCCTTTGAATTAGAGATACTGGACAAATTCAAAAAGGGAGAGCAGTTCAAAAAAAATAGGGATGCTAACTCAGTGAAAGGAAAGAGAAAAGCTGAGTATATGAGCCTACCAAAGAATAACAAATCAGTGTATTCGGGCAGCAGGCAGAACATTTCATTCCACTTTTTAATATTCTGATCAGTCAGGCAGGCATAAAAATGACCTTTCTTGCATGCATATTTTCATCAACCTGTTTCAAACTAATGCTTATTTTATTTGACTGGAACTCTATTGCCCTTTGGTGTAGCTGATAGCAGATGTTTTCTATTTAAGGATTGTGCTCTTGAGAGTTAAGGTCAGGGCATCACACAGCAGATGTCTAGGTGTACATGTGTAATCTTGTGTGTCCATAGTATTGTTATATGTTTCATGGCTTTAAGTAAAGGATACAGGAGAGTAGAATGGTGGGTTTCAGTTGTGTTCTGTTTTAATTATGTGAGTGGCTGTTATGAAGGATATGATAAAATATTTTATCTCATCTAGGATGACCTCGTGGTCCTGAAAACTGGAATTGGGCCAGTTTTCAAGGTTGGTTTGTCCAGGTGCCTCTGTTGGCTTTCCAAAAAGTAGTGTTTTGTCTCACTTTTGGTAAATGTTGTAGACTAGCAAAGTGAAAGAGCCATCTGCCATCACAGTTGTAAGCAGACAGCAGCCTGACTGACAGCACGTGCACTACAAGAACACAGATTTGATAATAGAGGGCTCTTCAGGCCAACAGACAAACGTATAATAAGAGCCAATGGCTGGAAGTTGAAGCTAAACAAATTCAGAGTAAAAATAAGAAGCAATTTTTAACAGTGAGGGTAATGAACCAGTGGGACAACTTACCAAAGGTGGTGGTGGATTTGCCATCCCTGGAAGTTTTAAAATCAAGATAGGATGCCTTTTTAAAAAATATGCTGTAGTTCAAACAGGTATTAATTCGGGAAGCCCTGTGGCCTGTGTTATGCAGGAGGACAGACTAAATGATCACAGTGGTCCCTTCTGGCCTTGGAGTCTGTGAATGTATCTGCAGAAAGGTTGCTTGATAAAGAGCAGGGAGGAGTATGAATCCTTTCCTCCACACCCATTGAAACCATCCCCTAGGCACCTTCCCCACCATCCCATCACTGGTGCCTATAATATAAACTGGTCTGCCAATATTGTGACAGGGAGAAAAATGTCACTATTCACCTGTTGCTCTTTATTCTGGCCAGCAGGTGAAGCTGGACTGGAGGCTTTTGTGTCATCAAGGGAAGGAAAGAAAAATCAAGGATCAGACTCAGCCTGATCTGTCACTTGTTCTTGGTCCTAATCTTGCCCATGCAACTGAAAGGGAGAGAGAATTTTTTTTAATTACAAAATCTGCTCAATGTAAGTGAAAAAGCCAGGCTTTTGCTTCCTGTCTGCCTCCAAGCATAATTTTAACATAGTGACCTTCCTGTCTCCCCAGCCCACCCTTTTTGGCAGAAGATATGCACACTGCTTGGGAAATTGGAGTCCATTGCTGGAATTGCAGTGGAGGGAGAGAGAGAGAAATGCAAATAGCACAAAGGGGGAGCAGTTTTAAAAAACAGTGAGAATGAATCTGTCAAAGAAGGAAGAGAAAATAAACCTCCTAAAATTTGTCTGTAATCCAGCCCAAGAAAGAAGCCTCATGATAAATGGGTGTAGTTAAACCACTACTTCCATTTTTCTTGTAAGGACCACGACCATTACTTACCCTAACGGCCTGCAAAACCCAGGTGACAGCGATAACAAAAGGCCTGGACCTGCTAAAGGCTGAAGTGAAAGAGGAGCTGCTGTGACCTTCTGAGGAGGGAGTGAAACATGACCACTGTGGGACAGCTGCTAATCCTAATCCATTTAACAGTCAGGATTTTGACTTTGAGATTTCCTCGTCTGCCCCAGACAGAGGAAAGTGAAAGAGAATTAAAGACGTTTTTTCAATCGCTTCAGTGTGCATTGTTTTGCTGGCACTGAGACATGTCAAAAGCAATGTTCTCAGGCCGCTCCTGGAATGGATGCAACATTACAGGGTAACAGGAGAGTTGCTTTCAACTTCTCTTCCATTTATTGTACATAGGGTTGCATGGTAAGGTCATTGCAGTTGATTCATAATATTTAAGAATTTTCCCCTCGTGGCCTGCAGCAACCTAAAATGAGTTATCGTAGCTTTCGTGCGTCTCAGCCTCTGCAGCCTATGCTACATTATGGCTAGCCTTGCACAGGTGCCCATAAGCCCTTTACTCCTGGATGCCTACATACGATTGCAACTGCCTCTTGGTTCTTGCATTCCTAGGCTGCAAGGACAGATTATGACCAACACTGGGTACTCTAAAAAACCAGGTCTGCTCTTGGCAGGAAAAATGGGCCAACACAGACGGGAATGTGTGCTCCGGTGAATGCTCTTGGAGACATTCTGAGTCAATCCAGAAGACCTTGGACTGCTGCTGCTGACTCTTCCTCTTGCAAAAAGAGTTGCCATGGTGTATAGAAATATGCTATTTGGTAATCTACTGCCACTGTTTCCCATTTGTTAAAGGTTTTTTTTCCTCAAACATTTCTGAGTGAGCTTGGTGTATATAAAAGGTACCCGATTGCCAGTCCTGGATACAAAAATCCTTTCTCTACAGAGACAGCACAATATGGGCTAGTTTCTTCATACCATCTCTCAATTATGGGAAGATGCAGGAACCACTTGGTTAAATTTTATGGTCTGTGTTATATAGGAGGGCAGACTAAGATGACCATAGGAATGTAGGGCTGCAGGGTACTCCACTAAATTATCTAATCCATTCACCATGCGTAGGAAGGATTAAATACACCTATGGTCACTGTTGTCCTTTCTGGCTACTAAATCTATGATTCTGTAAGTGTGGGAGAGTAATTCAGCTTTCTTGACTTATCTAATCTTGATCTTTTTGCTGAGCGTACCAACTAAAGCCAGTTTGCTATGTGTACATTCAGCTGCTACAAACTAGGCTGAGAACACCCACGTGCTTCACACAGACTACAAAAGAGCATCCCATGTTCGTGATTTTTATCCACCACCAACATGGTCCAGATTTCAACCAATTATGAACTAAAGATGAAATGGCCTGTAACCTATTTTCAACTCCAGTTCCCCACAACTTTATATACTGATTTTTACCGAATGCTTGTTGAATGAAGCTGCTGCACTGGCTGCAGTGTGTGTGTGACTGTCTTGTCTTTTATGGATTGCATTTAGTGTCTCATGCAGTAAATAGTTTGCAGACTAAATTCCATTAAGATGTTTCATTCCAAAAGTGTGATCAGTTAATAGAATCATGAAATGATTTAAAACATGTTATGAACCATAACAAAAAAGACACCGATTTTTAACAGTTCTTTTTTAACAATGTTATAAATTATTTTGAAGGTCTTAAAAGAGAATTATTCTCAAAACTTTTATGCCATGGAATTGGTCAGTTTTAGTTTTAAAAAAACTAAATTACCAAATACGTCAATGTTTCTTTGAAATACCAGGGCACAGCATTATTTGTACGTCTAGCTGCTAGGTTCTGAAAGTGGGGCAGTAATCACTGGTAATCCCTAGGTATTTAAGATTATCATGGAATAATACTAGAAATAGCTTAGCAAATGATTTAAGAATACTTCAGACTGTAATTATGTGCAGATAAAGGTCCCTGGATAAAATTTTCCTAATATGGTTAGAAGCCTTATTGTGGGGCACTCCTAATCCTATTTTGCATAATTTGGTTGGGAAAGTGGCAGCATGTTACCCTCCGATTTAATTTATATGTAATCAGTATCTTGCTAATAGGATTTTTCCACTGAACAATAGGATACACAGGCAGTATGTGAAAGAAGGGTCAAGGAAAAAGGGAGAGTCTGCACATGTCAAAGGGGCAAAAACCATCCTGAATAATTTGCACCTGTTTGACAAATGAAGAAAGTAGACACACTCTATAAAAAGTCAACATGCATAAAATCTTGTACCTCTTCTTGATATCCAACCTCTTTAAATGTTTCCTTTGTGACAGGGTCCCCACTACTAATCCCTACCTCAATCCGTTGTCTTCTTAGTCATTTCACCATTAAGGCAACACCCACTGAGAGGAAGTTTGATACAGCCACTCTCTCCCTTTGTAAAAAGAAGGGTTCTCTTGTGTTTAGGAACTGAACTGGGACTCAGTCAGGAATCAATGCCCAGTTCTGCCAAAGGCTTATTGGGTAACCATGGGCAAATCCCTCTGTGCCTCAGTCCTCTATCTGTGAAATGGGAATAATAATATTCCCTTTGTCTCTCTCATTTAGTTAGATTGTAAACTGTTTGGGACCAGGGCTGTTTTTGACTATGTACTTGTGCAGTGCCAAGAACAAGGGGGTGCTGATCTAGGCTGATGCCTCTCAGTTCTACCATAATATCAGCACAAACAATCACTGCTGAATTAGTGTTTGCCATGAATCACCAACATATGCAAGGTCACTGATAACACTACAGAGAGTTTTCCTGTACACGGTAACCACTGTTACAGCCGAGTAAATACTGCCCCCCCACCCCTCCCCAAAAAAGTGCACACAAACTTTCAGCTTCACCATGTTCATGTCTCTTTTCATTTCCTATTTGCAGAATAGCTGTTCTTCACTGAGTATGTCATAGTTCAGGGCAACTGCTTCTGTATTTCCCCTCAGTGGCCCAGCAAGGGCACAAACACTCAGGCTTTCGCCTCCCCTGGCTATCACCTCTCATGAGTGGAACCACATTTCTCCTTCCCTTCTGACCAGGGATATTTCCAAGATGCAGAGTTCCCAAATCCCTGCCTTCACTGGGGTATTCCCAGCAGAGACACACTGCCCAGGCAGGCCTGCTGGCTTTCTCTGCAGAGATGGTAAACAGTGTGACTGCCTATAATTATAGGTACCACACAGCTCTTTTTATGCCAGGGGCGAGCAAACTTTTTGTCCCGAGGGCCACATCAGTGTTGCGCAACTGTATGGAGGGCTGGGTAGGGAAGGCTGTGCCTCCCCAAACAGCCTGGCCCCCACCCCCATCCACCCCTCCCACTTCCCGCCCCCCTCAGAACCCCCAACCCATGCAACCACCCCTGCTCCTTGATCCCTGACCGCCCCCTCCCAGGACCCCCCACCCCTAACCGCCCCCTGGAACCCCACCCCCATCCAACTCCCCCTGCTCCCCGTCCCGACTGCCCCCCCTCCCAGAACCTCTTCCCCATCCAACCGCCCCCTGCTCCCTGTCCCCTGACTGCCCCTCAGGACCCCCTGCCCCTTAGCCAACCCACTCTGCTCCCCGCCCCCTTACCATGATGGAGCCAGCCACGCCGCCATGCTGCCCGACAGTTTGACTGTGGGAGAGGGGTGACAGCAGGGGAGGGGCTGGGGACTAGCCTCCCCAGCCGGGAGCTCAGGGTCCGGGCAGGACAGGCCCGCGGGCCGTATGTGGCCCATGGACCGTAGCTTGCCCACCTCTGTTTTATGCAAACCTATTTTAATCTTAAGGTAAAAGCACTACAGAGAAAATATATTAAAATAATAAATGAACCTAGATGCAGACTAACATGCTTACCAGAGATCACCCCAACCCTAAGGGGCTCTGGTAGGAGCAGTCCTTCAACACCCACCCACAGGGTTTCCTTGTGGCTTCAAGTTCATTACAGCTTCAGCTCAGAACTAGCATCCAGTCTTACAGGGCCTCAGTATGCCAGGTCCTGCCAACCCTCCCCTAAGGACTGGGGACCTTTCTGGACTAGGGGTCCTGTCCATTTGCTGGATTAGAAAGAAGGCACTGAGCCTGTTTACAATCAGGCTACTTATCCAAAAATCCTTCCTCTATCTGTTGGTCCCTGGACAATCCTATCCGAACTAGCATATGCAAACCTCTCTGGGGTGGGACTCCAAAGGGCTGGTAACCCAAGGAATTACATAGCATCCTCCTTGTCCCAGAACAGTTACATACAATTCCGTAATAACACATACACAATTGCATTTTTAATACAGTGGACCCCAAAAGTACTAAAACTAACTGAACAGGGTTTAACTTTATTGAATTAAGTTTATCTCAATTCCATAAGGTTTGTGCAGGATGGTGCAGGATATTGTCAGATGGCCACAGGCCAAACTTGCGAAGGCCTTACACTCAACCCAATGGGGTTTCTCAGTTTAATCTGTATGTATGTACGTAATGCCATAATTTCTGAATGCCCCATCCAACCAATTCCAGAATTTCAGGGAATGCTCACGGCATCAGTGGCCAGAACCCTGTTGATTTGGAGAAAATTGAAAACCCAAAAGGGGGGGAATGGAAGACACATGAAGCCCCCTGAAAGTGCTTTAGTGTAGCCACAGCCTCAAGCACCTCTGCAATTGTCTATAGATCAAAGAAAACTGGTTAATGACACCCATCAATGCCTTCCAACATAACAATACTCCTATCTCATCTCTGGCTTCAAGGTACTGAGCTTGGTAAGTTTATGGAGAGGATGGTATGATGAGCCTGCCTACAATGGCACATGGGCCCCATGTGACTTCTAGTAGGAAATATCCCCAGTGGCCGGAAATGGGACACTAGACGGGGAGTTGTGATTGCAGAGCCATTGGCCATTATCTTTGAAAACTCTTGGCGATCCAGGGAGGTCCTGGATGACTGGGAGAAGGCTAATGTAGTGCCCATCTTTAAAAAAGGGAAGGAGGAGGATTCAGGGAACTACAGGCCAATCAGCCTCACCTCAGTCCCTGGAAAAATCATGGAACAGGTCCTCAAGAAATCAATTTTGAAGCACTTTGAGGAGAGGAAAGTGATCAGGAACAGTCAGTATGAATTCACCAAGGACAACTCATGCCTGACTAACCTAATTGCCTTCTATGATGAGATAACTGGCTCTGTAGATGAGGGGAAAGCAGTGGACATGTTATTACTTGACTTTAGCAAAACTTTTGATACGGTCTCCCACAGTATTCTTGCCAGCAAGTTAAAGAAGTATGGGCTGGATGAATGGATTGTAAGGTGAATAGAAAGCTGGCTAGATCATCGGGCTCAACGGCTAGTGATCAATGGCTCCATGTCTAGTTGGCAGCTGGTATCAAGCGGAGTGCCACAAGGTTCAGTCCTGGGGCTGGTTTTGTTCAATATCTTCATTAATGATCTGGAGGATAGCATGGATTGCACCCTCAACAAGTTTGCAGATGACACTAAACTGGGAGGAGTGGTAGATACGCTGGAGGGTAGGGATAGGATACAGAGGGACCTAGACAAATTAAAGGACTGGCCTAAAATAAATCTGATGAGGTTCAACAAGGACAAGTGCAGAGTCCTGCACTTAGGACGGAAGAATCCCATGCACTGCTACAGACTAGGGACCGAGTGGCTAGGCAGCAATTCTGCAGAAAAGGATCGAGAGGTTACAGTGGACAAGAAGCTGGATATGAGTCAACAGTGTGTCCTTGTTGCCAAGAAGGCTAACAGCATTTTGGGCTGTATAAGTAAGAGCATTGCCAGCAGATCGAGGGACATGATCATTCCCCTCTATTCGGCATTGGTGAGGCCTCATCTGGAGTACTGTGTCCAGTTTTGGGCCCCACACTACAAGAAGGATGTGGAAAAATTGGAAGGAGTCCAGCGGAGGGCAACAAAAATTATTAGGGGCTGGAGTACATGACTTATGAGGAGAGGCTGAGAGAACTGGAATTATTTAGTCTGCAGAAGAGAAGAATGAGGGGGGATTTGATAGCTGCTTTCAACTACCTGAAAGGGGGTTCCAAAGAAGATGGATCTAGACTGTTCTCAGTGGTAGAAATGACAGAACAAGGAGTAATGGTCTCAGGTTGCAGTGGGGGAGGTTTAGGTTGGATATTAGGAAAAACCTTTCCACAAGGAAGTTGGTGAAGCACTGGAATGGGTTACCTAGGGAGGTGGTGAAATCTCCTTCCTTAGAGGTTTTTAAGGTCAGATTTGAGAAAGCCCTGGCTGGGATGATTTAGTTGGGGATTGGTTCTGCTTTGAGCAGGGGGTTGGACTAGGTGACCTCCTGAAGTCCCTTCCAACCCTGATATTCTATGATTCTATGAGTTACTACAGTGAATTCTTTCCCAGGTGTCTGGCTGGTGGGTCTTGCTGACATACTCAAGGTCTAACCGCTTGCCATATTTGGAGTCAGAAAGGAATTTCCCCCCAGGTCAGATTGCCAGAGAGCTGGGGGCGGGGGATGGGAGGGGTTGCCTTCCTCTACAGCATGGGGCACAAGTCACTTTCAGACTTAAACTAGAGTGAATGGTGGGTTCTCTGTAACTTGAAGTCTTTATGATTTATGGACTTCAGTAACTCAGAAGTTTATTACAGAAGTGGATGAGTGAAGTTCTGTGGCCTGTAATATGCAGGAGGTCAAACTAGATAATCACAAAGGCCCCTTCTTTAAAGTCCATTAGGCTATGCCCATCCTCCCAATAGAGTTTAACACCCTGGATTACTTCTCTCCTGGGCAGAAATCAGCACAATGGGAAGGGGAAACAGGAGGAGAGCATGGGGGCTTGTACAGTGCCCTTAGAATATGGGGGACCTGATGTGGGGACACAGGAGCAGACAGCATCTAGCATCAGGGGAAGGAAGGAAGGGGGGGAATGAGGGACGCTGGAAGGTAGGACAGGGTGCCACAGAGCCCCTGACATTGTGGTAAATGGAAGGAAGACAAGCCTCTGTCATGGAGTAACAAGGGTTCACACAGACCCACTGCCATGGAGGAAGAATGTGGGAGGGGCGGTCACGAAGAATCCTTGCCACCAAAGAAACAATGGGGGACCTGGTAGAGGTGGAGGAGGATTGGGCTAAAACAGAACACAGGGTGGGGAGAGATTGGGGGTGGGGGAGTTGCAGTGAGTCCATGAAATAGAGTGGGATGGGAGAGTTGCACACAGGGAGCTTGTGAGGCAGGGAATGGAGGAATGCAAGGAGTCCCTGGAGCATGCAATAAGCTTGGCCTAAAGACGTTTTGAAGTATGCACCCCCTAGTGTAAATACCTGTGTTATCATGCAAACAAGGGAACTTCTGCGCTAACAGGGAGTATTCACTACTTGCTGTTATCAGCTATTTGCGAGTCATCGGTCATTTGTTCTGCTTTTAAGAAGTTTAATTATCCAATCAGGGACCAAAAACCATTGTTTGTGTTTTAGGTGGGCACTCATACACACCCTAAGAATAACAAATAGTCAAGCTGAACAGCTTGCAAACAACTCAGACTGACACTTATTTGCACAAAAAATAACAGGTAGTGCATGGATCAGAAAAACTATATGTGAACAGAAAGAAAGGCTACATAAAATTGGCTATTTTATTCACAGCAAATAATTTGGCTCGTTTTGGCCACTAAAACAAACCCATAGTCTATGTGATCAAGATTCAGAAAGTAATTACAGTTATATCATATGCAGGAAGTCTCTCTACAATTAGATCATCAGTTTCACTGCCTAATAGTTGAATTAGAGAACAGAGAGGTCAAGGAGAGGGGGCATGGCACTAGAGTCATGCAAAGACCTCAACGTGAAACTAACACTCAAAACCCGCCTATTTTCAAGTCAGAGGAGCTGCCATGAACATACTGGGGTCTTTAGAAAAATATAACAGAGTAATGTGGATTTATTATAAAGAAAAATAATTCATTATAATAAAAATAATATTTTGAGAAATTACATGTAAATTATATTTTGCCAGGAAGCAAAAACTGACGATCAAATAGAAATTTTTGAAGGGTCATTATGGCAGCACATATGTGCTTCTGTCACATTTCACTTCAACTCATCCTTCTCAAGTTGCTCTAAAATAGATAATCAAATCAGAACATTTAGCAGCAGGATATCAGCCTTTCCAAAGAGCCTGGTCTGCAAAACAATTGCTCCTAAAAAATAGTTCTTGGAAACTGAAAGAGCTGAACACAGTTTCAAAGAAATCTGTTTGCTCAAATTGAAGCTGAGTGCATTTTCTGGTGGGAGTTGATCAACTACCCTACTGCCAACAAATCAGTTTTTTTCTTTTTGACAAGCCCTCTGTACTGCTTACCATGAGCATTTCATGGAATTAGACTGAAGTTCAAAGTCAGGGCAGAATGTTCAGTTCTCAGAATATCAAATAATTTGTCTGCTGGGAGAAATCAAGTGCTCCAAACTATCACTTTAAAAACTGTGTGGAAAGTGCTTCTGTAAAAGCAAACTTTACATACAGGATACAATCTCTTTTGATTTATGTCAATGAATGTGTATAAAGTAATGACTTCTGTGCACGTTAGACATGAAGGCTTTTATTTCCAAAGAATCTGAGGGAATAGGCACCCAACTCTTTTTGAAAGTCAATGTGAATCTGATGCCTCAACTTACTCAGGACCCTTTGAAAATACCAGCCTAAAATTCTGGATCTCTGGAGGTATTGCCATTATAACCTTCTGTTGGAGTAGTTTTATCATAATTCACTCATTAAAAATTGCTTCAGACTGAAATCAATAATAAACTACATTTATTTTAAGTTGAATTAGGAGTTTCAGAAGCTTTTTGTCAATTGAAAAATGGGCTTATTTTGATCTTTGCCCTGCTACTGTGGAATATTTTGCAGGGTGTGATAGGGTGTTGTGCTATAGCGCGAAGTACATGTTACCAGAGTAATAGCACTGATGCAGGCAAATGGCTGCTGCCTGTCCACAGCTCAGCTGGATGGATCCTAGCTGAACTGCAGACAGGTGTGATTGGGGTCTTGCAAGCATAACTTGTGGCAGCCCTGAATGAAATACCTAGCTATTCTAATACCTAGCTCATCTGAATATTCTTTAACCTGTTCTTTCCCTTTTTGGCTTGCAGTCCTTCCCCCCTTGTTGTACATATTTATTGTGTTAAGTATCTGGTCGCAATTAACATTTCTAGTGGAGACTGACTCAAGATAGGTATTAAATATCTGAGCCTTTTGGATGTCATCAGTTATTAACTCTCCTTCCCTGCTAAATTAGAGGACCTTTATTTTCCTTCATCTTTCTTTTGTTCCTCCTCTTATTGCCTTTTCATGTCCCTTGCTAGGTGTAATTCATTTTGTGCCTTAGCCTTTCAGATTTTGTCTCTACATGCTTGTGCTATTCTTTTGTACTCCTGAGCAATTTGTCCATGTTTCCACTTTTTGTCAGATTCCTTTTTTATTTTCAGGTTATTAAAGAACTGCTGATGGAGCCATATCAGTGTCTTACCATCCTTTGGATCTTTCCTTTGGATCAGGATAGTTTGAAGTTGTAGAAAAGTCTCATCCACCTCCTCTTCCTGATTTGGTGGTGTATAATAGACGCTATCATGACATCACCCTTATTTTTTCCCATTTTATCTTTACCCAGAGACTTTCAACTGGTCTGCCTCTCACCTCTTTCTGGACCTCAAAACAAGCAACACCACCTCCCTTTTTTCCCCTCTCTATCCTTCCTGAAAAAGTTGTACCTCTCTTAACCAGTATTCCAGTCATGAGATTTATTCCACCAGGTCTCTGATGTCATGTAGGCACTACTTCTGTTCTTTTTCTTTTGGTTGTTCTTTTAATTATAAAGGTCATTGTGACTGAAAGCATATAGTTGTGCTAGTTCTGTGGAAAATTTAGATGTCTCTGTTTATTGCTCCTGGCTGGAAAAAGGAAACAAAGCTGAATAAAAAAAGAAGTGGCTCGAGACAAAAAAAGCATCCTTTAAAAATTGCATGTTAAATCCTACCAAGGAAAATAGAAAGGAGCATAAACTCTGACAGGTCAAATGTAAAAGTATAGTTGGGCAGGCCAAAAAAGAATTTGAAGAGAAACAAGCCAAAGACACAAAAACTAACAGAAAAATAAATGTTAGGTACATCAGAAGCAGGAAGCCTGCCAAACAATCAATGGGACCAATGAATGATTGAGGTGCTGAAGGAGCACTCAAGGAAGATAAGGCCATTGCAGAGAAACTAAATGAATTCTTTGCATTAGTCTTCACTGCAGAGGATATGAGGGAGATTCCCACACTAGAGCCATTCTTTTTAGATGACAAATCTGAGGAACTGTCCCATACTGAGATGTAAATAGAGGTGGTTTGGGCACAAATTGATAAATTAAACAGTAATAAGTCACCAAAACCAGATGGTATTCCCCCAAGTATTCAGAAAGAACTCAAATTTGAAATTGCACAACTACTAACTGTGATATATAACATATCAGCTGCTGTACTACCTGACTGGAGGATAGCTAATATGACATCAATTTTTAAAAAAAGACTCCAGAGGCAATCCTGGTAATTATGGGCTGGTAATCCCAATAAGCCTAACGTCACCACCAGGCAAATTGGCAGAAACTATATTATCAGAGACATAGATGAACTCAATTTGTAGGGATGAGTCAATACTGCTTTTGAAAAGGGAAATCATGCCTCACCAATCTATTAGAATTCTTTGACGGTGTCAACAAGCAGGTGGACAAGGATGATCTGGTCTATACAGTGCAGTTGGACTTTCAGAAAGCCTTTGAGGTCCGTCACCAAAAGCTTTTAAGCAAAGTAAGCAGTCATGGCATAAGAGGGAAGGTCCTCTCAAGGATCAGTAACTGGTTAAAAGACAGAAACCAAAGAGTAGGAATAAATGGTCAGTTTTCAGAATGGAGAGAGGTAAACAGTGGTGTCCCCCAAGGGTCTGTACTGGGACCAGTTCTATTCAACATATTCAGAAAAAGGAGTGAGGTGGCAAAATTTGCAGACAAAACAAAATTACTCAAGATAGTTAAAAGTCCAAAGCAGACTGCGAAGAGTTACAAAGGGATCTCACAAAACCGGGCAATTGGGCAACAAAATGGCAAATGAAATTCAATGTTGATAAGTGCAAAGTAATGCACATTGGAAAACATAATCCCAGCTGCACATACAAAATGATGGGATCTAATTTAGCCACTATCACTCAAGAAAAAGGTGTTGGAGTCATTGTGCGTAGTTCTCTGAAAACATCCACTCAACGTGAAGCAGCAGTCAAAATAGTTAACAGAATGTTAGGAACCATTAGGAAATGAATAGATAATAAGACAGAAAATATCATAATGCCACTATATCAGGGGTGGGCAAACTTTTTGGCCTGAGGGCCACATTGGGGTTCCGAAACTGTATGGAGGGCTGAGTATGGAAGGCTGTGCCTCCCCAAACAGCCTGGCCCCGGCCCCCTATCCGCCCCCTCCCACTTTCCGCCCCCTGACTGCCTCCCTCAGAACCCTAGACCCATCCAACCCTCCCTGCTCCTTGTCCCCTGACCACCCCCTCCTGGGACCCCTCACCCCTAACTGCACCCCCGGGACCCCACCCCCTATCTACGCCCCTCTGCTCCCTGTCCCCTGACTGTCTCGACCCCTATCCACACCCCTGCCCCCTGACAGGCCCCCTGGGACTCCCACATCTATCCAACCCCTCCCCCCTGTTCCCTAGCCTCTGTTTGACAGAAGCTGGGAATGGGCAACAGGGGATGGATAATTTGATGATTACCTGTTTTGTTCATTCCCTCCGAAACACCTGTAATGGGCCACTGTCAGAAGACAGGATACCGGGCTAGATGGATCATTCGTCTGACCCAGTATGTCATTCTTACACTCTTGATGAAAAAAGGTGAACTACACCACCAACTGTTTTATGGGGAAAGAATTACATCCAATCACATTTTCCCTGCTCTACCTCCCCCCACCATTAAAAAAAAAAAAAAATTCTGTGAACATTTCTGCAACTTAGATCCACATCCGTCTCAAAAAAGGAGTTTTCAGCACTGTCCCATTGTGCTTAGTAAGTAAAAGCTGTTTTATCAGGTGTGTTGCGAGAAGGGGGTATGCCAGTAAATGAAAAATGCCAGTTAACTAAGAGGGAGAGAGTTTGGGTGTGGGAGGGAGTGCGGGACTGCAGGGCAGGACGTGGGAGGCGGAGCAGGGTGCTGGATGCGGGGGGCACTCATCTCAGGCGGCTCCCTGCAAGCGGTAACTTATCCTGGCTGCTCCTAGGTGGAGGTGTGGCAGAGGGCTCCGTGCACTGCCCCCACCCCACCCAGGAATTTGGTCTGGGGAAAAGCTGTCCTAGGTTCTCTGAAGTTCTTTTGAACCTTCATTCCTGCAGAAGAGAGAAGCTGAGGAATTTTCACTCATTAAGAGCAAAGATGGCTTTTTTGTTCACAAACCACAACGCAAATTCCTTCATTTACATATATTCTGCACCTATTCTAGAGAACTAGGAGACATGTAATGTTTATGAAATTCATCTAAGATCTTTCTATGCCAGATTCTGATGGTATATATGCAGCCTGGTTTTTCCTCATCACTGAATATGTTAGTTTTCTGTTCAATATTCACAACATTTGACTTTCATTATAAAAGGATTCATGTACAGATTTGCAAAGTAGGAGGTTTATGTGATGAGAATCAATTGGATTCCTAGTCAAAAAGTGTCTCTAATTCTACTAACATAACTGAAGAAGTTTTTTTCTGACATATCATTTAATGGTACCTCTTATAAATGGATGGCTGAAGGAGGATGGTTTCTTTCATTCCTTTATGGGCTTTAATGCTTCTTAATTTACAATATTTTGCTTTATTATACAAATATGGTTAATCAACATTGCTTCCTTTTCTAACAGATATTTCTTGATAACCCTACGAGTCGTTGCAACACACAACCCCACAAGTATTCCTTCTTCCCAGATCAGCAACAATGAGTGCAAATGAGATTAGAGATTACTACATTCTTAAAAGTAGGGTGATGCCATCTACTGATGGAGGCATTATATGCATTTCTCATTACAACATGTATATTCAGTTTCTAAAAAGGCTCCCTTTGAAAGCAAACTTTCTTTCCAGTAGAAGTACTTAGTTAGATGAGACAAATATAAATTAAATGTCTTTGTAAGAAAAATTTTCTTTACTGTTTGCTTGTTCACCTGCACATCTACCAATGTGATATATACCATCATGTGCCAGCAATGCCCCTCTGCCATGTACATTGGCCAAACCAGACAGTCTGTACGCAAAAGAATAAATGGACACAAATCAGACGTCAAAACTTATAACATTCAAAAACCAGTCAGAGAACACTTCAATCTCTTTGGTCACTCGATTACAGACCTAAAAGTGACAATTCTTCAACAAAAAAACTTCAAAAACAGACTCCAACAAGAAACTGCTGAATTGGAATTTGCAAACTGGATACAATTAATTTAGGCTTGAATAAAGACTGGGAGTGGATGTGTCATTACACAAAGTAAAACTATTTCTCCATGTTTATTTCTCCCCGCCCACCCCACTGTTCCTCAGACATTCTTGTCAACTGCTGGAAATGGCCCACCTTGATTATCACTACAAAAAGTTCCCTTCCCCTACCCTCTTCCCCGCCCGCTCTCCTGCTGGTAATTGCTCACCTTACTGATCACTCTTGTTACAGTGTGTATGCTAACACCCATTGTTTCATGTTCTCTGTGTATATAAATCTCCCCACTGTATTTTCCACTGCATGCATCCAATGAAGTGAGCTGTAGCTCACAAAAGCTTATGCTCAAATAAATTTGTTAGTCTCTAAGGTACCACAAGTCCTCCTTTTCCTTTTGCGGATACATACTAACACAGCTGCTACTCTGAAACCTGTTCATAACCAAGTTGCCTTCACTGACATTATTCTGCTCATAAACAGATCTCTTCATAATTTCTTCTCAGAGTGAATTACTGAGCAGATTGACAAACTGAGCAAGGAGAAGCAAAGATGTAAATTACTATGATTCGTTATTATACTCGCACAAAAAAATATGCATCTTTAATAGCTGAGAGAAACCAGGAACCCTTCCATTTGATGCATTACACAAGTTACAATCATGGCCATGCCTAGGTAGTCACACATGCCCACACACTTCACCTCTAATCTGAATTTAAATCCTCCACCTCTTGCCCTCAAGCATCGTAATTTACATTGTGTGCATCTGTTTACTTGCACGTGCGTGGTAATGTCTGTAGGTAATTTTGCTAATCATCTGGCTCCTGAAATAAGAATACTATGCCCATATTGCACATTTTCCATATTTTATTGACCCATCAAAAAGAGATGCTGTACTTGGGACCAGAGCATATTCTTTTTCTTAAAATAAATAAAAATAAAATACCTCCCACACACTCTTCTTACAAACAAAAGATCTGAACTTCACCTCGCTTTGGTGTCACACCTAATAAGAAGAGAGAAACTCTGTTAAAGTCACACACAAAACGGCTGAAATTAACATCACTGATCGTGAGCTGATGGCTGTAATATACTACAGTATATACGTTTGTTTTAAGCTTTTGCCTGAGATTATGGAACACAAACAGCATTTTTCAAACACACACACCTAACAACCCAAACTACAACAGGAATTAAACACTAACTCATATATGTAAGGAACACTCTCAGATTACCTTACAAACGGGGATGCTAGGCAGACTGAAAATTTTGAGGCCTATGATCGAAAAGCACTCTGAGTGTGAGAACTGCTGATTGCTAAAACTGATAAGTGACCACGGTAATATTTTCACGCATTTGGTTTCCAGCCTCTCTTGATACCACTGTTCTTTAGTATGGTTTCTGTTAGAGAGGCACACAAACAACTGCGGCCCTTACCAAGCTCTTCTTGAATAAATAGGCAATACACCTACCTGGTACGCAATTAAAGGGGACCAGAGCAGACCAAATTCATCTCTAGCATAAATCCAAGCAAGTTAGTGAAGTTACTAGCAATGAATTTGGCTCAGGATGTCCGGAACTCTGTTTTCTGCCTCCTTTTCTCCCTCCCATTGTGACTTGCCCTTGTCATCACAGTTACATACTGGTAAATTTGCATTCCTGTTGTGACTCTGAATTTAATTCCCCAACTGGGATTCAGTGGCAGAGAACAGCGAGATTGTGAGCCCCCAGCCTGTTTCATTCTGGCTGGACAGATCCGCCCCAGGATCCAGCAGCCACACTCAGGTTGCTTAAAGCCACCTTTGACCCTTCCTGTCCCAGTCTTGTTTTGAACACAGCTCATGTGGACCAGAGAAAGTAGCCCAATAACTTGCTCTAATTACTAGTTCTTACATTCTTTTAATTCTGGTCTGTTTACACAGAGCTGCTAATTATTAAATTATCACAGAGTTGAAAAATATGGGAACACCCCCGCCACTCTTACTGAGTTCATCTCAAACCAGTGGAACTGCTTGCAACATAAGGAGTATGCCTGAAGCTTTGCCTGTTGAGCCCTACAGAGTAAATGTCTAGGCCAGGGGTGGCCAACCTGTGGCTCGGGAGCCACATGTGGCTCCTTGTATAGGTACTGACTCCAGGAGTGAAGCTACACGTGCCAGCTTTCCAATGTGCCTGGGGTGCTCACTGCTCAACCCCTGATTCTGCCACAGGTCCTGCCCCCACTCTACCCCTTCCCATCCTCTCCCCTGAGCCTGCCGTGCCCTCACTCCTCTCCCCCTCCCCCCACCACCCCGAGCCTCTTGCACGCCATGAAACAGCTGACCCGGAGGTGCGGGAAGGGAGTGGGAGGCACTGATTGACAGAGCTGCCAGTGGGTGGGAGGTTCTGGGAGCTGTGGTTGGGGGAGCTGATGGAAGGCTGCTGACGTATTACTGTGCCTCTTTGGCAATGTAAATTGGTAAATTCTGGCTCCTTCTCAGGCTCAGGTTGGCCACCCTGGACTATGCAGACAGATTTTCCAGAAAGAGCTGCATTCCTCTGTAGGCACCAAAATAAGAGGGCAGGTCTTTCTAAAGATGTTGGTACACTGGGTATCATGTTCTTTTAAAATCTGGCTAGATGCATCCAATGGGAGCTTGTGAGTGATTAGCACTTTTGAAAAACTGGCCCCTATTTAACAGGGAGCGAAGGGCCTTGGAAAACCAGGTCCCCATTGTGGGTGCTGGGAATTTGGAAATCTGGCCCTGAGCTGTTTTGAAAAGCTGGCCTATAAGGAAACCAACACTAAGCTTGAAATATAGTAGCACCTCTGAGGCAGGATGTGGCAGCCATACAATGGCAACAGTAACATTACACCACAATGCAAGGACAGAAAGTGAAGAATACTGTACCCAGCTAAAATGAAAAGGAATTTAATTAGGTGGAGTGTAATTGGGAGGCACTCCTGCTCTTGTGAAAGTTGTCATGGGATCTTTATTTCAGGATTTGCATTTGGAGCCAAGCTTTGCACCTAACTATTCGGTTTCTTTTTCTGTTTGTTCTTGTAGTAAAGTCATAAATATTATTATTACCTCAGTTTGTTGTCCTGGAAATGATTGACATCAGCAACTCACATTGTTTCACTTCAAGATCAAGTAAGAAGAGAAGATTGGGTTAAGTGGAGAAAAACGATTTAAGTTAGACACACATTGCTTATGAGTAGCAAACTGGTACAAGAAGGTGTTTAAAATGTGTGTTTGATGAATAGATTTAAGGTCTAGGTAAAATCCTGGAATATTTTCCAAAATGTGAGTGTACCTCTTTGCGTATTGTCTATACAACCTGCAGCAGTGAGCCTTCCAGCCCGGTTCAACAGATCCGCGCTTGAGGGGCTCGTGCTAGCTTTTGAAAAATAGCTGTGTAGACAGCCCTTTGAAGTTGTGCCTTGACCTGCAGCTCTGAAACCTAGAGAGGAAGTGGGCTTCAGAGCCTAAGCTTCAACTTCTAAGCACTGTCTACACAGCTATTTTAAGAGCAGCATGAATCCCTCAAGACTGAATCTGCCAACCCAGGCTGGGAGGTTTGCTGCCATGAGCTGTGTAGACATAATAGCCTTGCAGACTTGACAAATTGGTGTGATAGCTAAAGTGTCAGTCACTAGACCCCCCCACACACACACTTTAACACCACTTCTATTGCTTTGTGTTTACTGTTAAATTTCAGATCATTCCACCATTGTAAGAGTTCCAGCCAGGAACTCTCTGCCCTCTTACTCCTTCCTCTTTTGCAGATAAACTAAATATTTGCTACATCCATTGTTCCACTCATCAAAACTATTTCAGATGGCACATCTAAAAATGAATAGCATCAATTCCTAAAACAGAGCTATTGATCTAGATGAATTAGAGCTATGCTGTTGGTAAGCTACCTTAAGACTATAACTTCAAGCAATAAGATAGGCATTTGTTTTGGATAAGATGTCTCTCACATATGACCTATGTTTCTTTATTAGGTCCCAGATAAAGTTATGACAGGATGCAAATTGTAAGGGAGAAAAAAAGAGATCAATTTTCAGGTCAGACACCCACCATTAACTCAGAGAATGATAATAAATAAAGTTATGTGCATTAATTGGAGATGGCCAACCTCCAGAATTTGTATTCATACTAGTCCAATCTTCCCCAAAGGTTTGGATGTGGAAGAGAACATTCACTCATGTTATCATGCTAGGAGCCCTAAAGCCCAGTCATGAAAGTTTGGATCCAGGCTTTTGATTTGGGCCCAAGCTAGTACCAATATTTCTTTGTTCAGATTCTTCCCTTTATCCACCCATAGAAGACCCTGCTACCACACCATTTAGAGAATTCCGAGTCCTGAAAAAGAGAGGTACCAGTACATTCCTATGCTTGTTTTACAATAAAAGTACACTGTAAACTCTTTAAATATTTCCATCACTTCAGCACACAGCAATACAGATTAATCTGCTAAAGATATGGCCTGTAAGAACCGAGCTGTCAGACTGAGGTAATGTGAATGCTTGAGTGTCCGGGAGGTGGGGAAGGTGAATAGCACAGTCTCTTGATTCATGACCATGCTAGATGACCATACTAAACTATTTAAAATTGCATGTTAGTTTAGGCTAATCTCAGCCTGTCTCTGGGACAAAATGTTTCTCACAGGAGGACAGGACTAAACAGGCAATATTTACTACAGTTTTGTTCTCAGTGACTCTTTCAGTGTAATTCTCATGTGCTGGCTAATAATGTGTTTGTCCAAAGCCATAACTTTCAGTGGATAGCAAAGAAATAAACTTAAAGTGCTCACAATTCTGTATCATCTTCTGGCCAGTGATCTCAAAACACTTTTTGAACTAATGAATTTAACTTCACACCTCCCTTGTGAGGTTGGTAAAAACTGCTGTCCGTGTTCACCATTCAAACATAACTACAATACCTTTGTAAAAATCAATATTTCTCACCCATACTCCAGCACGACAGGACCCATAGTTAATTTAAACTGATTCACAACAAGATCATTTTTAGCACTTGACAATCTTTAGCGCTTGAGTCTCCTCCATTGCCTTTCATTTTTTTCATAGATATTACACCCCAGCACTAGGCTAGGGTTTCTATCACAAGAGAGGTTTCAGCTTACTCATGGCACTACCCTTGAAACAGTTGTGTGTGGCATAACCTGACTTGAATCAGTGCACACACCATAATCCTTTAGCAGTTACAATTAAAATGGCCTCTCTCTTCAAAGAGGAATTCCAGCTCTACAATCCATGGGTCAGTCGAGATCCTGAACTTCTTGATACCTGAACTGTAAGCACTATTGTTCAGCAAAAAATCTCTGTTGGGAGCTGTTTTCCCTGCAGGAGATAGTTGAGGGAGATTTAAATCACTCCCACCAAAATGATCAGTATTCCATAAGAAATTTTGTGAAGGAACTAGAGAAAAGCAATTTCTCCATTTCTGTGCTTTTTTGAGTCAGTGACAGCAAGCGTCTGCATCGTTAAGGAGATGTTTCAGCACATAATACCTCAAACACCACACACAATTCTCTTGGGATGGAGAAAAACTTACTAGTTCTAACTCTCTGACTTCACAAAAAGAAGCTGAAGACGTCTGGAGAGGAGCAGGAAGCTCAGTTGCATTAAACATAATACATACTTACAGTCTTTGTTTTAACTGGGTTCCAGTAATACCTCTTGGTAAGTCTTCAAGCCCAACTGTATTCAGATGAAATGCCTCTGCCTTTGTAGGAATCAAGAATAAAAGAGGAATGATCTTCTTCAGAAGTATGGGTTACAGAATCTGTCTCAAAAAAATTGGTGCTGAGTCCTCAGAAAGCTGTGTGAGACTTGCACGATGGTTTAGGGGGTGCTCTTGCTTCTCTAGTGGATAGTTGCAGGCCGCTGAGCAAACCCATTTCATCTGAAGACTGGCGGGTCTGGACTGAGAGGACTCATGCTTTCCCACAGTCCAGTTACAACAAGTCTGAATTTGGCTGTGAGTGTCGTTATGCAAATGAGCAATGTCCTAGACTGAACCATTTATGCTTTTCAGAGGCACAAGACAAGGTCCTCAGCTGATATAAATCAGGGCAGCTCCGTTGAAGTCTTCCATTAAACAGAACTCATCACTGGTCTTTTGGGCCTGATTCACCATACCATTACACCAATTTTTCAGTAGTACAACTCCATTGAAATCACTCCGTATATACTTACACTGGTGTAACAGAGTGATGAATCAGGTCCCTTACATTCAAATTAAATGAAGCAGAGTTAAGGGCATGTGGCCTCCAATCAGTGCTTTGTGTTACTGATCGTGGGAATTGCTTCTCTTAAACCATGAAGTGAAAGAATATTTGTACTAATCCCTTCCTGCATTGAGGGAACTGCTGTTCACCAAGCCAAAGAGTCTCCCAGGAAGAATGGCACCTAGCATTCATTAATAGCTTTATGCTTTAGATAGTAGAAAAGGAATGTTTAAGAAAACGCCCTTGATTGCTGATACCTGAGCTAATCTGTTTTATTATAAGATTCTGACCACCCCTTGAATTGGTTAGAGGATGCAATCATTAAAATAAATGATCTCTGCTTTTTCGGGCTTGCAATTCAGCAACTCAAGCTACCCTATTATCTTATAGTAAACAACAGACTGTAATCATACAGATATGTAATTAAGCCAACTAAACATTAAAAAGAAAAAAGTCGAAGGATTCCCTTGTTTGTTTCTCCCCTTCTCCCCCCAAGCTGAGTTATCTATTAGACATTCCATGTGCTCCCAGTCAGCCCTCCAGTCTAACTCGGCTGAAAAAAGGGTCTTTCGAACCTCGTAATTAGTTAGATTAAAGGTTTAAATGTCTTTTTTCATGAAACAACTAAATTAAATGCCGATCAGAGGGAAAGCAGCTATTTATATACAGGAGTCCCCATAAAAGCTTTGCAGTGTGTTTATCATTTGAAGGCTGCTGTTTGTTGCAAAGGAAAGTGAGGTGGGCTAGATACTTATGATATAATATATGTGAGTTTACGTGCCAAGACATAGAGAGCTTTTTTGAAAAGGCACCTCTTATCTAGGTTTATAATAAATCCTAACAAATAAATGTGCAAATTAAACTGGACCCAAATTCCAGTCTTGCATGGAAAATTGACCATGTTGTATTGTACACTGAGTTAGGGCTTGATTCTTGCCTTTTTCAAGAAAAAAATCAAATCAAATATGTGTTTCTCAGTTTGCTGAAGAGGCTATGTAACATATACCACATACTTCTCTATTTGGTAAGGCTGCAGATTTCACACAAATCTGCATGTATATGTATATTGTGACAGGGTCGGGCCAGGTGGCTACAGGAGAATAATAGAAGGCAGATATATTAGCCCCAGGTTAAGTAGGTCCCTTTTCCCTGGGTAAGGAAACAGGGAAGGTTCCAGAACAACCAGGAACCTTCTGGAGACAATTAAGACAGGCTGATTGGCTGAAGGTGTTCTAATCAAGAAGCTGCTACAATCAATTAAGACAGGCGAATCAGGGCACCTGGGTTTAAAAAGGAGCTCACTTCAGTTTGTGGTGTGCGTGTGAGGAGCTGGGAACAAGAGGCACTAGGAGCTGAGAGTGAGAACACAGACTGCTGGAGGACTGAGGAGTACAAGCATTATCAGACACCAGGAGGAAGCTACTATGATGAGAATAAAGAAGGTGTTGGGAGGAGGCCATGGGGAAGTAGCCCAGGGAGTTGTAGCTGTCGCACAGCTGTTCCAAGAGGCACTCTAGACAGCTGCATTCCACAGGGCCCTGGGCTGGAACCCGGAGTAGAGGGCGGGCCCGGGTTCCCCCCAAACCTCCCAACTCCTGGACAGACACAGGAGGAGTCGACCTGGACTGTGGGTTCAGAAAAACGGCCAAGCTGAGGGCTGCCTTGAAGCTCCAAGGCGAGCAAATCTGCCAATAAGCACAAGACCCACCAAAGTAGAGGAGGAACTTTGTCAGAATATGAATTTCCGTATCTGTGCTTCTTGCATAAAGGTTCAGATCTTCATATACAGGTTGATAACTAGCAAGGCTGTCAATATCAAGAGATGAGCCTGACCCTCTGTGATGGGATACACCCCATCCCACTGACTGTAAGACTAACTAGCATCCCTGCACTTGGGCAGTGCCAGGTAAGTGCAACTTTCTTGGGGAAAATTTGCCCAAGAAGAGAGGCTGCTAGAGACTTCTAGGGAGCCTAGTAGTCAGGGGAACCCAGCTCAAGGCAGTGATTAGTCTTCCCTTTTTTCCCCTCCTTGTTTAGGGCAGACAGACACTACAGCCCTGAAAGAGGCTATGGACATCTGCTCTCCATCAGTGTCCTGTAGCTGGACCTAAGAAGCAGTGCCAGGAACTGGAGATAATTAGAGTCAGAAAGGACCCTGGGAGTGAGCCAAACTCCTGCAGAGAACAGTGAGCTTGCCCTGGAGTGGGGTTCCAGAGTGGATCCAGGGCAAGAGACATAGAGAGACAACAGTTGAGCTTAGGCTGACAGCCAACTGACTAAGCCCCCACAATAGCATTCTTAATGACCAGCTGCACCCTGGCCTCCTACAGGGTGTAACTGAAAATATCATGCCCAGTAATTCTACACTGGCCTTCAGGAAGAACATGATCCCAACATGCGGGTTTCAGCCCAGTGCACCTCTACTAATTGTACAACCTCAGTGAAGGTCACCAGATGGAATTCAGTAAGAGACCAGTGAGCATATGTTCCTTTGAGCTGCTTTTCCACCAGAGAAGCTGACAGCTATGGCTGGATGACAGCAATTTTTTAGGCAAAGCAACATGAAAAGGCAACACAGTGAAAGAAAAACCTAACTAAGTGAAGGCAACCGTGTTTAAAGAAGCTGCTGTCCACCCGGAACAGTTCAGATTTTCAGAATTCTGATGCTACTGAGATGGAGGTGAAAACAAGATTAAGACCCTCCTGTGTAACCATGAGTTCTAAACATCTTTATGCTGCAGTTCACCAGACTCAGCAATACTTTAATCACCCCACACACACACTTTTACTTTGTCCATCACAGACCAGCTGTAAAACCATGGTGCTCTTTGAGAATGAAGCCAGGGGACAGAGTATTTAGGGGCCACTGAAGATTATTATGAAGTCCTCGCAGGCAACTGATAAATTGGTCCATCTGCCAACCATTTTTTCCCCTTAAAGCCATTTGAAAATGTACAGGTTTCACTAGCCTCTGAGGAAACAGCATTTTAAAAGTTCCAATGGGAAAAGTTTCAGAGTAGCAGCCGTGTTAGTCTGTATTCGCAAAAAGAAAAGGAGTACTTGTGGCACCTTAGAGACTAACAAATTTATTTGAGCATAAGCTTTCGTGAGCTACAGCTCACTTCATCGGATGCATTCAGTGGGGGAAAAAAATGGGAAAAGTGTGTCTTACCAAAGGAGATAATAGTTGGCCCATGACAAGGGTTTAACTTCCAGTTCTCAAATTCTAATCCCTATCCTAATACCAGATCTAGATTGCAGCCAACAGTTTCACTTGAGCCAAAACCCAACTGTGACAGTCATAGCAACCAATGAAATTTTGAGCTAACCCCAAGGAATCATTGTCACAGGGCAAGCATGCCCCATCCCCTTTTGAGGCGGGGTAAGGGTTATTATAGCCCCTGACTAGGTGTGCGTGATCACCCTTAGTCTCAGGGTATTGTGGCGTAGGAGCCAAAGCCAACATGGCTGCCCTTTCTTTCAGGGCTGTGTGGCCCAATGGTCAGAGTCAATATGGCTGCCCTTTCTTCCAGGGCTGTGTTGCCCAATGGTCAGAGTCAATATGGCTGCCCTCTTCCTGAAGGCTGTGTGGCCCAATGGCCAGAGTCAATATAGCAGCCCTCTCCCTCAGAGTTGTGTGGCCCAATGGGCAGAATCAACTAGGCTGCCCTCCTCAACAGGAATCCTGTCAGCCCGCGTAGGAACTCCACCATATTGCTGGATGATCATCCCTCTCATCATAACCCAAACCTGGTCTCACACACAAGATGCACATTCTCAATCAGATCTAATTTTAGGGAGATAACTTCCTGCATTTGAGGTCCTATGCACAGTTACATAACTTCCCCAGCTCACAATCAGCTCTGTCTCTCTCACCTCATGCAAGCTGGAGACAACTTCACCAACATGGATCCTGCAGAGTCATCCAATCAAATCTAGATTATACCTCAAAAAGCAGGGGATTCATCCTTAATCAAGTAATATGGATGATTATAACTTTATTAGCTGCTGAAATTGCATTAAACAGCCTGGATAGTGATCAATTTATTCTGTTATATCTGGGACTTACACATCTCAAAAGTCCCACCAATTTAATTGGGTGGTAGAGTCATAGACTCCAAGGTCAGAAGGGACCACTGTCATCATCTAGTCTGACCTCCTGTATAACACAGGCCATAGAACATCCCCAAAATAATTCCTACAGTGTATCTTTCAGAAAAACATCCAATCTTGGTTTTCCATTGTCAATGATAGAGACTCCACTATCACACTTGGTAAATTGGGCCGATGGTTAATTATTTTCCCCATCAAGGCATGCATTTTTATTTCCAGTCTGAACTGATCTAGCTTCAGCTTTCAGCCATTGGGTCCTTATTCTGCACTGCCACTCCCACTGAATCCCAATTTAGATGCAGACCACTAGTAAATGCCTCAGTTACATATATGTAGGGGTAAATTAAGGCCAGCTCCAAGTAGTTCCATGGTCCCCTTAAAATCTGAAATCAAGATCAGTGAGGAGACACTGATGAAAAAGGTAGCATTGGCAGGACAAGGACGCAAGAGTGTTCAAAGGCATTTTAGGAAGAGTCAGCCCTTTGATTTGCTGCAGAAACCGGCAGGTGGGGAGTTGATTTGTTGGGAGCCCTTCAGCGGGATTGATCCTAGGCTCTATTTGATCTGTTACTGCATACGTGGGTTTAATGTACACCTTTTTGTACCACCACTCCTGAATCTGGTCGTGGCCTCACAATCCAGAATGGTCTTCCTGTTTATTTTTTAATCAGGCATTACACAGCTCTGTGAGATTGATGTTAGCTGAAAAATAAAATCTTTGGATAAAACACTTTAGGCAACATATGTGTAACAAGGAAATTAAGCAGGCTTGTAAAATGTGTGTGTGTATGTATAGTAATTCATGCTTCATTCTCGCATCCTATTCCTGAATGTTACAAGAAAAACAGTCATACATCCTAGTGATACAGTTCTCTCTTTCATTCTATATAAGCAACATCCATTCTGTGTTCTGGCACATATGATATTCCGAAGCAGTTAAATAGCAGGAAGTGTATTTTAAATTATATTAGTACTAACCTGTATTGAATTGTTCTTCAGTCTATTAATAAACGCAGATTACACATATGAAATAGCCTATTTACAGTATAATGATGAGTGTTGTATGCTCATTGGTTTATGGATACAAAGACCTCTAGGGAGCATCACAAATAAACCATGCCCTGCTTTAGCTGAAATTTTGTAAAAATACACGGCGACAGATAGCTTACAATATAAAAGACATTCAAAGAGGTCTGTGTAACTTGTTTGTTCCAGGAAAAGATCAAGACTCAATTACACCAAAAATGTTGTTTCTGATCGGCTCGGTTTATAGCATATGAATAGGTTTCAGAGTAACAGCCGTGTTAGTCTGTACTCGCAAAAAGAAAAGGAGTACTTGTGGCACCTTAGAGACTAACGAATTTATTTGAGCATGAGCTTTCGTGAGCTACAGCTCACTTCATCAGATGCATACCGTGGAAACTGCAGCAGACTCTATATATACACAGAGAATATGAAACAATACCTCCTCCCACCCCACTGTCCTGCTGGTAATAGCTTATCTAAAAGCCATTTCCAGCACAAATCCAGGTTTTCTCACCCTCCACCCCCCCACACAAATTCACTCTCCTGCTGGTGATAGCCCATCCAAAGTGACAACTCTTTACACAATGTGCATGATAATGAAGTTAGGCCATTTCCTGCACAAATCCAGGTTCTCTCACTCCCTCACCCCCCTCCAAAAACCCACCCCCATACACACACAAACTCACTCTCCTGCTGGTAATAGCTCATCCAAACTGGCCACTCTCCAAGTTTAAATCCAAGTTAAACCAGAGCATCGGGGGGGGGGGTTGGAAAAAACAAGAGGAAATAGGCTACCTTGCATAATGACTTAGCCACTCCCAGTCTCTATTTAAGCCTAAATTAATAGTATCCAATTTGCAAATGAATTCCAATTCAGCAGTTTCTCGCTGGAGTCTGGATTTGAAGTTTTTTTGTTTTAAGATAGCGACCTTCATGTCTGTGATTGCGTGACCAGAGAGATTGAAGTGTTCTCCGACTGGTTTATGAATGTTATAATTCTTGACATCTGATTTGTGTCCATTTATTCTTTTACGTAGAGACTGTCCAGTTTGACCAATGTACATGGCAGAGGGGCATTGCTGGCACATGATGGCATAAATCACATTGGTGGATGTGCAGGTGAACGAGCCTCTGATAGTGTGGCTGATGTTATTAGGCCCTGTGATGGTGTCCCCTGAATAGATATGTGGGCACAATTGGCAACGGGCTTTGTTGCAAGGATAAGTTCCTGGGTTAGTGGTTCTGTTGTGTGGTATGTGGTTGTTGGTGAGTATTTGCTTCAGGTTGCGGGGCTGTCTGTAGGCAAGGACTGGCCTGTCTCCCAAGATTTGTGAGAGTGTTGGGTCATCCTTTAGGATAGGTTGTAGATCCTTAATAATGCGTTGGAGGGGTTTTAGTTGGGGGCTGAAGGTGACGGCTAGTGGCGTTCTGTTATTTTCTTTCTTAGGCCTGTCCTGTAGTAGGTAACTTCTGGGAACTCTTCTGGCTCTATCAATCTGTTTCTTTACTTCCGCAGGTGGGTATTGTAGTTGTAAGAAAGCTTGACAGAGATCTTGTAGGTGTTTGTCTCTGTCTGAGGGGTTGGAGCAAATGCGGTTGTATCGCAGAGCTTGGCTGTAGACGATGGATCGTGTGGTGTGGTCAGGGTGAAAGCTGGAGGCATGCAGGTAGGAATAGCGGTCAGT
Source organism: Eretmochelys imbricata (assembly GCF_965152235.1). Lineage (NCBI taxonomy): Eukaryota > Metazoa > Chordata > Testudines > Cheloniidae > Eretmochelys > Eretmochelys imbricata. Next base: position 43,266,512 of record NC_135576.1, on the reverse strand, counting down.
AGGTTTCCGGTATAGGGTGGTGTTTATGTGACCATTGTTTATTAGCACTGTAGTGTCCAGGAAGTGTATCTCTTGTGTGGACTGGACCAGGCTGAGGTTGGTGGTGGGATGGAAATTGTTGAAATCATGGTGGAATTCCTCAAGGGCTTCTTTTCCATGGGTCCAGATGATGAAGATGTCATCAATATAGCGCAAGTAGAGTAGGGGCTTTAGGGGACGAGAGCTGAGGAAGCATTGTTCTAAATCAGCCATAAAAATGTTGGCATACTGTGGGGCCATGCGGGTACCCATAGCAGTGCCGCTGATCTGAAGGTATACATTGTCCCCAAATGTGAAATAGTTATGGGTAAGGACAAAGTCACAAAGTTCAGCCACCAGGTTAGCCGTGACATTATCGGGGATAGTGTTCCTGACGGCTTGTAGTCCATCTTTGTGTGGAATGTTGGTGTAGAGGGCTTCTACATCCATAGTGGCCAGGATGGTGTTATCAGGAAGATCACCGATGGATTGAAGTTTCCTCAGGAAGTCAGTGGTGTCTCGAAGGTAGCTGGGAGTGCTGGTAGCGTAGGGCCTGAGGAGGGAGTCTACATAGCCAGACAATCCTGCTGTCAGGGTGCCAATGCCTGAGATGATGGGGCGCCCAGGAGTTCCAGGTTTATGGATCTTGGGTAGTAGATAGAATATCCCAGGTCGGGGTTCCAGGGGTGTGTCTGTGCGGATTTGATCTTGTGCTTTTTCAGGAAGTTTCTTGAGCAAATGCTGTAGTTGCTTTTGGTAACTCTCAGTGGGATCATAGGGTAATGGCTTGTAGAAACTCGTGTTGGAGAGCTGCCGAGCAGCCTCTTGTTCATATTCCGACCTATTCATGATGACAACAGCACCTCCTTTGTCAGCCTTTTTGATTATGATGTCAGAGTTGTTTCTGAGGCTGTGGATGGCATTGCGTTCCGCATGGCTGAGGTTATGGGGCAAGTGATGCTGCTTTTCCACAATTTCAGCCCGTGCACGTCGGCGGAAGCACTCACAGGGCCTAATAACATCAGCCACACTATCAGAGGCTCGTTCACCTGCACATCCACCAATGTGATTTATGCCATCATGTGCCAGCAATGCCCCTCTGCCATGTACATTGGTCAAACTGGACAGTCTCTACGTAAAAGAATAAATGGACACAAATCAGATGTCAAGAATTATAACATTCATAAACCAGTCGGAGAACACTTCAATCTCTCTGGTCACGCAATCACAGACATGAAGGTCGCTATCTTAAAACAAAAAAACTTCAAATCCAGACTCCAGCGAGAAACTGCTGAATTGGAATTCATTTGCAAATTGGATACTATTAATTTAGGCTTAAATAGAGACTGGGAGTGGCTAAGTCATTATGCAAGGTAGCCTATTTCCTCTTGTTTTTTCCTACCCCCCCCCGATGTTCTGGTTTAACTTGGATTTAAACTTGGAGAGTGGCCAGTTTGGATGAGCTATTACCAGCAGGAGAGTGAGTTTGTGTGTGTATGGGGGTGGGTTTTTGGAGGGGGGTGAGGGAGTGAGAGAACCTGGATTTGTGCAGGAAATGGCCTAACTTCATTATCATGCACATTGTGTAAAGAGTTGTCACTTTGGATGGGCTATCACCAGCAGGAGAGTGAATTTGTGTGGGGGGGTGGAGGGTGAGAAAACCTGGATTTGTGCTGGAAATGGCTTTTAGATAAGCTATTACCAGCAGGACAGTGGGGTGGGAGGAGGTATTGTTTCATATTCTCTGTGTATATATAGAGTCTGCTGCAGTTTCCACGGTATGCATCTGATGAAGTGAGCTGTAGCTCACGAAAGCTCATGCTCAAATAAATTCGTTAGTCTCTAAGGTGCCACAAGTACTCCTTTTCTTTTTGCGAATACAGACTAACACGGCTGTTACTCTGAAACCTGTCATTATGCAAGGCACTGCATTTAGCCGTATGGAGTGGAAATCTATCAACTGCATGAAAAAACTTGCACAGATACAGACAGACATCATCTTCCTTTCCAAATGCAAACAGATGGACATCGTACCAAAAGGACTGAAGGTAAAAAATCCATTACAATCTACATACCACACAGACTATGCTGACAGCTTGTGCCACACGCTCTCAAAGAAACTGCGGAATCACCTGATCAACATCCTCTACAGCAAACAGGGACAGATTAAGAATGAGCTCTCAAAAATGGATACTCTCATAAAAAACCAACCTTCCACACAAACTTCCTCGTGGCTGGATTTTACTAAAACTAGACAAGCCATTTACAACGCACACTTTGCTTCTCTACAAAAGAAAAAGGACACTAAACTTTCTAAACTACTACATGCTACAAGGGGCCACAGCAATGGTTCCCTCAACCCACCTAGCAATATTGTTAACCTATCCAACTATACTCTCAGCCCAGCAGAAGCAGCTGTTCTATCCCGGGGCCTCTCCTTCTGCCCCTCCACCCCCACGAACATGATACAGTTCTGTGGTGACCTAGAATCCTATTTTCGACGTCTCCGACTCAAGGAATATTTCCAAAATACCTCTGAACAACATACTAATCCACAGAGGTCTCCCTACCAACACTACAGAAAGAAGGATTCTAGGTGGACTCCTCCTGAAGGTCGAAACAGCAGACTGGACTTCTACATAGAGTGCTTCCGCCGACGTGCACGGGCTGAAATTGTGGAAAAGCAGCATCACTTGCCCCATAACCTCAGCCATGCGGAACGCAATGCCATCCACAGCCTCAGAAACAACTCTGACATCATAATCAAAAAGGCTGACAAAGGAGGTGCTGTTGTCATCATGAATAGGTCGGAATATGAACAAGAGGCTGCTCGGCAGCTCTCCAACACGAGTTTCTACAAGCCATTACCCTATGATCCCACTGAGAGTTACCAAAAGCAACTACAGCATTTGCTCAAGAAACTTCCTGAAAAAGCACAAGATCAAATCCGCACAGACACACCCCTGGAACCCCGACCTGGGATATTCTATCTACTACCCAAGATCCATAAACCTGGAACTCCTGGGCGCCCCATCATCTCAGGCATTGGCACCCTGACAGCAGGATTGTCTGGCTATGTAGACTCCCTCCTCAGGCCCTACGCTACCAGCACTCCCAGCTACCTTCGAGACACCACTGACTTCCTGAGGAAACTTCAATCCATCGGTGATCTTCCTGATAACACCATCCTGGCCACTATGGATGTAGAAGCCCTCTACACCAACATTCCACACAAAGATGGACTACAAGCCGTCAGGAACACTATCCCCGATAATGTCACGGCTAACCTGGTGGCTGAACTTTGTGACTTTGTCCTTACCCATAACTATTTCACATTTGGGGACAATGTATACCTTCAGATCAGCGGCACTGCTATGGGTACCCGCATGGCCCCACAGTATGCCAACATTTTTATGGCTGATTTAGAACAATGCTTCCTCAGCTCTCGTCCCCTAAAGCCCCTACTCTACTTGCGCTATATTGATGACATCTTCATCATCTGGACCCATGGAAAAGAAGCCCTTGAGGAATTCCACCATGATTTCAACAATTTCCATCCCACCACCAACCTCAGCCTGGTCCAGTCCACACAAGAGATACACTTCCTGGACACTACAGTGCTAATAAACAATGGTCACATAAACACCACCCTATACCGGAAACCTACTGACCGCTATTCCTACCTGCATGCCTCCAGCTTTCACCCTGACCACACCACACGATCCATCGTCTACAGCCAAGCTCTGCGATACAACCGCATTTGCTCCAACCCCTCAGACAGAGACAAACACCTACAAGATCTCTGTCAAGCTTTCTTACAACTACAATACCCACCTGCGGAAGTAAAGAAACAGATTGATAGAGCCAGAAGAGTTCCCAGAAGTTACCTACTACAGGACAGGCCTAAGAAAGAAAATAACAGAACGCCACTAGCCGTCACCTTCAGCCCCCAACTAAAACCCCTCCAACGCATTATTAAGGATCTACAACCTATCCTAAAGGATGACCCAACACTCTCACAAATCTTGGGAGACAGGCCAGTCCTTGTCTACAGACAGCCCCGCAACCTGAAGCAAATACTCACCAACAACCACATACCACACAACAGAACCACTAACCCAGGAACTTATCCTTGCAACAAAGCCCGTTGCCAATTGTGCCCACATATCTATTCAGGGGACACCATCACAGGGCCTAATAACATCAGCCACACTATCAGAGGCTCGTTCA